>NC_135141.1:7500000-8750000 GCF_051014445.1 Colletes latitarsis | reverse complement strand
GTTATCCAAACCAGAAAAAGCCAAGGATCTGGACAACAGGTATGCGAAAGATACGATAGTATGTGTCAGATGATGGCAAATCCCAGTCATAACCCAGACCTAACCGGTGTTATCCTCTAAAATATAAATCGAGACCAGGTTTAATTGACTGTTTCAGTGTGGTACCATATTACAGCGTGATCCAAACCAGAAAACTCCAGGATCTGGCCAACAGGTATGCGAAAGATGCGATAGTATGAGCCAGATGATGGCAAATCCCAGACATAACCCTGACCGAACCGGTGTTATCCTCTAAAATATAAATCGAAACCAGGTTTAATTGACTGTTTCAGTGTGGTACCACATTACTGCGTGATCCAAACCAGAAAACCCCAGGATCTGGCCAACAGGTATGCGAAAGATGCGATAGTATGAGTCAGATGATGGGAAATCCCAGACATAACCCTGACCTAACCGGTGTTATCCGCTAAAATATACGTCGAGACCAGGTTTAGTGGATTGTTTCAGTGTGGTACGTCATTACTACCTGATCCAAACCAGAGGAAAACCCAGGATGTGGCGAACAATTTTGCGATAAATGCGAAAGTATGAGCCAGATGAGGGCAAATCCCAGACATAAGCCAGACCTAACCGGTGTTATCATCTAAAATATAGATCGAAACCAGGTTTAATTGACAGCTTCAGTGTGGTACAACATTATTACGTGATCCAAACCAGAAGTCCCCAGGATCTGGCCAACAGGTATGCGAATGATGCGATAGTATGAGCCGGATGATGGCAAATCCGGGACATAACCCTGTCCTAACCGGTGTTATCCTCTAAAAAATACATCGAAACCATGTTTAATTGACTGTTTCGGTGTGGTACGTCATTACTATCTGATCCAAACCAGAGGAAAACCCAGGATGTGGCGAACAATTTTGCGATAAATGCGAAAGTATGAGCCAGATGAGTGCAAATCCCAGACATAAGCCAGACCTAACCGGTGTTATCCTCTAAAATGTTGATCCAATCCAATTTTAATTGACTGTTTCAGTGTGGTATCACATTAGTACATGATCCAAACCATAAAAAGCCCAGGATCTGGTCAACAGGTATGCGAAAGATGCGAACGTATGAGCCAGATGCTGGCAAATCCCAGACATGAGCCAGACCTACCGGTGTTATCCTCTAAAATATAAATCGAAACCAGGTTTAATTGATTGTTTCAGTGTGGTACCACATTACTGCGTGATCCAAACCAGAAATAGCCCAGGATCTGGCCAACAGGTATGCGAAAGATGCGAAAGTATGAGCCAGCTGAGGGCAAATGCCAGACATAACCCAGACCCAACCGGTGTTATCCTCTAAAATATAGATCGAAACCAGATTTAGTTTTCTGTTCAGTGTGGTACCACATTACTACGTGATCCAAACCAGAGGAAAACCCAGGATCTGGCGAACAAGTTTGCGATAAATGCGAAAGTATGAGCCAGATGAGGGCAAATCCCAGACATAAGCCAGACCTAACCGGTGCTATCCTCTAAAATATAGATCGAATCCAGGTTTAATTGACTGTTTCAGTGTGGTACTACATTACTACGTGATCCAAACTAGAAAAACCCCAAGATCTGGCCAACAGGTATGCGAATGATGCGAAGGTATGAGCCAGATGAGGGCAACTCACAGATATAACCCAGACCTAACCGGTGTTATCCTCTAAAATATAAATCGAAACCAGGTTTAGATGACTGTTTCAGTGTGGTACCACTTTACTGCGTGATCCAAACCAGAAATATCCCAGGATCTGGCCAAGAGTTATGCGAAAGATGCGATAGTATGAGCCAGATGATGGGAAATCCCAGACATAACCCTTACCTAACCGGTGTTATCCGCTAAAATATACGTCGAGACCAGGATTAAATGACTGTATCAGGATAACCGGCGTTATCCTCTAAAATATTTATCCAATCCAAGTTTAGTTGACAGTTTCAGTGTGGTACCACATTACTACGTGATCCAATCTAGAAAAAGCCCAGGATCTGGCCAACAGGTATGCGAATGATGCGAAGATATGAGCCAGATGGGGGCAAATCCCAGACATAACCCTGACCGAACCGGTGTTATCCTCTAAAATATAAATCGAAGCCAGGTTTAATTGATTGTTTCAGTGTGGTACCACATTACTGCGTGATCCAAACCAGAAATAGCCCAGGATCTGGCCAACAGGTATGCGAAAGATGCGAAAGTATGAGCCAGCTGAGGGCAAATGCCAGACATAACCCAGACCCAACCGGTGTTATCCTCTAAAATATAGATCGAAACCAGATTTAGTTTTCTGTTCGGTGTGGTACCACATTACTACGTGATCCAAACCAGAGGAAAACCCAGGATCTGGCGAACAAGTTTGCGATAAATGCGAAAGTATGAGCCAGATGAGGGCAAATCCCAGACATAAGCCAGACCTAACCGGTGCTATCCTCTAAAATATAGATCGAGTCCAGGTTTAATTGACTGTTTCAGTGTGGTACTACATTACTACGTGATCCAAACTAGAAAAACCCCAGGATCTGGCCAACAGGTATGCGATAAATGCGAAAGTATGAGCCAGATGAGGTCAACTCACAGATATAACCCAGACCTAACCGGTGTTATCCTCTAAAATATAAATCGAAACCAGGTTTAATTGACTGTTTCAGTGTGGTACCACTTTACTGCGTGATCCAAACCAGAAATATCCCAGGATCTGGCCAAGAGGTATGCGAAAGATGCGATAGTATGAGCCAGATGATGGGAAATCCCAGACATAACCCTTACCTAACCGGTGTTATCCGCTAAAATATACGTCGAGACCAGGTTTAATTGACTGTTTCAGGGTAACCGGCGTTATCCTCTAAAATATTTATCCAATCCAAGTTTAGTTGACAGTTTCAGTGTGGTACCACATTACTACGTGATCCAATCTAGAAAAAGCCCAGGATCTGGCCAACAGGTATGCGAATGATGCGAAGATATGAGCCAGATGGGGGCAAATCCCAGACATAACCCTGACCGAACCGGTGTTATCCTCTAAAATATAAATCGAAGCCAGGTTTAATTGATTGTTTCAGTGTGGTACCACATTACTCCGTGATCCAAACCAGAAATAGCCCAGGATCTGGCCAACAGGTATGCGAAAGATTCGAAAGTATGAGCCAGATGAGGGCAAATGCCAGACATAACCCGGACCCGACCGTTGTTATCCTCTAAAATATAAATCGAACCCAGGCTTAATTGACTGTTTCAGTGTGGTACCATGTTACTATGTGATGTAAGCCAGAAAAAGCCAAGGATCTGGCCAACATGTATGCGAAAAATGCGACAGTGTGAGCCAGTTGAGTGCAAATCCCAGACATGGCCCAGACCTAACCGGTGTTGTCCGCTAAAATGTAGATCGAAACCAGGTTTAATTGACAGTTTCAGTGTGGTACCACATTACTACGTGATCCAAACCAGAAAACCCCAGGATCAGGCCAACAGGTATGCGAAAGATGCGATAGTAGTAGCCAGGTGATGGCAAATCCCAGACATAACCCTGATCTAACCGGTGTTATCCTCTAAAATATAAATCGAGACCAGGTTTAATTGACTGTTTCAGTGTGGTACCATATTACAGCGTGATCCAAACCAGAAATAGCCCAGGATCTGGCCAACAGGTATGCGAATGATGCGAAAGTATGAGCCAGATGACGGCAAATCCCAGACATAACCCAGACCTAACCGGTGTTATCCTCTAAAATATAGATCGAAACCAGGTTTAATTGACAGTTTCATTGTGGTACCACATTACTACGTGAGCCAAACCAGAAAACCCCAGGATCTGGCCAACTGGTATGCCAAAGATGCGATAGTATGAGCCAGATGATGGCAAATCCCAGACATAACCCTGACCTAACCGGTGTTATCCTCTAAAGTATTGATCGAGACCAGGTTTAGTTGACTGTTTCAGGGTTATCCAAACCAGAAAAAGCCAAGGATCTGGACAACAGGTATGCGAAAGATACGATAGTATGTGTCAGATGATGGCAAATCCCAGTCATAACCCAGACCTAACCGGTGTTATCCTCTAAAATATAAATCGAGACCAGGTTTAATTGACTGTTTCAGTGTGGTACCATATTACAGCGTGATCCAAACCAGAAAACTCCAGGATCTGGCCAACAGGTATGCGAAAGATGCGATAGTATGAGCCAGATGATGGCAAATCCCAGACATAACCCTGACCGAACCGGTGTTATCCTCTAAAATATAAATCGAAACCAGGTTTAATTGACTGTTTCAGTGTGGTACCACATTACTGCGTGATCCAAACCAGAAAACCCCAGGATCTGGCCAACAGGTATGCGAAAGATGCGATAGTATGAGTCAGATGATGGGAAATCCCAGACATAACCCTGACCTAACCGGTGTTATCCGCTAAAATATACGTCGAGACCAGGTTTAGTGGATTGTTTCAGTGTGGTACGTCATTACTACCTGATCCAAACCAGAGGAAAACCCAGGATGTGGCGAACAATTTTGCGATAAATGCGAAAGTATGAGCCAGATGAGGGCAAATCCCAGACATAAGCCAGACCTAACCGGTGTTATCATCTAAAATATAGATCGAAACCAGGTTTAATTGACAGCTTCAGTGTGGTACAACATTATTACGTGATCCAAACCAGAAGTCCCCAGGATCTGGCCAACAGGTATGCGAATGATGCGATAGTATGAGCCGGATGATGGCAAATCCGGGACATAACCCTGTCCTAACCGGTGTTATCCTCTAAAAAATACATCGAAACCATGTTTAATTGACTGTTTCGGTGTGGTACGTCATTACTATCTGATCCAAACCAGAGGAAAACCCAGGATGTGGCGAACAATTTTGCGATAAATGCGAAAGTATGAGCCAGATGAGTGCAAATCCCAGACATAAGCCAGACCTAACCGGTGTTATCCTCTAAAATGTTGATCCAATCCAATTTTAATTGACTGTTTCAGTGTGGTATCACATTAGTACATGATCCAAACCATAAAAAGCCCAGGATCTGGTCAACAGGTATGCGAAAGATGCGAACGTATGAGCCAGATGCTGGCAAATCCCAGACATGAGCCAGACCTACCGGTGTTATCCTCTAAAATATAAATCGAAACCAGGTTTAATTGATTGTTTCAGTGTGGTACCACATTACTGCGTGATCCAAACCAGAAATAGCCCAGGATCTGGCCAACAGGTATGCGAAAGATGCGAAAGTATGAGCCAGCTGAGGGCAAATGCCAGACATAACCCAGACCCAACCGGTGTTATCCTCTAAAATATAGATCGAAACCAGATTTAGTTTTCTGTTCAGTGTGGTACCACATTACTACGTGATCCAAACCAGAGGAAAACCCAGGATCTGGCGAACAAGTTTGCGATAAATGCGAAAGTATGAGCCAGATGAGGGCAAATCCCAGACATAAGCCAGACCTAACCGGTGCTATCCTCTAAAATATAGATCGAATCCAGGTTTAATTGACTGTTTCAGTGTGGTACTACATTACTACGTGATCCAAACTAGAAAAACCCCAAGATCTGGCCAACAGGTATGCGAATGATGCGAAGGTATGAGCCAGATGAGGGCAACTCACAGATATAACCCAGACCTAACCGGTGTTATCCTCTAAAATATAAATCGAAACCAGGTTTAGATGACTGTTTCAGTGTGGTACCACTTTACTGCGTGATCCAAACCAGAAATATCCCAGGATCTGGCCAAGAGTTATGCGAAAGATGCGATAGTATGAGCCAGATGATGGGAAATCCCAGACATAACCCTTACCTAACCGGTGTTATCCGCTAAAATATACGTCGAGACCAGGATTAAATGACTGTATCAGGATAACCGGCGTTATCCTCTAAAATATTTATCCAATCCAAGTTTAGTTGACAGTTTCAGTGTGGTACCACATTACTACGTGATCCAATCTAGAAAAAGCCCAGGATCTGGCCAACAGGTATGCGAATGATGCGAAGATATGAGCCAGATGGGGGCAAATCCCAGACATAACCCTGACCGAACCGGTGTTATCCTCTAAAATATAAATCGAAGCCAGGTTTAATTGATTGTTTCAGTGTGGTACCACATTACTGCGTGATCCAAACCAGAAATAGCCCAGGATCTGGCCAACAGGTATGCGAAAGATGCGAAAGTATGAGCCAGCTGAGGGCAAATGCCAGACATAACCCAGACCCAACCGGTGTTATCCTCTAAAATATAGATCGAAACCAGATTTAGTTTTCTGTTCAGTGTGGTACCACATTACTACGTGATCCAAACCAGAGGAAAACCCAGGATCTGGCGAACAAGTTTGCGATAAATGCGAAAGTATGAGCCAGATGAGGGCAAATCCCAGACATAAGCCAGACCTAACCGGTGCTATCCTCTAAAATATAGATCGAGTCCAGGTTTAATTGACTGTTTCAGTGTGGTACTACATTACTACGTGATCCAAACTAGAAAAACCCCAGGATCTGGCCAACAGGTATGCGATAAATGCGAAAGTATGAGCCAGATGAGGTCAACTCACAGATATAACCCAGACCTAACCGGTGTTATCCTCTAAAATATAAATCGAAACCAGGTTTAATTGACTGTTTCAGTGTGGTACCACTTTACTGCGTGATCCAAACCAGAAATATCCCAGGATCTGGCCAAGAGGTATGCGAAAGATGCGATAGTATGAGCCAGATGATGGGAAATCCCAGACATAACCCTTACCTAACCGGTGTTATCCGCTAAAATATACGTCGAGACCAGGTTTAATTGACTGTTTCAGGGTAACCGGCGTTATCCTCTAAAATATTTATCCAATCCAAGTTTAGTTGACAGTTTCAGTGTGGTACCACATTACTACGTGATCCAATCTAGAAAAAGCCCAGGATCTGGCCAACAGGTATGCGAATGATGCGAAGATATGAGCCAGATGGGGGCAAATCCCAGACATAACCCTGACCGAACCGGTGTTATCCTCTAAAATATAAATCGAAGCCAGGTTTAATTGATTGTTTCAGTGTGGTACCACATTACTCCGTGATCCAAACCAGAAATAGCCCAGGATCTGGCCAACAGGTATGCGAAAGATTCGAAAGTATGAGCCAGATGAGGGCAAATGCCAGACATAACCCGGACCCGACCGTTGTTATCCTCTAAAATATAAATCGAACCCAGGCTTAATTGACTGTTTCAGTGTGGTACCATGTTACTATGTGATGTAAGCCAGAAAAAGCCAAGGATCTGGCCAACATGTATGCGAAAAATGCGACAGTGTGAGCCAGTTGAGTGCAAATCCCAGACATGGCCCAGACCTAACCGGTGTTGTCCGCTAAAATGTAGATCGAAACCAGGTTTAATTGACAGTTTCAGTGTGGTACCACATTACTACGTGATCCAAACCAGAAAACCCCAGGATCAGGCCAACAGGTATGCGAAAGATGCGATAGTAGTAGCCAGGTGATGGCAAATCCCAGACATAACCCTGATCTAACCGGTGTTATCCTCTAAAATATAAATCGAGACCAGGTTTAATTGACTGTTTCAGTGTGGTACCATATTACAGCGTGATCCAAACCAGAAATAGCCCAGGATCTGGCCAACAGGTATGCGAATGATGCGAAAGTATGAGCCAGATGACGGCAAATCCCAGACATAACCCAGACCTAACCGGTGTTATCCTCTAAAATATAGATCGAAACCAGGTTTAATTGACAGTTTCATTGTGGTACCACATTACTACGTGAGCCAAACCAGAAAACCCCAGGATCTGGCCAACTGGTATGCCAAAGATGCGATAGTATGAGCCAGATGATGGCAAATCCCAGACATAACCCTGACCTAACCGGTGTTATCCTCTAAAGTATTGATCGAGACCAGGTTTAGTTGACTGTTTCAGGGTTATCCAAACCAGAAAAAGCCAAGGATCTGGACAACAGGTATGCGAAAGATACGATAGTATGTGTCAGATGATGGCAAATCCCAGTCATAACCCAGACCTAACCGGTGTTATCCTCTAAAATATAAATCGAGACCAGGTTTAATTGACTGTTTCAGTGTGGTACCATATTACAGCGTGATCCAAACCAGAAAACTCCAGGATCTGGCCAACAGGTATGCGAAAGATGCGATAGTATGAGCCAGATGATGGCAAATCCCAGACATAACCCTGACCGAACCGGTGTTATCCTCTAAAATATAAATCGAAACCAGGTTTAATTGACTGTTTCAGTGTGGTACCACATTACTGCGTGATCCAAACCAGAAAACCCCAGGATCTGGCCAACAGGTATGCGAAAGATGCGATAGTATGAGTCAGATGATGGGAAATCCCAGACATAACCCTGACCTAACCGGTGTTATCCGCTAAAATATACGTCGAGACCAGGTTTAGTGGATTGTTTCAGTGTGGTACGTCATTACTACCTGATCCAAACCAGAAAAAACCCAGGATCAGGCTAACACGTATGCGAAAGATGCGATAGTATGAGCCTGATGAAGGCAAATCCCAGACATAAACCTGACCTAACCGGTGTTTTCCTCTAAAAAATACATCGAAACGATGTTTAATTGACTGTTTCGGTGTGGTACGTCATTACTACCTGATCCAAACCAGAGGAAAACCCAGGATGTGGCGAACAATTTTGCGATAAATGCGAAAGTATGAGCCAGATGAGGGCAAATCCCAGACATAAGCCAGACCTAACCGGTGTTATCATCTAAAATATAGATCGAAACCAGGTTTAATTGACAGCTTCAGTGTGGTACAACATTATTACGTGATCCAAACCAGATGTCCCCAGGATCTGGCCAACAGGTATGCGAAAGATGCGATAGTATGAGCCGGATGATGGCAAATCCGGGACATAACCCTGTCCTAACCGGTGTTATCCTCTAAAAAATACATCGAAACCATGTTTAATTGACTGTTTCGGTGTGGTACGTCATTACTATCTGATCCAAACCAGAGGAAAACCCAGGATGTGGCGAACAATTTTGCGATAAATGCGAAAGTATGAGCCAGATGAGTGCAAATCCCAGACATAAGCCAGACCTAACCGGTGTTATCCTCTAAAATGTTGATCCAATCCAATTTTAATTGACTGTTTCAGTGTGGTATCACATTAGTACATGATCCAAACCATAAAAAGCCCAGGATCTGGTCAACAGGTATGCGAAAGATGCGAACGTATGAGCCAGATGCTGGCAAATCCCAGACATGAGCCAGACCTAACCGGTGTTATCCTCTAAAATATAAATCGAAACCAGGTTTAATTGATTGTTTCAGTGTGGTACCACATTACTGCGTGATCCAAACCAGAAATAGCCCAGGATCTGGCCAACAGGTATGCGAAAGATGCGAAAGTATGAGCCAGCTGAGGGCAAATGCCAGACATAACCCAGACCCAACCGGTGTTATCCTCTAAAATATAGATCGAAACCAGATTTAGTTTTCTGTTCAGTGTGGTACCACATTACTACGTGATCCAAACCAGAGGAAAACCCAGGATCTGGCGAACAAGTTTGCGATAAATGCGAAAGTATGAGCCAGATGAGGGCAAATCCCAGACATAAGCCAGACCTAACCGGTGCTATCCTCTAAAATATAGATCGAATCCAGGTTTAATTGACTGTTTCAGTGTGGTACTACATTACTACGTGATCCAAACTAGAAAAACCCCAAGATCTGGCCAACAGGTATGCGAATGATGCGAAGGTATGAGCCAGATGAGGGCAACTCACAGATATAACCCAGACCTAACCGGTGTTATCCTCTAAAATATAAATCGAAACCAGGTTTAGTTGACTGTTTCAGTGTGGTACCACTTTACTGCGTGATCCAAACCAGAAATATCCCAGGATCTGGCCAAGAGTTATGCGAAAGATGCGATAGTATGAGCCAGATGATGGGAAATCCCAGACATAACCCTTACCTAACCGGTGTTATCCGCTAAAATATACGTCGAGACCAGGTTTAAATGACTGTATCAGGATAACCGGCGTTATCCTCTAAAATATTTATCCAATCCAAGTTTAGTTGACAGTTTCAGTGTGGTACCACATTACTACGTGATCCAATCTAGAAAAAGCCCAGGATCTGGCCAACAGGTATGCGAATGATGCGAAGATATGAGCCAGATGGGGGCAAATCACAGACATAAGCCAGACCTAACCGGTGTTATCCTCTAAAATATAGATCGAAACCAGGTTTAATTGACAGCTTCAGTGTGGTACCACATTATTACGTGATCCAAACCAGAAGTCCCCAGGATCTGGCCAACAGGTATGCGAAAGATGCGATAGTATGAGCCAGATGAGAGCAAATCCCAGACATAACCCAGACCTGACCGGTGTTATCATCTAAAATATAGATCGAAACCAGGTTTAATTGACAGTTTCAGTGTGGTACCACATTACTACGTGATCCAAACCGGAAAACCCCAGGATCTGGCCAACAGGTATGCGAAAGATGCGATAGTATGAGCCAGATGATGGCAAATGCCAGACATAACCCTGACCTAACCGGTGTTTTCCTCTAAAATATAAATCGAAACCAGGTTTAATTGATTGTTTCAGTGTGGTGGTACCACATTACTGCGTGATCCAAACCAGAAATAGCCCAGGATGTGGCCAACAGGTATGCGAAAGATGCGAAGGTATGAGCCAGATGAGGGCAAATGCCAGACATAACCCAGACCCAACCGGTGTTATCCTCTAATATACATCGAGACTAGGTTTAATTGACTGTTTCAGGGTTATCCAAACCAGAAATAGCCCAGGAACTGGCCAACAGGTATGCGAAAGATACGAAAGTATGAGCCAGATGAGGGCAAATGCCAGACATAACCCTGACCGAAGCGGTGTTATCCTCTAAAATATACATCGAAACCAGGTTTAATTGACTGTTTCAGGGTTATCCAAACCTGAAAAAACCCACGATCTGGCCAACAAGTATGCGAAAAATGCAACATTATGAGACAGATGAGGGCAAATCCCAGACATAAGCCATACCAAACCGTTGTTATCCTCTAAAATATAGATGGAAACCAGGTTTAGTTGACTATATCAGGGTTATCCAAACCAGAAGAAAACCCAGGATTTGGCCGAGAATTATGGGAAAAATGCAAACGTATGAGCCAGATGAGGGCAAATCGCCTATCTAAACGAGACCCAACCGGTGTTATCCTTCAAAATATTGATTGTAGCCTGGTTTAATTGTCTGTTTCAGTGTGGTACCACATTACTACGTGATCCAAGCCAGAAAGAGACCAGGATCTGGCCAGCAAGTATGCGAAGAATCCGAAATTATGAGCCAGATGACGGCATATCCCAGACATAACCAAGACCTAACTGGTGTTATCCTCTAGAATATAGATCGAAACAAGGTTTAATTGACTGTTTGAGTGTGGTACCACATTACTACGTGATCCAAACCAGAAAACCCCAGGATCTGGCGAACAGGTATGCGAAAGATGCGATAGTATGAGCCAGATGAGGGCAAATCCCAAACATAACCCAGACCTAACCGGTGCTATCCTCTAAAATATAGTACGAAACCAGATTTAATTTTCTGTTTCAGTGTGGTACCACATTACTACGTGATCCAAACCAGAGGAAAACCCAGGATCTGGCGAACAAGTTTGCGATAAATGCGAAAGTATGAGCCAGATGAGGGCAAATCCCAGACATAAGCCAGACCTAACCGGCGTTATCCTGTAAAATATTGATCCAATCCAAGTTTAATTGACTGTTTCAGTGTGGTACCACATTACTACGTGATCCAAACTAGAAAAAGCCCAGGATCTTACCAACAGGTATGCGAATGATGCGGAAGTATGAGCCAAATGAGGGCAAAACCCAGACATAACCCTGACCTAACTTGTGTTATCCTCTAGAATATAGATCGAAACAAGGTTTAATTGACTGTTTGAGTGTGGTACCACATTACTACGTGATCCAAACCAGAAAACCCCAGGATCTGGCGAACAGGTATGTGAAAGATGCGATAGTATGAGCCAGATGAGGGCAAATTCCAGACATCACCCAGACCTAACCGGTGTTATCCTCTAAAATATAGATCGAAGCCAGGTTTAATTGACAGCTTCAGTGTGGTACCACATTACTGCGTGATCCAAACCAGAAGATCCCAGGATCTGGCCAACAGGTATGCGAAAGATGCGATAGTATGCGCCAGATGATAGCAACTCCCAGACATTACCCTGACCAAACCGGTGTTATCCTCTAAAATATAAATCGAAACCAGGTTTAATTGATTGTTTCAGTGTGGTGATACCACATTACTGCGTGATCCAAACCAGAAATAGCCCAGGATGTGGCTAACAGGTATGCGAAAGATGCGAAAGTATGAGCCAGATAAGGGCAAATGCCAGACATAACCCTGACCCAAACGGTGTTAGCCTCCAATATACATCGAGACCTGGATTAATTGACTGTTTCAGGGTTATCCAAACCAGAAAAAGCCCAGGATCTGGCCTACAGGTATGCGAAAGATGCGATAGTATGAGCCGGACGATGGCAAATCCCAGACATAACCCTGACCGAAGCGGTGTTATCCTCTAAAAAATACATCGAAACCATGTTTAATTGACTGTTTCGGTGTGGTACATCATTACTACCAGATCCAAACCAGAGGAAAATCCAGGATGTGGCGAACAATTTTGCAATAAATGCGAAAGCATGAGCCAGATGAGGGCAAATCCCAGACATATGCCGGACCTAACCGTTGTTATCCTCTAAAATGTTGATCCAATCCAAGTTTCATTGACTGTTTTAGTGTGGTATCACATTACTACGTGATCCAAACTAGAAAAAGCCCAGGATCTGGCCAACAGGTATGCGAAAGATGCGATAGTATTAGCCAGGTGATGGCAAATCCCAGACATAACCCTGACCGAAGCGGTGTTATCCTCTAAAATATAAATCGAAACCAGGTTTAATTGATTGTTTCAGTGTGGTACCACATTACTGCGTGATCCAAACCTGAAATAGCCCAGGATCTGGCCAACAGGTATGCGAAAGATGCGAAAGTATGAGCCAGATGCGGGCAAATGCCAGACATAACCCTGACCCAACCGTGTTATCCTCTAATATACATCGAGTTCAGGTTTAATTGACTGTTTCAGGGTTATCCAAACCAGATAAAGCCCAGGATCTGGCCTACAGGTATGCGAAAGATGCGATAGTATGAGCCGGATGATGGCAAATCCCAGACATAAGCCTGACCTAACCGGAGTAATCCTCTAAAAAATACATCGAAACCATGTTTAATTGACTGTTTCGGTGTGGTACGTCATTACTACCTGATCCAAACCAGAGGAAAACCCACGATGTGGCGACCAATTTTGCGATAAATGCGAAAGTATGAGCCAGATGAGGGCAAATCCCAGACATAAGCCAGACCTAACCGGTGTTATCCTCTAAAATGTTGATCCAATCCAAGTTTAATTAACTGTTTCAGTGTGGTATCACATTACAACGTAATCCACACTAGAGAAAGCCCAGGATCTGGTCAACAGGTATGCGAATGATGCGAAAGTATGAGCCAGATGAGGGCAAATGCCAGATATAACCCATACCTAACCGGTGTTATCCTCTAAAATATAGATCGAAACCAGGTTTAAATGATTGTTTCAGTGTGGTGGTACCACATTACTGCGTGATCCAAACCAGAAATAGCCCAGGATGTGGCCAACAGGTATGCGAAAGATGCGAAAGTATGAGCCAGATGAGGGCAAATGCCAGACATAACCCTGACCCAAACGGTGTTATCCTCTAATGTACATCGAGACCAGGTTTAATTGACTGTTTCAGTGTGGTACCACATTACTACGTGATCCAAACCAGAAATCCCCAGGATCTGGCCAACAGGTGTGCGAAAGATGCGATAGTATGAGCCAGACGATGGCAAATCCCAGACATAACCCTGACCAAACCGGTGTTATCCTCTAAAATATAAATCGAAACCAGGTTTAATTGATTGTTTCAGTGTGGTGGTACCACATTACTGCGTGATCCAAACCAGAAATAGCCCAGGATCTGCTCAACAGGTATGCGAATGATGCGAAAGTATGAGCCAGATGAGGGTAAATGCCAGATATACCCCTGACCGAACCGGTGTTATCCTCTAAAATATAAATCGTAACCAGGTTTAATTGATTGTTTCAGTGTGGCACCACATTACTGCGTGATCCAAACCAGAAATATCCCAGGAACTGGCCAACAGGTATGCGAAAGATACGAAAGTATGAGCCAGATGAGGGCAAATGCCAGACATATCCCGGACCCGACCGGTGTTATCCTCTAAAATATATATCGACACCAGGTTTAATTGACTGTTTCAGGGTTATCCAAACCAGAAAAAGCCGAGGATCTGGCCAACATGTATGCGAAAGATGCGAAAGTATGAGCCAGATAAGGGCAAATCCCAGACATAACCCAGATCTAACCGGTGTTATCCTCGAAAATATTGATCCAATCCAGGTTGAATTGACTGTTTCAGTGTGGTGCCACATTAGTACGTGATCCAAACTAGAAAAAGCCCAGGATCTGACAAACAAGTATGCGAAAGATGCGGTAGTATGAGCCTGATGAGGGCAGATCCCAGACATAACCCTGACCTAACCGGTGTTATCCTCTAAAATATAGATCGAATTCAGGTTTGGTGGACTGTTTCAGTGAGGTACCACATTTGTACGTGATCCAAACCAGGAAAAACCCAGGATCTGGCTAGCAAGTATGCGAAAGATGCGAAAGTATGAGCCAGATAAGGGCAAATCCCAGACATAACCCAGATCTAACCGGTGTTATCCTCGAAAATATTGATCCAATCCAGGTTTAATTGACTGTTTCAGTGAGGTACCACATTTGTACGTGATCCAAACCAGGAAAAACCCAGGATCTGGCTAGCAAGTATGCGAAAGATGCGATAGTATGAGCCTGATGAGGGCAGATCCCAGACATAACCCTGACCTAACCGGTGTCATCCTCTAAAATATAGATCGAATCCAGGTTTGGTGGACTGTTTCAGTGAGGTACCACATTTGTACGTGATCCAAACCAGGAAAAACCCAGGATCTGGCTAGCAAGTATGCGAAAGATGCGAAAGTATGAGCCAGATGAGGGCAAATGCCAGACATAACCCTGACCCAAACGGTGTTATCCTCTAATATACATCGAGACCAGGTTTAATTGACTGTTTCAGTGTGGTACCACATTACTACGTGATCCAAACCTGAAATAGCCCAGGATCTGGCCAACAGGTATGCGAATGATGCGAAATTATGAGCCAGATGAGGGCAAATTCCTGACATCACCCAGACCTAACCGGTGTTATCCTCTAAAATATAGATCGAAACCTGCATTAATTGTCAGCTTCAGTGTGGAACCACATTACTGCGTGATCCAAACCAGAAGATCCCAGGGTCTGGCCAACAGATATGCTAAAGATGCGATAGTATGCTCCAGATGATAGCAAATCCCAGACATAACCCTGACCAAACCGGTGTTATCCTCTAAAATATAAATCGAAACCAGGTTTAATTGATTGTTTCAGTGTGGTGATACCACATTACTGCGTGATCCAAACCAGAAATAGCCCAGGATGTGGCTAACAGGTATGCGAAAGATGCGAAAGTATGAGCCTGATGAGGGCAAATGCCAGACATAACACTGACCCAAACGGTGTTAGCTTCCAATATACATCGAGACCAGGATTAATTGACTGTTTCAGGGTTATCCAAACCAGAAAAAGCCCAGGATCTGGCCTACAGGTATGCAAAAGATGCGATAGTATGAGACGGATCATGGCAAATCCGGGACATAACCCTGACCTAACCGGTGTTATCCTCTAAAAAATACATCGAAACCATGTTTAATTGACTGTTTCGGTGTGGTACGTCATTACTACCAGATCCAAACCAGAGGAAAATCCAGGATGTGGCGAACAATTTTGCGATAAATGCGAAAGCATGAGCCAGATGAGGGCAAATGCCAGACATAACCGGACCCAACCGGTGTTATCCTCTAAAATATACATCGAAACCAGGTTTAATTGACAGTTTCAGGGTTATCCAAACCAGAGAAGGCCCAGGATCTGGCCTACAGGTATGCGAAAGATGCAATAGTATGAGCCAGATGATGGCAAATCCCAGACATAACCCTGACCTAACTTGTGTTATCCTCTAGAATATAGATCGAAACAAGGTTTAATTGACTGTTTGAGTGTGGTACCACATTACTACGTGATCCAAACCAGAAAACCCCAGGATCTGGCGAACAGGTATGTGAAAGATGCGATAGTATGAGCCAGATGAGGGCAAATCCCAGACATAACCCAGACCTAACCGGTGCTATCCTCTATAATATAGTCCGAAACCAGATTTAATTTTCTGTTTCAGTGTGGTACCACATTACTACGTGATCCAAACCAGAGGAAAACCCAGGATCTGGCGAATAAGTTTGTGATAAATGCGAAAGTATGAGCCAGATGAGGGCAAATCCCAGACATAAGCCAGACCTAACCGGTGTTATCCTCTAAAATATTGATCCAATCCAAGTTTAATTGACTGTTTCAGTGTGGTACCACATTACTACGTGATCCAAACTAGAAAAAGCCCAGGATATTGCCAACAGGTATGCGAAAGATACGATCGTATGAGCCAGATGATGGCAAATGCCAGACATAACCCTGACCAAACAGGTGTTATCCTCTAAAATATAAATCGAAACGAGGTTTAATTGACTGTTTCAGTGTGGTGGTACCACATTACTGCGTGATCCAAACCAGAAATAGCCCCGGATGTGGCCAACAGGAATGCGAAAGATGCGAAAGTATGAGCCAGATGCGGGCAAATGCCAGACATAACCCTGACCCAACCGGTGTTATCCTCTAATATACATCGAGTTCAGGTTTAATTGACTGTTTCAGGGTTATCCAAACCAGAAAAAGCCCAGGATCTGGCCTACAGGTATGCGAAAGATGCGATAGTATGAGCCGGATGATGGCAAATCCCAGACATAACCCTGACCTAACCGGAGTAATCCTCTAAAAAATACATCGAAACCATGTTTAATTGACTGTTTCGGTGTGGTACGTCATTACTACCTGATCCAAACCAGAGGAAAACCCAGGATGTGGCGAACAATTTTGCGATAAATGCGAAAGTATGAGCCTGATGAGGGCAAATCCCAGACTTAAGCCAGACCTAACCGGTGATATCCTCTAAAATGTTGATCCAATCCAAGTTTAATTAACTGTTTCAGTGTGGTATCACATTACAACGTAATCCACACTAAAGAAAGCCCAGGATCTGGTCAACAGGTATGCGAATGATGCGAAAGTATGAGCCAGATGAGGGCAAATGCCAGATATAACCCATACCTAACCGGTGTTATCCTCTAAAATATAGATCGAAACCAGGTTTAATTGACAGTTTCAGTGTTGTACCACATTACTACGTGATCCAAACCAGAAAACCCCAGGATCTGGCCAACAGGTGTGCGAAAGATGCGATAGTATGAGCCAGACGATGGCAAATCCCAGACATAACCCTGACAACACCGGTGTTATCCTCTAAAATATAAATCGAAACCAGGTTTAATTGATTGTTTCAGTGTGGTGGTACCACATTACTGCGTGATCCAAACCAGAAATAGCCCAGGATGTGGCCAACAGGTATGAGAAAGATGCGAAAGTATGAGCCAGATGAGGGCAAATGCCAGACATAACCCTGACCCAAACGGTGTTATCCTCTAATATACATCGAGACCAGGTTTAATTGACTGTTTCAGTGTGGTACCACATTACTACGTGATCCAAATCAGAAATCCCCAGGATCTGGCCAACAGGTGTGCGAAAGATGCGATAGTATGAGCCAGACGATGGCAAATCCCAGACATATCCCTGACCAAACCGGTGTTATCCTCTAAAATATAAATCGAAACCAGGTTTAATTGATTGTTTCAGTGTGTTGGTACCACATTACTGCGTGATCCAAACCAGAAATAGCCCAGCATCTGCTCAACAGGTATGCGAATGATGCGAAAGTATGAGCCAGATGAGGGTAAATGCCAGATATAACCCTGACCGAACCGGTGTTATCCTCTATAATATAAATCGAAACCAGGTTTAATTGATTGTTTCAGTGTGGCACCACATTACTGCGTGATCCAAACCAGAAATATCCCAGGAACTGGCCAACAGGTATGCGAAAGATACGAAAGTATGAGCCAGATGAGGGCAAATGCCAGACATATCCCGGACCCGACCGGTGTTATCCTCTAAAATATATATCGACACCAGGTTTAATTGACTGTTTCAGGGTTATCCAAACCAGAAAAAGCCGAGGATCTGGCCAACATGTATGCGAAAGATGCGAAAGTATGAGCCAGATAAGGGCAAATCCCAGACATAACCCAGATCTAACCGGTGTTATCCTCGAAAATATTGATCCAATCCAGGTTGAATTGACTGTTTCAGTGTGGTGCCACATTAGTACGCGATCCAAACTAGAAAAAGCCCAGGATCTGACAAACAAGTATGCGAAAGATGCGGTAGTATGAGCCTGATGAGGGCAAATCCCAGACATAACCCTGACCTAACCGGTGTTATCCTCTAAAATATAAATCGAAACCAGGTTTAATTGATTGTTTCAGTGTGGTGATACCACATTACTGCGTGATCCAAACCAGAAATAGCCCAGGATGTGGCTAACAGGTATGCGAAAGATGCGAAAGTATGAGCCAGATGAGGGCAAATGCCAGACATAACACTGACCCAAACGGTGTTAGCTTCCAATATACATCGAGACCAGGATTAATTGACTGTTTCAGGGTTATCCAAACCAGAAAAAGCCCAGGATCTGGCCTACAGGTATGCGAAAGATGCGATAGTATGAGACGGATCATGGGAAATCCGGGACATAACCCTGACCTAACCGGTGTTATCCTCTAAAAAATACATCGAAACCATGTTTAATTGACTGTTTCGGTGTGGTACGTCATTACTACCAGATCCAAACCAGAGGAAAATCCAGGATGTGGCGAACAATTTTGCGATAAATGCGAAAGCATGAGCCAGATGAGGGCAAATCCCAGACATATGCCAGACCTTACCGTTGTTATCCTCTAAAATGTTGATCCAATCCAAGTTTAATTGACTGTTTTAGTGTGGTATCACATTACTACGTGATCCAAACTAGAAAAAGCCCAGGATCTGGCCGATAGGTATGCGAATGATGCGAAAGTATGAGCCAGATGGGTGTAAATCCCAGACATAAGCCAGACCTATCCGGTGTTATCCTCTAAAATATAGATCGAAACCAGGTTTAATTGACAGCTTCAGTATGGTACCACATTACTACGTGATCCAAACCAGAAAACCCCAGGATCTGGCCAACAGGTATGCGAAAGATGCGATAGTATTAGCCAGGTGATGGCAAATCCCAGACATAACCCTGACCGAAGCGGTGTTATCCTCTAAAATATAAATCGAAACCAAGGTTTAATTGATTGTTGCAGTGTGGTACCACATTACTGCGTGATCCAAACCTGAAATAGCCCAGGATCTGGCCAACAGGTATGCGAAAGATGCGAAAGTATTAGCCGGATGAGGGCAAATGCCAGACATAACCGGACCCAACCGGTGTTATCCTCTAAAATATACATCGAAACCAGGTTTAATTGACAGTTTCAGGGTTATCCAAACCAGAAAAAGCCCAGGATCTGGCCTACAGGTATGCGAAAGATGCAATAGTATGAGCCAGATGATGGCAAATCCCAGACATAACCCTGACCTAACTTGTGTTATCCTCTAGAATATAGATCGAAACGAGGTTTAATTGACTGTTTGAGTGTGGTACCACATTGCTACGTGATCCAAACCAGAAAACCCCAGGATCTGGCGAACAGGTATGTGAAAGATGCGATAGTATGAGCCAGATGAGGGCAAATCCCAAACATAACCCAGACCTAACCGGTGCTATCCTCTATAATATAGTGCGAAACGAGATTTAATTTTCTGTTTCAGTGTGGTACCACATTACTACGTGATCCAAACCAGAGGAAAACCCAGGATCTGGCGAACAAGTTTGTGATAAATGCGAAAGTATGAGCCAGATGAGGGCAAATCCCAGACATAAGCCAGACCTAACCGGTGTTATCCTCTAAAATATTGATCCAATCCAAGTTTAATTGACTGTTTCAGTGTGGTACCACATTACTACGTGATCCAAACTAGAAAAAGCCCAGGATCTTGCCAACAGGTATGCGAAAGATGCGATCGTATGAGCCAGATGATGGCAAATGCCAGACATAACCCTGACCAAACAGGTGTTATCCTCTAAAATATAAATCGAAACGAGGTTTAATTGACTGTTTCAGTGTGGTGGTACCACATTACTGCGTGATCCAAACCAGAAATAGCCCCGGATGTGGCCAACAGGAATGCGAAAGATGCGAAAGTATGAGCCAGATGCGGGCAAATGCCAGACATAACCCTGACCCAACCGGTGTTATCCTCTAATATACATCGAGTTCAGGTTTAATTGACTGTTTCAGGGTTATCCAACCCAGAAAAAGCCCAGGATCTGGCCTACAGGTATGCGAAAGATGCGATAGTATGGGCTGATGATGGCAAATCCCAGACATAACCCTGACCTAACCGGAGTAATCCTCTAAAAAATACATCGAAACCATGTTTAATTGAATGTTTCGGTGTGGTACGTCATTACTACCTGATCCAAACCAGAGGAAAACCCAGGATGTGGCGAACAATTTTGCGTTAAATGCGAAAGTATGAGCCTGATGAGGGCAAATCCCAGACTTAAGCCAGACCTAACCGGTGATATCCTCTAAAATGTTGATCCAATCCAAGTATAATTAACTGTTTCAGTGTGGTATCACATTACAACGTAATCCACACTAGAGAAAGCCCAGGATCTGGTCAACAGGTATGCGAATGATGCGAAAGTATGAGCCAGATGAGGGCAAATGCCAGATATAACCCATACCTAACCGGTGTTATCCTCTAAAATATAGATCGAAACCAGGTTTAATTGACAGTTTCAGTGTTGTACCACATTAATGCGTGATCCAAACCAGAAATAGCCCAGCATCTGCTCAACAGGTATGCGAATGATGCGAAAGTATGAGCCAGATGAGGGTAAATGCCAGATATAACCCTGACCGAACCGGTGTTATCCTCTAAAATATAAATCGAAACCAGGTTTAATTGATTGTTTCAGTGTGGCACCACATTACTGCGTGATACAAACCAGAAATATCCCAGGAACTGGCCAACAGGTATGCGAAAGATACGAAAGTATGAGCCAGATGAGGGCAAATGCCAGACATATCCCGGACCCGACCGGTGTTATCCTCTAAAATATATATCGACACCAGGTTTAATTGACTGTTTCAGGGTTATCCAAACCAGAAAAAGCCGAGGATCTGGCCAACATGTATGCGAAAGATGCGAAAGTATGAGCCAGATAAGGGCAAATCCCAGACATAACCCAGATCTAACCGGTGTTATCCTCGAAAATATTGATCCAATCCAGGTTGAATTGACTGTTTCAGTGTGGTGCCACATTAGTACGTGATCCAAACTAGAAAAAGCCCAGGGTCTGACAAACAAGTATGCGAAAGATGCGGTAGTATGAGCCTGATGAGGGCAAATCCCAGACATAACCCTGACCTAACCGGTGTTATCCTCTAAGATATAGATCGAATCCAGGTTTGGTGGACTGTTTCAGTGAGGTACCACATTTGTACGTGATCCAAACCAGGAAAAACCCAGGATCTGGCTAGCAAGTATGCGAAAGATGCGAAAGTATGAGCCAGATGAGGGCAAATTCCAGACATCACCCAGACCTAACCGGTGTTATCATCTAAAATATAGATCGAAACCAGGTTTAATTGACAGCTTCAGTGTGGTACCACATTACTACGTGATCCAAACCAGATAATCCCAGGATCTGGCCAACAGGTATGCGAAAGATGCGATAGTATGAGCCAGATGATGGCAAATCCCAGACATAACTCTGACCAAGCCGGTGTTATCCTATAAAATATAAATCGAAACCAGGTTTAATTGATTGTTTCAGTGTGGTGGTACCACATTACTGCGTGATCCAAACCAGAAATAGCCCAGGATGTGGCCAACAGGTATGCGAAATATGCGAAAGTATGAGCCAGATGAGGGCAAATGCCAGACATAACCCTGACCCAAACGGTGTTATCCTCTAATATACATCGAGACCAGGATTAATTGACAGTTTCAGGGTTATCCAAACCAGAAAAAGCCCAGGATCTGGCCTACAGGTATGCGAAAGATGCGATAGTATGAGACGGGTGATGGCAAATCCGGAACATATCCCTGACCTAACCGGTGTTATCCTCTAAAAAATACATCAAAACCATGTTTAATTGACTGTTTCGGTGTGGTACGTCATTACTACCTGATCCAAACCAGAGGAAAACCCACGATGTGGCGAACAATTTTGCGATAAATGAGAAAGTATGAGCCAGATGAGAGCGAATCCCAGACATAAGGCAGACCTAACCGGTGTTATCCTCTAAAATATAGATCGAAACCAGGTTTAATTGACTGTTTCAGTGACGTACCACATTTGTACGTGATCCAAACCAGGAAAAACCCAGGATCTGGCTAGCAAGTATGCGAAAGGTGCGATAGTATGAGCCTGATGAGGGCAAATCCCAGACATAACCCTGACCTAACCGGTGTCATCCTCTAAAATATAGGTCGAATCCAGGTTTGGTGGACTGTTTCAGTGAGGTACCACATTTGTACGTGATCCAAACCAGGAAAAACCGAGGATCTGTCTAGCAAGTATGCGAAAGATGCGATAGTATGAGCCAGATGATGGCAAATCCCAGACATAACCCTGACCTAACTTGTGTTATCCTCTAGAATATAGATCGAAACAAGGTTTAATTGACTGTTTGAGTGTGGTACCACATTACTACGTGATCCAAACCAAAAAACCCCAAGATCTGGCGAACAGGTATGTGAAAGATGCGATAGTATGAGCCAGATGAGGGCAAATCCCAGACATAACCCAGACCTAACCGGTGTTATCCTCTAAAATATAGATCGAAACCTGGATTAATTGTCAGCTTCAGTGTGGAACCACATTACTGCGTGATCCAAACCAGAAGATCCCAGGATCTGGCCAACAGATATGCGAAAGATGCGATAGTATGCTCCAGATGATAGCAAATCCCAGACATAACCCTGACCAAACCGGTGTTATCCTCTAAAATATAAATCGAAACCAGGTTTAATTGATTGTTTCAGTGTGGTGATACCACATTACTGCGTGATCCAAACCAGAAATAGCCCAGGATGTGGCTAACAGGTATGCGAAAGATGCGAAAGTATGAGCCAGATGAGGGCAAATGCCAGACATAAAACTGACCCAAACGGTGTTAGCTTGCAATATACATCGAGACCAGGATTAATTGACTGTTTCAGGGTTATCCAAACCAGGAAAAGCCCAGGATCTGGCCTACAGGTATGCGAAAGATGCGATAGTATGAGACGGATCATGGCAAATCCGGGACATAACCCTGACCTAACCGGTGTTATCCTCTAAAAAATACATCGAAACCATGTTTAATTGACTGTTTCGGTGTGGTACGTCATTACTACCAGATCC
Source organism: Colletes latitarsis (assembly GCF_051014445.1). Taxonomy (NCBI): domain Eukaryota; kingdom Metazoa; phylum Arthropoda; class Insecta; order Hymenoptera; family Colletidae; genus Colletes; species Colletes latitarsis. The sequence goes on along the minus strand of NC_135141.1, from coordinate 8,726,266 downwards.
AAACCAGAGGAAAATCCAGGATGTGGCGAACAATTTTGCGATAAATGCGAAAGCATGAGCCAGATGGGGGCAAATCCCAGACATAAGCCAGACCTAACCATTGTTATCCTCTAAAATGTTGATCCAATCCAAGTTTAATTGACTGTTTTAGTGTGGTATCACATTACTACGTGATCCAAACTAGAAAAAGCCCAGGATCTGGCCGACAGGTATGCGAATGATGCGAAAGTATGAGCCAGATGGGGGTGAATCCCAGACATAAGCCAGACCTATCCGGTGTTATCCTCTAAAATATAGATCGAAACTAGGTTTAATTGACAGCTTCAGTATGGTACCACATTACTACGTGATCCAAACCAGAAAACCCCAGGATCTGGCCAGCAGGTATGCGAAAGATGCGATAGTATTAGCCAGGTGATGGCAAATCCCAGACATAACCCTGACCGAAGCGGTGTTATCCTCTAAAATATACATCGAAACCAGGTTTAATTGACAGTTTCAGGGTTATCCAAACCAGAAAAAGCCCAGGATCTGGCCTACAGGTATGCGAAAGATGCAATAGTATGAGCCAGATGATGGCAAATCCCAGACATAACCCTGACCTAACTTGTGTTATCCTCTAGAATATAGATCGAAACAAGGTTTAATTGACTGTTTGAGTGTGGTACCACATTACTACGTGATCCAAACCAGAAAACCCCAGGATCTGGCGAACAGGTATGTGAAAGATGCGATGGTATGAGCCAGATGAGGGCAAATCCCAGACATAACCCAGACCTAACCGGTGCTATCCTGTAAAATATAGTCCGAAACCAGATTTAATTTTCTGTTTCAGTGTGGTACCACATTACTACGTGATCCAAACCAGAGGAAAACCCAGGATCTGGCGAACAAGTTTGTGATAAATGCGAAAGTATGAGACTGATGAGGGCAAATCGCAGACATAAGCCAGAACTAACCGGTGTTATCCTCTAAAATATTGATCCAATCCAAGTTTAATTGACTGTTTCAGTGTGGTACCACATTACTACGTGATCCAAACTAGAAAAAGCCCAGGATCTTGCCAACAGGTATGTGAATGATGCGGAAGTATGAGCCAGATGAGGGCAAATCGCAGACATAAGCCAGAACTAACCGGTGTTATCCTCTAAAATATTGATCCAATCCAAGTTTAATTGACTGTTTCAGTGTGGTACCACATTACTACGTGATCCAAACTAGAAAAAGCCCAGGATCTTGCCAACAGGTATGTGAATGATGCGGAAGTATGAGCCAGATGAGGGCAAATTGCAGACATCACCCAGACCTAACCGGTGTTATCCTCTAAAATATAGATCGAAACCAGGTTTAATTGACAGCTTCAGTGTGGTACCACATTACTACGTGATCCAAACCAGAAAATCCCAGGATCTGGCCAACAGGTATGCGAAAGATGCGATCGTATGAGCCAGATGATGGCAAATCCCAGACATAACCCTGACCAAACTGGTGTTATCCTCTAAAATATAAATCGAAACGAGGTTTAATTGACTGTTTCAGTGTGGTGGTACCACATTACTGCGTGATCCAAACCAGAAATAGCCCAGGATGTGGCCAACAGGAATGCGAAAGATGCGAAAGTCTGAGCCAGATGCGGGCAAATGCCAGACATAACCCTGGCCCAACCGGTGTTATCCTCTAAAATACATCGAGTTCAGGTTTAATTGACTGTTTCAGGGTTATCCAAACCAGAAAAAGCCCAGGATCTGGCCTACAGGTATGTGAAAGACGCGATAGTATGAGCCGGATGATGGCAAATCCCAGACATAACCCTGACCTAACCGGAGTAATCCTCTAAAAAATACATCGAAACCATGTTTAATTGACTGTTTCGGTGTGGTACGTCATTACTACCTGATCCAAACCAGAGGAAAACCCAGGATGTGGCGACCAATTTTGCGATAAATGCGAAAGTATGAGCCAGATGAGGGCAAATCCCAGACATAAGCCAGACCTAACCGGTGTTATCCTCTAAAATGTTGATCCAATCCAAGTTTAATTAACTGTTTCAGTGTGGTATCACATTACAACGTAATCCACACTAGAGAAAGCCCAGGATCTGGTCAACAGGTATGCGAATGATGCGAAAGTATGAGCCAGATGAGGGCAAATGCCAGATATAACCCATACCTAACCGGTGTTATCCTCTAAAATATAGATCGAAACCAGGTTTAATTGACAGTTTCAGTGTTGTACCACATTACTACGTGATTCAAACCAGAAAACCCCAGGATCTGGCCAACAGGTGTGCGAAAGATGCGATAGTATGAGCCAGACGATGGCAAATCCCAGACATAACCCTGAGCAAACCGGTGTTATCCTCCAAAATATAAATCGAAACCAGGTTTAATTGATTGCTTCAGTGTGGTGGTACCACATTACTGCGTGATCCAAACCAGAAATAGCCCAGGATGTGGCCAACAGGTATGCGAAGGATGCGAAAGTATGAGCCAGATGAGGGCAAATGCCAGACATAACCCTGACCCAAACGGTGTTATCCTCTAATATACATCGAGACCAGGTTTAATTGACTGTTTCAGTGTGGTACCACATTACTACGTGATCCAAACCAGAAATCCCCAGGATCTGGCAAACAGGTGTGCGAAAGATGCGATAGTATGAGCCAGACGATGGCAAATCCCAGATATAACCCTGACCAAACCGGTGTTATCCTCTAAAATATAAATCGAAACCAGGTTTAATTGATTGTTTCAGTGTGGTGGTACCACATTACTGCGTGATCCAAACCAGAAATAGCCCAGGATCTGCTCAACAGGTATGCGAATGATGCGAAAGTATGAGCCAGATGAGGGTAAATGCCAGATATAACCCTGACCGAACCGGTGTTATCCTCTAAAATATAAATCGAAACCAGGTTTAATTGATTGTTTCAGTGTGGCACCACATTACTGCGTGATCCAAACCAGAAATATCCCAGGAACTGGCCAACAGGTATGCGAAAGATACGAAAGTATGAGCCAGATGAGGGCAAATGCCAGACATAACCCGGACCCGACCGGTGTTATCCTCTAAAATATATATCGACACCAGGTTTAATTGACTGTTTCAGGGTTATCCAAACCAGAAAAAGCCCAGGATCTGGCCAACAAGTATGCGAAAGATGCGAAAGTATGAGCCAGATAAGGGCAAATCCCAGACATAACCCAGATCTAACCGGTGTTATCCTCTAAAATATTGATCCAATCCAGGTTGAATTGACTGTTTCAGTGTGGTGCCACATTAGTACGTGATCCAAACTAGAAAAAGCCCAGGGTCTGGCCAAAAAGTATGCGCAAAATGCGAAAACATGAGCTAGATGAGGGCAAATCCCAGACCTAACCCAGACCGAACCGGTGTTATCCAGGAAAATATTGATCGAGACCAGGTTTAGTTGACTGTTACAGTTTAGTACAACATTACTACGTGATCCATACCGGAGAAAAACGCAGGATCTGGCCAACAAGTATGCGAAAAATGCGAAACTACGAGCCAAATCATGGTAAATCCCAGACCTAACCCAGACATATCCTTTGTTATCCTCTAAAATATTGATCGAGACCAGGTTTAGTTGACTGTTTCAGTGTGGTACCACACTACTACGTGATCCAAACCAGAAAAAACCCAGGGTCTGGCCAAAAAGTATGCGCAAAATGCGAAAACATGAGCTAGATGAGGGCAAATCCCAGACCTAACCCAGACCGAACCGGTGTTATCCAGGAAAATATTGATCGAGACCAGGTTTAGTTGACTGTTACAGTTTAGTACAACATTACTACGTGATCCATACCGGAGAAAAACGCAGGATCTGGCCAACAAGTATGCGAAAAATGCGAAACTACGAGCCAAATCATGGTAAATCCCAGACCTAACCCAGACATAACCTTTGTTATCCTCTAAGATATTGATCGGGACCAGGTTTAGTTGACTGTTTCAGTGTGGTACAACATTACTACGTGATCCTAACCAGAAAAAAACCCAGGATCTGTCGAACAAGTATGCGAAAAATTCGAAGGTATGAGCAAGATGATGGCAAATACCAGACCTAACCCAGACCTAACTGGTGTTATCCTTTAAAATATAGATCGTATCCAGGTTTAATTTACAGTTTCAGTGTGGTAAAACATTTCCTACGGTATTCATACCAGAAAAAACCCAGTATTCGGCCAACAGGTATGCGAAAAGTGCGAAGGTATGTGCCCGATTAGGACAAATCCCAGACCTCACCCAGACCTGTTATCCTGCAAACTATTGATCGCAGCCAGGCATAATTGACTGTTACAGTGTGGTACCACATTACTACGTGATCCAAACCAGAAAAAACCCAGGATCTGGCCAACAAATATGCGTGAAATGCGAAAGTATGTGCCACATCATGGTAAATCCCAGACCTAACCCAGACATAACCTTTGTTATCCTTTAAAATATTGATCGAGACCAGGTTTAGTTGACTGTTTCAGTGTGGTACAACATTACTACGTGATCCAAACCAGAAGAAACCCAGGATCTGTCCAACAAGTATGCGAAAAGTGCGAAAGTATGAGCAGGATGATGGCAAATACCAGACCTAACCGAGACCAAACTGGTGTTATCATCTAAAATATAGATCGTATCCAGGTTTAATTCACTGTTTCAGTGTGGTAACGCATTTCCTACGTTATTCATACCAGAAAAAACCCAGGATACGGCCAACGAGTATGCGAAAAACGTGATACTATGAGCCAAATCATGGTAAATCCCAGACCTAACCCAGACATATCCTTTGTTATCCTCTAAAATATTGATCGAGACCAGGTTTAGTTGACTGTTTCAGTGTGGTACAACATTACTACGTGATCCAAACCAGGAGAAACCCAGGATCTGTCCAACAAGTATGCGAAAAGTGCGAAAGTATGAGCAGGATGATGGCAAATACCAGACCTAACCGAGACCAAACTTGTGTTATCATCTAAAATATAGATCGTATCCAGGTTTAATTTACAGTTTCAGTGTGGTAAAACATTTCCTACGTTATTCATACCAGAAAAACCCCAGGATTCGGCCAACAGGTATGCGAAAAGTGCGAAGGTATGTGCCCGATTAGGACAAATCCCAGACCTCACCCAGACCTGTTATCCTGTAAACTATTGATCGCAGCCAGGCATAATTGACTGTTACAGTGTGGTACCACATTACTACGTGATCCAAACCAGAAAAAACCCAGGATCTGGCCAACAAATATGCGAGAAATGCGAAAGTATGAGCCTGATGATGGCAAATCCCAGACCTAACCGAGACCTAACGGGTGTTTTCCTCTAAAATATAGATCGAATCCTGGTTTAATTCAATGTTTCAGTGCGGTAACGCATTTCCTACGTTATTCATACCAGAAAAAATCAAGGATACGGCCAACAAGTATGCGAAAAATGCGATAACATGAGCCAGATGAGGGCAAATCCCAGACCTAACCCAGACCTAACCGGTGTTTTCCTCTAAAATATTCATCGGAACCAGGTTTAATTGGCTGTTTCAGTGTGGTAACGCATTTCCTATGTTTTTCACACCAGAAAAATACCCAGGATACGGCCAATAAGTATGCGAAAAACGCGAGACTATGAGCCAAATCATGGGAAATCCCACACCTAACCCAGACATATCCTTTGTTATCCTCTAAAATATTGATCGAGACCAGGTTTAGTTGACTGTTTCAGTGTGGTACCACACTACTGCGTGATCCAAACCAGAAAAAACCCAGGGTCTGGCCAAAAAGTATGCGGAAAATGCGAAAACATGAGCCAGATGAGGGCCAATCCCAGACCTAGCCCAGACCCAACCGGTGTTATCCTGAAATATATTGATCGAGACCAGGTTTAATTGGCTGTTTCAGTTTGGTACCACATTACTACGTGATCCAAACCAGAAAAAACCCAGGACCTGGCCAACAAGTATGCGCAAAATGCGAAAAGATGGGCCAGATGAGGGCAAATCCCTGACCTAACCCATACCTAACCGGTGTTATCCAGTAAAATATTGATCGAGACCAGGTTTAGTTGACTGTTTCAGTGCGGTACCACATTACTACGTGTTGCAAACCACAACCAACCCAGAATCTGGCCAACATGTATGCGAAAAATGCGACAGTATGAGCCAGATGAGGGCTAATCCCACACCTAACCCAGACCTTACCGGTGTTATCCTGCAAAATATTGATCGAGACCAGGTTTAATTGGCTGTTTCAGTGTGGTATCGCATTACCTACGTTATCCAAACCAGAAAAAACCCAGGATATGGCAAACAAGTATGCGAAAAGTGCGAAAGTATGTTCCAGATGAGGGCAAATCCCAGACCTCACCCAGACCTGTTATCCTCTACACTATAGAGCGCAACCTGGTATAATTGTCTGTTTCAGTGTGGTAGCACATTAATACGTGATCCAAACCAAAAAAAAACCACGGATCTGTCCAACAAGTATGCGAAAATTGCGAAAGTATGAGCAAGATGATGGCGAATAGCAGACCTAACCGAGACTTAACCGGTGTTATCCTCTAAAATATAGATCGTATCCAGGTTTAATTCACTCTTTCAGTGTGGTAACGCATTTCGTACGTCATTCATACCAGAAAAAAAACCAGGATACGGCCAACAAGTATGCGAAGGACGCGAAACTATGAGCCAAATCATGGTAAATCCCAGGCCTAACCCAGACATAACCTTTGTCATTCTCTAAAATATTGATCGAGACAAGGTTTAGTTGTCTGTTTCAGTATGGTACAACATTACTACGTTATCCCAACCAGAAAAAAACCCAGGATCTGTCCAACAAGTATGCGAAAAGTGCGAAAGTATGAGCAAGATGATGGCATATAGCAGACCTAACCGAGACCTAACCTTTGTTATCCTCTAAAATATACATCGAATCCAGGTTTAATTGGCTGTTCCAGTGTGGTAACGCATTATCTACGTCAGCCAAACCAGAAAAAACCCAGGACCTGGCCAACAAGTATGCGAAAAGTGCGAAACTATGAGCCACATCATGGTAAATCCCAGACCTAACCCAGACATAACCTTTGTTATCCTCTAAAATAGTGATCGAGACCAGGTTTAGTTGACTCTTTCACTGTGGTACAACTTTACTACGTGATCCAAACCAGAAAAAAACCCAGGACCTGTCCAACAAGTATGCGAAAAGTGCGAAACTATGAGCAAGATGATGGCAAATACAAGAACTAACCTAGCCCTAACCGGTGCTATCCTCTAAAATATAGAGCGAATCCAGGTTTAATTCACTGTTTCAGTGTGGCAACGCATTTCCTACGTTATTCATACCAGAAAAAACCCAGGATACGGCCAACAAGTATGCGAAAATTGCGGCAGTATGAGCCAGATGAGGGCAAATCCCAGTCCTAACCCAGCCCTAACCGGTGTTATCCTGTAAAATATTCAACGAAACCAGGTTTAGTTGGCTGTTTCAGTGTGGCAACGCCCTATCTACGTTATCCAAACCAGAAAAAACCCAGGACCTGGCCAACAAGTATGCGAAAAATGCGAAACTATGAGCCACTTCATGGTAAATCCCAGACCTAACCCAGCCCTAACCGGTGTTATCCTGTAAAATATTCATCGAAACCAGGTTTAATTGGCTGTTACAGTGTGGTAAAGCATTATCTACGTGATCCAAACCGGAAAAAACCCAGGATCTGTCCAACAAGTATGCGAAAAGTGCGAAAGTTTGAGCAAGATGATGGCAAATACCAGGCCTAACCGTGACCTAACCAGTGTTATCCTCTAAAATATAGATCGAGACCAGGTTTAGTTGACTGTTTCAGTGTGGTAACGCATTTCCTTCGTTATTCATACCAGGAAAACCCAGGATGCGGCCAACAAGTATGCGAAAAACGCGAGACTATGAGCCAAATCATGGTAAATCCCACACCTAACCCAGACATATCCTTTGTTATCCTTTAAAATATTGATCGAGACCAGGTTTAGTTGACTGTTTCAGTGTGGTACCACACTACTACGTGATCCAAACCAGAAAAAACCCAGGGTCTGGCCAAAAAGTATGCGCAAAATGCGAAAACATGAGCTAGATGAGGGCAAATCCCAGACCTAACCCAGACCGAACCGGTGTTATCCAGGAAAATATTGATGGAGACCAGGTTTAGTTGACTGTTACAGTTTAGTACAACATTACTACGTGATCCATACCGGAGAAAAACGCAGGATCTGTCCAACAAGTATGCGAAAACTGCAAAACTATGTGCCACATCATGGTAAATCCCAGACCTAACCCAGACATAACCTTTGTTATCCTCTAAAATATTGATCGAGATCAGGTTTAGTTGACTGTTTCAGTGTGGTACAACATTACTACGTGATCCAAACCAGAAGAAACCCAGGATCTGTCCAACAAGTATGCGAAAAGTGCGAAAGTATGAGCAGGATGATGGCAAATACCAGACCTAACCGAGACCAAACTGGTGTTATCATCTAAAATATAGATCGTATCCAGGTTTAATTCACTGTTTCAGTGTGCTAACGCATTTCCTACGTTATTCATACCAGAAAAAACCCAGGATACGGCCAACGAGTATGCGAAAAACGTGATACTATGAGCCAAATCATGGTAAATCCCAGACCTAACCCAGACATATCCTTTGTTATCCTCTAAAATATTGATCGAGACCAGGTTTAGTTGACTGTTTCAGTGTGGTACAACATTACTACGTGATCCAAACCAGAAAAAAACCCAGGAGCTGTCCAACAAGTATGCGAAAAGTGCGAAAGTATGAGCAAGATGATGGCAAATACCAGACCTAACCCAGACCTAACTGGTGTTATCCTTTAAAATATAGATCGTATCCAGGTTTAATTTACAGTTTCAGTGTGGTAAAACATTTCCTACGGTATTCATACCAGAAAAAACCCAGTATTCGGCCAACAGGTATGCGAAAAGTGCGAAGGTATGTGCCCGATTAGGACAAATCCCAGACCTCACCCAGACCTGTTATCCTGTAAACTATTGATCGCAGCCAGGCATAATTGACTGTTACAGTGTGGTACCACATTACTACGTGATCCAAACCAGAAAAAACCCAGGATCTGGCCAACAAATATGCGTGAAATGCGAAAGTATGTGCCACATCATGGTAAATCCCAGACCTAACCCAGACATAACCTTTGTTATCCTTTAAAATATTGATCGAGACCAGGTTTAGTTGACTGTTTCAGTGTGGTACAACATTACTACGTGATCCAAACCAGAAGAAACCCAGGATCTGTCCAACAAGTATGCGAAAAGTGCGAAAGTATGAGCAGGATGATGGCAAATACCAGACCTAACCGAGACCAAACTGGTGTTATCATCTAAAATATAGATCGTATCCAGGTTTAATTCACTGTTTCAGTGTGGTAACGCATTTCCTACGTTATTCATACCAGAAAAAACCCAGGATACGGCCAACGAGTATGCGAAAAACGTGATACTATGAGCCAAATCATGGTAAATCCCAGACCTAACCCAGACATATCCTTTGTTATCCTCTAAAATATTGATCGAGACCAGGTTTAGTTGACTGTTTCAGTGTGGTACAACATTACTACGTGATCCAAACCAGGAGAAACCCAGGATCTGTCCAACAAGTATGCGAAAAGTGCGAAAGTATGAGCAGGATGATGGCAAATACCAGACCTAACCGAGACCAAACTTGTGTTATCATCTAAAATATGGATCGTATCCAGGTTTAATTTACAGTTTCAGTGTGGTAAAACATTTCCTACGTTATTCATACCAGAAAAACCCCAGGATTCGGCCAACAGGTATGCGAAAAGTGCGAAGGTATGTGCCCGATTAGGACAAATCCCAGACCTCACCCAGACCTGTTATCCTGTAAACTATTGATCGCAGCCAGGCATAATTGACTTGTACAGTGTGGTACCACATTACTACGTGATCCAAACCAGAAAAAACCCAGGATCTGGCCAACAAATATGCGAGAAATGCGAAAGTATGAGCCTGATGATGGCAAATCCCAGACCTAACCGAGACCTAACGGGTGTTATCCTCTAAAATATAGATCGAATCCAGGTTTAATTCAATGTTTCAGTGCGGTAACGCATTTCCTACGTTATTCATACCAGAAAAAATCAAGGATACGGCCAACAAGTATGCGAAAAATGCGATAACATGAGCCAGATGAGGGCAAATCCCAGACCTAACCCAGACCTAACCGGTGTTTTCCTCTAAAATATTCATCGGAACCAGGTTTAATTGGCTGTTTCAGTGTGGTAACGCATTTCCTATGTTTTTCACACCAGAAAAATACCCAGGATACGGCCAACAAGTATGCGAAAAACGCGAGACTATGAGCCAAATCATGGGAAATCCCACACCTAACCCAGACATATCCTTTCTTATTCTCTAAAATATTGATCGAGACCAGGTTTAGTTGACTGTTTCAGTGTGGTACCACACTACTGCGTGATCCAAACCAGAGAAAACCCAGGGTCTGGCCAAAAAGTATGCGGAAAATGCGAAAACATGAGCCAGATGAGGGCCAATCCCAGACCTAGCCCAGACCCAACCGGTGTTATCCTGAAATATATTGATCGAGACCAGGTTTAATTGGCTGTTTCAGTTTGGTACCACATTACTACGTGATCCAAACCAGAAAAAACCCAGGACCTGGCCAACAAGTATGCGCAAAATGCGAAAAGATGGGCCAGATGAGGGCAAATCCCTGACCTAACCCATACCTAACCGGTGTTATCCAGTAAAATATTGATCGAGACCAGGTTTAGTTGACTGTTTCAGTGCGGTACCACATTACTACGTGATGCAAACCACAACCAACCCAGAATCTGGCCAACATGTATGTGAAAAATGCGACAGTATGAGCCAGATGAGGGCTAATCCCACACCTAACCCAGACCTTACCGGTGTTATCCTGCAAAATATTGATCGAGACCAGGTTTAATTGGCTGTTTCAGTGTGGTATCGCATTACCTACGTTATCCAAACCAGAAAAAACCCAGGATATGGCAAACAAGTATGCGAAAAGTGCGAAAGTATGTTCCAGATGAGGGCAAATCCCAGACCTAACCCAGACCTGTTATCCTCTACACTATAGAGCGCAACCTGGTATAATTGTCTGTTTCAGTGTGGTAGCACATTAATACGTGATCCAAACCAAAAAAAAACCACGGATCTGTCCAACAAGTATGCGAAAATTGCGAAAGTATGAGCAAGATGATGGCGAATAGCAGACCTAACCGAGACTTAACCGGTGTTATCCTCTAAAATATAGATCGTATCCAGGTTTAATTCACTCTTTCAGTGTGGTAACGCATTTCGTACGTCATTCATACCAGAAAAAAAACCAGGATACGGCCAACAAGTATGCGAAGGACGCGAAACTATGAGCCAAATCATGGTAAATCCCAGGCCTAACCCAGACATAACCTTTGTCATTCTCTAAAATATTGATCGAGACAAGGTTTAGTTGTCTGTTTCAGTATGGTACAACATTACTACGTTATCCCAACCAGAAAAAAACCCAGGATCTGTCCAACAAGTATGCGAAAAGTGCGAAACTATGAGCCACATCATGGTAAATCCCAGACCTAACCCAGACATAACCTTTGTTATCCTCTAAAATAGTGATCGAGACCAGGTTTAGTTGACTCTTTCAGTGTGGTACAACTTTACTACGTGATCCAAACCAGAAAAAAACCCAGGACCTGTCCAACAAGTATGCGAAAAGTGCGAAACTATGAGCAAGATGATGGCAAATACAAGAACTAACCTAGCCCTAACCGGTGTTATCCTCTAAAATATAGAGCGAATCCAGGTTTAATTGGCTGTTCCAGTGTGGTAACGCATTATCTACGTCAGCCAAACCAGAAAAAACCCAGGACCTGGCCAACAAGTATGCGAAAAGTGCGAAACTATGAGCCACATCATGGTAAATCCCAGACCTAACCCAGACATAACCTTTGTTATCCTCTAAAATAGTGATCGAGACCAGGTTTAGTTGACTCTTTCAGTGTGGTACAACTTTACTACGTGATCCAAACCAGAAAAAAACCCAGGACCTGTCCAACAAGTATGCGAAAAGTGCGAAACTATGAGCAAGATGATGGCAAATACAAGAACTAACCTAGCCCTAACCGGTGTTATCCTCTAAAATATAGAGCGAATCCAGGTTTAATTGGCTGTTCCAGTGTGGTAACGCATTATCTACGTCAGCCAAACCAGAAAAAACCCAGGACCTGGCCAACAAGTATGCGAAAAGTGCGAAACTATGAGCCACATCATGGTAAATCCCAGACCTAACCCAGACATAACCTTTGTTATCCTCTAAAATAGTGATCGAGACCAGGTTTAGTTGACTCTTTCAGTGTGGTACAACTTTACTACGTGATCCAAACCAGAAAAAAACCCAGGACCTGTCCAACAAGTATGCGAAAAGTGCGAAACTATGAGCAAGATGATGGCAAATACAAGAACTAACCTAGCCCTAACCGGTGTTATCATCTAAAATATAGATCGTATCCAAGGTTTAATTCACTGTTTCAGTGTGCTAACGCATTTCCTACGTTATTCATACCAGAAAAAACCCAGGATACGGCCAACGAGTATGCGAAAAACGTGATACTATGAGCCAAATCATGGTAAATCCCAGACCTAACCCAGACATATCCTTTGTTATCCTCTAAAATATTGATCGAGACCAGGTTTAGTTGACTGTTTCAGTGTGGTAACGCATTTCCTTCGTTATTCATACCAGGAAAACCCAGGATGCGGCCAACAAGTATGCGAAAAACGCGAGACTATGAGCCAAATCATGGTAAATCCCACACCTAACCCAGACATATCCTTTGTTATCCTCTAAAATATTGAACGAGACCAGGTTTAGTTGACTGTTTCAGTGTGGTACCACACTACTACGTGATCCAAACCAGAAAAAACCCAGGGTCTGGCCAAAAAGTATGCGCAAAATGCGAAAACATGAGCTAGATGAGGGCAAATCCCAGACCTAACCCAGACCGAACCGGTGTTATCCAGGAAAATATTGATGGAGACCAGGTTTAGTTGACTGTTACAGTTTAGTACAACATTACTACGTGATCCATACCGGAGAAAAACGCAGGATCTGGCGAACAAGTATGCGAAAACTGCAAAACTATGTGCCACATCATGGTAAATCCCAGACCTAACCCAGACATAACCTTTGTTATCCTCTAAAATATTGATCGAGATCAGGTTTAGTTGACTGTTTCAGTGTGGTACAACATTACTACGTGATCCAAACCAGAAGAAACCCAGGATCTGTCCAACAAGTATGCGAAAAGTGCGAAAGTATGAGCAGGATGATGGCAAATACCAGACCTAACCGAGACCAAACTGGTGTTATCATCTAAAATATAGATCGTATCCAGGTTTAATTCACTGTTTCAGTGTGGTAACGCATTTCCTACGTTATTCATACCAGAAAAAACCCAGGATACGGCCAACGAGTATGCGAAAAACGTGATACTATGAGCCAAATCATGGTAAATCCCAGACCTAACCCAGACATATCCTTTGTTATCCTCTAAAATATTGATCGAGACCAGGTTTAGTTGACTGTTTCAGTGTGGTACAACATTACTACGTGATCCAAACCAGGAGAAACCCAGGATCTGTCCAACAAGTATGCGAAAAGTGCGAAAGTATGAGCAGGATGATGGCAAATACCAGACCTAACCGAGACCAAACTTGTGTTATCATCTAAAATATAGATCGTATCCAGGTTTAATTTACAGTTTCAGTGTGGTAAAACATTTCCTACGTTATTCATACCAGAAAAACCCCAGGATTCGGCCAACAGGTATGCGAAAAGTGCGAAGGTATGTGCCCGATTAGGACAAATCCCAGACCTCACCCAGACCTGTTATCCTGTAAACTATTGATCGCAGCCAGGCATAATTGACTTGTACAGTGTGGTACCACATTACTACGTGATCCAAACCAGAAAAAACCCAGGATCTGGCCAACAAATATGCGAGAAATGCGAAAGTATGAGCCTGATGATGGCAAATCCCAGACCTAACCGAGACCTAACGGGTGTTATCCTCTAAAATATAGATCGAATCCAGGTTTAATTCAATGCTTCAGTGCGGTAACGCATTTCCTACGTTATTCATACCAGAAAAAATCAAGGATACGGCCAACAAGTATGCGAAAAATGCGATAACATGAGCCAGATGAGGGCAAATCCCAGACCTAACCCAAACCTAACCTGTGTTTTCCTCTAAAATATTCATCGGAACCAGGTTTAATTGGCTGTTTCAGTGTGGTAACGCATTTCCTATGTTTTTCACACGAGAAAAATACCCAGGATACGGCCAACAAGTATGCGAAAAACGCGAGACTATGAGCCAAATCATGGGAAATCCCACACCTAACCCAGACATATCCTTTGTTATCCTCTAAAATATTGATCGAGACCAGGTTTAGTTGACTGTTTCAGTGTGGTACCACACTACTGCGTGATCCAAACCAGAAAAAACCCAGGGTCTGGCCAAAAAGTATGCGGAAAATGCGAAAACATGAGCCAGATGAGGGCCAATCCCAGACCTAGCCCAGACCCAACCGGTGTTATCCTGAAATATATTGATCGAGACCAGGTTTAATTGGCTGTTTCAGTTTGGTACCACATTACTACGTGATCCAAACCAGAAAAAACCCAGGACCTGGCCAACAAGTATGCGCAAAATGCGAAAAGATGGGCCAGATGAGGGCAAATCCCTGACCTAACCCATACCTAACCGGTGTTATCCAGTAAAATATTGATCGAGACCAGGTTTAGTTGACTGTTTCAGTGCGGTACCACATTACTACGTGTTGCAAACCACAACCAACCCAGAATCTGGCCAACATGTATGCGAAAAATGCGACAGTATGAGCCAGATGAGGGCTAATCCCACACCTAACCCAGACCTTACCGGTGTTATCCTGCAAAATATTGATCGAGACCAGGTTTAATTGGCTGTTTCAGTGTGGTATCGCATTACCTACGTTATCCAAACCAGAAAAAACCCAGGATATGGCAAACAAGTATGCGAAAAGTGCGAAAGTATGTTCCAGATGAGGGCAAATCCCAGACCTAACCCAGACCTGTTATCCTCTACACTATAGAGCGCAACCTGGTATAATTGTCTGTTTCAGTGTGGTAGCACATTAATACGTGATCCAAACCAAAAAAAAACCACGGATCTGTCCAACAAGTATGCGAAAATTGCGAAAGTATGAGCAAGATGATGGCGAATAGCAGACCTAACCGAGACTTAACCGGTGTTATCCTCTAAAATATAGATCGTATCCAGGTTTAATTCACTCTTTCAGTGTGGTAACGCATTTCGTACGTCATTCATACCAGAAAAAAAACCAGGATACGGCCAACAAGTATGCGAAGGACGCGAAACTATGAGCCAAATCATGGTAAATCCCAGGCCTAACCCAGACATAACCATTGTCATTCTTTAAAATATTGATCGAGACCAGGTTTAGTTGTCTGTTTCAGTATGGTACAACATTACTACGTTATCCCAACCAGAAAAAAACCCAGGATCTGTCCAACAAGTATGCGAAAAGTGCGAAAGTATGAGCAAGATGATGGCAAATCCCAGACCTAACCTAGACCTACCCGGTGTTATCCTGGAAAATATTGATCGAGACCAGGTTTAATTGACTGTTTCTGTTTGGTACCACATTACTACGTGATCCATACCAGAGAAAAACCCAGGATCTGGCCAACAAGTATGCGAAAAATGCGAAACTATGGGCCAGATCATGGTAAATCCCAGACATAACCCATACATAACCTTTGTTATCCTCTAAAATATTGATCGAGACCAGGTTTAATTGACTGTTTCAGATTGGTACCACATTACTACGTGATCCGTACCACAAAAAAACCTTGGATCTGGCCAACAAGTTTGCGAAAAACGCGAAACTATGGGCCAGATCATGGTAAATCCCAGACCTAACCCAGACATAACATTTGTTATCCTCTAAAGTATTAATCGAGACCAGGTTTAGTTGATTGTCTCAGTGTTGTACAACATTACTACGTGATCGAAACCAGAAAAAATCCAGGATCTGTCCAGCAAGTATGCGTAAAGTGCGAAAGTTGATTCCAGATGAGGGCAAATCCCAGACCTAACCCAGATCTGTTATCCTCTACACTATTGATCGCTACCAGGTATAATTGAGTGTTTCAGTGTGGTACCACATTAATACGTGATCCAAACCAGAAAAAAACCCAGGATCTGTCCAACAAGTATGCGAAAAGTGCGAAAGTATGAGCAAGACGATGACAAATACCAGACCTAACCGAGACCTAACCGGTGTTATCCTCTAAAATATACATCGAATCCAGGTTTAATTGGCTGTTTCAGTGTGGTAACGCATTATCTACGTCATCCAAACCAGCAAAAACCCAGGATATGGCCAACAAATATGCGAGAAATGCGAAACTATGAGCCAGATCATAGTAAATCCCAGACCTAACCCAGACCTACCCGGTGTTATCCTGGAAAATATTGATCGAGACCAGGTTTAATTGACTGTTTCAGTTTGGTACCACATTACTACGTGATCGATACCAGAAAAAAAACCAGGATCTGGCCAACAAGTATGCGAAAAATGCGAAACTATGTGCCAGATCATGGTAAGTCCCAGACCTAACCGAGACCTAACCGGTGTTATCCTCTAAAATATTGATCGAGATCAGGTTTAGTTGACCGTTTCAGTGTGGTACAACATTACTACGTGATCCAAACCAGAAGAATCCCAGGATCTGTCCAACAAGTATACGAAAAGTGCGAAAGTATGAGCAAGATGATGCCAAATACCAGACCTAACCGAGACCTTACCGGTGTTATCCACTATAATATAGATCGAATCCAGGTTTAATTCACTGTTTCAGTGTGGTAACGCATTTCCTATGTTATTCATACCATAAAAAACCCAGGATACGGCCATCAAGTATGCGAAAAACGCGAATGTATGAGCCAAAACATGGTACTCCCCAGACCTAACTCAGACATATCCTTTGTTATCCTCTAAAATATTGGTCGAGACCAGGTTTAGTTGACTGTTTCAGTGTGGTACAAAATTACTACGTGATCCAAACCATAAAAAAACACAGGATCTGTCCAACAAGTATGCGAAAAGTGGGAAAGTATGTGCAAGATGATGGCAAACACCAGACCTAAACGAGACCTAACCGGTGTTATCCTCTAAAATATACATCGAATCCAGGTCTAATTGGCTGTTTCTGTGTGGCAACGCATTTTCTACGCTATTCATACCAGAAAAAACCCAGGATACGGCCAACAAGTATGCGAAAAGTGCGAAAGTATGTGCCAGATTAGGGCAAATCCCAGACCTAAGCCAGACCTGTTATCCTTTAAACTATTGATCGCAACCAGGTATAATTGACTGTTTCAGTGTGGTACCACATTACTACGTGATCCAAACCAGAAAAAACCCCGGGATCTGGCCAACAAGTATGCGAAAAATGCGAAAGTATGTGCCAGATGAGGGCAAATCCCAGACCTAACCCAGACCTAACCGGTGTTATCCTCTAAAATATTGATCGAAACCAGGTTCAACTGACTGTTTCAGTGCGATACCACATTACATCGTTATCCAAACCAGAAAAAACCCAGGATACGGCCAACAAGTATGCGAAAAGTGCGAAAGTATGTGCCAGATGAGGGCAAATCCCAGACCTAACCCAGACCAGACGAGGTGTTACCCTCTAAACTATTGATCGCAACCAGGTATAATTGACTGTTTCAGCGTGGTACCACATTACTACGTGATCCAAACCAGAAAGAACCCCGGATCTGGCCAACAAGTATGCGAAAAATGCGACAGTATCAGACACATGCGAACAAATCCCAAACCTAACCCAGACCTAACCGGTGTTATTCTCTAAAATATTCATCGAATCCAGGTTTAGTTGATTGTTTCTGTGTCGTTACGCATTACCTACGTTATCCAAACCAGAAAAAACCCAGGATGTGGCCAAGAAGTATGCGACGAATGCGAAAGTATGAGCCAGATGATGTCAAATACCAGACCTAACTGGTGTTATCCTTTAAACTACTGATCGGGTCAGGTATAAATGACTGTTGCAGTGTGGTACCAGAATACTACGTGATCCAAACCAGAAAAAGCCCTTGATCTGGCCAAGAAGTATGCGAAAAATGCGAAAGTATGAGCCAGATGTGGGCGAATCCGAGCCATAAACGAGACCCAACAGGCGTTATCCTTTAAAATATTGATCGGGGCCTGGTTTAATTGACTGTTTCAGAGTGGTACCACAATACTACGTTATCCAAACCAGAAGAAAACCCAGGAACTGGCCAACAAGTATGCGAAAAATGCGAAAGTATGAGGCAGCTGGGCTCAAATACCAGACCTAACTGGTGTTACCATTTGAAATATTGATCGGGGCCTGGTTTAATTGACTGTGTCAGTGTGGTACCACATTAGTACGTGATGCAAACCAGAAAAAGCCCGGGATCAGAAATCAAGTATGCGAAAAATGCGAAAGTATGAGGCAGATGGGGTCAAATACCTGACCAAACTGGTGTTATCCTCTAAAGTATTGATCGAATCCAGGTTTAATTGACTGTCTCAGTGTGGTACCATGTTACTACGTGATCCAAACCTGAAGAAAACCCAGGATGTGGCCAAGAAGTATGCGAAAAATGCGAAAGTATGAGCCAGATGAGGTCAAATACCAGACCTAACTGGTGTTATCATTTAAAGTATTGATCGGGTCAGGTATAATTGACTGTTGCAGTGTGGTACCAGAATACTACGTGATCCAAACCAGAAAAAGCCCTTGATCTGGCCAAGAAGTATGCGAAAAGTGCGAAAGTATGAGCCAGATCAGGGCAAATACCAAACCTTACACAAACCTAACCGGTGCTTTCCTCTAAAATATTGTCCGAATACAGGTTCAATTGACTGTTTCAGTGTGGTACCACAATACTACGTGATCCAAACCAGAAAAAGCCCAGGATCTGGCCAAGAAGTATGACAAGAATGCGAACGTATGAGCCAGATGAGGGCAAATCGCAGATCTAACCGGTGTTATCCTTTCAAATATTGATCGGGACCTGGTTTATTGACTGTTTCAGTGTGGTACAACATTACTACCTGATCCAAAGCAGAACAAGCCCAGGATGTGGCCAAGATGTATGAGAAAAATGCGAACGTATGAGCCAGATGAGGGCAAATCCCAGCCATAAACGAGACCCAACATGAGTAATCCTTTAAAATATTGATCGGGGTCAGGTTTAATTGACTGTTTCAGTGTGGTACAACATTACTACGTGGTCCAAACCGGAAATAGCCGAGGATCTGTCCAAGAAGTAAGAGAAGAATGCGAACGTATGAGCCAGATAAGGGCAAATCGCAGATCTAAACGAGACCCAACCGGTGTTATGCTTTAAAATAGTGATCGTGGCCAATTTAATTGACTGATTCAGTGTGGTACCACAATACTACGTTATCCAAACCAGAAGAAAACCCAGGAACTGGCAAACAAGTATGCGAAAAATGCGAAAGTATGAGGCGGATGGGGTCAAATACCAGACCTAACTGGTGTTATCCTGTAAAATATTGATTGGGGCCTGGTTTAATTGTCTGTTTCAGTGTGGTACCACATTACTACGTTATCCAAACCAGAAGAAAACCCGGGATCTTGCCAACAAGTATGCGACGAATGCGAAAGTATGAGCCAGATGATTGCAAATACCAGGCCTAACACAAACCTAACCGGTGTTATCCTCTAAAGTATTCATCGAATCCGGGTTTAATTGATTGTTGCAGTGTGGTACCACGATCCTACGTGATTCAAACCATAAAAAGCCCAGGATCTGGCCAAGAAGTATGCGAAAAATGCGAAAGTATGAGCCAGATGAGGGCAAAACCCAGACATAAACGAGACCCAACTGGTGTTATCCCTTAAAATATTCATCGAGGTCAGGTTTAATTGACTGTTTCTGTGTTGTACATCATTACTACGTGGTCCAAACCAGAAAAAGCCGAGGATCTGCCCAAGAAGTATGAGAAGAGTACGAACGTATGAGCCAGATGAGGGCAAATCGCAGATCTAACCGAGACCTAACCGGTGTTGTCCTCTAAAATGTTGACCCAATCCAGGTTCACTTGACTGTTTCAGTGTGGTGCCACATTCCTACGTCATCCAAGCCAGAAAAAGCGAATGATCTGGCCAACAAGTATGCAAAAAATGCGAAAGGGTGAGCCATATGATTGCAAGTACCAGACCTAACACAGACCTAATCGGCGTTATCCTATAAAGTATTGATCGAATCCAGGTTTAATTGACAGTTTCAGTGTGGTACCACATTAGTACGGGATCCACGCATGAAAAAAACGCAGGATCTGGTCAACAAGTATGCGGATAATGCGAATGTATGTGGCAGGTTGGGTCAAATACCAGACCTAACTGGTGTAATCCTTTAAAATATTGATCGGGGCCTGGTTTAATTGACTGTTTCAGTGTGCTACCACATTACTACGTTATCCAAACCAGAAGAAAACCCATGATCTGGCCAAGAAGTATGAGAAAAATGCGAACGTATGTGCCAGATGCGGGCAAATCGCAGATCTAAACGAGACCTAACCGGTGTTATCCTCTAAAGTATCAATCGAATCCGGGTTTAATTGACTGTTGCTGTGTGGTACCAGAATACTACGTGATCCAAACTAGAAATAGCCCAGGATCTGGTCAAGAAGCATGCGAAAAATCCGGAAGCATGAGCCAGATAATTGCAAATACCAGACCTAACACAAACCTAACCGGAGTTTTCCTATAAAGTATTGATCGAATCCAGGTTTAATTGGCAGTCTCAGTGTGGTACAACATTACTACGTGGTCCAAACCAGAAAAAGCCCGGGATCTGCCCAACAAGTATGCGATAAATGCGAATGTATGAGTCAGATGATTGCAAATACCAGACCTAACACAAATCAGACCGGTGTTATCCTCTAAAATATTGTACGAATACAGGTTCAATCGACTGTTTCAGTGTGGTACCACAATACCACGTGATCGAATCCAGAAAAAGCCCAGGATCTGGCCAAGAAGTATGAGAACAATGCGAACGTATGAGCCAGATGAGGGCAAATCGTAGATCTAAACGAGACCTAACCGGTGTTGTCCTCTAAAATATTGATCCAACCCAGGGTTAATTGACTGTTGCAGTGTGGTACCGCATTCCTACGTCTTCCAAACCAGAAAAAGCCAATGATCTGGCCAACAAGTATGCAAAAAATGCGAACGTATGAGCCAGATGAAGGCAAATCGCAGATCTGAACGAGACCCAACCGGTGTTATCCTTCAAAATATTAACCGGGGCCTGGTTTAATTGACTGTTACAGTGTGGTACCACATTACTACGTGATTCAAACCTGAAGAAGCCCAGGATCTGGCCAACAGGTATGCGAACGCTGCGAAAGTATGAGCCAGACGATTGCAAATACCAGACCTAACACAAACCTAACCGGTGATATTCTCTAAAATATAGATCGAAACAAGGTTTGATTGACTGTTTCAGTGTGGTACCACATTACTACGTTACCCAAACCAGAGGAAAACCCAGGATCTGTCCAAGAATTGTGAGAAGAATGCGAACGTATGAGCCAGATGAGGGCAAATCCCAGACATAAACGAGACCCAACTGGTGTTATCCTTTAAAATATTGATCGAGGTCAGGTTTAATTGACTGTTTCTGTGTGGTACAACATTACTACGTGGCCCAAACCAGGAAAAGCCCAGGATCTTGCCAACAAATATGCGGCGAATGAGAAAGTATGAGCCAGATGATTGCAAATACCAGACCTAACTAAAACCTAACCGGTGTTATCCTCTAAAGTATTGATCGGATCCGGGTTTAATTGACTGTTGCAGTGTGGTACCACAATACTACGTGGTTCAAACCTGAAGAAGCCCAGGATCTGGCCAACAGGTATGCGAACCCTGCGAAAGTATGAGCCAGATGAGGGCAAATCCCTGACATAAACGAGACCCCACTGGTGTTATCCTTTAAAATATTGATCGAGGTCAGGTTTAATTGACTGTTTCAATGAGGTACCACATTACTACGTGATGCAAACCAAGAGAAGCCCAGGATCTTGCCAACAAGTATGCGACGAATGCGAAAGTATGAGCCAGACGATTGCAAATACCAGACCTAACACAAACCTAACCGGTGTTATTCTCTAAAATGTAGATCGAAACAAGGTTTAATTGACTGTTTCAGTGTTGTACCACAATACTACGTTACCCAAACCAGAGGAAAACCCAGGATCTGTCCAAGAAGTGTGAGAAGAATGCGAACGTATGAGCCAGATGAGGGCAAATCACAGACCTAAACGAGACGCAACCGGTGTTGTCCCTTTAAATATTGATCGGGACCTGGTTTATTGACTGCTTCATTGTGGTACAACATTACTACGTGGTCCAAACCAGAAAAAGCCCAGGATCTGCCCAACAAGTATGCGATAAATGCGAATGTATGAGGCAGATGGGACCAAATACCAGACCTAACTGGTGTTATCCTTTAAAATATTGATCGAGGTCAGGTTTAATACACTGTTTCAGCGCCGTACCACCTTACTACGTGATCCAAACCAGAAAAAGCCCAGGGTCTTGCCAACAAGTATGCGACAAATGCGAAAGCGTGTGCCAGATGATTGCAAATACCAGGCCTTACGCAACCCTAACCGGCGTTATCCTATAAAGTATTGATCGTATCCAGGTTTAATTGACAGTTTCAGTGTGGTACCACATTACTACGTGATCCAAACCAGAAGAAATCCCAGGATCTGGCCAACAAGTATGTGAAAAATGCGAATGTATATGGCAGATGGGGTCAAATACCGAACCTAACTGGTGTAATCCTTTAAAATATTGATCGGGGCCTGGATTAATAGACTGCTTCAGTGTGGTACCACATTACTGCCTGATCCAAACCAGAAAAAGCCTAGGATCTTGCCAACAAGTATGCGACGAATGCGAAAGTATGTGCCAGACGATTGCAAATCCCAAACCTAAACGAGACCTAACCGGTGTTATTCTCTAAAGTATAGATCGAAACAAGATTTAATTGACTGTTTCAGTGTGGTACCACATTACTACGTTACCCAAACCAGAGGAAAACCCAGGATCTGTCCAAGAAGTGTGAGAAGAATGCGAACGTATGAGCCAGATGAGGGCAAATCCCAGACATAAACGAGACCTAACTGGTGTTATCCTTTAAAATATTAATCGAGGTCAGGTTTAATTGTCTGTTTCAGTGTGGTACCACAATACTACGTGATCCAAACCAGAAGAAAACCCAGGGTCTTGCCAACAAGTATGCGACGAATGCGGTAGTATGAGCCAGATGATTGCAAATACCAGACCTAACACAAACCTAACCGGTGTTATTCTCTAAAATATAGATCGAAACAAGGTTTAATTGACTGTTTCAGAGTGGTACCACATTACCACGTTACCCGAACCAGAGGAAAACCCAGGATCCGACCAAGAAGTATGAGAAGAATGCGAACGTATGAGACAGATGGGGGCAAATCACAGACCTTAAGGAGATCCAACCGGTGTTATCCTTTAAAATATTGATCGGGGCCTGGTTTAATTGACTGTTTCAGTGTGGTACCGCATTACTACGTGATCCAAACCAGAAAAAGCCCGGGATCTGCCCAACAAGTATGCGACAAATGCGAAAGCATGAGCCAGATGATTGCAAATTCCAGGCCTCACACAATCCTAACCGGCGTTATCCTATAACGTATTGATCGTGTCCAGGTTTAATTGACAGTTTCAGTGTGGTACCACATTACTACGTGATCCAAACCAGAAGAAATCCCAGGATCTGGCCAACAAGTATGCGAAAAATGCGGAAGTATGAGGCAGATGGGGTCAAATACCAGACATAACTGGTGTTATCCTTTAAAATATTGATCGAGTTCAGGTTTAATTGACTGTTTCAGTGTGGTACCACAATACTATGTGAACCAAACCAGAAAAAGCCCAGGATCTGGCCAACAAGTATGCAAAAGTGCGAAAGTATGAGCCAGATGATTGCAAATACCAGACATAACACAAACCAAACCGGTGCTATTCTCTAAAATATAGGTCGAATCCAGGTGTAATTGACAGTTTCAGTGTGGTTCCACATTAGTACGTGACCCAAACCAGAAAAAAACCCAGGATCTGGCCAACAAGTATGCGAAAAATGCGAATGAATGAGGCAGGTGGGGTCAAACACCAGACCTAACTGGTGTTATCCTTTAAAATATTGATCGGGGCCTGGTGTAATTGACTGTTTCAGTGTGGTACCACATTAGTACGTGATCCAAACCAGAAAAAGCCCAAGATCTGCCCAACAAGTATGCGACGAATGCGAAAGTATGAGCCACATGATTGGAACTACCAGACCTAACACAAACCTACCGGTGTTATCCTCTAAAGTATTGATCAAATCCGGGTTTAATTGACTGTTGCAGTGTAGTACCACAATACTACGTGATCCCAACCAGAAATAGCCCAGGATCTGGCCAAGAAGTATGCGAAAAATGCGAAAGCATGAGCCAGATAATTGCAAATACCAGACCTAACACAAACCTAACCGGCGTTTTCCTATAAAGTATTGATCGAATCCAGGTTTAATTGACTGTCTTAGTGCGGTACCAGGTTACTAAGTGATCCAAACCTGAATAAAACCCAGGATGTGGCCAAGAAGTATGAGAAAAATGCGAACGTATGAGCCAGATCAGGGCAAATCCCAGACATAAACGAGACCTAACTGGTGTTATCCTTTATAATATTAATCGAGGTCAGGTTTAATTGACTGTTTCAGTGTGGTACAACATTACTACGTGGTCCAAACCAGAAAAAGCCCAGGATATGGCCTACAAGTATGCGAAGAATGCGAAAGTATGAGCCAGATGAGGGCAAATCCCAGACATAAACGAGACCTAACTGGTGTTATCCTTCAAAATATTAATCGAGGTCAGGTTTAATTGATTGTTTCAGTCGGGTATAACATTACTACGTGATCCAAACCAGATAAAGGCCAGGATCTGGCCAACAAGTATGCGAAAGTGCGAAAGTATGAGCCAGGTGAATGCAAATACCAGGTGTTTTCCTCTAAAATATTGTACGAATACAGGTTCAATTGACTGTTTCAGTGTGGTACCACATTACTACGTGATCCAAACCAGAAGTAAACCCAGGATCTGGCCAACAAGTATGCGAAAAGTGCGAAAGTATGAGGCAGATGGGATCAAATACCAGACCTAACTGGTGTTATTCTTTAAAATATTGTTTGGGGCCTGGTTTAATTGACTGTTTCAGTGTGGTACCACAATACTACGTGATCCAAACCAGAAGAAAACCCAGGGTCTTGCCAAAAAGTATGCGACGAATGCGAAAGTATGAGCCATCTGATTGCAAATACCAGACCTAACACAAACCTAACCGGTGTTATCCTGTAAAATATTTATCTATTCCAGGTTTAAGTGACTGTTTCAGTGTGGTACCACCTTACTACGTTATCCATACCAGAAGAGAACCCAGGGTCTGGCCAAGAAGAATGCGAAAAATTCGAAAGTATGAGGCAGACGATTGCAAATACCAGACCTGAACGAGACCCAACCGGTGATATCCTTTTAAATATTGATCGGGACCTGGTTTATTGACTGTTTCAGTGTGGTACAACATTACTACGTGGTCCAAACCAGAAAAAGCCCAGGATCTGCCCAACAAGTATGCGACAAATGCGAATGCATGAGCCAGATGATTGCAAATACCAGGCCTCACACAATCCTAACCGGCGTTATCCTATAAAGTATTGATCGTATCCAGGTTTAATTGACAGTTTCAGTGTGGTACCACATTACTACGTGATCCAAATCAGAAGTAAACCCAGGATCTGGCCAACAAGTATGCGAAAAGTGCGAAAGTATGAGGCAGACGGGATCAAATACCAGACCTAACTGGTGTTATCCTTTAAAATATTGTTTGGGGCCTGGTGTAATTGACTGTTTCAGTGTGGTACCACATTAGTACGTGATGCAAACCAGAAAAAGCCCAGGATCTGCCCAACAAGTATGCGACAAATGCGAAAGCATGAGCCAGATGATTGCAAATACCAGGCCTCACACAATCCTAACCGGCGTTATCCAATAAAGTATTGATCGTATCCAGGTTTAATTGACATTTTCAGTGTGGTACCACATTACTACGTGATCCAAACCAGAAGTAAACCCAGGATCTGGCCAACAAGTATGCGAAAATTGCGAAAGTATGAGCAGATGGGGTCAAATGCCAGACCTAACTGGTGTTATCTTTTAAAATATTGATCGGGGCCTGGTTTAATTCACTGTTTCAGTGTGGTACCACATTACTACGTGATCCAAACCTGATGAAGCCCAGGATCTGGCCAACAGGTATGCGAATGCTGCGAAACTATGAGCCAGATCAGGGCAAATCTCAGACATAAACGAGACCCCACTGGTGTTATCCTTTAAAATATTGATCGAGGTCAGGTTTAATTGACTGTTTCTGTGTGGTACAACATTACTACGTGGCCCAAACCAGGAAAAGCCCAGGATCTTGCCAACAAATATGCGGCGAATGAGAAAGTATGAGCCAGATGATTGCAAATACCAGACCTAACTAAAACCTAACCGGTGTTATCCTCTAAAGTATTGATCGGATCCGGGTTTAATTGACTGTTGCAGTGTGGTACCACAATACTACGTGGTTCAAACCTGAAGAAGCCCAGGATCTGGCCAACAGGTATGCGAACCCTGCGAAAGTATGAGCCAGATGAGGGCAAATCCCTGACATAAACGAGACCCCACTGGTGTTATCCTTTAAAATATTGATCGAGGTCAGGTTTAATTGACTGTTTCAATGAGGTACCACATTACTACGTGATGCAAACCAAGAGAAGCCCAGGATCTTGCCAACAAGTATGCGACGAATGCGAAAGTATGAGCCAGACGATTGCAAATACCAGACCTAACACAAACCTAACCGGTGTTATTCTCTAAAATATAGATCGAAACAAGGTTTAATTGACTGTTTCAGTGTTGTACCACAATACTACGTTACCCAAACCAGAGGAAAACCCAGGATCTGTCCAAGAAGTGTGAGAAGAATGCGAACGTATGAGCCAGATGAGGGCAAATCACAGACCTAAACGAGACGCAACCGGTGTTGTCCCTTTAAATATTGATCGGGACCTGGTTTATTGACTGCTTCATTGTGGTACAACATTACTACGTGGTCCAAACCAGAAAAAGCCCAGGATCTGCCCAACAAGTATGCGATAAATGCGAATGTATGAGGCAGATGGGACCAAATACCAGACCTAACTGGTGTTATCCTTTAAAATATTGATCGAGGTCAGGTTTAATACACTGTTTCAGCGCCGTACCACCTTACTACGTGATCCAAACCAGAAAAAGCCCAGGGTCTTGCCAACAAGTATGCGACAAATGCGAAAGCGT
Source organism: Colletes latitarsis (assembly GCF_051014445.1). Lineage (NCBI taxonomy): Eukaryota > Metazoa > Arthropoda > Insecta > Hymenoptera > Colletidae > Colletes > Colletes latitarsis. The sequence goes on along the minus strand of NC_135141.1, from coordinate 8,698,638 downwards.
GTGCCAGATGATTGCAAATACCAGGCCTTACGCAACCCTAACCGGCGTTATCCTATAAAGTATTGATCGTATCCAGGTTTAATTGACAGTTTCAGTGTGGTACCACATTACTACGTGATCCAAACCAGAAGAAATCCCAGGATCTGGCCAACAAGTATGTGAAAAATGCGAATGTATATGGCAGATGGGGTCAAATACCAAACCTAACTGGTGTAATCCTTTAAAATATTGATCGGGGCCTGGATTAATAGACTGCTTCAGTGTGGTACCACATTACTGCCTGATCCAAACCAGAAAAAGCCTAGGATCTTGCCAACAAGTATGCGACGAATGCGAAAGTATGTGCCAGACGATTGCAAATCCCAAACCTAAACGAGACCTAACCGGTGTTATTCTCTAAAGTATAGATCGAAACAAGATTTAATTGACTGTTTCAGTGTGGTACCACATTACTACGTTACCCAAACCAGAGGAAAACCCAGGATCTGTCCAAGAAGTGTGAGAAGAATGCGAACGTATGAGCCAGATGAGGGCAAATCCCAGACATAAACGAGACCTAACTGGTGTTATCCTTTAAAATATTAATCGAGGTCAGGTTTAATTGTCTGTTTCAGTGTGGTACCACAATACTACGTGATCCAAACCAGAAGAAAACCCAGGGTCTTGCCAACAAGTATGCGACGAATGCGGTAGTACGAGCCAGATGATTGCAAATACCAGACCTAACACAAACCTAACCGGTGTTATTCTCTAAAATATAGATCGAAACAAGGTTTAATTGACTGTTTCAGAGTGGTACCACATTACCACGTTACCCGAACCAGAGGAAAACCCAGGATCCGACCAAGAAGTATGAGAAGAATGCGAACGTATGAGACAGATGGGGGCAAATCACAGACCTTAAGGAGATCCAACCGGTGTTATCCTTTAAAATATTGATCGGGGCCTGGTTTAATTGACTGTTTCAGTGTGGTACCGCATTACTACGTGATCCAAACCAGAAAAAGCCCGGGATCTGCCCAACAAGTATGCGACAAATGCGAAAGCATGAGCCAGATGATTGCAAATTCCAGGCCTCACACAATCCTAACCGGCGTTATCCTATAAAGTATTGATCGTGTCCAGGTTTAATTGACAGTTTCAGTGTGGTACCACATTACTACGTGATCCAAACCAGAAGAAATCCCAGGATCTGGCCAACAAGTATGCGAAAAATGCGGAAGTATGAGGCAGATGGGGTCAAATACCAGACATAACTGGTGTTATCCTTTAAAATATTGATCGAGTTCAGGTTTAATTGACTGTTTCAGTGTGGTACCACAATACTATGTGAACCAAACCAGAAAAAGCCCAGGATCTGGCCAACAAGTATGCAAAAGTGCGAAAGTATGAGCCAGATGATTGCAAATACCAGACCTAACACAAACCAAACCGGTGCTATTCTCTAAAATATAGGTCGAATCCAGGTGTAATTGACAGTTTCAGTGTGGTTCCACATTAGTACGTGACCCAAACCAGAAAAAAACCCAGGATCTGGCCAACAAGTATGCGAAAAATGCGAATGAATGAGGCAGGTGGGGTCAAACACCAGACCTAACTGGTGTTATCCTTTAAAATATTGATCGGGGCCTGGTGTAATTGACTGTTTCAGTGTGGTACCACATTAGTACGTGATCCAAACCAGAAAAAGCCCAAGATCTGCCCAACAAGTATGCGACGAATGCGAAAGTATGAGCCACATGATTGGAACTACCAGACCTAACACAAACCTACCGGTGTTATCCTCTAAAGTATTGATCAAATCCGAGTTTAATTGACTGTTGCAGTGTAGTACCACAATACTACGTGATCCCAACCAGAAATAGCCCAGGATCTGGCCAAGAAGTATGCGAAAAATGCGAAAGCATGAGCCAGATAATTGCAAATACCAGACCTAACACAAACCTAACCGGCGTTTTCCTATAAAGTATTGATCGAATCCAGGTTTAATTGACTGTCTTAGTGCGGTACCAGGTTACTAAGTGATCCAAACCTGAATAAAACCCAGGATGTGGCCAAGAAGTATGAGAAAAATGCGAACGTATGAGCCAGATCAGGGTAAATCCCAGACATAAACGAGACCTAACTGGTGTTATCCTTTATAATATTAATCGAGGTCAGGTTTAATTGACTGTTTCAGTGTGGTACAACATTACTACGTGGTCCAAACCAGAAAAAGCCCAGGATATGGCCTACAAGTATGCGAAGAATGCGAAAGTATGAGCCAGATGAGGGCAAATCCCAGACATAAACGAGACCTAACTGGTGTTATCCTTCAAAATATTAATCGAGGTCAGGTTTAATTGATTGTTTCAGTCGGGTATAACATTACTACGTGATCCAAACCAGATAAAGGCCAGGATCTGGCCAACAAGTATGCGAAAGTGCGAAAGTATGAGCCAGGTGAATGCAAATACCAGGTGTTTTCCTCTAAAATATTGTACGAATACAGGTTCAATTGACTGTTTCAGTGTGGTACCACATTACTACGTGATCCAAACCAGAAGTAAACCCAGGATCTGGCCAACAAGTATGCGAAAAGTGCGAAAGTATGAGGCAGATGGGATCAAATACCAGACCTAACTGGTGTTATTCTTTAAAATATTGTTTGGGGCCTGGTTTAATTGACTGTTTCAGTGTGGTACCACAATACTACGTGATCCAAACCAGAAGAAAACCCAGGGTCTTGCCAAAAAGTATGCGACGAATGCGAAAGTATGAGCCATCTGATTGCAAATACCAGACCTAACACAAACCTAACCGGTGTTATCCTGTAAAATATTTATCTATTCCAGGTTTAAGTGACTGTTTCAGTGTGGTACCACCTTACTACGTTATCCATACCAGAAGAGAACCCAGGGTCTGGCCAAGAAGAATGCGAAAAATTCGAAAGTATGAGGCAGACGATTGCAAATACCAGACCTGAACGAGACCCAACCGGTGATATCCTTTTAAATATTGATCGGGACCTGGTTTATTGACTGTTTCAGTGTGGTACAACATTACTACGTGGTCCAAACCAGAAAAAGCCCAGGATCTGCCCAACAAGTATGCGACAAATGCGAATGCATGAGCCAGATGATTGCAAATACCAGGCCTCACACAATCCTAACCGGCGTTATCCTATAAAGTATTGATCGTATCCAGGTTTAATTGACAGTTTCAGTGTGGTACCACATTACTACGTGATCCAAATCAGAAGTAAACCCAGGATCTGGCCAACAAGTATGCGAAAAGTGCGAAAGTATGAGGCAGACGGGATCAAATACCAGACCTAACTGGTGTTATCCTTTAAAATATTGTTTGGGGCCTGGTGTAATTGACTGTTTCAGTGTGGTACCACATTAGTACGTGATGCAAACCAGAAAAAGCCCAGGATCTGCCCAACAAGTATGCGACAAATGCGAAAGCATGAGCCAGATGATTGCAAATACCAGGCCTCACACAATCCTAACCGGCGTTATCCAATAAAGTATTGATCGTATCCAGGTTTAATTGACATTTTCAGTGTGGTACCACATTACTACGTGATCCAAACCAGAAGTAAACCCAGGATCTGGCCAACAAGTATGCGAAAATTGCGAAAGTATGAGCAGATGGGGTCAAATGCCAGACCTAACTGGTGTTATCTTTTAAAATATTGATCGGGGCCTGGTTTAATTCACTGTTTCAGTGTGGTACCACATTACTACGTGATCCAAACCTGATGAAGCCCAGGATCTGGCCAACAGGTATGCGAATGCTGCGAAACTATGAGCCAGATCAGGGCAAATCTCAGACATAAACGAGACCCAACTGGTGTTATCCTTCAAAATATTGATCGTGGTCAAGTTTAATTGACTGTTTCTGTGTGGTACAACATTACTACGTGGTCCAAACCAGAAAAAGCCCAGGATCTTGCCAAGAAGTATGCGACGAATGCGAAAGTATGAGCCAGATGATTGCAAATACCAGACCTAACACAAGCGTGACCGGTGTTAATCTCTAAAATATAGATCGAAACAAGGTTTAATTGACTGTTTCAGTGTGGTACCACATTACTACGTTACCCAAACTAGAGGAAAACCCAGGATCTGGCCAAGAAGTACGAGAAGAATGCGAACGTATGAGACAGATGGGGGCAAATCACAGACCTTAAGGAGATCCAACCGGTGTTATCCTTTAAAATATTGATCGGGACCTGGTTTATTGACTGTTTCAGTGTGGTACAACATTACTGCGTGGTCCAATCCAGAAAAAGCCCAGGATCTGCCCAACAAGTATGCGAAAGTGCGAAAGTATGAGCCTGATGATTGCAAATACCAGACCTAACACAAACCAAACAGGTGTTATACTCCAAAATATAGATCGAAACAAGGTTTAATTGACTGTTTCAGTGTGGTGCCACATTACTGCGTGATCCAAACCAGAAAAAGCCCAGGATCTGGCCAACAAGTATGCGAAAAATGCGAAAGTATGAGCCAGATGAGGGCAAATCCCAGACATAACCCAGACCTAACCGGTGTTGTCCTTCAAAATATAGATCGAAAACAGGTTTAGTTGACTGTTTCAGTGTGGCACCACATTACTACGTGATCCAAACCCGAAAAAAACCCTGGACCTGGCCTACATGTATATCAAATATGCGAAAGTATGAGCCAGATGGGGGCAAATCCCAGACATAACCCAGACCTAACCAGTGATATCCTCCAACGTATTGATCGTATCCGGGTTTAATTGACTCTTTCAGTGTGGTACCACAATACTACGTGATCCAAAATAGAGGAAAACCCAGGATCGGGCCAACAAGTGTGCGAAATATGCGAAAGTATGAGCCAGATGTGGGCAAATCCCAGACCTAAACGAGACCCGACCGATATTATCATTTCAAATATTGACCGGGGCCTGGTTTAATTGACCGTTTCAGTGTGGTGACACATTACTGCGTGATCCAAACCAGAAAATGCCCAGGATCTGGCCAAGAAGTATGCGAAAAAAGCGAACGTATGAGCCAGATGGGGGCAAATCCCAGACCTAAACGAGGCCAAACCGGGATTATCCTTTAAAATATTGCACGGGGCCTGGTTTAATTGACCGTTTCAGTGTGGTGCCACATTACTACGTGATCCAAACCAGAAAAAGCCCAGGATCTGGCCAACAGGTATGCGAAAGTGCGAAAGTATGTGCCAGATGATTGCAAATACAAGACCTAACACAAACCGAACCGGTGTTATCCTGTAACTTCTTGATCGTATCCGGGTTTAATTGACCGTTTCAGTGTGGTGCCACATTACTGCGTGATCCAAACCAGAAATAGCCCAGGATCTGGCCAAGAAGTATGCGAAAAAGGCGAACGTATGAGCCAGATGAGAGCATATCCCAGACCTAAACGAGACCCGACCGATATTATCATTTAAAATATTGATCGAGGCCAGATTTAGTTGACTGTTTCAGTGTGGTACCACATTACTACGTTATCCAAACCAGAAGAAACCCCAGGATCTGGACAACAAGTATGCGAAAAATGCGAATGTATGAGCCAGACGAGGGCAATTCCCAGACCTAACACGGACCTAACCGGTGTTATCCTCTAAAACATTGATCGAAAGCAGGTTTACTTGACTGTTTCAGTGTGGTACCACATTACTACGTTATCCAAACCAGAAAGAGCCCAGGATCTGGCCAACAAGTATGCAAAGAATGCGAAAGTATGAGCCAGATGGTTGCAAATACCAGACCTAAGACAAACCAAACCGGTCTTATCCTCTAACGTATTGATCGTATCCGGGTTTAATTGACTGTTTCAGTGTGGTACCACAATACTACGTTATCCAAACCAGAAGAAAACCCAGGATCTGGACAACAAGTATGCGAAAAATGCGAAAGTATGAGCCAGATGAGGGCAAATCCCAGACATAACCCAGACCTAACCGGTGTTGTCCTTCAAAATATAGATCGAAAACAGGTTTAGTTGACTGTTTCAGTGTGGTACCACATTACTACGTGATCCAAACCCGAAAAAACCCTGGGTCTGGCCTACATGTATATCAAATATGCGAAAGTATGAGCCAGATGGGGGCAAATCCCAGACATAACCCAGACCTTACCAGTGATATCCTCTAACGTATTGATCGTATCCGGGTTTAATTGACTCTTTCAGTGTGGTACCACAATACTACGTGATCCAAAATAGAGGAAAACCCAGGATCTGGCCAACAAGTGTGCGAAATATGCGAAAGTATGAGCCAGATGTGGGCAAATCCCAGACCTAACCGAGACCCAACCGGTGTTATCCTTTAAAATATTCATCGAAGCCAGGTTTAATTCACAGTTTCAGTGTGGTACCACATTACTACGTGATCCAAGCCAGAATAAGCCCAGGATCTGGCCAAGAAGTATGCGATAAATGCGAAAGTATGAGCCAGATGATTGCAAATACCCGACCTAACGCAAACCTAACCGGTGTCATCCTCTAACGTATTTATCATATCCGGGTTTAAATGACTGTTTCAGTGTGGTACCACATTACAACGTTATCCAACCCAGCGGAAAACCCAGGATCTAGCCTAGAAGTATGAGAAAAATGCGAAAGTATGAGCCGGATGAGGGCAAATCCCAGACCTAACCGAGACCCAACCGGTGTTACACTTTAAAATATTGACCGGGGCCTGGTTTAATTGACCGTTTCAGTGTGGTGCCACATTACTGCGTGATCCAAACCAGAAAAAGCCCAGGATCTGGCCAAGAAGTATGCGAAAAAAGCGAACGTATGAGCCAGATGGGGGCAAATCCCAGACCTAAACGAGGCCCAACCGGTATTATCCTTTAAAATATTGCACGGGGCCTGGTTTAATTGACCGTTTCAGTGTGGTGCCACATTACTACGTGATCCAAACCAGAAAAAGCTCAGGATCTGGCCAACAGGTATGCGAAAGTGCGAAAGTATGTGCCAGATGATTGCAAATACAAGACCTAACACAAACCGAACCGGTGTTATCCTGTAACTTCTTGATCGTATCCGGGTTTAATTGACCGTTTCAGTGTGGTGCCACATTACTGCGTGATCCAAACCAGAAAAAGCCCAGGATCTGGCCAAGAAATATGCGAAAAAAGCGAACGTATGAGCCAGATGGGGGCAAATCCCAGACCTAACTCGGACCTAACCGGTGTTATCCTCTAAAACATTGATCGAAAGCAGGTTTACTTGACTGTTTCAGTGTGGTACCACATTACTACGTTATCCAAACCAGAAAGAGCCCAGGATCTGGCCAACAAGTATGCAAAGAATGCGAAAGTATGAGCCAGATGATTGCAAATACCCGACCTAACGCAAACCTAACCGGTGTTTTCCTCTAACGTATTTATCATATCCGGGTTTAAATGACTGTTTCAGTGTGGTACCACATTACAACGTTATCCAACCCAGCGGAAAACCCAGGATCTAGCCTAGAAGTATGAGAAAAATGCGAAAGTATGAGCCGGATGAGGGCAAATCCCAGACCTAACCGAGATCCAACCGGTGTTATCCTTTAAAATATTCATCGAAGCCAGGTTTAATTCACTGTTTCAGTGTGGTACCACATTACTACGTGATCGAAACCAGAAAAAGCCCAGGATCTGGCCAAGAAGTATGCGAAAAAAGCGAACGTATGAGCCAGATGAGAGCACATCCCACACCTAAACGAGACCCGACCGATATAATCATTTAAAATATTGATCGAGGCCAGATTTGGTTGACTGTTTCAGTGTGGTACCACATTACTACGTTATCCAAACCAGAAGAAACCCCAGGATCTGGCCAAGAAGTATGAGAAAAATGCGAACGTATGAGCCAGATGAGGGCAAATCCCAGACCTAAACGAGACCCAACCGGTATTAACCTTTAAAATATTGCATGGGGCCTGGTTTAATTGACCGTTTCAGTGTGGTACCACAATACTACGTTATCCAAACCAGAAGAAAACCCAGGATCTAGCCTAGAAGTATGAGAAAAAAGCGAACGTATGAGCCAGATGGGGGCAAATCCCAGACCTAAACGAGGCCCAACCGGTATTATCCTTTAAAATATTGCACGGGGCCTGGTTTAATTGACCGTTTCAGTGTGGTGCCACATTACTACGTGATCCAAACCAGAAAAAGCCGAGGATCTGGCCAACAGATATGCGAAAGTGCGAAAGTATGTGCCAGATGATTGCAAATACAAGTCCTAACACAATCCGAACCGGTGTTATCCTGTAACTTCTTGATCGTATCCGGGTTTAATTGACCGTTTCAGTGTGGTGCCACATTACTGCGTGATCCAAACCAGAAAAAGCCCAGCATCTGGCCAAGATGTATGCGAAAAAAGCGAACGTATGAGCCAGATGGGGGCAAATCCCAGACCTAAACGAGGCCCAACCGGTATTATCCTTTAAAATATTCCACGGGGCCTGGTTTAATTGACCGTTTCAGTGTGGTGCCACATTACTACGTGATCCAAACCAGAAAAAGCCCAGGATATGGCCAACAGGTATGCGAAAGTGCGAAAGTATGTGCCAGATGATTGCAAATACAAGACCTAACACAAACCGAACCGGTGTTATCCTGTAACTTCTTGATCGTATCCGGGTTTAATTGACCGTTTCAGTGTGGTGCCACATTACTGCGTGATCCAAACCAGAAAAAGCCCAGGATCTGGCCAACAGGTATGCGAAAGTGCGAAAGTATGTGCCAGATGATTGCAAATACAAGACCTAACACAAACCGAACCGGTGTTATCCTGTAACTTCTTGATCGTATCCGGGTTTAATTGACCGTTTCAGTGTGGTGCCACATTACTGCGTGATCCGAACCAGAAAAAGCCCAGGATCTGGCCAAGAAGTATGCGAAAAAAGCGACCGTATGAGCCAGATGGGGGCAAATCCCAGACCTAAACGAGGCCCAACCGGTATTATCCTTTAAAATATTGCACGGGGCCTGGTTTAATTGACCGTTTCAGTGTGGTGCCACATTACTACGTGATCCAAACCAGAAAAAGCCCAGGATCTGGCCAACAGGTATGCGAAAGTGCGAAAGTATGTGCCAGATGATTGCAAATACAAGACCTAACACAAACCGAACCGGTGTTATCCTGTAACTTCTTGATCGTATCCGGGTTTAATTGACCGTTTCAGTGTGGTACCACATTACTACGTGATCCAAACCAGAAAAAGCCCAGGATCTGGCCAACAGGTATGCGAAGAATGCGAAAGTATTGGCAGATGGGGGAAATCCCAGACATAACCCAGACCTAACCGGTGTTATCCTCTAAAATATTGATCCAATCCAGGTATAATTGACTGTTTCAGTGTGGTACCACATTACTACGTGATCCAAACCAGAGAAAGCCCAGGATCTGGCCAAGAAGTATGCGAAAAAAGCGAACGTATGAGCCAGATGAGAGCATATCCCACACCTAAACGAGACCCGACCGATATTATCATTTAAAATATTGATCGAGGCCAGATTTAGTTGACTGTTTCAGTGTGGTACCACATTACTACGTTATCCAAACCAGAAGAAACCCCAGGATCTGGCCAAGAAGTATGAGAAAAATGCGAACGTATGAGCCAGATGAGGGCAAATCCCAGACCAAAACGAGACCCAACCGGTATTAACCTTTAAAATATTGCACGGGGCCTGGTTTAATTGACCGTTTCAGTGTGGTACCACAATACTACGTTATCCAAACCAGAAGAAAACCCAGGATCTGGACAACAAGTATGCGAAAAATGCGAAAGTATAAGCCATATGATTGCAAATACCAGACCTAACACAAACCTAATCGGTGTTATCCTCTAAAATATAGATCGAAACCAGGTTTAATTGACTGTTTCAGTGTGGTACCACATTACTACGTTATCCAAACCAGAAAAAGCCCAGGATCTGGCCAACAAGTATGCGAAAAATGCGAATGTATGAGCCAGACGAGGGCAATTCCCAGACCTAACTCGGACCTAACCGGTGTTATCCTCTAAAACATTGATCGAAAGCAGGTTTACTTGACTGTTTCAGTGTGGTACCACATTACTACGTTATCCAAACCAGAAAGAGCCCAGGATCTGGCCAACAAGTATGCAAAGAATGCGAAAGTATGAGCCAGATGATTGCAAATACCCGACCTAACGCAAACCTAACCGGTGTTATCCTCTAACGTATTTATCATATCCGGGTTTAAATGACTGTTTCAGTGTGGTACCACATTACAACGTTATCCAACCCAGCGGAAAACCCAGGATCTAGCCTAGAAGTATGACAAAAATGCGAAAGTATGAGCCGGATGAGGGCAAATCCCAGACCTAACCGAGACCCAACCGGTGTTATCCTTTAAAATATTCATCGAAGCCAGGTTTAATTCACTGTTTCAGTGTGGTACCACATTACTACGTGATCCAAACCAGAAAAAGCCCAGGATCTGGCCAACAGGTATGCGAAAGTGCGAAAGTATGTGCCAGATGATTGCAAATAGAAGACCTAACACAAACCGAACCGGTGTTATCCTGTAACTTCTTGATCGTATCCGGGTTTAATTGACCGTTTCAGTGTGGTGCCACATTACTGCGTGATCCAAACCAGAAAAAGCCCAGGATCTGGCCAAGAAATATGCGAAAAAAGCGAACGTATGAGCCGGATGAGATCAAATCCCAGACCTAACCGAGACCCAACCGGTGTTATCCTTTAAAATATTCATCGAAGCCAGGTTTAATTCACTGTTTCAGTGTGGTACCACATTACTACGTGATCCAAACCAGAAAAAGCCCAGGATCTGGCCAACAGGTATGCGAAAGTGCGAAAGTATGTGCCAGATGATTGCAAATACAAGACCTAACACAAACCGAACCGGTGTTATCCTGTAACTTCTTGATCGTATCCGGGTTTAATTGACCGTTTCAGTGTGGTGCCACATTACTGCGTGATCCAAACCAGAAAAAGCCCAGGATCTGGCCAACAGGTATGCGAAAGTGCGAAAGTATGTGCCAGATGATTGCAAATACAAGACCTAACACAAACCGAACCGGTGTTATCCTGTAACTTCTTGATCGTATCCGGGTTTAATTGACCGTTTCAGTGTGGTGCCACATTACTGCGTGATCCAAGCCAGAAAAAGCCCAGGATCTGGCCAAGAAGTATGCGATAAATGCGAACGTATGAGCCAGATGAGAGCATATCCCAGACCTAAACGAGACCCGACCGATATTATCATTTAAAATATTGATCGAGGCCAGATTTAGTTGACTGTTTCAGTGTGGTACCACATTACTACGTTATCCAAACCAGAAGAAACCCCAGGATCTGGCCAAGAAGTATGCGAAAGTGCGAAAGTATGTGCCAGATGGGGTCAAATAACAGACCTAACTGGTGTTATCCTTTAAAATATTGACCGGGGCCTGGTTTAATTGACCGTTTCGGTGTGGTGACACATAACTACGTGATCCAAACCAGAAAAAGCCCAGGATCTGGTAAAGAAGTATGCGAAAAAAGCGAACGTATGAGCCAGATGAGAGCATATCCCAGACCTAAACGAGACCCGACCGATATTATCATTTCAAATATTGATCGAGGCCAGATTTAGTTGACTGTTTCAGTGTTGTGCCACATTACTGCGTGATCCAAACCAGAAAAAGCCCAGGATCTGGCCAAGAAGTATGCGAAAAAAGCGAACGTATGAGCCAGATGAGGGCACACCCCAGACCTAAACGAGGCCCAACCGGTATTATCCTATAAAATATTGCACGGGGCCTGGTTTAATTGACCGTTTCAGTGTGGTGCCACATTACTGCGTGATCCAAACCAGAAAAAGCCGAGGATCTGTCCAACAAGTATGCGAAAAATGCGAAAGTATGAGCCAGATGAGGGCAAATCCCAGAGATAACCCAGACCTAACCGGTGTTGTCCTTCAAAATATAGATCGAAAACAGGTTTAGTTGACTGTCTCAGTGTGGCACCACATTACTACGTGATCCAAACCCGAAAAAAACCCTGGACCTGGCCTACATGTATATCAAATATGCGAAAGTATGAGCCAGATGGGGGCGAATCCCAGACATAACCCAGACCTAACCAGTGATATCCTCTAACGTATTGACCGTATCCGGGTTTAATTGACTCTTTCAGTGTGGTACCACAATACTACGTGATCCAAAATAGAGGAAAACCCAGGATCGGGCCAACAAGTGTGCGAAATATGCGAAAGTATGAGCCAGATGTGGGCAAATCCCAGACCTAAACGAGACCCGACCGATATTATCATTTCAAATATTGATCGAGGCCAGATTTAGTTGACTGTTTCAGTGTGGTGCCACATTACTGCGTGATCCAAACCAGAAAAAGCCCAGGATCTGGCCAAGAAGTATGCGAAAAAAGCGAACGTATGAGCCAGATGAGGGCACACCCCAGACCTAAACGAGGCCCAACCGGTATTATCCTATAAAATATTGCACGGGGCCTGGTTTAATTGACCGTTTCAGTGTGGTGCCACATTACTGCGTGATCCAAACCAGAAAAAGCCCAGGATCTGTCCAACAAGTATGCGAAAAATGCGAAAGTATGAGCTAGATGAGGGCAAATCCCAGACATAACCCAGACCTAACCGGTGTTGTCCTTCAAAATATAGATCGAAAACAGGTTTAGTTGACTGTTTCAGTGTTGCACCACATTACTACGTGATCCAAACCCGAAAAAAACCCTGGACCTGGCCTACATGTATATCAAATATGCGAAAGTATGAGCCAGATGGGGGCAAATCCCAGACATAACCCAGACCTAACCAGTGATATCCTCTAACGTATTTATCATATCCGGGTTTAAATGACTGTTTCAGTGTGGTACCACATTACAACGTTATCCAACCCAGCGGAAAACCCAGGATCTAGCCTAGAAGTATGAGAAAAATGCGAAAGTATGAGCCGGATGGGGGCAAATCCCAGACCTAACCGAGACCCAACCGGTGTTATCCTTTAAAATATTCATCGAAGCCAGGTTTAATTCACTGTTTCAGCGTGGTACCACATTACTACGTGATCCAAACCAGAAAAAGCCCAGGATCTGGCTAACAGGTATGCGAAGAATGCGAAAGTATTGGCAGATGGGGTCAAATAACAGACCTAACTGGTGTTATACTTTAAAATATTGACCGGGGCCTGGTTTAATTGACCGTTTCAGTGTGGTGCCACATTACTGCGTGATCCAAACCAGAAAAAGCCCAGGATCTGGCCAAGAAGTATGCGAAAAAAGCGAACGTATGAGCCAGATGGGGGCAAATCCCAGACCTAAACGAGGCCAAACCGGTATTATCCTTTAAAATATTGCACGGGGCCTGGTTTAATTGACCGTTTCAGTGTGGTGCCACATTACTACGTGATCCAAACCAGAAAAAGCCCAGGATCTGGCCAACAGGTATGCGAAAGTGCGAAAGTATGTGCCAGATGATTGCAAATACAAGACCTAACACAAACCGAACCGGCGTTATCCTGTAACTACTTGATCGTATCCGGGTTTAATTGACCGTTTCAGTGTGGTGCCACATTACTGCGTGATCCAAACCAGAAAAAGCCCAGGATCTGGCCAAGAAGTATGCGAAAAAGGCGAACGTATCAGCCAGATGAGAGCATATCCCAGACCTAAACGAGACACGACCGATATTATGATTAAAAAAATATTGATCGAGGCCAGATTTAGTTGACTGTTTCAGTGTGGTACCACATTACTACGTTATCCAAACCAGAAGAAACCCCAGGATCTGGACAACAAGTATGCGAAAAATGCGAATGTATGAGCCAGACGAGGGCAATTCCCAGACGTAACACGGACCTAACCGGTGTTATCCTCTAAAACATTGATCGAAAGCAGGTTTACTTGACTGTTTCAGTGTGGTACCACATTACTACGTGATCCAAACCCGAAAAAACCCTGGATCTGGCCTACATGTATATCAAATATGCGAAAGTATGAGCCAGATGGGGGCAAATCCCAGACATAACCCAGACCTAACCAGTGATATCCTCTAACGTATTGATCGAATCCGGGTTTAATTGACTCTTTCAGTGTGGTACCACAATACTACGTGATCCAAAATAGAGGAAAACCCAGGATCGGGCCAACAAGTGTGCGAAATATGCGAAAGTATGAGCCAGATGTGGGCAAATCCCAGACCTAACCGACACCCAACCGGTGTTATCCTTTAAAATATTCATCGAAGCCAGGTTTAATTCACAGTTTCAGTGTGGTACCACATTACTACGTGATCCAAGCCAGAAAAAGCCCAGGATCTGGCCAAGAAGTATGCGATAAATGCGAAAGTATGAGCCAGATGATTGCAAATACCCGACCTAACGCAAACCTAACCGGTGTTATCCTCTAACGTATTTATCATATCCGGGTTTAAATGACTGTTTCAGTGTGGTACCACATTACAACGTTATCCAACCCAGCGGAAAACCCAGGATCTAGCCTAGAAGTATGAGAAAAATGCGAAAGTATGAGCCGGATGAGGGCAAATCCCAGACCTAACCGAGACCCAACCGGTGTTACACTTTAAAATATTGACCGGGGCCTGGTTTAATTGACCGTTTCAGTGTGGTGCCACATTACTGCGTGATCCAAACCAGAAAAAGCCCAGGATCTGGCCAAGAAGTATGCGAAAAAAGCGAACGTATGAGCCAGATGGGGGCAAATCCCAGACCTAAACGAGGCCCAACCGGTATTATCCTTTAAAATATTGCACGGGGCCTGGTTTAATTGACCGTTTCAGTGTGGTGCCACATTACTACGTGATCCAAACCAGAAAAAGCCCAGGATCTGGCCAACAGGTATGCGAAAAAAGCGAACGTATGAGCCAGATGAGAGCATATCCCAGACCTAAACGAGACCCGACCGATATTATCATTTAAAATATTGATCGAGGCCAGATTTAGTTGACTGTTGTAGTGTGGTACCACATTACTACGTTATCCAAACCAGAAGAAACCCCAGGATCAGGCCAAGAAGTATGAGAAAAATGCGAACGTATGAGCCAGATGAGGGCAAATCCCAGACCTAAACGAGACCCAACCGGTATTACCCTTTAAAATATATTCCGGGGCCTGGTTTCACTGACCGTTTCAGTGTGGTACCACATTACTACGTGATCCAAACCAGAAAAAGCCCAGGATCTGGCCAAGAAGTATGCGAAAAAAGCGAACGTATGAGCCAGATGAGAGCATATCCCACACCTAAACGAGACCCGATCGATATTATCATTTAGAATATTGATCGAGGCCAGATTAAGTTGACTGTTTCAGTGTGGTACCACATTACTACGTGATCCAAACCAGAAAAAGCCCAGGATCTGGCCAACAGGTATGCGAAGAATGCGAAAGTATTGGCAGATGGGGTCAAATAACAGACCTAACTGGTGTTACACTTTAAAATATTGCACGGGGCCTGGTTTAATTGACCATTTCAGTGTGGTGCCAGATTACTACGTGATCCAAACCAGAAAAAGCCCAGGATCTGGCCAACAGGTATGCGAAAGTGCGAAAGTATGTGCCAGATGATTGCAAATACAAGACCTAACACAAACCGAAGCGGTGTTATCCTGTAACTTCTTGATCGTATCCGGGTTTAATTGACCGTTTCAGTGTGGTGCCACATTACTGCGTGATCCAAACCAGAAAAAGCCCAGGATCTGGCCAACAGGTATGCGAAAGTGCGAAAGTATGTGCCAGATGATTGCAAATACAAGACCTAACACAAACCGAACCGGTGTTATCCTGTAACTTCTTGATCGTATCCGGGTTTAATTGACCGTTTCAGTGTGGTGCCACATTACTGCGTGATCCAAACCAGAAAAAGCCCAGGATCTGGCCAAGAAGTATGCGAAAAAAGCGAACGTATGAGCCAGATGAGAGCATATCCCACACCTAAACGAGACCCGACCGATATTATCATTTAAAATATTGATCGAGGCCAGATTTAGTTGACTGTTTCAGTGTGGTACCACATTACTACGTGATCCAAACCAGAAATAGCCCAGGATCTGGCCAACAGGTATGCGAAGAATGCGAAAGTATTGGCAGATGGGGGAAATCCCAGACATAACCCAGACCTAACCGGTGTTATCCTCTAAAATATTGATCCAATCCAGGTATAATTGACTGTTTCAGTGTGGTACCACAATACTACGTTATCCAAACCAGAAGAAAACCCAGGATCTGGACAACAAGTATGCGAAAAATGCGAAAGTATGAGCCAGATGAGGGCAAATCCCAGACATAACCCAGACCTAACCGGTGTTGTCCTTCAAAATATAGATCGATAACAGGTTTAGTTGACTGTTTCAGTGTGGTACCACATTACTACGTGATCCAAACCCGAAAAAAACCCTGGATCTGGCCTACATGTATATCAAATATGCGAAAGTATGAGCCAGATGGGGGCAAATCCCAGACATAACCCAGACCTAACCAGTGATATCCTCTAACGTATTGATCATATCCGGGTTTAATTGACTCTTTCAGTGTGGTACCACAATACTACGTGATCCAAAATAGAGGAAAACCCAGGATCGGGCCAACAAGTGTGCGAAATATGCGAAAGTATGAGCCAGATGTGGGCAAATCCCAGACCTAACCGAGACCCAACCGGTGTTATCCTTTAAAATATTCATCGAAGCCAGGTTTAATTGACTGATTCAGTGTGGTACCACATTACTACGTGATCCAAGCCAGAAAAAGCCCAGGGTCTGGCCAAGAAGTATGCGATAAATGCGAAAGTATGAGCCAGATGATTGCAAATACCCGACCTAACGCAAACCTAACCGGTGTTATCCTCTAACGTATTTATCATATCCGGGTTTAAATGATTGTTTCAGTGTGGTACCACATTACAACGTTATCCAACCCAGCGGAAAACCCAGGATCTAGCCTAGAAGTATGAGAAAAATGCGAAAGTATGAGCCGGATGGGGGCAAATCCCAGACCTAACCGAGACCCAACCGGTGTTATCCTTTAAAATATTCATCGATGCCAGGTTTAATTCACTGTTTCAGTGTGGTACCACATTACTACGTGATCCAAACCAGAAAAAGCCCAGGGTCTGGCCAACAGGTATGCGAAGAATGCGAAAGTATTGGCAGATGGGGTCAAATAACAGACCTAACTGTTGTTATACTTTAAAATATTGACCGGGGCCTGGTTTAATTGACCGTTTCAGTGTGGTGCCACATTACTGCGTGATCCAAACCAGAAAAAGCCCAGGATCTGGCCAAGAAGTATGCGAAAAAAGCGAACGTATGAGCCAGATGGGGGCAAATCCCAGACCTAAACGAGGCCCAACCGGTATTATCCTTTAAAATATTGCACGGGGCCTGGTTTAATTGACCGTTTCAGTGTGGTGCCACATTACTGCGTGATCCAAACCAGAAAAAGCCCAGGATCTGGCCAACAGGTATGCGAAGAATGCGAAAGTATTGGCAGATGGGGGAAATCCCAGACTTAAACCAGACCCAACCGGTATTATCCTCTAAAATATTGATCCAATCCAGGTTTAATTGACTGTTTCAGTGTGGTACCATAATACTACGTTATCCAAGCCAGAAGGAAACCCAGGATCTGGCCAACAAGTATGCGAAAGTGCGAAAGTATGTGCCAGATGATTGCAAATACAAGACCTAACACAAACCGAACCGGTGTTATCCTGTAACTTCTTGATCGTATCCGGGTTTAATTGACCGTTTCAGTGTGGTGCCACATTACTGCGTGATCCGAACCAGAAAAAGCCCAGGATCTGGCCAAGAAGTATGCGAAAAAAGCGAACGTATGAGCCAGATGAGAGCATATCCCACAACTAAACGAGACCCGACCGATATTATCATTTAAAATATTGATCGAGGCCAGATTTAGTTGACTGTTTCAGTGTGGTACCACATTACTACGTGATCCAAACCAGAAAAAGCCCAGGATCTGGCCAACAGGTGTGCGAAGAATGCGAAAGTATTGGCAGATGGGGGAAATCCCAGACATAACCCAGACCTAACCGGTGTTATCCTCTAAAATATTGATCCAATCCAGGTATAATTGACTGTTTCAGTGTGGTACCACATTACTACGTGATCCAAACCAGAGAATGCCCAGGATCTGGCCAAGAAGTATGCGAAAAAAGCGAACGTATGAGCCAGATGAGAGCATATCCCACACCTAAACGAGACCCGACCGATATTATCATTTAAAATATTGATCGAGGCCAGATTTAGTTGACTGTTTCAGTGTGGTACCACATTACTACGTTATCCAAACCAGAAGAAACCCCAGGATCTGGCCAAGAAGTATGAGAAAAATGCGAACGTATGAGCCAGATGAGGGCAAATCCCAGACCTAAACGAGACCCAACCGGTATTAACCTTTAAAATATTGCACGGGGCCTGGTTTAATTGACCGTTTCAGTGTGGTACCACAATACTACGTTATCCAAACCAGAAGAAAACCCAGGATCTAGACAACAAGTATGCGAAAAATGCGAAAGTATGAGCCATATGATTGCAAATACCAGACCTAACACAAACCTAATCGGTGTTATCCTCTAAAATATAGATCGGAACCAGGTTTAATTGACTATTTCAGTGTGGTACCACATTACTACGTTATCCAAACCAGAAAAAGCCCAGGATCTGGCCAACATGTATGCGAAAAATGCGAATGTATGAGCCAGACGAGGGCAATTCCCAGACCTAACTCGGACCTAACCGGTGTTATCCTCTAAAACATTGATCGAAAGCAGGTTTACTTGACTGTTTCAGTGTGGTACCACATTACAACGTTATCCAACCCAGCGGAAAACCCAGGATCTAGCCTAGAAGTATGAGAAAAATGCGAAAGTATGAGCCGGATGAGGGCAAATCCCAGACCTAACCGAGACCCAACCGGTGCTATCCTTTAAAATATTCATCGAAGCCAGGTTTAATTCACTGTTTCAGTGTGGTACCACATTACTACGTGATCCAAACCAGAAAAAGCCCAGGATCTGGCCAACAGGTATGCGAAGAATGTGAAAGTATTGGCAGATGGGGTCAAATAACAGACCTAACTGGTGTTACACTTTAAAATATTGACCGGGGCCTGGTTTAATTGGCCGTTTCAGTGTGGTGCCACATTACTGCGTGATCCAAACCAGAAAAAGCCCAGGATCTGGCCAAGAAGTATGCGAGAAAAGCGAACGTATGAGCCAGATGGGGGCAAATCCCAGCCCTAAACGAGGCCCAACTGGTATTATCCTTTAAAATATTGCACGGGGCCTGGTTTAATTGACCGTTTCAGTGTGGTGCCACATTACTACGTGATCCAAACCAGAAAAAGCCCAGGATCTGGCCAACAGGTATGCGAAAGTGCGAAAGTATGTGCCAGATGATTGCAAATACAAGACCTAACACAAACCGAACCGGTGTTACCCTGTAACTTCTTGATCGTATCCGGGTTTAATTGACCGTTTCTGTGTGGTGCCACATTACTGCGTGATCCAAGCCAGAAAAAGCCCAGGATCTGGCCAAGAAGTATGCGATAAATGCGAACGTATGAGCCAGATGAGAGCATATCCCAGACCTAAACGAGACCCGACCGATATTATCATTTAAAATATTGATCGAGGCCCGATTTAGTTGACTGTTGCAGTGTGGTACCACATTACTACGTTATCCAAACCAGAAGAAACCCCAGGATCAGGACAAGAAGTATGAGAAAAATGCGAACGTATGAGCCAGATGAGGGCAAATCCCAGACCTAAACGAGACCCAACCGGTATTACCCTTTAAAATATATTCCGGGGCCTGGTTTCACTGACCGTTTGAGTGTGGTACCACATTACTACGTGATCCAAACCAGAAAAAGCCCAGGATCTGGCCAAGAAGTATGCGAAAAAAGCGAACGTATGAGCCAGATGAGAGCATATCCCACACCTAAACGAGACCCGACCGATATTATCATTTAAAATATTGATCGAGGCCAGATTTAGTTGACTGTTTCAGTGTGGTACCACATTACTACGTGATCCAAACCAGAAAAAGCCCAGGATCTGGCCAACAGGTATGCGAAGAATGCGAAAGTATTGGCAGATGGGGGAAATCCCAGACATAACCCAGACCTAACCGGTGTTATCCTCTAAAATATTGATCCAATGCAGGTATAATTGACTGTTTCAGTGTGGTACCACATTACTACGTGATCCAAACCAGAGAAAGCCCAGGATCTGGCCAACAAGTATGCGAAAGTGCGAAAGTATGAGCCAGATGGTTGCAAATACCAGACCTAAGACAAACCAAACCGGTGTTATCCTCTAACGTATTGATCGTATCCGGGTTTAATTGACTGTTTCAGTGTGGTACCACAATACTACGTTATCCAAACCAGAAGAAAACCCAGGATCTGGACAACAGGTATGCGAAAAATGCGAAAGTATGAGCCAGATGAGGGCAAATCCCAGACATAACCCAGACCTAACCGGTGTTGTCCTTCAAAATATAGATCGAAAACAGGTTTAGTTGACTGTTTCAGTGTGGTACCACATTACTACGTGATCCAAACCCGAAAAAAACCCTGGATCTGGCCTACATGTATATCAAATATGCGAAAGTATGAGCCAGATGGGGGCAAATCCCAGACATAACCCAGACCTAACCAGTGATATCCTCTAACGTATTGATCATATCCGGGTTTAATTGACTCTTTCAGTGTGGTACCACAATACTACGTGATCCAAAATAGAGGAAAACCCAGGATCGGGCCAACAAGTGTGCGAAATATGCGAAAGTATGAGCCGGATGGGGGCAAATCCCAGACCTAACCGAGACCCAACCGGTGTTATCCTTTAAAATATTCATCGATGCCAGGTTTAATTCACTGTTTCAGTGTGGTACCACATTACTACGTGATCCAAACCAGAAAAAGCCCAGGGTCTGGCCAACAGGTATGCGAAGAATGCGAAAGTATTGGCAGATGGGGTCAAATAACAGACCTAACTGGTGTTATACTTTAAAATATTGACCGGGGCCTGGTTTAATTGACCGTTTCAGTGTGGTGCCACATTACTGCGTGATCCAAACCAGAAAAAGCCCAGGATCTGGCCAAGAAGTATGCGAAAAAAGCGAACGTATGAGCCAGATGGGGGCAAATCCCAGACCTAAACGAGGCCCAACCGGTATTATCCTTTAAAATATTGCACGGGGCCTGGTTTAATTGACCGTTTCAGTGTGGTGCCACATTACTGCGTGATCCAAACCAGAAAAAGCCCAGGATCTGGCCAACAGGTATGCGAAGAATGCGAAAGTATTGGCAGATGGGGGAAATCCCAGACTTAAACCAGACCCAACCGGTATTATCCTCTAAAATATTGATCCAATCCAGGTTTAATTGACTGTTTCAGTGTGGTACCATAATACTACGTTATCCAAGCCAGAAGAAAACCCAGGATCTGGCCAACAAGTATGCGAAAGTGCGAAAGTATGTGCCAGATGATTGCAAATACAAGACCTAACACAAACCGAACCGGTGTTACCCTGTAACTTCTTGATCGTATCCGGGTTTAATTGACCGTTTCAGTGTGGTGCCACATTACTGCGTGATCCGAACCAGAAAAAGCCCAGGATCTGGCCAAGAAGTATGCGAAAAAAGCGAACGTATGAGCCAGATGAGAGCATATCCCACACCTAAACGAGACCCGACCGATATTATCATTTAAAATATTGATCGAGGCCAGATTTAGTTGACTGTTTCAGTGTGGTACCACATTACTACGTGATCCAAACCAGAAAAAGCCCAGGATCTAGCCAACAGGTGTGCGAAGAATGCGAAAGTATTGGCAGATGGGGGAAATCCCAGACATAACCCAGACCTAACCGGTGTTATCCTCTAAAATATTGATCCAATCCAGGTATTATTGACTGTTTCAGTGTGGTACCACATTACAACGTGATCCAAACCAGAGAAAGCCCAGGATCTGGCCAAGAGGTATGCGAAAAAAGCGAAAGTATGAGCCAGATGAGAGCATATCCCACACCTAAACGAGACCCGACTGATATTATCATTTAAAATATTGATCGAGGCCAGATTTAGTTGACTGTTTCAGTGTGGTACCACATTACTACGTTATCCAAACCAGAAGAAACCCCAGGATCTGGCCAAGAAGTATGAGAAAAATGCGAACGTATGAGCCAGATGAGGGCAGATCCCAGACCTAAACGAGACCCAACCGGTATTAACCTTTAAAATATTGCACGGGGCGTGGTTTGATTGACCGTTTCAGTGTGGTACCACAATACTACGTTATCCAAACCAGAAGAAAACCCAGGATCTAGACAACAAGTATGCGAAAAATGCGAAAGTATGAGCCATATGATTGCAAATACCAGACCTAACACAAACCTAATCGGTGTTATCCTCTAAAATATAGATCGGAACCAGGTTTAATTGACTGTTTCAGTGTGGTACCACATTACTACGTGATCCAAACCAGAAAAAGCCCAGGATCTGGCCAACAGGTATGCGAAGAATGCGAAAGTATTGGCAGATGGGGTCAAATGACAGACCTAACTGGTGTTACACTTTAAAATATTGACCGGGGCCTGGTTTAATTGACCGTTTCAGTGTGGTGCCACATTACTGCGTGATCCAAACCAGAAAAAGCCCAGGATCTGGCCAAGAAGTATGCGAGAAAAGCGAACGTATGAGCCAGATGGGGGCAAATCCCAGCCCTAAACGAGGCCCAACTGGTATTATCCTTTAAAATATTGCACGGGGCCTGGTTTAATTGACCGTTTCAGTGTGGTGCCACATTACTACGTGATCCAAACCAGAAAAAGCCCAGGATCTGGCCAACAGGTATGCGAAAGTGCGAAAGTATGTGCCAGATGATTGCAAATACAAGACCTAACACAAACCGAACCGGTGTTATCCTGTAACTTCTTGATCGTATCCGGGTTTAATTGACCGTTTCAGTGTGGTGCCACATTACTGCGTGATCCAAACCAGAAAAAGCCCAGGATCTGGCCAACAGGTATGCGAAAGTGCGAAAGTATGTGCCAGATGATTGCAAATACAAGACCTAACACAAACCGAACCGGTGTTACCCTGTAACTTCTTGATCGTATCCGGGTTTAATTGACCGTTTCAGTGTGGTGCCACATTACTGCGTGATCCAAGCCAGAAAAAGCCCAGGATCTGGCCAAGAAGTATGCGATAAATGCGAACGTATGAGCCAGATGAGAGCATATCCCAGACCTAAACGAGACCCGACCGATATTATCATTTAAAATATTGATCGAGGCCCGATTTAGTTGACTGTTGCAGTGTGGTACCACATTACTACGTTATCCAAACCAGAAGAAACCCCAGGATCAGGACAAGAAGTATGAGAAAAATGCGAACGTATGAGCCAGATGAGGGCAAATCCCAGACCTAAACGAGACCCAACCGGTATTACCCTTTAAAATATATTCCGGGGCCTGGTTTCACTGACCGTTTCAGTGTGGTGCCACATTACTGCGTGATCCAAACCAGGAAAAGCCCAGGATCTGGCCAAGAAGTATGCGAAAAAAGCGAACGCATGAGCCAGATGAGGGCAAATCACAGACCTAAACGAGGCCCAACCGGTATTATCCTTTAAAATATTGCACGGGGCCTGGTTTAATTGACCGTTTCAGTGTGGTGCCACATTACTACGTGATCCAAACCAGAAAAAGCCCAGGATCTGGCCAACAGGTATGCGAAAGTGCGAAAGTATGTGCCAGATGATTGCAAATACAAGACCTAACACAAACCGAACCGGTGTTATCCTGTAACTTCTTGATCGTATCCGGGTTTAATTGACTCTTTCAGTGTGGTTCCGCAATACTACGTTATCCAAACCAGAAGAAAACCCAGGATTTGGCCAGCAAGTACGCGAAGAATGCGAAAGTATTGGCAGATGGGGTCAAATAACAGACCTAACTGGTGTTATACTTTAAAATATTGACCGGGGCCTGGTTTAATTGACCGTTTCAGTGTGGTGCCACATTACTACGTGATCCAAACCAGAAAAAGCCCAGGATCTGGCCAAGAAGTATGCGAAAAAAGCGAACGTATGAGCCAGATGAGAGCATATCCCAGACCTAAACGAGACCCGACCGATATTATCATTTAAAATATTGATCGAGGCCAGATTTAGTTGACTGTTTCAGTGTGGTACCACATTACTACGTTATCCAGACCAGAAGAAACCCCAGGATCTGGCCAAGGAATATGCGAAAGTGCGAAAGTATGTGCCAGATGGGGTCAAATAACAGACCTAACTGGTGTTATCCTTTAAAATATTGACCGGGGCCTGGTTTAATTGACCCTTTCAGTGTGGTGCCACATTACTACGTTATACGAACCAGAAGAAACCCCAGGATCTGGCCAAGAAGTATGAGAAAAATCGCGAACGTATGAGCCAGATGAGGGCAAATCCCAGACCTAAACGAGACCCAACCGGTATTACCCTATAAAATATTGCACGGGGCCTGGTTTAATTGACCGTTTCAGTGTGGTACCTCAATTCTACGTTATCCAAACCAGAAGAAAACCCAGGATCTGGACAACAAGTATGCGAAAAATGCGAAAGTATGAGCCATATGATTGCAAATACCAGACCTAACACAAACCTAATCGGTGTTATCCTCTAAAATATAGATCGAAACCAGGTTTAATTGACTGTTTCAGTGTGGCACCACAATACTACGTTATCCAAACCAGAAGAAAACCCAGGATCTGGACAACAAGTATGCGAAAAATGCGAAAGTATGAGCCAGATGAGGGCAAATCCCAGACATAACCCAAACCTAACCGGTGTTGTCCTTCAAATTATAGATCGAAACAGGTTTAATTGACTGTTTCAGTGTGGTACCACATTACTACGTGATCCAAACCCGAAAAAAACCCTGAATCTGGCCTACATGTATATCAAATATGCGAAAGTATGAGCCAGATGAGGGCAAATCCCAGACAAAACCCAGACCTAACCAGTGATATCCTCTAACGTATTGATCGTATCCGGGTTTAATTGACTCTTTCAGTGGGGTACCACAATACTACGTGATCCGAAATAGAGGAAAACCCAGGATCGGGCCAACAAGTGTGCGAAATATGCGAAAGTATGAGCCAGATGTGGGCAAATCCCAGACCTAACCGAGACCGAACCGGTGTTATCCTTGAAAATATTCATCGAAGCCAGGTTTGATTCTCTGTTTCAGTGTGGTACCACATTACTACGTGATCCAAACCAGAAAAAGCCCAGGATCTGGCCAACAGGTATGCGAAAGTGCGAAAGTATGTGCCAGATGGGGTCAAATGGCAGACCTAACTGGTGTTATCCTTTAAAATATTGACCGGGGCCTGGTTTAATTGACCGTTTCAGTGTGGTGCCACATTACTACGTGATCCAAACCAGAAAAAGCCCAGGATCCGGCCAACAGGTATGCGAAAGTGCGAAAGTATGTGCCAGATGATTGCAAATACCAGACCTAACACAAACCTAATCGGTGTTATCCTGTAAAATATAGATCGAAACCAGGTTTAATTGACTGTTCCAGTGTGGTACCACATTACTACGTTATCCAAACCAGAAAAAGCCCAGGATCTGGCCAACAAGTATGCGAAAAATGCGAATGTATGAGCCAGACGAGGGCAATTCCCAGCCCTAACTCGGACCTAACCGGTGTTATCCTCTAAAACATTGACCGAAAGCAGGTTTAATTGACTGTTTCACTGTGGTACCACATTACTACGTTATCCAAACCAGAAAGAGCCCAGGATCTGGCCAACAAGTATGCGAAAAATGCGAATGTATGAGCCAGACGAGGGCAACTCCCAGACCTAACTCGGACCTAACCGGTGTTATCCTCTAAAACATTGATCCATAGCAGGTTTAATTGACTGTTTCAGTGTGGTACCACATTACTACGTTATCCAAACCAGAAAGAGCCCAGGATATGGCCAACAAGTATGCAAAGAATGCGAAGGTATGAGCCAGATCATTGCAAATACCAGACCTAAACCAGACCCAACCGGTATTATCCTCTAAAATATTGATCCAATCCAGGTTTAATTGACTGTTTCAGTGTGGTACCACATTACTACGTGGTCCAAACCAGAAAAAGCCCAGGATCTGGCCAACAAGTATGCGAAAGTGCGAAAGTATGGGCAGATGGGGTCAAATAACAGACCTAACTGGTGTTATCCTTTAAAATATTGACCGGAGCCTGGTTTAATTGACTGTTTCAGTGTGGTACCACATTACGTCGTGATCCAAGCCAGAAAAAGCCCAGGATCTGGCCAACAAGTATGCGATAAATGCGAAAGTATGAGCCAGATGATTGCAAATACCAGACCAAACATAAACCCAACCAGTGTTATCCTCTAAAGTATTGATCGAATCCGGGTTTAATTGCCTGTTTCAGTGTGGTACCATATTACAACGTTATCCAAACCAGCGGAAAACCCAGGATCTGGCCAACAAGTATATGAAAAATGCGAAAGTATGAGCCAGATGGGGGAAATCCCAGACATAACCCAGACCTAACCGGTGTTATCTTCTAAAATATTGATCCAATCCAGGTATAATTGACTGTTTCAGTGTGGTACCACATTACTACGTGATCCAAACCAGAAAAAGCCCAGGTATCTGGCCAACAAGTATGCGAAAGTGCGAAAGTATGGGCCAGATGGTTGCAAATACCAGTCCTAAGACAAACCAAACCGGTGTTATCCTCTAATGTATTGATCGTATCCGGGTCTAATTGACTGTTTCAGTGTGGTACCACAATACTACGTTATCCAAACCAGAAGAAAACCCAGGATCTGGACAACAAGTATGCGAAAAATGCGAAAGTATGAGCCAGATGAGGGCAAATCCCAGACATAACCCAGACCTAACCGGTGTTGTCCTTCAAATCATAGATCGAAAACAGGTTTAATTGACTGTTTCAGTGTGGTACCACATTACTACGTGATCCAAACCCGAAAAAAACCCTGATACTGGCCTACATGTGTATCAAATATGCGAAAGTATGAGCCAGATGAGGGCAAATCCCGGTCATAACCCAGACCTAACCAGTGATATCCTCTAACGTACTGATCGTATCCGGATTTAATTGACTCTTTCAATGTGTTACCACAATACTACGTGATCCAAAACAGAGGAAAACCCAGGATTGGGCCAAGAAGTATGCGAAAAATGCGAACGTATGAGCCAGATGAGGGCAAATCCCAGACCTAAACGAGACCCAACCGGTATTATCCACTAAAATATTGATCCAATCCAGGTTTAATTGACTGTTTCTGTGTGGTACCACATTACTACGTGATCCAAACCCGAAAAAGCCCAGGATCTGGCCAACAACTATGCGAAAGTGCGAAAGTATGGGCAGATGGGGTCAAATAACAGACCTAACTGGTGTTATCCTTTAAAATATTGACCGGGGCCTGGTTTAATTGACCGTTTCAGTGTGGTGCCACATTACTACGTGATCCAAACCAGAAAAAGCCCAGGATCCGGCCAACAGGTATGCGAAAGTGCGAAAGTATGTGCCAGATGATTGCAAGTACAAGACCTGGCACAAACCGGACCGGTGTTATCCTGTAACGTATCGATCGTATCCGGGTTTAATTGAATCTTTCAGTGTGGTTCCGCAATACTACGTTTTCCAAACTAGAAGAAAACCCAGGATCTGGCCAACAAGTACGCGAAAAATGCGAAAGTATGAGCCATATGATTGCAAATACCAGACCTAACACAAACCTAATCGGTGTTATCCTCTAAAATATAGATCGAAACCAGGTTTAATTGACTGTTCCAGTGTGGTACCACATTACTACGTTATCCAAACCAGAAAAAGCCCAGGATCTGGCCAACAAGTATGCGAAAAATGCGAATGTATGAGCCAGACGAGGGCAATTCCCAGCCCTAACTCGGACCTAACCGGTGTTATCCTCTAAAACATTGACCGAAAGCAGGTTTAATTGACTGTTTCACTGTGGTACCACATTACTACGTTATCCAAACCAGAAAGAGCCCAGGATCTGGCCAACAAGTATGCGAAAAATGCGAATGTATGAGCCAGACCAGGGCAACTCCCAGACCTAACTCGGACCTAACCGGTGTTATCCTCTAAAACATTGATCCATAGCAGGTTTAATTGACTGTTTCAGTGTGGTACCACATTACTACGTTATCCAAACCAGAAAGAGCCCAGGATATGGCCAACAAGTATGCAAAGAATGCGAAAGTATGAGCCAGATCATTGCAAATACCAGACCTAAACCAGACCCAACCGGTATTATCCTCTAAAATATTGATCCAATCCAGGTTTAATTGACTGTTTCAGTGTGGTACCACATTACTACGTGGTCCAAACCAGAAAAAGCCCAGGATCTGGCCAACAAGTATGCGAAAGTGCGAAAGTATGGGCAGATGGGGTCAAATAACAGACCTAACTGGTGTTATCCTTTAAAATATTGATCCAATCCAGGTTTAATTGACTGTTTCCGTGTGGTACCACATTACTACGTGGTCCAAACCCGAAAAAGCCCAGGATCTGGCCAACAAGTATGCGAAAAATGCGAAAGCATTGGCAGATGGGATCGAATAACAGACCCAACCGGTATTATCCTTCGAAATATTGATCGAGGCCTGGTTTAAATGACTGTTTCAGTGTGGTACCACAATACTACGTTATCCAAACCAGAAGAAAACCCGGTATTCGTCCAACAAGTGTGCGAGAAATGCGAAAGTATGGACCAGATGATTGCAAATACAAGACCTAACACAAACCAAACGTGTGTTATCCTCTAACGTATTGATCGTATCCGGGTTTAATTGACCCTCTCAGTGTGGTACCACAAAATTACTTTATCCAAACCAGAAGAAATCCCAGGGTCTGGCCAACAAGTATGCGAAAAATGCGAAAGCATTGGCAGATGGGATCGAATAACAGACCCAACCGGTATTATCCTTCGAAATATTGATCGCGGCCTGGTTTAAATGACTGCTTCAGTGTGGTACTATATTACTGCGTGATGCAAACCAGAAGAAAACCCAGGATCTGGCCAAGAGGTATGCGAAAAATGCGAAAGTATGAGCCAGGTGAAGGCAAATCCCAGACATAAACGAGACCCAAAAGGTGTTATCCTTTAAAATATTGATCGAGGCCTGATTTAATTGACTGTTTCAGTGTTGTACCACATTACTACGACATCCAAACCAGAATAAATCCCAGGATCTGACCAACAAGTATTCGAAAGATACGAAAGTATGAGCCAGATGAGTGCAAAACCCAGACATAACCCCGACCTAATCGGTGTTATCCTCTAAAATATAGATCTTATCCGGGTTTAGTTGACTGTTTCAGTGTGGTACCACAATACTACGTTATCCAAACCAGAAGAAATCCCAGGATCTGGACAACAAGTATGCGAAAATTGCGAAAGTATGGGCAGATAGGGTCAAATAACAGACCTAACTGGTGTCATCCTTTAAAATATTGACTGAGGCCTGGTTGAATTGACTGTTTCAATGTGGTACCACATTACTACGTAATCCAAACCAGAAAAAGCCCAAGATCTGGCAAACAGGTATGCGAAAGATGCGAAAGTATGAGCCAGATGAGGGCATATCCCAGACATAACCCAGACCTAACCGGTATTGTCCTTCATAATATAGATCGAAAACAGGTTTAATTGACTGTTTCAGTGTGGTACCACAATACTACGTTATCCAAACCAGAAGAAAACCCAGGATCTGGACAACAAGTATGCGAAAAATGCGAAAGTATGGGCAGATAGGGTCAAATAACAGACCTAACTGGTGTTATCCTTTAAAATATTCACCGGGGCCTGGTTCAATTGACTGTTTCAATGTGGTAACACATTACTACGTAATCCAAACCAGAAAAAGCCCAGGATCTGGCAAACAGGTATGCAAAAGATGCGAAAGTATGAGCCAGATGAGGGCAAATCCCAGACATAACCCAGACCTAACCGGTGCTGTCCTTCAAAATATAGATCGAAAACAGGTTTAATTGACTGTTTCTGTGTTGTACCACATTACTACGTGATCCAAACCAGAAAAAAAAACTGGATCTGGCCTACATGTATATCAAATACGCGAAAGTATGAGCCAGATGAGGGCAAATCCCAGACCTGAACGAGACCCAACCGGTATTATCCCCTAAAATATTGCTCCAATCCAGGTTTAATTGACTGTTTCATTGTGGTAACACAATACTACGTTATTCAAACCAGAAGAAAACCCAGGATCTGGACAACAAATATGCGAAAAATGCGAAAGTATGGGCAGATAGGGTCAAATAACAGACCTAACTGGTGTTGTCCTCTAAAATATTGATCCAATCCAGGTTTAATTGTCTGTTTCAGTGTAGTACCACATTACTACGCGATCCAATCTAGAAAAAGCCCAGGATCTGGGCAACAGGTATGCGAAGGATGCGAAAGTAAGAGCCAGATGAGGGTAAATGCCAGATCTAAACATGACACAACCGGTGTCATCGTTTAAAATATTGATCGGGGCCTGGTTTTGTTGACTGTTTCAGTGTGGTACCACATTACTACGTGATCCAAACCAGAAAACCCCAGGATCAGGCCAACAGGTATGCGAAGGATGCGAAAGTATGAGCCAGGTGAAGGCAAATCCCAGACATAAACGAGACCCAAAAGGTGTTATCCTTTAAAATATTGATCGAGGCCTGATTTAATTGACTGTTTCAGTGTTGTACCACATTACTACGACATCCAAACCAGAATAAATCCCAGGATCTGACCAACAAGTATGCGAAAGATACGAAAGTATGAGCCAGATGAGTGCAAAACCCAGACATAACCCCGACCTAATCGGTGTTATCCTCTAAAATATAGATCTTATCCGGGTTTAGTTGACTGTTTCAGTGTGGTACCACAATACTACGTTATCCAAACCAGAAGAAAACCCAGGATCTGGACAACAAGTATGCGAAAAATGCGAAAGTATGGGCAGATAGGGTCAAATAACAGACCTAACTGGTGTTATCCTTTAAAATATTCACCGGGGCCTGGTTCAATTGACTGTTTCAATGTGGTAACACATTACTACGTAATCCAAACCAGAAAAAGCCCAGGATCTGGCAAACAGGTATGCGAAAGATGCGAAAGTATGAGCCAGATGAGGGCAAATCCCAGACATAACCCAGACCTAACCGGTGCTGTCCTTCAAAATATAGATCGAAAACAGGTTTAATTGACTGTTTCTGTGTTGTACCACATTACTACGTGATCCAAACCAGAAAAAAAACTGGATCTGGCCTACATGTATATCAAATACGCGAAAGTATGAGCCAGATGAGGGCAAATCCCAGACCTGAACGAGACCCAACCGGTATTATCCCCTAAAATATTGCTCCAATCCAGGTTTAATTGACTGTTTCAGTGTGGTAACACAATACTACGTTATCCAAACCAGAAGAAAACCCAGGATCTGGACAACAAATATGCGAAAAATGCGAAAGTATGGGCAGATAGGGTCAAATAACAGACCTAACTAGTGTTGTCCTCTAAAATATTGATCCAATCCAGGTTTAATTGTCTGTTTCAGTGTAGTACCACATTACTACGCGATCCAATCTAGAAAAAGCCCAGGATCTGGGCAACAGGTATGCGAAGGATGCGAAAGTAAGAGCCAGATGAGGGTAAATGCCAGATCTAAACATGACACAACCGGTGTCATCGTTTAAAATATTGATCGGGGCCTGGTTTTGTTGACTGTTTCAGTGTGGTACCACATTACTACGTGATCCAAAGCAGAAAACCCCACGATCTGGCCAACAGGTATGCGAAGGATGCGAAAGTATGAGCCAGATGAGGGCAAATGCCACACATAACCCAGACCCAACCGGTGTTATCCTCTAAAATATACATCGAAACCATGTTTAATTGACTATATCAGAGTTATCCAAACCAGAAGAAAACCCAGGATCGGGCCAAGAATTATGTCAAATATGCGAACGTATGAGCCAGATGAGGGCAAATTGCCTATCTAAACGAGACCCAACCTGTGTTATCCTTTAAAATATTGATCGAGAGCTGGTTTAATTCACTGTTTCAGTGTGATACCACATTTCTACGTGAGCCAAACCAGAAGGAAACCCAGGATCTGGCCAGCAAGTATGCGATACATGAGAATGTAAGTGCCAGATGTTTCCAAATACCAGTCCTAACACACACCTAACCGGTGTTGTCCTCTAAAGTATTGATCGAATGCAGGTTTAATTGACTACTTCAGTGTGGTACCGCATTACTACGTTATCCAAACCTGAAGAAACCCACGATCTGGCCAGCAAGTATGCTAAAAATGCGAAATTATGAGCCAGATGAGGGCAAATCCCAGGCATAATCAAGACCTAACCGGTGCTATCATCTAGAATATAGATCGAAACCAGGTTTAATTGACTGTTTCAGTGTGGTACCATATTACTACGTGACCCAAACTAGAAAAAACCCAGGATCTGACCAACAAGTATGCGATAAATGCGAGAGTATGAGCCAGACGAGGGCAAATCCCAGACATAAACCAGACCAAACCGGTGATGTCCTCTAAAATATAGATCGAATCCAGGTTTAGTGGACTGTTTCAGAGAGGTCCCACATTTCTACGTAATCCAAACCAGAAAAAACCAAAGATCTGGCTAACATGTATGCGAAAGATGCGACAGTATCAGCCAGATGAATGCAAATACCAGACATAACCCAGACCTAACAGGTGTTATCCTCTAATATATTGATCCAATCCAGGATTAATTGACTGTTTCAGTGTGGTACCACATTGCTACGCGATCCAAACCAGAAGAAAACCCAGTATCTGGCCAGCAAGTATGCGATACATGAGACAGTATGAGCCAGACGATTGCAAATACCAGATCTGACACAAACCTAACCGGTGTTATCCACTAAAATATAGATCGACACCAGATTTAATTTTCTGTTTCAGTGTGGTACCACATTACTACGTTATCCAAACCAGAAGAAAACCCAGGATCTGGCCAGGAAGTATGTGAAAAATGCGAACGTATGAGCCAGATGAGGGCAAATCGTCTATCTAAACAAGACCCAACCGGTGTTATCCTTTAAAATATTGATCGAGGGGTGGTTTAATTCACTGTTTCAGTGTTATACCACATTCCTACGTGATCCAAGACAGAAAGAGCCCAGGATCTGGCCAACAAGTATGCGAAGAATGCGAAATTATGAGCCAGATGAGGGCAGATCCCAGACATAACCAAGACCTAACCGGTGTTATCCTCTAAAATATAGATGGAATCCAGGTTTAGTGGAATGTTTCAGTGTGGTACCACGTTTCTACGTGATCAAAACCAGAAAAAAACGGGGATCTGGCTAAGATGTATGCGAAAGATGCGAAAGTATGAGCCAGATGATTGCAAATACCAGACCTAACACAAACCTAACCGGTGTTATCCTCTAAAATATTGATCCAATCCAGGTTTAATTGACTGTTTCAGTGTGGTACCACATTACTACGTGATCCAAACCAATAAAACCCTATGATCTGGCCAACAAGTATGCTATAACTGCGAAAGTATGAGCCTGACGATTGCAAATACCAGACCTAACACAAACCTAACCCGGTGTTATCCTCTAAAATATACGTCGAAACCAGGTTTAATGGACTATATCAGGGTTATCCAATCCAGAAGAGAACCCAGGATCTGGCCAAGAGTTATGTCAAAACTGCGATCGTATGAGCCAGATGAGGGCAAATTGCCTATAAAAACGAGACCCAACCGGTGTTATCCTTTAAAATATTGGTCGAGGGCTGGTTTAATTCACTGTTTCAGTGTTATACCACATTACTACGTGATCCAAGACAGAAAGAGCCCAGGATCTGGCCAACAAGTATGCG
Organism: Colletes latitarsis; assembly: GCF_051014445.1. Lineage (NCBI taxonomy): Eukaryota > Metazoa > Arthropoda > Insecta > Hymenoptera > Colletidae > Colletes > Colletes latitarsis. The sequence goes on along the minus strand of NC_135141.1, from coordinate 8,664,663 downwards.
AAGAATGCGAAATTATGAGCCAGATGAGGGCAAACACCAGTCCTAACACAAATCTAACCGGTGTTATCCTCTAAATTATTGATCGGCTCCAGGCTTAATTGACTGTTTCAGTGTGGTACCACATTACTACGTGATCCAAACAAGGAAAAACCCAGGATCTGACCAACAAATATGCGATAAATGCGAGAGTATGAGACAGATGAGGGCAAATCCCAGACATAAACCAGACCAAACCGGTGATATCCTCTAAAATATTGTTCGAATCCAGGTTTAACTAACTGTTTCAGTGTGGTACCACATTACTACGTGATCCAAGCCAGAAAGAGCCCAGGATCTGGCCAACAAGTATGCGAGGATTGCGAAATTATGAGCCAGATGAGGGCTAATCCCACACATAACCAAGACCTAACCGGTGTTATCCTCTAGAATATAGATCGAAACCAGGTTTAATTGACTGTTTGAGTGTGGTACGACATTACTACGTGATCCAAACCAGAGGAAAATACAGGATCTGGCGAACAAGTTTGCGATACATGAGAAAGTATGAGGCAGATGATTGCAAATACCAGACGTAACACAAACCTAGCCGTTGTAATCCTCTAAAATATTGATCGAATCCAGGTTGAATTTTCTGTTTCAGTGTGGTACCACATTACTACGTTATCCAAACCAGAAAAAGCCCAGGATCTGGCTAACAGGTATGTGAAGGATGCGAAAGTAAGAGCCAGATGAGGGTAAATGCCAGATCTAAACATGACACAACCGGTGTCATCGTTTAAAATATTGATCGGGGCCTGGTTTTGTTGACTGTTTCAGTGTGGTACCACATTACTACGTGATCCAAACCAGAAAACCCCAGGATCTGGCCAACAGGTATGCGAAGGATGCGAAAGTATGAGCCAGATGAGGGCAAATGCCACACATAACCCAGACCTAACCGGTGTTATCCTCTAGAATATAGATCGAAACCAGGTTTAATTGACTGTTTGAGTGTGGTACGACATTACTACGTGATCCAAACCAGAGGAAAATACAGGATCTGGCGAACAAGTTTGCGATACATGAGAAAGTATGAGCCAGATGATTGCAAATACCAGACGTAACACAAACCTAACCGTTGTAATCCTCTAAAATATTGATCGAATCCAGGTTGAATTTTCTGTTTCAGTGTGGTACCACATTACTACGTGATCCAAACCAGAAAACCCCAGGATCTGGCCAACAGGTATGCGAAAGATGCGAAGTTATGAGCCTGATGAGGGCAGGTCCCAGACATAACCAAGACCTAACCGGTGTTAACATCTAGAATATAGATCGAAACCAGGTTTAATTGACTGCTTCAGTGTGGTACCACATTACTACGTGATTCAAACCAGTAAAACCCTAGGATCTGGCCAACAAGTGTGCAAAAGATGCGACAGTATCAGCCAGATGATTGCAAATACCAGACCTAACACAAACCTAACCGGTGTTATCCTTTAAAATATTGATCCAATCCAGGTTTAATTGAATGTTTCAGTGTGGCACCACATTACTACGTGATCCAAACCAGAAGGAAACCCAGGATCTGGCCAGCAAGTATGCGATACATGAGAAAGTAAGTGCCAGATGTTTCCAAATACCAGTCCTAACACACACCTAACCGGTGTTGTCCTCTAAAGTATTGATCGAATGCAGGTTTAATTGACTGCTTCAGTGTGGTACCGCATTACTACGTTATCCAAACCTGAAGATACCCACGATCTGGCCAACAAGTATGCTAAAAATGCGAAATTATGAGCCAGATGAGGGCAAATCCCAGGCATAACCAAGACCTAACCGGTGCTATCATCTAGAATATAGATGGAATCCAGGTTTAGTGGAATGTTTCAGTGTGGTACCACGTTTCTACGTGATCAAAACCAGAAAAAAACGAGGATCTGGCTAAGATGTATGCGAAAGATGCGAAAGTATGAGCCAGATGAGTGCAAATACCAGACCTAACACAAACCTAACCGTTGTAAATCCTCTAAAATATTGTTCGATTCCAGGTTTAATTGACTGTTTCAGTGTGGTACCATATTACTACGTGATCCAAACCAGTAAAACCCTATGATCTGGCCAACAAGTATGCGATAAATGCGAAAGTATGGGCCAGATGATTGCAAATCCCAGACATAACCCAGACCTAACCGGTGTTATCCTCTAAAGTATTGATCGAATCCGGGTTTAATTGACTGATTCAGAGTGGTACCACAATACTACGTGATCCAAACCAGAGAACCCCAGGATCTGGCCAACAGGTATGCGAAGGATGCGATAGTATGAGCCAGATAAGGGGAAATCGAAGACATAACCCAGACCTAACCGGTGTTGTCCTCTAAAATATACATCGAAACCAGGTTTAATTGACAGTTTCAGTGTGGTATCACATTGCTACGTGATCCAAACCAGAAAAAGCCCAGGATCTGGTCAACAGGCATGGGAAAGATGCCAAAGTATGAGCCGGATAATTGCAAATCCCAGATCTAAAACAACCCTAACCGGTGTTATCCTTTAAAAGTATTGATCGAGGCCAGGTTTAATTGACTGTTTCAGTGTGGTACCACGTTACTACTTTATCCAAACCAGAGAACCCCAGGATCTGGCCAACAGGTATGCGAAGGATGCGATAGTATGAGCCAGATAAGGGGAAATCGAAGACGTAACCCAGACCTAACCGGTGTCATCCTCTAAAATATAGTTCGAATCCAGGTTTAATTGGCTGTTTCAGTGAAGTACCACATTACTACGCGATCCAAACCAGAAAAAGCCCAGGATCTGGCCAACAGGTATGCTAAGGATGCGAAAGAATGTGCCAGGTGAGGGCAAATCCCAGATCTAAACAAGACACAACCGGTGTCATCGTTTAAAATATTGATCGGGGCCTGGTTTAATTGAATGTTTCAGTGTGGTACCACATTACTACGTGATCCAAGCCAGAAAGAGCCCAGGATCTGGCCAACAAGTATGCGAGGAATGCGAAAGTATGAGCCAGATGATTGGAAATACCAGACCTAACACAAACCTAACCGTTGTTATCCTCTAAAATATTGATCGAATCCAGGTTGAATTTTCTGTTTCAGTGTGGTACCACATTACTACGTGACCCAAACTAGAAAAAGCCCAGGATCTGACAAACAAGTATGCGATAAAAGCGAAATTATGAGCAGATGAGGGCAAATCCCAGATTTAACCCAGACCTAACCATTGTTATCCTCTAAAATATAAATCGAATCCAAGTTTAATGGACAGTTTCAGTGTGGTGCCACGTTACTAATTGATCCAAACCAGTAAAACCCTAGGATCTGGCCAACAAGTATGCGATAAATGCGAAAGTATGAGCCAGAAGATTGCAAATACCAGACATAACCCAGACCTAACCTGTGTTATACTGTAAAATATTGATCCAATCCAGGTTTAATTGACTGTTTCAGTGTGGTACCACATTACTACGTGACCCAAACTAGAAAAAGCCCAGGATCTGACAAACAAGTATGCGATAAAAGCGAAATTATGAGCAGATGAGGGCAAATCCCAGATTTAACCCAGACCTAACCATTGTTATCCTCTAAAATATAAATCGAATCCAAGTTTAATGGACAGTTTCAGTGTGGTACCACATTACTACGTGACCCAAACCAGAAAACCCCAGGATCTGGCCAACAGGTATGGGAAAGATGCGAAAGTATGAGCCAGATGATTGCAAATCCCAGACCTAACCCAGACCTAACCGGTGTTATCCTCTAAAATATTGGTCGAATCCAGGCTGAATTGACTGTTTCAGTGTGGTACCATATTACTATGTGATGCAAGCCAGAAAAAGCCAAGGATCTGGCCAACATGTATGCGAAAAATGCGACAGTATGAGCCAGATGAGGGCAAATGCCAGACATAACCCAGACACAACCGGTGTTATCCTCTAAAATATAGATCGAAACCAGATTTAATTTTCTGTTTCAGTGTGGTACCACATTTTTACGTTATACAAACCAGAAGAAATCCCAGGATCTGGCCAACAAGTATGAGAAAAAAGCGAACGTATGAGCCAGATGAGGGCAAATCGCAGACGTAACCCAGACCTAACCGGTGTTATCCTCTAAAATATACATCGAAACCAAGGTTTAATTGACAGTTTCAGTGTGGTACCACAGTACTACGTGATCCAAACCAGAAAACCCCAGGGTCTGGCCTACAGGTATGCGAAAAATGCGATAGTATGAGCCAGATAAGGGCAAATCCCAGACATAAGCCATACCAAACCGGTGTTATCCGGTGTTATACAACCCTGGATCTGGCCAAGAATTATGAGAAAAATGCGAACGTATGAGCCAGATGAGTGCAAATCGCCTATCTAAACGAGACCCAACCGGTGTTATGCTTTAAAATATTGATCGGGGCCTGGTTTAATTGACTGTTTCAGTGTGGTACCACATTACTACGTGATCCAAGCCAGAAAAAACCCAGGATCTGGCTAACATGTATACGAAAGATGCGTTAGTATGAGCCAGGTGAGGGCAAATCCCAGATCTAAACAAGACACAACCGGTGTCATCGTTTAAAATATTGATCGGTGCCTGGTTTAATTGACTGTTTCAGTGTGGTACCACATTACTACGTGATCCAAACCAGAGGAAAACCCAGGATCTGGCGAAGAAGTTTGCGATAAATGCGAAAGTATGAGCCAGATGATTGCAAATACCAGGCCTTTTTTTTGTTAAGGCGGAGGGGAAGTCTTCCAAAGACATCCCGGGCTTTGAGACCCGGGGTAGTGTCGGATTTTTACCGACTAAAACCCCTCCGCCGCACTGCACCCGGGGCGGCATTGTTTACCACATTACTTCGCTCCCGGGGCAGTGGCCGCCCGATGTTACGCGGCGGCAGCGAAACCCACCCTATCCGGAGAGGTCACCGTCATAAGTGACCCCTCCGGAGTTGCCTCCTGCAGACGGAAGACCGCCTTAACCCCATCGGTCCAAAGGACCTGTTCATTTTCGGGAAGTGGGGGGACTTTTATGAGTCAGATGTCCCCCCACCTTCCTTCGTCAACCACCACCTTCCCAGGTTGCGGGAGCATGCGTTCCCGCAACAACGTTCAAGCCCCCGAAGGGTCCGCCGGAGTAGGGGTAGCACCCCTGTGCTCGCACGCCTTTTCAGCCGTGAGGCTTCGTCAAAATTTCTTACCTGATTTCAGCGCCTCCGCGTCAGTCCTCGAACTGACCGTACCCACAGGGTATTATCGCCGCCCTGGGGTCTCATTGGACCCCCCTCTCCAGACCTATGTACCATGGCTTGGGTCCAGCCCTTGGTACCCCAGCCCTCGGCTTTCGTCTACGTTTACGTAGCGGTGTATGGGTTTGGTGCAGGGCTTACACCCTGTGTAAGGGCAACTTGTTCATGCCAAGGTCTGTTTGTTGCCGGTGCCTGAAGCTGCAGAGCTATATGGTGTAACAAAGGGGGGGGGCTGCTTGTATGGTCCCGTATATATATAGCAGCATGGTGGGGGTGATGTCAGTCAAAAACAGGTCAGGCCTGGCCCAGGTAGAGAAGAGAAAAGGGAAGAAAAGAAAAGACAAGAACAGGAAAAGAAAGAAAAGAAGGAAAAGAAAAGAAAGAGAGTTAATAATCCGGGAGGTCATACCTTTAAGTGACGTGTTGAAGTTTCGCGAACTAGTAGTACCGGATGAATTTAATATTTACCTAAGATGCTGTTAGAGGCAAAATACGGTGTACTAAAATAATAGTAAAGTAATAATAATAATACATGTAAGTACGAGAAAGGTAAATATACGTGAGTGTGTAAGAGCACGAAAATGGAGTATAAATACTATGATATCGTCTATTCAGGCAGAGGCTGAAGTTAGACTGAAAGACTAGAGGAAGAGTAAAACTAAAAGTACGATTGCAATAAAATAAAATAAAATAGAATAAAATAAAATAGACTAAAGTAAAGATATATATATATATATATATATATATATATATATATATATATATATATATATATGAAATTAGTATCGAAATAAAATGAAATAAAATAAAATAAAATAAAATAAAAATAAAATAAAATAGAATAAAATGAAGTAGGATAGAATAAAATGCCATGTAAGATAGAATAAAATGCCATGTGATATAATATGATATGTAACAATCCGAGTGGTGGTAATTAATTTAGGTGTGTTAAAATCGATTAAAACTACTAAACAGTTAGATTTAGTTTGTTTGTTTACCTTCAATTAATCAGTTAGTATCTAGTTAAAGTTGGCCTTAGATTTGTTTAAGAGTTGAAAATTTAATTTAGGGTATGGAATAAAGTTGATTGACTGACTTATCACCCGTTTTCCTGTTTGAGCCCCAATAGGAGCTAGCAGTTCAGATATGAATTAGAATTAAGGATTTGGGTTCAGGTTTAAAGTTGCATTAGGTTTGGTTCAGGTTGCGATTAGGTTTGGCCCGGTAGTTTAATTATCGTAGGGTTTATGTTAAATTAAATAAGTTATATATAATAACGTAAAGTAAAATAAAATAAATAAAATGTAGTAAAATAAAATAAAATAAAATAAAATGAGGTAAAAATGTGAAGTAAAATAATATCGGTGAGTGTAATATCACTGCAGTTATGTGAGATATATAAAATAACACACCATAAGAGTAAGATAAAATGCAGTGAGATAAACTAAGATAAGATAGGATAGTTGCGATTCGTAGTGCTTTAGTTGAGAATTAAGGTTTTGGCTTTAGTTACTTAAATTACGCAGCTTGTATCATGTGTGGCAGAAATAACCAAGTAGGATTATCGCAAATATTTATTTGTTTATTGCTGATGATAATAACAGTGCTAATAATGACCCTATCTGTCGTTACCCTCGGTTGTTCGCGCGTGGTAAATGACCGATGGCCGGCATAGTCTTTTTTTTTTTTTTTTTTTTTGTCGTGGGGAAAATCTTCGAAAGACTCCCTCCCACCTCCTTGGGGAGAGGTGGGAGGGGTGTGTGGGATTCCCCGCGCCCGTACAACGACAGGCGCGGGACCTACCCACTAAAAACCCCACGGTGACCCTTCGGCACGCTTTGGGAGGATACCGGGAATCGCTCGAAGCATTCTTCCGGTATCCTCCCCGTGCCCGCGCTTTCGCGCCCATCCCCCGGGGGGACAATCGGTCCCCCCAGTAGACACACTGCCTCATAGCGGCGGGACGGGGCCACTCCATCCCGCCGCTATCCGTCCCGGGGCCGCGTTTAGTGGCGGCTGCGAGCCCCAACTCGCAACCGCCCGCGACCCCGTTTCCACCCCTCGGCGGCCGGGCGTTCATGGCCGCACCAGACCGCCGAGGGTGCCTCCCCTTGCGTCGGACCGGTAGGGGGAGGCACTCCTACCCCCAACCGGTCCGACCCGGCGATGGCCGGCATAGTCTTGCTGACGAGCAAACCACCGACCGTTGGAAATCTACCTACCTGCGTCGCCTGCGGTGTTCGACCTCCTTTCTCCAGTGCTGCCATGGCGCACTTACCTGTGGTCGGTGTTCCCTCGCCGGTCGATACATTATCGCCCGTCGGTCACCGTCTACCTTAGGTGATTTTACCTGCCGAAGGTAAACCCCTACCGACGGTAAACCCGTCGACCGTCGGTACTCCTCTCATCCGGCGGGAGGTAACTCCCCGTCCGTCGGTATCCCTTACCATCTTGGGGTATCACCTCTGCAATGAGACCCTCGCAACCTTCCGTCGGTGCCTTATCGGCCACGGAGGGCGGGGCAGAGCCCCCCTCCTTGTGCCTCTAGTATGCAAATTTCACTGTCCCCTCACAGGGGGCATAGGTATCAAAAGTGTGAGTATAAAATGAGATGTAATGAGATGTGCTAAAATGTAATGAAATAACAACAGCCAGAGTATGTGTGTGTGTAATAAATGTAGGAAGAAAGGGGAGAGTAGTAAGAGAGAAAGAGGAATAATGATGTTGCGTGACTAATATCCAAACCGTGTCCAACTGTAACGAATTAGAGGGGTGTTAAAACAGGTAAGCGATAGTAATGACACAAACAGAAAACAGGCACCCAGTGTATAAAAAATATATCGCTGCGTGTGGATATAAAATTATTGCGGGGATGAGTAAAAGGAAATAAATAGATATATGATGAACTAAGATAAAATAAATAAATAAATGGTAACATGAAATAGAATAGCGTACAAAATAGGATAGAATAAAATGAGATAAAATGAGGGTTTAAGATTTATTTTGACATTTAAAGTTAGACTTCAGTGCGTGGCCGGTAATCATACCCTAGGGGCACCACCGCGTAAGTGACAGAGATATACGGATAGCTGAAACAGAGCAGAGACAAGACGACAGCTAGAGGCGGTCGAAACGTCTCCGGATGACCTGGTTTGAAGTTGTCTAATATTATAGATAGATGTAGTGTTTGTATAGTCTGAAGCTGTCAGTGTATAAAACAAGGAGCGACTATATGTAGAGTAGGCAGGGCGGTAGCTGGGTTTGTAAAGATATAACATAAAACTATATAAATAATAGAGCTAAAACCAGGGCCGGAGCCAATCTAGAAAAGAAACAAAACCAAATCTGTGTGAGCTGCGCCGGGAGATTGAAAGTATATGCAGGGCGTGAGGATAGAAAATATATGTATATGTATATATGTATATGTACGAATTAGTTTCTAGGTGCCTGTATGTCTATGTGAGAAGCTAAATGCATGAAATAACCGCTTGAGTGTAGTAAAAATTTCCTAAAACTACATAAATAACATAAAATGAATGATGTCAGTAGAATCAGTTGAAATAAGATAAAATATTGAAATATAAATAAAATAACTAAGTAAAATAAGTACTTAAATAAATAAATAAATAAATAAATAAGTAAATAAATAAATAAATAAATAAGTAAGCAAATAGTCCGTAAGTAACGGACTAATTGACGAGAGTATAGGTGATAGGTGAGAGAGTGTGGTGAAGCACCGTAGAAAATGATAATAATAAATAATAAATAAAGGCAGAATAGAAATAAGTACCATAAAATAAACTAAAATAAAATAACATAAAATGAATAAGAGAATAAGGTGAAGTAACATAAAATATGATTTAAAGTAAAATGGTCAAAGCTGGCCAGAATTCGTTGACTCATGCTGTGAGGGGAGCTTAACTTCGTATAGGGGAAAACGGCAAGGATTGCACGCAGGTGCCGGGCCAGAATTTGCCCTAAGGCCCGTTTCACCCTGTGCACCCGCCGCGTCCTTCAGGGTGGTCAGGCTACTGCGGGGGCGGTAGGGGGGAGGAGGGGGAGGGAGGCCCCTCCGCCGCGCCCTATCAATTTCTCTTTCAAAATCCTCCTTCTCCCGCATAATATCCGTTACGTATTTGGTTACGGCCTCCCACTCGTGGTTTCCCTCTAACATCTTCCTCCCCAGGTCGCCAATCGTGACCCTCTCCAGCCTGAGGGTGACCGCCAACTCCCTTCTCCTACTCTCCCATTTTCGGCACCCACAAATCGTGTGCTCCGCCGTATCTACCACCCCGCAGCCATACCAACATATACCACAGGCAGCCTTACCGATCCTATGCCTAAACTCATTAAAGCACCCATGACCGGTAAGTGCCTGGGTGAGGTGGTACGTAAGGGCTCCGTGTCCCCTTCCAACCCACTCACGTATGCTGGGGATCCATCCAAATGTGGTTTTTTCCCTGCATTTCTCCTGCCATTGTTGCTGCCAGGAGCGCAGGTGTATCTTCGCGTATTCTCTCCCTTTCCGCTTCAAGGTGCGGCCAATTTACATTTTGCCCCCCGAGCGGCCCCCTCCCGGCCTGTTCTGCTCTATCCAGGGCGTGCAATGCTGCTCTTTCCTTAATTTTCATCACAATTGGTGGAACCCCCGCAAGCACGTTAAGGGCGTCCAGGGACACGGTACGGTAAACCTTGACCACCCTGGCCAACCCCACCCTTTGTGCCCTTCTGAGGTTTTTTCTGTTCGCCTCGGTTTCGATGGCCACAGCCCATATGGGGGAGGCATATAGGAGAATCGACTCCAGCACCCGATAATAAAACATACTCTTCGCTTGCCCGGGCCCCCCGATATTAGGCATGATGCGAGCCAGAGCCGCCATGACTCGCACCGCCCTTGAGGCCACCAGTTCCACGTGCACGCGGAATCTGTAGCCTCTATCGAAAGTGACCCCCAGGTACTTAATCTGGGTGCTGGGTCTCACCTCCACCCCCGCGACTTGAATTTTGAGGTCCCCTATCCTTTTATTATTTAAGGAAAAAACCTCCGTCTTGGAGGGCGCCACCTCCAAGTCGTGCTCGGCGAGCCACTCCATGACGACCCTTACGGAGTGATTCGCACGCTCCTCGAGGGCTCCCACCGTACCCGCCGTAACCACCAGGGCAATGTCGTCGGCATATCCCACGATCCGACATCCCGGGGCCAGGACACACCTGAGGACGCCGTCATACGTCAGATTCCAAAGGGTGGGTCCCCAGACCGACCCCTGTGGCACCCCCATTTCGGCCTCGATGAAGTCGAGCCCTTCGTCGGTGTGGTACCACACCCTCCGGTTCTGGAAGTATCCCACCAGGATCCTAGTGAGATACGTCGGCATCCCGCGTGCAATTCCCGCCTCCAGGATGTGCCTCCACCTCAGGGAGTTGAAGGCGTTTTTTATGTCGAGGGCGACCAGGATACAAAACCTACGTTTTGCCCTCGCCTCCCTGGCCACCCCCGCCACCACTTCAAGGGCCTGGACCGTGTTTCGCCCCTTCCGGAAGCCGTACTGATCGTCCGAGAACCCGTTGGGTCCGATGGCGGCCATCAGTCTGTTTCTGAGAACCGATTCAAAGGTCTTAGCCCATACACTGAGAAGGCAGAGGGGCCGATACGCGGCCGGGGACCCAGGGTCCCGCCCCTGTTTACGTATCAGGACCAACCTCTGCTCCCTCAGCTTGGGGGGGGACGTACCCTCTCAGCAGGCAGCTGTTGAAAAGGCACGCCACCCTCTCGGTCCTCTTCCGAATGATGACCGCCACCACCCTCCCCGGGACGTTGTCCATCCCCGGGGCCCGATCAACCCTGAGCCTCGAACTGGCCTTCAGTATCTCCCCGGGTTCAACCGGCCCAAAACCCTCGAGTGCCGCTTCCCACCCCGGGTCGAAGCTGCGGAGTGAAGACTCCCCCGTGGCTCTGGGGAACATGGCCTCCACGACCTCCCTCGCTTTCTCCGCGGACAGCAGGGGCGGGTCCGGACGGGGCTTGACGGTTTTCATCACCGCCCTATAGGGTTTCCCCCACACATCACCCTCGACCTGCCCACACAATGTTTTCCAAGCCGCAATCTCTTCTGAGGGCCTTCCTGGCCTCCCTGTAGCTTTCGCGAAGGGCCCCGGCCCATGTCCTATCACGCTTCAGGGCCCGCTGGTATAGCCTGTGCTTCCGATTGGCGAGTCGCCGAAGTTCTGCAATTTCCGGGGTCCACCATACTTTGGACCGCCGTGCTACGGGGGTCTGCCTGCGGGGTTCCATGCTAACCGAGCACGCCCCCTCGCAGGCATCCAGAAAGACCTCCATCTCCCCTTCGCTCCAGAAGGGCGCTTGGAGATCTACCGTGAGCCGGTCGAAGGCATCGAGGAGCCTTTCCACGTCGAGAGTGTTCACCCTCCATCCCCCTCTATTGTCGCGGGGGGGGGGCCATTGGTCCTCACCCCCCAGGTGTGCAGCAGGTACCTGTGGTCGGACGCCGAGTAGATGCCGAGCACCTCATTTCTGGTCACCCCACGGAAGGTCACCGGGTCGCACGCCAGGACATCAATCTTGGACGTACGGCCATTTCTCTCGAAGGTGTGTCCCCCAGAGGTCATGACCGGGATTAAGCCCATCCTGTCAAAAACCCCCTGCGGGGCCACACCCTTTCCCCTGATATCGAAGGCCCTGGACCCCCACGCGGGCGAGCTGGCGTTGAAATCTCCGCCAACAGCAGCCCTGCCCCAGCTGGCCCTTTCAAGTTCCAGCTCGTGGAGGGCGGCGTCCAGGTCCCTCGGTCTCAGTCTCGGTGTATAATAGCAGCTGCACACCATCATCCCTTCGATCCTGACGGCTGCGAAGCCGTTTCCCACGGTTTCGCTGTCGGTCAGGTGGCGCAGTCCATTTATACCCGTCACCCACACGGCCGCCGACCCCGTAGCGTCCCCGACCCAGTCCGGGAGGATCCTGTACGGCTCCGAGACCAGTACAACATCCGCCCGAACCGCGTCGGCCGTCCGGTACAGCAGGTCCTGTGCCAGCCTGTACCTATTAAGGTTCACCTGTAGGACCGTGAAGGTGCCGGGTCACCCCTGACCCCTCGAAGGAAATCCCGATATACCGGACATGCCCCCGACCCCGGCGGGTGTCCGAGGCCTCCGGTCGGGACCCCCCTTCGTTTGCATAGTATGCAAAACGGTGGCGAGGTGCAAGTCCGCGCCACGTGACCCTCCTGGCCACACCTGTGGCACAGGTTAGCCCCTCCCCTCCCCAGCGGGCAGGAGGCCCTTACGTGGCCGAAGTCCAGGCAGCCGTAACACCGCTGTACCTTTGGTGCTACCCGTAGGCGACAGACGGTGAAGCCGATCCTGAGCCTCGGTCCTTTCGCAAAGTCTCCCCCCCGTGTCCATCTGAGGGGGGCATCAACAACCGCCAGCCTCCCTCCGCCAAAGGTGTTCCTGATGACCTTTATCCTGGCATCCCCTGCCCCCTGTGCCCCACAGTGGGCGGCCACCGCCGTCAGGATATCCTTCCCCTCCACGATCGGGTCGAGATCCCTAACCTCGATCTCAATCCTGGGGGTGAGTGCCCTGACCGTGTACTCCTCCCCCATTTCCCCTCTAATGGCCTCAGAGGTCGTGGCCGCACTTCCTTCCCCACTGAGTTCCAGAATAAGGTCCCCTGTACGTGTCCTCCGCACCTTCCGGACCTGATCCAGTTTTCCTCCCATTTTCCCAGCGAGTGATAGGAAGACCTCCGCGTAGGTCTTACCTGCCGCCTTTACCGTAATTGCCTCGTTTCGCGGGCCCTTGGAGGTTTTCGGGGCCTTACCCGCCCCGGTTTCCTCCTTTCCCCTTCCATTGTCAATCGAGTCTCCTCCGATTTCCCTTCCTCCCGTGTCTTCCGTTTCCTTCTTCTTTCTTTCTTTTCTCTTCGACCTTCTCTGCACCTCCCAGCCATCAGTAGGCCCTTTGCGTGTGCTTCCCGCTCCACGGTCCTCCTCCTCCGTTAAGGGAAGGGGAGGGAAGGCATCTTTGTCTCCCGTATCCCCTTCCCCCCTTTTTCTTCCCCGTTCTCCCTTTTCTCTTATGAGTTTGTCCCCCGTCTCTACCATGTCCCCCATTGTGAGGAACCTTCTTCTAACCTTCCTTCCCCCGTCGGGGTTTCTTGCGTCAATGGGAGGGGTACCGCCCTTCCTTTTTGCAGTCTGGGTGGCCACGGGGCCCCCGTGTCCCGCGACAGACAGTGCCTCCCCCCCTCTTGTAGGTTCCGCGGTCTGTGTGGCCACATTTCTGCTGCCTGCATACCCCTCCGTCTGAGTGCCAACCCCCGATGTGGTCAGCCCGCCCTTTTCCCCTCTTCCTTTCCCCTCCTTGATGTAGCCAGCGGCCATGATTCCCAGGTTCCTTCTCGCGTTTCCGTTCCCTCTCATGTCTTTCAGTATTTCCGCGCATTTTGTGACCCTCTTCCTGCAGGAGGCATAGAAAAGACCGGCGCTCTTGTCTGCTCCCAGAAAGTCCTCGATCCCCTTCAGTTCCTCCTCCAGCATTCCAATTTTTCTTCCAGCTGGCAGTCGACCCTCTGCATTTCGGCGAGGATGCTTTCGCGGTCAATAATCGCTCCCCCGTTCGCTTCTTTCTCGACTTTACGGTCTTCAGTTTCCCCGCCTTTGTGTGCCCCCCCTTACGCACTTCCTCGATAATTTCCCCCTCCTTGTTACCGACCTTGCCTCTTTTCCCCTTCTCGGCCTCCCCTTCTTCCCCCTTCGTTCCTCCTTTTAGGCACCCCCCAGTTCCCACCCCCTGGTCTTCGATGGGTTTCCTGTCCGGTGCCCTCTCTTTCCCCTCTCCGTGTAGCCCCCTTCCCGAAATGTTCTCCTCGTCCCCGGAGTCTAAGGACACTACCTGGACCTCGTCCATCTCTGGTCCAGATCCTGGCGGCGTTCTCTTAATTCTGGGGGCCCGGGCGAATATGGTGACCTGCTCGTACCCATCGAGAGGTGCCAATATCGGGGACCCGGGGCTCCTGGCCCTCTCCGGCTTACCCCCCATCTTATCGCTTCCTGTTCTGGGAACCACCCTCTCGGCACCCGGTGTCCGGAAAACTTCCATGTCCGTGTCGTCCTCCGAGTCAGTCCCAGCACAGGAACCGTGCCCCCCTACTGTATTTTTTCCCCCCCTTTTTACTTTTATTTTCCATTCCCTTACCCTTTCCCCCTCCCGGTTGCAGTATCCTGTGCCCTGGCCCGGTGCCCACCAGGTGCACTGGGAAGTCGTATGATGACGACCTGTGGCGGCCTTCCCGCTCGCCAACCATCAGGCCGGGATCTGGAGGTCCGAAGTCCCCTGATCCGGTAACCGAAAGCCTTTTTTCCTTGTCCATGTCCATAGTCGTATTAATGGCCGAGAAGAAAACCAGTCGGGATGGCCGGGCCCCGACTGATTTACGAATGTGTATTTGAGTGTGCGTGTGAGTGTGTGTGTGTGTCCCCCTTCCATAGCCCCCCCTTGTGTTCCTGGATTATCTGAAACTATTGGTGTGCGTTTGTTCGTTTGTGCAGTGCATATTGCGTGTGCGTGTGTGTATTAGAGTGTATTTCTTTGGGGTGTGTGTAGAGTGCCTGGGGCTGGGGTGACTGCGTCTGCCTGTTGTGTGCGTTAGTGTGTGTTCATTGTCCTGTACTAGTCTGCCTTGTGTGTGTGTGTCCCCTTGTATGTGTGTGCCCCTCGTCGGGTTACTTTCCCTCCTTCCCCTTATCGTTGCAATACCCACAGCTTCATCTGAGACCCTATCGGGTCCCACATCGTTATGTGTGAGTTCAGTGAACCTGGGTCTTTCCATCTTCAGTTACCTTGAGGGTATAGGCTTTTTTTTTTTTTTTTTTTGTCGTGGGGAAAATCTTCGAAAGACTCCCTCCCACCTCCTTGGGGAGAGGTGGGAGGGGTGTGTGGGATTCCCCGCGCCCGTACAACGACAGGCGCGGGACCTACCCACTAAAAACCCCACGGTGACCCTTCGGCACGCTTTCGGAGGATACCGGGAATCGCTCGATGCATTCTTCCGGTATCCTCCCCGTGCCCGCGCTTTCGCGCCCATCCCCCGGGGGGACAATCGGTCCCCCCAGTAGACACACTGCCTCATAGCGGCGGGACGGGGCCACTCCATCCCGCCGCTATCCGTCCCGGGGCCGCGTTTAGTGGCGGCTGCGAGCCCCAACTCGCAACCGCCCGCGACCCCGTTTCCACCCCTCGGCGGCCGGGCGTTCATGGCCGCACCAGACCGCCGAGGGTGCCTCCCCTTGCGTCGGACCGGTAGGGGGAGGCACTCCTACCCCCAACCGGTCCGACCCGGCGCCGCCTGGCGGGAGGAGGGTCCCCTCAGGACCCCCCTCCCAGCCTAGGTCATCCGCCACGCCGAGGCGGCCGCCCGCGACGCCTCGCGACCGGGCGACGACCTCGGGCCACCGCACGAGCGCGAGCTTCAGCGCGCCGCTGAAGCTCGCGCTCCCTCCCCGCGGCCTCCTTCTGCAACATTACGTTCTCGCAGAAGGAGGCCACGGCCCTCCACTTCTCCTCGCTGCCGAGCATGGCGCGCACCACGCCCGGCAGCGAGACATCCCGCCCGACGACGCCGACCAGGACACGGCGCTCCCCCTCCCACGCGGGGCATACCTCCAGGGTATGACCCGCCGTGTCCTGCTCAGCGTCGCAGTGGCAGCAACGCGTCGTCGGCTCCTTCCCTATCCGGCACAGGTATCTTCCGAAGCTGCCATGCCCGGAGAACACCTGTGCCAACCGGTAGGTGAGGCTGCCATGGCCTCTGTCCAGCCACTCCTTCAGGAGTGGCCGAACCGCCCCGACAGTCCGGTGCCCCGCGGTTGGCAGAGCCAGCCGCTCCTGCCACGCGAGCAACACGGACTGCCGGGCCTGGCGCTTCAAATCGCCCCAAGCATGTACCTGCCCGCCCGGGACCGCCCCCACCCCCGCGCGACGGTCGACGCGGTGCCGGTACATCACCGCGTGCGACCGCGCGAGCAGGTCCATGGGCGGCATCCCCGCTAGAACCGTCGCCGCCTCATGTGACATGGTCCGATACCCGCGGACGACCCTGAGCGCCATGCGCCTCTGCACCCGACGCAGCATAGTCATGCTGCGCCGGGAGGCAGCCAGGTCGTCCGCCCAGACGGGGGCCCCGTATAGGGCCACCGACTGAACCATTGCCATATAGAGGCGACGAACTCGGCCCGCCGGGCCCCCCAGGTTGGGCAGGATCCGGCCCAGAGCCGCAACCATCCTTTCCAACCGGGGGACCAGGCAGCGGAAATGCTTCTCGAAACGCCAGTGGCTATCGAGGATCAGCCCCAGATACCTGATCTGGGGCTTCACCTCGATGTCAGCCCCACCCACCCGGATCAGAGGGGGTGGCGGATCCTGCCGAGGTGAATGAAACGCAATCACCTCGGTCTTATGGACCGCCACCGTCATCCCCATCCCCCTGATCCGGTCGACGACGCGTTGCGACCCCTCCTCCGCGCGACGCATGGCCCTCCCCCAGTGCGCCCCGACGGCCAGCACCAGTGTGTCATCCGCATAACACACCGTGCTGACGCCGTCGGGGAGGCCGGCCCGCAACACCGAGTCGTACGCGATGTTCCACAGGAGTGGCCCGAGGACCGACCCCTGCGGAACACCGCAGTACACCTCCCTCCGCATATCACCATCCCGGCCCGGATACTCGATCCACCTGCCGCGGAGATAATCCCCGACGACCGCCCTGAGACAAGGGGGGACCCGATGATATTCGAGTCCCCTCCTTATCTCTTCCCAGGGGAGGGTGTTAAAGGCATTGGCAATATCCAAGGATATTGCCAATGCCACCCCTCCCCGGGAGACGGCCGCCTCCGAGAGGGCCCTCACACGACCTATCGCGTCGATAGTCGATCGGCCCCCCCGGAAACCGAACTGGCAGTCGGCCAGACCGGGATCACCCCGCGACAGGTGCTCGACGAGGCGGGCAGCAATCACCCGCTCGAAGAGCTTGCCCACCTCGTCGAGGAGACAAATGGGCCGGTATGCGGAGGGAGACTCCGCGGGCCGACCCTCCTTCCGGAGGAGGACCATCCTCGCCACCTTCCAACTGGGGGGGGGAATCGCCCGTCCCTCAGGCAGCGGTCGAACAACCGCCTGAGGTCGGCCCCAAGGACGCCCTGGGTCAAGACCCAAACCCGGCCGGGCACACCATCCGGACCCGGGGCCGTGTTACGAACCCCGAGCCGTCTGATGGCCGCTGCCAGCTCCTCCTGCGTGACCCCCAGCTCGGCCGTCCCCTCCACTGGGACAGCCGCCGCCGCCGGAGGACGCGGTCCCCTCTCCCCAATTGGGAAGAGTGTATTGACCACGTCCTCCAGCAGCCGGGGGTCAAGACCCTCGGTGACGGGGGGCGCCCACGGGCGGAGCTTATTCAGCACCACCTTATATGGGCGCCCCCATGGATCGTCATCAAGGGTCTGGAGCAGCTCCTTCCATGCCTGGGTCTTGGCCCGTTTGATGGCGACCTGCAGAGCAACCCGCGCCACGCGGTATGCTCCATACAGGTCATCAGCTGCCCTCGCTCGCGCCACGCCGTCGCCTGTACGTTGACGACGGCGCGCGCGGGTGTACTGGCGTCGGGCGCGCACAGTCGCGACTCGCAACTCAGCGATCGCGTCCGACCACCAGTACACCGCCCGACGAGGAGAAGCCCGCCCGACCCGAGGCATCGCCGCGTCGCAAATACCCGCGACCAATGCTCCGAGCCGGGCGACCTCCTCCTCTATGCTCGGCAACTCGGCCGCTCCCTGGGCGCTTCGGCGCCTGGACAAGGACGCCCTGATGGCAGCTGCCCTCGCTGCAACTTGGCCGCAGGGAGCGGCAGAGTTGCCGAGCATAGAGGTGGAGGTCGCCCGGCTCGGAGCATTGGTCGCGGGTATTTGCGACGCGGTGATGCATCGGGTCGGGCGGGCTTCTCCTCGCCGGGCGGTGTACTGGTGGTCGGACGCGATCGCGGAGTTGCGAGTCGCAACTGTCCGCGCCCGACGCCAGTACACCCGCGCGCGCCGTCGTCAACGTACAGGCGACGGCGTGGCGCGAGCGAGGGCAGCTGATGACCTGTATGGAGCATACCGCGTGGCGCGGGTTGCTCTGCAGGTCGCCATCAAACGGGCCAAGACCCGGGCATGGAAGGAGCTCCTCCAGACCCTTGATGACGATCCATGGGAACGCCCATATAAGGTGGTGCTGAATAAGCTCCGCCCGTGGGCGCCCCCCGTCACCGAGGGTCTTGACCCCCGGCTGCTGGAGGACGTGGTCAATACACTCTTCCCAATTGGGGAGAGGGGACCGCGTCCTCCGGCGGCGGCGGCTGTCCCAGTGGAGTGGACGGCCGAGCTGGGGGTCACGCAGGAGGAGCTGGCAGCGGCCATCAGACGGCTCGGGGTTCGTAACACGGCCCCGGGTCCGGATGGTGTGCCCGGCCGGGTTTGGGTCTTGACCCAGGGCGTCCTTGGGGCCGACCTCAGGCGGTTGTTCGACCGCTGCCTGAGGGACGGGCGATTCCCCCCCAGTTGGAAAGTGGCGAGGATGGTCCTCCTCCGGAAGGAGGGTCGGCCCGCGGAGTCTCCCTCCGCATACCGGCCCATTTGTCTCCTCGACGAGGTGGGCAAGCTCTTCGAGCGGGTGATTGCTGCCCGCCTCGTCGAGCACCTGTCGCGGGGTGATCCCGGTCTGGCCGACTGCCAGTTCGGTTTCCGGGGGGGCCGATCGACTATTGACGCGATAGGTCGTGTGAGGGCCCTCTCGGAGGCGGCCGTCTCCCGGGGAGGGGTGGCATTGGCAATATCCTTGGATATTGCCAATGCCTTTAACACCCTCCCCTGGGAAGAGATAGGGAGGGGACTCGAATATCATCGAGTCCCCCTTGTCTCAGGGCGGTCGTCGGGGATTATCTCCGCGGCAGGTGGATCGAGTATCCGGGCCGGGATGGTGATATGCGGAGGGAGGTGTACTGCGGTGTTCCGCAGGGGTCGGTCCTCGGGCCACTCCTGTGGAACATCGCGTACGACTCGGTGTTGCGGGCCGGCCTCCCCGACGGCGTCAGCACGGTGTGTTATGCGGATGACACACTGGTGCTGGCCGTCGGGGCGCACTGGGGGAGGGCCATGCGTCGCGCGGAGGAGGGGTCGCAACGCGTCGTCGACCGGATCAGGGGGATGGGGATGACGGTGGCGGTCCATAAGACCGAGGTGATTGCGTTTCATTCACCTCGGCAGGATCCGCCACCCCCTCTGATCCGGGTGGGTGGGGCTGACATCGAGGTGAAGCCCCAGATCAGGTATCTGGGGCTGATCCTCGATAGCCACTGGCGTTTCGAGGAGCATTTCCGCTGCCTGGTCCCCCGGTTGGAAAGGATGGTTGCGGCTCTGGGCCGGATCCTGCCCAACCTGGGGGGCCCGGCGGGCCGAGTTCGTCGCCTCTATGTGGCAATGGTCCAGTCGGTGGCCCTATACGGGGCCCCCGTCTGGGCGGACGACCTGGCTGCCTCCCGGCGCAGCATGACTATGCTGCGTCGGGTGCAGAAGCGCATGGCGCTCAGGGTCGTCCGCGGGTATCGGACTGTGTCACATGAGGCGGCGACGGTTCTAGCGGGGATGCCGCCCATGGACCTGCTCGCGCGGTCGCACGCGGTGATGTACCGGCACCGCGTCGACCGTCGCGCGGGGGTGGGGGCGGCCCCGGGCGGGCAGGAACCTGCTTGGGGCGATTTGAAGCGCCAGGCCCGGCAGTCCGTGTTGCTCGCGTGGCAGGAGCGGCTGGCTCTGCCAACCGCGGGGCACCGGACTGTCGGGGCTGTTCGGCCACTCCTGAAGGAGTGGCTGGACAGAGGCCATGGCAGCCTCACCTACCGGCTGGCACAGGTATTTTCCGGGCATGGCAGCTTCGGAAGATACCTGTGCCGGATAGGGAAGGAGCCGACGGCGCGTTGCTGCCACTGCGACGCTGAGCAGGACACGGCGGATCATACCCTGGAGGTATGCCCCGCGTGGGAGGGGGAGCGCCGTGTCCTGGTCGGCGTCGTCGGGCGGGATGTCTCGCTGCCGGGCGTGGTGCGCGCCATGCTCGGCAGCGAGGAGAAGTGGAGGGCCGTGGCCTCCTTCTGCGAGAACGTAATGTTGCAGAAGGAGGCCGCGGGGAGGGAGCGCGAGCTTCAGCGGCGCGCTGAAGCTCGCGCTCGTGCGGTGGCCCGAGGTCGTCGCCCGGTTGCGAGGCGTCGCGGGCGGCCGCCTCGGCGTGGCGGATGACCTAGGCTGGGAGGGGGGTCCTGAGGGGACACTCCTCCCGCCAGGCGGCGCCGGGTCGGACCGGTTGGGGGTAGGAGTGCCTTCCCCTACCGGTCCGACGCAAGGGGAGGCACCCTCGGCGGTCTGGTGCGGCCATGAACGCCCGGCCGCCGAGGGGTGGAAACGGGGTCGCGGGCGGTTGCGAGTTGGGGCTCGCAGCCGCCACTAAACGCGGCCCCGGGACGGATAGCGGCGGGATGGAGTGGCCCCGTCCCGCGGCAGTGTGTCTACTGGGGGGACCGATTGTCCCCCCGGGGGATGGGCGCGAAAGCGCGGGCACGGGGAGGATACCGGGAATCGCTCGAAGCATTCTTCCGGTGCCGAAGGGTCACCGTGGGGTTTTTAGTGGGTAGGTCCCGCGCCTGTCGTTGTACGGGCGCGGGGAATCCCACACACCCCTCCCACCTCTCCCCAAGGAGGTGGGAGGAAGTCTTTCGAAGATTTTCCCCACGACAAAAAAAAAAAAAAAAAAAAAAAAAAAAAAAAAGTTGCAGCGAGGGCAGCTGCCATCAGGGCGTCCTTGTCCAGGCGCCGAAGCGCCCAGCGGCGTGGTGGGGCGCCACGCAGGCGGCCGTGTCGGGATGCACTCGCGGCGGCAGGGACCTCCATCCGGATGTACCGGTGATCGGAGAGTGTCTCTGCCCCCGCGACCACGTGCCAACCCGACACCATGCGCACGGCGTTGGGGGTCGCGAATCCAACATCCACGATGGACCCCCCATATCGCCGCACGCATGTGTGCTCCGACCCCCGGTTCAATACCCGGAGGTCGAGCCCCGCCGCCCAATCGCCCAGGATCCCGCCGCGAACGGAGGTCCTGGGGGATCCCCAAGCCACCGACTTGGCATTAAAATCCCCCAGGACCAGCACCGGCCGGGCCGCGTAGCGCTGCACGCATGCCGCGACCTCGGCCAAGTACAGCTCGAACGCAGCGTGACAGCTACGGGGCGAAATGTAGCACCCCACCACAGCGACTCCCCCCCAGTCCACGGCGACGAATCCCCGACCGCGCTCCAACAAGGAGAACGGTGGGGACCCGTCGCCCCCTCCCCATACCGTCGCCCTCAAGCCGTCCGCGTCGCCCACCCAATGAGGGTGATCAGGGACGCGGTACGGCTCGGCAGCGACCGCCAGGCCAACCCCCCACTCCGCGAGGACATGGGACATCAAGTCCTGTGCCGCGCGGCAGTGGTTGAGGTTGGCCTGGAGGAGGAGGCGGGGCGGCATTAATTAATGGCCGCGCCAGCCTCCTCCCGGCCGTCCGTCCCCGTAGCACCGTCCACCTCCATGGAGGACGATGCCACCGCCCTCGGCACCGGAGCCGGTGCAGCCCGCCTCTTCCTCTCCTTCCGGGAGGGGGGGGGGGAGCACTTCTTGCTCCCCACCCTGTGATCGGCTGGCCTCCCCATGTCCGCACACAGCGGGCAGTGGGGGGCCGCCGAGCACTGGCTCGCACGGTGCTCTTTGGCACCGCAGCGGTAACACTGACCGCTGCGGTCCACCGGCAAGGTGCACCACTGCCTCACGTGCCCCAATTCGAGGCAGCGGTGACACTGGAGCGGGCGCGGCGCGAGGATTTCCACTCGCGCCGAAACCCACCCCACCAACTCCCTCCCGGATTCCGCCACCTTACGGGCGGCGGAGAGGGGGCACCGGGCCCACACCGACCCGAGGCCGGAGGGCGACCTGCGGATCTCTCCTCGCAAGGGCACGGGACACATCCTGTGCGCTGACCGAGTCGTCCAGCCCACAAACGCGCATCTCCGTGCGCTTCGTGGGCCGGGCGACCCGGACACCTCGCTCGCCCAGCTGCTCCCGGAGCCTCTGGGCGAGACGATCCGCCTTCGCGCCGCCTTCTGCACCGGGGATCTCCAGCAAGAGACCCCCGGTCACGGCCCTCTTCGCCCTCACGGAGGCGATGCCCAGCTCTTCCAGGGAGATATTCTCCCTGGCGAGCCGCATCGCCTCCGCGAGGGTCAGGTCGCCCCCCTGCGCAACGGTCAGCGTCACCGCTGCCGTTTTTGGGGGACGACCTGGGCGGTGCCGTCCCGACCTTCGCGGCCTTTACCTTGGCCGCCGGCGGCGGAGGCGGAGGCTGCGGTTGCGAGGCCTTCCTCGCCGCCCGCTTCGCCTTCCGCCCCACCACCTCACTCCACGCCACCCCCTCTTGGGAGGGTGCTGTGGAGGACGCGACCACCGCGACCACGGGTACACCACACCCCTTGAGGGTCGCGACCCGGGGCCCTGGCGCCGCAACGCTGGGCGGAGCCTTCACCCCGCCCTTCTTTGCCTTCCCCGACTGTACCGGAACAGGTCGGGGAGGCACCGCCTTCCTGCTGACCGCTCTTCCGGCGAGGAGCTCCTCCCGGAAGGCGGCCAGCTTGCCATCAATCATGTCCCCAATCCTCCTCAGAAGATCGTCTTCTGAGGAGGACGGGGACTTCTTCACGGGCGGAGTGCGGGTGGAGGGGCCCGCGGTGCCCCGCACCACTGCCGCCGCACTCCGCTTATTTACCTCCGCCGAGGGACGCGGCGGTGGAGGAGGAGGGAGGATGGGAGGGAGGGCCGCGCTGTTCCACAGCGCCTCTGCCCTCCTCCTCCCCTGTCGCTCCTCCTCCAACAGGAGCTGCAGACGGGCGTTCCGCCCTCTGAGCTCCCGCGCCGCCTCCCTCATTTCCTCCGCCGCGGCCTTCAGGGCCTCCGCGCCACCGCTTTTCTGCCCCTTAAAGGCGCAGGCAGCGGCGACTTTCTCCACCCGCCTCAGGGACGAGGAGATCCTCTCCGATATCTCCTCGGTCACCTCGTCCCTGAGGCAACTCAGCCTCACCGACGGGCTCATCGCCCCGCCCACCTCGACGACGGCCTGCCCCGCCCTCTTCCTCTTAGAGCCTATGAGGCTCCTGGTGGAGAAGAAGGACGAGACTGACGCAGTCTCGTCGTCCTCCTCCACCTTCCACGAAGCCGGGCCAGGCGCTGGAGGCGGCGCGAGCGCCGTCACTCCAGTCCCAACACCGCCTTCGTCCTCCCCCTCTGACTTACCCCGTCCCATCCCCGTTTTAATATTGAACTCCATAATATTCCCACGAGCAGGTCGAAAGAAAAGGTCCGCCCGGGCAGAGCCGCCTTACCCGGGTAAGCCTATATACTCCGGGGGTTCGGCAGGTTCCTCGGAGGTGGTCGCTTGGGATTGGGCCTTCTCCCCCAACCATGCATCCCATCGCCGCGCACCATAGCTTAGGATTGGAGGGCGATTTTATAGAGTCGCCATACTCGTGGCCCAGGCGGTTAAGCCAAGACCCCCGTTCCTCCTGCCGTCACGTACCATTCACAAAACCAATAGGGAATTGTGAATGGGTCGTTGTGACGACCAACAGGAGGCTTACGGTGTGTGTATGACTCGGGTACCCCGGGTTCGTTAAGGCCGTACTGCAGCTGAAAGGCTGGCAGCCCCTGGGGGTGGGGGTCTAGGCTGCTGATGTTTCGACATGAATGAATTGGAATTGTGTTGTATTTGTATTTTAGGTAACTTGGCATGGCCGATAAGTGGCCCAGTAAGATGCAACAAAATGACCATACGGAAAATGAAATAAAATGTGGATGAATGAGGATAGATAAGGATAAAATATAATGTAGAGTGAAGAATGTGAAATAACAAGGGATAAAAGAGAAGTAGTAGAGTAGAGTGAAGAATGAGTATAGGCGTAAAGTAAGGTAAAACGTTGGATGAGTGGGGGTAAGGATTAGGATAAAATGAAAACGTGAAATAGTATGGGTGCATTAAACGTAGTATTGGGACTAGAGTGTGATCAAGTGTGGTGGTATTGAAGTGATGAGAGTGATATAGAGGCTAAACATAAAATAAAGTAGATAAATGGAAAATGAAGTAGATTGTAAATACGAAGTAGGGAAATAAACATCCTAGAATGAAAGATAACTAAAGTAAAATAAAATAGAATAAAGCAGAATAATATAGAATAGAAATAGTGCGAGGTAGAGTGTAACGAGTAACATAAAATATGATAAATTGCAATAAAATAGATAGGTAAACAGTCAGGTATTATTTCATTTCTTATATGTATGTGGGGTTTACTGTGCTTTGTCTGCAGCGCAGGCGCAGCGTCTTCGTGTGACGTAGCTGCGCCCAGCCAGACGGTTTGGCTTTTCAACACGCATTCCAAAATGGCGTCCGCTAGGTCCAGTGGCGCTGCCTATAAATAACAATTTAATCCTCGCACTATATGCAAACCGGTAAAATAACAGAGCGCTGCCATCTTGCCCCCCGCTGTCACCAGCCATTGGTCTCACCGCGCAGGTGCGATGAAGTGGCGTCCCAGAAGGGCCGAGCCGCCGCCGCGAAGCTCGCCCGCCCCTACACGCAGGCGCGGTGACGTAGCACCGCCCGTAGCGCCGGCGGCGCCCACGAGGGACTCACCGGCCCCACGCGCAGGCGCGATGACGTAGCACCCCGACAGCGCCAGAGGCTCCGCCGCGAAGCTCGCCCACCCCACGCGCAGGCCCGGCGACGCATCAACCGCCCCCAGCGCCGGCGGCGACCACGTGAAGCTCCCCGACCCCAGCGCGCAGTCGCGATGACGTAACACCAACCACAGCGCCAGCGACGCCACCGCGAGGAACGCCAGCCCCCCGCGCACGCGCCGCGGCGCCCCGGTCGGCGCACGCACCTCGTTGATCTTGCGTCACTTCCGTCGGCCATGTGCTCGTTTAATCGGTCTGCCTTAAGGTGTAAAAATTCCCGTCATCGCGTCCCTGTCACCGCTCCAACACCTCCCCGGGGTTGCATCGCGGCCCAGAGGAACCGCGCCTCCCCCGTCGGTGTTAGTGTGGTTCCGTGATGGTGCTTTGTGTCACCGTGGATACCTCCTCGCCCTAGCCGGAAGAGGACGCAGAAGTGTCCCCCCCAGTGTTCGTGTAGGTGAAACACCCGTGCGCGAGTATTTAGTGTTCCCGAGTGAAAGCCCCCGTGTTCCTTTTCCTATAATCCAGTTGAAATCTAACTCCCAGTCGCCGCATCCCTCCTGTCGGGGG
Organism: Colletes latitarsis; assembly: GCF_051014445.1. Classification (NCBI taxonomy): domain Eukaryota; kingdom Metazoa; phylum Arthropoda; class Insecta; order Hymenoptera; family Colletidae; genus Colletes; species Colletes latitarsis. The sequence goes on along the minus strand of NC_135141.1, from coordinate 8,638,984 downwards.
TAAGCCCGTGGGGGTCGTCCCCCCTCGAGGAGGGCTGTCAGTCTCCCGAAAATTGACTTAAAGCGGCTCAAGTCTTGTCGCTAACGCATGCGCGATGACGTCACATCGTCATCTGCGCATTCATGTGTCTTTCTCTTCGCCGCCATCTTACTTCCTCTATCCTACGAATTTCTATATTCCTCTTTGTTGTAACCCTAAGCGTTCTTGTCCCCCTTCCGGGTACTCACCGGTGCTGTCTATAATCCCCCTTTCCTCTCCGCTCGCCCTAGGCCGCCAGTCCTCGTCTCTCTTCCCGTGAATGGCTCTCCTAATCCAACTGTCACTTCCAACTGTCACTTTGACACCGCCATTTGTCACCTCACATATATTTTCCTTCGCTGCTCGCCCTTTACACGATGGAACCTCATACTTTTTAACCCTTTATTCCTTTCCCTTGTACCTTACCCCCTGACCCCTCGTGGGACCCCACCCCACTCTATTTTCGCCCCCTACAACCGCCCCTTGACCGGAGCGACGAGGACACACGACCGTTCGCTCCTACGTCCACCTAACCGTCCAGCAAATACCAGGCCTAACACAAACCTAACCGGTGTCATCCTCTAAAATATTGTTCGAAACCAGGTTTAATTGACTGTTTCAGTGTGGTACCACATTACTACGCGATCAAAACCAGAAAAAGCCCAGGATCTGGCCAACAGGTATGCTAAGGATGCGAAAGTATGAGCCAGGTGAGGGCAAATCCCAGATCTAAACAAGACACAACCGGTGTCATCGTTTAAAATATTGATCGGGGCCTGGTTTAATTGACTGTTTCAGTGTGGTACCACATTACTACGTGATCCAAACCAGAATACCCCAGGATCTGGCCAACAGGTATGCGAAAGATGCGAAAGTATGAGCCAGATGATTGCAAATACCAGACCTAACACAAACCTAACCGGTGTTATCCTGTAAAATATTGTTCGAATCCAGGTTTAATTGACTGTTTCAGTTTGGTACCACATTACTACGTGATCCAAGCCAGAAAGAGCCCAGGATCTGGCCAACAAGTATGCGAGGAATGCGAAATTTTGAGCCAGATGAGGCAAATCCCAGACATAACCCAGACATAACAGGTGTTATCCTCTAAAATATAGATCGAATCCAGGTTTAGTGGACTGCTTCAGTGTGGTACCTCATTCCTACATGATACAAACCAGAAATAACCCAGGATCTGGCTAACAAGTATGCGAAAAAAGCGAATGTATGAGCCAGATGAGGGCAAATCGCCTATCTAAACGAGACCCAACCGGGGTTATCCTTAAAAATATTGATCGGGGCCTGGTTTAATTGACTGTTTCAGTGTGGTACCACATTGCTACGTGATCCAAGCCAGACCGAGCCCAGGATCTGGCCAACCAGTATGCGAAAAATGCGAAATTATGAGCCAGATGGTTGCAAATCCCAGACATAACCAAGACCTAACCGGTGTTATCCTTTAAAATATTGATCGAGGCCAGGTTTAATTGACTGTTTCAGTGTGGTACCACGTAACTACTTGATCCAAACCAGTAAAACCCCAGGATCTGGCTAACAGGTATGCGAAAGATGCGAAAGTATGAGCCAGATTATTGCAAATACCAGTCCTAACACAAACCTAACCGGTGTTATCCTCTAAAATATTGATCGAATCCTGGCTTAATTGACTGCTTCAGTGTGGTACCGCATTACTACGTTATCCAAACCTGAAGAAACCCACGATCTGGCCAACAAGTATGCGAAAAATGCGAAAGTATGAGACAGATGAGGGCAAATCCCAAACACAACGCAGACCTAGCCAGTGTTAACCTCTAAAATATAGATCGAATCCAGGTTTAATTGACTGTTCCAGTGTGGTACCACATTACTACGTGATCCAAACTAGAAAAAGCCCAGGATCTGGCCAACAGGTATGCGAATGATGCGAAAGTATGAGCCAGATGAGGTCAAATCCCAGACATAACCCAGACCTAACCGGTGTTATCCTCTAAAATATAGATCGAATCCAGGTTTACTGGACTGCTTCAGTGTGGTACCTCATTCCTACGTGATACAAATCAGAAATAGCCCAGGATCTGGCCAACAGGTTTGCGAAAGATGCGAAAGTATGAGCGAGATGATGGCAAATTCCAGTCCTAACCCAGACCTAACCGCTGTTATCCTCTAAAATATTGATCGAATCCAGGCTTAATTGACTGTCTCAGTGTGGTACCATATTACTATGTGATGCAAACCAGAAAAATCCAAGGATCTGGCCGACATGTATGCGAAAAATGCGAAAGTAAGAGCCAGATGAGGACAAAACCCAGACATAAGCCAGACCTAACCGGTGTTATCCTCTAAAATATTGATCCAATCCAAGTTTAATTGACTGTTTCAGCGTGGTGCCTCATTGCTACGTGATCCAAGCCAGAACGAGCCCAGGATCGGGCCAACAAGTATGCGACAAATGCGACATGTGAGCCAGATGAGGGCAAATCCCAGACATAACCCAGACCTTACCGGTGTTATCATCTAAAATATACATCGAAACCAGGTTTAGTTGACTGTTTCAGTGTGGTACGACATTACTACGTGAAACAAACCAAAGGAAAACCCAGGATCTGGCGAACAAGTTTACGAAAAAATGCGAAAGTATGAGCCAGATGATTGCAAATACCAGACCTAACACAAACATAACCGGTGTCATCCTCTAAAATATTGTTCGAATCCAGGTTTAATTGACTGTTTCAGTGTGGTACCACATTACTACGTGATCCAAACTAGAAAAAGCCCTGGATCTGGCCAACAGGTATGCGAATGATGCGAAAGTATGAGCCAGATGAAGGCAAATCCCAGACATAAGCCAGACCTAACATGTGTTATCCTCAAAAATATAGATCGAATCCAGGTTTAGTGGACTGCTTCAGTGTTGTACCTCATTCCTACGTGCTACAAACCAGAAATAACCCAGGATCTGACGAACAAGTATGCGACAAATGCGAAATTATGAGCCTGATGAGGGCAAATCCCAGACATAAGCCAGACCTAACATGTGTTATCCTCTAAAATATAGATCGAATCCAGGTTTAGTGGACTGCTTCAGTGTTGTACCTCATTCCTACGTGCTACAAACCAGAAATAACCCAGGATCTGACTAACAAATATGCGAAAAAAGCGAATGTATGAGCCAGATGAGGGCAAATCGCCTATCTAAACGAGACCCAACCGGGGTTATCGTTAAAAATATTGATCGGGGCCTGGTTTAATTGACTGTTTCAGTGTGGTACCACATTGCTACGTGATCCAGACCAGTAAAACCCTAGGATCTTGCCAACAAGTATGCGATAAATGCGAAAGTATGAGCCAGAAGATTGCAAATACCAGACATAACCCAGACCTAACCTGTGTTATCCTGTAAAATATAGATCCAATCCAGGTTTAATTGACTGTTTCAGGGCCATCCAAACCAGAAAAAGCCCAGGATCTTGCCAAGAGGTATGCGATACATGAGAAAGTATGAGCCAGATGATTGCAAATACCAGACATAACCCAGACCTAACCTGTGTTATCCTCTAAAATATTGATCCAATCCAGGTTTAGTTGACTGTTTCAGTGTGGTACCACATTACTACCTGTTCCAAACCAGAAGAAAACCCAGGATCTGGCCAACAAGTATGCGATACATGAGAAAGTATGAGCCAGATGATGGCAAATTCCAGACATAACCCAGACCTAACCGGTGTTATCCTCTAAAATATAAACCGAAACCAGGATTAATTGACTGCCTCAGTGTGGTACCACATTACTGTGTGATCCAAACCAGAAATAGCCCAGGATCTGGCCAACAGGTATGCGAAAGATTCGAAAGTATGAGCCAGATGAGGGCAAATGACAGACATAACCCGGACCCGACCGGTGTTATCCTCTAAAATATAAATCGAATCCAGGCTTAATTGACTGTTTCAGTGAGGTACCATATTACTATGTGATGTAAGCCAGAAAAAGCCAAGGATCTGGCCAACATGTATGCGAAATATGCGACAGTGTGAGCCAGATGAGGGCAAATCCCAGACATAACCCAGACATAACCGGTGCTGTCCGCTAAAATATAGATCGAAACCAGCTTTAATTGACAGTTTCAGTGTGGTACCACATTCCTACGTGATCCAAACCAGAAAACCCCAGGATCTGGCCAACAGGTATGCGAAAGATGCGATAGTATGAGCCAGATGATGACAAAGACCAGACTTAACCCTGACCGAACCGGTGTTATCCTCTAAAATATAAATCGAAGCCAGGTTTAATTGATTGTTTCAGTGTGGTACCACATTACTGCGTGATCCAAACCAGAAATAGCCCAGGATCTGGCCAACAGGTATGCGAAAGTTGCGAAAGTATGAGCCAGATGAGGGCAAATGCCAGACATAATCCGGACCCGACCGGTGTTATCCTCTAAAGTATTGATTGAATGCAGGCTTAATTGACTGCATCAGTGTGGTACGACATTACTACGTGATTCAAACCAGAGGAAAACCCAGGATCTGGCGACCAAGTTTGCGATAAATGCGAAAGTATGCGCCAGATGATGGCAAATCCCAGACATAACCCAGACCCAACCGGTGTCATCCTCTAAAATACAGATCGAAACCAGATTTAATTTTCTATTTCAGTGTGGTACCACATTAATACGTTATACAAACCAGAAGAAAACCCAGGATCTGGCCAAGAAGTATGAGAAAAAAGCGAACGTATGAGCCAGATGGGGGCAAATCCCAGACAGAAACGAGTACCAACAGGTGTTTTCCTCTAAAAAATTGCTCGAATCGAGGTTTCATTGACTGTTTCAGTGTGGTAGCACATTACTACGTCATCCAAACCAGAAAAACCCAGGATCTGGCCAACAGGTATGCGAAAGTTGCGAAAGTATGAGCCAGATGAGGGAAAATCCCAGACATATCCCAGACCTAACTGGTGTTATCCACTAAAATATAGATCGAATCCAGGTTTAGTGGACTGCTTCAGTGTGGTACCACATCACTTCGTGATCCAAACCAGAAATAGCCCAGGATCTGGCCAACAGGTATGCGAAAGATGCGAAAGTATGAGCCAGATGAGGGCAAATGCCAGACATAACCCAGACACAACCGGTGTTATCCTCTAAAGTATAGATCGAAACCAGATTTAATTTTCTGTTCGGTGTGGTACGACATTACTACGTTATCCAAACATGAAGAAACACACGATCTGGCCAACAAGTATGCGAAAAATGCGAAAGTATGAGACAGATGAGGGCAAATTCCAGACATCACCAAGACCTAACCGGTGTTATCCTCTAGAATATAGATCGAAACCAGGTTTAATTGACTGTTTCAGTGTGGTACCACATTACTACGTGATCCAAACTGGAAAAAGCCCAGGATCTGGCTAACAGGTATGCGAAAGATGCGAAAGTATGAGCCAGATTATTGCAAATACCAGACCTAACACAAACCTAACCGTTGTTATCCTCTAAAATATTGTTCGAATCCAGGTTCAATTGACTGTTTCAGTGTGGTACCACACTACTACGTGATCCAAAACAGTAAAACCCTAGGATCAGGTCAACAAGTATACGATAAATGCGAAAGTATGAGCCAGATGATTGCAAATACCAGACATAACCCAGACCTAACCTGTGTTATCCTCTAAAATATTGATCCAATCCAGGTTTAATTGACTGTTTCAGTGTGGTATCACATTACTACCTGATCCAAACCAGAAGAAAACCCAGGATCTTGCCAACAAGTGTGCGATACATGAGAAAGTATGAGCCAGATGATTGCAAATACCAGTCCTAACACAAACCTATCCGGTGTTATCCTCTAAAGTAATGATCGAATGCAGGTCTAATTGACAGCTTCAGTGTGGTACCGCATTACTACGTTATCCAAACCTGAAGAAACTCACGATCTGGCAAACAAGTATGCGAAAAATGCGAAAGTATGAGCCAGGTGAGGGCAAATCCCAGACATAAACCAGACCAAACCGGTGTTATCCTCCAAAGTATAGATCGAAACCAGGTTTAATTTACTATATCAGGGTTATCCAAACCAGAAGAAAACCCAGGATCTAGCCAAGAATTATGAGAAAAGTGCGAACGTATGAGCCAGATGAGGGCAAATCGCCTATCTAAACGAGACCCAACCGGTGTTATCCTTAAAAATATTGATCGGGCCTGGTTTAATTGACTGTTTCAGTGGGGTACCACATTGCTACGTGTTACAAACCAGAACGAGCCCAGGATCGGGCCAACAAGTATGCGAAGAATGCGAAATTATGAGCCAGATGAGGGCAAATCCTAGACATAATCAAGACCTAACCGGTGTTATCCTTCAAAATATTGATCGAGGCCAGGTATAATTGACAGTTTCAGTGTGGTACCACATTACTACGTGTTCCAAACCAGAAAATCCCAGGATCTGGCCAACAGGTATGCGAAAGATGCGATAGTATGAGACAGATGGTGGCAAATCCCAGACATAACCCAGACCTAAGCGGTGTTATCCTCTAAAATATAATTCGAAACCAGGTTTAATTGACTGTTTCAGTGTGGTACGACATTACTACGTTATCCAAACATGAAGAAACCCACGATCTGGCCATCAAGTATGCGAAGAATGCGAAAGTATGAGCCAGATGAGGGCAAATTCCAGACATCACCAAGACCTAACCGGTGTTATCCTCTAGAATATAGATCGAAACCATGTTTAATTGACTGTTTCAGTGTGGTACCACATTACTACGTGACCCAAACTGGAAAAAGCCCAGGATCTGACCAACAGGTATGCGGAAGATGCGAAAGTATGAGCCAGATTATTGCAAATACCAGACCTAACACAAACCTAACCGTTGTTATCCTCTAAAATATTGTTCGAATCCAGGTTCAATTGACTGTTTCAGTGTGGTACCATACTACTACGTGATCCAAACCAGTAAAACCCTAGGATCAGGTCAACAAGTATACGATAAATGCGAAAGTATGAGCCAGATGATTGCAAATACCAGACATAACCCTGACCTAACCTGTGTTATCCTCTAAAATATTGATCCAATCCAGGTTTAATTGACTGTTTCAGTGTGGTACCACATTACTACCTGATCCAAACCAGAAGATAACCCAGGATCTTGCCAACAAGTATGCGATACATGAGAAAGTATGAGCCAGATGATTGCAAATACCAGTCCTAACACAAACCTATCCGGTGTTATCCTCTAAAGTTTTGATCGAATGCAGGTTTAATTGACTGCTTCAGTGTGGTACCGCATTACTATGTTATCCAAACCTGAAGAAACTCACGATCTGGCCAACAAGTATGCGAAAAATGCGAAAGTATGAGCCAGGTGAGGGCAAATCCCAGACATAAATCAGACCAAACCGGTGTTATCCTCTAAAGTATAGATCGACACCAGGTTTAATTCACTATATCAGGGTTATCCAAACCAGCAGAAAACCCAGGATCTAGCCAAGAATTATGAGATAAGTGCGAACGTCTGAGCCAGATGAGGGCAAATCGCCTATCTAAACGAGACCCAACCGGTGTTATCCTTAAAAGTATTGATCGGGCCTGGGTTAATTGACTGTTTCAGTGGGGTACCACATTGCTACGTGTTACAAACCAGAACGAGCCCAGGATCGGGGCAACAAGTATGCGAAGAATGCGAAATTATGAGCCAGATGAGGGCAAATCCTAGACATAATCAAGACCTAACCGGTGTTATCCTTCAAAATATTGATCGAGGCCAGGTATAATTGACAGTTTCAGTGTGGTACCACATTACTACGTGTTCCAAACCAGGAAATCCCAGGATCTGGCCAACAGGTATGCGAAAGATGCGATAGTATGAGACAGATGGTGGCAAAACCCAGACATAACCCAGACCTAAGCGGTGTTATCCTCTAAAATATAATACGAAACCAGGTTTAATTGACTGTTTCAGTGTGGTACCACATTACTACGTGACCCAAACTGGAAAAAGCCCAGGATCTGACCAACAGGTATGCGGAAGATGCGAAAGTATGAGCCAGATTATTGCAAATACCAGACCTAACACAAACCTAACCGTTGTTATCCTCTAAAATATTGTTCGAATCCAGGTTCAATTGACTGTTTCAGTGTGGTACCATACTACTACGTGATCCAAACCAGTAAAACCCTAGGATCAGGTCAACAAGTATACGATAAATGCGAAAGTATGAGCCAGATGATTGCAAATACCAGACATAACCCTGACCTAACCTGTGTTATCCTCTAAAATATTGATCCAATCCAGGTTTAATTGACTGTTTCAGTGTGGTACCACATTACTACCTGATCCAAACCAGAAGATAACCCAGGATCTTGCCAACAAGTATGCGATACATGAGAAAGTATGAGCCAGATGATTGCAAATACCAGTCCTAACACAAACCTATCCGGTGTTATCCTCTAAAGTTTTGATCGAATGCAGGTTTAATTGACTGCTTCAGTGTGGTACCGCATTACTATGTTATCCAAACCTGAAGAAACTCACGATCTGGCCAACAAGTATGCGAAAAATGCGAAAGTATGAGCCAGGTGAGGGCAAATCCCAGACATAAATCAGACCAAACCGGTGTTATCCTCTAAAGTATAGATCGACACCAGGTTTAATTCACTATATTAGGGTTATCCAAACCAGCAGAAAACCCAGGATCTAGCCAAGAATTATGAGAAAAGTGCGAACGTATGAGCCAGATGAGGGCAAATCGCCTATCTAAACGAGACCCAACCGGTGTTATCCTTAAAAATATTGATCGGGCCTGGTTTAATTGACTGTTTCAGTGGGGTACCACATTGCTACGTGTTACAAACCAGAACGAGCCCAGGATCGGGCCAACAAGTATGCGAAGAATGCGAAATTATGAGCCAGATGAGGGCAAATCCTAGACATAATCAAGACCTAACCGGTGTTATCCTTCAAAATATTGATCGAGGCCAGGTATAATTGACAGTTTCAGTGTGGTACCACATTACTACGTGTTCCAAACCAGAAAATCCCAGGATCTGGCCAACAGGTATGCGAAAGATGCGATAGTATGAGACAGATGGTGGCAAATCCCAGACATAACCCAGACCTAAGCGGTGTTATCCTCTAAAATATAATTCGAAACCAGGTTTAATTGACTGTTTCAGTGTGGTACGACATTACTACGTTATCCAAACATGAAGAAACCCACGATCTGGCCATCAAGTATGCGAAGAATGCGAAAGTATGAGCCAGATGAGGGCAAATTCCAGACATAACCCTGACCTAACCTGTGTTATCCTCTAAAATATTGATCCAATCCAGGTTTAATTGACTGTTTCAGTGTGGTACCACATTACTACCTGATCCAAACCAGAAGATAACCCAGGATCTTGCCAACAAGTATGCGATACATGAGAAAGTATGAGCCAGATGATTGCAAATACCAGTCCTAACACAAACCTATCCGGTGTTATCCTCTAAAGTTTTGATCGAATGCAGGTTTAATTGACTGCTTCAGTGTGGTACCGCATTACTATGTTATCCAAACCTGAAGAAACTCACGATCTGGCCAACAAGTATGCGAAAAATGCGAAAGTATGAGCCAGATGAGGGCAAATTCCAGACATCACCAAGACCTAACCGGTGTTATCCTCTAGAATATAGATCGAAACCATGTTTAATTGACTGTTTCAGTGTGGTACCACATTACTACGTGACCCAAACTGGAAAAAGCCCAGGATCTGACCAACAGGTATGCGGAAGATGCGAAAGTATGAGCCAGATTATTGCAAATACCAGACCTAACACAAACCTAACCGTTGTTATCCTCTAAAATATTGTTCGAATCCAGGTTCAATTGACTGTTTCAGTGTGGTACCATACTACTACGTGATCCAAACCAGTAAAACCCTAGGATCAGGTCAACAAGTATACGATAAATGCGAAAGTATGAGCCAGATGATTGCAAATACCAGACATAACCCTGACCTAACCTGTGTTATCCTCTAAAATATTGATCCAATCCAGGTTTAATTGACTGTTTCAGTGTGGTACCACATTACTACCTGATCCAAACCAGAAGATAACCCAGGATCTTGCCAACAAGTATGCGATACATGAGAAAGTATGAGCCAGATGATTGCAAATACCAGTCCTAACACAAACCTATCCGGTGTTATCCTCTAAAGTTTTGATCGAATGCAGGTTTAATTGACTGCTTCAGTGTGGTACCGCATTACTATGTTATCCAAACCTGAAGAAACTCACGATCTGGCCAACAAGTATGCGAAAAATGCGAAAGTATGAGCCAGGTGAGGGCAAATCCCAGACATAAATCAGACCAAACCGGTGTTATCCTCTAAAGTATAGATCGACACCAGGTTTAATTCACTATATCAGGGTTATCCAAACCAGCAGAAAACCCAGGATCTAGCCAAGAATTATGAGATAAGTGCGAACGTCTGAGCCAGATGAGGGCAAATCGCCTATCTAAACGAGACCCAACCGGTGTTATCCTTAAAAGTATTGATCGGGCCTGGGTTAATTGACTGTTTCAGTGGGGTACCACATTGCTACGTGTTACAAACCAGAACGAGCCCAGGATCGGGGCAACAAGTATGCGAAGAATGCGAAATTATGAGCCAGATGAGGGCAAATCCTAGACATAATCAAGACCTAACCGGTGTTATCCTTCAAAATATTGATCGAGGCCAGGTATAATTGACAGTTTCAGTGTGGTACCACATTACTACGTGTTCCAAACCAGGAAATCCCAGGATCTGGCCAACAGGTATGCGAAAGATGCGATAGTATGAGACAGATGGTGGCAAAACCCAGACATAACCCAGACCTAAGCGGTGTTATCCTCTAAAATATAATACGAAACCAGGTTTAATTGACTGTTTCAGTGTGGTACCACATTACTACGTGACCCAAACTGGAAAAAGCCCAGGATCTGACCAACAGGTATGCGGAAGATGCGAAAGTATGAGCCAGATTATTGCAAATACCAGACCTAACACAAACCTAACCGTTGTTATCCTCTAAAATATTGTTCGAATCCAGGTTCAATTGACTGTTTCAGTGTGGTACCATACTACTACGTGATCCAAACCAGTAAAACCCTAGGATCAGGTCAACAAGTATACGATAAATGCGAAAGTATGAGCCAGATGATTGCAAATACCAGACATAACCCTGACCTAACCTGTGTTATCCTCTAAAATATTGATCCAATCCAGGTTTAATTGACTGTTTCAGTGTGGTACCACATTACTACCTGATCCAAACCAGAAGATAACCCAGGATCTTGCCAACAAGTATGCGATACATGAGAAAGTATGAGCCAGATGATTGCAAATACCAGTCCTAACACAAACCTATCCGGTGTTATCCTCTAAAGTTTTGATCGAATGCAGGTTTAATTGACTGCTTCAGTGTGGTACCGCATTACTATGTTATCCAAACCTGAAGAAACTCACGATCTGGCCAACAAGTATGCGAAAAATGCGAAAGTATGAGCCAGGTGAGGGCAAATCCCAGACATAAATCAGACCAAACCGGTGTTATCCTCTAAAGTATAGATCGACACCAGGTTTAATTCACTATATTAGGGTTATCCAAACCAGCAGAAAACCCAGGATCTAGCCAAGAATTATGAGAAAAGTGCGAACGTATGAGCCAGATGAGGGCAAATCGCCTATCTAAACGAGACCCAACCGGTGTTATCCTTAAAAATATTGATCGGGGCCTGGTTTAATTGACTGTTTCAGTGTGGTACCACATTGCTGCTTGTTCCAAGCCAGAAAATCCCAGGATCTGGCCAACAGGTATGCGAAAGATGCGATAGTATGAGCCAGATGAGGGCAAATGCCAGACATAACCCGGACCCGCCCGGTGTTATCCTCTAAAATATAAATCGAATCCAGGCTTAATTGACTGTTTCAGTGTGGTACCATATTACTATGTGATGTAAGCCAGAAAAAGCCAAGGATCTGGCCAACATGTATGCGAAATATGCGACAGTGTGAGCCAGATGAGGGCAAATCCTAGACATAACCCAGACCTAACCGGTGTTGTCCGCTAAAATATAGATCGAAACCAGGTTTAATTGACAGTTTCAGTGTGGTACCACATTCCAACGTGATCCAACCAGAAAACCCCAGGATCTGGCCAACAGGTATGCGAAAGATGCGATAGTATGAGCCAGATGATGACATATCCCAGACTTAACCCTGACCGAACCGGTGTTATCCTCTAAAATATAAATCGAAGCCAGGTTTAATTGATTGTTTCAGTGTGGTACCACATTACTGCCTGATCCAAACCAGAAATAGCCCAGGATCTGGCCAACAGGTATGCGAAAGTTGCGAAAGTATGAGCCAGATGAGGGCAAATGCCAGACATAACCCGGACCCGGCCGGTGTTATCCTCTAAAGTATTGAACGAATGCAGGATTAATTGACTGCATCAGTGTGGTACGACATTACTACGTGATTCAAACCAGAGGAAAACCCAGGATGTGGCGACGAAGTTTGGGATAAATGCGAAAGTATGCGCCAGATGATGGCAAATCCCAGACATAACCCAGACCCAACCGGTGTCATCCTCTAAAATATAGATCGAAACCAGATTTAATGTTCTATTTCAGTGTGGTACCACATTAATACGTTATACAAACCAGAAGAAAACCCAGGATCTGGCCAAGAAGTATGAGAAAAAAGCGAACGTATGAGCCAGATGGGGGCAAATCCCAGTCAGAAACGAGTGCCAACAGGTGTTTTCCTCTAAAATATTGCTCGAATCGAGGTTTCATTGACTGTTTCAGTGTGGTAGCACATTACTACGTCATCCAAACCAGAAGAACCCAGGATCTGGCCAACAGGTATGCGAGAGATGCGACAGTATGAGCCAGATGAGGGACAATCCCAGACATAACCCAGACCTAACCGGTGTTATCCTCTAAAAAATACATCGAAACAAGGTTTAATTGACTGTTTCAGTGTGGTACGACATTACTACGTGATCCAAACCAGAGGAAAACCCAGGATCTGGCGAACAAGTTTGCGATAAATGCGAAAGTATGAGCCAGATGAGGGCAAATCCCAGACATAAGCCAGACCTAACCGGTGTTATCCTCTAAAATATTGATCCAATCCAAGTTTAATTGACTGTTTCAGTGTGGTACCACATTACTACGTGATCGAAACTAGAAAAAGCCCAGGATCTGGGCAGCAGGTATGCGAATGATGCGAAAGTATGAGCCAGATGAGTGCAAATCCCAGATATAACCCAGACCTAACCGGTGTTATGCTCTAAAATATTGATCCAATCCAAGTTTAATTGACTGTTTCAGTGTGGTATCACATTACTACGTGATCCAAACTAGAAAAAGCCCAGGACCTGGCCAACAGGTATCCGAAAGATGCGAAAGTATAAGCCAGATTATTGCAAATACCAGACCTAACACAAACCTAGCCTTTGTTATCCTCTAAAATATTGTTCGAATCCAGGTTCAATTGACTGTTTCAGTGTGGTACCACATTACTACGTGATCCAAACCAGTAATGCCCTAGGATCTGGTCAACAAGTATCCGATAAATGCGAAAGTATGAGCCAGATGAGGGCAAATCCCAGACATAACCCTGACCTAACCGTTGTTATCCTCTAAAATATAAATCGAAACCAGGTTTAATTGACTGTTTCAGTGTGGTACGACATTACTACGTGAACCAAACCAGAGGAAAACCCAGGATCTTGAAAACAAGTTTGCGATAAATGCGATAGTATGAGCCAAATGACGAGAAATGCCAGACATAACCCAGACCCAACCGGTGTTATCCTCTAATATATACGTCGAGACCAGGTTTAATTGACTGTTTCAGGGTTATCCAAACCAGAAGAAAACCCACCATCTGGCCAAGAAGTATGAGAAAAATGCGAACATATGTGCCAGATGAGGGCAAATCCCAGATCTAAACAAGATACAACCGGTGTCATCGTTTAAAATATTGATCGGGGCCCGGTTTAATTGACTGTTTCAGTGTGGTACCACATTACTACGTGATCCAAACCAGACAAGGCCCAGGATCTGGCCAACAGGTATGCGAAAGATTCGAAAGTATGAGCCAGATGAGAGCAAATGCCAGACATAACCCAGACCTAACCGGTGTTGTCCGCTAAAATATAAATCGAAACCAGGCTTAATTGACTGTTTCAGTGTGGTACCATATTACTATGTGATGTCAGCCAGAAAAAGCCAAGGATCTGGCCAACATGTATGCGAAAAATGCGACAGTGTGAGCCAGATGAGGGCAAATCCCAGACATAACCCAGACCTAACCAGTGTTGTCCGCTAAAATATATATCGAAGCCAGGTTTAATTGATTGTTTCAGTGTGGTACCACATTACTGCGTGATCCAAACCAGAAATAGCCCAGGATCTGGCCAACAGGTATGCGAAAGTTGCGAAAGTATGAGCCAGATGAGGGCAAATCCCAGACATAAGCCAGACCTAACCGGTGTTACCCTGTAAAATATTGATCCAATCCAAGTTTAATTAACTGTTTCAGTGTGGTGCCACATTGCTACGTGATCCAAGCCAGAACGAGCCCAGGATCGGGCCAACAAGTATGCGAAGAATGCGAAATTATGAGCCAGATGAGGGCAAATCACAGACATAACCCAGACCTAACCGGTGTTGTCCGCTAAAATATAGATCGAAACCAGGTTTAATTGACAGTTTCAGTGTGGTACCACATTACTACGTGATCAAAGCCAGAGGAAAACCCAGGATCTGGCCAACAGGTTTGCGAAAGATGCGATGTATGAGCTAGATGATGGCAAATCCCAGACATAACCCTGACCGAACCGGTGTTATCCACTAAAATATAAATCGAAACCAGGTTTAATTGATTGTTTCAGTGTGGTACCACATTACTGCGTGATCCAAACCAGAAACAGCCCAGACTCTGGCCAACAGGTATGCGAAAGATTCGAAAGTATGAGCCAGATGAGGGCAAATGCCAGACATAACCCGGACCCGACCGGTGTTATCCTCTAAAATATAAATCGAAACCAGGCTTAATTCACTGTTTCAGTGTGGTACCATATTACTATGTGATGTAAGCCAGAAAAAGCCAAGGATCTGGCCAACATGTATGCGGAAAATGCGACAGTGTGAGCCAGATGAGGGCAAATCCCTGACATAACCCAGACCTAACCGGTGTTGTCCGCTAAAATATAGATCGAAACCAGGTTTAATTGACAGTTTCAGTGTGGTACCACATTCCTACGTGATCCGAACCAGAAAACCCCAGGATCTAGCCAACAGGTATGCGAAAGATGCGATAGTATGAGCCAGATGATGAGAAATCCCAGACATAACCCTGACCGAACCGGTGTTATCCTCTAAAATATAAATCGAAGCCAGGTTTAATTGATTGTTTCAGTGTGGTACCAGATTACTGCGTGATCCAAACCAGAAATAGCCCAGGATCTGGCCAACAGGTATGCGAAAGTTGCGAAAGTATGAGCCAGATGAGGGCAAATGCCAGACATAACCCGGACCCGACCGGTGTTATCCTCTAAAGTATTGATCGAATGCAGGTTTAATTGACTGCATCAGTGTGGTACGACATTACTACGTGATTCAAACCAGAGGAAAATCCAGGATCTGGCGACCAAGTTTGCGATAAATGCGAAAGTATGAGCCAGATGAGGGCAAATGCCAGACATAAGCCAGACCTAACCGGTGTTATCCTCTAAAATATAGATCGAAAACAGGTTTAGTTGACAGTGTCAGTGTGGTACCACGTTACTACGTGATCCAAACCAGAAAATCCCAGGATTTGGCCAACAGGTATGCGAAAGATGCGATAGTATGAGCCAGATAATGGCAAATCCCAGACATAACCCTGACCTAACCGGTGTTATCCTCTAAAATATAATTCGAGACCAGGTTTAATTGACTGTTTCAGTGTGGTACCACATACCAGCGTGATCCAAACCAGAAATAGCCCAGGATCTGGCCAAGAGGTATGCGAAAGAAGCGATAGTATGAGCCAGATGATGGCAAACCCCAGACATAACCCTGACCTAACCGGTGTTATCCTTTAAAATATAAATCGAAACCATGTTTAATTGACTGTTTCGGTGTGGTACGCCATTACTACGTGATCCAACCCAGAGGAAAACCCAGGATCTGGCGAACAAGTTTGCTATAAATGCGAAAGTATGAGCCCGATGAGGGCAAATGCCACCCATAAGCCACACCTAACCGGTGTTATCCTCTAAAATATAAATCGAGACCAGGATTAATTGACTGTTTCAGTGTGGTACCATATTACAGCGTGATCCAAACCAGAAATAGCCCAGGATCTGGCCAACAGGTATGCGAAAGATGCGAAAGTATGTGCCAGATGAGAGCAAATGCCAGACATAACCCAGACCCAACCGGGGTCATCCTCTAAAATATAGATCGAAACCAGATTTAATTTTCTATTTCAGTGTGGTACCACATTAATACGTTATACAAACCAGAAGAAAACCCAGGATCTGGCCAAGAAGTATGAGAAAAAAGCGAACGTATGAGCCAGATGGGGGCAAATCCCAGACAGAAACGAGTGCCAACAGGTGTTTTCCTCTAAAATATTGCTCGAATCGAGGTTTCATTGACTGTTTCAGTGTGTTAGCACATTACTACGTCATCCAAACCAGAAAAACCCAGGATCTGGCCAACAGGTATGCGAAGAATGCGAAATTATGAGCCAGATGAGGGCAAATCCTAGACATAATCAAGACCTAACCGGTGTTATCCTTCAAAATATTGATCGAGGCCAGGTATAATTGACAGTCTCAGTGTGGTACCACATTACTACGTGTTCCAAACCAGAAAATCCCAGGATCTGGCCAACAGGTATGCGAAAGATGCGATAGTATGAGACAGATGGTGGCAAATCCCAGACATAACCCAGACCTAAGCGGTGTTATCCTCTAAAATATAATTCGAAACCAGGTTTAATTGACTGTTTCAGTGTGCTTCGACATTACTACGTTATCCAAACATGAAGAAACCCACGATCTGGCCAACAAGTATGCGAAGAATGCGAAAGTATGAGCCAGATGAGGGCAAATTCCAGACATCACCAAGACCTAACCGGTGTTATCCTCTAGAATATAGATCGAAACCATGTTTAATTGACTGTTTCAGTGTGGTACCACATTACTACGTGACCCAAACTGGAAAAAGCCCAGGATCTGACCAACAGGTATGCGGAAGATGCGAAAGTATGAGCCAAGTGAGGGCAAATCCCAGACATAAATCAGACCAAACCGGTGTTATCCTCTAAAGTATAGATCGACACCAGGTTTAATTCACTATATCAGGGTTATCCAAACCAGCAGAAAACCCAGGATCTAGCCAAGAATTATGAGAAAAGTGCGAACGTCTGAGCCAGATGAGGGCAAATCGCCTATCTAAACGAGACCCAACCGGCGTTATCCTTAAAAATATTGATCGGGGCCTGATTTAATTGACTGTTTCAGTGTGGTACCACATTGCTGCTTGTTCCAAGCCAGAACGAGCCCAGGATCGGGCCAACATGTATGCGAAGAATGCGAAATTATGAGCCAGATGAGGGCAAATCCCAGACATAACCAAGACCTAACCGGTGTTATCCTTTAAAATATTGATCGAGGCCTGGTTTAATTGACAGTTTCAGTGTGGTACCACATTACTATGTGATCCAAACCAGAAAATCCCAGGATCTGGCCAACAGGTATGCGAAAGATGCGATAGTATGAGCCAGATGAGGGCAAATGCCAGACATAACCCGGACCCGACCGGTGTTATCCTCTAAAATATAAATCGAATCCAGGCTTAATTGACTGTTTCAGTGTGGTACCATATTACTATGTGATGTAAGCCAGAAAAAGCCAAGGATCTGGCCAACATGTATGCGAAATATGCGACAGTGTGAGCCAGATGAGGGCAAATCCTAGACATAACCCAGACCTAACCGGTGTTGTCCGCTAAAATATAGATCGAAACCAGGTTTAATTGACTGCTTCAGTGTGGTACCACATTACTGCGTGATCCAAACCAGAAAATCCCAGGATCTGGCCAACAGGTATGCGAAAGATGCCATGGTATGAGCCAGATGATGGCAAATCCCAGACATAACCCAGACCTAACCGGTGTTATCCTCTAAAATATTGCTCGAATCCAGGTTTAATTGACTGTTTCAGTGTGGTACCACGTTACTACTCGATCCGAACCAGTAAAACCCCAGAATCTGGCCAACAGGTATACGAAAGATGCGAAAGTATAAGCCAGATTATTGCAAATACCAGACCTAACACAAACCTAACCGTTGTTATCCACTAAAATATAGATCGAATCCAGGTTTAGTGGACTGCTTCAGTGTGGTACCACATCACTTCGTGATCCAAACCAGAAATAGCCCAGGATCTGGCCAACAGGTATGCGAAAGATGCGAAAGTATGAGCCAGATGAGGGCAAATGCCAGACATAACCCAGACACAACCGGTGTTATCCTCTAAAGTATAGATCGAAACCAGATTTAATTTTCTGTTCGGTGTGGTACGACATTACTACGTTATCCAAACATGAAGAAACACACGATCTGGCCAACAAGTATGCGAAAAATGCGAAAGTATGAGACAGATGAGGGCAAATTCCAGACATCACCAAGACCTAACCGGTGTTATCCTCTAGAATATAGATCGAAACCAGGTTTAATTGACTGTTTCAGTGTGGTACCACATTACTACGTGATCCAAACTGGAAAAAGCCCAGGATCTGGCTAACAGGTATGCGAAAGATGCGAAAGTATGAGCCAGATTATTGCAAATACCAGACCTAACACAAACCTAACCGTTGTTATCCTCTAAAATATTGTTCGAATCCAGGTTCAATTGACTGTTTCAGTGTGGTACCACACTACTACGTGATCCAAAACAGTAAAACCCTAGGATCAGGTCAACAAGTATACGATAAATGCGAAAGTATGAGCCAGATGATTGCAAATACCAGACATAACCCAGACCTAACCTGTGTTATCCTCTAAAATATTGATCCAATCCAGGTTTAATTGACTGTTTCAGTGTGGTATCACATTACTACCTGATCCAAACCAGAAGAAAACCCAGGATCTTGCCAACAAGTGTGCGATACATGAGAAAGTATGAGCCAGATGATTGCAAATACCAGTCCTAACACAAACCTATCCGGTGTTATCCTCTAAAGTAATGATCGAATGCAGGTCTAATTGACAGCTTCAGTGTGGTACCGCATTACTACGTTATCCAAACCTGAAGAAACTCACGATCTGGCAAACAAGTATGCGAAAAATGCGAAAGTATGAGCCAGGTGAGGGCAAATCCCAGACATAAACCAGACCAAACCGGTGTTATCCTCCAAAGTATAGATCGAAACCAGGTTTAATTTACTATATCAGGGTTATCCAAACCAGAAGAAAACCCAGGATCTAGCCAAGAATTATGAGAAAAGTGCGAACGTATGAGCCAGATGAGGGCAAATCGCCTATCTAAACGAGACCCAACCGGTGTTATCCTTAAAAATATTGATCGGGCCTGGTTTAATTGACTGTTTCAGTGGGGTACCACATTGCTACGTGTTACAAACCAGAACGAGCCCAGGATCGGGCCAACAAGTATGCGAAGAATGCGAAATTATGAGCCAGATGAGGGCAAATCCTAGACATAATCAAGACCTAACCGGTGTTATCCTTCAAAATATTGATCGAGGCCAGGTATAATTGACAGTTTCAGTGTGGTACCACATTACTACGTGTTCCAAACCAGAAAATCCCAGGATCTGGCCAACAGGTATGCGAAAGATGCGATAGTATGAGACAGATGGTGGCAAATCCCAGACATAACCCAGACCTAAGCGGTGTTATCCTCTAAAATATAATTCGAAACCAGGTTTAATTGACTGTTTCAGTGTGGTACGACATTACTACGTTATCCAAACATGAAGAAACCCACGATCTGGCCATCAAGTATGCGAAGAATGCGAAAGTATGAGCCAGATGAGGGCAAATTCCAGACATCACCAAGACCTAACCGGTGTTATCCTCTAGAATATAGATCGAAACCATGTTTAATTGACTGTTTCAGTGTGGTACCACATTACTACGTGACCCAAACTGGAAAAAGCCCAGGATCTGACCAACAGGTATGCGGAAGATGCGAAAGTATGAGCCAGATTATTGCAAATACCAGACCTAACACAAACCTAACCGTTGTTATCCTCTAAAATATTGTTCGAATCCAGGTTCAATTGACTGTTTCAGTGTGGTACCATACTACTACGTGATCCAAACCAGTAAAACCCTAGGATCAGGTCAACAAGTATACGATAAATGCGAAAGTATGAGCCAGATGATTGCAAATACCAGACATAACCCTGACCTAACCTGTGTTATCCTCTAAAATATTGATCCAATCCAGGTTTAATTGACTGTTTCAGTGTGGTACCACATTACTACCTGATCCAAACCAGAAGATAACCCAGGATCTTGCCAACAAGTATGCGATACATGAGAAAGTATGAGCCAGATGATTGCAAATACCAGTCCTAACACAAACCTATCCGGTGTTATCCTCTAAAGTTTTGATCGAATGCAGGTTTAATTGACTGCTTCAGTGTGGTACCGCATTACTATGTTATCCAAACCTGAAGAAACTCACGATCTGGCCAACAAGTATGCGAAAAATGCGAAAGTATGAGCCAGGTGAGGGCAAATCCCAGACATAAATCAGACCAAACCGGTGTTATCCTCTAAAGTATAGATCGACACCAGGTTTAATTCACTATATCAGGGTTATCCAAACCAGCAGAAAACCCAGGATCTAGCCAAGAATTATGAGATAAGTGCGAACGTCTGAGCCAGATGAGGGCAAATCGCCTATCTAAACGAGACCCAACCGGTGTTATCCTTAAAAGTATTGATCGGGCCTGGGTTAATTGACTGTTTCAGTGGGGTACCACATTGCTACGTGTTACAAACCAGAACGAGCCCAGGATCGGGGCAACAAGTATGCGAAGAATGCGAAATTATGAGCCAGATGAGGGCAAATCCTAGACATAATCAAGACCTAACCGGTGTTATCCTTCAAAATATTGATCGAGGCCAGGTATAATTGACAGTTTCAGTGTGGTACCACATTACTACGTGTTCCAAACCAGGAAATCCCAGGATCTGGCCAACAGGTATGCGAAAGATGCGATAGTATGAGACAGATGGTGGCAAAACCCAGACATAACCCAGACCTAAGCGGTGTTATCCTCTAAAATATAATACGAAAACAGGTTTAATTGACTGTTTCAGTGTGGTACCACATTACTACGTGACCCAAACTGGAAAAAGCCCAGGATCTGACCAACAGGTATGCGGAAGATGCGAAAGTATGAGCCAGATTATTGCAAATACCAGACCTAACACAAACCTAACCGTTGTTATCCTCTAAAATATTGTTCGAATCCAGGTTCAATTGACTGTTTCAGTGTGGTACCATACTACTACGTGATCCAAACCAGTAAAACCCTAGGATCAGGTCAACAAGTATACGATAAATGCGAAAGTATGAGCCAGATGATTGCAAATACCAGACATAACCCTGACCTAACCTGTGTTATCCTCTAAAATATTGATCCAATCCAGGTTTAATTGACTGTTTCAGTGTGGTACCACATTACTACCTGATCCAAACCAGAAGATAACCCAGGATCTTGCCAACAAGTATGCGATACATGAGAAAGTATGAGCCAGATGATTGCAAATACCAGTCCTAACACAAACCTATCCGGTGTTATCCTCTAAAGTTTTGATCGAATGCAGGTTTAATTGACTGCTTCAGTGTGGTACCGCATTACTATGTTATCCAAACCTGAAGAAACTCACGATCTGGCCAACAAGTATGCGAAAAATGCGAAAGTATGAGCCAGGTGAGGGCAAATCCCAGACATAAATCAGACCAAACCGGTGTTATCCTCTAAAGTATAGATCGACACCAGGTTTAATTCACTATATTAGGGTTATCCAAACCAGCAGAAAACCCAGGATCTAGCCAAGAATTATGAGAAAAGTGCGAACGTCTGAGCCAGATGAGGGCAAATCGCCTATCTAAACGAGACCCAACCGGTGTTATCCTTAAAAATATTGATCGGGGCCTGGTTTAATTGACTGTTTCAGTGTGGTACCACATTGCTGCTTGTTCCAAGCCAGAAAATCCCAGGATCTGGCCAACAGGTATGCGAAAGATGCGATAGTATGAGCCAGATGAGGGCAAATGCCAGACATAACCCGGACCCGCCCGGTGTTATCCTCTAAAATATAAATCGAATCCAGGCTTAATTGACTGTTTCAGTGTGGTACCATATTACTATGTGATGTAAGCCAGAAAAAGCCAAGGATCTGGCCAACATGTATGCGAAATATGCGACAGTGTGAGCCAGATGAGGGCAAATCCTAGACATAACCCAGACCTAACCGGTGTTGTCCGCTAAAATATAGATCGAAACCAGGTTTAATTGACAGTTTCAGTGTGGTACCACATTCCAACGTGATCCAACCAGAAAACCCCAGGATCTGGCCAACAGGTATGCGAAAGATGCGATAGTATGAGCCAGATGATGACATATCCCAGACTTAACCCTGACCGAACCGGTGTTATCCTCTAAAATATAAATCGAAGCCAGGTTTAATTGATTGTTTCAGTGTGGTACCACATTACTGCCTGATCCAAACCAGAAATAGCCCAGGATCTGGCCAACAGGTATGCGAAAGTTGCGAAAGTATGAGCCAGATGAGGGCAAATGCCAGACATAACCCGGACCCGGCCGGTGTTATCCTCTAAAGTATTGAACGAATGCAGGATTAATTGACTGCATCAGTGTGGTACGACATTACTACGTGATTCAAACCAGAGGAAAACCCAGGATGTGGCGACGAAGTTTGGGATAAATGCGAAAGTATGCGCCAGATGATGGCAAATCCCAGACATAACCCAGACCCAACCGGTGTCATCCTCTAAAATATAGATCGAAACCAGATTTAATGTTCTATTTCAGTGTGGTACCACATTAATACGTTATACAAACCAGAAGAAAACCCAGGATCTGGCCAAGAAGTATGAGAAAAAAGCGAACGTATGAGCCAGATGGGGGCAAATCCCAGTCAGAAACGAGTGCCAACAGGTGTTTTCCTCTAAAATATTGCTCGAATCGAGGTTTCATTGACTGTTTCAGTGTGGTAGCACATTACTACGTCATCCAAACCAGAAGAACCCAGGATCTGGCCAACAGGTATGCGAGAGATGCGACAGTATGAGCCAGATGAGGGACAATCCCAGACATAACCCAGACCTAACCGGTGTTATCCTCTAAAAAATACATCGAAACAAGGTTTAATTGACTGTTTCAGTGTGGTACGACATTACTACGTGATCCAAACCAGAGGAAAACCCAGGATCTGGCGAACAAGTTTGCGATAAATGCGAAAGTATGAGCCAGATGAGGGCAAATCCCAGACATAAGCCAGACCTAACCGGTGTTATCCTCTAAAATATTGATCCAATCCAAGTTTAATTGACTGTTTCAGTGTGGTACCACATTACTACGTGATCGAAACTAGAAAAAGCCCAGGATCTGGGCAGCAGGTATGCGAATGATGCGAAAGTATGAGCCAGATGAGTGCAAATCCCAGATATAACCCAGACCTAACCGGTGTTATGCTCTAAAATATTGATCCAATCCAAGTTTAATTGACTGTTTCAGTGTGGTATCACATTACTACGTGATCCAAACTAGAAAAAGCCCAGGACCTGGCCAACAGGTATCCGAAAGATGCGAAAGTATAAGCCAGATTATTGCAAATACCAGACCTAACACAAACCTAGCCTTTGTTATCCTCTAAAATATTGTTCGAATCCAGGTTCAATTGACTGTTTCAGTGTGGTACCACATTACTACGTGATCCAAACCAGTAATGCCCTAGGATCTGGTCAACAAGTATCCGATAAATGCGAAAGTATGAGCCAGATGAGGGCAAATCCCAGACATAACCCTGACCTAACCGTTGTTATCCTCTAAAATATAAATCGAAACCAGGTTTAATTGACTGTTTCAGTGTGGTACGACATTACTACGTGAACCAAACCAGAGGAAAACCCAGGATCTTGAAAACAAGTTTGCGATAAATGCGATAGTATGAGCCAAATGACGAGAAATGCCAGACATAACCCAGACCCAACCGGTGTTATCCTCTAATATATACGTCGAGACCAGGTTTAATTGACTGTTTCAGGGTTATCCAAACCAGAAGAAAACCCACCATCTGGCCAAGAAGTATGAGAAAAATGCGAACATATGTGCCAGATGAGGGCAAATCCCAGATCTAAACAAGATACAACCGGTGTCATCGTTTAAAATATTGATCGGGGCCCGGTTTAATTGACTGTTTCAGTGTGGTACCACATTACTACGTGATCCAAACCAGACAAGGCCCAGGATCTGGCCAACAGGTATGCGAAAGATTCGAAAGTATGAGCCAGATGAGAGCAAATGCCAGACATAACCCAGACCTAACCGGTGTTGTCCGCTAAAATATAAATCGAAACCAGGCTTAATTGACTGTTTCAGTGTGGTACCATATTACTATGTGATGTCAGCCAGAAAAAGCCAAGGATCTGGCCAACATGTATGCGAAAAATGCGACAGTGTGAGCCAGATGAGGGCAAATCCCAGACATAACCCAGACCTAACCAGTGTTGTCCGCTAAAATATATATCGAAGCCAGGTTTAATTGATTGTTTCAGTGTGGTACCACATTACTGCGTGATCCAAACCAGAAATAGCCCAGGATCTGGCCAACAGGTATGCGAAAGTTGCGAAAGTATGAGCCAGATGAGGGCAAATCCCAGACATAAGCCAGACCTAACCGGTGTTACCCTGTAAAATATTGATCCAATCCAAGTTTAATTAACTGTTTCAGTGTGGTGCCACATTGCTACGTGATCCAAGCCAGAACGAGCCCAGGATCGGGCCAACAAGTATGCGAAGAATGCGAAATTATGAGCCAGATGAGGGCAAATCACAGACATAACCCAGACCTAACCGGTGTTGTCCGCTAAAATATAGATCGAAACCAGGTTTAATTGACAGTTTCAGTGTGGTACCACATTACTACGTGATCAAAGCCAGAGGAAAACCCAGGATCTGGCCAACAGGTTTGCGAAAGATGCGATGTATGAGCTAGATGATGGCAAATCCCAGACATAACCCTGACCGAACCGGTGTTATCCACTAAAATATAAATCGAAACCAGGTTTAATTGATTGTTTCAGTGTGGTACCACATTACTGCGTGATCCAAACCAGAAACAGCCCAGACTCTGGCCAACAGGTATGCGAAAGATTCGAAAGTATGAGCCAGATGAGGGCAAATGCCAGACATAACCCGGACCCGACCGGTGTTATCCTCTAAAATATAAATCGAAACCAGGCTTAATTCACTGTTTCAGTGTGGTACCATATTACTATGTGATGTAAGCCAGAAAAAGCCAAGGATCTGGCCAACATGTATGCGGAAAATGCGACAGTGTGAGCCAGATGAGGGCAAATCCCTGACATAACCCAGACCTAACCGGTGTTGTCCGCTAAAATATAGATCGAAACCAGGTTTAATTGACAGTTTCAGTGTGGTACCACATTCCTACGTGATCCGAACCAGAAAACCCCAGGATCTAGCCAACAGGTATGCGAAAGATGCGATAGTATGAGCCAGATGATGAGAAATCCCAGACATAACCCTGACCGAACCGGTGTTATCCTCTAAAATATAAATCGAAGCCAGGTTTAATTGATTGTTTCAGTGTGGTACCAGATTACTGCGTGATCCAAACCAGAAATAGCCCAGGATCTGGCCAACAGGTATGCGAAAGTTGCGAAAGTATGAGCCAGATGAGGGCAAATGCCAGACATAACCCGGACCCGACCGGTGTTATCCTCTAAAGTATTGATCGAATGCAGGTTTAATTGACTGCATCAGTGTGGTACGACATTACTACGTGATTCAAACCAGAGGAAAATCCAGGATCTGGCGACCAAGTTTGCGATAAATGCGAAAGTATGAGCCAGATGAGGGCAAATGCCAGACATAAGCCAGACCTAACCGGTGTTATCCTCTAAAATATAGATCGAAAACAGGTTTAGTTGACAGTGTCAGTGTGGTACCACGTTACTACGTGATCCAAACCAGAAAATCCCAGGATTTGGCCAACAGGTATGCGAAAGATGCGATAGTATGAGCCAGATAATGGCAAATCCCAGACATAACCCTGACCTAACCGGTGTTATCCTCTAAAATATAATTCGAGACCAGGTTTAATTGACTGTTTCAGTGTGGTACCACATACCAGCGTGATCCAAACCAGAAATAGCCCAGGATCTGGCCAAGAGGTATGCGAAAGAAGCGATAGTATGAGCCAGATGATGGCAAACCCCAGACATAACCCTGACCTAACCGGTGTTATCCTTTAAAATATAAATCGAAACCATGTTTAATTGACTGTTTCGGTGTGGTACGCCATTACTACGTGATCCAACCCAGAGGAAAACCCAGGATCTGGCGAACAAGTTTGCTATAAATGCGAAAGTATGAGCCCGATGAGGGCAAATGCCACCCATAAGCCACACCTAACCGGTGTTATCCTCTAAAATATAAATCGAGACCAGGATTAATTGACTGTTTCAGTGTGGTACCATATTACAGCGTGATCCAAACCAGAAATAGCCCAGGATCTGGCCAACAGGTATGCGAAAGATGCGAAAGTATGTGCCAGATGAGAGCAAATGCCAGACATAACCCAGACCCAACCGGGGTCATCCTCTAAAATATAGATCGAAACCAGATTTAATTTTCTATTTCAGTGTGGTACCACATTAATACGTTATACAAACCAGAAGAAAACCCAGGATCTGGCCAAGAAGTATGAGAAAAAAGCGAACGTATGAGCCAGATGGGGGCAAATCCCAGACAGAAACGAGTGCCAACAGGTGTTTTCCTCTAAAGTATTGCTCGAATCGAGGTTTCATTGACTGTTTCAGTGTGTTAGCACATTACTACGTCATCCAAACCAGAAAAACCCAGGATCTGGCCAACAGGTATGCGAAGAATGCGAAATTATGAGCCAGATGAGGGCAAATCCTAGACATAATCAAGACCTAACCGGTGTTATCCTTCAAAATATTGATCGAGGCCAGGTATAATTGACAGTCTCAGTGTGGTACCACATTACTACGTGTTCCAAACCAGAAAATCCCAGGATCTGGCCAACAGGTATGCGAAAGATGCGATAGTATGAGACAGATGGTGGCAAATCCCAGACATAACCCAGACCTAAGCGGTGTTATCCTCTAAAATATAATTCGAAACCAGGTTTAATTGACTGTTTCAGTGTGCTTCGACATTACTACGTTATCCAAACATGAAGAAACCCACGATCTGGCCAACAAGTATGCGAAGAATGCGAAAGTATGAGCCAGATGAGGGCAAATTCCAGACATCACCAAGACCTAACCGGTGTTATCCTCTAGAATATAGATCGAAACCATGTTTAATTGACTGTTTCAGTGTGGTACCACATTACTACGTGACCCAAACTGGAAAAAGCCCAGGATCTGACCAACAGGTATGCGGAAGATGCGAAAGTATGAGCCAAGTGAGGGCAAATCCCAGACATAAATCAGACCAAACCGGTGTTATCCTCTAAAGTATAGATCGACACCAGGTTTAATTCACTATATCAGGGTTATCCAAACCAGCAGAAAACCCAGGATCTAGCCAAGAATTATGAGAAAAGTGCGAACGTCTGAGCCAGATGAGGGCAAATCGCCTATCTAAACGAGACCCAACCGGCGTTATCCTTAAAAATATTGATCGGGGCCTGATTTAATTGACTGTTTCAGTGTGGTACCACATTGCTGCTTGTTCCAAGCCAGAACGAGCCCAGGATCGGGCCAACATGTATGCGAAGAATGCGAAATTATGAGCCAGATGAGGGCAAATCCCAGACATAACCAAGACCTAACCGGTGTTATCCTTTAAAATATTGATCGAGGCCTGGTTTAATTGACAGTTTCAGTGTGGTACCACATTACTATGTGATCCAAACCAGAAAATCCCAGGATCTGGCCAACAGGTATGCGAAAGATGCGATAGTATGAGCCAGATGAGGGCAAATGCCAGACATAACCCGGACCCGACCGGTGTTATCCTCTAAAATATAAATCGAATCCAGGCTTAATTGACTGTTTCAGTGTGGTACCATATTACTATGTGATGTAAGCCAGAAAAAGCCAAGGATCTGGCCAACATGTATGCGAAATATGCGACAGTGTGAGCCAGATGAGGGCAAATCCTAGACATAACCCAGACCTAACCGGTGTTGTCCGCTAAAATATAGATCGAAACCAGGTTTAATTGACTGCTTCAGTGTGGTACCACATTACTGCGTGATCCAAACCAGAAAATCCCAGGATCTGGCCAACAGGTATGCGAAAGATGCCATGGTATGAGCCAGATGATGGCAAATCCCAGACATAACCCAGACCTAACCGGTGTTATCCTCTAAAATATTGCTCGAATCCAGGTTTAATTGACTGTTTCAGTGTGGTACCACGTTACTACTCGATCCGAACCAGTAAAACCCCAGAATCTGGCCAACAGGTATACGAAAGATGCGAAAGTATAAGCCAGATTATTGCAAATACCAGACCTAACACAAACCTAACCGTTGTTATCCTCTAAAATATTGTTCGAATCCTGGTTCAATTGACTGTCTCAGTGTGGTACCACATTACTACGTGATCCAAACCAGAAAATCCCAGGATCTGGCCAACAGGTATGCGAAAGATGCGATAGTATGAGCCAGATGATGGCAAATCCCAGACATAACCCAGACCTAACCGGTGTTATCCTCTAAAATATAAACCGAAACCAGGATTAATTGACTGCTTCAGTGTGGTACCACATTACTGCGTGATCCAAACCAGAAATAGCCCAGGATCTGGCCAACAGGTATGCGAAAGATGTGATAGTATGAGCCAGATGAGGGCAAATGCCAGACATAACCCGGACCCGACCGGTGTTATCCTCTAAAATATAAATCGAATCCAGGCTTAATTGACTGTTTCAGTGTGGTACCATATTACTATGTGATGTAAGCCAGAAAAAGCCAAGGATCTGGCCAACATGTATGCGAAATATGCGACAGTGTGAGCCAGATGAGGGCAAATCCTAGACATAACCCAGACCTAACCGGTGTTGTCCGCTAAAATATAGATCGAAACCAGGTTTAATTGACAGTTTCAGTGTGGTACCACATTCCTACGTGATCCAAACCAGAAAACCCCAGGATCTGGCCAACAGGTATGCGAAAGATGCGATAGTATGAGCCAGATGATGACATATCCCAGGCTTAACCCTGACCGAACCGGTGTTATCCTCTAAAATATAAATCGAAGCCAGGTTTAATTGATTGTTTCAGTGTGGTACCACATTACTGCGTGATCCAAACCAGAAATAGCCCAGGATCTGGCCAACAGGTATGCGAAAGTTGCGAAAGTATGAGCCAGATGAGGGCAAATGCCAGACATAACCCGGACCCGACATGTGTTATCCTCTAAAGTATTGATCGAATGCAGGTTTAATTGACTGCATCAGTGTGGTACGACATTACTACGTGATTCAAACCAGAGGAAAACCCAGGATGTGGCGACGAAGTTTGGGATAAATGCGAAAGTATGCGCCAGATGATGGCAAATCCCAGACATAACCCAGACCCAACCGGTATCATCCTCTAAAATATAGATCGAAACCAGATTTAATGTTCTATTTCAGTGTGGTACCACATTAATACGTTATACAAACCAGAAGAAAACCCAGGATCTGGCCAAGAAGTATGAGAAAAAAGCGAAAGTATGAGCCAGATGGGGGCAAATCCCAGTCAGAAACGAGTGCCAACAGGTGTTTTCCTCTAAAATATTGCTCGAATCGAGGTTTCATTGACTGTTTCAGTGTGGTAGCACATTACTACGTCATCCAAACCAGAAAAACCCAGGATCTGGCCAACAGGTATGCGAGAGATGCGACAGTATGAGCCAGATGAGGGACAATCCCAGACATAACCCAGACCTAACCGGTGTTATCCTCTAAAAAATACATCGAAACAAGGTTTAATTGACTGTTTCAGTGTGGTACGACATTACTACGTGATCCAAACCAGAGGAAAACCCAGGATCTGGCGAACAAGTTTGCGATAAATGCGAAAGTATGAGCCAGATGAGGGCAAATCCCAGACATAAGCCAGACCTAACCGGTGTTATCCTCTAAAATATTGATCCAATCCAAGTTTAATTGACTGTTTCAGTGTGGTATCACATTACTACGTGATCCAAACTAGAAAAAGCCCAGGACCTGGCCAACAGGTATCCGAAAGATGCGAAAGTATAAGCCAGATTATTGCAAATACCAGACCTAACACAAACCTAGCCTTTGTTATCCTCTAAAATATTGTTCGAATCCAGGTTCAATTGACTGTTTCAGTGTGGTACCACATTACTACGTGATCCAAACCAGTAAAGCCCTAGGATCTGGTCAACAAGTATCCGATAAATGCGAAAGTATGAGCCAGATGAGGGCAAATCCCAGACATAACCCTGACCTAACCGTTGTTATCCTCTAAAATATAAATCGAAACCAGGTTTAATTGACTGTTTCAGTGTGGTACGACATTACTACGTGAACCAAACCAGAGGAAAACCCAGGATCTTGAAAACAAGTTTGCGATAAATGCGATAGTATGAGCCAAATGACGAGAAATGCCAGACATAACCCAGACCCAACCGGTGTTATCCTCTAAAATATACATCGAGACCAGGTTTAATTGACTGTTTCAGGGTTATCCAAACCAGAAGAAAACCCACGATCTGGCCAAGAAGTATGAGAAAAATGCGAACATATGTGTCAGATGAGGGCAAAGCCCAGATCTAAACAAGATACAACCGGTGTCATCGTTTAAAATATTGATCGGGGCCCGGTTTAATTGACTGTTTCAGTGTGGTACCACATTACTACGTGATCCAAACCAGAAAAGGCCCAGGATCTGGCCAACAGGTATGCGAAAGATGCGAAAGTATGAGCCAGGTGATGGCAAATTCCAGACCTAACCCAGACCTTACCGGAGTTATCCTCTAAAATATTGATCGAATCCAGGCTTAATTGACTGTTTCAGTGTGGTACCACATTACTGTGTGATCCAAACCAGAAATAGCCTAGGATCTGGCCAACAGGTATGCGAAAGATTCGAAAGTATGAGCCAGATGAGGGCAAATGCCAGACATAACCCGGACCCGACCGGTGTTATCCTCTAAAATATAAATCGAAACCAGGCTTAATTGACTGTTTCAGTGTGGTACCATATTACTATGTGATGTCAGCCAGAAAAAGCCAAGGATCTGGCCAACATGTATGCGAAAAATGCGACAGTGTGGGCCAGATGAGGGCAAATCCCAGACATAACCCAGACCTAACCGGTGTTGTCCGCTAAAATATATATCGAAGCCAGGTTTAATTGATTGTTTCAGTGTGGTACCACATTACTGCGTGATCCAAACCAGAAATAGCCCAGGATCTGGCCAACAGGTATGCGAAAGTTGCGAAAGTATGAGCCAGATGAGGGCAAATCCCAGACATAAGCCAGACCTAACCGGTGTTATCCTGTAAAATATTGATCCAATCCAAGTTTAATTGACTGTTTCAGTGTGGTGCCACATTGCTACGTGATCCAAGCCAGAACGAGCCCAGGATCGGGCCAACAAGTATGCGAAGAATGCGGAATTATGAGCCAGATGAGGGCAAATCACAGACATAACCCAGACCTAACCGGTGTTGTCCGCTAAAATATAGATCGAAACCAGGTTTAATTGACAGTTTCAGTGTGGTACCACATTACTACGTGATCAAAGCCAGAGGAAAACCCAGGATCTGGCCAACAGGTTTGCGAAAGATGCGATGTATGAGCCAGATGATGGCAAATCCCAGACATAACCCAGACCCAACCGGTGTCATCCTCTAAAATATAGATCGAAACCAGATTTAATGTTCTATTTCAGTGTGGTACCACATTAATACGTTATACAAACCAGAAGAAAACCCAGGATCTGGCCAAGAAGTATGAGAAAAAAGCGAACGTATGAGCCAGATGGGGGCAAATCCCAGTCAGAAACGAGTGCCAACAGGTGTTTTCCTCTAAAATATTGCTCGAATCGAGGTTTCATTGACTGTTTCAGTGTGGTAGCACATTACTACGTCATCCAAACCAGAAAAACCCAGGATCTGGCCAACAGGTATGCGAGAGATGCGACAGTATGAGCCAGATGAGGGACAATCCCAGACATAACCCAGACCTAACCGGTGTTATCCTCTAAAAAATACATCGAAACAAGGTTTAATTGACTGTTTCAGTGTGGTACGACATTACTACGTGATCCAAACCAGAGGAAAACCCAGGATCTGGCGAACAAGTTTGCGATAAATGCGAAAGTATGAGCCAGATGAGGGCAAATCCCAGACATAAGCCAGACCTAACCGGTGTTATCCTCTAAAATATTGATCCAATCCAAGTTTAATTGACTGTTTCAGTGTGGTATCACATTACTACGTGATCCAAACTAGAAAAAGCCCAGGACCTGGCCAACAGGTATCCGAAAGATGCGAAAGTATAAGCCAGATTATTGCAAATACCAGACCTAACACATACCTAGCCTTTGTTATCCTCTAAAATATTGTTCGAATCCAGGTTCAATTGACTGTTTCAGTGTGGTACCACATTACTACGTGATCCAAACCAGTAAAGCCCTAGGATCTGGTCAACAAGTATCCGATAAATGCGAAAGTATGAGCCAGATGAGGGCAAATCCCAGACATAACCCTGACCTAACCGTTGTTATCCTCTAAAATATAAATCGAAACCAGGTTTAATTGACTGTTTCAGTGTGGTACGACATTACTACGTGAACCAAACCAGAGGAAAACCCAGGATCTTGAAAACAAGTTTGCGATAAATGCGATAGTATGAGCCAAATGACGAGAAATGCCAGACATAACCCAGACCCAACCGGTGTTATCCTCTGAAATATACATCGAGACCAGGTTTAATTGACTGTTTCAGGGTTATCCAAACCAGAAGAAAACCCACGATCTGGCCAAGAAGTATGAGAAAAATGCGAACATATGTGTCAGATGAGGGCAAATCCCAGATCTAAACAAGATACAACCGGTGTCATCGTTTAAAATATTGATCGGGGCCCGGTTTAATTGACTGTTTCAGTGTGGTACCACATTACTACGTGATCCAAACCAGAAAAGGCCCAGGATCTGGCCAACAGGTATGCGAAAGATGCGAAAGTATGAGCCAGGTGATGGCAAATTCCAGACCTAACCCAGACCTAACCGGAGTTATCCTCTAAAATATAGATCGAAACCAGGTTTAATTGACAGTTTCAGTGTGGTACCACATTCCTACGTGATCCAAACCAGAAAACCCCAGGATCTAGCCAACAGGTATGCGAAAGATGCGATAGTATGAGCCATTTGATGACAAATCCCAGACATAACCCTGACCGAACCGGTGTTATCCTCTAAAATATAAATCGAAGCCAGGTTTAATTGATTGTTTCAGTGTGGTACCAGATTACTGCGTGATCCAAACCAGAAATAGCCCAGGATCTGGCCAACAGGTATGCGAAAGTTGCGAAAGTATGAGCCAGATGAGGGCAAATCCCAGACATAAGCCAGACCTAACCGGTGTTATCCTGTAAAATATTGATCCAATCCAAGTTTAATTGACTGTTTCAGTGTGGTGCCACATTGCTACGTGATCCAAGCCAGAACGAGCCCAGGATCGGGCCAACAAGTATGCGAAGAATGCGGAATTATGAGCCAGATGAGGGCAAATCACAGACATAACCCAGACCTAACCGGTGTTGTCCGCTAAAATATAGATCGAAACCAGGTTTAATTGACAGTTTCAGTGTGGTACCACATTACTACGTGATCAAAGCCAGAGGAAAACCCAGGATCTGGCCAACAGGTTTGCGAAAGATGCGATGTATGAGCCAGATGATGGCAAATGCCAGACATAACCCTGACCGAACCGGTGTTATCCTCTAAAATATAAATCGAAACCAGGTTTAATTGATTGTTTCAGTGTGGTACCACATTACTGTGTGATCCAAACCAGAAATAGCCCAGACTCTGGCCAACAGGTATGCGAAAGATTCGAAAGTATGAGCCAGATGAGGGCAAATGCCAGACATAACCCGGACCCGACCGGTGTAATCCTCTAAAATATAAATCGAAACCAGGCTTAATTCACTGTTTCAGTGTGGTACCATATTACTATGTGATGTAAGCCAGAAAAAGCCAAGGATCTGGCCAACATGTATGCGGAAAATGCGACAGTGTGAGCCAGATGCGGGCAAATCCCAGACATAACCCAGACCTAACCGGTGTTGTCCGCGAAAATATAGATCGAAACCAGGTTTAATTGACAGTTTCAGTGTGGTACCACATTCCTACGTGATCCAAACCAGAAAACCCCAGGATCTAGCCAACAGGTATGCGAAAGATGCGATAGTATGAGCCATTTGATGACAAATCCCAGACATAACCCTGACCGAACCGGTGTTATCCTCTAAAATATAAATCGAAGCCAGGTTTAATTGATTGTTTCAGTGTGGTACCAGATTACTGCGTGATCCAAACCAGAAATAGCCCAGGATCTGGCCAACAGGTATGCGAAAGTTGCGAAAGTATGAGCCAGATGAGGGCAAATGCCAGACATAACCCGGACCCGACCGGTGTTATCCTCTAAAGTATTGATCGAATGCAGGTTTAATTGACTGCATCAGTGTGGTACGACATTACTACGTGATTCAAACCAGAGGAAAACCCAGGATCTGGCGAACAAGTTTGCTATAAATGCGAAAGTATGAGCCAGATGAGGGCAAATGCCAGACATAAGCCACACCTAACCGGTGTTATCCTCTAAAATATAAATCGAGACCAGGATTAATTGACTGTTTCAGTGTGGTACCATATTACAGCGTGATCCAAACCAGAAATAGCCCAGGATCTGGCCAACAGGTATGCGAAAGATGCGAAAGTATGTGCCAGATGAGAGCAAATGCCAGACATAACCCAGACCCAACCGGGGTCATCCTCTAAAATATAGATCGAAACCAGATTTAATTTTCTATTTCAGTGTGGTACCACATTAATACGTTATACAAACCAGAAGAAAACCCAGGATCTGGCCAAGAAGTATGAGAAAAAAGCGAACGTATGAGCCAGATGGGGGCAAATCCCAGACAGAAACGAGTGCCAACAGGTGTTTTCCTCTAAAATATTGCTCGAATCGAGGTTTCATTGACTGTTTCAGTGTGGTAGCACATTACTACGTCATCCAAACCAGAAAAACCCAGGATCTGGCCAACAGGTATGCGAGAGATGCGACAGTATGAGCCAGATGAGGGACAATCCCAGACATAACCCAGACCTAACCGGTGTTATCCTCTAAAAAATACATCGAAACAAGGTTTAATTGACTGTTTCAGTGTGGTACGACATTACTACGTGATCCAATCCAGAGGAAAACCCAGGATCTGGCGAACAAGTTTGCGATAAATGCGAAAGTATGAGCCAGATGAGGGCAAATCCCAGACATAAGCCAGACCTAACCGGTGTTATCCTCTAAAATATTGATCCAATCCAAGTTTAATTGACTGTTTCAGTGTGGTACCACATTACTACGTTATCGAAGCTAGAAAAAGCCCAGGATCTGGGCAGCAGGTATGCGAATGATGCGAAAGTATGAGCCAGATGAGGGCAAATCCCAGATATAACCCAGACCTAACCGGTGTTATGCTCTAAAATATTGATCCAATCCAAGTTTAATTGACTGTTTCAGTGTGGTATCACATTACTACGTGATCCAAACTAGAAAAAGCCCAGGACCTGGCCAACAGGTATCCGAAAGATGCGATAGTATGAGCCAGATGATGGCAAATCCCAGACATAAACCTGACCGAACCGGTGTTATCCTCTAAAATATAAATCGAAACCAGGTTTAATTGATTGTTTCAGTGTGGTACCACATTACTGCGTGATCCAAACCAGAAATAGCCCAGGATCTGGCCAACAGGTATGTGAAAGATGCGAAAGTATGAGCCAGATGAGGGCACATGCCAGACATAACCCGGACCCAACCGGTGTTATCCACTAAAATATACATCGAAACCAGGTTTAATTGACTGTTTCAGGGTTATCCAAACCAGAAAAAGCCCAGGATCTGACCAACAGATATGCGAAAGATGCAATAGTATGAGCCAGATGAGGGCAAATCCCTGACATAACCAAGACCTAACCGGTGTTATCCTTTAAAATATTGATCGAGGCCAGGTTTAATTGACTGTTTCAGTGTGGTACGACATTACTACGTGATCCAATCCAGAGGAAAACCCAGGATCTGGCGTACAAGTTTGCGATAAATGCGAAAGTATGAGCCAGATGAGGGCAAATCCCAGACATAAGCCAGACGTAACCGGTGTTATCCAGTAAAATATTGATCCAATCCAAGTTTAATTGACTGTTTCAGTGTGGTGCCACATTGCTACGTGATCCAAGCCAGAACGAGCCCAGGATCGGGCCAACAAGTATGCGAAGAATGCGAAATTATGAGCCAGATGAGGGCAAATCCCAGACATAACCCAGACCTAACCGGTGTTGTCCGCTAAAATATAGATCGAAACCAGGTTTAATTGACAGTTTCAGTGTGGTACCACATTACTACGTGATCAAAGCCAGAGGAAAACCCAGGATCTGGCCAACAGGTTTGCGAAAGATGCGATGTATGAGCCAGATGATGGCAAATCCCAGACATAACCCTGACCGAACCGGTGTTATCCTCTAAAATATAAATCGAAACCAGGTTTAATTGATTGTTTCAGTGTGGTACCACATTACTGTGTGATCCAAACCAGAAATAGCCCAGACTCTGGCCAACAGGTATGCGAAAGATTCGAAAGTATGAGCCAGATGAGGGCAAATGCCAGACATAACCCGGACCCGACCGGTGTTATCCTCTAAAGTATTGATCGAATGCAGGTTTAATTGACTGCATCAGTGTGGTACGACATTACTACGTGATTCAAACCAGAGGAAAACCCAGGATCTGGCGACCAAGTTTGCGATAAATGCGAAAGTATGAGCCAGATGAGGGCAAATGCCAGACATAAGCCAGACCTAACCGGTGTTATCCTCTAAAATATATATCGAAACCAGGTTTAATTGACTGTTTCAGTGTGGTACCACATTAATACGTTATACAAACCAGAAGAAAACCCAGGATCTGGCCAAGAAGTATGAGAAAAAAGCGAACGTATGAGCCAGATGGGGGCAAATCCCAGACAGAAACGAGTGCCAACAGGTGTTTTCCTCTAAAATCTTGCTCGAATCGAGGTTTCATTGACTGTTTCAGTGTGGTAGCACATTACTACGTCATCCAAACCAGTAAAACCCAGGATCTGGCCAACAGGTACGCGAAAGATGTGACAGCATGAGCCAGATAAGGGAAAATCCCAGACATATCCCAGACCTAACCGGTGTTATCCACTAAAATATCCATCGAATCCAGGTTTAGTGGACTGCTTCAGTGTGGTACCACATTACTGCGTGATCCAAACCAGAAATAGCCCAGGATCTGGCCAACAGGTATGCGAAAGATGCGAAAGTATGAGCCAGATGAAGGCAAATGCCAGACATAACCCAGACACAACCGGTGTTATCCTCTAAAATATAGATCGAAACCAGATTTAATTTTCTGTTCGGTGTGGTACCACATTACTACGTGATCAAAGCCAGTGGAAAACCCAGGATCTGGCGAACAAGTTTGCTATAAATGCGAAAGTATGAGCCAGATGAGGGCAAATCCCAGACATAACCCAGACCTAACCGGTGTTATCCTCTAAAATATAGATCGCAACCAGGTTTAATTGACAGTTTCAGTGTGGTACCATATTACTACGTGATCCAAACAAGAAAACCCATGGATCTGGCCAACAGGTATGCGAAAGATGCGATAGTATGCGCCAGATGAAGGCAAATCCCAGACATAACCCAGACCTAACAGGTGTTATCCTCTAAAATATAGATCGAATCCAGGTTTAGTGGACTGCTTCAGTGTGGTACCTC
Organism: Colletes latitarsis; assembly: GCF_051014445.1. NCBI lineage: Eukaryota > Metazoa > Arthropoda > Insecta > Hymenoptera > Colletidae > Colletes > Colletes latitarsis. The sequence continues at coordinate 8,600,598 of NC_135141.1, read as the reverse complement.
ATTCCTACGTGCTACAAACCAGAAATAACCCAGGATCTGACTAACAAATATGCGAAAAAAGCGAATGTATGAGCCAGATGAGGGCAAATGCCAGACATAACCCGGACCCAACCGGTGTTATCCACTAAAATATACATCGAAACCAGGTTTAATTGACTGTTTCAGGGTTATCCAAACCAGAAGAAGCAAAGGATCTGACCAACAGATATGCGAAAGATGCAATAGTATGAGCCAGATGAGGGCAAATCCCAGACATAACCAAGACCTAACCGGTGATATCCTTTAAAATATTGATCGAGGCCAGGTTTAATTGACTGTTTCAGTGTGGTACCACGTTACTACTTGATCCGAACCAGTAAAACCCCAGGATCTGGCCAACAGGTATGCGAAAGATGCGATAGTATGAGCCAGATAATGGCAAATCCCAGACATAACCCTGACCTAACCGGTGTTATCCTCTAAAATATAATTCGAGACCAGGTTTAGTTGACAGTTTCAGTGTGGTACCACATTACTACGTGATCCAAACCAGAAAACCCCAGGATTTGGCCAACAGGTATGCGAAAGATGCGAAAGTATGAGCCAGATGAGGGCAAATGCCAGACATAACCCGGACCCGACCGGTGTTATCCTCTAAAGTATTGATCGAATGCAGGTTTAATTGACTGCATCAGTGTGGTACCACATAACAGCGTGATCCAAACCAGAAATAGCCCAGGATCTGGCCAAGAGGTATGCGAAAGAAGCGATAGTATGAGCCAGATGATGGCAAACCCCAGACATAACCCTGACCTAACCGGTGTTATCCTCTAAAATATAATTCGAGACCAGGTTTAATTGACTGTCTCAGTGTGGAACCACATTACTGCGTGATCCAAACCAGAAAAACCCAGGATCTGGCCAACAGGTATGCGAAAGATGCGAAAGTATGAGCCAGATGAGGGCAAATGCCAGACATAACCCGGACCCGACCGGTGTTATCCTCTAAAGTATTGATCGAATGCAGGTTTAATTGACTGCATCAGTGTGGTACGACATTACTACGTGATTCAAACCAGAGGAAAACCCAGGATCTGGCGACCAAGTTTGCGATAAATGCGAAAGTATGAGCCAGATGAGGGCAAATGCCAGACATAAGCCAGACCTAACCGGTGTTATCCTCTAAAATATAGATCGAAACCAGGTTTAGTTGACAGTTTCAGTGTGGTACCACATTACTACGTGATCCAAACCAGAAAACCCCAGGATTTGGCCAACAGGTATGCGAAAGATGCGATAGTATGAGCCAGATAATGGCAAATCCCAGACATAACCCTGACCTAACCGGTGTTATCCTCTAAAATATAATTCGAGACCAGGTTTAATTGACTGTCTCAGTGTGGTACCACATAACAGCGTGATCCAAACCAGAAATAGCCCAGGATCTGGCCAAGAGGTACGCGAAAGAAGCGATAGTATGAGCCAGATGATGGCAAACCCCAGACATAACCCTGACCTAACCGGTGTTATCCTTTAAAATATAAATCGAAACCATGTTTAATTGACTGTTTCGGTGTGGTACGACATTACTACGTGATCCAACCCAGAGGAAAACCCAGGATCTGGCGAACAAGTTTGCTATAAATGCGAAAGTATGAGCCAGATGATGGCAAATCCGGGACATAACCCTGACCTAACCGGTGTTATCCTCTAAAATATAAATCGAGACCAGGTTTAATTGACTGTTTCAGTGTGGTACCATATTACAGCGTGATCCAAACCAGAAATAGCCCAGGATCTGGCCAACAGGTATGCGAAAGATGCGAAAGTATGTGCCAGATGAGAGCAAGTGCCAGACATAACCCATACCCAACCGGGGTCATCCTCTAAAATATAGATCGAAACCAGATTTAATTTTCTATTTCAGTGTGGTACCACATTAATACGTTATACAAACCAGAAGAAAACCCAGGATCTGGCCAAGAAGTATGAGAAAAAAGCGAACGTATGAGCCAGATGAGGGCAAATCGCAGACGTAACCCAGACCAAACCGGTGTTATCCTCTAAAATATATATCGAAACCAGGTTTAATTGAGTGTTTAGGTGTGGTATCACATTAGTACGTGATCCAAACCATAAAAAGCCCAAGGATCTGGTCAACAGGTATGCGAGAGATACGAACGTGTGAGCCAGATGGGGGCAAATCCCAGACAGAAACGAGTGCCAACTGGTGTTTTCCTCTAAAATATTGCTCGAATCGAGGTTTCATTGACTGTTTCAGTGTGGTAGCACATTATTACATCTTCGAAACCAGAAAAACCCAGGATCTGGCCAACAGGTACGCGAAAGATGTGATAGAATGAGCCAGATGAGGGAAAATCCCAGACATATCCCAGACCTAACCGGTGTTATCCTCTAAAATATAGATCGAATCCAGGTTTAGTGGACTGCTTCAGAGTGGTACCACATTACTGCGTGATCCAAACCAGAAATAGCCCAGGATCTGGCCAAGAGGTATGCGAAAGAAGCGATAGTATGAGCCAGATGATGGCAAATCGCAGACATAACCCTGACCTAACCGGTGTTATCCTTAAAAATATTGATCGAGGCCAGGTTTAATTGACAGTTTCAGTGTGGTACCACATTACTACGTGATCCAAACCAGAAAATCCCAGGATCTGGCCAACAGGTATGCGAAAGATGCGATAGTATGAGCCAGATGATGGCAAATCCCAGACATAACCGTGATCTAACCGGTGTTATCCTCTAAAATATAAATCGAGACCAGGTTTAATTGACTGGTTCAGTGTGGTACCACATTACTACGTGATCCAAACCAGAAAATCCCAGGATCTGGCCAACAGGTATGCGAAAGATGCGATAGTATGAGCCAGATGAGGGCAAATGCCAGACATAACCCAGACACAACCGGTGTTATCCCCTAAAATATAGATCGAAACCAGATTTAATTTTCTGTTCAGTGTGGTACCACATTACTACGTGATCCAATCCAGAGGAAAACCCAGGATCTGGCGAACAAGTTTGCTATAAATGCGAAAGTATGAGCCAGATGAGGGCAAATCCCAGACATAACCCAGACCTAACCGGTGTTATCCTCTAAGATATAGATCGAAACCAGGTTTAATTGACAGTTTCAGTGTGGTACCATATTACTACGTGATCCAAACAAGAAAACCCATGGATCTGGCCAACACGTATGCGAAAGATGCGATAGTATGCGCCAGATGATGGCAAATCCCAGACATAACCCTGACCAAACCGGTGCTATCCTCTAAAATATAAATCGAAACCAGGTTTAATTGATTGTTTCAGTGTGGTGGTACCACATTACTGCGTGATCCAAACCAGAAATAGCCAGGGATGTGGCCAACAGGTATGCGAAAGATGCGAAAGTATGAGCCAGATGAGGGCATATGCCAGACATAACCCAGGCCCAACCGGTGTTATCCTCTAATATACATCGAGACCAGGTTTAATTGACTGTTTCAGGGATATCCAAACCAGAAAATGCCCAGGATCTGGCCTACAGGTATGCGGAAGATGCGATAGTATGAGCCAGATGATGGCAAATCCGGGACATAACCCTGACCTAACCGGTGTTATCCTCTAAAATATAAATCGAGACCAGGTTTAATTGACTGTTTCAGTGTGGTGGTACCACATTACTGCGTGATCCAAACCAGAAATAGCCAGGGATACGGCCAACATGTATGCGAAAGTATGAGCCAGATGAGGGCAAATGCCAGACATAACCCAGGCCCAACCGGTGTTATCCTCTAATATACATCGAGACCAGGTTTAATTGACTGTTTCAGGGATATCCAAACCAGAAAAAGCCCAAAGTCTAGCCTACAGGTATGCGAAAGATGCGATAGTATGAGCCAGATGATGGCAAATCCGGGACATATCCCTGACCTAACCGGTGTTATCCTCTAAAATATAAATCGAGACCAGGTTTAATTGACTGTTTTAGGATAACCGGTGTTATCCTCTAAAATATTGATCCAATCCAAGTTTAATTGACAGTTTCAGTGTTGTACCACATTACTACGTGATCCAAAGTAGAAAAAGCCCAGGATCTGGCCTACAGGTATGCGAATGATGCGGAAGTATGAGCCAGATGAGGGCAAAACCCAGACATAACCCAGACCCAACCGGTGTTATCCTCTAAAATATACATCGAATCCAGGTTTAGTGGACTGTATCAGTGTGGTACCACATTTGTACGTGCCCCAAACCAGAAAAAACCCAGGATATGGCTAACAGGTATGCGAAAGTTGCGATAGTATGAGCCAGATGAGGGCAAATCCCAGACAGAAACGAGTGCCAACAGGTGTGTTCCTCTAAAATATTGTTCGAATCCAGGTTTCATTGACTGTTTCAGTGTGGTTGCACATGACTACGTCATCCAAACCAGAAGAAACCCAGGATCTGACCAACAGGTATGCGAGAGATGCGACAGTATGAGCCAGATGAGGGACAATCCCAGACATAACCCAGACCTAACCGGTGTTATCCTCTAAAAAATACATCGAAACAAGGTTTAATTGACTGTTTCAGTGTGGTACCACATTACTGCGTGACCCAAACCAGATATAGCCCAGGATCTGGCCAACAGGTATGTGAAAGATGCGATAGTATGAGCCTGATGAGGGCAAATCCTAGATATAACCCAGACCCAACCGGTGTTATCCTCTAAAATATAGATCGAATCCAGGTTTGGTTGACAGTTTCAGTGTGGTACGACATTACTACGTGATCAAACCAGAGGAAAACCCAGGATCTGGCAAACAAGTTTGCGATAATTGCGATAGTATGAGCCAGATGATGGCAAATCCCAGACATAACCCTGACCTAGCCGGTGTTATCCTCTGAAATATAAATCGAAACCAGGTTTAATTGACTGTTTCAGTGTGGTACCACATTAATGCGTGATCCAAACCTGTAATAGCCCAGGATCTGGCCAACAGGTATGCGAAAGATGCGATAGTATGAGCCTGATGAGGGCAAATCCTAGATATAACCCTGACCTAACCGGTGTTATCCTCTAAAATATACATCGAAGTCAAGTTTAATTGACTGTTTCAGGGTTATCCAAACCAGTAAAAGCCCAGGATCTGGACATCAGGTATGCGATAGATGCGATAGTATGAGCCAGATGATGGCAAATCCCAGATGTAACCCAGACCTAAACGGTGTTATCCTCTAAAATATAAATCGAAACCAGGTTTATTTGACTGTTTCAGTGTGGTACCGCATTACTGCGTGACCCAAACCAGATATAGCCCAGGATCTGGCCAACAGGTATGCGATAAATGCGAAAGTATGAGCCAGATGAGGGCAAATCCCAGACATAACCCAGACCTAACCGGTGTTATCCTCTAAAATATAGATCGAATCCATGTTTAATGGACTGTTTCAGTGATGTACCACATTACTACCTGATCCAAACCAGAAAAAGCCCAGGATCTGGCCAACAGGTATGCGAAAGATGCGAAAGTATGAGCCAGATGATGGCAAATTCCAGACCTAACCCAGACCTATCCGGTGATATCCTCTAAAATATTGATCCAATCCAAGTTTAATTGACAGTTTCAGTGTGGTACCTCATTACTACGTGATCCAAACCAGAAAACCCCAGGATCTGGCCAACAAGTTTGCGAAAGATGCGAAAGTATGAGCCAGATGATCGCAAATACCAGACATAACCCAGACCCAACCGGTGTCATCCTCTAAAATATAGATCGAAACCGGATTTAATTTTCAGTTTCGGTGTGGTACCACATTGCTACGTTATTCAAACCAGAAGAAAACCCAGGATCTGGCGAACAACTTTGCGATAAATGCGAAAGTATGAGCCAGTTGAGGGCAAATCCCAGACATGAGCCAGACCTAACCGGTGTTATCCTCTAAAATATTGGTTCCAATCCAAGTTTAATTGACTGTTTCAGTGTGGTACCACATTACTACGTGATCCAAACTAGGAAAACCCAAGGATCTGGCCAACACGTATGCGAATGATACGAGAGTATGAGCCAGATGAGGGCAAATCCAAGACATAACCCTGACCAAGCCGGTGTTATCCTCTAAAATATACATCGAAACCAGGTTTAATTGACTGTTTCAGTGTGGTACCACATTAATGCGTGATCCAAACCAGTAATAGCCCAGGATCTGGCCAACAGGTATGCGAAAGATGCGAAAGTATGAGCCAGATAAGGGCCAGTCCCGGACATAAGCCAGACCAAACCGGTGTTATCCTCTAAAATATAAATCGAAACCAGGTTTATTTGACAGTTTCAGTGTGGTGCCGCATTAGTGCGTGACCCAAACCAGATATAGCCCAGGATCTGGCCAACAGGTATGCGAGAGATGCGAAAGTATGAGCCAGATGAGGGCAAATGCCAGACATAACCCAGACCCAACCGGTGTAATCCTCTAAAATATACATCGAAACCAGGTTTAATTGACTGTTTTAGGGTTATCCAAACCAGTAAAAGCCCAGGATCTGGACAACAGATATGCGAAAGATGCTATAGTATGAGCCAGATGATGGCAAATCCCAGACATAACCAAGACCTAACCGGTGTTATCGTCTAAAATATTGATCCAATCCAAGTTTAATTGACAGTTTCAGTGTGGTACCACATTACTACGTGATCCAAACCAGAAATCCCCAGTATCTGGCCAACAGGTATGCGAAAGATGCGATAGTATGAGCCAGATGAGGGCAAATACCAGACCTAACACAAACCTAACTGGTGTTATCCTCTAAAAAATAGATCGAATCCAGGTTTAGTGGACTGTTTCAGTGTGTTACCACATTAATGCGTGATCCAAACCAGAAAACCCCAGGATCTGCCCAACAGGTTTGCGAAAGATGCGATAGTATGAGCCAGATGATGGCAAATCCCAGACATAACCCTGACCTAGCCGGTGTTATCCTCTAAAATATTGATCCAATCCAAGTTTAGTTGACAGTTTCAGTGTGGTACCACATTATTACGTGACCCAAACCAGAAATCCCCAGGATATGGCCAACAAGTATGCGATAAATGCGAAACTATGAGACAGATGATTGCAAATACCAGACCTAACACATACCTAACCCGTGTTATCCTCTAAAATATAGATCGAATCCAGGTTTAATTGACTGTTTCAGTGTGGTACCACATTACTACGTGATCCAAACTAGGAAAACTCAAGGATCTGGCCAACAGGTATGCGAATGATACGAGAGTATGAGCCAGATGAGGGCAAATCCCAGACATAACCCAGACCTATCCGGTGTTATCCCCTAAAATATGGATCGAATCCAGGTTTAGTGGACTGTTTCAGTGTGGTACCACAATTCTACGTGATACGAACCAGAAATAACCCAGGATCTGGCTAACAAGTATGCGAAAAAAGCAAAGGTATGAGCCAGATGAGGGCAAATCCCAGACATAACCCAGACCTAACCGGTGTTATCCTCTAAAATATCGGTCGGAACCAGGTTTATTTGACTGTTTCAGGGTTATCCAAACCAGTAAAAGCCTTGGATCTGGACAACAGGTATGCGAAAGATGCGATAGTATGAGCCAGATGATGGCAAATCCCAGATATAACCCTAACCTAAACGGTGTTATCCTCTAAAATATAAATCGAAACCAGGTCTAATTGACTGTTTCAGTGTGGTACCACATTACTGCGTGATCCAAACCAGTAATAGCCCAGGTTCTGGCCAACAGGTATGCGAAAGATGCGAAAATATGAGCCAGATGAAGGCAAATCCCAGACATAACCAAGACCTGAACGGTGTTATCCTCTAAAATATTGATCCAATCCAAGTTTAATTGACAGTTTCAGTGTGGTACCACATTACTGCGTGATCCAAACCAGAAATAGCCCAGGATCTGGCCAACAACTATGCGAAAGATGCGATAGTATGAGCCAGATGATGGCAAATCCCAGTCATAACCCTGACCTAACCGATGTTATCCTCTAAAATATAAATCGAAACCAGGTTTAATTGACTGTTCCAGAGTGGTACGACATTACTTCGTGTTCCAAACCAGAGGAAAACCCAGGATCTGGCTAACAAGTATGCGAAAAAAGCGAATGTATGGGCCAGATGAGGGCAAATCCCAGACATAACCCAGTCCCAACCGGTGTTATCCTCTAAAATATATATCGAAAGCAGGTTTAATTGACTGCACAGTGTGGTACCACATTACTGCGTGATCCAAACCAGAAATAGCCCAGGATCTGGCCAACAGGTATGCGAAAGATGCGATAGTATGAGCCAGATGATGGCAAATCCCAGACATAACCCTGACCTAACCGGTGTTATCCTCTAAAATATAAATCGAAACCAGGTTTAATTGACTGTTCCAGAGTGGTACGACACTACTTCGTGATCCAAACCAGAGGAAAACCCAGGATCTGGCTTACAAGTATGCGAAAAAAGCGAATGTATGAGCCAGATGAGGGCAAATCCCAGTCATAACCCTGACCTAACCGATGTTATCCTCTAAAATATAAATCGAATCCAGGTTTAATTGACTGTTTCAGTGTGGTACCACATTACTACGTGATCCAAACTAGGAAAACTCAAGGATCTGGCCAACAGGTATGCGAATGATACGAGAGTATGAGCCAGATGAGGGCAAATCCCAGACATAACCCAGACCTAACCGGTGTTATCCTCTATAAATAGATCGAATCCAGGTTTAGTGGAAAGTTTCAGTGTGTTACCACATTAATGCGTGATCCAATTCAGAAAACCCCAGGATCTGCCCAACAGGTGTGCGAAAGATGCGATAGTATGAGCCCGATGATGGCAAATCCCAGACATAACCCTGACCTAGCCGGTGTTATCCTCTAAAATATTGATCCAATCCAAGTTTAATTGACAGTTTCAGTGTGGTACCGCATTACTACGTGATCCAAACCAGAAATCCCCAGGATCTGGCCAACAAGTATGCGATAAATGCGAAACTATGAGACAGATGATTGCAAATACCAGTCCTAACACAAACCTAACCGGTGTTATCCTCTAAAATATAGATCGAAGCCAGATTTAATTTTCTGTTTCGGTGTGGTACCACATTACTACGTTATCCAAACCAGAAGAAAACTCAGGATCTGGCCAAGAAGTTTGCGATAAATGCGAAAGTATGAGCCAGATTAGGGCAAATCCCAGACATAACCCAGACCTAACCGGTGTTATCCTCTAAATTATCGATCGAAACCAAGTTTAATTGACAGTTTCAGTGTGGTACCACATTACTACGTGATCCAAACCAGAAATAGCCCCGGATCTGGCCGACGGGTATGCGAAAGATTCGAAAGTATGGGCCAGATGAGGGTAAATCCCAGACATTACCCAGACCTAACCGGTGTTATCCACTAAAATATAGATCGAATCCAGGTTTAGTGGACTGTTTCAGTGTGGTACCACAATCCTACGTGCTCCAAACTAGGAAAACCCAAGGATCTGGCCAACAGGTATGCGAATGATACGAGAGTACGAGCCAGATGAGGGCAAATCCCAGACATAACCCAGACCTAACCGGTGTTATCCTCTAAAATATAGATCGAATCCAGATTTAGTGGACTGTTTCAGTGTGGTACCACAATCCTACGTGATACGAACAAGAAATAAACCAGGATCTGGCTAACAAGTATGCGTAAAAAACAAATGTATAAGCCAGATGAGGCCAAATCCCAGACATAACCCAGACCTAACCGGTGTTATCCTCTAAAATATCGGTTGGAACCAGGTTTAATTGACAGTTTCAGTGTGGTACCACATTACTACTTGATCCAAACCGAGAAATAGCCCAGGATCTGGCCAACAGGTATGCGAAAGATGCGATAGTATGAGCCAGATGATGGCAAATCCCAGACATAACCCAGACCTAACCGGTGTTATCCTCTAAAATATAAACCGAAACCAGAATTAATTGACTGCTTCAGTGTGGTACCACATTACTGCGTGATCCAAACCAGAAAAAGCCCAGGATCTGGCAACAGGTATGCGAGAGATGCGATAGTATGAGCCAGATGATGGCAAATCCCAGACATAACCCTGACCTAACCGGTGTTATCCTCTAAAATATTGATCCAATCCAAGTTTAATTGACTGTTTCAGTGTGGTGCCACATTGCTACGTGATCTAAGCCAGAACGAGCCCAGGATCGGGCCAACAAGTATCCGAATAATGAGAAATTATGAGCAAGATCAGGGCAAATCCCAGACATAACCAAGACCTAACCGGTGTTATCCTTTAAAATATGGATCGAGGCCAGGTTCAATTGACAGTTTCAGTGAGGTACCACATTAGTACGTGATCCAAACCAGAAAACCCCAGGATCTGGCCAACAGGTATGCGAAAGATGCGATAGCATGAGCCAGATGATGGCAAACCCCAGACATAACCCTGACCTAACCGGTGCTATCCTCTAAAATATAAATCGAAACCAGGTTTATTTGACTGTTTCAGTGTGGTACCACATTACTGCGTGACCTAAACGAGAAATAGCCCGGGATCTGGCCAACAGGTATGCGAAAGATGCGAAAGTATGAGCCAGATGACGGCAAAAGCCAGACATAACCCAGACCTAACCGGTGTTGTACGCTAAAATATTGATCCAATCCTAGTTTAATTGACTGTTTCAGTGTGGTGCCACATTGCTACGTGATCCAAGCCAGAACGAGCCCAAGATCGGGCCAACAAGTATGCGAAGAATGCCAAATTATGAGACCAATGGGGGCAAATCCCAGACATAACCCAGACCTAACCGGTGTTGTCCGCTAAAATATAGATCGAAACCAGGTTTAATTGACAGTTTCAGTGTGGTACCACATTACTACGTGATCCAAACCAGAAAACCCCAGGATCTGGCCAACAGGTTTGCGAAAGATGCGATGTATGAGCCAGATGATGGCAAATCCCAGACATAACCCTGACCGAACCGGTGTTATCCTCTAAAATATAAATCGAAACCAGGTTTAATTGATTGTTTCAGTGTGGTAACCACATTACTGTGTGATCCAAACCAGAAAACCCCAGGATCTGGCCAACAGGTATGCAAAAGATGCGATAGTATGAGCCAGATGATGGCAAACCCCAGACATAACCCTGACCTAACCGGTGCTATCCTCTAAAATATAAATCGAAACCAGGTTTAATTGACAGTTTCAGTGTGGTACCACATTACTGCGTGATCCAAACCAGAAATAGCCCAGGATCTGGCCAACAACTATGCGAAAGATGCGATAGTATGAGCCAGATGATGGCAAATCCCAGTCATAACCCTGACCTAACCGATGTTATCCTCTAAAATATAAATCGAAACCAGGTTTAATTGACTGTTCCAGAGTGGTACGACATTACTTCGTGTTCCAAACCAGAGGAAAACCCAGGATCTGGCTAACAAGTATGCGAAAAAAGCGAATGTATGGGCCAGATGAGGGCAAATCCCAGACATAACCCAGTCCCAACCGGTGTTATCCTCTAAAATATATATCGCAAGCAGGTTTAATTGACTGCACAGTGTGGTACCACATTACTGCGTGATCCAAACCAGAAATAGCCCAGGATCTGGCCAACAGGTATGCGAAAGATGCGATAGTATGAGCCAGATGATGGCAAATCCCAGACATAACCCTGACCTAACCGGTGTTATCCTCTAAAATATAAATCGAAACCAGGTTTAATTGACTGTTCCAGAGTGGTACGACACTACTTCGTGATCCAAACCAGAGGAAAACCCAGGATCTGGCTTACAAGTATGCGAAAAAAGCGAATGTATGAGCCAGATGAGGGCAAATCCCAGTCATAACCCTGACCTAACCGATGTTATCCTCTAAAATATAAATCGAATCCAGGTTTAATTGACTGTTTCAGTGTGGTACCACATTACTACGTGATCCAAACTAGGAAAACTCAAGGATCTGGCCAACAGGTATGCGAATGATACGAGAGTATGAGACAGATGAGGGCAAATCCCAGACATAACCCAGACCTAACCGGTGTTATCCTCTATAAATAGATCGAATCCAGGTTTAGTGGACTGTTTCAGTGTGGTACAACATTACTACGTGATCCAAGCCAGAAGAAACCCAGTATCAGTCCAACGAGTATACGAAAAGTGCGAAAGTATCAGCAAGGTGATGGCAAATACCAGACCTAACCGAGACCCTACCGGTGTTATCCTCTAAAATATAGATCGAATCCAGGTTTAATTCACTGTTTCAGTGTGGTACCGCATTACTACGTGATCCAAACCAGAAATCCCCAGGATCTGGCCAACAAGTATGCGATAAATGCGTAACTATGAGACAGATGATTGCAAATACCAGTCCTAACACAAACCTAACCGGTGTTATCCTCTAAAATATAGATCGAAGCCAGATTTAATTTTCTGTTTCGGTGTGGTACCACATTACTACGTTATCCAAACCAGAAGAAAACTCAGGATCTGGCCAAGAAGTTTGCGATAAATGCGAAAGTATGAGCCAGATTACGGCAAATCCCAGACATAACCCAGACCTAACCGGTGTTATCCTCTAAATTATCGATCGAAACCAAGTTTAATTGACAGTTTCAGTGTGGTACCACATTACTACGTGATCCAAACCAGAAATAGCCCCGGATCTGGCCGACGGGTATGCGAAAGATTCGAAAGTATGGGCCAGATGAGGGTAAATCCCAGACATTACCCAGACCTAACCGGTGTTATCCACTAAAATATAGATCGAATCCAGGTTTAGTGGACTGTTTCAGTGTGGTACCACAATCCTACGTGCTCCAAACTAGGAAAACCCAAGGATCTGGCCAACAGGTATGCGAATGATACGAGAGTACGAGCCAGATGAGGGCAAATCCCAGACATAACCCAGACCTAACCGGTGTTATCCTCTAAAATATAGATCGAATCCAGATTTAGTGGACTGTTTCAGTGTGGTACCACAATCCTACGTGATACGAACAAGAAATAAACCAGGATCTGGCTAACAAGTATGCGAAAAAAGCAAATGTATAAGCCAGATGAGGCCAAATCCCAGACATAACCCAGACCTAACCGGTGTTATCCTCTAAAATATCGGTTGGAACCAGGTTTAATTGACAGTTTCAGTGTGGTACCACATTACTACTTGATCCAAACCGAGAAATAGCCCAGGATCTGGCCAACAGGTATGCGAAAGATGCGATAGTATGAGCCAGATGATGGCAAATCCCAGACATAAGCCAGACCTAACCGGTGTTATCCTCTAAAATATAAACCGAAACCAGAATTAATTGACTGCTTCAGTGTGGTACCACATTACTGCGTGATCCAAACCAGAAAAAGCCCAGGATCTGGCAACAGGTATGCGAGAGATGCGATAGTATGAGCCAGATGATGGCAAATCCCAGACATAACCCTGACCTAACCGGTGTTATCCTCTAAAATATTGATCCAATCCAAGTTTAATTGACTGTTTCAGTGTGGTGCCACATTGCTACGTGATCTAAGCCAGAACGAGCCCAGGATCGGGCCAACAAGTATGCGAATAATGAGAAATTATTAGCAAGATCAGGGCAAATCCCAGACATAACCAAGACCTAACCGGTGTTATCCTTTAAAATATGGATCGAGGCCAGGTTCAATTGACAGTTTCAGTGAGGTACCACATTAGTACGTGATCCAAACCAGAAAACCCCAGGATCTGGCCAACAGGTATGCGAAAGATGCGATAGTATGAGCCAGATGATGGCAAATCCCAGACATAACCCTGACCGAACCGGTGTTATCCTCTAAAATATAAATCGAAACCAGGTTTAATTGATTGTTTCAGTGTGGTAACCACATTACTGTGTGATCCAAACCAGAAATAGCCCAGACTCTGGCCAACAGGTATGCGAAAGATTCGAAAGTATGAGCCAGATGAGGGCAAATGCCAGACATAACCCGGACCCGACCGGTGTTATCCTCTAAAATATAAATCGAAACCAGGCTTAATTCACTGTTTCATTGTGGTACCATATTACTATGTGATGTAAGCCAGAAAAAGCCAAGGATGTGGCCAACATGTATGCGAAAAATGCGACAGTGTGAGCCAGATGAGGGCAAATCCCACACATAACCCAGACCTAACCGGTGTTGTCCGCTAAAATATAGATCGAAACCAGGTTTGATTGACAGTTTCAGTGTGGTACCACATTCCTACGTGATCCAAACCAGAAAACCCCTGGATCTAGCCAACAGGTATGCGAAAGATGCGATAGTATGAGCCAGATGATGACAAATCCCAGACATAACCCTGACCGAACCGGTGTTATCCTCTAAAATATAAATCGAAGACAGGTTTAATTGATTGTTTCAGTGTGGTACCACATTACTGCGTGATCCAAACCAGAAATAGCCCAGGATCTGGCCAACAGGTATGCCAAAGTTGCGAAAGTATGAGCCAGATGAGGGCAAATGCCAGACATAACCCGGACCCGACCGGTGTTATCCTCTAAAGTATTTATCGAATGCAGGTTTAATTGACTGCATCAGTGTGGTACGACATTACTACGTGATTCAAACCAGAAGAAAACCCAGGATCTGGCGACCAAGTTTGCGAAAAATGCGAAAGTATGAGCCAGATGTGGGCAAATGCCAGACATAACCGTGATCTAACCGGTGTTATCCTCTAAAATATAAATCGAGACCAGGTTTAATTGACTGGTTCAGTGTGGTATCACATTAGTACGTGATCCAAACCATAAAAAGCCCAGGATCTGGCCAACAGGTATGCGAAAGATGCGAACGTAAGAGCCAGATGGGGGCAAATCCCAGACAGAAACGAGTGACAACAGGTGCTTTCCTCTAAAATATTCCTCGAATCAAGGTTTCATTGACTGTTTCAGTGTGGTAGCACATTACTACGGCATCCAAACCAGAAAATCCAGGATCTGGCCAACAGGTACGCGAAAGATGTGACAGTATGAGCCAGATGAGGGAAAATCCCAGACATATCCCAGAACTAACCGGTGTTACCCTCTGAAATATAGATCGAAACCAGGTTTAATTGACAGCTTCAGTGTGGTACCACATTACTACGTGATCCAAACCAGAAAATCCCAGGATCTGGCCAACAGGTATGCGAAAGATGCGATAGTATGAGCCAGATGAGGGCAAATGCCAGACATAACCCAGACACAACCGGTGTTATCCCCTAAAATATAGATCGAAACCAGATTTAATTTTCTGTTCAGTGTGGTACCACATTACTACGTGATCCAATCCAGAGGAAAACCCAGGATCTGGCGAACAAGTTTGCTATAAATGCGAAAGTATGAGCCAGATGAGGGCAAATCCCAGACATAACCCAGACCTAACCGGTGTTATCCTCTAAAATATAGATCGAAACCAGGTTTAATTGACAGTTTCAGTGTGGTACCATATTACTACGTGATCCAAACAAGAAAACCCATGGATCTGGCCAACAGGTATGCGAAAGATGCGATAGTATGCGCCAGATGATGGCAAATCCCAGACATAACCCTGACCAAACCGGTGTTATCCTCTAAAATATAAATCGAAACCAGGTTAAATTGATTGTTTCAGTGTGGTGGTACCACATTACTGCGTGATCCAAACCAGAAATAGCCAGGGATGTGGCCAACAGGTATGCGAAAGATGCGAAAGTATGAGCCAGATGAGGGCATATGCCAGACATAACCCAGGCCCAACCGGTGTTATCCTCTAATATACATCGAGACCAGGTTTAATTGACTGTTTCAGGGATATCCAAACCAGAAAATGCCCAGGATCTGGCCTACAGGTATGCGGAAGATGCGATAGTATGACCCAGATGATGGCAAATCCGGGACATAACCCTGACCTAACCGGTGTTATCCTCTAAAATATAAATCGAGACCAGGTTTAATTGACTGTTTCAGTGTGGTGGTACCACATTACAGCGTGATCCAAACCAGAAATAGCCAGGGATACGGCCAACATGTATGCGAAAGTATGAGCCAGATGAGGGCAAATGCCAGACATAACCCAGGCCCAACCGGTGTTATCCTCTAATATACATCGAGACCAGGTTTAATTGACTGTTTCAGGAATATCCAAACCAGAAAAAGCCCAAAGTCTAGCCTACAGGTATGCGAAAGATGCGATAGTATGAGCCAGATGATGGCAAATCCGGGACATAACCCTGACCTAACCGGTGTTATCCTCTAAAATATAAATCGAGACCAGGTTTAATTGACTGTTTTAGGATAACCGGTGTTATCCTCTAAAATATTGATCCAATCCAAGTTTAATTGACAGTTTCAGTGTTGTACCACATTACTACGTGATCCAAAGTAGAAAAAGCCCAGGATCTGGCCTACAGGTATGCGAATGATGCGGAAGTATGAGCCAGATGAGGGCAAAACCCAGACATAACCCAGACCCAACCGGTGTTATCCTCTAAAATATAGATCGAATCCAGGTTTAGTGGACTGTATCAGTGTGGTACCACATTTGTACGTGATCCAAACCAGAAAAAACCCAGGATATGGCTAACAGGTATGCGAAAGATGCGATAGTATGAGCCAGATGAGGGCAAATCCCAGACAGAAACGAGTGCCAACAGGTGTGTTCCTCTAAAATATTGTTCGAATCCAGGTTTCATTGACTGTTTCAGTGTGGTTGCACATGACTACGTCATCCAAACCAGAAGAAACCCAGGATCTGTCCAACAGGTATGCGAGAGATGCGACAGTATGAGCCAGATGAGGGACAATCCCAGACATAACCCAGACCTAACCGGTGTTATCCTCTAAAAAATACATCGATTCAAGGTTTAATTGACTGTTTCAGTGTGGTACCACATTACTGCGTGACCCAAACCAGATATAGCCCAGGATCTGGCCAACAGGTATGTGAAAGATGCGATAGTATGAGCCTGATGAGGGCAAATCCTAGATATAACCCAGACCCAACCGGTGTTATCCTCTAAAATATAGATCGAATCCAGGTTTGGTTGACAGTTTCAGTGTGGTACGACATTACTACGTGATCAAACCAGAGGAAAACCCAGGATCTGGCAAACAAGTTTGCGATAATTGCGATAGTATGAGCCAGATGATGGCAAATCCCAGACATAACCCTGACCTAGCCGGTGTTATCCTCTGAAATATAAATCGAAACCAGGTTTAATTGACTGTTTCAGTGTGGTACCACATTAATGCGTGATCCAAACCTGTAGTAGCCCAGGATCTGGCCAACAGGTATGCGAAAGATGCGATAGTATGAGCCTGATGAGGGCAAATCCTAGATATAACCCTGACCTAACCGGTGTTATCCTCTAAAATATACATCGAAGTCAAGTTTAATTGACTGTTTCAGGGTTATCCAAACCAGTAAAAGCCCAGGATCTGGACATCAGGTATGCGAAAGATGCGATAGTATGAGCCAGATGATGGCAAATCCCAGATGTAACCCAGACCTAAACGGTGTTATCCTCTAAAATATAAATCGAAACCAGGTTTATTTGACTGTTTCAGTGTGGTACCGCATTACTGCGTGACCCAAACCAGATATAGCCCAGGATCTGGCCAACAGGTATGCGATAAATGCGAAAGTATGAGCCAGCTGAGGGCAAATCCCAGACATAACCCAGACCTAACCGGTGTTATCCTCTAAAATATAGATCGAATCCATGTTTAATGGACTGTTTCGGTGATGTACCACATTACTACCTGATCCAAACCAGAAAAAGCCCAGGATCTGGCCAACAGGTATGCGAAAGATGCGAAAGTATGAGCCAGATGATCGCAAATACCAGACCTAACACAAACCTAAGCGGTGTCATCCTCTAAAATATAGATCGAAACCGGATTTAATTTTCAGTTTCGGTGTGGTACCACATTGCTACGTTATTCAAACCAGAAGAAAACCCAGGATCTGGCGAACAAGTTTGCGATAAATGCGAAAGTATGAGCCAGTTGAGGGCAAATCCCAGACATGAGCCAGACCTAACCGGTGTTATCCTCTAAAATATTGGTTCCAATCCAAGTTTAATTGACTGTTTCAGTGTGGTACCACATTACTACGTGATCCAAACTAGGAAAACCCAAGGATCTGGCCAACACGTATGCGAATGATACGAGAGTATGAGCCAGATGAGGGCAAATCCAAGACATAACCCTGACCTAGCCGGTGTTATCCTCTAAAATATACATCGAAACCAGGTTTAATTGACTGTTTCAGTGTGGTACCACATTAATGCGTGATCCAAACCAGAAATAGCCCAGGATCTGGCCAACAGGTATGCGAAAGATGCGAAAGTATGAGCCAGATAAGGGCCAGTCCCGGACATAAGCCAGACCCAACCGGTGTTATCCTGTAAAATATAAATCGAAACCAGGTTTATTTGACAGTTTCAGTGTGGTGCCGCATTAGTGCGTGACCCAAACCAGATATAGCCCAGGATCTGGCCAACAGGTATGCGAGAGATGCGAAAGTATGAGCCAGATGAGGGCAAATGCCAGACATAACCCAGACCCAACCGGTGTAATCCTCTAAAATATACATCGAAACCAGGTTTAATTGACTGTTTCAGGGTTATCCAAACCAGTAAAAGCCCAGGATCTGGACAACAGATATGCGAAAGATGCTATAGTATGAGCCAGATGATGGCAAATTCCAGACATAACCAAGACCTAATCGGTGTTATCGTCTAAAATATTGATCCAATCCAAGTTTAATTGACAGTTTCAGTGTGGTACCACATTACTACGTGATCCAAACCAGAAATCCCCAGTATCTGGCCAACAGGTATGCGAAAGATGCGATAGTATGAGCCAGATGTGGGCAAATACCAGACCTAACACAAACCTAACCGGTGTTATCCTCTAAAATATAGATCGAATCCAGGTTTAGTGGACAGCTTCAGTGTGGTGCGACATTACTACGTGATCCAAACCAGAAAACCCCAGGATCTGCCCAACAGGTTTGCGAAAGATGCGATAGCATGTGCCAGATTATGGCAAATCCCAGACATAACTCTGACCTAAACGTTGTTATCCTCTAAAATATACATCGAAACCAGGTTTAATTGACTGTTTCAGTCTGGTAACACACTAGTACGTGATCCAAACCAGAAAAAGCCCAGGATCTGGTCAACAGGTATGCGAAAGATGCGAAAGTACGAGCCAGGTGAGGGCAAATCCCAGACATAACCCTGACCTAGCCGGTGTTATCCTCTAAAATATTGATCCAATCCAAGTTTAATTGACAGTTTCAGTGTGGTACCACATTATTACGTGACCCAAACTAGAAATCCCCAGGATCTGGCCAACAAGTATGCGATAAATGCGAAACTATGAGACAGATGATTGCAAATACCAGACCTAACACATACCTAACCCGTGTTATCCTCTAAAATATAGATCGAATCCAGGTTTAATTGACTGTTGCAGTGTGGTACCACATTACTACGTGATCTAAACTAGGAAAACTCAAGGATCTGGCCAACAGGTATGCGAATGATACGAGAGTATGAGCCAGATGAGGGCAAATCCCAGACATAACCCAGACCTATCCGGTGTTATCCCCTAAAATATAGATCGAATCCAGGTTTAGTGGACTGTTTCAGTGTGGTACCACAATTCTACGTGATACGAACCAGAAATAACCCAGGATCTGGCTAACAAGTATGCGAAAAAAGCAAAGGTGAAAACATGAGCCAGATGAGGGCAAATCCCAGACATAACCCAGACCTAACCGGTGTTATCCTCTAAAATATCGGTCGGAACCAGGTTTATTTGACTGTTTCAGGGTTATCCAAACCAGTAAAAGCCCAGGATCTAGACAACAGGTATGCGAAAGATGCGATAGTATGAGCCAGATGATGGCAAATCCCAGATATAACTCAGACCTAAACGGTGTTATCCTCTAAAATATATATCGAAACCAGGTCTAATTGACTGTTTCAGTGTGGTACCACATTACTGCGTGATCTAAACCTGTAGTAGCCCTGGTTCTGGCCAACAGGTATGCGAAAGATGCGAAAGTATGAGCCAGATGAGGGCAAGTCCCAGACATAACCAAGACCTAACCGTTGTTATCCTCTAAAATATTGATCCAATCCAAGTTTAATTGACAGTTTCAGTGTGGTACCACATTACTACGTGATCCAAACCAGAAATCCCCAGGATCTGGCCAACAAGTATGCGATAAATGCGAAACTATGTGCCAGGTGATTGCAAATACCAGACCTAACACAAACCTAACCGGCGTTATCCTCTAAAATATAGATCGAAACCAGATTTAATTTTCTGTTTCGGTGCGGTACCACATTACTACGTTATCCAAACCAGAAGAAAACTCAGGATCTGGCCAAGAAGTTTGCGATAAATGCGAAAGTATGAGCCAGATTAGGGCAAATCCCAGACATAACCCAGACCTAACCGGTGTTATCCTCTAAATTATCGATCGAAACCAAGTTTAATTGACAGTTTCAGTGTGGTACCACATTACTACGTGATCCAAACCAGAAATAGCCCCGGATCTGGCCGACGGGTATGCGAAATATTCGAAAGTATGGGCCAGATGAGGGTAAATCCCAGACATAACCCAGACCTAACCGGTGTTATCCACTAAAATATAGATCGAATCCAGGTTTAGTGGACTGTTTCAGTGTGGTACCACAATCCTGCGTGCTCCAAACTAGGAAAACCCAAGGATCTGGCCAACAGGTATGCGAATGATACGAGAGTACGAGCCAGATGAGGGCAAATCCCAGACATAACCCAGACCTAACCTGTGTTATCCTCTAAAATATAGATCGAATCCAGATTTAGTGGACTGTTTCAGTGTGGTACCACAGTCCTACGTGATACGAACAAGAAATAACCCAGGATCTGGCTAACAAGTATGCGAAAAAAGCAAATGTATAAGCCAGATGAGGCCAAATCCCAGACATAACCCAGACCTAACCGGTGTTATCCTCTAAAATATTGATCCAATCCAAGTTTAATTGACAGTTTCAGTGTGGTACCACATTACTACGTGATCCAAACCAGAAAACCCCAGGATCTGGCCAACAGGTTTGCGAAAGATGCGAAAGTATGAGCCAGATGAGGGCAAATGCCAGACATAACCCAAACCCATCCGGTGTTATCCTCTAAAATATACATCGAAGCCAGGTTTAATTGACTGTTTCATGGTTATCCAAACCAGTAAAAGCCCAGGATCTGGACAACAGGTATGCGAAAGATGCGAT
This sequence comes from Colletes latitarsis, assembly GCF_051014445.1. Taxonomy (NCBI): domain Eukaryota; kingdom Metazoa; phylum Arthropoda; class Insecta; order Hymenoptera; family Colletidae; genus Colletes; species Colletes latitarsis. Next base: position 8,579,358 of record NC_135141.1, on the reverse strand, counting down.
AGTATGTGCCAGATAATGGCAAATCCCAGATGTAACCCAGACCTAAACGGTGTTATCCTCTAAAATATAAATCGAAACCAGGTTTATTTGACTGTTTCAGTGTGGTACCGCATTACTGCGTGACCCAAATCTGAAAAAACCCAGGATCTGGCCAACAGGTATGCGAAAGGAGCGAAAATATGAGCCAGATAAAGGCAAATCCCAGACGTAACCAAGACCTAACCGGTGTTATCCTCTAAAATATTGATCCAATCCAAGTTTAATTGACAGTTTCAGTGTGGTACCACATTACTACGTGAACCAAACCAGAAATCCCCAGTATCTGGCCAACAGGTATGCGAAAGATGCGATAGTATGAGCCAGATGATGGCAAATCCCAGACATAACCCTGACCTAAACAGTGTTATCCTCTAAAATATACATCGAAGCCAGGTTTAATTGACTGTTTCAGTCTGGTAACACATTAGTACGTGATCCAAACCAGAATAAGCCCAGGATCTCGCCAACAGGTATGCGAAAGATGCGAAAGTACGAGCCAGATGAGGGCAAATCCCAGACAGAAACGAGTGCCAACAGGTGTTTTCCTCTAAAATATTGTTCGAATCCAGGTTTCATTGACTGTTTCAGTGTGGTAGCACATTACTACGTGATCCAAACCAGAAAAAACCCAGGGTATGGCCAACATGTATGCGTAAGATACGACAGTATGAGCCAGATGAGGGCAAATCCCAGACATAACCCAGACCTAACCGGTGTTATCCTCTAAAATATAGATCGAATCCAGGTTTAGTGGACTGTTTCAGTGTGTTACCACATTAATGCGTGATCCAAACCAGAAAACCCCAGGATCCGCCCAACAGGTTTGCGAAAGATGCGATAGTATGAGCCAGATGATGGCTAATCCCAGACATAACCCTGACCTAGCCGGTGTTATCCTCTAAAATATACATCGAAACCAGGTTTAATTGACTGTTTCAGTGTGGTACCACATTAATGCGTGATCCAAACCAGTAATAGCCCAGGATCTGGCCAACAGGTATGCGAAAGATGCGAAAGTATGAGCCAGATGAGGGCAAGTCCCAGACATAAGCCAGACCCAACCGGTGTTATCCTCTAAAATATAAATCGAAACCTGGTTTATTTGACAGTTTCAGTGTGGTACCGCATTACTGCGTGACCCAAACCAGATATTGCCCAGCATCTGGCCAACAGGTATGCGAAAGATGCGAAAGTATGAGCCAGAGGAGGGCAAATGCCAGACATAACCCAGACCCAACCGGTGTTATCCTCTAAAATATACATCGAAACCAGGTTTAATTGACTGTTTCAGGGTTATCCAAACCAGCAAAAGCCCAGGATCTGGACAACAGGTATGCGAAAGATGCTATAGTATGAGCCAGATGATGGCAAATCCCAGATATAACCCTAACCTAAACGGTGTTATCCTCTAAAATATAAATCGAAGCCATGTCCAATTGACTGTTTCAGTGTGGTACCACATTACTGCGTGATCCAAACCAGAAATAGCCCAGGATCTGGCAGACAGGTATGCGAAAGATGCGAAAGTATGGGCCAGATGAGGGCAAATCCCAGACATAACCCAGACCTAACCGGTGTTATCCTCTAATATATTGATCCAATCCAAGTTTAATTGACAGTTTCAGTGTGGTACCACATTACTACGTGATCCAAACCAGAAAACCCCAGGATCTGGCCAACAGGTTTGCGAAAGATGCGAAAGTATGAGCCAGCTGAGGGCAAATGCCAGACATAACCCAAACCCATCCGGTGTTATCCTCTAAAATATACATCGCTGCCAGGTTTAATTGACTGTTTCAGGGTTATCCGAACCAGTAAAAGCCCAGGATCTGGACAACAGGTATGCGAAATATGCGATAGTATGAGCCAGATGATGGCAAATCCCAGATGTAACCCGGACCTAAACGGTGTTATCCTCTAAAATATAAATCGAAACCAGGTTTATTTGACTGTTTCAGTGAGGTACCGCATTACTGCGTGACCCAAACCAGATATAGCCCAGGATCTGGCCAACAGGTATGCGAAAGATGCGAAAGTATGAGCCAGATGAGGGCAAGTCCCAGACATAACCCAGACCCAACCGGTGTTATCCTCTAAAATATAAATCGAAACCAGGTTTATTTGACTGTTTCAGTGTGGTACCGCATTACTGCGTGACCCAAACCTGAAAAAACCCATGATCTGGCCAACAGGTATGCGAAAGATGCGAGAGTATGAGCCAGATGAGGGCAAGTCCCAGACATAACCCAGACCCAACCGGTGTTATCCTCTAAAATATAAATTGAAACCAGGTTTATTTGAATGTTTCAGTGTGGTACCGCATTACTGCGTGACCCAAACCAGATATAGCCCAGGATCTGGCCAGCAGGTATGCGAAAGGTGCGAAAATATGAGCCAGATAAAGGCAAATCCCAGACGTTACCAAGACCTAACCGGTGTTATCCTCTAAAATATTGATCCAATCCAAGTTTAATTGTCAGTTGCAGTGTGGTACCACATTACTACGTGATCCAAACCAGAAATCCCCAGGATCTGGCCAACAGGTATGCGAAAGATGCGATAGTATGAGCCAGATGAGGGCAAATACCAGACGTAACACAAACCTAAACGGTGTTATCCTCTAAAATATAAATCGAAACCAGGTTTAATTGACTGTTTCAGTGTGGTACCACATTAATGCGTGATCCAAACCTGTAGTAGCCCAGGATCTGGCCAACAGGTATGCGAAAGATGCGATAGTATGAGCCTGATGAGGGCAAATCCTAGATATAACCCTGACCTAACCGGTGTTATCCTCTAAAATATACATCGAAGTCAAGTTTAATTGACTGTTTCAGGGTTATCCAAACCAGTAAAAGCCCAGGATCTGGACATCAGGTATGCGAAAGATGCGATAGTATGAGCCAGATGATGGCAAATCCCAGATGTAACCCAGACCTAAACGGTGTTATCCTCTAAAATATAAATCGAAACCAGGTTTATTTGACTGTTTCAGTGTGGTACCGCATTACTGCGTGACCCAAACCAGATATAGCCCAGGATCTGGCCAACAGGTATGCGATAAATGCGAAAGTATGAGCCAGCTGAGGGCAAATCCCAGACATAACCCAGACCTAACCGGTGTTATCCTCTAAAATATAGATCGAATCCATGTCTAATGGACTGTTTCGGTGATGTACCACATTACTACCTGATCCAAACCAGAAAAAGCCCAGGATCTGGCCAACAGGTATGCGAAAGATGCGAAAGTATGAGCCAGATGATCGCAAATACCAGACCTAACACAAACCTAAGCGGTGTCATCCTCTAAAATATAGATCGAAACCGGATTTAATTTTCAGTTTCGGTGTGGTACCACATTGCTACGTTATTCAAACCAGAAGAAAACCCAGGATCTGGCGAACAAGTTTGCGATAAATGCGAAAGTATGAGCCAGTTGAGGGCAAATCCCAGACATGAGCCAGACCTAACCGGTGTTATCCTCTAAAATATTGGTTCCAATCCAAGTTTAATTGACTGTTTCAGTGTGGTACCACATTACTACGTGATCCAAACTAGGAAAACCCAAGGATCTGGCCAACACGTATGCGAATGATACGAGAGTATGAGCCAGATGAGGGCAAATCCAAGACATAACCCTGACCTAGCCGGTGTTATCCTCTAAAATATACATCGAAACCAGGTTTAATTGACTGTTTCAGTGTGGTACCACATTAATGCGTGATCCAAACCAGAAATAGCCCAGGATCTGGCCAACAGGTATGCGAAAGATGCGAAAGTATGAGCCAGATAAGGGCCAGTCCCGGACATAAGCCAGACCCAACCGGTGTTATCCTGTAAAATATAAATCGAAACCAGGTTTATTTGACAGTTTCAGTGTGGTGCCGCATTAGTGCGTGACCCAAACCAGATATAGCCCAGGATCTGGCCAACAGGTATGCGAGAGATGCGAAAGTATGAGCCAGATGAGGGCAAATGCCAGACATAACCCAGACCCAACCGGTGTAATCCTCTAAAATATACATCGAAACCAGGTTTAATTGACTGTTTCAGGGTTATCCAAACCAGTAAAAGCCCAGGATCTGGACAACAGATATGCGAAAGATGCTATAGTATGAGCCAGATGATGGCAAATTCCAGACATAACCAAGACCTAATCGGTGTTATCGTCTAAAATATTGATCCAATCCAAGTTTAATTGACAGTTTCAGTGTGGTACCACATTACTACGTGATCCAAACCAGAAATCCCCAGTATCTGGCCAACAGGTATGCGAAAGATGCGATAGTATGAGCCAGATGTGGGCAAATACCAGACCTAACACAAACCTAACCGGTGTTATCCTCTAAAATATAGATCGAATCCAGGTTTAGTGGACAGCTTCAGTGTGGTGCGACATTACTACGTGATCCAAACCAGAAAACCCCAGGATCTGCCCAACAGGTTTGCGAAAGATGCGATAGCATGTGCCAGATTATGGCAAATCCCAGACATAACTCTGACCTAAACGTTGTTATCCTCTAAAATATACATCGAAACCAGGTTTAATTGACTGTTTCAGTCTGGTAACACACTAGTACGTGATCCAAACCAGAAAAAGCCCAGGATCTGGTCAACAGGTATGCGAAAGATGCGAAAGTACGAGCCAGGTGAGGGCAAATCCCAGACATAACCCTGACCTAGCCGGTGTTATCCTCTAAAATATTGATCCAATCCAAGTTTAATTGACAGTTTCAGTGTGGTACCACATTATTACGTGACCCAAACTAGAAATCCCCAGGATCTGGCCAACAAGTATGCGATAAATGCGAAACTATGAGACAGATGATTGCAAATACCAGACCTAACACATACCTAACCCGTGTTATCCTCTAAAATATAGATCGAATCCAGGTTTAATTGACTGTTTCAGTGTGGTACCACATTACTACGTGATCTAAACTAGGAAAACTCAAGGATCTGGCCAACAGGTATGCGAATGATACGAGAGCATGAGCCAGATGAGGGCAAATCCCAGACATAACCCAGACCTATCCGGTGTTATCCCCTAAAATATAGATCGAATCCAGGTTTAGTGGACTGTTTCAGTGTGGTACCACAATTCTACGTGATACGAACCAGAAATAACCCAAGATCTGGCTAACAAGTATGCGAAAAAAGCAAAGGTGAAAACATGAGCCAGATGAGGGCAAATCCCAGACATAACCCAGACCTAACCGGTGTTATCCTCTAAAATATCGGTCGGAACCAGGTTTATTTGACTGTTTCAGGGTTATCCAAACCAGTAAAAGCCCAGGATCTGGACAACAGGTATGCGAAAGATGCGATAGTATGAGCCAGATGATGGCAAATCCCAGATATAACTCAGACCTAAACGGTGTTATCCTCTAAAATATATATCGAAACCAGGTCTAATTGACTGTTTCAGTGTGGTACCACATTACTGCGTGATCTAAACCTGTAGTAGCCCTGGTTCTGGCCAACAGGTATGCGAAAGATGCGAAAGTATGAGCCAGATGAGGGCAAGTCCCAGACATAACCAAGACCTAACCGTTGTTATCCTCTAAAATATTGATCCAATCCAAGTTTAATTGACAGTTTCAGTGTGGTACCACATTACTACGTGATCCAAACCAGAAATCCCCAGGATCTGGCCAACAAGTATGCGATAAATGCGAAACTATGTGCCAGGTGATTGCAAATACCAGACCTAACACAAACCTAACCGGCGTTATCCTCTAAAATATAGATCGAAACCAGATTTAATTTTCTGTTTCGGTGCGGTACCACATTACTACGTTATCCAAACCAGAAGAAAACTCAGGATCTGGCCAAGAAGTTTGCGATAAATGCGAAAGTATGAGCCAGATTAGGGCAAATCCCAGACATAACCCAGACCTAACCGGTGTTATCCTCTAAATTATCGATCGAAACCAAGTTTAATTGACAGTTTCAGTGTGGTACCACATTACTACGTGATCCAAACCAGAAATAGCCCCGGATCTGGCCGACGGGTATGCGAAATATTCGAAAGTATGGGCCAGATGAGGGTAAATCCCAGACATAACCCAGACCTAACCGGTGTTATCCACTAAAATATAGATCGAATCCAGGTTTAGTGGACTGTTTCAGTGTGGTACCACAATCCTGCGTGCTCCAAACTAGGAAAACCCAAGGATCTGGCCAACAGGTATGCGAATGATACGAGAGTACGAGCCAGATGAGGGCAAATCCCAGACATAACCCAGACCTAACCTGTGTTATCCTCTAAAATATAGATCGAATCCAGATTTAGTGGACTGTTTCAGTGTGGTACCACAGTCCTACGTGATACGAACAAGAAATAACCCAGGATCTGGCTAACAAGTATGCGAAAAAAGCAAATGTATAAGCCAGATGAGGCCAAATCCCAGACATAACCCAGACCTAACCGGTGTTATCCTCTAAAATATCGGTTGGAACCAGGTTTAATTGACAGTTTCAGTGTGGTACCACATTACTACTTGATCCAAACCGAGAAATAGCCCAGGATCTGGCCGACAGGTATGCGAAAGATGCGAAAGTATGGGCCAGATGAGGGCAAATCCCAGACATAAACCCAGACCTAACCGGTGTTATCCTCTAAAATATTGATCCAATCCAAGTTTAATTGACAGTTTCAGTGTGGTACCACATTACTACGTGATCCAAACCAGAAAACCCCAGGATCTGGCCAACAGGTTTGCGAAAGATGCGAAAGTATGGGAAGGAGCCGACGGCGCGTTGCTGCCACTGCGACGCTGAGCAGGACACGGCGGATCATACCCTGGAGGTATGCCCCGCGTGGGAGGGGGAGCGCCGTGTCCTGGTCGGCGTCGTCGGGCGGGATGTCTCGCTGCCGGGCGTGGTGCGCGCCATGCTCGGCAGCGAGGAGAAGTGGAGGGCCGTGGCCTCCTTCTGCGAGAACGTAATGTTGCAGAAGGAGGCCGCGGGGAGGGAGCGCGAGCTTCAGCGGCGCACTGAAGCTCGCGCTCGTGCGGTGGCCCGAGGTCGTCGCCCGGTCGCGAGGCGTCGCGGGAGGCCGCCTCGGCGTGGCGGATGACCTAGGCTGGGAGGGGGGTCCTGAGGGGACCCTCCTCCCGCCAGGCGGCGCCGGGTCGGACCGGTTGGGGGTAGGAGTGCCTCCCCCTACCGGTCCGACGCAAGGGGAGGCACCCTCGGCGGTCTGGTGCGGCCATGAACGCCCGGCCGCCGAGGGGTGGAAACGGGGTCGCGGGCGGTTGCGAGTTGGGGCTCGCAGCCGCCACTAAACGCGGCCCCGGGACGGATAGCGGCGGGATGGAGTGGCCCCGTCCCGCCGCTATGAGGCAGTGAGTCTACTGGGGGGACCGATTGTCCCCCCGGGGGATGGGCGCGAAAGCGCGGGCACGGGGAGGATACCGGAAGAATGCTTCGAGCGATTCCCGGTATCCTCCCAAAGCGTGCCGAAGGGTCACCGTGGGGTTTTTAGTGGGTAGGTCCCGCGCCTGTCGTTGTACGGGCGCGGGGAATCCCACACACCCCTCCCACCTCTCCCCAAGGAGGTGGGAGGGAGTCTTTCGAAGATTTTCCCCACGACAAAAAAAAAAAAAAAAAAAAAAAAAAAAAGAAAAAAGATGCGAAAGTATGAGCCAGATGAGGGCAAATGCCAGACATAACCCAAACCCATCCGGTGTTATCCTCTAAAATATACATCGAAGCCAGGTTTAATTGACTGTTTCATGGTTATCCAAACCAGTAAAAGCCCAGGATCTGGACAACAGGTATGCGAAAGATGCGATAGTATGTGCCAGATAATGGCAAATCCCAGATGTAACCCAGACCTAAACGGTGTTATCCTCTAAAATATAAATCGAAACCAGGTTTATTTGACTGTTTCAGTGTGGTACCGCATTACTGCGTGACCCAAATCTGAAAAAACCCAGGATCTGGCCAACAGGTATGCGAAAGGAGCGAAAATATGAGCCAGATAAAGGCAAATCCCAGACGTAACCAAGACCTAACCGGTGTTATCCTCTAAAATATTGATCCAATCCAAGTTTAATTGACAGTTTCAGTGTGGTACCACATTACTACGTGATCCAAACCAGAAATCCCCAGTATCTGGCCAACAGGTATGCGAAAGATGCGATAGTATGAGCCAGATGATGGCAAATCCCAGACATAACCCTGACCTAAACAGTGTTATCCTCTAAAATATACATCGAAGCCAGGTTTAATTGACTGTTTCAGTCTGGTAACACATTAGTACGTGATCCAAACCAGAATAAGCCCAGGATCTCGCCAACAGGTATGCGAAAGATGCGAAAGTACGAGCCAGATGAGGGCAAATCCCAGACAGAAACGAGTGCCAACAGGTGTTTTCCTCTAAAATATTGTTCGAATCCAGGTTTCATTGACTGTTTCAGTGTGGTAGCACATTACTACGTGATCCAAACCAGAAAAAACCCAGGGTATGGCCAACATGTATGCGTAAGATACGACAGTATGAGCCAGATGAGGGCAAATCCCAGACATAACCCAGACCTAACCGGTGTTATCCTCTAAAATATAGATCGAATCCAGGTTTAGTGGACTGTTTCAGTGTGTTACCACATTAATGCGTGATCCAAACCAGAAAACCCCAGGATCCGCCCAACAGGTTTGCGAAAGATGCGATAGTATGAGCCAGATGATGGCTAATCCCAGACATAACCCTGACCTAGCCGGTGTTATCCTCTAAAATATACATCGAAACCAGGTTTAATTGACTGTTTCAGTGTGGTACCACATTAATGCGTGATCCAAACCAGTAATAGCCCAGGATCTGGCCAACAGGTATGCGAAAGATGCGAAAGTATGAGCCAGATGAGGGCAAGTCCCAGACATAAGCCAGACCCAACCGGTGTTATCCTCTAAAATATAAATCGAAACCTGGTTTATTTGACAGTTTCAGTGTGGTACCGCATTACTGCGTGACCCAAACCAGATATTGCCCAGCATCTGGCCAACAGGTATGCGAAAGATGCGAAAGTATGAGCCAGAGGAGGGCAAATGCCAGACATAACCCAGACCCAACCGGTGTTATCCTCTAAAATATACATCGAAACCAGGTTTAATTGACTGTTTCAGGGTTATCCAAACCAGCAAAAGCCCAGGATCTGGACAACAGGTATGCGAAAGATGCTATAGTATGAGCCAGATGATGGCAAATCCCAGATATAACCCTAACCTAAACGGTGTTATCCTCTAAAATATAAATCGAAGCCATGTCCAATTGACTGTTTCAGTGTGGTACCACATTACTGCGTGATCCAAACCAGAAATAGCCCAGGATCTGGCAGACAGGTATGCGAAAGATGCGAAAGTATGGGCCAGATGAGGGCAAATCCCAGACATAACCCAGACCTAACCGGTGTTATCCTCTAATATATTGATCCAATCCAAGTTTAATTGACAGTTTCAGTGTGGTACCACATTACTACGTGATCCAAACCAGAAAACCCCAGGATCTGGCCAACAGGTTTGCGAAAGATGCGAAAGTATGAGCCAGCTGAGGGCAAATGCCAGACATAACCCAAACCCATCCGGTGTTATCCTCTAAAATATACATCGCTGCCAGGTTTAATTGACTGTTTCAGGGTTATCCGAACCAGTAAAAGCCCAGGATCTGGACAACAGGTATGCGAAATATGCGATAGTATGAGCCAGATGATGGCAAATCCCAGATGTAACCCGGACCTAAACGGTGTTATCCTCTAAAATATAAATCGAAACCAGGTTTATTTGACTGTTTCAGTGAGGTACCGCATTACTGCGTGATCCAAACCAGATATAGCCCAGGATCTGGCCAACAGGTATGCGAAAGATGCGAAAGTATGAGCCAGATGAGGGCAAGTCCCAGACATAACCCAGACCCAACCGGTGTTATCCTCTAAAATATAAATCGAAACCAGGTTTATTTGACTGTTTCAGTGTGGTACCGCATTACTGCGTGACCCAAACCTGAAAAAACCCATGATCTGGCCAACAGGTATGCGAAAGATGCGAGAGTATGAGCCAGATGAGGGCAAGTCCCAGACATAACCCAGACCCAACCGGTGTTATCCTCTAAAATATAAATTGAAACCAGGTTTATTTGAATGTTTCAGTGTGGTACCGCATTACTGCGTGACCCAAACCAGATATAGCCCAGGATCTGGCCAGCAGGTATGCGAAAGGTGCGAAAATATGAGCCAGATAAAGGCAAATCCCAGACGTTACCAAGACCTAACCGGTGTTATCCTCTAAAATATTGATCCAATCCAAGTTTAATTGTCAGTTGCAGTGTGGTACCACATTACTACGTGATCCAAACCAGAAATCCCCAGGATCTGGCCTACAGGTATGCGAAAGATGCGATAGTATGAGCCAGATGAGGGCAAATACCAGACGTAACACAAACCTAAACGGTGTTATCCTCTAAAATATAAATCGAAACCAGGTTTAATTGACTGTTTCAGTGTGGTACCACATTAATGCGTGATCCAAACCAGTAATAGCCCAGGATCTGGCCAACAGGTATGCGAAAGATGCGAATGTATGAGCCAGATGAGGGCAAGTCCCAGACATAAGCCAGACCCAACCGGTGTTATCCTCTAAAATATAAATTGAAACCTGGTTTATTTGACAGTTTCAGTGTGGTACCGCATTACTGCGTGACCCAAACCAGATATAGCCCAGCATCTGGCCAACAGGTATGCGAAAGATGCGAAAGTATGAGCCAGAGGAGGGCAAATGCCAGACATAACCCAGACCCAACCGGTGTTATCCTCTAAAATATACATCGAAACCAGGTTTAATTGACTGTTTCAGGGTTATCCAAACCAGTAAAAGCCCAGGATCTGGACAACAGGTATGCGAAAGATGCTATAGTATGAGCCAGATGATGGCAAATCCCAGATATAACCCTAACCTAAACGGTGTTATCCTCTAAAATATAAATCGAAGCCATGTCCAATTGACTGTTTCAGTGTGGTACCACATTACTGCGTGATCCAAACCAGAAATAGCCCAGGATCTGGCAGACAGGTATGCGAAAGATGCGAAAGTATGGGCCAGATGAGGGCAAATCCCAGACATAACCCAGACCTAACCGGTGTTATCCTCTAATATATTGATCCAATCCAAGTTTAATTGACAGTTTCAGTGTGGTACCACATTACTACGTGATCCAAACCAGAAAACCCCAGGATCTGGCCAACAGGTTTGCGAAAGATGCGAAAGTATGAGCCAGCTGAGGGCAAATGCCAGACATAACCCAAACCCATCCGGTGTTATCCTCTAAAATATACATCGCTGCCAGGTTTAATTGACTGTTTCAGGGTTATCCGAACCAGTAAAAGCCCAGGATCTGGACAACAGGTATGCGAAATATGCGATAGTATGAGCCAGATGATGGCAAATCCCAGATGTAACCCGGACCTAAACGGTGTTATCCTCTAAAATATAAATCGAAACCAGGTTTATTTGACTGTTTCAGTGAGGTACCGCATTACTGCGTGACCCAAACCAGATATAGCCCAGGATCTGGCCAACAGGTATGCGAAAGATGCGAAAGTGTGAGCCAGATGAGGGCAAGTCCCAGACATAACCCAGACCCAACCGGTGTTATCCTCTAAAATATAAATCGAAACCAGGTTTATTTGACTGTTTCAGTGTGGTACCGCATTACTGCGTGACCCAAACCTGAAAAAACCCATGATCTGGCCAACAGGTATGCGAAAGATGCGAAAGTATGAGCCAGATGAGGGCAAGTCCCAGACATAACCCAGACCCAACCGGTGTTATCCTCTAAAATATAAATTGAAACCAGGTTTATTTGAATGTTTCAGTGTGGTACCGCATTACTGCGTGACCCAAACCAGATATAGCCCAGGATCTGGCCAGCAGGTATGCGAAAGGTGCGAAAATATGAGCCAGATAAAGGCAAATCCCAGACGTTACCAAGACCTAACCGGTGTTATCCTCTAAAATATTGATCCAATCCAAGTTTAATTGTCAGTTGCAGTGTGGTACCACATTACTACGTGATCCAAACCAGAAATCCCCAGGATCTGGCCAACAGGTATGCGAAAGATGCGATAGTATGAGCCAGATGAGGGCAAATACCAGACGTAACACAAACCTAACCGGTGTTATCCTCTAAAATATAAATCGAAACCAGGTTTATTTGACTGTTTCAGTGTGGTACCGCATTACTGCGTGACCCAAACCAGATATAGCCCAGGATCTGGCCAACAGGTTTGCGAAAGATGCGATCGTATGAGCCAGATGATGGCAAATCCCAGACATAACCCTGACCTAAACAGTGTTATCCTCTAAAATATACATCGAAACCAGGTTTAACTGACTGTTTCAGTCTGGTAACACATTAGTACGTGTTCCAAACCAGAAAAAGCCCAGGATCTCGTCAACAGGTATGCGAAAGATGCGAAAGTACGAGCCAGATGAGGGCAAATCCCAGACAGAAACGAGTGCCAACAGGTGTTTTCCTCTAAAATATTGTTCGAATCCAGGTTTCATTGACTGTTTCAGTGTGGTAGCACATTACTACGTGATCCAAACTAGAAAAAACCCAGGGTATGGCCAACAAGTATGCGTAAGATACAACAGTATGAGCCAGATGAGGGCAAATCCCAGACATAACCCAGACCTAACCGGTGTTATCCTCTAAAATATAGATCGAATCCAGGTTTAGTGGACTGTTTCAGTGTGTTACCACATTAATGCGTGATCCAAACCAGAAAACCCCAGGATCCGCCCAACAGGTTTGCGAAAGATGCGATAGTATGAGACAGATGATGGCAAATCCCAGACATAACCCTGACCTAGCCGGTGTTATCCTCTAAAATATACATCGAAACCAGTTTTAATTGACTGTTTCAGTGTGGTACCACATTAATGCGTGATCCAAACCAGTAATAGCCCAGGATCTGGCCAACAGGTTTGCGAAAGATACGAAAGTATGAGCCAGCTGAGGGCAAATGCCAGACATAACCCAAACCCATCCGGTGTTATAATCTAAAATATACATCGAAGCCAGGTTTAATTGACTGTTTCAGGGTTATCCAAACCAGTAAAAGCCCAGGATCTGGACAACAGGTATGCGAAAGATGCGATAGTATGAGCCAGATGATGGCAAATCCCAGATGTAACCCGGACCTAAACGGTGTTATCCTCTAAAATATAAATCGAAACCAGGTTTATTTGACTGTTTCAGTGTGGTACCGCATTACTGCGTGACCCAAACCTGAAAAAACCCAGGATCTGGCCAACAGGTATGCGAAAGATGCGAAAGTATGAGCCAGATGAGGGCAAGTCCCAGACATAACCCAGACTCAACCGGTGTTATCCTCTAAAATATAAATTGAAACCAGGTTTATTTGAATGTTTCAGTGTGGTACCGCATTACTGCGTGACCCAAACCAGATATAGCCCAGGAACTGGCCAACAGGTATGCGAAAGGTGCGAAAATATGAGCCAGATAAAGGCAAATCCCAGACGTAACCAAGACCTAACCGGTGTTATCCTCTAAAATATTGATCCAATCCAAGTTTAATTGTCAGTTTCAGTGTGGTACCACTTTACTACGTGATCCAAACCAGAAATCCCCAGGATCTGGCCAACAGGTATGCGAAAGATGCGATAGTATGAGCCAGATGAGGGCCAATACCAGACGTAACACAAACCTAACCGGTGTTATCCTCTAAAATATAAATCGAAACCAGGTTTATTTGACTGTTTCAGTGTGGTACCGCATTACTGCGTGACCCAAACCAGATATAGCCCAGGATCTGGCCAACAGGTATGCGAAAGAAGCGATAGTATGAGCCAGATGATGGCAAATCCCAGACATAACCCTGACCTAAACAGTGTTATCCTCTAAAATATACATCGAAACCAGGTTTAACTGACTGTTTCAGTCTGGTAACACATTAGTACGTGTTCCAAACCAGAAAAAGCCCAGGATCTCGTCAACAGGTATGCGAAAGATGCGAAAGTACGAGCCAGATGAGGGCAAATCCCAGACAGAAACGAGTGCCAACAGGTGTTATCCTCTAAAATATAAATCGAAACCAGGTTTGTTTGACTGTTTCAGTGTGGTACCGCATTACTGCGTGACCCAAATCTGAAAAAACCCAGGATCTGGCCAACAGGTATGCGAAAGGTGCGAAAATATGAGCCAGATAAAGGCAAATCCCAGACGCAACCAAGACCTAACCGGTGTTATCCTCTAAAATATTGATCCAATCCAAGTTTAATTGACAGTTTCAGTGTGGTACCACAATACTACGTGATCCAAACCAGAAATCCCCACTATCTGGCCAACAGGTATGCGAAAGATGCGATAGTATGAGCCAGATGATGGCAAATCCCAGACAGAAACGAGTGCCAACAGGTGTTTTCCTCTAAAATATTGTTCGAATCCAGGTTTCATTGACTGTTTCAGGGTTATCCAAACCAGTAAAAGCCCAGGATCTGGCCAACAGGTATGCGAAAGATGCGATAGTATGAGCCAGATGATGGCAAATCCCAGACATAACCCCGACCTAAACAGTGTTATCCTCTAAAATATACATCGAAACCAGGTTTAATTGACTGTTTCAGTCTGGTAACACATTAGTACGTGTTCCAAACCAGAAAAAGCCCAGGATATCGTCAACAGGTATGCGAAAGATGCGAAAGTACGAGCCAGATGAGGGCAAATCCCAGACAGAAACGAGTGCCAACAGGTGTTTTCCTCTAAAATATTGTTCGAATCCAGGTTTCATTGACTGTTTCAGGGTTATCCAAACCAGTAAAAGCCCAGGATCTGGACAACAGGTATGCGAAAGATGCTATAGTATGAGCCAGATGATGGCAAATCCCAGATATAACCCTAACCTAAACGGTGTTATCCTCTAAAATATAAATCGAAACCATGTCTAATTGACTGTTTCAGTGTGGTACCACATTACTGCGTGATCCAAACCAGTAATAGCCCAGGTTCTGGCCAACAGGTATGCGAAAGGTGCGAAAGTATGGGCCAGATGAGGGCAAATCCCAGACATAACCCAGACCTAACCGGTGTTATCCTCTAATATATTGATCCAATCCAAGTTTAATTGTCAGTTTCAGTGTGGTACCACATTACTGCGTGATCCAAACCAGAAATAGCCCAGGATCTGGCCAACAACTATGCGAAAGATGCGATAGTATGAGCCAGATGATGGCAAATCCCAGTCATAACCCAGTCCCAACCGGTGTTATCCTCTAAAATATAAATCGAAACCAGGTTTAATTGACTGTTCCAGAGTGGTACGACATTACTTCGTGATCCAAACCAGAGGAAAACCCAGGATCTGGCTAACAAGTATGCGAAAAAAGCGAATGTATGAGCCAGATGAGGGCAAATCCCAGACATAACCCAGTCCCAACCGGTGTTATCCTCTAAAATATAAATCGAAACCAGGTCTAATTGACTGTTTCAGTGTGGTACCACATTACAACGTGATCCAAACCAGTAATAGCCCAGGTTCTGGCCAACAGGTATGCGAAAGATGCGTTAGTATGAGCCAGATGAGAGCAAATGCCAGACATAACCCAGACCCAACCGGTGTTATCCCCTAAAATATACATCGAAACCAGGTTTAGTTGACTGTTGCAGTGTTGTAGCACATTACTACGTGATCCAAACCAGAAGAAGCCCAGGATCTGGCCAACAGGTATGCGAAAAAAGCGAATGTATGAGCCTGATGAGGGCAAATCCCAGACATAACCCAGACCCAACCGGTGTTATCCTCTAAAATATAAATCGAAACCAGGTTTAATTGACTGTTTCAGTGTGGTATCACATTACTGCGTGATCCAAACCAGAGGAAAACCCAGGATCTGGCTAACAAGTATGCGAAAAAGGCGAATGTATGAGCCAGATGAGGGCAAATCCCAGACATAACCCAGTCCCAACCGGTGTTATCCTCTAAAATATAAATCGAAACCAGGTTTAATTGACTGTTCCAGAGTGGTACGACATTACTTCGTGATCCAAACCAGAGGAAAACCCATGATCTGGCTAACAAGTATGCGAAAAAGGCGAATGTATGAGCCAGATGAGGGCAAATCCCAGACATAACCCAGTCCCAACCGGTGTTATCCTCTAAAATATAAATCGAAAGCAGGTTTAGTTGACTGTTTCAGTGTGGTACCACATTACTGCGTGATCCATACCAGAAATAGCCCAGGATCTGGCCAACAGGTATGCAAAAGATGCGATAGTATGAGCCAGATGATGGCATATCCCAGTCATAACCCTGACCTAACCGGTGTTATCCTGTAAAATATAAATCGAAACCAGGTTTAATTCACAGTTTCAGTGTGATACCACATTACTGCGTGATCCAAATCAGAAATAGCCAAGGATCTGGCCAACAGGTATGCGAAAGATGCGAAAGTATGAGCCAGATGAGAGCAAATGCCAGACATAACCCAGACCCAACCGGTGTTATTCTCTAAAATGTACAACGAAACCAGGTTTAATTGTCTGTTTCAGGGTTATCCAAACCCGAAGAAAACCCACGATCTGGCCAAGAAGTATGAGAAAAATGCGAACGTATGAGCCAGATGAGGGCAAATCGCCGATTTGTACGAGACACAACAGGTGTTATTCTTTAAAATATTGATCAGGGCCTGGTTTAATTGACTGTTTCAGTGTGGTACCACGTTACTACGTGATCCAAACAAGAAGAAGGCCAGGATCTGGCCAACAGGTATGCGAAAGATGCGACAGTGTGAGCCAGATGAGGGCAAATCCCAGACATAACCTAGACCTAACCGGTGTTATCCGCTAAAATATAGATCGAAACCAGGTTTAATTGACTGTTGCAGTGTTGTAGCACATTACTACGTGATCCAAACCAGAAATAGCCAAGGATCTGGCCAACAGGTATGCGAAAGATGCGAAAGTATGAGCCAGATGAGAGCAAATGCCAGACATAACCCAGACCCAACCGGTGTTATCCTCTAAAATATACATCGGAACCAGGTTTAATTGACTGTTTCAGGGTTATCCAATCCAGAAGAAAACCCACGATCTGGCCAAGAAGTATGACAAAAATGCGGACCTATGAGCCAGATGTGGGCAAATCGCCGATCTAAACGAGACCCAACAGGTGTTATCCTTTAAAATATTGATCGGGGCCTGGTTTAATTAACTGTTTCAGTGTGGTACCACATTACTACGTGATCCAATCAAGAAAAAGCCCAGGATCTGGCCAACAGGTATGCGAAAGATGCGACAGTGTGAGCCAGATGAGGGCAAATCCCAGACATAACCTAGACCTAACCGGTGTAATCCGCTAAAATATAGATCGAAACCAGGTTTAATTGACTGTTGCAGTGCTGTACCACATTACTACGTTATCCAAATCTGAAAAAGCCCAGGATCTGGCCAACAGGAATGCGAAAGATGCGACAGTATGAGCCAGATGAGGGCAAATCCTAGACATAACCCAGACCTAACCGGTGTTATCCGCTAAAATATAGATCGAAACCAGGTTTAATTGACTGTTTCAGTGTGGTACGACATAACTGCGTGATCCAAACCAGAAGAAAACCCAGGATCTGGCCAACAGGTATGCGAAAGTTGCGATAGTATGATCCAGATGATGGCAAATCCCGGTTATAACCCTGACCTAACCGGTGTTATCCTCTAATATATAAATCGAAACCTGGTTTAATTGACTGTTTCGCTGTGGTACCACATTACTGCGTGATCCAAACCAGAAATAGCCAAGGATCTGGCCAACAGGTATGCGAAAGATGCGACAGTGTGAGCCAGATGAGGGCAAATCCTAGACATAACCCAGACCTAACCGGTGTTATCCTCTAAAATATACATCGAATCCAGGTTTAGTGGACCGTTTCAGTGTGGTTCAACATTTCTAAGTGATCCAAACCAGAAAAAACCCAGGATCTGGCTAACAAGTATGCGAAAGATGCGATAGTATGAGTCTGATGAGGGCAAATCCCAGACATAACCCTGACATAACCGGTGTTATCCTCTAAAATATAAATAGAAACCAGGTTTAATTGACTGTTTCAGTGTGGTACCACATTACTGCGTGATCCAAACCAGAAGAAAGCCCAGGATCTGGCCAACAAGTATGCGATAAATGCGAAAGTGTGAGCCAGATGATTGCAAATACCAGACCTAACACAAACCTAACCGGTGTTATCCTTTAAAATATTGATCGAGGCCAGGATTAATTGTCTGTTTCAGTGTGGTACCACGTTTTCTACGTGATCCAAACCAGAAAAAACCCACGATCTGTCCAACAAGTATATGAAATTGCGAAAGTATCAGCCAGATGTGGGCAAATCCCAGACATAACCCAGACCTAACCGGTGTTATCCTCTAAAATATTCATCCAATCCAGGTTTAATTGACTGTTTCAGTGTGGTACCACGTTTACTACGTGATCCAAACTAGGAAAAGCCCAGGATCTGACCAACAAATATACGGAGAATGCGAAAGTATGAACCCGATGATTGCAAATACCAGACATAACACAAACCTGACCGGTGTTATCCTGGAAAATATTTATCGAGACCAGGTTTAATTGACTGTTTCTGTTTGGTACCACATTACTGCGTGATCCAAACCAGAAATAGCCAAGGATCTGGCCAACAGGTATGCGAAAGATGCGACAGTGTGAGCCAGATGAGGGCAAATCCCAGACATAACCTAGACCTAACCGGTGTTATCCTCTAAAATATTCATCCAATCCAGGTTTAATTGACTGTTTCAGTGTGGTACCACGTTTACTACGTGATCCAAACTAGAAAAAGCCCAGGATCTGACGAACAAATATACGGAGAATGCGAAAGTATGAACCAGATGATTGCAAATACCAGACCTAACACAAACCTAACCGTTGTTATCCTCTAAAATATACATCGAAACCAGGTTTAGTTGACTGTTTCAGTGTGCTGCAACATTACTACGTGATCCAACCCAGAAAAAAACTAGGGATCTCTCCAACAAGTATGCAAAAAGTTCGAAAGTATGAGCAAGATGATGGCAAATACCAGACCTAACAGACACCTAACCGGTGTTATCCTCCAGAATATAGATCGAATCCAGGTTTAATTCACTGTCTCAGTGTGGCATCGCATTTCCTACGTTATTCATACCAGAAAAAACCCAGGATCCGGCCAACAAGTATTGCGAAAAATGCGAAACTATGAGCCAAATCATGGTAAATCCCAGACCTAACCCAGACATAACCTTCGTTATCCTCTAAAAATGTTGATCGAGACCAGGTTTAGTTGACTGTTTCAGTGTGGCACAACTTTACTACGTGATCCAAACCAGAAAAAAACCCAGGATCTGTCCAACAAGTATGCGAAAAGTTCGAAAGTATGAGCAAGGTGATGGCAAATACCAGACCTAACCCAGACCTAACCGATGTTATCCTCTAAAATATTGATCGAAACCAGGTTCAATTGACTGCTTCAGTGCGGTACCACATTACAACGTTATCCAAACCTGAAAAAACCAAGGATCCGGCCAAAAAGTATGCGAAAAATGCGACAGTATGAGCCAGATGATTGCAAATACCAGACCTAACACAAACCTAACCGGT
This sequence comes from Colletes latitarsis, assembly GCF_051014445.1. Taxonomy (NCBI): domain Eukaryota; kingdom Metazoa; phylum Arthropoda; class Insecta; order Hymenoptera; family Colletidae; genus Colletes; species Colletes latitarsis. The sequence goes on along the minus strand of NC_135141.1, from coordinate 8,559,658 downwards.
GTCATCCTCTAAAATATTGTTCGAATCCAGGTTTAATTGACTGTTTCAGTGTGGTACCACTTTACTACGTGATCCAAACCCGAAAATGTCCAGGATCTGGCAAACAGGTATGCGAAGGATACGAAAGTATGAGGCAGATGAGGGCAAATCCCAGATATAAACAAGACACATCCGGTGTCAACGTTTAAAATATTGCTCGGGGCCTGGTTTAATTAACTGTATCAATGTGGTACCACATTACTACCTGATCCAAACCAGAAAAAGCCCTGGATATGGCCAACAGGTATGCGAAAGATGCGACAGTGTGAGCCAGATGAGGGCAAATCCCAGAAATAACCCAGACCTAACCGGTGATATCCTCTAAAATATACATCCAATCCAGGTTTAGTGGACTGTTTCAGTGTGGTACCACATTTCTGCGTGATCCAAACCAGAAATAGTCCAGGGTCTGGCCAACAGGTATGCGAATGATGCGAAAGTATGAGCCAGATGATGGCAAATCCCAGACATAACCCTGACCTAACCGGTGTTATCCTCTAAAATATACATCGAATCCAGGTTTAGTGGACTGTTTCAGTGTGGTACGACATTACTACGCGATCCAAACCAAAAGAAAACCCAGGATCTGGCCAGCAAGTATGCGATATATGCGAAACTACGAGCCAAATCATGGTAAATCCCAGACCTAACTCAGACATAACCCTTGTTATCCTCTAAAATATTAATCGAGACCAGGTTTCGTTGACTGTTTCAGTGTGGTACAACATTACTACATGATCCAAGCCAGAAAAAAACCCAGTATCTGTCCAACAAGTATGCGAAAAGTAGGAAAGTATGTGCCAGATGAGGGCAAATCCCAGATCTAACCCAGACCTACCCGGTGGTATCCTCTAAAATATTGATCGAGACCAGGTTCAATTGACTGCTTCAGTGCGGTACCACATTACAACGTTATCCAAACCAGAAAAAACCGAGGATCCGGCCAACAAGTATGCGAAAAATGCGGCAGTGTGAGCCAGATGACGGCAAATCCTTGATCTAACCCAGACCTAACCGGTCTTATTCCCTAAAATATTCATCGAAACCAGGTTTAATTGACTGCTTCAGTGCGGTAACACATTACAACGTTATCCAAACCAGAAAAAACCGAGGATCCGGCCAACAAGTATGCGAAAAATGCGGCAGTGTGAGCCAGATGACGGCAAATCCTTGATCTAACCCAGACCTAACCGGTCTTATTCCCTAAAATATTCATCGAAACCAGGTTTAATTGGCAGCTTCAGTGTGGTAACGCATTACCTACGTTATCCAAACCAGAAAAAACCCAGGATCTGGCCAAAAAGTATGCGCGAAATGTGAAAGTATGAGCCAGATGATGGTAAATCCCAGACCAAACCCAGACCTAACCGGTGTTATCCTGGAAGATATTGATCAAAACAAGGTTTAATTGATCGTTTCAGTTTGGTACCACATTACCTCGTGATCCAAACCAGAAAAAACCCAGACCTAACCCAAACCTAACAGGTGTTATCCTGGAATATATTCATCGAAACCAGGTTTAATTCACTGTTTCATTCTAGTACCACACTACTATGTGATCCAAACCAGAAAAAAGCCCAGGATCTGGCCAACAAGTATGCGAAAAATACGAAAATATGAGGCAGATCATGGTAAATCCCAGACATAACCCAGACATAACCATTGTTATCCTCTAAAATATTGCTCGAGGCCAGGTTTAGTTGAGTGTTTCAGTGTGGCACAACATTATTACGTGATCCAAACCGGAAAAAACCCAGGATCTGTCCAACAAGTATGCGAAAAGTGCGAAAGTATGTGCCAGATGAGGGCAAATCCCAGACCGAACCCGGACCTAACCGGTGTTATCCTCTAAAATATTGATCCAATCCAGGTTTAGTGGACTGTTTCAGTGTGGTACCACATTACTACGTGATCCAAACCAGAAAAACCCAGGATCTCGCCAACAGGTATGCGAAAGATGCGATAGTATGAGCCAGATGATGGCAAATCCCAGACATAACCCTGACCTAACCGGTGTTATCCTATAAAATATTAATAGAAACCAGGTTTAATTGACTGTTTCAGTGTGGTACCACATTACTAGGCGATCCAAACGAGAAGAAAACCCAGGATCTGGCCAACAGGTATGCGATTAACGCGAAAGTATGAGCCAGATGATTGCAAATACCAGACCTAACACAAACCTACCCGTTTTTGTCCTCTAAAATATTGTTCGAATCCAGGTTGAATTGACTGTTTCAGTGTGGTACAACATTACTACGTGATCCAAACCAGTAAAACCCTAGAATCTGGCCAACGAGTATGCGATAAATGCTAAAGTATGAGCCAGATGATTGCAAATACCAGACCTAACAGACACCTAACCGGTGTTATCCTACAGAATATAAACCGAATCCAGATTTAATTCACTGTTTCAGTGTGGCATCGCATTTCCTACGTTATTCATACCAGAAAAAACCCAGGATCCGGCCAAGAAGTATCAGAAAAAAGCGTACGTTTGTGCCAGATGAGGGCAAATCGCAGACGTAACACAGACCTAACTGGTGTTATCCTCGAAAATATACATAGAAACCAGGTTTATTTGACTGTTTCAGTGTGGTACAACATTACTACGTGATCCAAACTAGTAAAACCCTAGAATCTGGCCAACGAGTATGCGATAAATGCTAAAGTATGAGCCAGATGTTTGCAATTACCAGACCTAACACAAACCTAACCGGTGTTATCCTTCAAAATATTGATCGAGGTCAGGAGTAACTGACTGTTTCAGGGTTATCCAAACTAGAAGAAAACCCACGATCTGGCCAAGAAGTATCGGAAAAAAGCGTACGTTTAAGCCAGATGGGGGCAAATCGCAGACACAACCCAGACCTAACCGGAATTATCCTCCAAAGTATACATCGAAACCAGGATTAATTGACTGTTTCAGTGTGGTACCACATTACTGCGTGATCCAAACCAGTAATAGCCCAGGTTCTGGCCAACAGGTATGCGAAAGGTGCGAAAGTATGGGCCAGATGAGGGCAAATCCCAGACATAACCCAGACCTAACCGGTGTTATCCTCTAATATATTGATCCAATCCAAGTTTAATTGACAGTTTCAGTGTGGTACCACATTACTACGTGATCCAAACCAGAAAACCCCAGGATCTGGCCAACAGGTTTGCGAAAGATGCGAAAGTATGAGCCAGCTGAGGGCAAATGCCAGACATAACCCAAACCCATCCGGTGTTATCCTCTAAAATATACATCGAAGCCAGGTTTAATTGACTGTTTCAGGGTTATCCAAACCAGTAAAAGCCCAGGATCTGGACAACAGGTATGCGAAAGATGCGATAGTATGAGCCAGATGATGGCAAATCCCAGATGTAACCCGGAACTAAACGGTGTTATCCTCTAAAATATAAATCGAAACCAGGTTTATTTGACTGTTTCAGTGAGGTTCCGCATTACTGCGTGACCCAAACCAGATATAGCCCAGGATCTGGCCAACAGGTATGCGAAAGATGCGAAAGTATGAGCCAGATGAGGGCAAGTGCCAGACATAACCCAGACCCAACCGGTGTTATCCTCTAAAATATAAATCGAAACCAGGTTTATTTGACTGTTTCAGTGTGGTACCGCATTACTGCGTGACCCAAACCTGAAAAAACCCAGGATCTGGCCAACAGGTATGCGAAAGATGCGAAAGTATGAGCCAGATGAGGGCAAGTCCCAGACATAACCCAGACCCAATTGGTGTTATCCTCTAAAATATAAATTGAAACCAGGTTTATTTGAATGTTTCAGTGTGGTACCGCATTACTGCGTGACCCAAACCAGATATAGCCCAGGATCTGGCCAACAGGTATGCGAAAGGTGCGAAAATATGAGCCAGATAAAGGCAAATCCCAGACGTAACCAAGACCTAACCGGTGTTATCCTCTAAAATATTGATCCAATCCAAGTTTAATTGTCAGTTTCAGTGTGGTACCACATTACTGCGTGATCCAAACCAGAAATAGCCCAGGATCTGGCCAACAACTATGCGAAAGATGCGATAGTATGAGCCAGATGATGGCAAATCCCAGTCATAACCCAGTCCCAACCGGTGTTATCCTCTAAAATATAAATCGAAACCAGGTTTAATTGACTGTTCCAGAGTGGTACGACATTACTTCGTGATCCAAACCAGAGGAAAACCCAGGATCTGGCTAACAAGTATGCGAAAAGAGCGAATGTATGAGCCAGATGAGGGCAAATCCCAGACATAACCCAGTCCCAACCGGTGTTATCCTCTAAAATATAAATCGAAAGCAGGTTTAATTGACTGCTCAGTGTGGTACCACATTACTGCGTGATCCAAACCAGAAATAGCCCAGGATCTGGCCAACAGGTATGCGAAAGATGCGATAGTATGAGCCAGATGATGGCAAATCCCAGACATAACCCTGACCTAACCGGTGTTATCCTCTAAAATATAAATCGAAACCAGGTTTAATTGACAGTTCCAGAGTGGTACGACATTACTTCGTGATCCAAACCAGAGGAAAACCCAGGATCTGGCTAACAAGTATGCGAAAAGAGCGAATGTATGAGCCAGATGAGGGCAAATCCCAGACATAACCCAGTCCCAACCGGTGTTATCCTCTAAAATATAAATCGAAACCAGGTCTAATTGACTGTTTCAGTGTGGTACCACATTACAACGAGATCCAAACCAGTAATAGCCCAGGTTCTGGCCAACAGGTATGCGAAAGATGCGTTAGTATGAGCCAGATGAGAGCAAATGCCAGACATAACCCAGACCCAACCGGTGTTATCCCCTAAAATATACATCGAAACCAGGTTTAGTTGACTGTTGCAGTGTTGTAGCACATTACTACGTGATCCAAACCAGAAGAAGCCCAGGATCTGGCCAACAGGTATGCGAAAAAAGCGAATGTATGAGCCTGATGAGGGCAAATCCCAGACATAACCCAGACCCAACCGGTGTTATCCTCTAAAATATAAATCGAAACCAGGTTTAATTGACTGTTTCAGTGTGGTATCACATTACTGCGTGATCCAAACCAGAGGAAAACCCAGGATCTGGCTAACAAGTATGCGAAAAAGGCGAATGTATGAGCCAGATGAGGGCAAATCCCAGACATAACCCAGTCCCAACCGGTGTTATCCTCTAAAATATAAATCGAAACCAGGTTTAATTGACTGTTCCAGAGTGGTACGACATTACTTCGTGATCCAAACCAGAGGAAAACCCAGGATCTGGCTAACAGGTATGCGAAAAAAGCGAATGTATGAGCCAGATGAGGGCAAATCCCAGACATAACCCAGTCCCAACCGGTGTTATCCTCTAAAATATAAATCGAAAGCAGGTTTAGTTGACTGTTTCAGTGTGGTACCACATTACTGCGTGATCCATACCAGAAATAGCCCAGGATCTGGCCAATAGGTATGCGAAAGATGCGATAGTATGAGCCAGATGATGGCATATCCCAGTCATAACCCTGACCTAACCGGTGTTATCCTGAAAAATATAAATCGAAACCAGGTTTAATTCACAGTTTCAGTGTGATACCACATTACTGCGTGATCCAAATCAGAAATAGCCAAGGATCTGGCCAACAGGTATGCGAAAGATGCGAAAGTATGAGCCAGATGAGAGCAAATGCCAGACATAACCCAGACCCAACCGGTGTTATTCTCTAAAATGTACAACGAAACCAGGTTTAATTGTCTGTTTCAGGGTTATCCAAACCCGAAGAAAACCCACGATCTGGCCAAGAAGTATGAGAAAAATGCGAACGTATGAGCTAGATGAGGGCAAATCGCCGATTTATACGAGACCCAACAGGTGTTATTCTTTAAAATATTGATCAGGGCCTGGTTTAATTGACTGTTTCAGTGTGGTACCACGTTACTACGTGATCCAAACAAGAAGAAGGCCAGGATCTGGCCAACAGGTATGCGAAAGATGCGACAGTGTGAGCCAGATGAGGGCAAATCCCAGACATAACCTAGACCTAACCGGTGTTATCCGCTAAAATATAGATCGAAACCAGGTTTAATTGTCTGTTGCAGTGTTGTAGCACATTACTACGTGATCCAAACCAGAAATAGCCAAGGATCTGGCCAACAGGTATGCGAAAGATGCGAAAGTATGAGCCAGATGAGAGCAAATGCCAGACATAACCCAGACCCAACCCGTGTTATCCTCTAAAATATACATCGGAACCAGGTTTAATTGACTGTTTCAGGGTTATCCAATCCAGAAGAAAACCCACGATCTGGCCAAGAAGTATGACAAAAATGCGGACCTATGAGCCAGATGAGGGCAAATCGCCGATCTAAACGAGACCCAACAGGTGTTATCCTTTAAAATATTGATCGGGGCCTGGTTTAATTAACTGTTTCAGTGTGGTACCACATTACTACGTGATCCAATCAAGAAAAAGCCCAGGATCTGGCCAACAGGTATGCGAAAGATGCGACAGTGTGAGCCAGATGAGGGCAAATCCCAGACATAACCTAGACCTAACCGGTGTAATCCGCTAAAATATAGATCGAAACCAGGTTTAATTGACTGTTGCAGTGTTGTACCACATTACTACGTTATCCAAATCTGAAAAAGCCCAGGATCTGGCCAACAGGAATGCGAAAGATGCGACAGTATGAGCCAGATGAGGGCAAATCCTAGACATAACCCAGACCTAACCGGTGTTATCCGCTAAAATATAGATCGAAACCAGGTTTAATTGACTGTTTCAGTGTGGTACGACATAACTGCGTGATCCAAACCAGAAGAAAACCCAGGATCTGGCCAACAGGTATGCGAAAGTTGCGATAGTATGATCCAGATGATGGCAAATCCCGGTTATAACCCTAACCTAACCGGTGTTATCCTCTAATATATAAATCGAAACCAGGTTTAATTGACTGTTTCGCTGTGGTACCACATTACTGCGTGATCCAAACCAGAAATAGCCAAGGATCTGGCCAACAGGTATGCGAAAGATGCGACAGTGTGAGCCAGATGAGGGCAAATCCTAGACATAACCCAGACCTAACCGGTGTTATCCTCTAAAATATACATCGAATCCAGGTTTAGTGGACCGTTTCAGTGTGGTTCAACATTTCTAAGTGATCCAAACCAGAAAAAACCCAGGATCTGGCTAACAAGTATGCGAAAGATGCGATAGTATGAGTCTGATGAGGGCAAATCCCAGACATAACCCTGACATAACCGGTGTTATCCTCTAAAATATAAATAGAAACCAGGTTTAATTGACTGTTTCAGTGTGGTACCACATTACTGCGTGATCCAAACCAGAAGAAAGCCCAGGATCTGGCCAACAAGTATGCGATAAATGCGAAAGTGTGAGCCAGATGATTGCAAATACCAGACCTAACACAAACCTAACCGGTGTTATCCTTTAAAATATTGATCGAGGCCAGGATTAATTGTCTGTTTCAGTGTGGTACCACGTTTTCTACGTGATCCAAACCAGAAAAAAACCACGATCTGTCCAACAAGTATATGAAATTGCGAAAGTATCAGCCAGATGTGGGCAAATCCCAGACATAACCCAGACCTAACCGGTGTTATCCTCTAAAATATTCATCCAATCCAGGTTTAATTGACTGTTTCAGTGTGGTACCACGTTTACTACGTGATCCAAACTAGGAAAAACCCAGGATCCGGCCAACAAGTATTGCGAAAAATGCGAAACTATGAGCCAAATCATGGTAAATCCCAGACCTAACCCAGACATAACCTTCGTTATCCTCTAAAAATGTTGATCGAGACCAGGTTTAGTTGACTGTTTCAGTGTGGCACAACTTTACTACGTGATCCAAACCAGAAAAAAACCCAGGATCTGTCCAACAAGTATGCGAAAAGTTCGAAAGTATGTGCAAGGTGATGGCAAATACCAGACCTAACCCAGACCTAACCGATGTTATCCTCTAAAATATTGATCGAAACCAGGTTCAATTGACTGTTTCAGTGCGGTACCACATTACAACGTTATCCAAACCTGAAAAAACCAAGGATCCGGCCAAACAGTATGCGAAAAATGCGACAGTATGAGCCAGATGATTGCAAATACCAGACCTAACACAAACCTAACCGGTGTCATCCTCTAAAATATTGTTCGAATCCAGGTTTAATTGACTGTTTCAGTGTGGTACCACTTTACTACGTGATCCAAACCCGAAAAAGTCCAGGATCTGGCAAACAGGTATGCGAAGGATACGAAAGTATGAGGCAGATGAGGGCAAATCCCAGATATAAACAAGACACATCCGGTGTCAACGTTTAAAATATTGCTCGGGGCCTGGTTTAATTAACTGTATCAATGTGGTACCACATTACTACCTGATCCAAACCAGAAAAAGCCCTGGATATGGCCAACAGGTATGCGAAAGATGCGACAGTGTGAGCCAGATGAGGGCAAATCCCAGAAATAACCCAGACCTAACCGGTGATATCCTCTAAAATATACATCCAATCCAGGTTTAGTGGACTGCTTCAGTGTGGTACCACATTTCTGCGTGATCCAAACCAGAAATAGTCCAGGGTCTGGCCAACAGGTATGCGAATGATGCGAAAGTATGAGCCAGATGATGGCAAATCCCAGATAAACCCTGACCTAACCGGTGTTATCCTCTAAAATATACATCGAATCCAGGTTTAGTGGACTGTTTCAATGTGGTACGACATTACTATGCGATCCAAACCAAAAGAAAACCCAGGATCTGGCCAGCAAGTATGCGATATATGCGAAACTACGAGCCAAATCATGGTAAATCCCAGACCTAACTCAGACATAACCCTTGTTATCCTCTAAAATATTAATCGAGACCAGGTGTCGTTGACTGTTTCAGTGTGGTACAACATTACTACATGATCCAAGCCAGAAAAAAACCCAGAATCTGTCCAACAAGTATGCGAAAAGTAGGAAAGTATGTGCCAGATGAGGGCAAATCCCAGATCTAACCCAGACCTACCCGGTGGTATCCTCTAAAATATTGATCGAGACCAGGTTCAATTGACTGCTTCAGTGCGGTACCACATTACAACGTTATCCAAACCAGAAAAAACCGAGGATCCGGCCAACAAGTATGCGAAAAATGCGGCAGTGTGAGCCAGATGACGGCAAATCCTTGATCTAACCCAGACCTAACCGGTCTTATTCCCTAAAATATTCATCGAAACCAGGTTTAATTGACTGCTTCAGTGCGGTAACACATTACAACGTTATCCAAACCAGAAAAAACCGAGGATCCGGCCACCAAGTATGCGAAAAATGCGGCAGTGTGAGCCAGATGACGGCAAATCCTTGATCTAACCCAGACCTAACCGGTCTTATTCCCTAAAATATTCATCGAAACCAGGTTTAATTGGCAGCTTCAGTGTGGTACCACATTACAACGTTATCCAAACCAGAAAAAACCCAGGATCTGGCCAAAAAGTATGCGCGAAATGTGAAAGTATGAGCCAGATGATGGTAAATCCCAGACCAAACCCAGACCTAACCGGTGTTATCCTGGAAGATATTGATCAAAACAAGGTTTAATTGATCGTTTCAGTTTGGTACCACATTACCTCGTGATCCAAACCAGAAAAAACCCAGACCTAACCCAAACCTAACAGGTGTTATCCTGGAATATATTCATCGAAACCAGGTTTAATTCACTGTTTCATTCTAGTACCACACTACTATGTGATCCAAACCAGAAAAAAACCCAGGATCTGGCCAACAAGTATGCGAAAAATACGAAACTATGAGGCAGATCATGGTAAATCCCAGACATAACCCAGACATAACCATTGTTATCCTCTAAAATATTGCTCGAGGCCAGGTTTAGTTGAGTGTTTCAGTGTGGCACAACATTATTACGTGATCCAAACCGGAAAAAACCCAGGATCTGTCCAACAAGTATGCGAAAAGTGCGAAAGTATGTGCCAGATGAGGGCAAATCCCAGACCGAACCCGGACCTAACCGGTGTTATCCTCTAAAATATTGATCCAATCCAGGTTTAGTGGACTGTTTCAGTGTGGTACCACATTACTACGTGATCCAAACCAGAAAAACCCAGGATCTCGCCAACAGGTATGCGAAAGATGCGATAGTATGAGCCAGATGATGGCAAATCCCAGACATAACCCTGACCTAACCGGTGTTATCCTATAAAATATTTATCGAGACCAGGTTTAATTGACTGTTTCAGTTTGGTACCACATTACTACGTGATCCAAACCAGAAAAAACCCAGGATCTGGCCAACAGGTATGCGAAAGATACGAAAGTATGAGCCAGATGTGGGCAAATGCCAGACATAACCCAGACACAACCGGTGTTATCATGTAAAATATTGATCGAGACCAGGTTTAGTGGACTGTTTCAGTGCGGTACCACATTACAACGTTATCCAAACCTGAAAAAACCGAGGATCCGGCCAACAAGTATGCGAAAAATGCGGCAGTATGAGCCAGATGACGGCAAATCCCAGATCTAACCCAGACCTAACCGGTCTTATTCCCTAAAATATTCATCGAAACCAGGTTTAATTGACTGTTTCATTCTAGTACCACACTACTATGTGATCCAAACCAGAAAAAAACCCAGGATCTGGCCAACAAGTATGCGAAAAATACGAAACTATGAGGCAGATCATGGTAAATCCCAGACATAACCCAGACATAACCATTGTTATCCTGTAAAATATTGTTCGAGGCCAGGTTTAGTTGAGTGTTTCAGTGTGGCACAACATTATTACGTGATCCAAACCGGAAAAAACCCAGGATCTGTCCAACAAGTATGCGAAAAGTGCGAAAGTATGTGCCAGATGAGGGCAAATCCCAGACCGAACCCAGACCTAACCGGTGTTATCCTCTAAAATATTGATCCAATCCAAGTTTAATTGACAGTTTCAATATGGTACCACATTACTACGTGCTCCAAACCAGAAAACCCCAGGATCTGGCCAACAGGTATGCGAAAGATGCGATAGTATGAGCCAGATGATTGCAAATACCAGACGTAACACAAACCTAACTGGTGTCATCCTCTAAAATATTGTTCGAATCCAGGATTAGTTGACTGTTTCAGTGTGGTACCACTTTACTACGTAATCCAAACCCGAAAAAGTCCAGGATCTGGCAAACAGGTATGCGAAGGATGCGAAAGTATGAAGCAGATGAGGGCAAATCCCAGATCTAACCCAGACCTACCCGGTGGTATCCTCTAAAATATTGATCCAATCCAAGTTTAATTGACAGTTTCAATATGGTACCACATTACTACGTGATCCAAACCAGAAAACCCCAGGACCTGGCCAACAGGTATGCGAAAGATGCGATAGTATGAGCCAGATGATGGCAAATCCCAGACATAACCCTGACCTAACCGGTGTTATCCTCTAAAATATTAATAGAAACCAGGTTTAATTGACTGTTTCAGTGTGGTACCACATTACTGCGTGATCTAAACCAGAAGAAAACCCAGTATCTGGCCAACAAGTATGCGATAAATGCGAAAGTGTGAGACAGATGATTGCAAATGCCAGACATAACAGATACCTAACCGGTGTTATCCTTCAAAATATTGATCGAGGCCAGGTTTAATTGACTGTTTCAGTGTGGTACGACATTACTAGGCGATCCAAACCAGAAGAAAACCCAGGATCTGGCCAACAGGTATGCGATTAATGCGAAAGTATGAGCCAGATGATTGCAAATACCAGACCTAACACAAACCTAACCGTTTTTATCCTCTAAAATATTGGTCGAGTCCAGGTTGAATTGACTGTTTCAGTGTGGTACAGCATTACTACGTGATCCAAACCAGTAAAACCCTAGAATCTGGCCAACGAGTATGCGATAAATGCTAAAGTATGAGCCAGATGATTGCAAATACCAGACCTGACACAAATCTAACCGGTGTTATCCTCTAAAATAAAGATCGAAACCAGATTTAATTTTCTGTTTCAGTGTAGTACCACATTACTACGTTATCCAAACCAGAAGAAAACCCAGGATCTGGCCAAGAAGTATCAGAAAAAAGCGTACGTTTGTGCCAGATGAGGGCAAATCGCAGACGTAACACAGACCTAACCGGTGTTATCCTCGAAAATATACATCGAAACCAGGTTTATTTGACTGTTTCAGTGTGGTACAACATTACTACGTGATCCAAACTAGTAAAACCCTAGAATCTGGCCAACGAGTATGCGATAAATGCTAAAGTATGAGCCAGATGTTTGCAATTACCAGACCTAACACAAACCTAACCGGTGTTATCCTTCAAAATATTGATCGAGGTCAGGAGTAATTGACTGTTTCAGGGTTATCCAAACTAGAAGAAAACCCACGATCTGGCCAAGAAGTATCGGAAAAAAGCGTACGTTTAAGCCAGATGAGGGCAAATCGCAGACACAACCCAGACCTAACCGGAATTATCCTCTAAAGTATACATCGAAACCAGGATTAATTGACTGTTTCAGTGTTGTACCACGTTACTACGTGATCCAGCCAGAAAAAAACCGACGATCTGCCCAACAAGTATATGAAATTGCGAAAGTATGAGCCAGATGTGGGCAAATACCAGACCTAACATAAACCTAACCGGTGTTATCCTGGAAAATATTTATCGAGACCAGGTTTAATTGACTGTTTCAGTTTGGTACCACATTACTACGTGATCCAAACCAGAAAAAACCCAGGATCTGTCCAACAAGTATGCGAGAAGTTCGAAAGAATGAGGATGATGATGGCAAATACCAGACGTATCCGAGACATAACCTTTGTTATCCTCTAAAATATTGATCGAGACCAGGTTTAGTTGACAGTTTCAGTGTGCTGCAACATTACTACGTGATCCAACACAGAAAAAAACTCAGGATCTGGCCAACAGGTATGCGAAAGATACGAAAGTATGAGCCAGATGTGGGCAAATGCCAGACATAACCCAGACACAACCGGTGTTATCATGTAAAATATTGATCGAGACCAGGTTTAGTTGACTGTTTCAGTGTGGTACAACATTACTACCTGATGCGGACCAGAAAAAACCCAGGATCTGTCCAACAAGTATGCGAGAAGTTCGAAAGAATGAGGATGATGATGGCAAATACCAGACGTATCCGAGACATAACCTTTGTTATCCTCTAAAATATTGATCGAGACCAGGTTTAGTTGACAGTTTCAGTGTGCTGCAACATTACTACGTGATCCAACACAGAAAAAAACTCAGGATCTGGCCAACAGGTATGCGAAAGATACGAAAGTATGAGCCAGATGTGGGCAAATGCCAGACATAACCCAGACACAACCGGTGTTATCCTCTAAAATATACATCGAAACCAGGTTTAATTGACTGCTTCAGGGTTATCCAAACCAGTAGAAGCCCAGGATCTGGTCAACAGGTATGCGAAAAAAGCGAATGTATGAGCCAGATGCGGGCAAATCCCAGACATAACCCAGACCCAACCGGTGTTATCCTCTAAAATATACATCGAAACCAGTATTAATTGACTGTTTCAGGGTTATCCAAACTAGAAGAAAACCCACAATCTGGCCAAGAAGTAGGAGAAAAATGCGAACGTATGAGCCAGATGAGGGCAAAGCACCGATCTGAACGAGACCCAACAGGTGTTTTCCTATAAATATGGATCGGGGCCTGGTTTAATTGACTGTTTCAGTGTGGTACCACATTACTACGTGATCCAAAAAAGAAAAAGCCCAGGATCTGGCCAAAACGTATGCGACAAATGCGAAAGTATGAGCCAGATGATTGCAGATCCCAGACCAAACCCAGACCTAACCGGTGGTATCCTTTAAAATATTGATCGAAACCAGGTTCAATTGACTGTTTCAGTGTGGTAACGCACTATCTACGTCATCCAAACCAGAAAAAACCCAGGACCTGGCCAACAAGTATGCGAAAATTGCGAAAACATGAGCCAGATGACGGCAAATCTCAGACCTAACCCAGACCTAACCAGTGTTATCCTCTAAAATATTCATCGAAACCAGGTTCAATTGAATGTTTCTGTGTGGTACCATTTTACTACGTGATCCACACCAGAAAAAAACCCAGGATCTGGCCAACATGTATGCGAACAATGCAACAGTATGAGCCAGATGAGGGCAAATCCCAGACCTAACCCAGACCTAACCGGTGTTATCCTCTAAAATATTCATCGAAACCAGGTTTAGTTGACTGTTTCAGTGTGGTACAACATTACTACGTAACCCAAACCAGGAAATAACCCAGGATCTGTCCAACAAGTATGCGAAAAGTTCGAAAGTATGAACAAGATGATGGCAAATACCAGACCTAACAGAGACCTAACCGGTGTTATCCTCTGTAATACAAATGGAATCCAGGTTTAATTCACTGTTTCAGTGTGGCAACGCATTTCCTACGTTATCCAAACCATAAAAACCCAGGATGTGGCCAAAAAGTATGCGCAAACTGCGAAAACTTGAGCCAGATGACGGCAAATCTCAGACCTAACCCAGACCTAACCAGTGTTATCCTCTAAAATATTCATCGAAACCAGGTTCAATTGATTGTTTCTGTGTGGTACCATTTTACTACGTGATCCACACCAGAAAAAAACCCAGGATCTGGCCAACAAGTATGCGCAAAATGCGAAGACATGAGCCAGATGAGGACAAATCCCAGACCTATCCCAGACCTAACCGGTGTTATCCTCTAAAATATTGATCGAGACCAGGTTTAGTTGACTGTTTCAATGTGCTACGACATTACTACGTGATCCAAACCAGAAAAAACCCAGGATCTGTCCAACAAGTATGCGAAAAGTGCGAAAGTATGTGCCAGATGAGGGCAAATCCCAGACCTAACCCAGACCTAACCGGTGTTATTCTCTAGAATATTCATCAAAAACTGGTTTAATTGATGGTTTCAGTGTGGTAAAGCTTTACCTACGTTATCCAAACCAGAAAAAACCCAGGATATGACCAACAAATATGTGAGAGATGCGAAACTATGAGCCAGATTATGGTAAATCCCAGAACTAAGCCAGACCTAACCGGTGTTATCCTGTAAAATATTGATCGAGACCAGGTTTAGTTGTCCATTTCAGTGTGGTACAACATTACTACGTGATCCAAACCAGAAAATGCCCAGGATCTGTCCGACAAGTATGCGAAAATTTCGAAAGTATGATCATGATAATGGCATATACCAGACCAAACAGACACCTAACCGGTGTTATCGTCTAAAATATAGATCGAATCCAGGTTTAATTCAGTGTTTCAGTGTGGCATCGCGATTCCTACGTTATTCATACCAGAAAAAACCCAGATCCGGCGAACAAGTATTGCGAAAAATGCGAAACTATGAGCCAAATCATGGTAAATCCCAGACCTAACCCAGACATAACCATTGTTATCCTGTAAAATATTGATCGAGACCAGGTTCATTTGACTGTTTCAGTCAACGTGAAACAGTCAATTGAACCTGGTTCACACTACTACCTGATCCAAATCAGAAAAAAACCCAGGATCTGGAAAACAAGTATGCGAAAAATGCGAAAGAATGAGCCAGGTGAGGGCATATCCCAGTCCTAACCCAGACCTAACCGGTGTTATCCTCTAAAATATAGATCGAAACCAGGTTCAATTGACTGTTTCAGTGTGGTACCAAGCAACTATGTGATCTAAACCAGAAAAAACCCAGGATCTGACCAAAAAGTATGCGCAAAATGCGAAAGTATGTGCCAGATGATGGCAAATACACGACCTAACCCAGACCTAACCGGTGTTATCCTTGAAAATATTGATCGAAACCAGGTTTAATTGACTGTTTAATTCTAGTACCACATTACTACGTGATCCAAACCAGAAAAAAACCCAGGATCTGTCCAACAAGTATGCGAAAAGTGCGAAAGTATGTGCCAGATGAGGGCAAATCCCAGACCTAACCCAGACCTAACCGGTGTTATTCTCTAAAATATTCATCAAAAACTGGTTTAATTGATGGTTTCAGTGTGGTAAAGCTTTACCTACGTTATCCAAACCAGAAAAAACCCAGGATATGGCCAACAAATATGTGAGAGATGCGAAACTATGAGCCAGATTATGGTAAATCCCAGAACTAAGCCAGACCTAACCGGTGTTATCCTGTAAAATATTGATCGAGACCAGGTTTAGTTGTCCATTTCAGTGTGGTACAACATTACTACGTGATCCAAACCAGAAAATGCCCAGGATCTGTCCGACAAGTATGCGAAAATTTCGGAAGTATGAACATGATAATGGCATATACCAGACCAAACAGACACCTAACCGGTGTTATCGTCTAAAATATAGATCGAATCCAGGTTTAATTCAGTGTTTCAGTGTGGCATCGCGATTCCTACGTTATTCATACCAGAAAAAACCCAGATCCGGCGAACAAGTATTTTTTTTTTTTTTTTTTTTTTTTTTTTGTCGTGGGGAAAATCTTCGAAAGACTCCCTCCCACCTCTTTGGGGGGAGGTGGGAGGGGTGTGTGGGATTCCCCGCGCCCGTACAACGACAGGCGCGGGACCTACCCACTAAAAACCCCACGGTGACCCTTCGGCACGCTTTGGGAGGATACCGGGAATCGCTCGAAGCATTCTTCCGGTATCCTCCCCGTGCCCGCGCTTTCGCGCCCATCCCCCGGGGGGACAATCGGTCCCCCCAGTAGACACACTGCCTCATAGCGGCGGGACGGGGCCACTCCATCCCGCCGCTATCCGTCCCGGGGCCGCGTTTAGTGGCGGCTGCGAGCCCCAACTCGCAACCGCCCGCGACCCCGTTTCCATCCCTCGGCGGCCGGGCGTTCATGGCCGCACCAGACCGCCGAGGGTGCCTCCCCTTGCGTCGGATCGGTAGGGGGAGGCACTCCTCCCCCAACCGGTCCGACCGGGCGCCGCCTGGCGGGAGGAGGGTCCCCTCAGGACCTCCCTCCCAGCCTAGGTCATCCGCCACGCCGAGGCGGCCGCCCGCGACGCCTCGCGACCGGGCGACGACCTCGGGCTACGGCACGAGCGCGAGCTTCAGCGGCCTCCTTCTGCAACATTACGTTCTCGCAGAAGGAGGCCACGGCCCTCCACTTCTCCTCGCTGCCGAGCATGGCGCGCACCACGCCCGGCAGCGAGACATCCCGCCCGACGACGCCGACCAGGACACGGCGCTCCCCCTCCCACGCGGGGCATACCTCCAGGGTATGATCCGCCGTGTCCTGCTCAGCGTCGCAGTGGCAGCAACGCGCCGTCGGCTCCTTCCCTATCCGGCACAGGTATCTTCCGAAGCTGCCATGCCCGGAAAATACCTGTGCCAGCCGGTAGGTGAGGCTGCCATGGCCTCTGTCCAGCCACTCCTTCAGGAGTGGCCGAACAGCCCCGACAGTCCGGTGCCCCGCGGTTGGCAGAGCCAGCCGCTCCTGCCACGCGAGCAACACGGACTGCCGGGCCTGGCGCTTCAAATCGCCCCAAGCAGGTTCCTGCCCGCCCGGGACCGCCCCCGCCCCCGCGCGACGGTCGACGCGGTGCCGGTACATCACCGCGTGCGACCGCGCGAGCAGGTCCATGGGCGGCATCCCCGCTAGAACCGTCGCCGCCTCATGTGACACGGTCCGATACCCGCGGACGACCCTGAGCGCCATGCGCCTCTGCACCCGACGCAGCATAGTCATGCTGCGCCGGGAGGCAGCCAGGTCGTCCGCCCAGGGCGAACAAGTATTGCGAAAAATGCGAAACTATGAGCCAAATCATGGTAAATCCCAGACCTAACCCAGACATAACCATTGTTATCCTCTAAAATAATGATCGAGACCAGGTTTAGTTGACAGTTTCAGTGTGGTACAACATTACTACATGATCCAAACCGGAAAAAACCGAGGATCTGTCCAACAAGTATGCGAAAAGTGCGAAAGAATGAGCCAGGTGGAGGCAAATCCCAGACCTAACCCAGACCTAACCGGTGTTATCCTGTAAAATATTGATCGAGACCAGGTTCAATTGACTGTTTCAGTTTGGTACCACACTACTACGTGATCCAAATCAGAAAAAAACCCAGGATCTGGAAAACAAGTATGCGAAAAATGCGAAAGAATGAGCCAGGTGAGGGCATATCCCAGTCCTAACCCAGACCTAACCGGTGTTATCCTGTAAAATATTGATCGAGACCAGGTTCAATTGACTGTTTCAGTTTGGTACCACACTACTACGTGATCCAAATCAGAAAAAAACCCAGGATCTGGAAAACAAGTATGCGAAAAATGCGAAAGAATGAGCCAGGTGAGGGCATATCCCAGTCCTAACCCAGACCTAACCGGTGTTATCCTCTAAAATATAGATCGAAACCAGGTTCAATTGACTGTTTCAGTGTGGTACCAAGCAACTATGTGATCTAAACCAGAAAAAACCCAGGATCTGACCAAAAAGTATGCGCAAAATGCGAAAGTATGTGCCAGATGATGGCAAATACACGACCTAACCCAGACCTAACCGGTGTTATTCTCTAAAATATTCATCGAAACCAGGTTTAATTGACTGTTTCAGTGTGGTGACGCATTACCTACGTTATACAAACCAGAAAAAAACCCAGGATATGGCCAAGAAATATGCGAAAAATGCGAAACTATGAGTCAGATCATGGTAAATCCCAGACCTATCCCACACCTAACCGGTGTTATCCTTGAAAATATTGATCGAAACCAGGTTTAATTGACTGTTTAATTCTAGTACCACATTACTACCTGATCCAAACCAGAAAAAAACCCAGGATCTGTCCAACAAGTATGCGAAAAGTTCGAAAGTATGAGCAAGATGATGGCAAATACCAGACCTAACTCAGACCTAACCGATGTTATCCTCTAAAATATTGATCGAAATCAGGTTCAATTGCCTGTTTCAGTGCGGTACCACATTACAACGTTATCCAAACCTGAAAAAACCGAGGATCCGGCCAAAAAGTATGCGAAAAATGCGACAGTATGAGCCGGAGGAGGGCATATCCCAGATCGAACCCAGACCTAACCGGTGTTATCCTCTAAAATATTCATCGAAATCAGGTTTAATTGGCTGTTTCAGTGTGGTAACGCACTATCTACGTCATCCAAACCAAAAAGGACCCAGAATCTGGCCAACATGTATGCGAACAATGCAACAGTATGAGCCAGATGAGGGCAAATCCCAGACCTAACCAAGACCTGTTATTCTCTAGACTATATATCGCAAACAGGTATAATTGACAGTTTCAGTGTGGTACCACATTACTACGTGATCAAAACCAGAAAAACCCAGGATCTGGCCAAAAAGTATGCGCAAAATGCGAAAACATGAGCCAGATGACGGCAAATCCCAGACCTAACCCAGACCTAACCGGTGTTATCCTCTAAAATATTCATCGAAACCAGGTTTAGTTGATTGTTTCAGTGTGGTACAACATTACTACGTAACCCAAACCAGGAAATAACCCAGGATCTGCCCAACAAGTATGCGAAAAGTGCCAAAGTATGAACAAGATGATGGCAAATACCAGACCTAATAGAGACCTAACCGGTGTTATCCTCTGTAATATAGATGGAATCCAGGTTTAATTCACTGTTTCAGTGTGGCAACGCATTTCCTACGTTATCCAAACCATAAAAACCCAGGATGTGGCCAAAAAGTATGCGCAAAATGCGAAAACATGAGCCAGATGACGGCAAATCTCAGACCTAACCCAGACCTAACCAGTGTTATCCTCTAAAATATTCATCGAAACCAGGTTCAATTGAATGTTTCTGTGTGGTACCATTTTACTACGTGATCCACACCAGAAAAAAACCCAGGATCTGGCCAACAAGTATGCGAAAAACGCGAAGATATGAGCCAAATCATGGTAAATCCCAGACCAAACCCAGACCTAACCGGTGTTATCCTCTAAAATATTCATCGAAACCAGGTTTAGTTGACTGTTTCAGTGTGGTACAACATTACTACGTAACCCAAACCAGGAAATAACCCAGGATCTGTCCAACAAGTATGCGAAAAGTTCGAAAGTATGAACAAGATGATGGCAAATACCAGACCTAACAGAGACCTAACCGGTGTTATCCTCTGTAATACAAATGGAATCCAGGTTTAATTCACTGTTTCAGTGTGGCAACGCATTTCCTACGTTATCCAAACCATAAAAACCCAGGATGTGGCCAAAAAGTATGCGCAAAATGCGAAAACATGAGCCAGATGACGGCAAATCTCAGACCTAACCCAGACCTAACCAGTGTTATCCTCTAAAATATTCATCGAAACCAGGTTCAATTGATTGTTTCTGTGTGGTACCATTTTACTACGTGATCCACACCAGAAAAAAACCCAGGATCTGGCCAACAAGTATGCGCAAAATGCGAAGACATGAGCCAGATGAGGACAAATCCCAGACCTATCCCAGACCTAACCGGTGTTATCCTCTAAAATATTGATCGAGACCAGGTTTAGTTGACTGTTTCAATGTGCTACGACATTACTACGTGATCCAAACCAGAAAAAACCCAGGATCTGGCCAACAAGTATGCGAAAAGTGCGAAAGTATGTGCCAGATGAGGACAAATCCCAGACCTATCCCAGACCTAACCGGTGTTATCCTGTAAAATATTGATCGAGACCAGGTTTAGTTGTCCATTTCAGTGTGGTACAACATTACTACGTGATCCAAACCAGAAAATGCCCAGGATCTGTCCGACAAGTATGCGAAAATTTCGAAAGTATGATCATGATAATGGCATATACCAGACCAAACAGACACCTAACCGGTGTTATCGTCTAAAATATAGATCGAATCCAGGTTTAATTCAGTGTTTCAGTGTGGCATCGCGATTCCTACGTTATTCATACCAGAAAAAACCCAGATCCGGCGAACAAGTATTGCGAAAAATGCGAAACTATGAGCCAAATCATGGTAAATCCCAGACCTAACCCAGACATAACCATTGTTATCCTGTAAAATATTGATCGAGACCAGGTTTAGTTGACTGTTTCAGTGTGGTACAACATTACTACATGATCCAAACCGGAAAAAACCGAGGATCTGTCCAACAAGTATGCGAAAAGTGCGAAAGAATGAGCCAGGTGGAGGCAAATCCCAGACCTAACCCAGACCTAACCGGTGTTATCCTGTAAAATATTGATCGAGACCAGGTTCATTTGACTGTTTCAGTCAACGTGAAACAGTCAATTGAACCTGGTTCACACTACTACCTGATCCAAATCAGAAAAAAACCCAGGATCTGGAAAACAAGTATGCGAAAAATGCGAAAGAATGAGCCAGGTGAGGGCATATCCCAGTCCTAACCCAGACCTAACCGGTGTTATCCTCTAAAATATAGATCGAAACCAGGTTCAATTGACTGTTTCAGTGTGGTACCAAGCAACTATGTGATCTAAACCAGAAAAAACCCAGGATCTGACCAAAAAGTATGCGCAAAATGCGAAAGTATGTGCCAGATGATGGCAAATACACGACCTAACCCAGACCTAACCGGTGTTATCCTTGAAAATATTGATCGAAACCAGGTTTAATTGACTGTTTAATTCTAGTACCACATTACTACGTGATCCAAACCAGAAAAAAACCCAGGATCTGTCCAACAAGTATGCGAAAAGTGCGAAAGTATGTGCCAGATGAGGGCAAATCCCAGACCTAACCCAGACCTAACCGGTGTTATTCTCTAAAATATTCATCAAAAACTGGTTTAATTGATGGTTTCAGTGTGGTAAAGCTTTACCTACGTTATCCAAACCAGAAAAAACCCAGGATATGGCCAACAAATATGTGAGAGATGCGAAACTATGAGCCAGATTATGGTAAATCCCAGAACTAAGCCAGACCTAACCGGTGTTATCCTGTAAAATATTGATCGAGACCAGGTTTAGTTGTCCATTTCAGTGTGGTACAACATTACTACGTGATCCAAACCAGAAAATGCCCAGGATCTGTCCGACAAGTATGCGAAAATTTCGGAAGTATGAACATGATAATGGCATATACCAGACCAAACAGACACCTAACCGGTGTTATCGTCTAAAATATAGATCGAATCCAGGTTTAATTCAGTGTTTCAGTGTGGCATCGCGATTCCTACGTTATTCATACCAGAAAAAACCCAGATCCGGCGAACAAGTATTTTTTTTTTTTTTTTTTTTTTTTTTTTGTCGTGGGGAAAATCTTCGAAAGACTCCCTCCCACCTCTTTGGGGGGAGGTGGGAGGGGTGTGTGGGATTCCCCGCGCCCGTACAACGACAGGCGCGGGACCTACCCACTAAAAACCCCACGGTGACCCTTCGGCACGCTTTGGGAGGATACCGGGAATCGCTCGAAGCATTCTTCCGGTATCCTCCCCGTGCCCGCGCTTTCGCGCCCATCCCCCGGGGGGACAATCGGTCCCCCCAGTAGACACACTGCCTCATAGCGGCGGGACGGGGCCACTCCATCCCGCCGCTATCCGTCCCGGGGCCGCGTTTAGTGGCGGCTGCGAGCCCCAACTCGCAACCGCCCGCGACCCCGTTTCCATCCCTCGGCGGCCGGGCGTTCATGGCCGCACCAGACCGCCGAGGGTGCCTCCCCTTGCGTCGGATCGGTAGGGGGAGGCACTCCTCCCCCAACCGGTCCGACCGGGCGCCGCCTGGCGGGAGGAGGGTCCCCTCAGGACCTCCCTCCCAGCCTAGGTCATCCGCCACGCCGAGGCGGCCGCCCGCGACGCCTCGCGACCGGGCGACGACCTCGGGCTACGGCACGAGCGCGAGCTTCAGCGGCCTCCTTCTGCAACATTACGTTCTCGCAGAAGGAGGCCACGGCCCTCCACTTCTCCTCGCTGCCGAGCATGGCGCGCACCACGCCCGGCAGCGAGACATCCCGCCCGACGACGCCGACCAGGACACGGCGCTCCCCCTCCCACGCGGGGCATACCTCCAGGGTATGATCCGCCGTGTCCTGCTCAGCGTCGCAGTGGCAGCAACGCGCCGTCGGCTCCTTCCCTATCCGGCACAGGTATCTTCCGAAGCTGCCATGCCCGGAAAATACCTGTGCCAGCCGGTAGGTGAGGCTGCCATGGCCTCTGTCCAGCCACTCCTTCAGGAGTGGCCGAACAGCCCCGACAGTCCGGTGCCCCGCGGTTGGCAGAGCCAGCCGCTCCTGCCACGCGAGCAACACGGACTGCCGGGCCTGGCGCTTCAAATCGCCCCAAGCAGGTTCCTGCCCGCCCGGGACCGCCCCCGCCCCCGCGCGACGGTCGACGCGGTGCCGGTACATCACCGCGTGCGACCGCGCGAGCAGGTCCATGGGCGGCATCCCCGCTAGAACCGTCGCCGCCTCATGTGACACGGTCCGATACCCGCGGACGACCCTGAGCGCCATGCGCCTCTGCACCCGACGCAGCATAGTCATGCTGCGCCGGGAGGCAGCCAGGTCGTCCGCCCAGGGCGAACAAGTATTGCGAAAAATGCGAAACTATGAGCCAAATCATGGTAAATCCCAGACCTAACCCAGACATAACCATTGTTATCCTCTAAAATAATGATCGAGACCAGGTTTAGTTGACAGTTTCAGTGTGGTACAACATTACTACATGATCCAAACCGGAAAAAACCGAGGATCTGTCCAACAAGTATGCGAAAAGTGCGAAAGAATGAGCCAGGTGGAGGCAAATCCCAGACCTAACCCAGACCTAACCGGTGTTATCCTGTAAAATATTGATCGAGACCAGGTTCAATTGACTGTTTCAGTTTGGTACCACAC
This sequence comes from Colletes latitarsis, assembly GCF_051014445.1. Lineage (NCBI taxonomy): Eukaryota > Metazoa > Arthropoda > Insecta > Hymenoptera > Colletidae > Colletes > Colletes latitarsis. The sequence continues at coordinate 8,535,854 of NC_135141.1, read as the reverse complement.
TACTACGTGATCCAAATCAGAAAAAAACCCAGGATCTGGAAAACAAGTATGCGAAAAATGCGAAAGAATGAGCCAGGTGAGGGCATATCCCAGTCCTAACCCAGACCTAACCGGTGTTATCCTGTAAAATATTGATCGAGACCAGGTTCAATTGACTGTTTCAGTTTGGTACCACACTACTACGTGATCCAAATCAGAAAAAAACCCAGGATCTGGAAAACAAGTATGCGAAAAATGCGAAAGAATGAGCCAGGTGAGGGCATATCCCAGTCCTAACCCAGACCTAACCGGTGTTATCCTCTAAAATATAGATCGAAACCAGGTTCAATTGACTGTTTCAGTGTGGTACCAAGCAACTATGTGATCTAAACCAGAAAAAACCCAGGATCTGACCAAAAAGTATGCGCAAAATGCGAAAGTATGTGCCAGATGATGGCAAATACACGACCTAACCCAGACCTAACCGGTGTTATTCTCTAAAATATTCATCGAAACCAGGTTTAATTGACTGTTTCAGTGTGGTGACGCATTACCTACGTTATACAAACCAGAAAAAAACCCAGGATATGGCCAAGAAATATGCGAAAAATGCGAAACTATGAGTCAGATCATGGTAAATCCCAGACCTATCCCACACCTAACCGGTGTTATCCTTGAAAATATTGATCGAAACCAGGTTTAATTGACTGTTTAATTCTAGTACCACATTACTACCTGATCCAAACCAGAAAAAAACCCAGGATCTGTCCAACAAGTATGCGAAAAGTTCGAAAGTATGAGCAAGATGATGGCAAATACCAGACCTAACTCAGACCTAACCGATGTTATCCTCTAAAATATTGATCGAAATCAGGTTCAATTGCCTGTTTCAGTGCGGTACCACATTACAACGTTATCCAAACCTGAAAAAACCGAGGATCCGGCCAAAAAGTATGCGAAAAATGCGACAGTATGAGCCGGAGGAGGGCATATCCCAGATCGAACCCAGACCTAACCGGTGTTATCCTCTAAAATATTCATCGAAATCAGGTTTAATTGGCTGTTTCAGTGTGGTAACGCACTATCTACGTCATCCAAACCAAAAAGGACCCAGAATCTGGCCAACATGTATGCGAACAATGCAACAGTATGAGCCAGATGAGGGCAAATCCCAGACCTAACCAAGACCTGTTATTCTCTAGACTATATATCGCAAACAGGTATAATTGACAGTTTCAGTGTGGTACCACATTACTACGTGATCAAAACCAGAAAAACCCAGGATCTGGCCAAAAAGTATGCGCAAAATGCGAAAACATGAGCCAGATGACGGCAAATCCCAGACCTAACCCAGACCTAACCGGTGTTATCCTCTAAAATATTCATCGAAACCAGGTTTAGTTGATTGTTTCAGTGTGGTACAACATTACTACGTAACCCAAACCAGGAAATAACCCAGGATCTGCCCAACAAGTATGCGAAAAGTGCCAAAGTATGAACAAGATGATGGCAAATACCAGACCTAATAGAGACCTAACCGGTGTTATCCTCTGTAATATAGATGGAATCCAGGTTTAATTCACTGTTTCAGTGTGGCAACGCATTTCCTACGTTATCCAAACCATAAAAACCCAGGATGTGGCCAAAAAGTATGCGCAAAATGCGAAAACATGAGCCAGATGACGGCAAATCTCAGACCTAACCCAGACCTAACCAGTGTTATCCTCTAAAATATTCATCGAAACCAGGTTCAATTGAATGTTTCTGTGTGGTACCATTTTACTACGTGATCCACACCAGAAAAAAACCCAGGATCTGGCCAACAAGTATGCGAAAAACGCGAAGATATGAGCCAAATCATGGTAAATCCCAGACCAAACCCAGACCTAACCGGTGTTATCCTCTAAAATATTCATCGAAACCAGGTTTAGTTGACTGTTTCAGTGTGGTACAACATTACTACGTAACCCAAACCAGGAAATAACCCAGGATCTGTCCAACAAGTATGCGAAAAGTTCGAAAGTATGAACAAGATGATGGCAAATACCAGACCTAACAGAGACCTAACCGGTGTTATCCTCTGTAATACAAATGGAATCCAGGTTTAATTCACTGTTTCAGTGTGGCAACGCATTTCCTACGTTATCCAAACCATAAAAACCCAGGATGTGGCCAAAAAGTATGCGCAAAATGCGAAAACATGAGCCAGATGACGGCAAATCTCAGACCTAACCCAGACCTAACCAGTGTTATCCTCTAAAATATTCATCGAAACCAGGTTCAATTGATTGTTTCTGTGTGGTACCATTTTACTACGTGATCCACACCAGAAAAAAACCCAGGATCTGGCCAACAAGTATGCGCAAAATGCGAAGACATGAGCCAGATGAGGACAAATCCCAGACCTATCCCAGACCTAACCGGTGTTATCCTCTAAAATATTGATCGAGACCAGGTTTAGTTGACTGTTTCAATGTGCTACGACATTACTACGTGATCCAAACCAGAAAAAACCCAGGATCTGTCCAACAAGTATGCGAAAAGTGCGAAAGTATGTGCCAGATGAGGGCAAATCCCAGACCTAACCCAGACCTAACCGGTGTTATTCTCTAGAATATTCATCAAAAACTGGTTTAATTGATGGTTTCAGTGTGGTAAAGCTTTACCTACGTTATCCAAACCAGAAAAAACCCAGGATATGACCAACAAATATGTGAGAGATGCGAAACTATGAGCCAGATTATGGTAAATCCCAGAACTAAGCCAGACCTAACCGGTGTTATCCTGTAAAATATTGATCGAGACCAGGTTTAGTTGTCCATTTCAGTGTGGTACAACATTACTACGTGATCCAAACCAGAAAATGCCCAGGATCTGTCCGACAAGTATGCGAAAATTTCGAAAGTATGATCATGATAATGGCATATACCAGACCAAACAGACACCTAACCGGTGTTATCGTCTAAAATATAGATCGAATCCAGGTTTAATTCAGTGTTTCAGTGTGGCATCGCGATTCCTACGTTATTCATACCAGAAAAAACCCAGATCCGGCGAACAAGTATTGCGAAAAATGCGAAACTATGAGCCAAATCATGGTAAATCCCAGACCTAACCCAGACATAACCATTGTTATCCTGTAAAATATTGATCGAGACCAGGTTTAGTTGACTGTTTCAGTGTGGTACAACATTACTACATGATCCAAACCGGAAAAAACCGAGGATCTGTCCAACAAGTATGCGAAAAGTGCGAAAGAATGAGCCAGGTGGAGGCAAATCCCAGACCTAACCCAGACCTAACCGGTGTTATCCTGTAAAATATTGATCGAGACCAGGTTCATTTGACTGTTTCAGTCAACGTGAAACAGTCAATTGAACCTGGTTCACACTACTACCTGATCCAAATCAGAAAAAAACCCAGGATCTGGAAAACAAGTATGCGAAAAATGCGAAAGAATGAGCCAGGTGAGGGCATATCCCAGTCCTAACCCAGACCTAACCGGTGTTATCCTCTAAAATATAGATCGAAACCAGGTTCAATTGACTGTTTCAGTGTGGTACCAAGCAACTATGTGATCTAAACCAGAAAAAACCCAGGATCTGACCAAAAAGTATGCGCAAAATGCGAAAGTATGTGCCAGATGATGGCAAATACACGACCTAACCCAGACCTAACCGGTGTTATCCTTGAAAATATTGATCGAAACCAGGTTTAATTGACTGTTTAATTCTAGTACCACATTACTACGTGATCCAAACCAGAAAAAAACCCAGGATCTGTCCAACAAGTATGCGAAAAGTGCGAAAGTATGTGCCAGATGAGGGCAAATCCCAGACCTAACCCAGACCTAACCGGTGTTATTCTCTAAAATATTCATCAAAAACTGGTTTAATTGATGGTTTCAGTGTGGTAAAGCTTTACCTACGTTATCCAAACCAGAAAAAACCCAGGATATGGCCAACAAATATGTGAGAGATGCGAAACTATGAGCCAGATTATGGTAAATCCCAGAACTAAGCCAGACCTAACCGGTGTTATCCTGTAAAATATTGATCGAGACCAGGTTTAGTTGTCCATTTCAGTGTGGTACAACATTACTACGTGATCCAAACCAGAAAATGCCCAGGATCTGTCCGACAAGTATGCGAAAATTTCGGAAGTATGAACATGATAATGGCATATACCAGACCAAACAGACACCTAACCGGTGTTATCGTCTAAAATATAGATCGAATCCAGGTTTAATTCAGTGTTTCAGTGTGGCATCGCGATTCCTACGTTATTCATACCAGAAAAAACCCAGATCCGGCGAACAAGTATTTTTTTTTTTTTTTTTTTTTTTTTTTTGTCGTGGGGAAAATCTTCGAAAGACTCCCTCCCACCTCTTTGGGGGGAGGTGGGAGGGGTGTGTGGGATTCCCCGCGCCCGTACAACGACAGGCGCGGGACCTACCCACTAAAAACCCCACGGTGACCCTTCGGCACGCTTTGGGAGGATACCGGGAATCGCTCGAAGCATTCTTCCGGTATCCTCCCCGTGCCCGCGCTTTCGCGCCCATCCCCCGGGGGGACAATCGGTCCCCCCAGTAGACACACTGCCTCATAGCGGCGGGACGGGGCCACTCCATCCCGCCGCTATCCGTCCCGGGGCCGCGTTTAGTGGCGGCTGCGAGCCCCAACTCGCAACCGCCCGCGACCCCGTTTCCATCCCTCGGCGGCCGGGCGTTCATGGCCGCACCAGACCGCCGAGGGTGCCTCCCCTTGCGTCGGATCGGTAGGGGGAGGCACTCCTCCCCCAACCGGTCCGACCGGGCGCCGCCTGGCGGGAGGAGGGTCCCCTCAGGACCTCCCTCCCAGCCTAGGTCATCCGCCACGCCGAGGCGGCCGCCCGCGACGCCTCGCGACCGGGCGACGACCTCGGGCTACGGCACGAGCGCGAGCTTCAGCGGCCTCCTTCTGCAACATTACGTTCTCGCAGAAGGAGGCCACGGCCCTCCACTTCTCCTCGCTGCCGAGCATGGCGCGCACCACGCCCGGCAGCGAGACATCCCGCCCGACGACGCCGACCAGGACACGGCGCTCCCCCTCCCACGCGGGGCATACCTCCAGGGTATGATCCGCCGTGTCCTGCTCAGCGTCGCAGTGGCAGCAACGCGCCGTCGGCTCCTTCCCTATCCGGCACAGGTATCTTCCGAAGCTGCCATGCCCGGAAAATACCTGTGCCAGCCGGTAGGTGAGGCTGCCATGGCCTCTGTCCAGCCACTCCTTCAGGAGTGGCCGAACAGCCCCGACAGTCCGGTGCCCCGCGGTTGGCAGAGCCAGCCGCTCCTGCCACGCGAGCAACACGGACTGCCGGGCCTGGCGCTTCAAATCGCCCCAAGCAGGTTCCTGCCCGCCCGGGACCGCCCCCGCCCCCGCGCGACGGTCGACGCGGTGCCGGTACATCACCGCGTGCGACCGCGCGAGCAGGTCCATGGGCGGCATCCCCGCTAGAACCGTCGCCGCCTCATGTGACACGGTCCGATACCCGCGGACGACCCTGAGCGCCATGCGCCTCTGCACCCGACGCAGCATAGTCATGCTGCGCCGGGAGGCAGCCAGGTCGTCCGCCCAGGGCGAACAAGTATTGCGAAAAATGCGAAACTATGAGCCAAATCATGGTAAATCCCAGACCTAACCCAGACATAACCATTGTTATCCTCTAAAATAATGATCGAGACCAGGTTTAGTTGACAGTTTCAGTGTGGTACAACATTACTACATGATCCAAACCGGAAAAAACCGAGGATCTGTCCAACAAGTATGCGAAAAGTGCGAAAGAATGAGCCAGGTGGAGGCAAATCCCAGACCTAACCCAGACCTAACCGGTGTTATCCTGTAAAATATTGATCGAGACCAGGTTCAATTGACTGTTTCAGTTTGGTACCACACTACTACGTGATCCAAATCAGAAAAAAACCCAGGATCTGGAAAACAAGTATGCGAAAAATGCGAAAGAATGAGCCAGGTGAGGGCATATCCCAGTCCTAACCCAGACCTAACCGGTGTTATCCTGTAAAATATTGATCGAGACCAGGTTCAATTGACTGTTTCAGTTTGGTACCACACTACTACGTGATCCAAATCAGAAAAAAACCCAGGATCTGGAAAACAAGTATGCGAAAAATGCGAAAGAATGAGCCAGGTGAGGGCATATCCCAGTCCTAACCCAGACCTAACCGGTGTTATCCTCTAAAATATAGATCGAAACCAGGTTCAATTGACTGTTTCAGTGTGGTACCAAGCAACTATGTGATCTAAACCAGAAAAAACCCAGGATCTGACCAAAAAGTATGCGCAAAATGCGAAAGTATGTGCCAGATGATGGCAAATACACGACCTAACCCAGACCTAACCGGTGTTATTCTCTAAAATATTCATCGAAACCAGGTTTAATTGACTGTTTCAGTGTGGTGACGCATTACCTACGTTATACAAACCAGAAAAAAACCCAGGATATGGCCAAGAAATATGCGAAAAATGCGAAACTATGAGTCAGATCATGGTAAATCCCAGACCTATCCCACACCTAACCGGTGTTATCCTTGAAAATATTGATCGAAACCAGGTTTAATTGACTGTTTAATTCTAGTACCACATTACTACCTGATCCAAACCAGAAAAAAACCCAGGATCTGTCCAACAAGTATGCGAAAAGTTCGAAAGTATGAGCAAGATGATGGCAAATACCAGACCTAACTCAGACCTAACCGATGTTATCCTCTAAAATATTGATCGAAATCAGGTTCAATTGCCTGTTTCAGTGCGGTACCACATTACAACGTTATCCAAACCTGAAAAAACCGAGGATCCGGCCAAAAAGTATGCGAAAAATGCGACAGTATGAGCCGGAGGAGGGCATATCCCAGATCGAACCCAGACCTAACCGGTGTTATCCTCTAAAATATTCATCGAAATCAGGTTTAATTGGCTGTTTCAGTGTGGTAACGCACTATCTACGTCATCCAAACCAAAAAGGACCCAGAATCTGGCCAACATGTATGCGAACAATGCAACAGTATGAGCCAGATGAGGGCAAATCCCAGACCTAACCAAGACCTGTTATTCTCTAGACTATATATCGCAAACAGGTATAATTGACAGTTTCAGTGTGGTACCACATTACTACGTGATCAAAACCAGAAAAACCCAGGATCTGGCCAAAAAGTATGCGCAAAATGCGAAAACATGAGCCAGATGACGGCAAATCCCAGACCTAACCCAGACCTAACCGGTGTTATCCTCTAAAATATTCATCGAAACCAGGTTTAGTTGATTGTTTCAGTGTGGTACAACATTACTACGTAACCCAAACCAGGAAATAACCCAGGATCTGCCCAACAAGTATGCGAAAAGTGCCAAAGTATGAACAAGATGATGGCAAATACCAGACCTAATAGAGACCTAACCGGTGTTATCCTCTGTAATATAGATGGAATCCAGGTTTAATTCACTGTTTCAGTGTGGCAACGCATTTCCTACGTTATCCAAACCATAAAAACCCAGGATGTGGCCAAAAAGTATGCGCAAAATGCGAAAACATGAGCCAGATGACGGCAAATCTCAGACCTAACCCAGACCTAACCAGTTTTATCCTCTAAAATATTCATCGAAACCAGGTTCAATTGAATGTTTCTGTGTGGTACCATTTTACTACGTGATCCACACCAGAAAAAAACCCAGGATCTGGCCAACAAGTATGCGAAAAACGCGAAGATATGAGCCAAATCATGGTAAATCCCAGACCAAACCCAAACAAAACCTTAGTTATCCTCTAAAATATTGATCGGGACCAGGTTTAGTTGACTGTTTCAGTGTGGTACAACATTACTACGTGATACAAACCAGGTAAAAACCCAGGATCTGTCGAACAAGTATGGGAAGAGTTCGAAAGTATGAGCAAGATGATGGCAAATACCAGACCTAACAGAGACCTAACCGGTGTTGTCCTCTAAAATATAGATCGAATCCAGGTTTAACTCACTGTTTCAGTGTGGTAACGCATTTCCTACGTTATTCATACCAGAAAAACCCAGGATACGGCCAACAAGAATGCGAAAAGTGCGAAAGTATGTGCCAGATGAGGGCAAATCCCAGACCTAACCCAGACCTGTTATCCTCTAAACTATTGATCGCAACCAGGTATAATTGACTGTTTTAGTGTGGTACCACATTACTACGTGATCCATACCAGAAAAAACCCAGGATCTGGCCAAAAAGTATGCGCAAAATGCGAAGACATGAGCCAGATGAGGACAAATCCCAGACCTATCCCAGACCTAACCGGTGTTATCCTCTAAAATATTGATCGAGACCAGGTTTAGTTGACTATTTCAGTGTGCTGCAACACTACTACGTGATCCAAACCAGAAAAAAACTCAGGATCTGTCCAACAAGTATGCGAAAAGTTCAAAAGTATGAGCAAGATGACGGCAAATCCCAGACCTAACCCAGACGTAACCGGTGGTATCCTCTAAAATATTGATCGAAACCAGGTTCAGTTGACTGTTTCAGTGCGGTACCACATTACAACGTTATCCAAACCAGAAAAAACCGAGGATCTGTCCAACAAGTATGCGAAAAAGTGCGAAAGTATGTGCCAGAAGAGGGCATATCCCAGATCGAACCCAGACCTGTTATCCTCTAAACTATTGATCCCAACCAGGTTTAATTGACTGTTTCATTCTAGTACCACACTACTACGTGATCCACACCAGAAAAAAACCCAGGATCTGGCCAACAGGTATGCGAAAAATGCGAAAGAATGAGCCAGGTGGGGGCAAATCCCAGACCTAACCCAGACCTAACCGGTGTTATCCTGTAAAATATTGATCGAGACCAGGTTTAATTGACTGTTTCAGTTTGGTACCACACTACTACGTGATCCAAATCAGAAAAAAACCCAGGATCTGGAGAACAAGTATGCGAAAAGTACGAAAGTATGAGCAAGATGATGGCAAATACGAGACCTAACAGAGACCTAACCGGTGTTATCCTCTAAAATATACATCGAAACCAGGTTCAATTGACTGTTTCAGTGGGGTACCATATCACTACGTGATCCACACCAGAAAAAAACCCAGGATCTGGCCAACAAGTATGCGAAAATTGCGAAAGAATGAGCCAGGTGGGGGCAAATCCCAGACCTAACCCAGACCTAACCGGTGTTATTCTGTAAAATATTCATCGAGACCGGGTTTAATTGACTGTTTCAGTTTGGTACCACATTACTACGTGTTGCAAACCAAAAAGGACCCAGAATCTGGCCAACATGTATGCGAACAATGCAACAGTATGAGCCAGATGAGGGCAAATCCCAGACCTAACCCAGACCTGTTATCCTCTAGACTATATGTCGCAAACAGGTATAATTGACTGTTTCAGTGTGGTACCACATTACTACGTGATCAAAACCAGAAAAAACCCAGGATCTGGCCAACAGGTATGCGAAAAATGCGAAAGAATGAGCCAGGTGGGGGCAAATCCCAGACCTCACCCAGACCTAACCGGTGTTATCCTGTAAGATATTGATCGTGACCAAATTTAATTGACTGTTCCAGTTTGGTACCACACTACTACTTGATCCAAATCAGAAAAAACCGAGGAACTGTCCAACAAGTATGCGAAAAGTGCGAAAGTATGTGCCAGAAGAGGGCATATCCCAGATCGAACCCAGACCTGTTATCCTCTAAACTATTGATCCCAACCAGGTTTAATTGACTGCTTCATTCTAGTACCACATAACTACGTGATCCAAACCAGAAAAAACCGAGGATCCGGCCAAAAAGTATGCGAAAAATGCGACAGTATGAGCCAGAGGAGGGCATATCCCAGATCGAACCCAGACCTAACCGGTGTTATCCTCTAAAATATTCATCGAAACCAGGTTTAGTTGATTGTTTCAGTGTGGTACAACATTACTACGTAACCCAAACCAGGAAATAACCCAGGATCTGCCCAACAAGTATGCGAAAAGTGCCAAAGTATGAACAAGATGATGGCAAATACCAGACCTAACAGAGACCTAACCGGTGTTATCCTCTGTAATATAGATGGAATCCAGGTTTAATTCACTGTTTCAGTGTGGTAACGCTCTATCTACGTCATCCAAACCAGGAAAAACCCAGGATCTGGCCAACAAGTATGCGAAAAGTTCGAAAGTATGAGCAAGATGATGGCAAATCTCAGACCTAACCCAGACCTAACCAGTGTTATCCTCTAAAATATTCATCGAAACCAGGTTCAATTGAATGTTTCTGTGTGGTACCATTTTACTACGTGATCCACACCAGAAAAAAACCCAGGATCTGGCCAACAAGTATGCGAAAAACGCGAAGATATGAGCCAAATCATGGTTAATCCCAGACCAAACCCAAACAAAACCTTAGTTATCCTCTAAAATATTGATCGGGACCAGGTTTAGTTGACTGTTTCAGTGTGGTACAACATTACTACGTGATACAAACCAGGTAAAAACCCAGGATCTGTCGAACAAGTATGGGAAGAGTTCGAAAGTATGAGCAAGATGATGGCAAATACCAGACCTAACAGAGACCTAACCGGTGTTGTCCTCTAAAATATAGATCGAATCCAGGTTTAACTCACTGTTTCAGTGTGGTAACGCATTTCCTACGTTATTCAAACCAGAAAAACCCAGGATACGGCCAACAAGAATGCGAAAAGTGCGAAAGTATGTGCCAGATGAGGGCAAATCCCAGACCTAACCCAGACCTGTTATCCTCTAAACTATTGATCGCAACCAGGTATAATTGACTGTTTTAGTGTGGTACCACATTACTACGTGATCCATACCAGAAAAAACCCAGGATCTGGCCAAAAAGTATGCGCAAAATGCGAAGACATGAGCCAGATGAGGACAAATCCCAGACCTATCCCAGACCTAACCGGTGTTATCCTCTAAAATATTGATCGAGACCAGGTTTAGTTGACTATTTCAGTGTGCTGCAACACTACTACGTGATCCAAACCAGAAAAAAACTCAGGATCTGTCCAACAAGTATGCGAAAAGTTCAAAAGTTTGTGCCCGAAGAGGGCATATCCCAGATCGAACCCAGACCTGTTATCCTCTAAACTATTGATCCCAACCAGGTTTAATTGACTGCTACATTCTAGTACCACATAACTACGTGATCCAAACCAGAAAAAACTCAGGATCTGGCCAAAAAGTATGTGCAAAATGCGAAAACATGAGCCAGATGACGGCAGATCCCAGACCAAACCCAGACCTAACCGGTGGTATCCTTTAAAATATTGATCGAAACCAGGTTCAATTGACTGTTTCAGTGTGGTAACGCACTATCTACGTCATCCAAACCAGGAAAAACCCAGGATCTGGCCAACAAGTATGCGAAAATTTCGAAAGTATGAGCAAGATGATGGCAAGTACCAGACATAACAGAGACCTAACCGGTGTTATCCTCTAAAATATTCATCGAAACCAGGTTCAATTGAATGTTTCTGTGTGGTACCATTTTACTACGTGATCCACACCAGAAAAAAACCCAGGATCTGGCCAACAAGTATGCGAAAAACGCGAAAATATGAGCCAAATCATGGTAAATCCCAGACCAAACCCAAACAAAACCTTAGTTGTCCTCTAAAATATTGATCGGGACCAGGTTTAGTTGACTGTTTCAGTGTGGTACAACATTACTACGTGATACAAACCAGGTAAAAACCCAGGATCTGTCGAACAAGTATGGGAAGATTTCGAAAGTATGAGCAAGATGATGGCAAATACCAGACCTAACAGAGACCTAACCGTTGTTGTCCTCTAAAATATAGATCGAATCCAGGTTTAACTCACTGTTTCAGTGTGGTAACGCATTTCCTACATTATTCATACCAGAAAAACCCAGGATACGGCCAACAAGTATCCGAAAAGTGCGAAAGTATGTGCCAGATGAGGGCAAATCCCAGACCTAACCCAGACCTGTTATCCACTAAACTATTGATCGCAACCAGGTATAATTGACTGTTTTAGTGTGGTACCACATTACTACGTGATCCATACCAGAAAAAACCCAGGATCTGGCCAAAAAGTATGCGCAAAATGCTAAGACATGAGCCAGATGAGGACAAATCCCAGACCTATCCCAGACCAAACCGGTGTTATCCTCTAAAATATTGATCGAGACCAGGTTTAGTTGACTGTTTCAGTGTGCTGCAATACTACTACGAGATCCAAACCAGAAAAAAACTCAGGATCTGTCCAACAAGTATGCGAAAAGTTCGAAAGTATGAGCAAGATGATGGCAAATCCCAGACCTAACCCAGCCCTAACCGGTGTTATTCTCTAAAATATTCATCAATAACTGGTTTAATTGATGGTTTCAGTGTGGTACAACATTACTACGTGATCCAAACCAGAAAATGCCCAGGATCTGTCCGACAAGTATGTGAAAATGTCGAAAGTATGAACATGATAATGGCATATACCAGACCAAACAGACACCTAACCGGTGTTATCGTCTAAAATATAGATCGAATCCAGGTTTAATTCAGTGTTTCAGTGTGGCGTCGCGATTCCTACGTTATTCATTCCAGAAAAAACCCAGATCCGTCGAACAAGTATTGCGAAAAATGCGAAACTATGAGCCAAATCATGGTAAATCCCAGACCTAGCCCAGACATAACCATTGTTATCCTCTAAAATAATGATCGAGACCAGGTTTAGTTGACTGTTTCAGTGTGGTACAACATTACTACGTGATCCAAACCAGAAAAAAACCCAGGATCTGTCCAACAAGTATGCGAAAAGTTCGAAAGTATGAGCAAGATGATGGCAAATACCAGACCTAACCCAGACCTAACCGATGTTATCCTCTAAAATATTGATCGAAACCAGGTTCAATTGACTGTTTCAGTGCGGTACCACATTACAACGTTATCCAAACCTGAAAAAACCGAGGTTCCGGCCAAAAAGTATGCGAAAAATGCGACAGTATGAGCCAGATGAGGGCAAATCACAGACCTAAACCAGACCTAACCGGTGTTATCCTCTAAAATATTCATCGAAATCAGGTTTAATTAGCTGTTTCAGTGTGGTAACGCACTATCTACGTCATCCAAACCAGAAAAAACCCAGGATCTGGCCAACAAGTATTCGAAAAATGCGAAACTACGAGCCAAATCATGGTAAATCCCAGACCTAACCCAGACCTAACCGGTCTTATTCCCTAAAATATAGATCGAATCCAGGTTCAATTGACTGTTTCAGTGCGGTACCACATTACAACGTTATCCAAACCTGAAAAAACCGAGTATCTGTCCAACAAGTATGCGAAAAGTTCGAAAGTATGAGCAAGATGATGGCAAATACCAGACCTAACCCAGACCTAACCGATGTTATCCTCTAAAATATTGATCGAAACCAGGTTCAATTGACTGTTTCAGTTTGGTACCACATTACTACGTGATCCAAGCCAGAAAAAACCCAGGATCTGGCTAAAAAGTATACGCAAAATGCGAAAACATGAGCCAGATGATGGTAAATCCCAGACATAACCCTGACCTAACCGGTGCTATCCTGGAAAATATTGATCAAGACCAGGTTTAATTGATTGTTTCAGTTTGGTACCACATTACCACGTGATCCAAACCAGAAAAAACCGAGACCTAACCCAGACCTAACCGGTGTTATCCTGGAATATATTCACCGTAACCAGGTTTAATTGACTGTTTCATTCTAGTACCACACCACTACGTGATGCAAACCAGAAAAAAACCCAGGATCTGGCCAAAAGGTAGGCGCAATATGCGAAAACATGAGCCAGATGACGGCAAATCCCAGACCTAACCCAAACGTAACCGGTGGAATCCTCTAAAATATTGATCGAAACCAGGTTCAGTTGACTGTTTCAGTGCGGTACCACATTACAACGTTATCCAAACCAGAAAAAACCGAGGATCTGTCCAACAAGTATGCGAAAAGTGCGAAAGTATGTGCCAGAAGAGGGCGTATCCCAGATCGAACTCAGACCTGTTATCCTCTAAACTATTGATCCCAACCAGGTTTAATTGACTGTTTCATTCTAGTACCACACTACTACGTGATGCACACCAGAAAAAAACCCAGGATCTGGCCAACCGGTATGCGAAAAATGCGAAAGAATGAGCCGGGTGGGGGCAAATCTCAGACCTAACCCAGACCTAACCGGTGGTATCCTGTAAAATATTGATCGACTGCAGGTTTAATTGACTGTTTCAGTTTGGTACCACACTACTACGTCATCCAAATCAGAAAAAACCGAGGATCTGTCCAACAAGTATGCGAAAAGTGCGAAAGTATGTGCCAGAAGAGGGCATATCCCAGATCGAACCCAGACCTGTTATCCACAAAACTATTGAACCCAACCAGGTGTAATTGAGTGTTTCATTCTAGTACCACACTAATACGTGATCCACACCAGAAAAAAACCCAGGATCTGAACAAAAAGTATGCGCAAAATGCGAAAACATGAGCCAGATGACGGCAAATCCCAGACCTAACCCAGGCCTAACCGGTGTTATTCCCCATAATATTCATCGATATCAGGTTTAATTGGCAGTTTCAGTGTGGTAACGCATTACCTACGTCATCCAGACCAGAAAAAACTCAGGATATGGCCTACAAATAAACGAGAAATGCGAAAGTATGTGCCAGATGATGGCAAATACCAGACCTAACCCAGACCTAACCGGTGTTATTCTCTAAAATATTCATCGAAACCAGGTTTAATTGACTGTTTCAGTGTGGTGTCGCATTACCTACGTTATACAAGCCAGAAAAAAACCCAGGATATGGCCAAGAAATATGCGAAGAATGCGAAACTATGAGCCAGATCATGGTAAATCCCAGACCTATCCCACACCTAACCGGTGTTATCCTTGAAAATATTGATCGAAACCAGGTTTAATTGACTGTTTAATTCTAGTACCACATTACTACGTGATCCAAACCAGAAAAAAACCCAGGATCTGTCCAACAAGTATGCGAAAAATGCGAAAGTATGAGCCAAATGATGGTAAATCCTAGACATAACCCTGACCTAACCGGTGTTATCCTGGAAAATATTGATCAAGACCAGGTTTAATTGATTGTTTCAGTTTGGTACCACATTGCCACGTGATCCAAACCAGGAAAAACCGAGACCTAACCCAGACCTAACCGGTGTTATCCTGAAACATATTCACCGAAACCAGGTTTAATTGACTGTTTCATTCTAGTACCACACTACTACGTAATCCAAACCAGAAAAAAACCCAGAATCTGGCCAAAAAGTAGGCGCAATATGCGAAAACATGAGCCAGATGACGGCAAATCCCAGACCTAACCCAGACGTAACCGGTGGTATCCTCTAAAATATTGATCGAAACCAGGTTCAGTTGACTGTTTCAGTGCGGTACCACATTACAACGTTATCCAAACCAGAAAAAACCGAGGATCTGTCCAACAAGTATGCGAAAAGTGCGAAAGTATGTGCCAGAAGAGGGCATATCCCAGATCGAACCCAGACCTGTTATCCTCTAAACTATTGATCCCAACCAGGTTTAATTAACTGCTTCATTCTAGTACCACACCACTACGTGATCCACACCAGAGAAAACCCAGGATCTGGCCAACAGGTATGCGAAAAATGCGTAAGAATGAGCCAGGTGGGGGCAAATCCCAGACCTAACCCAGACCTAACAGGTGGTATCCTCTAAAATCTTGATCGAAACCAGGTTCAATTAACTGTTTCAGTGCGGTACCGCATTACAACGTTATCCAAACCAGTAAAAACCGGGGATCCGGCCAACAAGTATGCGAAAAATGCGACAGTATGAGCCAGATGACGGCAAATCCGAGACTTAACCCAGGCCTAACCGGTGTTATTCCCCAAAATATTCATCGCTACCAGGTTTAATTGACTGTTTCAGTGTGGTGACGCATTACCTACGTTATATAAACCAGAAAAAACCCAGGATATGGAGAACCAGTATGCGAAAGATGCGAAAGAATGAGCCAGGTGAGGGCATATCCCAGTCCTAACCCAGACCTAACCGGTGTTATTCTCTAGAATATTCATCAAAAACAGGTTTAATTGACGGTGTCAGTGTGGTAACGGTTTACCTACGTTATCAAAACCAGAAAAAACCCAGGATCTGTCCAACAAGTATGCGAAAAATGCGACAGTAAGAGCCAGATGACGGCAAATCCGAGACTTAAACCGGGCCTAACCGGTGTTATTCCCCAAAATATCCATCGATACCAGGTTTAATTGACAGTTTCAGTGTGGTGACGCATTACCTACGTTATACAAACCAGAAAAAAAGCAGGATATGGAGAACCAGTATGCGAGAAATGCGAAAACATGAGCCAGATGACGGCAGATCCCAGACCTAACCCAGACCTAACCGGCGGTATCCTCTAAAATATTGATCGAGACCAGGTTTAATTGACTGTTTCAGTTTGGTACCACATTACTACGTGATCTAAATCAGAAAAAACCCAGGATCTGTCAAACAAGTATGCGAAAAGTGCGAAAGTATGAGCAAGATGATGGCATATACCAGGCCTAACCGAGACCTAGCCGGTGTTACCCTCCAAAATATAGATCGCAAACAGGTATGATTGACTCTTTCAGTGTGGTACCACATTACTACGTGATCAAAATCAGAAAAAACCCAGCATCTGGCCAAAAAGTATGTGCAAAATGCGAAAATATGAGCCAGATGAGGGCAAATCCCAGACCTAACCCAGACATAACCTTCGTTATCCTCTAAAATATAGATCGAGTCCAGGTTTAATTCACTGTTTCAGTGTGGTAATGCAATTCCTACGTTATTCATACCAGAAAAAACCCAGGATACGGTCAAGAAGTGTGCGAAAAGAGCGAAAGTATGTGCCGGATGAGGGCAAATCCCAGACCTAACCCAGACCTAACCGGTGTTGTTCTGTAAAATATTCATCGAGACCAGGTTTAATCGACTGTTTCAGTTTGGTACCACATTACTACGTGATCCAAGCCAGAAAAAACCCAGGATCTGGCTAAAAAGTATACGCAAAATGCGAAAACATGAGCCAGATGACGGTAAATCCCAGACATAACCCTGACCTAACCGGTGTTATCCTGGAAAATATTGATCAAGACCAGGTTTAATTGATTGTTTCAGTTTGGTACCACATTACCACGAGATCCAAACCAGAAAAAACCGAGACCTAACCCAGACCTAACCGGTGTTATCCTGGAATATATTCATCGAAACCAGGTTTAATTGACTGTCTCATTCTAGTACCACTCTACTACGTGATCTACACCAGAAAAAACCCAGGATCTGGCAAAAAAGTATACGCAAAATGCGAAAACATGAGCCAGATGACGGCAGATCCCAGACCTAACCCAGACCTAACCAGTGGTATCCTCTAAAATATTGATCGAAACCAGGTTCAATTGACTGTTTCTGTGTGGTACCATATTACTACGTGATCCACACCAGAAAAAAACACAGGATCTGGCCAACAAGTATGCAAAAAATGCGAAAGAATGAGCCAGGTGGGGGCAAATCCCAGACCTAACCCAGACCTAACCGATGTTATCCTGTAAAATATTGATCGAGACCAGGTTTAATTGACTGTTTCAGTTTGGTACCACATTACTACGTGATCTAAATCAGAAAAAACCCAGGATCTGGCCAACAAGCATGCGAAAAATACGAAAGTATGAGCCAGATCATGGTAAATACCAGGCCTAACCCAAACATAGCCTTTGTTATTCTCTAAAATATTGATCGAGACCAGGTTTAGTTGACTGTTTAAGTGTGGTACAACATTACTACGTGATCCAAACCAGAAAAAACCCAGGATCTGTCAAACAAGTATGCGAAAAGTGCAAGAGTATGAGCAAGATGATGGCATATACCAGGCCTTACCGTGACCTAGCCGGTGTTATTCCCCAAAATATTCATCGATAGCAGGTTTAATTGGCAGTTTCAGTGTGGTAACGCATTACCTACGTCATCCAGACCAGAAAAAACTCAGGATATGGCCTACAAATAAACGAGAAATGCGAAAGTATGTGCCAGATGATGGCAAGTACCAGACATAACAGAGACCTAACCGGTGTTATCCTCTAAAATATTCATCGAAACCAGGTTCAATTGAATGTTTCTGTGTGGTACCATTTTACTACGTGATCCACACCAGAAAAAAACCCAGGATCTGGCCAACAAGTATGCGAAAAACGCGAAAATATGAGCCAAATCATGGTAAATCCCAGACCAAACCCAAACAAAACCTTAGTTGTCCTCTAAAATATTGATCGGGACCAGGTTTAGTTGACTGTTTAAGTGTGGTACAACATTACTACGTGATCCAAACCAGAAAAAACCCAGGATCTGTCAAACAAGTATGCGAAAAGTGCAAGAGTATGCGCAAGATGATGGCATATACCAGGCCTTACCGAGACCTAGCCGGTGTTATCCTCTATAATATGGATCGCAAACAGGTATAATTGACTGTTTCAGTGTGGTACCACATTACTACGTGATCCAAACCAGAAAAAACCCAGGATCTGGCCAAAAAGTATATGCAAAATGCGAAAACATGATCCAGATGAGGGCAAATCCCAGACCTAACCCAGACCTGTTATCCTCTAAACTATTGATCGCAAACAGTTATAATTGACTGTTCCAGTGTGGTACCACATTACTACGTGATCCAAGCCAGAAAAAACCCAGGATATGGCCAACAAATATGCGAAGAATGCGAAAGTATGTGCAAGATGATGGCATATCCCAGGCCTAACCCAGACATAACCGGTGTTATTCCGTAAAATATCCATCGAAACCAGGTTTAATTGGCTGTTTCAGTGTGGTAACGCACTATCTACGTCATCCAAACCAGAAAAAACCCGGGATCTGGCCAACAAGTATGCGAAAAATGCGAAACTACGAGACAAATCATGGTAAATCCCAGACCTAACCCAGACATAGCCTTTGTTATTCTCTAAAATATTGATCGAGACCAGGTTTAGTTGACTGTTTAAGTGTGGTACAACATTACTACGTGATCCAAACCAGAAAAAACCCAGGATCTGTCAAACAAGTATGCGAAAAGTGCAAGAGTATGCGCAAGATGATGGCATATACCAGGCCTTACCGTGACCTAGCCGGTGTTATCCTCTAAAATATAGATCGCAAACAGGTATAATTGACTGTTTCAGTGTGGTACCTCATTACTACGTGATCCAAGCCAGAAAAAACCCAGGATCTGGCCAAAAAGTATGTGCAAAATGCGAAAACATGATCCAGATTAGGGCAAATCCCAGACCTAACCCAGACCTGTTATCCTCTAAACTATTGATCGCAAACAGGTATAATTGACTGTTCCAGTGTGGTACCACATTACTACGTGATCCAAGCCAGAAAAAAACGCAGTATACGGCCGACAAGTTTGCGAAAAGTGCGAAAGTGTGTGCCAGATGAGGGCAAATCCCAGACCTAACCCAGACCTGTTATCCTCTAAACTATTGATCGCAACCAGGTATAATTGACTGTTTCAGTGTGGTACCACATTACTACGTGATCCAAACCAGAAAAAACCCAGGATCTGACCAAAAAGTATGCGCAAAATGCGAAAACATGAGCCAGACGACGGGAAATCCCAGACCTAACCCAGACCTAACAGGTGGTATCCTCTAAAATATTGATCGAAGCCAGGTTCAATTGACTGTTTCAGTGCGGTACCGCATTACAACGTTATCCAAACCAGCAAAAACCCAGGATCTGTCGAACAAGTATGCTAAAAGTTCGAAAGTATGAGCAAGATGATGGCAAATACCAGACCTAACAGAGACCTAACCGGTGTTATCCTCTAAAATATAGATCCAATCCAGGTTTAATTCACTGTTTCAGTGTGGCAACGCATTTCCTACGTTATTCATACCAGAAAAATCCCAGGATATGGCCAACAAATATGCGAAAAATGCGAAAGTATGTGCAAGATGATGGCAAATCCCAGACCTAACCCAGACCAAACCGGTGTTATTCTCTAAAATATTCATCATAAACAGATTTAATTGGCTGTTTCAGTGTGCAACGCATTTCCTACGTTATTCATACCAGAAAAATCCCAGGATACGGCCGACAAGTATGCGAAAAGTGCGAAAGTATGCGCAAGATGATGGCATATACCAGGCCTTACCGAGGCCTAGCCGGTGTTATCCTCTATAATATAGATCGCAAACAGGTATAATTGACTGTTTCCGTGTGGAACCACATTACTACGTGATCAAAGCCAGAAAAAACCCTGGATTTGGCCAAAAAGTATGCGCAAAATGCGAAAACATGAGCCAGATGTGGGCGAATCGCAGACCTAACAGAGACCTAACCGGTGTTATCCTCTAAAATATTCATCGAATCCAGGTTTAATTCACTGTTTCACAGTGGTAACGCATTTCCTACGTTATCCAAACCAGAAAAACCCAGGATACGGCCACCAAGTATGCGAAAAGTGCGAAAGTATGTGCCAGATGAGGGCAAATCCCAGATCTAACCCAGACCTGTTATCCTCTAAACTATAGATAGCAAACAGGTATTATTGACTGTTTTTAGTGTGGTACCACATTACTACGTGATCCAAACCAAGAAAAACCCAGGATCTGGCCAAAAAGTATGTGCAAAATGCGAAAACATGAGCCAGATGACGGCAAAACCCAGACCTAACCCAGAACTAAACGGTGGTATCCTCGAAAATATTGATCGAAACCAGGTGCAATTGACTGTTTCCGTGTGGTACCATATTACTACGTGATCCACACCAGAAAAAAACCCAGGATCTGGCCAACAAGAATGCGAAAAGTGCGAAAGAATGTGCCAGTTGGGGACAAATCCCAGACCTAACCGGTGTTATCCTGGAAAATATTGATCGAGGCCAGGTTTTATTGACTGTTTCGGTTTGGTACCACACTACTACGTGATCCAAATCAGAAAAAAGCCCAGGATCTGGAGAACAAGTATGCGAAAAGTGCGAAAGAATGAGCCAGGTGAGGGCATATCCCAGTCCTAACCCAGACCTAACCGGTGTTATCCTGGAAAATATTGATCGAGACTAGGTTTAATTGACTGTTTCAGTTTGGTACCACATTACTACGTGATCCAAACCAGAAGAAACCCAGGATCTGGCCAAAAAGTATGTGCAAAATGCGAAAATATGTGCCGGATGAGGGCAAATCCCAGACCTAACCCAGACCTAACCGGTGTTATCCTCTAAAATATTCATCGAAACCAGGTTTAATTGGCTGTTTCAGTGTGGTACCACATTACTACGTGATCCAAACCAGAAAAAACCCAGGATCTGACCAAAAAGTATGCGCAAAATGCGAAAACATGAGCCAGACGACGGCAAATCCCAGACCTAACCCAGACCTAACAGGTGGTATCCTCTAAAATATTGATCGAAACCAGGTTCAATTGACTGTTTCAGTGCGGTACCGCATTACAACGTTATCCAACCCAGAAAAAACTGAGGATCCGGCCGACAAGTATGCGAAAAGTGCGAAAGTATGTGCAAGATGATGGCAAATCCCAGACCTAACCAAAACCTAACCGGTGTTATTCCCTAAAATATTCATCGAAACCAGGTTTAATAGGCTGTTTCTGTGTGGTAACGCACTATCTACGTCATCCAAAACAGAAAAAACCCGGGATCTGGCCAACAAGTATGCGAAAAATGCGACAGTATGAGCCAGATGAGGGCAAATCCCAGACCTAACCCAGACCTAACCGGTGTTATCCTGGAAAATATTGATCGAGACCAGGTTTAATTGACTGTTTAAGTATGGTACAACATTACTACGTGATCCAAACCAGAAAAAACCCAGGATCTGTCAAACAAGTATGCGAAAAGTGCGAAAGTATGCGCTAGATGATGGCATATCCCAGGCCTTACCGAGACCTAGCCGGTGTTATCCTCTATAATATAGATCGCAAACAGGTATAATTGACTGTTTCAGTGTGGAACCACATTACTACGTGATCCACGCCAGAAAAAACCCTGGATTTGGCCGAAAAGTATGCGCAAAATGCGAAAACATGAGCCAGATGAGGGCGAATCGCAGACCTAACCCAGACCTAACCGGTGTTATCCTCTAAAATATTCATCGAATCCAGGTTTAATTCACTGTATCACAGTGGTAACGCATTTCCTACGTTATCCAAACCAGAAAAACCCAGGATACGGCCACCAAGTATGCGAAAAGTGCGAAAGTATGTGCCAGATGAGGGCAAATCCGAGTCCTAACCCAGACCTGTTATCCTCTAAACTATAGATAGCAAACAGGTATTATTGACTGTTTTTAGTGTGGTATCACATTACTACGTGATCCAAACCAAGGAAACCCCAGGATCTGGAGAACAAGTATGCGAAAAGTGCGAAAGAATGAGCCAGGTGAGGGCATATCCCAGTCCTAACCCAGACCTAACCGGTGTTATCCTGGAAAATATTGATCGAGACCAGGTTTAATTGACTGTTTCAGTTTGGTACCACATTACTACGTGATCTAAATCAGAAAAAAACCCAGGATCTGGCCAAAAAGTATGCGAAAAATCCGAAAATATGAGCCAGATCATGGTAAATACCAGGCCCAACCCAGACATAGCCTTTGTTATTCTCTAAAATATTGATCGACACCAGGTTTAGTTGACTGTTTCAGTGTGGTACAACATTACTACGTGATCCAAACCAGAAGAAACCCTGGATCTGTCAAATAAGTATGCGAAAAGTGCGAAAGTATGAGCAAGATGATGGCATATACCAGGCCTAACCGAGACCCAGCCGGTGCTATCCTCTAAAATATAGATCGCAAACACGTATAATTGACTGTTTCAGTGTGGTACCACATTACTACCTGATCCAAACCAGAAGAAACCCAGGATCTGGCCAAAAAGTATGTGCAAAATGCGAAAATATGCGCCGGATGAGGGCAAATCCCAGACCTAACCCAGACCTGTTATCCTCTAAACTATTGATCGCAAACAGGTATAATTGACTGTTTCAGTGTGGAACCACATTACTACGTGATCCAAGCCAGAAAAAACCCAGGATTTGGCCAAAAAGTATTCGCAAAATGCGACAACATGAGCCAGATGAGGGCGAATCCCAGACCTAACCCAGACCTGTTATCCTTTAAACTATTGATCGCAAACAGGTATAATTGACTGTTCCAGTGTGGTACCACATTACTACGTGATCCAAGCCAGAAAAAACCCTGGATCTGGCCAAAAAGTATGCGCAAAATGCGAAAACGAGCCAGATGAGTGCGAATCGCAGACCTAACCCAGACCTAACCGGTGTTATCCTCTAAAATATTCATCGAATCCAGGTTTAATTCACTGTATCACAGTGGTAACGCATTTCCTACGTTATCCAAACCAGAAAAACCCAGGATACGGCCACCAAGTATGCGAAAAGTGCGAAAGTATGTGCCAGATGAGGGCAAATCCGAGTCCTAACCCAGACCTGTTATCCTCTAAACTATAGATAGCAAACAGGTATTATTGACTGTTTTTAGTGTGGTACCACATTACTACGTGATCCAAACCAAGAAAACCCCAGGATCTGGAGAACAAGTATGCGAAAAGTGCGAACGAATGAGCCAGGTGAGGGCATATCCCAGTCCTAACCCAGACCTAACCGGTGTTATCCTGGAAAATATTGATCGAGACCAGGTTTAATTGACTGTTTCAGTTTGGTACCACATTACTACGTGATCTAAATCAGAAAAAAACCCAGGATCTGGCCAAAAAGTATGCGAAAAATCCGAAAATATGAGCCAGATCATGGTAGATACCAGGCCCAACCCAGACATAGCCTTTGTTATTCTCTAAAATATTGATCGACACCAGGTTTAGTTGACTGTTTCAGTGTGGTACAACATTACTACGTGATCCAAACCAGAAGAAACCCTGGATCTGTCAAATAAGTATGCGAAAAGTGCGAAAGTATGAGCAAGATGATGGCATATACCAGGCCTAACCGAGACCCAGCCGGTGCTATCCTCTAAAATATAGATCGCAAACACGTATAATTGACTGTTTCAGTGTGGTACCACATTACTACCTGATCCAAACCAGAAGAAACCCAGGATCTGGCCAAAAAGTATGTGCAAAATGCGAAAATATGCGCCGGATGAGGGCAAATCCCAGACCTAACCCAGACCTGTTATCCTCTAAACTATTGATCGCAAACAGGTATAATTGACTGTTTCAGTGTGGAACCACATTACTACGTCATCCAAGCCAGAAAAAACCGAGGATTTGGCCAAAAAGTATTCGCAAAATGCGAAAACATGAGCCAGATGAGGGCGAATCCCAGACCTAACCCAGACCTGTTATCCTCTAAACTATTGATCGCAAACAGGTATAATTGACTGTTCCAGTGTGGTACCACATTACTACGTGATCCAAGCCAGAAAAAACCCTGGATCTGGCCAAAAAGTATGCGCAAAATGCGAGAACATGAGCCAGATGAGGGCAAATCCCATACCTAACCCTGACCTAACCGGTGTTATTCTCTAAAATATTCATCATAAACAGGCTTAATTGACGGCTTCAGTGTGGTAACGCTTTACCTACGTTATCCAAACCAGAAAAACCCCAGGATATGGCCAACAAATATGCGAAAAATGCGAAACTACGAGCCAAATCATGGTAAATCCCAGACCTAATCCAGACATAACTTTTGTTATCCTCTAAAATATTGATCGGGACCAGGTTTAGTTGACTGTTTCAGTGTGGTACAACATTACTACGTGATCCAAACCAGAAAAAAACCCAGGATCTGTCGAACAAGTATGCGAAATGTTCGAAAGTATGCGCAAGATGATGGCAAATACCAGACCTAACAGAGAGTTAACCGGTGTTATCCTCTAAAATATAGATCCAATCCAGGTTTAATTCACTGTTTCAATGTGGCAACGCATTTCCTACGTTATTCATACCAGAAAAATCCCAGGATACGGCCGACAAGTATGCGAAAAGTGCGAAAGTATGATCCTGATGATGGCAAATCCCAGACCTAACCCAGACCTAACCGGTGTTATCCCGGAAAATATTGATCGAGACCAGGTTTAATTGACTGTTTCAGTTTGGTACCACATTACTACGTGATCCATACCAGAAAAAAACCCAGGATCTGTCCAACAAGTATGCGAAAAATGCGAAACTATGGGCCAGATCATGGTAAATCCCAGACCTAACCCAGACATAACCTTTGTTATCCTCTAGAATATTAATCGAGACCAGGTTTAGTTGACTGTTTCAGTGCGGTACAACATTACTACGTGATCGAAATCAGAAAAAACCCAGGATCTGTGCAACAAGTATGCGGAAAGTGCGAAAGTATGAGCAAGATGATGGCATATACCAGTCTTGACCGAGACTTAATCGGTGTTATCCTCTAAAATATACATCGAATCCAGGTTTAATTGGCTGTTCCAGTGTGGTAACGCATTACCTACGTTATTCATACCAGAAAAATCCCAGGATACGGCCGACAAGTAAGCGAAAAGTGCGAAAGTATGTGCCAGATGAGGGCAAATCCCAGACCATACCCAGACCTGTTATCCTCTAAACTATTGATCGCAACCAGGTATAATTGACTGTTTCAGTGTGGTACCACACTACTACGTGATCCAAACCAGAAAAAACCCAGGATCTGACCAAAAAGAATGCGCAAAATGCGAAAACATGAGCCAGATGACGGCAAATCCCAGACCTAACCCAGACCTGTTATCCTCTAAACTATTGATCGCAACCAGGTATAATTGACTGTTTCAGTGTGGAACCACATTACTACGTGATCCAAGCCAGTAAAAACCCAGGATCTGGCCTACAAGTATGCGAAAAATGCGAAACTACGAGCCAAATCATGGTAAATCCCAGACCTAACTCAGACATAACCTTTGTTATCCTCTAAAATATTTATCGGGACCAGGTTTAGTTGACTGTTTCAGTGTGGTACAACATTACTACGTGATCCAAACCAGAAAAAAACCCAGGATCTGTCCAACAAGTATGCGAAAAGTTCGAAAGTATGAGCAAGATGATGGCAAATACCAGACCTAACAGAGAGCTAACCGGTGTTATCCTATAAAATATAGATCCAATACAGGTTTAATTCACTGTTTCAGTGTGGCAACGCATTTCCTACGTTATTCATACCAGAAAAATCCCAGGATACGGCCGACAAGTATGCGAAAAGTGCGAAAGTATGTGCCAGATGAGGGCAAATCCCAGACCTAACCCAGACCTGTTATCCTCTAAACTATTGATCGCAACCAGGTATAATTGACTGTTTCAGTGTGGTAACGCTTTAGCTACGTTATCCAAACCAGAAAAAACCCAGGATATGGCCAACAAGTATTGCGAAAAGTGCGAAAGTATGTGCAAGATGATGGCAAATCCCAGACCTAACCCAGACCTAACCGGTGTTATTCCCTAAAATATTCATCGAAACCAGGTTTAATTGGCTGTTTCAGTGTGGTAACGCACTATCTACGTCATCCAAAACAGAAAAAACCCGGGATCTGGCCAACAAGTATGCGAAAAATGCGACAGTATGAGCCAGATGAGGGCAAATCCCAGACCTAACCCAGACCTAACCGGTGTTATCCTGGAAAATATTGATCGAGACCAGGTTTAATTGACTGTTTCAGTTTGGTACCACACTACTACGTGATCCAAATCCGAAAAAAACCCAGGATCTGGAGAACAAGTATGCGAAAAATGCGAAAGAATGAGCCAGATCATGGTAAATACCAGGCCTAACCCAGACATAGCCTTTGTTATTCTCTAAAATATTGATCGAGACCAGGTTTAGTTGACTGTTTAAGTGTGGTACAACATTACTACGTGATCCAAACCAGAAAAAACCCAGGATCTGTCAAACAAGTATGCGAAATGTGCGAAAGTATGCGCAAGATGATGGCATATACCAGACCTAACCCAGACCTAACAAGTGGTATCCTCTAAAATATTGATCGAAACCAGGTATGATTGACTGTTTCAGTGTGGTAACGCTTTACCTACGTCATCCAAACCAGAAAAAACCCAGGATATGGCCAACAAGTATGCGAAAAGTGCGAAAGTATGTGCAAGATGTTGGCAAATCCCAGACCTAACCCAGACCTAACCGGTGTTATTCCCTAAAATATTCATCGAAACCAGGTATAATTGACTGTTTCAGTGTGGTAACGCTTTAGCTACGTTATCCAAACCAGAAAAAATCCAGGATATGGCCAACAAGTATTGCGAAAAGTGCGAAAGTATGTGCAAGATGATGGCAAATCCCAGACCTAACCCAGACCTAACCGGTGTTATCCTGGAAAATATTGATCGAGACCAGGTTTAATTGACTGTTTCAGTTTGGTACCACACTACTACGTGATCCAAATCCGAAAAAAACCCAGGATCTGGAGAACAAGTATGCGAAAAATGCGAAAGTATGAGCCAGATCATGGTAAATACCAGGCCTAACCCAGACATAGCCTTCGTTATCCTCTAAAACATTGATCGAAACCAGGTTCAATTACTGTTTCAGTGCGGTACCACATTACAACGTTATCCAAACCAGAAAAAAACCCAGGATCTGTCCAACAAGTATGCGAAAAGTGCGACAGTATGAGCCAGATGAGGGCAAATCCCAGACCTAACCCAAACCTAACCGGTGTCATTCTCTAAAATATACATCGAAACCAGGTTTAATTGGCTGTTTCAGTGTGGTAACGCACTATCTACGTCATCCAAAACAGAAAAAACCCGGGATCTGGCCAACAAGTATGCGAAAAATGCGACAGTATGAGCCAGATGAGGGCAAATCCCAGACCTAACCCAGACCTAACCGGTGTTATCCTGGAAAATATTGATCGAGACCAGGTTTAATTGACTGTTTCAGTTTGGTACCACACTACTACGTGATCCAAATCCGAAAAAAACCCAGGATCTGGAGAACAAGTATGCGAAAAATGCGAAAGAATGAGCCAGGTGAGGGCATATCCCAGTCCTAACCCAGACCTAACCGGTGTTATCCTGGACAATATTGATCGAGACCAGGTTTAATTGACTGTTTCAGTCTGGTGCCACATTACTGCGTGATCTAAAGCAGAAAAAACCCAGGATCTGGCCAACAAGTATGCGAAAAATCCGAAAGTATGAGCCAGATCATGGTAAATACCAGGCCTAACCCAGACATAGCCTTTGTTATTCACTAAAATATTGATCGAGACCAGGTTTAGTTGACTGTTTAAGTGTGGTACAACATTACTACGTGATCCAAACCAGAAAAAACCCAGGATCTATCAAACAAGTATGCGAAAAGTGCGAAAGTATGCGCAAGATGATGGCATATACCAGACCTAACCCAGACCTAACAAGTGGTATCCTCTAAAATATTGATCGAAACCAGGTATGATTGACTGTTTCAGTGTGGTAACGCTTTACCTACGTCATCCAAACCAGAAAAAACCCAGGATATGGCCAACAAGTATGCGAAAAGTGCGAAAGTATGTGCAAGATGATGGCAAATCCCAAACCTAACCCAGACCTAACCGGTGTTATTCCCTAAAATATTCATCGAAACCAGGTTTAATTGGCTGTTTCAGTGTGGTAACGCACTATCTACGTCATCCAAAACAGAAAAAACCCGGGATCTGGCCAACAAGTATGCGAAAAATGCGACAGTATGAGCCAGATGAGGGCAAATCCCACACCTAACCCAGACCTAACCGGTGTTATCCTGGAAAATATTGACCGAGACCAGGTTTAATTGACTGTTTCAGTTTGGTACCACATTACTACGTCATCCAAGCCAGAAAAAACCGAGGATTTGGCCAAAAAGTATTCGCAAAATGCGAAAACATGAGCCAGATGAGGGCGAATCCCAGACCTAACCCAGACCTGTTATCCTCTAAACTATTGATCGCAAACAGGTATAATTGACTGTTCCAGTGTGGTACCACATTACTACGTGATCCAAGCCAGAAAAAACCCTGGATCTGGCCAAAAAGTATGCGCAAAATGCGAGAACATGAGCCAGATGAGGGCAAATCCCATACCTAACCCAGACCTAACCGGTGTTATTCTCTAAAATATTCATCATAAACAGGCTTAATTGACGGCTTCAGTGTGGTAACGCTTTACCTACGTTATCCAAACCAGAAAAACCCCAGGATATGGCCAACAAATATGCGAAAAATACGAAACTACGAGCCAAATCATGGTAAATCCCAGACCTAATCCAGACATAACTTTTGTTATCCTCTAAAATATTGATCGGGACCAGGTTTAGTTGACTGTTTCAGTGTGGTACAACATTACTACGTGATCCAAACCAGAAAAAAACCCAGGATCTGTCGAACAAGTATGCGAAATGTTCGAAAGTATGCGCAAGATGATGGCAAATACCAGACCTAACAGAGAGCTAACCGGTGTTATCCTCTAAAATATAGATCCAATCCAGGTTTAATTCACTGTTTCAATGTGGCAACGCATTTCCTACGTTATTCATACCAGAAAAATCCCAGGATACGGCCGACAAGTATGCGAAAAGTGCGAAAGTATGATCCTGATGATGGCAAATCCCAGACCTAACCCAGACCTAACCGGTGTTATCCCGGAAAATATTGATCGAGACCAGGTTTAATTGACTGTTTCAGTTTGGTACCACATTACTACGTGATCCATACCAGAAAAAAACCCAGGATCTGTCCAACAAGTATGCGAAAAATGCGAAACTATGGGCCAGATCATGGTAAATCCCAGACCTAACCCAGACATAACCTTTGTTATCCTCTAGAATATTAATCGAGACCAGGTTTAGTTGACTGTTTCAGTGCGGTACAACATTACTACGTGATCGAAATCAGAAAAAACCCAGGATCTGTGCAACAAGTATGCGGAAAGTGCGAAAGTATGAGCAAGATGATGGCATATACCAGTCTTGACCGAGACTTAATCGGTGTTATCCTCTAAAATATACATCGAATCCAGGTTTAATTGGCTGTTCCAGTGTGGTAACGCATTACCTACGTTATTCATACCAGAAAAATCCCAGGATACGGCCGACAAGTAAGCGAAAAGTGCGAAAGTATGTGCCAGATGAGGGCAAATCCCAGACCAAACCCAGACCTGTTATCCTCTAAACTATTGATCGCAACCAGGTATAATTGACTGTTTCAGTGTGGTACCACACTACTACGTGATCCAAACCAGAAAAAACCCAGGATCTGACCAAAAAGAATGCGCAAAATGCGAAAACATGAGCCAGATGACGGCAAATCCCAGACCTAACCCAGACCTGTTATCCTCTAAACTATTGATCGCAACCAGGTATAATTGACTGTTTCAGTGTGGAACCACATTACTACGTGATCCAAGCCAGTAAAAACCCAGGATCTGGCCTACAAGTATGCGAAAAATGCGAAACTACGAGCCAAATCATGGTAAATCCCAGACCTAACCCAGACATAACCTTTGTTATCCTCTAAAATATTTATCGGGACCAGGTTTAGTTGACTGTTTCAGTGTGGTACAACATTACTACGTGATCCAAACCAGAAAAAAACCCAGGATCTGTCCAACAAGTATGCGAAAAGTTCGAAAGTATGAGCAAGATGATGGCAAATACCAGACCTAACAGAGAGCTAACCGGTGTTATCCTATAAAATATAGATCCAATACAGGTTTAATTCACTGTTTCAGTGTGGCAACGCATTTCCTACGTTATTCATACCAGAAAAATCCCAGGATACGGCCGACAAGTATGCGAAAAGTGCGAAAGTATGTGCCAGATGAGGGCAAATCCCAGACCTAACCCAGACCTGTTATCCTCTAAACTATTGATCGCAACCAGGTATAATTGACTGTTTCAGTGTGGTAACGCTTTAGCTACGTTATCCAAACCAGAAAAAACCCAGGATATGGCCAACAAGAATTTTGCGAAAAGTGCGAAAGTATGTGCAAGATGATGGCAAATCCCAGACCTAACCCAGACCTAACCGGTGTTATTCCCTAAAATATTCATCGAAACCAGGTTTAATTGGCTGTTTCAGTGTGGTAACGCACTATCTACGTCATCCAAAACAGAAAAAACCCGGGATCTGGCCAACAAGTATGCGAAAAATGCGACAGTATGAGCCAGATGAGGGCAAATCCCAGACCTAACCCAGACCTAACCGGTGTTATCCTGGAAAATATTGATCGAGACCAGGTTTAATTGATTGTTTCAGTTTGGTACCACACTACTACGTGATCCAAATCCGAAAAAAACCCAGGATCTGGAGAACAAGTATGCGAAAAATGCGAAAGAATGAGCCAGATCATGGTAAATACCAGGCCTAACCCAGACATAGCCTTTGTTATTCTCTAAAATATTGATCGAGACCAGGTTTAGTTGACTGTTTAAGTGTGGTACAACATTACTAGGTGATCCAAACCAGAAAAAACCCAGGATCTGTCAAACAAGTATGCGAAATGTGCGAAAGTATGCGCAAGATGATGGCATATACCAGACCTAACCCAGACCTAACAAGTGGTATCCTCTAAAATATTGATCGAAACCAGGTATGATTGACTGTTTCAGTGTGGTAACGCTTTACCTACGTCATCCAAACCAGAAAAAACCCAGGATATGGCCAACAAGTATGCGAAAAGTGCGAAAGTATGTGCAAGATGTTGGCAAATCCCAGACCTAACCCAGACCTAACCGGTGTTATTCCCTAAAATATTCATCGAAACCAGGTATAATTGACTGTTTCAGTGTGGTAACGCTTTAGCTACGTTATCCAAACCAGAAAAAATCCAGGATATGGCCAACAAGTATTGCGAAAAGTGCGAAAGTATGTGCAAGATGATGGCAAATCCCAGACCTAACCCAGACCTAACCGGTGTTATCCTGGAAAATATTGATCGAGACCAGGTTTAATTGACTGTTTCAGTTTGGTACCACACTACTACGTGATCCAAATCCGAAAAAAACCCAGGATCTGGAGAACAAGTATGCGAAAAATGCGAAAGTATGAGCCAGATCATGGTAAATACCAGGCCTAACCCAGACATAGCCTTCGTTATCCTCTAAAACATTGATCGAAACCAGGTTCAATTACTGTTTCAGTGCGGTACCACATTACAACGTTATCCAAACCAGAAAAAAACCCAGGATCTGTCCAACAAGTATGCGAAAAGTGCGACAGTATGAGCCAGATGAGGGCAAATCCCAGACCTAACCCAAACCTAACCGGTGTCATTCTCTAAAATATACATCGAAACCAGGTTTAATTGGCTGTTTCAGTGTGGTAACGCACTATCTACGTCATCCAAAACAGAAAAAACCCGGGATCTGGCCAACAAGTATGCGAAAAATGCGACAGTATGAGCCAGATGAGGGCAAATCCCAGACCTAACCCAGACCTAACCGGTGTTATCCTGGAAAATATTGATCGAGACCAGGTTTAATTGACTGTTTCAGTTTGGTACCACACTACTACGTGATCCAAATCCGAAAAAAACCCAGGATCTGGAGAACAAGTATGCGAAAAATGCGAAAGAATGAGCCAGGTGAGGGCATATCCCAGTCCTAACCCAGACCAAACCGGTGTTATCCTGGACAATATTGATCGAGACCAGGTTTAATTGACTGTTTCAGTCTGGTGCCACATTACTGCGTGATCTAAAGCAGAAAAAACCCAGGATCTGGCCAACAAGTATGCGAAAAATCCGAAAGTATGAGCCAGATCATGGTAAATACCAGGCCTAACCCAGACATAGCCTTTGTTATTCACTAAAATATTGATCGAGACCAGGTTTAGTTGACTGTTTAAGTGTGGTACAACATTACTACGTGATCCAAACCAGAAAAAACCCAGGATCTGTCAAACAAGTATGCGAAAAGTGCGAAAGTATGCGCAAGATGATGGCATATACCAGACCTAACCCAGACCTAACAAGTGGTATCCTCTAAAATATTGATCGAAACCAGGTATGATTGACTGTTTCAGTGTGGTAACGCTTTACCTACGTCATCCAAACCAGAAAAAACCCAGGATATGGCCAACAAGTATGCGAAAAGTGCGAAAGTATGTGCAAGATGATGGCAAATCCCAAACCTAACCCAGACCTAACCGGTGTTATTCCCTAAAATATTCATCGAAACCAGGTTTAATTGGCTGTTTCAGTGTGGTAACGCACTATCTACGTCATCCAAAACAGAAAAAACCCGGGATCTGGCCAACAAGTATGCGAAAAATGCGACAGTATGAGCCAGATGAGGGCAAATCCCAGACCTAACCCAAACCTAACCGGTGTCATTCTCTAAAATATACATCGAAACCAGGTTTAATTGGCTGTTTCAGTGTGGTAACGCACTATCTACGTCATCCAAAACAGAAAAAACCCGGGATCTGGCCAACAAGTATGCGAAAAATCCGAAAGTATGAGCCAGATCATGGTAAATACCAGGCCTAACCCAGACATAGCCATTGTTATTCTCTAAAATATTGATCGAGACCAGGTTTAGTTGACTGTTTAAGTGTGGTACAACATTACTACGTGATCCAAACCAGAAAAAACCCAGGATCT
Source organism: Colletes latitarsis (assembly GCF_051014445.1). Taxonomy (NCBI): domain Eukaryota; kingdom Metazoa; phylum Arthropoda; class Insecta; order Hymenoptera; family Colletidae; genus Colletes; species Colletes latitarsis. The sequence continues at coordinate 8,502,222 of NC_135141.1, read as the reverse complement.
GGCAAACAAGTATGCGAAAAGTGCGAAGGTATGCGCAAGATGATGGCATATACCAGGCCTTACCGAGACCTAGCCGGTGTTATCCTCTATAATATAGATCGCAAACAGGTATTATTGACTGTTTCAGTGTGGTACCACATTACTACGTGATCCAAACCAGAAAAAACTCAGGATCTGGCCAAAAAGTATGTACAAAATGCGAAAACATGAGCCAGATGAGGGCAAATCCCAGACCTAACCCAGACATAACCTTTGTTATCCTCTAAAATATTGATCGAGACCAGGTTTAGTTGACTGTTTCAGTGCGGTACCATATTACTACGTGATCCACACCAGAAAAAAACCCAGGATCTGGCCAACAAGTATGCGAAAAATGCGAAAGAATGAGCCAGGTGGGGGCAAATCCCAGACCTAACACAGACCTAACCGGTGTTATCCTGGAAAATATTGATCGACACCAGGTTTTATTGACTGTTTCGGTTTGGTACCACACTACTACGTGATCCAAATCAGAAAAAAACCCAGGATCTGGAGAACAAGTATGCGAAAAATGCGAAAGAATGAGCCAGGTGAGGGCATATCCCAGTCCTAACTCAGACCTAACCGGTGTTATCCTGGAAAATATTGATCGAGACCAGGTTTAATTGACTGTTTCAGTTTGGTACCACATTACTACGTGATGTAAATCAGAAAAAACCCAGGATCTGGCCAACAAGTATGCGAAAAATCCGAAAGTATGAGCCAGATCATGGTAAATACCAGGCCTAACCCAGACATAGCCTTTGTTATTCTCTAAAATATTGATCGAGACCAGGTTTAGTTGACTGTTTAAGTGTGGTACAACATTACTACGTGATCCAAGCCAGAAAAAACCCAGGATCTGTCAAACAAGTATGCGAAAAGTGCGAAGGTATGCGCAAGATGATGGCATATACCAGGCCTTACCGAGACCTAGCCGGTGTTATCCTCTATAATATAGATCGCAAACAGGTATAATTGACTGTTTCAGTGTGGTACCACATTACTACGTGATCCAAACCAGAAAAAACTCAGGATCTGGCCAAAAAGTATGTGCAAAATGCGAAAACATGAGCCAGATGAGGGCAAATCCCAGACCTAACCCAGACCTGTCATCCTCTAAACTATTGATCGCAAACAGGTATAATTGACTGTTCCAGTGTGGTACCACATTACTACGTGATCCAAACAAGAAAAAACCCAGGGTCTCGCCAAAAAGTATGCGCAAAATGCGAAAACATGTGCCAGATGAGGGCAAATCCCAGACCTAACCCAGACCTAAGCGTTGTTATCCTCTAAAACATTGATCGAAACCAGGTTCAATTACTGTTTCAGTGCGGTACCACATTACAACGTTATCCAAACCAGGAAAAACCGAGGATCCGGCCAACAAGTATGCGAAAAATGCGAAACTATGAGTCAGATCATGGTAAATCCCAGACCTAACCCAGACCTAATCGGTGTTATCCTCTAAAATATTCATCGAAACCAGGTTTAATTGGCTGTTTCAGTGTGGTCTTGCTTTACCTACGTTATCCAAACCAGAAAAAACCCAGGATATGGCCAAAAAGTATGCGCGAAATGCGAAAACATGAGCCAGATGAGGGCAAATCCCAGACCTAACCCAGACCTAACCGTTGTTATCCTCTAAAACATTGATCGAAACCAGGTTCAATTACTGTTTCAGTGCGGTACCACATTACAACGTTATCCAAACCAGAAAAAACAGAGGATCCGGCCAACAAGTATGCGAATAAAGCGACAGTATGAGCCAGATGAGGGCAAATCCCAGACCTAACCCAGACATAACCTATGTTATCCTCTAAAATATTGATCGAGACCAGGTTTAGTTGACTGTTTCAGTGTGGTACAACATTACTACGTGATCCAAACCAGAAAAACCTAGGATCCGTCTAACAAGTATGCGAAAAGTGCGAAAGTATGAGCAAGATGATGGCAAATACTAGACCTAACCGAGACCTAACCGGGGTTATCCTCTAAAATATGGATCGAATCCAGGTTTAATTCACTCTTTCAGTGTGGTAACGCATTTCCTACGTTATTCATACCAGAAAAACCCAGGATACAGCCAACAAGTATGCGTAAAAGGGCGAAAGTATGTGCCAGATGAGGGCAAATCCCAGACCTAACACAGACCTGTCATCCTCTAAACTATTGATCCCAACCAGTTATAGTTGACTGTTTCAGTGTGGTACCACATTACTACGTGATCCAAGCCAGAAAAAACCAACGATCTGGCCAAAAAGTGTGCGCAGAATTCGAAAGCATGAGACAGATGATGGCAAATACCTGACCTAACCCAGACTTAACCGGTGTTATTCTCTAAAATATTCATCGAAACCAGGTTTAATTGACAGTTTCAGTGTGGCAACGCATTACCTACGTTATAGAAACTAGAAAAAACCCAGGAAAAAACCAGGAAAAAACCAAACCAGAAAAAAACCCAGGATCTGTCCAACAAGTATGCGAAAAGTTCGAAAGTATGAGCAAGATGATGGCAAATACCAGACCTAACAGAGAGCTAACCGGTGTTATCCTATAAAATATAGATCCAATACAGGTTTAATTCACTGTTTCAGTGTGGCAACGCATTTCCTACGTTATTCATACCAGAAAAATCCCAGGATACGGCCGACAAGTATGCGAAAAGTGCGAAAGTATGTGCCAGATGAGGGCAAATCCCAGACCTAACCCAGACCTGTTATCCTCTAAACTATTGATCGCAACCAGGTATAATTGACTGTTTCAGTGTGGTAACGCTTTAGCTACGTTATCCAAACCAGAAAAAACCCAGGATATGGCCAACAAGTATTGCGAAAAGTGCGAAAGTATGTGCAAGATGATGGCAAATCCCAGACCTAACCCAGACCTAACCGGTGTTATTCCCTAAAATATTCATCGAAACCAGGTTTAATTGGCTGTTTCAGTGTGGTAACGCACTATCTACGTCATCCAAAACAGAAAAAACCCGGGATCTGGCCAACAAGTATGCGAAAAATGCGACAGTATGAGCCAGATGAGGGCAAATCCCAGACCTAACCCAGACCTAACCGGTGTTATCCTGGAAAATATTGATCGAGACCAGGTTTAATTGACTGTTTCAGTTTGGTACCACACTACTACGTGATACAAATCCGAAAAAAACCCAGGATCTGGAGAACAAGTATGCGAAAAATGCGAAAGAATGAGCCAGGTGAGGGCATATCCCAGTCTTAACCCAGACCTAACCGGTGTTATCCTGGACAATATTGATCGAGACCAGGTTTAATTGACTGTTTCAGTCTGGTGCCACATTACTGCGTGATCTAAAGCAGAAAAAACCCAGGATCTTGCCAACAAGTATGCGAAAAATCCGAAAGTATGAGCCAGATCATGGTAAATACCAGGCCTAACCCAGACATAGCCTTTGTTATTCTCTAAAATATTGATCGAGACCAGGTTTAGTTGACTGTTTAAGTGTGGTACAACATTACTACGTGATCCAAACCAGAAAAAACCCAGGATCTGTCAAACAAGTATGCGAAAAGTGCGAAAGTATGCGCAAGATGATGGCATATACCAGACCTAACCCAGACCTAACAAGTGGTATCCTCTAAAATATTGATCGAAACCAGGTATGATTGACTGTTTCAGTGTGGTAACGCTTTACCTACGTCATCCAAACCAGAAAAAACCCAGGATATGGCCAACAAGTATGCGAAAAGTGCGAAAGTATGTGCAAGATGATGGCAAATCCCAGACCTAACCCAGACCTAACCGGTGTTATTCCCTAAAATATTCATCGAAACCAGGTATAATTGACTGTTTCAGTGTGGTAACGCTTTAGCTACGTTATCCAAACCAGAAAAAACCCAGGATATGGCCAACAAGTATTGCGAAAAGTGCGAAAGTATGTGCAAGATGATGGCAAATCCCAGACCTAACCCAGACCTAACCGGTGTTATTCCCTGAAATATTCATCGAAACCAGGTTTAATTGGCTGTTTCAGTGTGGTAACGCACTATCTACGTCATCCAAAACAGAAAAAACCCGGGATCTGGCCAACAAGTATGCGAAAAATGCGACAGTATGAGCCAGATGAGGGCAAATCCCAGACCTAACCCAGACCTAACCGGTGTTATCCTGGAAAATATTGATCGAGACCAGGTTTAATTGACTGTTTCAGTTTGGTACCACACTACTACGTGATCCAAATCCAAAAAAAACCCAGGATCTGGAGAACAAGTATGCGAAAAATGCGAAAGTATGAGCCAGATCATGGCAAATACCAGGCCTAACCTAGACATACCCTTCGTTATCCTCTAAAACATTGATCGAAACCAGGTTCAATTACTGTTTCAGTGCGGTACCCCATTACAACGTTATCCAAACCAGAAAAAAACCGAGGATCCGGCCAACAAGTATCAGAATAATGCGACAGTATGAGCCAGATGAGGGCAAATCCCAGACCTAACCCAAACCTAACCGGTGTCATTCTCTAAAATATACATCGAAACCAGGTTTAATTGACAGTTTCAGTGTGGTAACGCATTATGTACGTCATGCAAACCAGAAAAAACCCTGGATACGGCCAACAAGCATGCGAAAAATGCGAAACTACGAGACAAATCATGGTAAATCCCAGACCTAACCCAGACATAACCTTTGATATCCTCTAAAATAATGATCGGGACCAGGTTTAGTTGACTGTTTCAGTGTGGTACAACATTACTACGTGATCCAAACCAGAAAAAAATCCAGGATCTGTCGAACAAGTATGCGAAAAGTTCGAAAGTATGTGCAAGATGATCGCAAATACCAGACCTAACAGAGACCTAACCGGTGTTATCCTCTAAAATATACATCCAATCCAGGTTTAATTCAATGTTTCAGTGTGGCAACGCATTTCCTACGTTATTCATACCAGAAAAATCCCAGGATACGGCCGACAAGTATGCGAATAATGCGAAACTATGAGCCAGATCATGGTAAATCCCAGACCTATCCCACACCTAACCGGTGTTATCCTTGAAAATATTGATCGAAACCAGGTTTAATTGACAGTTTCATTCTAGTACCACACTACTACGTGATCCACACCAGAAAAAAACCCAGGACCTGGCCAACAAGTATACGAAAAATGCGAAAGTATGTGCAAGATGATGGCAAATCCCAGACCTAACCCAGACCTAACCGGAGTTATTCCCTAAAATATTCATCGAAACCAGGTATAATTGACTGCTTCAGTGTGGTAACGCTTTAGCTACGTTATCCAAACCAGAAAAAACCCAGGATATGGCCAACAAGTATTGCGAAAAGTGCGAAAGTATGTGCAAGATGATGGCAAATCCCAGACCTAACCCAGACCTAACCGGTGTTATCCTGGAAAATATTGATCGAGACCAGGTTTAATTGACTGTTTCAGTTTGGTACCACACTACTACGTGATCCAAATCCGAAAAAAACCCAGGATCTGGAGAACAAGTATGCGAAAAATGCGAAAGTATGAGCCAGATCATGGTAAATACCAGGCCTAACCCAGACATAGCCTTCGTTATCCTCTAAAACATTGATCGAAACCAGGTTCAATTACTGTTTCAGTGCGGTACCAGATTACAACGTTATCCAAACCAGAAAAAAACCCAGGATCTGTCCAACAAGTATGCGAAAAGTGCGACAGTATGAGCCAGATGAGGGCAAATCCCAGACCTAACCCAGACCTAACAAGTGGTATCCTCTAAAATATTGATCGAAACCAGGTATGATTGACTGTTTCAGTGTGGTAACGCTTTACCTACGTCATCCAAACCAGAAAAAACCCAGGATATGGCAACAAGTATGCGAAAAGTGCGAAAGTATGTGCAAGATGATGGCAAATCCCAAACCTAACCCAGACCTAACCGGTGTTATTCCCTAAAATATTCATCGAAACCAGGTCTAATTGGCTGTTTCAGTGTGGTAACGCACTATCTACGTCATCTAAATCAGAAAAAACCCAGGATCTGGCCAACAAGTATGCGAAAAATCCGAAAGTATGAGCCAGATCATGGTAAATACCAGGCCTAACCCAGACATAGCCATTGTTATTCTCTAAAATATTGATCGAGACCAGGTTTAGTTGACTGTTTAAGTGTGGTACAACATTACTACGTGATCCAAACCAGAAAAAACCCAGGATCTGGCAAACAAGTATGCGAAAAGTGCGAAGGTATGCGCAAGATGATGGCATATACCAGGCCTTACCGAGACCTAGCCGGTGTTATCCTCTATAATATAGATCGCAAACAGGTATGATTGACTGTTTCAGTGTGGTACCACATTACTACGTGATCCAAACCAGAAAAAACTCAGGATCTGGCCAAAAAGTATGTACAAAATGCGAAAACATGAGCCAGATGAGGGCAAATCCCAGACCTAACCCAGACATAACCTTTGTTATCCTCTAAAATATTGATCGAGACCAGGTTTAGTTGACTGTTTCAGTGCGGTACCATATTACTACGTGATCCACACCAGAAAAAAACCCAGGATCTGGCCAACAAGTATGCGAAAAATGCGAAAGAATGAGCCAGGTGGGGGCAAATCCCAGACCTAACACAGACCTAACCGGTGTTATCCTGGAAAATATTGATCGACACCAGGTTTTATTGACTGTTTCGGTTTGGTACCACACTACTACGTGATCCAAATCAGAAAAAAACCCAGGATCTGGAGAACAAGTATGCGAAAAATGCGAAAGAATGAGCCAGGTGAGGGCATATCCCAGTCCTAACTCAGACCTAACCGGTGTTATCCTGGAAAATATTGATCGAGACCAGGTTTAATTGACTGTTTCAGTTTGTTACCACATTACTACGTGATGTAAATCAGAAAAAACCCAGGATCTGGCCAACAAGTATGCGAAAAATCCGAAAGTATGAGCCAGATCATGGTAAATACCAGGCCTAACCCAGACATAGCCTTTGTTATTCTCTAAAATATTGATCGAGACCAGGTTTAGTTGACTGTTTAAGTGTGGTACAACATTACTACGTGATCCAAGCCAGAAAAAACCCAGGATCTGTCAAACAAGTATGCGAAAAGTGCGAAGGTATGCGCAAGATGATGGCATATACCAGGCCTTACCGAGACCTAGCCGGTGTTATCCTCTATAATATAGATCGCAAACAGGTATAATTGACTGTTTCAGTGTGGTACCACATTACTACGTGATCCAAACCAGAAAAAACTCAGGATCTGGCCAAAAAGTATGTGCAAAATGCGAAAACATGAGCCAGATGAGGGCAAATCCCAGACCTAACCCAGACCTGTCATCCTCTAAACTATTGATCGCAAACAGGTATAATTGACTGTTCCAGTGTGGTACCACATTACTACGTGATCCAAACAAGAAAAAACCCAGGGTCTCGCCAAAAAGTATGCGCAAAATGCGAAAACATGTGCCAGATGAGGGCAAATCCCAGACCTAACCCAGACCTAAGCGTTGTTATCCTCTAAAACATTGATCGAAACCAGGTTCAATTACTGTTTCAGTGCGGTACCACATTACAACGTTATCCAAACCAGGAAAAACCGAGGATCCGGCCAACAAGTATGCGAAAAATGCGAAACTATGGGTCAGATCATGGTAAATCCCAGACCTAACCCAGACCTAATCGGTGTTATCCTCTAAAATATTCATCGAAACCAGGTTTAATTGGCTGTTTCAGTGTGGTCTTGCTTTACCTACGTTATCCAAACCAGAAAAAACCCAGGATATGGCCAAAAAGTATGCGCGAAATGCGAAAACATGAGCCAGATGAGGGCAAATCCCAGACCTAACCCAGACCTAACCGTTGTTATCCTCTAAAACATTGATCGAAACCAGGTTCAATTACTGTTTCAGTGCGGTACCACATTACAACGTTATCCAAACCAGAAAAAACAGAGGATCCGGCCAACAAGTATGCGAACAAAGCGACAGTATGAGCCAGATGAGGGCAAATCCCAGACCTAACCCAGACATAACCTATGTTATCCTCTAAAATATTGATCGAGACCAGGTTTAGTTGACTGTTTCAGTGTGGTACAACATTACTACGTGATCCAAACCAGAAAAACCTAGGATCCGTCTAACAAGTATGCGAAAAGTGCGAAAGTATGAGCAAGATGATGGCAAATACTAGACCTAACCGAGACCTAACCGGGGTTATCCTCTAAAATATGGATCGAATCCAGGTTTAATTCACTCTTTCAGTGTGGTAACGCATTTCCTACGTTATTCATACCAGAAAAACCCAGGATACGGCCAACAAGTATGCGTAAAAGGGCGAAAGTATGTGCCAGATGAGGGCAAATCCCAGACCTAACACAGACCTGTCATCCTCTAAACTATTGATCCCAACCAGTTATAGTTGACTGTTTCAGTGTGGTACCACATTACTACGTGATCCAAGCCAGAAAAAACCAACGATCTGGCCAAAAAGTGTGCGCAGAATTCGAAAGCATGAGACAGATGATGGCAAATACCTGACCTAACCCAGACTTAACCGGTGTTATTCTCTAAAATATTCATCGAAACCAGGTTTAATTGACAGTTTCAGTGTGGCAACGCATTACCTACGTTATAGAAACTAGAAAAAACCCAGGAAAAAACCAGGAAAAAACCAAACCAGAAAAAAACCCAGGATCTGTCCAACAAGTATGCGAAAAGTTCGAAAGTATGAGCAAGATGATGGCAAATACCAGACCTAACAGAGAGCTAACCGGTGTTATCCTATAAAATATAGATCCAATACAGGTTTAATTCACTGTTTCAGTGTGGCAACGCATTTCCTACGTTATTCATACCAGAAAAATCCCAGGATACGGCCGACAAGTATGCGAAAAGTGCGAAAGTATGTGCCAGATGAGGGCAAATCCCAGACCTAACCCAGACCTGTTATCCTCTAAACTATTGATCGCAACCAGGTATAATTGACTGTTTCAGTGTGGTAACGCTTTAGCTACGTTATCCAAACCAGAAAAAACCCAGGATATGGCCAACAAGTATTGCGAAAAGTGCGAAAGTATGTGCAAGATGATGGCAAATCCCAGACCTAACCCAGACCTAACCGGTGTTATTCCCTAAAATATTCATCGAAACCAGGTTTAATTGGCTGTTTCAGTGTGGTAACGCACTATCTACGTCATCCAAAACAGAAAAAACCCGGGATCTGGCCAACAAGTATGCGAAAAATGCGACAGTATGAGCCAGATGAGGGCAAATCCCAGACCTAACCCAGACCTAACCGGTGTTATCCTGGAAAATATTGATCGAGACCAGGTTTAATTGACTGTTTCAGTTTGGTACCACACTACTACGTGATACAAATCCGAAAAAAACCCAGGATCTGGAGAACAAGTATGCGAAAAATGCGAAAGAATGAGCCAGGTGAGGGCATATCCCAGTCCTAACCCAGACCTAACCGGTGTTATCCTGGACAATATTGATCGAGACCAGGTTTAATTGACTGTTTCAGTCTGGTGCCACATTACTGCGTGATCTAAAGCAGAAAAAACCCAGGATCTGGCCAACAAGTATGCGAAAAATCCGAAAGTATGAGCCAGATCATGGTAAATACCAGGCCTAACCCAGACATAGCCTTTGTTATTCTCTAAAATATTGATCGAGACCAGGTTTAGTTGACTGTTTAAGTGTGGTACAACATTACTACGTGATCCAAACCAGAAAAAACCCAGGATCTGTCAAACAAGTATGCGAAAAGTGCGAAAGTATGCGCAAGATGATGGCATATACCAGACCTAACCCAGACCTAACAAGTGGTATCCTCTAAAATATTGATCGAAACCAGGTATGATTGACTGTTTCAGTGTGGTAACGCTTTACCTACGTCATCCAAACCAGAAAAAACCCAGGATATGGCCAACAAGTATGCGAAAAGTGCGAAAGTATGTGCAAGATGATGGCAAATCCCAGACCTAACCCAGACCTAACCGGTGTTATTCCCTAAAATATTCATCGAAACCAGGTATAATTGACTGTTTCAGTGTGGTAACGCTTTAGCTACGTTATCCAAACCAGAAAAAACCCAGGATATGGCCAACAAGTATTGCGAAAAGTGCGAAAGTATGTGCAAGATGATGGCAAATCCCAGACCTAACCCAGACCTAACCGGTGTTATTCCCTGAAATATTCATCGAAACCAGGTTTAATTGGCTGTTTCAGTGTGGTAACGCACTATCTACGTCATCCAAAACAGAAAAAACCCGGGATCTGGCCAACAAGTATGCGAAAAATGCGACAGTATGAGCCAGATGAGGGCAAATCCCAGACCTAACCCAGACCTAACCGGTGTTATCCTGGAAAATATTGATCGAGACCAGGTTTAATTGACTGTTTCAGTTTGGTACCACACTACTACGTGATCCAAATCCGAAAAAAACCCAGGATCTGGAGAACAAGTATGCGAAAAATGCGAAAGAATGAGCCAGGTGAGGGCATATCCCAGTCCTAACCCAGACCTAACCGGTGTTATCCTGGACAATATTGATCGAGACCAGGTTTAATTGACTGTTTCAGTCTGGTGCCACATTACTGCGTGATCTAAAGCAGAAAAAACCCAGGATCTGGCCAACAAGTATGCGAAAAATCCGAAAGTATGAGCCAGATCATGGTAAATACCAGGCCTAACCCAGACATAGCCTTTGTTATTCTCTAAAATATTGATCGAGACCAGGTTTAGTTGACTGTTTAAGTGTGGTACAACATTACTACGTGATCCAAACCAGAAAAAACCCAGGATCTGTCAAACAAGTATGCGAAAAGTGCGAAAGTATGCGCAAGATGATGGCATATACCAGACCTAACCCAGACCTAACAAGTGGTATCCTCTAAAATATTGATCGAAACCAGGTATGATTGACTGTTTCAGTGTGGTAACGCTTTACCTACGTCATCCAAACCAGAAAAAACCCAGGATATGGCCAACAAGTATGCGAAAAGTGCGAAAGTATGTGCAAGATGATGGCAAATCCCAGACCTAACCCAGACCTAACCGGTGTTATTCCCTAAAATATTCATCGAAACCAGGTATAATTGACTGTTTCAGTGTGGTAACGCTTTAGCTACGTTATCCAAACCAGAAAAAACCCAGGATATGGCCAACAAGTATTGCGAAAAGTGCGAAAGTATGTGCAAGATGATGGCAAATCCCAGACCTAACCCAGACCTAACCGGTGTTATTCCCTGAAATATTCATCGAAACCAGGTTTAATTGGCTGTTTCAGTGTGGTAACGCACTATCTACGTCATCCAAAACAGAAAAAACCCGGGATCTGGCCAACAAGTATGCGAAAAATGCGACAGTATGAGCCAGATGAGGGCAAATCCCAGACCTAACCCAGACCTAACCGGTGTTATCCTGGAAAATATTGATCGAGACCAGGTTTAATTGACTGTTTCAGTTTGGTACCACACTACTACGTGATCCAAATCCGAAAAAAACCCAGGATCTGGAGAACAAGTATGCGAAAAATGCGAAAGTATGAGCCAGATCATGGCAAATACCAGGCCTAACCTAGACATACCCTTCGTTATCCTCTAAAACATTGATCGAAACCAGGTTCAATTACTGTTTCAGTGCGGTACCCCATTACAACGTTATCCAAACCAGAAAAAAACCGAGGATCCGGCCAACAAGTATCAGAATAATGCGACAGTATGAGCCAGATGAGGGCAAATCCCAGACCTAACCCAAACCTAACCGGTGTCATTCTCTAAAATATACATCGAAACCAGGTTTAATTGACAGTTTCAGTGTGGTAACGCATTATGTACGTCATGCAAACCAGAAAAAACCCTGGATACGGCCAACAAGCATGCGAAAAATGCGAAACTACGAGACAAATCATGGTAAATCCCAGACCTAACCCAGACATAACCTTTGATATCCTCTAAAATAATGATCGGGACCAGGTTTAGTTGACTGTTTCAGTGTGGTACAACATTACTACGTGATCCAAACCAGAAAAAAATCCAGGATCTGTCGAACAAGTATGCGAAAAGTTCGAAAGTATGTGCAAGATGATCGCAAATACCAGACCTAACAGAGACCTAACCGGTGTTATCCTCTAAAATATACATCCAATCCAGGTTTAATTCAATGTTTCAGTGTGGCAACGCATTTCCTACGTTATTCATACCAGAAAAATCCCAGGATACGGCCGACAAGTATGCGAATAATGCGAAACTATGAGCCAGATCATGGTAAATCCCAGACCTATCCCACACCTAACCGGTGTTATCCTTGAAAATATTGATCGAAACCAGGTTTAATTGACAGTTTCATTCTAGTACCACACTACTACGTGATCCACACCAGAAAAAAACCCAGGACCTGGCCAACAAGTATACGAAAAATGCGAAAGTATGTGCAAGATGATGGCAAATCCCAGACCTAACCCAGACCTAACCGGAGTTATTCCCTAAAATATTCATCGAAACCAGGTTTATTTGGCTGTTTCAGTGTGGTAACGCACTATCTACGTCATCCAAACCAGAAAAAACCCGGGATCTGGCCAACAAGTATGCGAAAAATGCGAAACTACGAGCCAAATCATGGTAAATCCCAGAACTAACCCAGACATAACCTTTGTTATCCTCTAAAATATTTATCGGGACCAGGTTTAGTTGACTGTTTCAGTGTGGTACAACATTACTACGTTATCCAAACCAGAAAAAAACCCAGGATCTGTCGAACAAGTATGCGAAATGTTCGAAAGTATGCGCGAGATGATGGCAAATACCAGACCTAACAGAGAGCTAACCGGTGTTATCCTCTAAAATATACATCGAATCCAGGTTTAATTGGCTGTTCCAGTGTGGTAACGCATTACCTACGTTATTCATACCAGAAAAATCCCAGGATACGGCCGACAAGTAAGCGAAAAGTGCGAAAGTATGTGCCAGATGAGGGCAAATCCCAGACCAAACCCAGACCTGTTATCCTCTAAACTATTGATCGCAACCAGGTATAATTGACTGTTTCAGTGTGGTACCACACTACTACGTGATCCAAACCAGAAAAAACCCAGGATCTGACCAAAAAGAATGCGCAAAATGCGAAAACATGAGCCAGATGACGGCAAATCCCAGACCTAACCCAGACCTGTTATCCTCTAAACTATTGATCGCAACCAGGTATAATTGACTGTTTCAGTGTGGAACCACATTACTACGTGATCCAAGCCAGTAAAAACCCAGGATCTGGCCTACAAGTATGCGAAAAATGCGAAACTACGAGCCAAATCATGGTAAATCCCAGACCTAACCCAGACATAACCTTTGTTATCCTCTAAAATATTTATCGGGACCAGGTTTAGTTGACTGTTTCAGTGTGGTACAACATTACTACGTGATCCACACCAGAAAAAAACCCAGGATATGTCCAACAAGTATGCGAAAAGTTCGAAAGTATGAGCAAGATGATGGCAAATACCAGACCTAACAGAGAGCTAACCGGTGTTATCCTATAAAATATAGATCCAATACAGGTTTAATTCACTGTTTCAGTGTGGCAACGCATTTCCTACGTTATTCATACCAGAAAAATCCCAGGATACGGCCGACAAGTATGCGAAAAGTGCGAAAGTATGTGCCAGATGAGGGCAAATCCCAGACCTAACCCAGACCTGTCATCCTCTAAACTATTGATCGCAACCAGGTATAATTGACTGTTTCAGTGTGGTAACGCTTTAGCTACGTTATCCAAACCAGAAAAAACCCAGGATATGGCCAACAAGTATTGCGAAAAGTGCGAAAGTATGTGCAAGATGATGGCAAATCCCAGACCTAACCCAGACCTAACCGGTGTTATTCCCTAAAATATTCATCGAAACCAGGTTTAATTGGCTGTTTCAGTGTGGTAACGCACTATCTACGTCATCCAAAACAGAAAAAACCCGGGATCTGGCCAACAAGTATGCGAAAAATGCGACAGTATGAGCCAGATGAGGGCAAATCCCAGACCTAACCCAGACCTAACCGGTGTTATCCTGGAAAATATTGATCGAGACCAGGTTTAATTGACTGTTTCCGTTTGGTACCACACTACTACGTGATCCAAATCCGAAAAAAACCCAGGATCTGGAGAACAAGTATGCGAAAAATGCGAAAGAATGAGCCAGGTGAGGGCATATCCCAGTCCTAACCCAGACCTAACCGGTGTTATCCTGGACAATATTAATCGAGACCAGGTTTAATTGACTGTTTCAGTCTGGTGCCACATTACTGCGTGATCTAAAGCAGAAAAAACCCAGGATCTGGCCAACAAGTATGCGAAAAATCCGAAAGTATGAGCCAGATCATGGTAAATACCAGGCCTAACCCAGACATAGCCTTTGTTATTCTCTAAAATATTGATCGAGACCAGGTTTAGTTGACTGTTTAAGTGTGGTACAACATTACTACGTGATCCAAACCAGAAAAAACCCAGGATCTGTCAAACAAGTATGCGAAAAGTGCGAAAGTATGCGCAAGATGATGGCATATACCAGACCTAACCCAGACCTAACAAGTGGTATCCTCTAAAATATTGATCGAAACCAGGTATGATTGACTGTTTCAGTGTGGTAACGCTTTACCTACGTCATCCAAACCAGAAAAAACCCAGGATATGGCCAACAGGTATGCGAAAAGTGCGAAAGTATGTGCAAGATGTTGGCAAATCCCAGACCTAACCCAGACCTAACCGGTGTTATTCCCTAAAATATTCATCGAAACCAGGTATAATTGACTGTTTCAGTGTGGTAACGCTTTAGCTACGTTATCCAAACCAGAAAAAACCCAGGATATGGCCAACAAGTATTGCGAAAAGTGCGAAAGTATGTGCAAGATGATGGCAAATCCCAGACCTAACCCAGACCTAACCGGTGTTATCCTGGAAAATATTGATCGAGACCAGGTTTAATTGACTGTTTCAGTTTGGTACCACGCTACTACGTGATCCAAATCCGAAAAAAACCCAGGATCTGGAGAACAAGTATGCGAAAAATGCGAAAGTATGAGCCAGATCATGGTAAATACCAGGCCTAACCCAGACATAGCCTTCGTTATCCTCTAAAACATTGATCGAAACCAGGTTCAATTACTGTTTCAGTGCGGTACCACATTACAACGTTATCCAAACCAGAAAAAAACCCAGGATCTGTCCAACAAGTATGCGAAAAGTGCGACAGTATGAGCCAGATGAGGGCAAATCCCAGACCTAACCCAAACCTAACCGGTGTCATTCTCTAAAATATACATCGAAACCAGGTTTAATTGGCTGTTTCAGTGTGGTAACGCACTATCTACGTCATCCAAAACAGAAAAAACCCGGGATCTGGCCAACAAGTATGCGAAAAATCCGAAAGTATGAGCCAGATCATGGTAAATACCAGGCCTAACCCAGACATAGCCTTTGTTATTCTCTAAAATATTGATCGAGACCAGGTTTAGTTGACTGTTTAAGTGTGGTACAACATTACTACGTGATCCAAACCAGAAAAAACCCAGGATCTGTCAAACAAGTATGCGAAAAGTGCGAAAGTATGCGCAAGATGATGGCATATACCAGACCTAACCCAGACCTAACAAGTGGTATCCTCTAAAATATTGATCGAAACCAGGTATGATTGACTGTTTCAGTGTGGTAACGCTTTACCTACGTCATCCAAACCAGAAAAAACCCAGGATATGGCCAACAAGTATGCGAAAAGTGCGAAAGTATGTGCAAGATGTTGGCAAATCCCAGACCTAACCCAGACCTAACCGGTGTTATTCCCTAAAATATTCATCGAAACCAGGTATAATTGACTGTTTCAGTGTGGTAGCGCTTTAGCTACGTTATCCAAACCAGAAAAAACCCAGGATATGGCCAACAAGTATTGCGAAAAGTGCGAAAGTATGTGCAAGATGATGGCAAATCCCAGACCTAACCCAGACCTAACCGGTGTTATCCTGGAAAATATTGATCGAGACCAGGTTTAATTGACTGTTTCAGTTTGGTACCACACTACTACGTGATCCAAATCCGAAAAAAACCCAGGATCTGGAGAACAAGTATGCGAAAAATGCGAAAGTATGAGCCAGATCATGGTAAATACCAGGCCTAACCCAGACATAGCCTTCGTTATCCTCTAAAACATTGATCGAAACCAGGTTCAATTACTGTTTCAGTGCGGTACCACATTAGAACGTTATCCAAACCAGAAAAAAACCCAGGATCTGTCCAACAAGTATGCGAAAAGTGCGACAGTATGAGCCAGATGAGGGCAAATCCCAGACCTAACCCAGACCTAACCGGTGTTATCCTGGAAAATATTGATCGAGACCAGGTTTAATTGACTGTTTCAGTTTGGTACCACACTACTACGTGATCCAAATCCGAAAAAAACCCAGGATCTGGAGAACAAGTATGCGAAAAATGCGAAAGAATGAGCCAGGTGGGGGCATATCCCAGTCCTAACCCTGACCTAACCGGTGTTATCCTGGACAATATTGATCGAGACCAGGTTTAATTGACTGTTTCAGTCTGGTGCCACATTACTGCGTGATCTAAAGCAGAAAAAACCCAGGATCTGGCCAACAAGTATGCGAAAAATCCGAAAGTATGAGCCAGATCATGGTAAATACCAGGCCTAACCCAGACATAGCCTTTGTTATTCACTAAAATATTGATCGAGACCAGGTTTAGTTGACTGTTTAAGTGTGGTACAACATTACTACGTGATCCAAACCAGAAAAAACCCAGGATCTGTCAAACAATTATGCGAAAAGTGCGAAAGTATGCGCAAGATGATGGCATATACCAGACCTAACCCAGACCTAACAAGTGGTATCCTCTAAAATATTGATCGAAACCAGGTATGATTGACTGTTTCAGTGTGGTAACGCTTTACCTACGTCATCCAAACCAGAAAAAACCCAGGATATGGCCAACAAGTATGCGAAAAGTGCGAAAGTATGTGCAAGATGATGGCAAATCCCAGACCTAACCCAGACCTAACCGGTGTTATTCCCTAAAATATTCATCGAAACCAGGTTTAATTGGCTGTTTCAGTGTGGTAACGCACTATCTACGTCATCCAAAACAGAAAAAACCCGGGATCTGGCCAACAAGTATGCGGAAAGTGCGAAAGTATGAGCAAGATGATGGCATATACCAGTCTTGACCGAGACTTAATCGGTGTTATCCTCTAAAATATACATCGAATCCAGGTTTAATTGGCTGTTCCAGTGTGGTAACGCATTACCTACGTTATTCATACCAGAAAAATCCCAGGATACGGCCGACAAGTAAGCGAAAAGTGCGAAAGTATGTGCCAGATGAGGGCAAATCCCAGACCTAACCCAGACCTGTTATCCTCTAAACTATTGATCGCAACCAGGTATAATTGACTGTTTCAGTGTGGTACCACACTACTACGTGATCCAAACCAGAAAAAACCCAGGATCTGACCAAAAAGAATGCGCAAAATGCGAAAACATGAGCCAGATGACGGCAAATCCCAGACCTAACCCAGTCCTGTTATCCTCTAATCTATTGATCGCAACCAGGTATAATTGACTGTTTCAGTGTGGAACCACATTACTACGTGATCCAAGCCAGTAAAAACCCAGGATCTGGCCTACAAGTATGCGAAAAATGCGAAACTACGAGCCAAATCTTGGTAAATCCCAGACCTAACCCAGACATAACCTTTGTTATCCTCTAAACTATTGATCGCAACCAGGTATAATTGACTGTTTCAGTGTGGAACCACATTACTACGTGATCCAAACCAGAAAAAACCCAGGATCTGGCCTACAAGTATGCGAAAAATGCGAAACTACGAGCCAAATCATGGTAAATCCCAGACCTAACCCAGACATAACCTTTGTTATCCTCTAAAATATTTATCGGGACCAGGTTTAATTGGCTGTTTCAGTGTGGTAACGCACTATCTACGTCATCCAAAACAGAAAAAACCCGGGATCTGTCCAACAAGTATGCGAAAAGTTCGAAAGTATGAGCAAGATGATGGCAAATACCAGACCTAACAGTGAGCTAACCGGTGTTATCCTATAAAATATAGATCCAATACAGGTTTAATTCACTGTTTCAGAGTGGCAACGCATTTCCTACGTTATTCATACCAGAAAAATCCCAGGATACGGCCGACAAGTATGCGAAAAGTGCGAAAGTATGTGCCAGATGAGGGCAAATCCCAGACCTAACCCAGACCCGTTATCCTCTAAACTATTGATCGCAACCAGGTATAATTGACTGTTCCAGTGTGGAACCACATTACTACGTGATCCAAGCCAGTAAAAACCCAGGATCTGGCCTACAAGTATGCGAAAAATGCGAAACTACGAGCCAAATCATGGTAAATCCCAGACCTAACCCAGACATAACCTTTGTTATCCTCTAAAATATTTATCGGGACCAGGTTTAGTTGACTGTTTCAGTGTGGTACAACATTACTACGTGATCCAAACCAGAAAAAAACCCAGGATCTGTCGAACAGGTATGGGAAATGTTCGAAAGTATGCGCAAGATGATGGCAAATACCAGGCCTAACAGAGACCTAACCGGTGTTATCCTATAAAATATAGATCCAATCCAGGTTTAATTCACTGTTCCAATGTGGCAACGCATTTCCTACGTTATTCATACCAGAAAAATCCCAGGATACGGCCGACAAGTATGCGAAAAGTGCGAAAGTATGATCCTGATGATGGCAAATCCCAGACCTAACCCAGACCTAACTGGTGTTATCCTGGAAGATATTGATCGAGACCAGGTTTAATTGACTGTTTCAGTTTGGTACCACATTACTACGTGATCTAAATCAGAAAGAACCCAGGGTCTGGCCAAAAAGTATGCGCAAAATGCGAAAACATGTGCCAGATGAGGGCAAATCCCAGACCTAACCCAGACATAACCTTTGTTATCCTCTAAAATATTGATCGAGACCAGGTTTAGTTGACTGTTTCAGTGTGGTACAACATTACTACGTGATCCAAACCAGAAAAACCTAGGATCCGTCTAACAAGTATGCGAAAAGTGCGAAAGTATGATCCTGATGATGGCAAATCCCAGACCTAACCCAGACCTAACTGGTGTTATCCTGGAAGATATTGATCGAGACCAGGTTTAATTGACTGTTTCAGTTAGGTACCACATTACTACGTGATCCATACCAGAGAAAAATCCAGGATCAGTCAAACAAGTATGCGAAAAGTGCGAAAGTATGCGCAAGATGATGGCATATACCAGGCCTTACCGAGACCTAGCCGGTGTTATCCTCTATAATATAGATCGCAAACAGGTATAATTGACTGTTTCAGTGTGGTACCACATTACTACGTGATCCAAACCAGAAAAAACTCAGGATCTGACCAAAAAGTATGTGCAAAATGCGAAAACATGAGCCAGATGAGGGCAAATCCCAGACCTAACCCAGACATAACCTTTGTTATCCTCTAAAATATTGATCGAGACCAGGTTTAGTTGACTGTTTCAGTGCGGTACCATATTACTACGTGATCCACACCAGAAAAAAACCAAGGATCTGGCCAACAAGTATGCGAAAAATGCGAATGAATGAGCCAGGTGGGGGCAAATCCCAGACCTAACACAGGCCTAACCGGTGTTATCCTGGAAAATATTGATCGACACCAGGTTTTATTGACTGTTTCGGTTTGGTACCACACTACTACGTGATCCAAATCAGAAAAAAACCCAGGATCTGGAGAACAAGTATGCGAAAAATGCGAAAGAATGAGCCAGGTGAGGGCATATCCCAGTCCTAACTCAGACCTAACCGGTGTTATCCTGGAAAATATTGATCGAGACCAGGTTTAATTGACTGTTTCAGTTTGGTGCCACATTACTACGTGATCTAAATCAGAAAGAACCCAGGGTCTGGCCAAAAAGTATGCGCAAAATGCGAAAACATGTGCCAGATGAGGGCAAATCCCAGACCTAACCCAGACCTAAGCGTTGTTATCCTCTAAAACATTGATCGCAACCAGGTTCAATTACTGTTTCAGTGCGGTACCACATTACAACGTTATCCAAACCAGGAAAAACCGAGGATCCGGCCAACAAGTATGCGAATAATGCGACAGTATGCGCCAGATGGGGGCAAATCCCAGACCTAACCCAAACGTAACCGGTGTTATTCTCTAAAATATACATCGAAACCAGGTTTAATTGACTGTTTCAGTTTGGTAGCGCATTACCTACGTCATCCAAACCAGAAAAAACCATGGATACGGCCAACAAGTATGCGAAAAATGCGAAAGTATGAGCCAGATCATAGTTAGGTCCAAGACCTAACCCAGACATAACCTATGTTATCCTCTAAAATATTGATCGAGAGCAGGTTTAGTTGACTGTTTCAGTGTGGTACAACATTACTACGTGAACCAAACCAAGAAAAACCTAGGATCCGTCTATCAAGTATGGGAAAAGTGCGAAAGTATGAGCAAGATGATGGCAAATACCAGACCTAACTCAGCCCTAACCGTTGTTATCCTCTAAAACATTGATCGAAACCAGGTTCAATTACTGTTTCAGTGCGGTACCACATTACAACGTTATCCAAACCAGAAAAAACAGAGGATCCGGCCAACAAGTATGCGAATAAAGCGACAGTATGAGCCAGATGAGGGCAAATCCCAGACCTAACCCAGACATAACCTATGTTATCCTCTAAAATATTGATCGAGACCAGGTTTAGTTGACTGTTTCAGTGTGGTACAACATTACTACGTGATCCAAACCAGAAAAACCTAGGATCCGTCTAACAAGTATGCGAAAAGTGCGAATGTATGAGCAAGATGATGGCAAATACCAGACCTAACCGAGACCTAACCGGGGTTATCCTCTAAAATATGGATCGAATCCAGGTTTAATTCACTCTTTCAGTGTGGTAACGCATTTCCTACGTTATTCATACCAGAAAAACCCAGGATACGGCCAACAAGTATGCGTAAAAGGGCGAAAGTATGTGCCAGATGAGGGCAAATCCCAGACCTAACACAGACCTGTCATCCTCTAAACTATTGAGCCCAACCAGTTATAATTGACTGTTTCAGTGTGGTACCACATTACTACGTGATCCAAGCCAGAAAAATCCAACGATCTGGCCAAAAAGTGTGCGCAGAATTCGAAAGCATGTGACAGATGATGGCAAATACCTGACCTAACCCAGACCTAACCGGTGTTATTCTCTAAAATATTCATCGAAACGAGGTTTAATTGACAGTTTCAGTGTGGCAACGCATTACCTACGTTATAGAAACTAGAAAAAACCCAGGATATGGCCAACAAATATGCGAAAAATGCGAAACTATGAGCCAGATCATGCTAAATCCCAGACGTGACCCAGACCTAACCGGTGATATCCTGGAATATATTGATCGATACCAGGTTAGATTGAGAGTTTCATTCTAGTACCACACTACTACGTGATCCAAATCAGAAAAAAGCCCAGGATCTGGCCAAAAAGTATGCGCAAAATGCTAAGACATGAGCCAGATGAGGACAAATCCCAGACCTATCCCAGACCTAACCGGTGTTATCCTCTAAAATATTGATCGAAACCAGGTTTAGTTGACTGTTTCAGTGTGCTGCAATACTACTACGAGATCCAAACCAGAAAAAAACTCAGGATCTGTCCAACAAGTATGCGAAAAGTTCGAAAGTATGAGCAAGATGATGGCAAATCCCAGACCTAACCCAGACCTAACCGGTGTTATTCTCTAAAATATTCATCAAAAACTGGTTTAATTGATGGTTTCAGTGTGGTACAACATTATTACGTGATCCAAACCAGAAAAAAACCCAGGATCTGTCGAACAAGTATGCGAAATGTTCGAAAGTATGCGCGAGATGATGGCAAATACCAGACCTAACAGAGAGCTAACCGGTGTTATCCTCTAAAATATACATCGAATCCAGGTTTAATTGGCTGTTCCAGTGTGGTAACGCATTACCTACGTTATTCATACCAGAAAAATCCCAGGATACGGCCGACAAGTAAGCGAAAAGTGCGAAAGTATGTGCCAGATGAGGGCAAATCCCAGACCAAACCCAGACCTGTTATCCTCTAAACTATTGATCGCAACCAGGTATAATTGACTGTTTCAGTGTGGTACCACACTACTACGTGATCCAAACCAGAAAAAACCCAGGATCTGACCAAAAAGAATGCGCAAAATGCGAAAACATGAGCCAGATGACGGCAAATCCCAGACCTAACCCAGACCTGTTATCCTCTAAACTATTGATCGCAACCAGGTATAATTGACTGTTTCAGTGTGGAACCACATTACTACGTGATCCAAGCCAGTAAAAACCCAGGATCTGGCCTACAAGTATGCGAAAAATGCGAAACTACGAGCCAAATCATGGTAAATCCCAGACCTAACCCAGACATAACCTTTGTTATCCTCTAAAATATTTATCGGGACCAGGTTTAGTTGACTGTTTCAGTGTGGTACAACATTACTACGTGATCCACACCAGAAAAAAACCCAGGATATGTCCAACAAGTATGCGAAAAGTTCGAAAGTATGAGCAAGATGATGGCAAATACCAGACCTAACAGAGAGCTAACCGGTGTTATCCTATAAAATATAGATCCAATACAGGTTTAATTCACTGTTTCAGTGTGGCAACGCATTTCCTACGTTATTCATACCAGAAAAATCCCAGGATACGGCCGACAAGTATGCGAAAAGTGCGAAAGTATGTGCCAGATGAGGGCAAATCCCAGACCTAACCCAGACCTGTCATCCTCTAAACTATTGATCGCAACCAGGTATAATTGACTGTTTCAGTGTGGTAACGCTTTAGCTACGTTATCCAAACCAGAAAAAACCCAGGATATGGCCAACAAGTATTGCGAAAAGTGCGAAAGTATGTGCAAGATGATGGCAAATCCCAGACCTAACCCAGACCTAACCGGTGTTATTCCCTAAAATATTCATCGAAACCAGGTTTAATTGGCTGTTTCAGTGTGGTAACGCACTATCTACGTCATCCAAAACAGAAAAAACCCGGGATCTGGCCAACAAGTATGCGAAAAATGCGACAGTATGAGCCAGATGAGGGCAAATCCCAGACCTAACCCAGACCTAACCGGTGTTATCCTGGAAAATATTGATCGAGACCAGGTTTAATTGACTGTTTCCGTTTGGTACCACACTACTACGTGATCCAAATCCGAAAAAAACCCAGGATCTGGAGAACAAGTATGCGAAAAATGCGAAAGAATGAGCCAGGTGAGGGCATATCCCAGTCCTAACCCAGACCTAACCGGTGTTATCCTGGACAATATTAATCGAGACCAGGTTTAATTGACTGTTTCAGTCTGGTGCCACATTACTGCGTGATCTAAAGCAGAAAAAACCCAGGATCTGGCCAACAAGTATGCGAAAAATCCGAAAGTATGAGCCAGATCATGGTAAATACCAGGCCTAACCCAGACATAGCCTTTGTTATTCTCTAAAATATTGATCGAGACCAGGTTTAGTTGACTGTTTAAGTGTGGTACAACATTACTACGTGATCCAAACCAGAAAAAACCCAGGATCTGTCAAACAAGTATGCGAAAAGTGCGAAAGTATGCGCAAGATGATGGCATATACCAGACCTAACCCAGACCTAACAAGTGGTATCCTCTAAAATATTGATCGAAACCAGGTATGATTGACTGTTTCAGTGTGGTAACGCTTTACCTACGTCATCCAAACCAGAAAAAACCCAGGATATGGCCAACAGGTATGCGAAAAGTGCGAAAGTATGTGCAAGATGTTGGCAAATCCCAGACCTAACCCAGACCTAACCGGTGTTATTCCCTAAAATATTCATCGAAACCAGGTATAATTGACTGTTTCAGTGTGGTAACGCTTTAGCTACGTTATCCAAACCAGAAAAAACCCAGGATATGGCCAACAAGTATTGCGAAAAGTGCGAAAGTATGTGCAAGATGATGGCAAATCCCAGACCTAACCCAGACCTAACCGGTGTTATCCTGGAAAATATTGATCGAGACCAGGTTTAATTGACTGTTTCAGTTTGGTACCACGCTACTACGTGATCCAAATCCGAAAAAAACCCAGGATCTGGAGAACAAGTATGCGAAAAATGCGAAAGTATGAGCCAGATCATGGTAAATACCAGGCCTAACCCAGACATAGCCTTCGTTATCCTCTAAAACATTGATCGAAACCAGGTTCAATTACTGTTTCAGTGCGGTACCACATTACAACGTTATCCAAACCAGAAAAAAACCCAGGATCTGTCCAACAAGTATGCGAAAAGTGCGACAGTATGAGCCAGATGAGGGCAAATCCCAGACCTAACCCAAACCTAACCGGTGTCATTCTCTAAAATATACATCGAAACCAGGTTTAATTGGCTGTTTCAGTGTGGTAACGCACTATCTACGTCATCCAAAACAGAAAAAACCCGGGATCTGGCCAACAAGTATGCGAAAAATCCGAAAGTATGAGCCAGATCATGGTAAATACCAGGCCTAACCCAGACATAGCCTTTGTTATTCTCTAAAATATTGATCGAGACCAGGTTTAGTTGACTGTTTAAGTGTGGTACAACATTACTACGTGATCCAAACCAGAAAAAACCCAGGATCTGTCAAACAAGTATGCGAAAAGTGCGAAAGTATGCGCAAGATGATGGCATATACCAGACCTAACCCAGACCTAACAAGTGGTATCCTCTAAAATATTGATCGAAACCAGGTATGATTGACTGTTTCAGTGTGGTAACGCTTTACCTACGTCATCCAAACCAGAAAAAACCCAGGATATGGCCAACAAGTATGCGAAAAGTGCGAAAGTATGTGCAAGATGTTGGCAAATCCCAGACCTAACCCAGACCTAACCGGTGTTATTCCCTAAAATATTCATCGAAACCAGGTATAATTGACTGTTTCAGTGTGGTAGCGCTTTAGCTACGTTATCCAAACCAGAAAAAACCCAGGATATGGCCAACAAGTATTGCGAAAAGTGCGAAAGTATGTGCAAGATGATGGCAAATCCCAGACCTAACCCAGACCTAACCGGTGTTATCCTGGAAAATATTGATCGAGACCAGGTTTAATTGACTGTTTCAGTTTGGTACCACGCTACTACGTGATCCAAATCCGAAAAAAACCCAGGATCTGGAGAACAAGTATGCGAAAAATGCGAAAGTATGAGCCAGATCATGGTAAATACCAGGCCTAACCCAGACATAGCCTTCGTTATCCTCTAAAACATTGATCGAAACCAGGTTCAATTACTGTTTCAGTGCGGTACCACATTACAACGTTATCCAAACCAGAAAAAAACCCAGGATCTGTCCAACAAGTATGCGAAAAGTGCGACAGTATGAGCCAGATGAGGGCAAATCCCAGACCTAACCCAAACCTAACCGGTGTCATTCTCTAAAATATACATCGAAACCAGGTTTAATTGGCTGTTTCAGTGTGGTAACGCACTATCTACGTCATCCAAAACAGAAAAAACCCGGGATCTGGCCAACAAGTATGCGAAAAATCCGAAAGTATGAGCCAGATCATGGTAAATACCAGGCCTAACCCAGACATAGCCTTTGTTATTCACTAAAATATTGATCGAGACCAGGTTTAGTTGACTGTTTAAGTGTGGTACAACATTACTACGTGATCCAAACCAGAAAAAACCCAGGATCTGTCAAACAATTATGCGAAAAGTGCGAAAGTATGCGCAAGATGATGGCATATACCAGACCTAACCCAGACCTAACAAGTGGTATCCTCTAAAATATTGATCGAAACCAGGTATGATTGACTGTTTCAGTGTGGTAACGCTTTACCTACGTCATCCAAACCAGAAAAAACCCAGGATATGGCCAACAAGTATGCGAAAAGTGCGAAAGTATGTGCAAGATGATGGCAAATCCCAGACCTAACCCAGACCTAACCGGTGTTATTCCCTAAAATATTCATCGAAACCAGGTTTAATTGGCTGTTTCAGTGTGGTAACGCACTATCTACGTCATCCAAAACAGAAAAAACCCGGGATCTGGCCAACAAGTATGCGGAAAGTGCGAAAGTATGAGCAAGATGATGGCATATACCAGTCTTGACCGAGACTTAATCGGTGTTATCCTCTAAAATATACATCGAATCCAGGTTTAATTGGCTGTTCCAGTGTGGTAACGCATTACCTACGTTATTCATACCAGAAAAATCCCAGGATACGGCCGACAAGTAAGCGAAAAGTGCGAAAGTATGTGCCAGATGAGGGCAAATCCCAGACCTAACCCAGACCTGTTATCCTCTAAACTATTGATCGCAACCAGGTATAATTGACTGTTTCAGTGTGGTACCACACTACTACGTGATCCAAACCAGAAAAAACCCAGGATCTGACCAAAAAGAATGCGCAAAATGCGAAAACATGAGCCAGATGACGGCAAATCCCAGACCTAACCCAGTCCTGTTATCCTCTAATCTATTGATCGCAACCAGGTATAATTGACTGTTTCAGTGTGGAACCACATTACTACGTGATCCAAGCCAGTAAAAACCCAGGATCTGGCCTACAAGTATGCGAAAAATGCGAAACTACGAGCCAAATCTTGGTAAATCCCAGACCTAACCCAGACATAACCTTTGTTATCCTCTAAACTATTGATCGCAACCAGGTATAATTGACTGTTTCAGTGTGGAACCACATTACTACGTGATCCAAACCAGAAAAAACCCAGGATCTGGCCTACAAGTATGCGAAAAATGCGAAACTACGAGCCAAATCATGGTAAATCCCAGACCTAACCCAGACATAACCTTTGTTATCCTCTAAAATATTTATCGGGACCAGGTTTAATTGGCTGTTTCAGTGTGGTAACGCACTATCTACGTCATCCAAAACAGAAAAAACCCGGGATCTGTCCAACAAGTATGCGAAAAGTTCGAAAGTATGAGCAAGATGATGGCAAATACCAGACCTAACAGTGAGCTAACCGGTGTTATCCTATAAAATATAGATCCAATACAGGTTTAATTCACTGTTTCAGAGTGGCAACGCATTTCCTACGTTATTCATACCAGAAAAATCCCAGGATACGGCCGACAAGTATGCGAAAAGTGCGAAAGTATGTGCCAGATGAGGGCAAATCCCAGACCTAACCCAGACCCGTTATCCTCTAAACTATTGATCGCAACCAGGTATAATTGACTGTTCCAGTGTGGAACCACATTACTACGTGATCCAAGCCAGTAAAAACCCAGGATCTGGCCTACAAGTATGCGAAAAATGCGAAACTACGAGCCAAATCATGGTAAATCCCAGACCTAACCCAGACATAACCTTTGTTATCCTCTAAAATATTTATCGGGACCAGGTTTAGTTGACTGTTTCAGTGTGGTACAACATTACTACGTGATCCAAACCAGAAAAAAACCCAGGATCTGTCGAACAGGTATGGGAAATGTTCGAAAGTATGCGCAAGATGATGGCAAATACCAGGCCTAACAGAGACCTAACCGGTGTTATCCTATAAAATATAGATCCAATCCAGGTTTAATTCACTGTTCCAATGTGGCAACGCATTTCCTACGTTATTCATACCAGAAAAATCCCAGGATACGGCCGACAAGTATGCGAAAAGTGCGAAAGTATGATCCTGATGATGGCAAATCCCAGACCTAACCCAGACCTAACTGGTGTTATCCTGGAAGATATTGATCGAGACCAGGTTTAATTGACTGTTTCAGTTTGGTACCACATTACTACGTGATCTAAATCAGAAAGAACCCAGGGTCTGGCCAAAAAGTATGCGCAAAATGCGAAAACATGTGCCAGATGAGGGCAAATCCCAGACCTAACCCAGACATAACCTTTGTTATCCTCTAAAATATTGATCGAGACCAGGTTTAGTTGACTGTTTCAGTGTGGTACAACATTACTACGTGATCCAAACCAGAAAAACCTAGGATCCGTCTAACAAGTATGCGAAAAGTGCGAAAGTATGATCCTGATGATGGCAAATCCCAGACCTAACCCAGACCTAACTGGTGTTATCCTGGAAGATATTGATCGAGACCAGGTTTAATTGACTGTTTCAGTTAGGTACCACATTACTACGTGATCCATACCAGAGAAAAATCCAGGATCAGTCAAACAAGTATGCGAAAAGTGCGAAAGTATGCGCAAGATGATGGCATATACCAGGCCTTACCGAGACCTAGCCGGTGTTATCCTCTATAATATAGATCGCAAACAGGTATAATTGACTGTTTCAGTGTGGTACCACATTACTACGTGATCCAAACCAGAAAAAACTCAGGATCTGACCAAAAAGTATGTGCAAAATGCGAAAACATGAGCCAGATGAGGGCAAATCCCAGACCTAACCCAGACATAACCTTTGTTATCCTCTAAAATATTGATCGAGACCAGGTTTAGTTGACTGTTTCAGTGCGGTACCATATTACTACGTGATCCACACCAGAAAAAAACCAAGGATCTGGCCAACAAGTATGCGAAAAATGCGAATGAATGAGCCAGGTGGGGGCAAATCCCAGACCTAACACAGGCCTAACCGGTGTTATCCTGGAAAATATTGATCGACACCAGGTTTTATTGACTGTTTCGGTTTGGTACCACACTACTACGTGATCCAAATCAGAAAAAAACCCAGGATCTGGAGAACAAGTATGCGAAAAATGCGAAAGAATGAGCCAGGTGAGGGCATATCCCAGTCCTAACTCAGACCTAACCGGTGTTATCCTGGAAAATATTGATCGAGACCAGGTTTAATTGACTGTTTCAGTTTGGTGCCACATTACTACGTGATCTAAATCAGAAAGAACCCAGGGTCTGGCCAAAAAGTATGCGCAAAATGCGAAAACATGTGCCAGATGAGGGCAAATCCCAGACCTAACCCAGACCTAAGCGTTGTTATCCTCTAAAACATTGATCGCAACCAGGTTCAATTACTGTTTCAGTGCGGTACCACATTACAACGTTATCCAAACCAGGAAAAACCGAGGATCCGGCCAACAAGTATGCGAATAATGCGACAGTATGCGCCAGATGGGGGCAAATCCCAGACCTAACCCAAACGTAACCGGTGTTATTCTCTAAAATATACATCGAAACCAGGTTTAATTGACTGTTTCAGTTTGGTAGCGCATTACCTACGTCATCCAAACCAGAAAAAACCATGGATACGGCCAACAAGTATGCGAAAAATGCGAAAGTATGAGCCAGATCATAGTTAGGTCCAAGACCTAACCCAGACATAACCTATGTTATCCTCTAAAATATTGATCGAGAGCAGGTTTAGTTGACTGTTTCAGTGTGGTACAACATTACTACGTGAACCAAACCAAGAAAAACCTAGGATCCGTCTATCAAGTATGGGAAAAGTGCGAAAGTATGAGCAAGATGATGGCAAATACCAGACCTAACTCAGCCCTAACCGTTGTTATCCTCTAAAACATTGATCGAAACCAGGTTCAATTACTGTTTCAGTGCGGTACCACATTACAACGTTATCCAAACCAGAAAAAACAGAGGATCCGGCCAACAAGTATGCGAATAAAGCGACAGTATGAGCCAGATGAGGGCAAATCCCAGACCTAACCCAGACATAACCTATGTTATCCTCTAAAATATTGATCGAGACCAGGTTTAGTTGACTGTTTCAGTGTGGTACAACATTACTACGTGATCCAAACCAGAAAAACCTAGGATCCGTCTAACAAGTATGCGAAAAGTGCGAATGTATGAGCAAGATGATGGCAAATACCAGACCTAACCGAGACCTAACCGGGGTTATCCTCTAAAATATGGATCGAATCCAGGTTTAATTCACTCTTTCAGTGTGGTAACGCATTTCCTACGTTATTCATACCAGAAAAACCCAGGATACGGCCAACAAGTATGCGTAAAAGGGCGAAAGTATGTGCCAGATGAGGGCAAATCCCAGACCTAACACAGACCTGTCATCCTCTAAACTATTGAGCCCAACCAGTTATAATTGACTGTTTCAGTGTGGTACCACATTACTACGTGATCCAAGCCAGAAAAATCCAACGATCTGGCCAAAAAGTGTGCGCAGAATTCGAAAGCATGTGACAGATGATGGCAAATACCTGACCTAACCCAGACCTAACCGGTGTTATTCTCTAAAATATTCATCGAAACGAGGTTTAATTGACAGTTTCAGTGTGGCAACGCATTACCTACGTTATAGAAACTAGAAAAAACCCAGGATATGGCCAACAAATATGCGAAAAATGCGAAACTATGAGCCAGATCATGCTAAATCCCAGACGTGACCCAGACCTAACCGGTGATATCCTGGAATATATTGATCGATACCAGGTTAGATTGAGAGTTTCATTCTAGTACCACACTACTACGTGATCCAAATCAGAAAAAAGCCCAGGATCTGGCCAAAAAGTATGCGCAAAATGCTAAGACATGAGCCAGATGAGGACAAATCCCAGACCTATCCCAGACCTAACCGGTGTTATCCTCTAAAATATTGATCGAAACCAGGTTTAGTTGACTGTTTCAGTGTGCTGCAATACTACTACGAGATCCAAACCAGAAAAAAACTCAGGATCTGTCCAACAAGTATGCGAAAAGTTCGAAAGTATGAGCAAGATGATGGCAAATCCCAGACCTAACCCAGACCTAACCGGTGTTATTCTCTAAAATATTCATCAAAAACTGGTTTAATTGATGGTTTCAGTGTGGTACAACATTATTACGTGATCCAAACCAGAAAATGCCCAGGATCTGTCCGACAAGTATGCGAAAATTTCGAAAGTATGAACATGATAATGGCATATACCAGACCAAACAGACACCTAACCGGTGTTATCGTCTAAAATATAGATCGAATCCAGGTTTAATTCAGTGTTTCAGTGTGGCATCGCGATTCCTACGTTATTCATACCAGAAAAAACCCAGATCCGTCGAACAAGTATTGCGAAAAATGCGAAACTATGAGCCAAATCATGGTAAATCCCAGACCTAACCCAGACATAACCATTGTTATCCTCTAAAATAATGATCGAGACCAGGTTTAGTTGACTGTTTCAGTGTGGTACAACATTACTACGTGATCCAAACCAGAAAAAAACCCAGGATCTGTCCAACAAGTATGCGAAAAGTTCGAAAGTATGAGCAAGATGATGGCAAATACCAGACCTAACCCAGACCTAACCGATGTTATCCTCTAAAATATTGATCGAAACCAGGTTCAATTGACTGTTTCAGTGCGGTACCACATTGCAACGTTATCCAAACCTGAAAAAACCGAGGTTCCGGCCAACAAGTATGCGAAAAATGCGAAAGTATGAGCCAGATGATGGTAAATCCCAGACATAACCCTGACCTAACCGGTACTATCCTGGAAAATATTGATCAAGACCTGGTTTAATTGATTGTTTCAGTTTGGTACCACATTACCACGTGATCCAAACCAGAAAAAACCGAGACCTAACCCAGACCTAACCGGTGTTATCCTGGAATATATTCACCGAAACCAGGTTTAATTGACTGTTTCATTCTAGTACCACACCACTACGTGATGCAAACCAGAAAAAAACCCAGGATCTGGCCAAAAGGTAGGCGCAATATGCGAAAACATGAGCCAGATGACGGCAAATCCCAGACCTAACCCAGACGTAACCGGTGGAATCCTCTAAAATATTGATCGAAACCAGGTTCAGTTGACTGTTTCAGTGCGGTACCACATTACAACGTTATCCAAACCAGAAAAAACCGAGGATCTGTCCAACAAGTATGCGAAAAGTGCGAAAGTATGTGCCAGAAGAGGGCGTATCCCAGATCGAACTCAGACCTGTTATCCTCTAAACTATTGATCCCAACCAGGTTTAATTGACTGTTTCATTCTAGTACCACACTACTACGTGATCCACACCAGAAAAAAACCCAGGATCTGGCCAACCGGTATGCGAAAAATGCGAAAGAATGAGCCGGGTGGGGGCAAATCTCAGACCTAATCCAGACCTAACCGGTGGTATCCTGTAAAATATTGATCGAGTCCAGGTTTAATTGACTGTTTCAGTTTGGTACCACACTACTACGTGATCCAAATCAGAAAAAACCGAGGATCTGTCCAACAAGTGTGCGAAAAGTGCGAAAACATGAGCCAGATGACGGCAAATCCCAGACCTAACCCAAGCCTAGCCGGTGTTATTCCCCAAAATATTCATCGATAGCAGGTTTAATTGGCAGTTTCAGTGTGGTAACGCATTACCTACGTCATCCAGACCAGAAAAAACTCAGGATATGGCCTACAAATAAACGAGAAATGCGAAAGTATGTGCCAGATGATGGCAAATACCAGACCTAACCCAGACCTAACCGGTGTTATTCTCTAAAATATTCATCGAAACCAGGTTTAATTGACTGTTTCAGTGTGGTGACGCATTACCTACGTTATACAAACCAGAAAAAAACCCAGGATATGGCCAAGAAATATGCGAAGAATGCGAAACTATGAGCCAGATCATGGTAAATCCCAGACCTATCCCACACCTAACCGGTGTTATCCTTGAAAATATTGATCGAAACCAGGTTTAATTGACTGTTTAATTCATGTACCACATTACTACGTGATCCAAACCAGAAAAAAACCCAGGATCTGTCCAACAAGTATGCGAAAAATGCGAAAGTATGAGCCAAATGATGGTAAATCCCAGACATAACCCTGACCTAACCGGTGTTATCCTGGAAAATATTGATCAAGACCAGGTTTAATTGATTGTTTCAGTTTGGTACCACATTGCCACGTGATCCGAACCAGAAAAAACCGAGACCTAACCCAGACCTAACCGGTGTTATCCTGAAACATATTCACCGAAACCAGGTTTAATTGACTGTTTCATTCTAGTACCACACTACTACGTAATCCAAACCAGAAAAAAACCCAGAATCTGGCCAAAAAGTAGGCGCAATATGCGAAAACATGAGCCAGATGACGGCAAATCCCAGACCTAACCCAGTCGTAACCGGTGGTATCCTCTAAAATCTTGATCGAAACCAGGTTCAATTAACTGTTTCAGTGCGGTACCGCATTACAACGTTATCCAAACCAGAAAAAACCGGGGATCCGGCCAACAAGTATGCGAAAAATGCGACAGTATGAGCCAGATGACGGCAAATCCGAGACTTAACCCAGGCCTAACCGGTGTTATTCCCCAAAATATTCATCGCTACCAGGTTTAATTGACTGTTTCAGTGTGGTGACGCATTACCTACGTTATATAAACCAGAAAAAACCCAGGATATGGAGAACCAGTATGCGAAAGATGCGAAAGAATGAGCCAGGTGAGGGCATATCCCAGTCCTAACCCAGACCTAACCGGTGTTATTCTCTAGAATATTCATCAAAAACAGGTTTAATTGGCGGTGTCAGTGCGGTAACGGTTTACCTACGTTATCAAAACCAGAAAAAACCCAGGATCTGTCCAACAAGTATGCGAAAAATGCGACAGTATGAGCCAGATGACGGCAAATCCGAGACTTAAACCGGGCCTAACCGGTGTTATTCCCAAAATATCCATCGATACCAGGTTTAATTGACAGTTTCAGTGTGGTGACGCATTACCTACGTTACACAAACCAGAAAAAACGCAGGATATGGAGAACCAGTATGCGAAAAATGCGAAAACATGAGCCAGATGACGGCAGATCCCAGACCTAACCCAGACCTAACCGGTGGTATCCTCTAAAATATTGATCGAGACCAGGTTTAATTGACTGTTTCAGTTTGGTACCACATTACTACGTGATCTAAATCAGAAAAAACCCAGGATCTGGCCAACAAGTAGGCGAACAATCCGAAAGTATGAGCCAGATCGTGGTAAATACCAGGCCTAACCCAGACATAGCCTTTGTTATTCTCTAAAATATTGATCGACACCAGGTTTAGTTGACTGTTTAAGTATGGTACAACATTACTACGTGATCCAAACCAGAAAAAACCCAGGATCTGTCAAACAAGTATGCGAAAAGTGCAAGAGTATGCGCAAGATGATGGCATATACCAGGCCTAACCGAGACCTAGCCGGTGTTATCTTCTAAAATATAGATCGCAAACAGGTATGATTGACACTTTCAGTGTGGTACCGCATTACTACGTGATCAAAATCAGAAAAAACCCAGCATCTGGCCAAAAAGTATGTGCAAAATGCGAAAATATGAGCCAGATGAGGGCAAATCCCAGACCTAACCCAGACATAACCTTCGTTATCCTCTCAAATATAGATCGAGTCCAGGTTTAATTCACTGTTTCAGTGTGGTAATGCAATTCCTACGTTATTCATACCAGAAAAAACCCAGGATACGGTCAAGAAGTGTGCGAAAAGAGCGAAAGTATGTGCCGGATGAGGGCAAATCCCAGACCTAACCCAGACCTAACCGGTGTTATCCTGGAAAATATTGATCAAGACCAGGTTTAATTGATTGTTTCAGTTTGGTACCATATTACCACGAGATCCAAACCAGAAAAAACCGAGACCTAACCCAGACCTAACCGGTGTTATCCTGGAATATATTCATCGAAACCAGGTTTAATTGACTGTCTCATTCTAGTACCACTCTACTACGTGATCTACACCAGAAAAAACCCAGGATCTGGCAAAAAAGTATACGCAAAATGCGAAAACATGAGCCAGATGACGGCAGATCCCAGACCTAACCCAGACCTAACCAGTGGTATCCTCTAAAATATTGATCGAAACCAGGTTCAATTGACTGTTTCTGTGTGGTACCATATTACTACGTGATCCACACCAGAAAAAAACACAGGATCTGGCCAACAAGTATGCAAAAAATGCGAAAGAATGAGCCAGGTGGGGGCAAATCCCAGACCTAACCCAGACCTAACCGATGTTATCCTGTAAAATATTGATCGAGACCAGGTTTAATTGACAGTTTCAGTTTGGTACCACATTACTACGTGATCTAAATCAGAAAAAACCCAGGATCTGGCCAACAAGCATGCGAAAAATCCGAAAGTATGAGCCAGATCATGGTAAATACCAGGCCTAACCCAAACATAGCCTTTGTTATTCTCTAAAATATTGATCGAGACCAGGTTTAGTTGACTGTTTAAGTGTGGTACAACATTACTACGTGATCCAAACCAGAAAAAACCCAGGATCTGTCAAACAAGTATGCGAAAAGTGCAAGAGTATGCGCAAGATGATGGCATATACCAGGCCTTACCGAGACCTAGCCGGTGTTATCCTCTATAATATGGATCCCAAACAGGTATAATTGACTGTTTCAGTGTGGTACCACATTACTACGTGATCCAAACCAGAAAAAACCCAGGATCTGGCCAAAAAGTATGTGCAAAATGCGAAAACATGATCCAGATGAGGGCAAATCCCAGACCTAACCCAGACCTGTTATCCTCTAAACTATTGATCGCAAACAGTTATAATTGACTGTTCCAGTGTGGTACCACATTACTACGTGATCCAAGCCAGAAAAAACCATGGATTTGGCCAAAAAGTATGCGCAAAATGCGAAAACATGAGCCAGATGAGGGCGAATCGCAGACCTAACCCAGACCTAACCGGTGTTATCCTCTAAAATATTCATCGAATCCAGGTTTAATTCACTGTATCACAGTGGTAACGCATTTCCTACGTTATCCAAACCAGAAAAACCCAGGATACGGCCACCAAGTATGCGAAAAGTGCGAAAGTATGTGCCAGATGAGGGCAAATCCGAGTCCTAACCCAGACCTGTTATCCTCTAAACTATAGATAGCAAACAGGTATTATTGACTGTTTTTAGTGTGGTACCACATTACAACGTGATCCAAACCAAGAAAACCCCAGGATCTGGAGAACAAGTATGCGAAAAGTGCGAAAGAATGAGCCAGGTGAGGGCATATCCCAGTCCTAACCCAGACCTAACCGGTGTTATCCTGGAAAATATTGATCGAGACCAGGTTTAATTGACTGTTTCAGTTTGGTACCACATTACTACGTGATCTAAATCAGAAAAAAACCCAGGATCTGGCCAAAAAGTATGCGAAAAATCCGAAAATATGAGCCAGATCATGGTAAATACCAGGCCTAACCCAGTCATAGCCTTTGTTATTCTCTAAAATATTGATCGACACCAGGTTTAGTTGACTGTTTCAGTGTGGTACAACATTACTACGTGATCCAAACCAGAAGAAACCCTGGATCTGTCAAATAAGTATGCGAAAAGTGCGAAAGTATGAGCAAGATGATGGCATATACCAGGCCTAACCGAGACCCAGCCGGTGTTATCCTCTATAATATAGATCGCAAACAGGTATAATTGACTGTTTCAGTGTGGTACCACATTACTACGTGATCCAAACCAGAAAAAACTCAGGATCTGGCCAAAAAGTATGTGCAAAATGCGAAAACATGAGCCAGATGAGGGCAAATCCCAGACCTAACCCAGACCTGTTATACTCTAAACTATTGATCGCAAACAGGTATAATTGACTGTTTCAGTGTGGAACCACATTACTACGTCATCCAAGCCAGAAAAAACCCAGGATTTGGCCAAAAAGTATTCGCAAAATGCGAAAACATGAGCCAGATGAGGGCGAATCCCAGACCTAACCCAGACCTGTTATCCTCTAAACTATTGATCGCAAACAAGTATAATTGACTGTTCCAGTGTGGTACCACATTACTACGTGATCCAAGCCAGAAAAAACCCTGGATCTGGCCAAAAAGTATGCGCAAAATGCGAGAACATGAGCCAGATGAGGATAACCGGTGTTATCCTATAAAATATAGATCCAATCCAGGTTTAATTCACTGTTCCAATGTGGCAACGCACTTCCTACGTTATTCATACCAGAAAAATCCCAGGATACGGCCGACAAGTATGCGAAAAGTGCGAAAGTATGATCCTGATGATGGCAAATCCCAGACCTAACCCAGACCTAACTGGTGTTATCCTGGAAGATATTGATCGAGACCAGGTTTAATTAACTGTTTCAGTTTGGTACCACATTACTACGTGATCCATACCAGAGAAAAACCCAGGATCTGGCCAACAAGTATGCGAAAAATCCGAAAGTATGAGCCAGATCATGGTAAATACCAGGCCTAACCCAGACATAGCCTTTGTTATTCTCTAAAATATTGATCGAGACCAGGTTTAGTTGACTGTTTAAGTGTGGTAGAACATTACTACGTGATCCAAACCAGAAAAAACCCAGGATCTGTCAAACAAGTATGCGAAAAGTGCGAAGGTATGCGCAAGATAATGGCATATACCAGGCCATACCGAGACCTAGCCGGTGTTATCCTCTATAATATAGATCGCAAACAGGTATAATTGACTGTTTCAGTGTGGTACCACATTACTACGTGATCCAAACCAGAAAAAACTCAGGATCTGGCCAAAAAGTATGTGCAAAATGCGAAAACATGAGCCAGATGAGGGCAAATCCCAGACCTAACCCAGACCTGTCATCCTCTAAACTATTGATCGCAAACAGGTATAATTGACTGTTCCAGTGTGGTACCACATTACTACGTGATCCAAACAAGAAAAAACCCAGGGTCTGGCCAAAAAGTATGCGCAAAATGCGAAAACATGTGCCAGATGAGGGCAAATCCCAGACCTAACCCAGACCTAAGCGTTGTTATCCTCTAAAACATTGATCGAAACCAGGTTCAATTACTGTTTCAGTGCGGTACCACATTACAACGTTATCCAAACCAGGAAAAACCGAGGATCCGGCCAACAAGTATGCGAATAATGCGACAGTATGAGCCAGATGAGGGCAAATCCCAGACCTAACCCAAGCCTAACCGGTGTTATTCTCTAAAATATTCATCATAAACAGATTTAATTGGCTGTTTCAGTGTGCAACGCATTTCCTACGTTATTCATACCAGAAAAATCCCAGGATACGGCCGACAAGTATGCGAAAAGTGCGAAAGTATGCGCAAGATGATGGCATATACCAGGCCTTACCGAGGCCTAGCCGGTGTTATCCTCTATAATATAGATCGCAAACAGGTATAATTGACTGTTTCAGTGTGGAACCACATTACTACGTGATCAAAGCCAGAAAAAACCCTGGATTTGGCCAAAAAGTATGCGCAAAATGCGAAAACATGAGCCAGATGAGGGCGAATCGCAGACCTAACAGAGACCTAACCGGTGTTATCCTCTAAAATATTCATCGAATCCAGGTTTAATTCACTGTTTCACAGTGGTAACGCATTTCCTACGTTATCCAAACCAGAAAAATCCAGGATACGGCCACCAAGTATGCGAAAAGTGCGAAAGTATGTGCCAGATGAGGGCAAATCCCAGCTCTAACCCAGACCTGTTATCCTCTAAACTATAGATAGCAAACAGGTATTATTGACTGTTTTTAGTGTGGTACCACATTACTACGTGATCCAAACCAAGAAAAACCCAGGATCTGGCCAAAAAGTATGTGCAAAATGCGAAAACATGAGCCAGATGACGGCAAATCCCAGACCTAACCCAGAACTAAACGGTGGTATCCTCGAAAATATTGATCGAAACCAGGTTCAATTGACTGTTTCCGTGTGGTACCATATTACTACGTGATCCACACCAGAAAAAAACCCAGGATCTGGCCAACAAGAATGCGAAAAGTGCGAAAGAATGTGCCAGTTGGGGACAAATCCCAGACCTAACCGGTGTTATCCTGGAAAATATTGATCGAGGCCAGGTTTTATTGACTGTTTCGGTTTGGTACCACACTACTACGTGATCCAAATCAGAAAAAAGCCCAGGATCTGGAGAACAAGTATGCGAAAAGTGCGAAAGAATGAGCCAGGTGAGGGCATATCCCAGTCCTAACCCAGACCTAACCGGTGTTATCCTGGAAAATATTGATCGAGACTAGGTTTAATTGACTGTTTCAGTTTGGTACCACATTACTACGTGATCCAAACCAGAAGAAACCCAGGATCTGGCCAAAAAGTATGTGCAAAATGCGAAAATATGTGCCGGATGAGGGCAAATCCCAGACCTAACCCAGACCTAACCGGCGTTATCCTCTAAAATATTCATCGAAACCAGGTTTAATTGGCTGTTTCAGTGTGGTAACGCACTATCTACGTCATCCAAACCAGGAAAAACCCAGGATCTGGCCAACAAGTATGCGAAAAATGCGAAACTTCGAGCCAAATCATGGTAAATCCCAGACCTAACCCCGACATAACTTTTGTTATCCTCTAAAATATTGATCGAGACCAGGTTGAGTTGACCGTTTCAGTGTGGTGCAACATTACTACGTGATCCAAACCAGAAAAAAACCCAGGATCTGTCCAACAAGTATGCGAAAAGTTCGAAAGTATGAGCAAGATGATGGCAAATACCAGACCTAACAGAGAGCTAACCGGTGTTATCCTATAAAATATAGATCCAATACAGGTTTAATTCACTGTTTCAGTGTGGCAATGCATTTCCTACGTTATTCATACCAGAAAAATCCCAGGATACGGCCGACAAGTATGCGAAAATTGCGAAAGTATGTGCAAGATGATGGCAAATCCCAGACCTAACCAAAACCTAACCGGTGTTATTCCCTAAAATATTCATCGAAACCAGGTTTAATAGGCTGTTTCTGTGTGGTAACGCACTATCTACGTCATCCAAAACAGAAAAAACCCGGGATCTGGCCAACAAGTATGCGAAAAATGCGACACTATGAGCCAGATGAGGGCAAATCCCAGACCTAACCCAGACCTAACCGGTGTTATCCTGGAAAATATTGATCGAGACCAGGTTTAATTGACTGTTTCAGTGTGGTACAACATTACTACGTGATCCAAACCAGAAAAAACCCAGGATCTGTCAAACAAGTATGCGAAAAGTGCGAAAGTATGCGCTAGATGATGGCATATACCAGGCCTTACCGAGACCTAGCCGGTGTTATCCTCTATAATATAGATCGCAAACAGGTATAATTGACTGTTTCAGTGTGGAACCACATTACTACGTGATCCAAGCCAGAAAAAACCATGGATTTGGCCAAAAAGTATGCGCAAAATGCGAAAACATGAGCCAGATGAGGGCGAATCGCAGACCTAACCCAGACCTAACC
Source organism: Colletes latitarsis (assembly GCF_051014445.1). Taxonomy (NCBI): domain Eukaryota; kingdom Metazoa; phylum Arthropoda; class Insecta; order Hymenoptera; family Colletidae; genus Colletes; species Colletes latitarsis. Next base: position 8,462,047 of record NC_135141.1, on the reverse strand, counting down.
GGTGTTATCCTCTAAAATATTCATCGAATCCAGGTTTAATTCACTGTATCACAGTGGTAACGCATTTCCTACGTTATCCAAACCAGAAAAACCCAGGATACGGCCACCAAGTATGCGAAAAGTGCGAAAGTATGTGCCAGATGAGGGCAAATCCGAGTCCTAACCCAGACCTGTTATCCTCTAAACTATAGATAGCAAACAGGTATTATTGACTGTTTTTAGTGTGGTACCACATTACAACGTGATCCATACCAAGAAAACCCCAGGATCTGGAGAACAAGTATGCGAAAAGTGCGAAAGAATGAGCCAGGTGAGGGCATATCCCAGTCCTAACCCAGACCTAACCGGTGTTATCCTGGAAAATATTGATCGAGACCAGGTTTAATTGACTGTTTCAGTTTGGTACCACATTACTACGTGATCTAAATCAGAAAAAAACCCAGGATCTGGCCAAAAAGTATGCGAAAAATCCGAAAATATGAGCCAGATCATGGTAAATACCAGGCCTAACCCAGACATAGCCTTTGTTATTCTCTAAAATATTGATCGACACCAGGTTTAGTTGACTGTTTCAGTGTGGTACAACATTACTACGTGATCCAAACCAGAAAAAACCCAGGATCTGTCAAACAAGTATGCGAAAAGTGCGAAGGTATGCGCAAGATAATGGCATATACCAGGCCATACCGAGACCTAGCCGGTGTTATCCTCTATAATATAGATCGCAAACAGGTATAATTGACTGTTTCAGTGTGGTACCACATTACTACGTGATCCAAACCAGAAAAAACTCAGGATCTGGCCAAAAAGTATGTGCAAAATGCGAAAACATGAGCCAGATGAGGGCAAATCCCAGACCTAACCCAGACCTGTCATCCTCTAAACTATTGATCGCAAACAGGTATAATTGACTGTTCCAGTGTGGTACCACATTACTACGTGATCCAAACAAGAAAAAACCCAGGGTCTGGCCAAAAAGTATGCGCAAAATGCGAAAACATGTGCCAGATGAGGGCAAATCCCAGACCTAACCCAGACCTAAGCGTTGTTATCCTCTAAAACATTGATCGAAACCAGGTTCAATTACTGTTTCAGTGCGGTACCACATTACAACGTTATCCAAACCAGGAAAAACCGAGGATCCGGCCAACAAGTATGCGAATAATGCGACAGTATGAGCCAGATGAGGGCAAATCCCAGACCTAACCCAAGCCTAACCGGTGTTATTCTCTAAAATATTCATCATAAACAGATTTAATTGGCTGTTTCAGTGTGCAACGCATTTCCTACGTTATTCATACCAGAAAAATCCCAGGATACGGCCGACAAGTATGCGAAAAGTGCGAAAGTATGCGCAAGATGATGGCATATACCAGGCCTTACCGAGGCCTAGCCGGTGTTATCCTCTATAATATAGATCGCAAACAGGTATAATTGACTGTTTCAGTGTGGAACCACATTACTACGTGATCAAAGCCAGAAAAAACCCTGGATTTGGCCAAAAAGTATGCGCAAAATGCGAAAACATGAGCCAGATGAGGGCGAATCGCAGACCTAACAGAGACCTAACCGGTGTTATCCTCTAAAATATTCATCGAATCCAGGTTTAATTCACTGTTTCACAGTGGTAACGCATTTCCTACGTTATCCAAACCAGAAAAATCCAGGATACGGCCACCAAGTATGCGAAAAGTGCGAAAGTATGTGCCAGATGAGGGCAAATCCCAGCTCTAACCCAGACCTGTTATCCTCTAAACTATAGATAGCAAACAGGTATTATTGACTGTTTTTAGTGTGGTACCACATTACTACGTGATCCAAACCAAGAAAAACCCAGGATCTGGCCAAAAAGTATGTGCAAAATGCGAAAACATGAGCCAGATGTCGGCAAATCCCAGACCTAACCCAGAACTAAACGGTGGTATCCTCGAAAATATTGATCGAAACCAGGTTCAATTGACTGTTTCCGTGTGGTACCATATTACTACGTGATCCACACCAGAAAAAAACCCAGGATCTGGCCAACAAGAATGCGAAAAGTGCGAAAGAATGTGCCAGTTGGGGACAAATCCCAGACCTAACCGGTGTTATCCTGGAAAATATTGATCGAGGCCAGGTTTTATTGACTGTTTCGGTTTGGTACCACACTACTACGTGATCCAAATCAGAAAAAAGCCCAGGATCTGGAGAACAAGTATGCGAAAAGTGCGAAAGAATGAGCCAGGTGAGGGCATATCCCAGTCCTAACCCAGACCTAACCGGTGTTATCCTGGAAAATATTGATCGAGACTAGGTTTAATTGACTGTTTCAGTTTGGTACCACATTACTACGTGATCCAAACCAGAAGAAACCCAGGATCTGGCCAAAAAGTATGTGCAAAATGCGAAAATATGTGCCGGATGAGGGCAAATCCCAGACCTAACCCAGACCTAACCGGCGTTATCCTCTAAAATATTCATCGAAACCAGGTTTAATTGGCTGTTTCAGTGTGGTAACGCACTATCTACGTCATCCAAACCAGGAAAAACCCAGGATCTGGCCAACAAGTATGCGAAAAATGCGAAACTTCGAGCCAAATCATGGTAAATCCCAGACCTAACCCCGACATAACTTTTGTTATCCTCTAAAATATTGATCGAGACCAGGTTGAGTTGACCGTTTCAGTGTGGTGCAACATTACTACGTGATCCAAACCAGAAAAAAACCCAGGATCTGTCCAACAAGTATGCGAAAAGTTCGAAAGTATGAGCAAGATGATGGCAAATACCAGACCTAACAGAGAGCTAACCGGTGTTATCCTATAAAATATAGATCCAATACAGGTTTAATTCACTGTTTCAGTGTGGCAATGCATTTCCTACGTTATTCATACCAGAAAAATCCCAGGATACGGCCGACAAGTATGCGAAAATTGCGAAAGTATGTGCAAGATGATGGCAAATCCCAGACCTAACCAAAACCTAACCGGTGTTATTCCCTAAAATATTCATCGAAACCAGGTTTAATAGGCTGTTTCTGTGTGGTAACGCACTATCTACGTCATCCAAAACAGAAAAAACCCGGGATCTGGCCAACAAGTATGCGAAAAATGCGACAGTATGAGCCAGATGAGGGCAAATCCCAGACCTAACCCAGACCTAACCGGTGTTATCCTGGAAAATATTGATCGAGACCAGGTTTAATTGACTGTTTCAGTGTGGTACAACATTACTACGTGATCCAAACCAGAAAAAACCCAGGATCTGTCAAACAAGTATGCGAAAAGTGCGAAAGTATGCGCTAGATGATGGCATATACCAGGCCTTACCGAGACCTAGCCGGTGTTATCCTCTATAATATAGATCGCAAACAGGTATAATTGACTGTTTCAGTGTGGAACCACATTACTACGTGATCCAAGCCAGAAAAAACCATGGATTTGGCCAAAAAGTATGCGCAAAATGCGAAAACATGAGCCAGATGAGGGCGAATCGCAGACCTAACCCAGACCTAACCGGTGTTATCCTCTAAAATATTCATCGAATCCAGGTTTAATTCACTGTATCACAGTGGTAACGCATTTCCTACGTTATCCAAACCAGAAAAACCCAGGATACGGCCACCAAGTATGCGAAAAGTGCGAAAGTATGTGCCAGATGAGGGCAAATCCGAGTCCTAACCCAGACCTGTTATCCTCTAAACTATAGATAGCAAACAGGTATTATTGACTGTTTTTAGTGTGGTACCACATTACAACGTGATCCATACCAAGAAAACCCCAGGATCTGGAGAACAAGTATGCGAAAAGTGCGAAAGAATGGGCCAGGTGAGGGCATATCCCAGTCCTAACCCAGACCTAACCGGTGTTATCCTGGAAAATATTGATCGAGACCAGGTTTAATTGACTGTTTCAGTTTGGTACCACATTACTACGTGATCTAAATCAGAAAAAAACCCAGGATCTGGCCAAAAAGTATGCGAAAAATCCGAAAATATGAGCCAGATCATGGTAAATACCAGGCCTAACCCAGACATAGCCTTTGTTATTCTCTAAAATATTGATCGACACCAGGTTTAGTTGACTGTTTCAGTGTGGTACAACATTACTACGTGATCCAAACCAGAAGAAACCCTGGATCTGTCAAATAAGTATGCGAAAAGTGCGAAAGTATGAGCAAGATGATGGCATATACCAGGCCTAACCGAGACCCAGCCGGTGCTATCCTCTAATCTATTGATCGCAAACAGGTATAATTGACTGTTTCAGTGTGGTACCACATTACTACGTCATCCAAGCCAGAAAAAACCCAGGATTTGGCCAAAAAGTATTCGCAAAATGCGAAAACATGAGCCAGATGAGGGCGAATCCCAGACCTAACCCAGACCTGTTATCCTCTAAACTATTGATCGCAAACAAGTATAATTGACTGTTCCAGTGTGGTACCACATTACTACGTGATCCAAGCCAGAAAAAACCCTGGATCTGGCCTAAAAGTATGCGCAAAATGCGAGAACATGAGCCAGATGAGGATAACCGGTGTTATCCTATAAAATATAGATCCAATCCAGGTTTAATTCACTGTTCCAATGTGGCAACGCACTTCCTACGTTACTCATACCAGAAAAATCCTAGGATACGGCCGACAAGTATGCGAAAAGTGCGAAAGTATGATCCTGATGATGGCAAATACCAGACCTAACCCAGACCTAACTGGTGTTATCCTGGAAGATATTGATCGATACCAGGTTTAGTTGACTGTTTCAGTGCGGGACCATATTACTACGTGATCCACACCAGAAAAAAACCCAGGATCTGGCCAACAAGTATGCGAAAAATGCGAAAGAATGAGCCAGGTGGGGGCAAATCCCAGACCTAACACAGACCTAACCGGTGTTATCCTGGAAAATATTGATCGACACCAGGTTTTATTGACTGTTTCGGTTTGATACCACACTACTACGTGATCCAAATCAGAAAAAAACCCAGGATCTGGAGAACAAGTATGCGAAAAATGCGAAAGAATGAGCCAGGTGAGGGCATATCCCAGTCCTAACTCAGACCTAACCGGTGTTATCCTGGAAAATATTGATCGAGACCAGGTTTAATTGACTGTTTCAGTTTGGCACCACATTACTACGTGATCTAAATCAGAAAAAACCCAGGATCTGGCCAACAAGTATGCGAAAAATCCGAAAGTATGAGCCAGATCATGGTAAATACCAGGCCTAACCCAGACATAGCCTTTGTTATTCTCTAAAATATTGATCGAGATCAGGTTTAGTTGACTGTTTAAGTGTGGTACAACATTACTACGTGATCCAAACCAGAAAAAACCCAGGATCTGTCAAACAAGTATGCGAAAAGTGCGAAAGAATGAGCCAGGTGGGGGCAAATCCCAGACCTAACACAGACCTAACCGGTGTTATCCTGGAAAATATTGATCGACACCAGGTTTTATTGACTGTTTCGGTTTGGTACCACACTACTACGTGATCCAAATCAGAAAAAAACCCAGGATCTCGAGAACAAGTATGCGAAAAATGCGACAGTATGAGCCAGATGAGGGCAAATCCCAGACCTAACCCAAGCCTAACCGGTGTTATTCTAAAATATACATCGAAACTAGGTTTAATTGACTGTTTCAGTTTGGTAGCGCATTACCTACGTCATCCAAACCAGAAAAAACCATGGATACGGCCAACAAGTATGCGAAAAATGCGAAAGTATGAGCCAGATCATGGTTAGGTCCAAGACCTAACCCAGACATAACCTATGTTATCCTCTAAAATATTGATCGAGAGCAGGTTTAGTTGACTGTTTCAGTGTGGTACAACATTACTACGTGATCCAAACCAAGAAAAACCTAGGATCCGTCTATCAAGTATGCGAAAAGTGCGAAAGTATGAGCAAGATGATGGCAAATACCAGACCTAACTCAGCCCTAACCGTTGTTATCCTCTAAAACATTGATCGAAACCAGGTTCAATTACTGTTTCAGTGCGGTACCACATTACAACGTTATCCAAACCAGGAAAAACCGAGGATCCGGCCAACAAGTATGCGAAAAATGCGAAACTATGAGTCAGATCATGGTAAATCCCAGACCTAACCCAGACCTATCCGGTGTTATCCTCTAAAATATTCATCGAAACCAGGTTTAATTGGCTGTTTCAGTGTGGTCTTGCTTTACCTACGTTATCCAAACCAGAAAAAACCCAGGATATGGCCAAAAAGTATGCGCGAAATGCGAAAACATGAGCCAGATGAGGGCAAATCCCAGACCTAACCCAGACCTAACCGTTGTTATCCTCTAAAACATTGATCGAAACCAGGTTCAATTACTGTTTCAGTGCGGTACCACATTACAACGTTATCCAAACCAGAAAAAACAGAGGATCCGGCCAACAAGTATGCGAATAAAGCGACAGTATGAGCCAGATGAGGGCAAATCCCAGACCTAACCCAGACATAACCTATGTTATCCTCTAAAATATTGATCGAGACCAGGTTTAGTTGACTGTTTCAGTGTGGTACAACATTACTACGTGATCCAAACCAGAAAAACCTAGGATCCGTCTAACAAGTATGCGAAAAGTGCGAAAGTATGAGCAAGATGATGGCAAATACCAGACCTAACCGAGACCTAACCGGAGTTATCCTCTAAAATATGGATCGAATCCAGGTTTAATTCACTCTTTCAGTGTGGTAACGCATTTCCTACGTTATTCATACCAGAAAAACCCAGGATACGGCCAACAAGTATGCGTAAAAGGGCGAAAGTATGTGCCAGATGAGGGCAAATACCAGACCTAACACAGACCTGTCATCCTCTAAACTATTGATCCCAACCAGTTATAATTGACTGTTTCAGTGTGGTACCACATTACTACGTGATCCAAGCCAGAAAAAACCAACGATCTGGCCAAAAAGTGTGCGCAGAATTCGAAAGCATGAGACAGATGATGGCAAATCCCAGACCTAACCCAGACCTGTTATCCTCTAAACTATTGATCGCAACCAGGTATAATTGACTGTTTCAGTGTGGTAACGCTTTAGCTACGTTATCCAAACCAGAAAAAACCCAGGATATGGCCAACAAGTATTGCGAAAAGAGCGAAAGTATGTGCAAGATGATGGCAAATCCCAGACCTAACCCAGACCTAACCGGTGTTATTCCCTAAAATATTCATCGAAACCAGGTTTAATTGGCTGTTTCAGTGTGGTAACGCACTATCTACGTCATCCAAAACAGAAAAAGCCCGGGATCTGGCCAACAGGTATGCGAAAAATACGACAGTATGAGCCAGATGAGGGCAAATCCCAGACCTAACCCAGACCTAACCGGTGTTATCCTGGAAAATATTGATCGAGACCAGGTTTAATTGACTGTTTCAGTTTGGTACCACACTACTACGTGATCCATATCCGAAAAAAACCCAGGATCTGGAGAACAAGTATGCGAAAAATGCGAAAGTATGAGCCAGATCATGGTAAATACCAGGCCTAACCCAGACATAGCCTTCGTTATCCCCTAAAACATTGATCGAAACCAGGTTCAATTACTGTTTCAGTGCGGTACCACATTACAACGTTATCCAAACCAGAAAAAAACCGAGGATCCGGCCAACAAGTATCAGAATAATGCGACAGTATGAGCCAGATGAGGGCAAATCCCAGACCTAACCCAAACCTAACCGGTGTCATTCTCTAAAATATACATCGAAACCAGGTTTAATTGATAGTTTCAGTGTGGTAACGCATTATCTACGTCATGCAAACCAGAAAAAACCCTGGATACGGCCAACAAGCATGCGAAAAATGCGAAACTACGAGACATATCATGGTAAATCCCAGACCTAACCCAGACATAACCTTTGTTATCCTCTAAAATAATGATCGGGACCAGGTTTAGTTGACTGTTTCAGTGTGGTACAACATTACTACGTGATCCAAACCAGAAAAAAACCCAGGATCTGTCCAACAAGTATGCGAAAAGTTCGAAAGTATGAGCAAGATGATGGCAAATACCAGACCTAACAGAGAGCTATCCGGTGTTATCCTATAAAATATAGATCCAATACAGGTTTAATTCACTGTTTCAGTGTGGCAACGCATTTCCTACGTTATTCATACCAGAAAAATCCCAGGATACGGCCGACAAGTATGCGAAAAATGCGAAACTATGAGCCAGATCATGGTAAATCCCAGACCTATCCCACACCTAACCGGTGTTATCCTTGAAAATATTGATCGAAACCAGGTTTAATTGACAGTTTCATTCTAGTACCACACTACTACGTTATCCAAACCAGAAAAAAACCCAGGATCTGTCGAACAAGTATGCGAAATGTTCGAAAGTATGCGCAAGATGATGGCAAATACCAGACCTAGCAGAGAGCTGACCGGTGTTATCCTCTAAAATATAGATCCAATCCAGGTTTAATTCACTGTTTCAATGTGGCAACGCATTTCCTACGTTATTCATACCAGAGAAATCCCAGGATACGGCCGACAAGTATGCGAAAAGTGCGAAAGTATGATCCTGATGATGGCAAATCCCAGACCTAACCCAGACCTAACCGTTGATATCCCGGAAAATATTGATCGAGACCAGGTTTAATTGGCTGTTCCAGTGTGGTAACGCATTACCTTCGTTATTCATACCAAAAAAATCCCAGGATACGGCCGACAAGTAAGCGAAAAGTGCGAAAGTATGTGCCAGATGAGGGCAAATCCCAGACCTAACCCAGATCTGTTATCCTCTAAACTATTGATCGCAACCAGGTATAATTGACTGTTTCAGTGTGGTACCACACTACTACGTGATCCAAACCAGAAAAAACCCAGGATCTGACCAAAAAGAATGCGCAAAATGCGAAAACATGAGCCAGATGACGGCAAATCCCAGACCTAACCCAGACCTGTTATCCTCTAAACTATTGATCGCAACCAGGTATAATTGACTGTTTCAGTGTGGAACCACATTACTACGTGATCCAAGCCAGTAAAAACCCAGGATCTGGCCTACAAGTATGGGAAATGTTCGAAAGTATGAGCAAGATGATGGCAAATACCAGACCTAACAGAGAGCTATCCGGTGTTATCCTATAAAATATAGATCCAATACAGGTTTAATTCACTGTTTCAGTGTGGCAACGCATTTCCTACGTTATTCATACCAGAAAAATCCCAGGATACGGCCGACAAGTATGCGAAAAGTGCGAAAGTATGTGCCAGATGAGGGCAAATCCCAGACCTAACCCAGACCCGTTATCCTCTAAACTATTGATCGCAACCAGGTATAATTGACTGTTTCAGTGTGGAACCACATTACTACGTAATCCAAGCCAGTAAAATCCCAGGATCTGGCCTACAAGTATGCGAAAAATGCGAAACTACGAGCCAAATCATGGTAAATCCCAGACCTAACCCAGACATAACCTTTGTTATCCTCTAAAATATTTATCGGGACCAGGTTTAGTTGACTGTTTCAGTGTGGTACAACATTACTACGTGATCCAAATCAGAAAAAAACCCAGGATCTGTCGAACAAGTATGGGAAATGTTCGAAAGTATGCGCAAGATGATGGCAAATACCAGGCCTAACAGAGACCTAACCGGTGTTATCCTATAAAATATAGATCCAATCCAGGTTTAATTCACTGTTCCAATGTGGCAACGCACTTCCTACGTTATTCATACCAGAAAAATCCCAGGATACGGCCGACAAGTATGCGAAAAGTGCGAAAGTATGATCCTGATGATGGCAAATCCCAGACATAACCCAGACCTAACTGGTGCTATCCTGGAAGATATTGATCGAGACCAGGTTTAATTGACTGTTTCAGTTTGGTACCACATTACTACGTGATCCATACCAGAGAAAAACCCAGGATCAGGCCAACAAGTATGCGAAAAATGCGAAATTATGGGCCAGATCATGGTAGATCCCAGACATAACCCAGACATAACCTTTGTTATCCTCTAAAATATTGATCGAGACCAGGTTTAGTTGACTGTTTCAGTGCGGTACCATATTACTACGTGATCCACACCAGAAAAAAACCCAGGATCTGGCCAACAAGTATGCGAAAAATGCGAAAGAATGAGCCAGGTGGGGGCAAATCCCAGACCTAACACAGACCTAACCGGTGTTATCCTGGAAAATATTGATCGACACCAGGTTTTATTGACTGTTTCGGTTTGGTACCACACTACTACGTGATCCAAATCAGAAAAAAACCCAGGATCTGGAGAACAAGTATGCGAAAAATGCGAAAGAATGAGCCAGGTGAGGGCATATCCCAGTCCTAACTCAGACCTAACCGGTGTTATCCTGGAAAATATTGATCGAGACAAGGTTTAATTGACTGTCTCAGTTTGGTACCACATTACTACGTGATCTAAATCAGAAAAAACCCAGGATCTGGCCAACAAGTATGCGAAAAATCCGAAAGTATGAGCCAGATCATGGTAAATACCAGGCCTAACCCAGACATAGCCTTTGTTATTCTCTAAAATATTGATCGAGACCAGGTTTAGTTGACTGTTTAAGTGTGGTACGACATTACTACGTGATCCAAACCAGAAAAAACCCAGGATCTGTCAAACAAGTATGCGAAAAGTGCGAAAGTATGCGCAAGATGATGGCATATACCAGGCCTTACCGAGACCTAGCCGGTGTTATCCTCTATAATATAGATCGCAAACTGGTATAATTGACTGTTTCAGTGTGGTACCACATTACTACGTGATCCAAACCAGAAAAAACTCAGGATCTGGCCAAAAAGTATGTGCAAAATGCGAAAACATGAGCCAGATGAGGGCAAATCCCAGACCTAACCCAGACTGTTATCCTCTAAACTATTGATCGCAAACAGGTATAATTGACTGTTCCAGTGTGGTACCACATTACTACGTGATCCAAACAAGAAAAAACCCAGGGTCTGGCCAAAAAGTATGCGCAAAATGCGAAAACATGTGGCAGATGAGGGCAAATCCCAGACCTAACCCAGACCTAAGCGTTGTTATTCTCTAAAACATTGATCGAAACCAGGTTCAATTACTGTTTCAGTGCGGTACCACATTACAACGTTATCCAAACCAGGAAAAACCGAGGATCCGGCCAACAAGTATGCGAATAATGCGACAGTATGAGCCAGATGAGGGCAAATCCCAGACCTAACCCAAACCTAACCGGTGTTATTCTCTAAAATATACATCGAAACCAGGTTTAATTGACTGTTTCAGTTTGGTAGCGCATTACCTACGTCATCCAAACCAGAAAAAACCATGGATACGGCCAACAAGTATGCGAAAAATGCGAAAGTATGAGCCAGATCATGGTTAGGTCCAAGACCTAACCCAGACATAACCTATGTTATCCTCTAAAATATTGATCGAGAGCAGGTTTAGTTGACTGTTTCAGTGTGGTACAACATTACTACGTGATCCAAACCAAGAAAAACCTAGGATCCGTCTATCAAGTATGGGAAAAGTGCGAAAGTATGAGCAAGATGATGGCAAATACCAGACCTAACTCAGCCCTAACCGTTGTTATCCTCTAAAACATTGATCGAAACCAGGTTCAATTACTGTTTCAGTGCGGTACCACATTACAACGTTATCCAAACCAGGAAAAACCGAGGATCCGGCCAACAAGTATGCGAAAAATGCGAAACTATGAGTCAGATCATGGTAAATCCCAGACCTAACCCAGACCTAACCGGTGTTATCCTCTAAAATATTCATCGAAACCAGGTTTAATTGGCTGTTTCAGTGTGGTCTTGCTTTACCTACGTTATCCAAACCAGAAAAAACCCAGGAAATGGCCAAAAAGTATGCGCGAAATGCGAAAACATGAGCCAGATGAGGGCAAATCCCAGACCTAACCCAGACCTAACCGTTGTTATCTTCTAAAACATTGATCGAAACCAGGTTCAATTACTGTTTCAGTGCGGTACCACATTACAACGTTATCCAAACCAGAAAAAACAGAGGATCCGGCCAACAAGTATGCGAATAAAGCGACAGTATGAGCCAGATGAGGGCAAATCCCAGACCTAACCCAGACATAACCTATGTTATCCTCTAAAATATTGATCGAGACCAGGTTTAGTTGACTGTTTCAGTGTGGTACAACATTACTACGTGATCCAAACCAGAAAAACCTAGGATCCGTCTAACAAGTATGCGAAAAGTGCGAAAGTATGAGCAAGATGATGGCAAATACCAGACCGAACCGAGACCTAACCGGGGTTATCCTCTAAAATATGGATCGAATCCAGGTTTAATTCACTCTTTCAGTGTGGTAACGCATTTCCTACGTTATTCATACCAGAAAAACCCAGGATACGGCCAACAAGTATGCGTAAAAGGGCGAAAGTATGTGCCAGATGAGGGCAAATCCCAGACCTATCACAGACCTGTCATCCTCTAAACTATTGATCCCAACCAGTTATAATTGACTGTTTCAGTGTGGTACCACATTACTACGTGATCCAAGCCAGAAAAAACCAACGATCTGGCCAAAAAGTGTGCGCAGAATTCGAAAGCATGAGACAGATGATGGCAAATACCTGACCTAACCCAGACCTAACCGGTGTTATTCTCTAAAATATTCATCGAAACCAGGTTTAATTGACAGTTTCAGTGTGGCAACGCATTACCTACGTTATAGAAACTAGAAAAAACCCAGGATCCGGCCAAAAAGTATGCGAAAAATGCGAAAGTATGAGCCAGATGAGGGCAAATCCCATACCTAACCCAAACCTAACCGGTGTTATTCTCTAAAATATACATCGAAACCAGGTTTAATTGACAGTTTCAGTGTGGTAACGCATTATCTACGTCATCCAAACCAGAAAAAACCAGAATCTGGCCAACAAGTATGCGTAAAATGCGACAGTATGAGCCAGATGAAGGCAAATCCCAGACCTAGCCCAGACCTAACCGGTGTTATCCTGAAAAATATTGATCGAGACCAGGTTCAATTGACTGCTTCAGTGTGGTACCACATCACTACGTGATGCAAACCAGAAAAAACCCAAGGTCTGGCCAAAAAGTATGCGCAAAATGCGAAAACATGAGCCAGATGAGGGCAAATCCCAGGCCTAACCCAGACCCAACCGTTGTTATCCTCTAAAACATGGATCGAAACCAGGTTCAATTACTGTTTCAGTGCGGTACCACTTTACAACGTTATCGAAACCAGAAAAAACCGAGGATCCGGGCAACAAATATGCGAATAATGCGACAGTATGAGCCAGATGAGGGCAAATCCCAGACCTATCCCAAACCTAACCGGTGTTATTCTCTAAAATATACATCGAAACCAGGTTTAATTGACAGTTTCAGTGTGGTAACGGATTATCTACGTCATCCAAACCAGAAAAAACCATGGATACGGCCAACAAATATGCGAAAAATGCGAAAGTATGATCCAGATGATGCTAAATCCCAGACATAACCCAGACATAACCTTTGTTATCCTCTAAAATATTAATCGATACAAGGCTTACTTGACTGTTTCAGTGTGGTACGACATTACTACGTGATCCAAACAAGGAAAAAACCCAGGATCTGGCCAACAAGTATGCGAAAAGTGCAAAAGTATGAGCAAGATGATGGCAAATACCAGACCTAACCGAGACCTAACTGGTGTTATCCTCTAAAATATACATCGAATACAGGTTCAATTGGCTGTTGCAGTGTGGTAACGCATTACCTACGTTATACAAACTAGAAAAAGCCCAGGATATGGCCAACAAATATGCGAAAAGTGCGACAGTATGAGCCTGATGATGGCAAAACCCAGACCTAACCCAGACCTAAATGGTGTTATCCTCTAAAATATTCAACGAAACCAGGTTTAGTTGACTGTATCAGTGTGGTACCACATTACTACGTGTTCCAAACCTAAAAAAACCCAGAATCTGGCAAACAAGTATGCGAAAATTGCGGCAGTATGAGCCACATGAGGGCAAATCCCAGACGTAACCAAGGCCTAACCGGTGTTATCCTGGAAAATATTGATCGAGACCAGGTTGACTTTTTTTTTTTTTTTTTTTTTTTTTTTTTTGTCGTGGGGAAAATCTTCGAAAGACTCCCTCCCACCTCCTTGGGGAAAGGTGGGAGGGGTGTGTGGGATTCCCCGCGCCCGTACAACGACAGGCGCGGGACCTACCCACTAAAAACCCCACGGTGACCCTTCGGCACGCTTTGGGAGGATACCGGGAATCGCTCGAAGCATTCTTCCGGTATCCTCCCCGTGCCCGCGCTTTCGCGCCCATCCCCCGGGGGGACAATCGGTCCCCCCAGTAGACACACTGCCTCATAGCGGCGGGACGGGGCCACTCCATCCCGCCGCTATCCGTCCCGGGGCCGCGTTTAGTGGCGGCTGCGAGCCCCAACTCGCAACCGCCCGCGACCCCGTTTCCACCCCTCGGCGGCCGGGCGTTCATGGCCGCACCAGACCGCCGAGGGTGCCTCCCCTTTCGTCGGACCGGTAGGGGGAGGCACTCCTACCCCCAACCGGTCCGACCCGGCGCCGCCTGGCGGGAGGAGGGTCCCCTCAGGACCCCCCTCCCAGCCTAGGTCATCCGCCACGCCGAGGCGGCCGCCCGCGACGCCTCGCGACCGGGCGACGACCTCGGGCCACCGCACGAGCGCGAGCTTCAGCGCGCCGCTGAAGCTCGCGCTCCCTCCCCGCGGCCTCCTTCTGCAACATTACGTTCTCGCAGAAGTAGGCCACGGCCCTCCACTTCTCCTCGCTGCCGAGCATGGCGCGCACCACGCCCGGCAGCGAGACATCCCGCCCGACGGCGCCGACCAGGACACGGCGCTCCCCCTCCCACGCGGGGCATACCTCCAGGGTATGATCCGCCGTGTCCTGCTCAGCGTCGCAGTGGCAGCAACGCGCCGTCGGCTCCTTCCCTATCCGGCACAGGTATCTTCCGAAGCTGCCATGCCCGGAAAATACCTGTGCCATCCGGTAGGTGAGGCTGCCATGGCCTCTGTCCAGCCACTCCTTCAGGAGTGGCCGAACCGCCCCGACAGTCCGGTGCCCCGCGGTTGGCAGAGCCAGCCGCTCCTGCCACGCGAGCAACACGGACTGCCGGGCCTGGCGCTTCAAATCGCCCCAAGCAGGTTCCTGCCCGCCCGGGACCGCCCCCACCCCCGCGCGACGGTCGACGCGGTGCCGGTACATCACCGCGTGCGACCGCGCGAGCAGGTCCATGGGCGGCATCCCCGCTAGAACCGTCGCCGCCTCATGTGACATGGTCCGATACCCGCGGACGACCCTGAGCGCCATGCGCCTCTGCACCCGACGCAGCATAGTCATGCCGCGCCGGGAGGCAGCCAGGTCGTCCGCCCAGACGGGGGCCCCGTATAGGGCCACCGACTGGACCATTGCCACATAGAGGCGACGAACTCGGCCCGCCGGGCCCCCCAGGTTGGGCAGGATCCGGCCCAGAGCCGCAACCATCCTTTCCAACCGGGGGACCAGGCAGCGGAAATGCTCCTCGAAACGCCAGTGGCTATCGAGGATCAGCCCTAGATACCTGATCCGGGGCTTCACCTCGATGTCAGCCCCACCCACCCGGATCAGAGGGGGTGGCGGATCCTGCCGAGGTGAATGAAACGCAATCACCTCGGTCTTATGGACCGCCACCGTCATCCCCATCCCCCTGATCCGGTCGACGACGCGTTGCGACCCCTCCTCCGCGCGACGCATGGCCCTCCCCCAGTGCGCCCCGACGGCCAGCACCAGTGTGTCATCCGCATAACACACCGTGCTGACGCCGTCGGGGAGGCCGGCCCGCAACACCGAGTCGTACGCGATGTTCCACAGGAGTGGCCCGAGGACCGACCCCTGCGGAACACCGCAGTACACCTCCCTCCGCATATCACCATCCCGGCCCGGATACTCGATCCACCTGCCGCGGAGATAATCCCCGACGACCGCCCTGAGACAAGGGGGGACCCGATGAGACCAGGTTGACTTGACAATTTCTGTGTGGTACAACATTACTACGTGATCCAAACCAGAAAAAAACCCAGGATCTGGCCAACAAGTATGCGAAAAATGCGAAACTATGGGCCAGATCATGGCAGATCCCAGACATAACCCGGACATAACCTTTGTTATCCTCCAAAATATTGATCGAGACCAGGTTTCGTTGACTGTTACAGTGCGGTACAACATTACTACGTGATCCAAACCAGAAAAAACCCAGGATCCGTCCAACAAGTATGCGAAAAGTGCGAAAGTATGAGCAAGATGATGGCAAATACCAGACCTAACCCAGATATAACCTTTGTTATCCTCTAAAATATTGATCGAGACCAGGTTTAGTTGACTGTTTCAGTGTGGTACAACATTACTACGTGATCCAAACCAGAAGAAAACCCGGGATCTGTCCAACAAGTATGCGAAAATTGCGAAAGTATGAGCAAGATGATGGCAAATACCAGACCTAACGGAGACCTAACCGGTGTTATCGTCTAAAATATTGATCGAGACCATGATTAGTTGACTGTTTCAGTGTGGTACAACATTAGTACGTGATCCAAACCAGAAAAAAACCCAGGATCTGTCCAACAAGTATGCGAAAAGTGCGAAATTATGAGCAAGATGATGGCAAGTACCAGACCTAAGCGAGACCTAACCGGTGTTATCCACTAAAATTTGGATCGAATCCAGGTTTAATTCACTGTTTCGGTGTGGTAACGCTTTTCCCATGTTATTCATACCAGAAAAAACCCAGGATACGGCTAACAAGTATGCGAAAAGTGCGAAAGTATGAGCCAGATGAGAGCAAATCCCAGACGTAACCCAGGCCTAACCGGTGTTATCCTGGAAAATATTGATCGAGACCAGGTTTAATTGACTGTTTCAGTTTGGTACCACATTACTACGTGATCCATACCAGAGAAAAACCCAGGATGTGGCCAACAAGTATGCGAAAAATGCGAAACTATGGGCCAGATCATGGTAAATCCCAGACCTAACCCAGACATAACCTTTGTTATCCTCTAAAATATTGATCGAGACCAGGTTCAGTTGACTGTTTCAGTGTGGTACAACATTACTACGTGATCCAAACCAGAAAAAAACCCAGGATCTGTCCAACAAGTATGCGAAAAGTGCGAAAGTATGTGCCAGATGAAGGCAAACCCCAGACCTAACCCAGACCTGTTATCCTCCAAACTATTGATCGCAACCAGGTATAATTGACTGTTTCAGTGTGGTACCACATTACTACGTGATCCAAACCAGAAAAAACCCAGGATCTGGCCAACAAATATGCGAGAAATGCGAAAGTATGAGCCAGATAATGTTAAATCCCAGACCTAACCCAGACCTAACCGTTGTTATCCTGTAAAATATTCAACGAAACCAGGTTTACTTAGCTGTTTCAGTGTGGTAACGCCCTATCTACGTTATCCAAACCAGAAAAAACCCAGGACCTGGCCAACAAGTATGCGAAAAATGCGAAACTATGAGCCACATCATGGTAAATCTCAGACCTAACCCCGACAGAACCTTTGTTATCCTCTAAACTATTGAAACGCAACCAGGTATAATTGACAGTTTCAGTGTGGTACTACATTACTACGTGATCCAAACCAGAAAAAATCTTGGGATCTGGACAAAATGTATGCGCAAATTTGGAAAACATGAGCCAGATGAGGGCAAATCCCAGACCTAACCCAGACCTAACCGGTGTTATCCTGGAGAATATTGATCGAGACCAGGTTTAATTTACTGTTTCAGTTTGGTACCACATTACTAAGTGATCCATACCAGAAAACAATCCAGGATCTCTCCAACAAGTATGCGAAAAGTGCGAAAGTATGAGCAAGATGATGGCAAATACCAGACTTAACGGAGACATCACCGGTGTTATCCTCTAAAATATACATCGAATCCAGGTTTAATTGGTTGTTTCAGTGTGGTAACGCATTATCTACGTTATCCAAACCAGAAAAAACCCAGGATATGGCCAACAAAGATGCGAAAAATGCGAAACTATGAGCCACATAATGGTAAATCCCAGACCTAACCCCGACAGAACCTTTGTTATCCTCTAAAATATTGATCGAGACCAGGTTTAGTTGACTGTTTCAGTGCGGTACAACATTACTACGTGATCCAAACCAGAAAAAACCCAGGATATGTCCAACAAGTATGCGAAAAATGCGAAAGTATGAGCCCGATGATGGCATCTCCCAGACCTAACCCAGACCTAACCTATGTTATCCTCTAAAATATTCATCAAAACCAGGTACAATTGGCTGTTTCATTGTAGCACCATACTACGACGTGATCCACACCAGAAGAAAACCCAGGATCTGGACTACAAGTATGCGAGAAATGCGAAAGAATGAGCCAAATCATGGTATATCCCAGACCTAACCCAGACCTAACCTATGTTATCCTCTAAAATATTCATCGAAACCAAGTATAATTGGCTGTTTCATTCTAGCACCATACTACGACGTGATCCACACCAGAAGAAAACCCAGGATCTGGACTACAAGTATGCGAGAAATGCGAAAGAATGAGCCAAATCATGGTATATCCCAGACCTAACCCAGACCTAACCTATGTTATCCTCTAAAATATTCATCGAAACCAGGTTAAATTGACAGTTTCAGTGTGCTAACGCGTTACCTACGTTATACAAACCAGAAAAAACCCAGGATATGGCCAACAAATATGCGAAAATTGCGAAAGAATGAGCGAGGTGTGTGCAAATCCCAGACCTAACTCAGACCTAACAGGTGTTATCCTGTAAAATATTGACCGAGACCAGGTTTAGTTGACTGTTACAATGTGGTACCACATTACTACGTGTTGCAAACCAAAAAAAGCCCAGAATCTGGCCGACAAGTATGCGAAAAATGCGAAAGTATGAGCCAGATCATGGTAAATCCCAGACCTAACCCAGATATAACCTTTGTTATCCTCTAAAATATTGATCGAGACCAGGTTGAGTTGACTGTTTCAGTGTGGTACAACATTACTACGTGATCCAAACCGGAAAAAACCCAGGATCTGTCCAACAAGTATGCGAAAAGTGCGAAAGTTTGAGCAAGATGATGGCAAATCCCACACCTAACTCAGATCTAACCGGTGCTATCTTCTAAAATATTGATCGAAACCAGGTTCAATTGACTGTTTCAGTGCGGTACCACATTACTACGTGATCGAAACCAGAAAAAAACCCAGGATCTTACGTAAAAGTATGCGAAGAATGCGAAAGTATGTGCCAGATGATGGCAAATACCAGACCTAACCCAGACCTAACCGGTGTTATTCCCTAAAATATTCATCGAAACCAGGTTTAGTTGGCAGTTTCAGTGTGCTAACGCATTACCTACGTTTTCCAGACCAGAAAAAACCCAGGATATGGCCAACAAATATGCGAAAAATGCGAAAGTATGAGCCTGATAAATGGTAAATCCCAGACCTAACCCAAACCTAACCGGTGTGATCCTCTAAAATATTCATCGAAACCAGGTTTCATTGGCTGTTTCATTCTAGCGCCACACTACTACGTGATCCACACCAGAAGAAAACCCAGAATCTGGACAACATGTATGCGAATAATGCGGAAGAATGAGCCAGGTGTGGGCAAATGCCAGACCTAACCCAGACCTAACCGGTGATATTCTGGAATATATTGATCGAAACCAGGTTTGATTGACAGTTTCTTTCTAGTACCACACTACTACGTGATCCAAATCAGAAAAAAACCCAGGATCTGGACAACAAGTATGCGAAAAGTGCGAAAGTATGTGCCAGATGAGGGCAAATCCCAGACCTAACCCAGACCTGTTATCCTCCAAACTAATGATCGCAACCAGGTATTATTTACTGCTTCAGTGTGGTACCACATTACTACGTGATCCAAACAAGAAAAAGCCCCAGGGTCTGTCCAACAAGTATGCGAAAAGTGCGAAAGTATGAGCAAGATGATGGCAAATACCAGACCTAACCGAGACCTAACCGTTGTTATCCTCTAAAATATAGATCGAATCCAGGTTTAATTCACTGTTTCGGTGTGGTAACGCATTTCCTACGTTATTCATACCAGAAATGAACCCAGGATACGGCCAACAAGTATGCGAAGAACGCGAAACTATGAGCCAAATCATGGTAAATCCCAGACATAACCCAGACATAACCTTTGTTATCCTCTAAAATATTAATCGATACAAGGCTTACTTGACTGTTTCAGTGTGGTACAACATTACTACGTGATCCAAACAAGGAAAAAACCCAGGATCTGGCCAACAAGTATGCGAAAATTGCGGCAGTATGAGCCACATGAGGGCAAATCCCAGACGTAACCAAGGCCTAACCGGTGTTATCCTGGAAAATATTGATCGAGACCAGGTTGACTTGACAGTTTCTGTGTGGTACAACATTACTACGTGATCCAAACCAGAAAAAAACCCAGGATCTGGCCAACAAGTATGCGAAAAATGCGAAACTATGGGCCAGATCATGGCAGATCCCAGACATAACCCGGACATAACCTTTGTTATCCTCCAAAATATTGATCGAGACCAGGTTTAGTTGACTGTTACAGTGCGGTACAACATTACTACGTGATCCAAACCAGAAAAAACCCAGGATCCGTCCAACAAGTATGCGAAAAGTGCGAAAGTATGAGCAAGATGATGGCAAATACCAGACCTAACCCAGATATAACCTTTGTTACCCTCTAAAATATTGATCGAAACCAGGTTTAGTTGACTGTTTCAGTGCGGTACAACATTACTACGTGATCCAGACCAGAAAAAAACCCGGGATCTGTCCAACAAGTATGCCAAAATTGCGAAAGTATGAGCAAGATGATGGCAAATACCAGGCCTAACCGAGACCTAACCAGTGTTATCCTCTAAAATATAGATCGTGACCAGGTTCAGTTGACGGTTTCAGTGTTGTAACGCATTTCCTTCGTTATTCATACCAGGAAAACCCAGGATACGGCCAACAAGTATGCGAAGAACGCGAATGCATGAGCCAAATCATGGTAAATCCCAGACCTAACCCAGACATAGCCTTTGTTATCCTCCAAAATATTGATCGAGACCAGGTTTAATTGACTGTTTCAGTTTGGTACCACATTACTACGTGATCCATACCAGTGAAAAACCCAGGATGTGGCCAACAAGTATGCGAAAAATGCGAAACTATGGGCCAGATCATGGTAGATCCCAGACATAACCCAGACATAACCTTTGTTATCCTCTAAAATATTGTTCGAGACCAGGTTTAGTTGACTGTTTCAGTGCGGTATTACATTACTACCTGATCCAAACCAGAAAAAACCCAGGATCTGGACAACAAATATGCGAGAAAAGCGAAAGTATGAGCCAGATAATCCCGGGACGGATAGCGGCGGGATGGAGTGGCCCCGTCCCGCCGCTATGAGGCAGTGTGTCTACTGGGGGGACCGATTGTCCCCCCGGGGGATGGGCGCGAAAGCGCGGGCACGGGGAGGATACCGGAAGAATGCTTCGAGCGATTCCCGGTATCCTCCCAAAGCGTGCCGAAGGGTCACCGTGTGGTTTTTAGTGGGTAGGTCCCGCGCCTGTCGTTGTACGGGCGCGGGGAATCCCACACACCCCTCCTACCTCTCCCCAAGGAGGTGGGAAGGAGTCTTTCGAAGATTTTCCCCACGACAAAAAAAAAAAAAAAAGTATGAGCCAGATAATGGTAAATCCCAGACCTAACCCAGACCTAACCGGTGTTATCCTGAAAAATATTGATCGAGACCAGGTTTCATTGACTGTCTCAGTGTGGTACCACATTACTACGTGATCCAAACCAGAAAAAACCCAGGATCTGGCCAACAACTATGCGAGAAATGCGAAAGTATGAGCCAGATAATGGTAAATCCCAGACCTAGCCCAGACCTAACCGGTGTTATCCCGACAAATATTGATCGAGACCAGGCTTAATTGGCTGTTTCAGTGTGGTAACGCATTATCTACGTCATCCAAACAAGAAAAAAACCAGGACCTGGCCAACAAGTACGCGAAAAATGCGAAAATATGAGCCACACCATGGTAAATCCCAGACCTAACCCAGACATAACCTTTGTTATCCTCTAAAATATTGATCGAGACCAGGTTTAGTTGACTGTTTCAGTGTGGTACAACATTACTACGTGATCCAAACCAGAAAAAAACCCAGGATCTGTCCAACAAGTATGCGAAAATTGCGAAAGTATGTGCCAGATGAGGGCAAACCCCAGACCTAACCCAGACCTGTTATCCTCCAAACTATTGATCGCAACCAGGTATAATACACTGTTTCAGTGTGGTACCACATTACTACGTGATCCAAACCAGAAAAAACCCAGGATCTGGCCAACAAATATGCGAGAAATGCGAAAGTATGAGCCAGATAATGTTAAATCCCAGACCTAACCCAGACCTAACCGTTGTTATCCTGTAAAATATTCAACGAAACCAGGTTTACTTAGCTGTTTCAGTGTGGTAACGCCCTATCTACGTTATCCAAACCAGAAGAAACCCAGGACCTGGCCAACAAGTATGCGAAAAATGCGAAACTATGAGCCACATCATGGTAAATCCCAGACCTAACCCCGACAGAACCTTTGTTATCCTCTAAACTATTGAAACGCAACCAGGTATAATTGACAGTTTCAGTGTGGTACTACATTACTACGTGATCCAAACCAGAAAAAATCTTGGGATCTGGACAAAATGTATGCGCAAAATTGGAAAACATGAGCCAGATGAGGGCAAATCCCAGACCTAACCCAGACCTAACCGGTGTTATCCTGGAGAATATTGATCGAGACCAGGTTTAATTTACTGTTTCAGTTTGGTACCACATTACTAAGTGATCCATACCAGAAAACAATCCAGGATCTCTCCAACAAGTATGCGAAAAGTGCGAAAGTATGAGCAAGATGATGGCAAATACCAGACTTAACCGAGACATCACCGGTGTTATCCTCTAAAATATACATCGAATCCAGGTTTAATTGGCTGTTTCAGTGTGGTAACGCATTATCTACGTTATCCAAACCAGAAAAAACCCAGGATATGGCCAACAAAGATGCGATAAATGCGAAACTCTGAACCAGGTCATGGTAAATCCCAGACCTAACCCAGACCTAACCGGTGTTATCCTGTAAAATATTGATCGAGACCAGGTTTAGTTGACTGTTTCAGTGCGGTACCACATTACTACGTGTTGCAAACCAAAAAAAACCCAGTATCTGGTAAACAAGTATGCGAAAATTGCGGCAGTATGAGCCAGATGAGGGCAAATCCCAGTCCTAACCCAGACCTAACCGGTTTTATCCTGTAAAATATTCAACGAAACCAGGTTTAGTTGGCTGTTTCAGTGTGGTAACGCCCTATCTACGTTATCCAAACCAAAAAAAACCCAGGACCTGGCCAACAAGTATGCGAAAAATGCGAAACTATGAGCCACATCATGGTAAATCCCAGACCTAACCCCGACAGAACCTTTGTTATCCTCTAAAATATTGATCGAGACCAGGTTTAGTTGACTGTTTCAGTGCGGTACAACATTACTACGTGATCCAAACCAGAAAAAACCCAGGATATGTCCAACAAGTATGGGAAAAATGCGAAAGTATGAGCCCGAAGATGGCATCTCCCAGACCTAACCCAGACCTAACCTATGTTATCCTCTAAAATATTCATCAAAACCAGCTATAATTGGCTGTTTCATTCTAGCACCATACTACGACGTGATCCACACCAGAAGAAAACCCAGGATCTGGACTACAAGTATGCGAGAAATGCGAAAGAATGAGCCAAATCATGGTATATCCCAGACCTAACCCAGACCTAACCTATGTTATCCTCTAAAATATTCATCGAAACCAGGTTAAATAGACAGTTTCAGTGTGCTAACGCATTACCTACGTTATACAAACCAGAAAAAACCCAGGATATGGCCAACAAATATGCGAAAATTGCGAAAGTATGAGACTGGTGATGGCAAATGCCAGAACTAACCCAGACCAAACCGGTGTTATCCTCTAAAATATTCATCGAAACCGGGTTTAATTGGCTGTTTCATTCTAGCACCACACTACTACGTGATCCACACCAGAAGAAAACCCTGGATCTGGACAACAAGTTTGCGAAGAATGCGAAAGAATGAGCCAGGTGTTGGCAAATCCCAGACCTAACCCAGACCTAACAGGTGTTATCCTCTAAAATATTCATCGAAACCAGGTTTAATTGACGGTTTCAGTGTAGTAACGCATTACCTACGTTATACAAACCCGAAAAAACCCAGGATATGGCCAACAAATATGCGAAAAATGTGAAACTATAAGCCAAATCATGGTTAATCCCAGACCTAACCCAGACATAACCTTTGTTATCCTCTAAAATATTGATCGAGACTAGGTTTAGTTGACTGTTTCAGTGCGGTACAATATTACTACGTGATCCAAACCAGAAAAACCCCAGGATATGTCCAACAAGTATGCGAAAAATGCGAAAGTATGAGCCCGAAGATGGCATCTCCCAGACCTAACCCAGACCTAACCTATGTTATCCTCTAAAATATTCATCGAAACCAGGTATAATTGGCTGTTTCATTCTAGCACCATACTACGACGTGATCCACACCAGAAGAAAACCCAGGATCTGGACTACAAGTATGCGAGAAATGCGAAAGAATGAGCCAAATCATGGTATATCCCAGACCTAACCCAGACCTAACCTATGTTATCCTCTAAAATATTCATCGAAACCAGGTTAAATTGACAGTTTCAGTGTGCTAACGCGTTACCTACGTTATACAAACCAGAAAAAACCCAGGATATGGCCAACAAATATGCGAAAATTGCGAAAGAATGAGCGAGGTGTGTGCAAATCCCAGACCTAACCCAGACCTAACAGGTGTTATCCTGTAAAATATTGACCGAGACCAGGTTTAGTTGACTGTTACAATGTGGTACCACATTACTACGTGTTGCAAACCAAAAAAAACCCAGAATCTGGCCAACAAGTATGCGAAAAATGCGAAAGTATGAGCCAGATCATGGTAAATCCCAGACCTAACCCAGATATAACCTTTGTTATCCTCTAAAATATTGATCGAGACCAGGTTGAGTTGACTGTTTCAGTGTGGTACAACATTACTACGTGATCCAAACCGGAAAAAACCCAGGATCTGTCCAACAAGTATGCGAAAAGTGCGAAAGTTTGAGCAAGATGATGGCAAATACCAGGCCTAACCGAGACCTAACCAGTGTTATCCTCTAAAATATAGATCGAGACCAGGTTCAGTTGACTGTTTCAGTGTTGTAACGCATTTCCTTCGTTATTCATACCAGGAAAACCCAGGATACGGCCAACAAGTATGCGAAAAGTGCGAAAGTATATGCCACATGAGGGCATATCCCAGACCTAACCCAGACCTGTTATCCTCTACACTATAGATCGACAACCAGGTATAATTGACTGTTTCAGTGTGGTACTACATTACTACGTGATCCAGCCAGAAAAAACCCAAGATTATGGCCAAAAAAGCATGCACAAAATGCGAAAACATGAGCTAGATTAGGGCAAATCCCAGACCTAACTCAGACCTAACCGGTGCTATCTTCTAAAATATTGATCGAAACCAGGTTCAATTGACTGTTTCAGTGCGGTACCACATTACTACGTGATCGAAACCAGAAAAAAACCCAGGATCTTTCGTAAAAGTATGCGAAGAATGCGAAAGTATGTGCCAGATGATGGCAAATACCAGACCTAACCCAGAACTAACCGGTGTTATTCCCTAAAATATTCATCGAAACCAGGTTTAGTTGGCAGTTTCAGTGTGCTAACGCATTACCTACGTTTTCCAGACCAGAAAAAACCCAGGATATGGCCAACAAATATGCGAAAAATGCGAAAGTATGAGCCTGATAAATGGTAAATCCCAGACCTAACCCAAACCTAACCGGTGTGATCCTCTAAAATATTCATCGAAACCAGGTTTCATTGGCTGTTTCATTCTAGCGCCACACTACTACGTGATCCACACCAGAAGAAAACCCAGAATCTGGACAACATGTATGCGAATAATGCGGAAGAATGAGCCAGGTGTGGGCAAATGCCAGACCTAACCCAGACCTAACCGGTGATATTCTGGAATATATTGATCGAAACCAGGTTTGATTGACAGTTTCTTTCTAGTACCACACTACTACGTGATCCAAATCAGAAAAAAACCCAGGATCTGGACAACAAGTATGCGAAAAGTGCGAAAGTATGTGCCAGATGAGGGCAAATCCCAGACCTAACCCAGACCTGTTATCCTCCAAACTAATGATCGCAACCAGGTATTATTTACTGCTTCAGTGTGGTACCACATTACTACGTGATCCAAACAAGAAAAAGCCCCAGGGTCTGTCCAACAAGTATGCGAAAAGTGCGAAAGTATGAGCAAGATGATGGCAAATACCAGACCTAACCGAGACCTAACCGTTGTTATCCTCTAAAATATAGATCGAATCCAGGTTTAATTCACTGTTTCGGTGTGGTAACGCATTTCCTACGTTATTCATACCAGAAATGAACCCAGGATACGGCCAACAAGTATGCGAAGAACGCGAAACTATGAGCCAAATCATGGTAAATCCCAGACATAACCCAGACATAACCTTTGTTATCCTCTAAAATATTAATCGATACAAGGCTTACTTGACTGTTTCAGTGTGGTACAACATTACTACGTGATCCAAACAAGGAAAAAACCCAGGATCTGGCCAACAAGTATGCGAAAATTGCGGCAGTATGAGCCACATGAGGGCAAATCCCAGACGTAACCAAGGCCTAACCGGTGTTATCCTGGAAAATATTGATCGAGACCAGGTTGACTTGACAGTTTCTGTGTGGTACAACATTACTACGTGATCCAAACCAGAAAAAAACCCAGGATCTGGCCAACAAGTATGCGAAAAATGCGAAACTATGGGCCAGATCATGGCAGATCCCAGACATAACCCGGACATAACCTTTGTTATCCTCCAAAATATTGATCGAGACCAGGTTTAGTTGACTGTTACAGTGCGGTACAACATTACTACGTGATCCAGACCAGAAAAAAACCCGGGATCTGTCCAACAAGTATGCCAAAATTGCGAACGTATGAGCAAGATGATGGCAAATACCAGGCCTAACCGAGACCTAACCAGTGTTATCCTCTAAAATATAGATCGTGACCAGGTTCAGTTGACGGTTTCAGTGTTGTAACGCATTTCCTTCGTTATTCATACCAGGAAAACCCAGGATACGGCCAACAAGTATGCGAAGAACGCGAATGCATGAGCCAAATCATGGTAAATCCCAGACCTAACCCAGACATAGCCTTTGTTATCCTCCAAAATATTGATCGAGACCAGGTTTAATTGACTGTTTCAGTTTGGTACCACATTACTACGTGATCCATACCAGTGAAAAACCCAGGATGTGGCCAACAAGTATGCGAAAAATGCGAAACTATGGGCCAGATCATGGTAGATCCCAGACATAACCCAGACATAACCTTTGTTATCCTCTAAAATATTGTTCGAGACCAGGTTTAGTTGACTGTTTCAGTGCGGTATTACATTACTACCTGATCCAAACCAGAAAAAACCCAGGATCTGGACAACAAATATGCGAGAAAAGCGAAAGTATGAGCCAGATAATCCCGGGACGGATAGCGGCGGGATGGAGTGGCCCCGTCCCGCCGCTATGAGGCAGTGTGTCTACTGGGGGGACCGATTGTCCCCCCGGGGGATGGGCGCGAAAGCGCGGGCACGGGGAGGATACCGGAAGAATGCTTCGAGCGATTCCCGGTATCCTCCCAAAGCGTGCCGAAGGGTCACCGTGTGGTTTTTAGTGGGTAGGTCCCGCGCCTGTCGTTGTACGGGCGCGGGGAATCCCACACACCCCTCCCACCTCTCCCCAAGGAGGTGGGAAGGAGTCTTTCGAAGATTTTCCCCACGACAAAAAAAAAAAAAAAAGTATGAGCCAGATAATGGTAAATCCCAGACCTAACCCAGACCTAACCGGTGTTATCCTGAAAAATATTGATCGAGACCAGGTTTCATTGACTGTCTCAGTGTGGTACCACATTACTACGTGATCCAAACCAGAAAAAACCCAGGATCTGGCCAACAACTATGCGAGAAATGCGAAAGTATGAGCCAGATAATGGTAAATCCCAGACCTAGCCCAGACCTAACCGGTGTTATCCCGACAAATATTGATCGAGACCAGGCTTAATTGGCTGTTTCAGTGTGGTAACGCATTATCTACGTCATCCAAACAAGAAAAAAACCAGGACCTGGCCAACAAGTACGCGAAAAATGCGAAAATATGAGCCACACCATGGTAAATCCCAGACCTAACCCAGACATAACCTTTGTTATCCTCTAAAATATTGATCGAGACCAGGTTTAGTTGACTGTTTCAGTGTGGTACAACATTACTACGTGATCCAAACCAGAAAAAAACCCAGGATCTGTCCAACAAGTATGCGAAAATTGCGAAAGTATGTGCCAGATGAGGGCAAACCCCAGACCTAACCCAGACCTGTTATCCTCCAAACTATTGATCGCAACCAGGTATAATACACTGTTTCAGTGTGGTACCACATTACTACGTGATCCAAACCAGAAAAAACCCAGGATCTGGCCAACAAATATGCGAGAAATGCGAAAGTATGAGCCAGATAATGTTAAATCCCAGACCTAACCCAGACCTAACCGTTGTTATCCTGTAAAATATTCAACGAAACCAGGTTTACTTAGCTGTTTCAGTGTGGTAACGCCCTATCTACGTTATCCAAACCAGAAGAAACCCAGGACCTGGCCAACAAGTATGCGAAAAATGCGAAACTATGAGCCACATCATGGTAAATCCCAGACCTAACCCCGACAGAACCTTTGTTATCCTCTAAACTATTGAAACGCAACCAGGTATAATTGACAGTTTCAGTGTGGTACTACATTACTACGTGATCCAAACCAGAAAAAATCTTGGGATCTGGACAAAATGTATGCGCAAAATTGGAAAACATGAGCCAGATGAGGGCAAATCCCAGACCTAACCCAGACCTAACCGGTGTTATCCTGGAGAATATTGATCGAGACCAGGTTTAATTTACTGTTTCAGTTTGGTACCACATTACTAAGTGATCCATACCAGAAAACAATCCAGGATCTCTCCAACAAGTATGCGAAAAGTGCGAAAGTATGAGCAAGATGATGGCAAATACCAGACTTAACCGAGACATCACCGGTGTTATCCTCTAAAATATACATCGAATCCAGGTTTAATTGGCTGTTTCAGTGTGGTAACGCATTATCTACGTCATCCAAACCAGAAAAAACCCAGGATATGGCCAACAAAGATGCGATAAATGCGAAACTCTGAACCAGGTCATGGTAAATCCCAGACCTAACCCAGACCTAACCGGTGTTATCCTGTAAAATATTGATCGAGACCAGGTTTAGTTGACTGTTTCAGTGCGGTACCACATTACTACGTGTTGCAAACCAAAAAAAACCCAGTATCTGGTAAACAAGTATGCGAAAATTGCGGCAGTATGAGCCAGATGAGGGCAAATCCCAGTCCTAACCCAGACCTAACCGGTTTTATCCTGTAAAATATTCAACGAAACCAGGTTTAGTTGGCTGTTTCAGTGTGGTAACGCCCTATCTACGTTATCCAAACCAAAAAAAACCCAGGACCTGGCCAACAAGTATGCGAAAAATGCGAAACTATGAGCCACATCATGGTAAATCCCAGACCTAACCCCGACAGAACCTTTGTTATCCTCTAAAATATTGATCGAGACCAGGTTTAGTTGACTGTTTCAGTGCGGTACAACATTACTACGTGATCCAAACCAGAAAAAACCCAGGATATGTCCAACAAGTATGGGAAAAATGCGAAAGTATGAGCCCGAAGATGGCATCTCCCAGACCTAACCCAGACCTAACCTATGTTATCCTCTAAAATATTCATCAAAACCAGCTATAATTGGCTGTTTCATTCTAGCACCATACTACGACGTGATCCACACCAGAAGAAAACCCAGGATCTGGACTACAAGTATGCGAGAAATGCGAAAGAATGAGCCAAATCATGGTATATCCCAGACCTAACCCAGACCTAACCTATGTTATCCTCTAAAATATTCATCGAAACCAGGTTAAATAGACAGTTTCAGTGTGCTAACGCATTACCTACGTTATACAAACCAGAAAAAACCCAGGATATGGCCAACAAATATGCGAAAATTGCGAAAGTATGAGACTGGTGATGGCAAATGCCAGAACTAACCCAGACCAAACCGGTGTTATCCTCTAAAATATTCATCGAAACCGGGTTTAATTGGCTGTTTCATTCTAGCACCACACTACTACGTGATCCACACCAGAAGAAAACCCTGGATCTGGACAACAAGTTTGCGAAGAATGCGAAAGAATGAGCCAGGTGTTGGCAAATCCCAGACCTAACCCAGACCTAACAGGTGTTATCCTCTAAAATATTCATCGAAACCAGGTTTAATTGACGGTTTCAGTGTAGTAACGCATTACCTACGTTATACAAACCCGAAAAAACCCAGGATATGGCCAACAAATATGCGAAAAATGTGAAACTATAAGCCAAATCATGGTTAATCCCAGACCTAACCCAGACATAACCTTTGTTATCCTCTAAAATATTGATCGAGACTAGGTTTAGTTGACTGTTTCAGTGCGGTACAATATTACTACGTGATCCAAACCAGAAAAACCCCAGGATATGTCCAACAAGTATGCGAAAAATGCGAAAGTATGAGCCCGAAGATGGCATCTCCCAGACCTAACCCAGACCTAACCTATGTTATCCTCTAAAATATTCATCGAAACCAGGTATAATTGGCTGTTTCATTCTAGCACCATACTACGACGTGATCCACACCAGAAGAAAACCCAGGATCTGGACTACAAGTATGCGAGAAATGCGAAAGAATGAGCCAAATCATGGTATATCCCAGACCTAACCCAGACCTAACCTATGTTATCCTCTAAAATATTCATCGAAACCAGGTTAAATTGACAGTTTCAGTGTGCTAACGCGTTACCTACGTTATACAAACCAGAAAAAACCCAGGATATGGCCAACAAATATGCGAAAATTGCGAAAGAATGAGCGAGGTGTGTGCAAATCCCAGACCTAACCCAGACCTAACAGGTGTTATCCTGTAAAATATTGACCGAGACCAGGTTTAGTTGACTGTTACAATGTGGTACCACATTACTACGTGTTGCAAACCAAAAAAAACCCAGAATCTGGCCAACAAGTATGCGAAAAATGCGAAAGTATGAGCCAGATCATGGTAAATCCCAGACCTAACCCAGATATAACCTTTGTTATCCTCTAAAATATTGATCGAGACCAGGTTGAGTTGACTGTTTCAGTGTGGTACAACATTACTACGTGATCCAAACCGGAAAAAACCCAGGATCTGTCCAACAAGTATGCGAAAAGTGCGAAAGTTTGAGCAAGATGATGGCAAATACCAGGCCTAACCGAGACCTAACCAGTGTTATCCTCTAAAATATAGATCGAGACCAGGTTCAGTTGACTGTTTCAGTGTTGTAACGCATTTCCTTCGTTATTCATACCAGGAAAACCCAGGATACGGCCAACAAGTATGCGAAAAGTGCGAAAGTATATGCCACATGAGGGCATATCCCAGACCTAACCCAGACCTGTTATCCTCTACACTATAGATCGACAACCAGGTATAATTGACTGTTTCAGTGTGGTACTACATTACTACGTGATCCAGCCAGAAAAAACCCAAGATTATGGCCAAAAAAGCATGCACAAAATGCGAAAACATGAGCTAGATTAGGGCAAATCCCAGACCTAACTCAGACCTAACCGGTGCTATCTTCTAAAATATTGATCGAAACCAGGTTCAATTGACTGTTTCAGTGCGGTACCACATTACTACGTGATCGAAACCAGAAAAAAACCCAGGATCTTTCGTAAAAGTATGCGAAGAATGCGAAAGTATGTGCCAGATGATGGCAAATACCAGACCTAACCCAGAACTAACCGGTGTTATTCCCTAAAATATTCATCGAAACCAGGTTTAGTTGGCAGTCTCAGTGTGCTAACGCATTACCTACGTTTTCCAGACCAGAAAAAACCCAGGACATGGCCAACAAATATGCGAAAAATGCGAAAGTATGAGCCTGATAAATGGTAAATCCCAGACCTAACCCAGACCTAACAGGTGTTATCCTGTAAAATATTGACCGAGACCAGGTTTAGTTGACTGTTTCAGTGTGGTACAACATTACTACGTGATCCAAACCAGAAAAAACCCAGGATATGGCCAACAAATATGCGAGAAATGCGAAAGTATGAGCCAGATAATGTTAAATCCCAGACCTAACCCAGACATAACCTTTGTTATCCTCTAAAATATTGATCGAGACCAGGTTTAGTTGACTGTTTCAGTGTGGTACAACATTACTACGTGATCCAAACCAGAAAAAGACCCAGGGTCTGTCCAACAAGTATTTTTTTTTTTTTTTTTTTTGTCGTGGGGAAAATCTTCGAAAGACTCCCTCCCACCTCCTTGGGGAGAGGTGGGAGGGGTGTGTGGGATTCCCCGCGCCCGTACAACGACAGGCGCGGGACCTACCCACTAAAAACCACACGGTGACCCTTCGGCACGCTTTGGGAGGATACCGGGAATCGCTCGAAGCATTCTTCCGGTATCCTCCCCGTGCCCGCGCTTTCGCGCCCATCCCCCGGGGGGACAATCGGTCCCCCCAGTAGACACACTGCCTCATAGCGGCGGGACGGGGCCACTCCATCCCGCCGCTATCCGTCCCGGGGCCGCGTTTAGTGGCGGCTGCGAGCCCCAACTCGCAACCGCCCGCGACCCCGTTTCCACCCCTCGGCGGCCGGGCGTTCATGGCCGCACCAGACCGTCGAGGGTGCCTCCCCTTGCGTCGGACCGGTAGGGGGAGGCACTCCTACCCCCAACCGGTCCGACCCGGCGCCGCCTGGCGGGAGGAGGGTCCCCTCAGGACCCCCCTCCCAGCCTAGGTCATCCGCCACGACGAGGCGGCCGCCCGCGACGCCTCGCGACCGGGCGACGACCTCGGGCCACCGCACGAGCGCGAGCTTCAGCTGAAGCTCGCGCTCCCTCCCCGCGGCCTCCTTCTGCAACATTACGTTCTCGCAGAAGGAGGCCACGGCCCTCCACTTCTCCTCGCTGCCGAGCATGGCGCGCACCACGCCCGGCAGCGAGACATCCCGCCCGACGACGCCGACCAGGACACGGCGCTCCCCCTCCCACGCGGGGCATATCTCCAGGGTATGATCCGCCGTGTCCTGCTCAGCGTCGCAGTGGCAGCAACGCGCCGTCGGCTCCTTCCCTATCCGGCACAGGTATCTTCTGAAGCTGCCATGCCCGGAAAATACCTGTGCCATCCGGTAGGTGAGGCTGCCATGGCCTCTGTCCAGCCACTCCGTCAGGAGTGGCCGAACCGCCCCGACAGTCCGGTGCCCCGCGGTTGGCAGAGCCAGCCGCTCCTGCCACGCGAGCAACACGGACTGCCGGGCCTGGCGCTTCAAATCGCCCCAAGCAGGTTCCTGCCCGCCCGGGACCGCCCCCACCCCCGCGCGACGGTCGACGCGGTGCCGGTACATCACCGCGTGCGACAGCGCGAGCAGGTCCATGGGCGGCATCCCCGCTAGAACCGTCGCCGCCTCATGTGACATGGTCCGATACCCGCGGACGACCCTGAGCGCCATGCGCCTCTGCACCCGACGCAGCATAGTCATGCTGCGCCGGGAGGCAGCCAGGTCGTCCGCCCAGACGGGGGCCCCGTATAGGGCCACCGACTGGACCATTGCCACATAGAGGCGACGAACTCGGCCCGCCGGGCCCCCCAGGTTGGGCAGGATCCGGCCCAGAGCCGCAACCATCCTTTCCAACCGGGGGACCAGGCAGCGGAAATGCTCCTCGAAACGCCAGTGGCTATCGAGGATCAGCCCCAGATACCTGATCTGGGGCTTCACCTCGATGTCAGCCCCACCCACCCGGATCAGAGGGGGTGGCGGATCCTGCCGAGGTGAATGAAACGCAATCACCTCGGTCTTATGGACCGCCACCGTCATCCCCATCCCCCTGATCCGGTCGACGACGCGTTGCGACCCCTCCTCCGCGCGACGCATGGCCCTCCCCCAGTGCGCCCCGACGGCCAGCACCAGTGTGTGATCCGCATAACACACCGTGCTGACGCCGTCGGGGAGGCCGGCCCGCAACACCGAGTCGTACGCGATGTTCCACAGGAGTGGCCCGAGGACCGACCCCTGCGGAACACCGCAGTACACCTCCCTCCGCATATCACCATCCCGGCCCGGATACTCGATCCACCTGCCGCGGAGATAATCCCCGACGACCGCCCTGAGACAAGGGGGGACTCGATGATATTCGAGTCCCCTCCTTATCTCTTCCCAGGGGAGGGTGTTAAAGGCATTGGCAATATCCAAGGATATTGCCAATGCCACCCCTCCCCGGGAGACGGCCGCCTCCGAGAGGGCCCTCACACGACCTATCGCGTCGATAGTCGATCGGCCCCCCCGGAAACCGAACTGGCAGTCGGCCAGACCGGGATCACCCCGCGACAGGTGCTCGACGAGGCGGGCAGCAATCACACGCTCGAAGAGCTTGCCCACCTCGTCGAGGAGACAAATGGGCCGGTATGCGGAGGGAGACTCCGCGGGCCGACCCTCCTTCCGGAGGAGGACCATCCTCGCCACCTTCCAACTGGGGGGGAATCGCCCGTCCCTCAGGCAGCGGTCGAACAACCGCCTGAGGTCGGCCCCAAGGACGCCCTGGGTCAAGACCCAAACCCGGCCGGGCACACCATCCGGACCCGGGGCCGTGTTACGAACCCCGAGCCGTCTGATGGCCGCTGCCAGCTCCTCCTGCGTGACCCCCAGCTCGGCCGTCCACTCCACTGGGACAGCCGCCGCCGCCGGAGGACGCGGTCCCCTCTCCCCAATTGGGAAGTGTGTATTGACCACGTCCTCCAGCAGCCGGGGGTCAAGACCCTCGGTGACGGGGGGCGCCCACGGGCGGAGCTTATTCAGCACCACCTTATATGGGCGCCCCCATGGATCGTCATCAAGGGTCTGGAGGAGCTCCTTCCATGCCCGGGTCTTGGCCCGTTTGATGGCAACCTGCAGAGCAACCCGCGCCACGCGGTATGCTCCATACAGGTCATCAGCTGCCCTCGCTCGCGCCACGCCGTCGCCTGTACGTTGACGACGGCGCGCGCGGGTGCACTGGCGTCGGGCGCGGACAGTCGCGACTCGCAACTCCGCGATCGCGTCCGACCACCAGTACACCGCCCGGCGAGGAGAAGCATGCCCGACCCGAGGCATCGCCGCGTCGCAAATACCCGCGACCAATGCCCCGACCCGGGCGACATCCTCCTCTATGCTCGGCAACTCGGCCGCTCCCTGCGGCCAAGTTGCAGCGAGGGCAGCTGCCATCAGGGCGTCCTTGTCCAGGCGCCGAAGCGCCCAGCGGCGTGGTGGGGTGCCACGCAGGCGGCCGTGTCGGGATGCACTCGCGGCGGCAGAGACCTCCATCCGGATGTACCGGTGATCGGAGAGTGTCTCTGCCCCCGCGACCACGTGCCAACCCGACACCATGCGCACGGCGTTGGGGGTCGCGAATCCAACATCCACGATGGACCCCCCATATCGCCGCACGCATGTGTGCTCCGACCCCCGGTTCAATACCCGGAGGTCGAGCCCCGCCGCCCAATCGCCCAGGATCCCGCCGCGAACGGAGGTCCTGGGGGATCCCCAAGCCACCGACTTGGCATTAAAATCCCCCAGGACCAGCACCGGCCGGGCCGCGTAGCGCTGCACGCATGCCGCGACCTCGGCCAAGTACAGCTCGAACGCAGCGTGACAGCTACGGGGCGAAATGTAGCACCCCACCACAGCGACTCCCCCCCAGTCCACGGCGACGAATCCCCGACCGCGCTCCAACAAGGAGAACGGTGGGGACCCGTCGCCCCCTCCCCATACCGTCGCCACCAAGCCGTCCGCGTCGCCCACCCAATGAGGGTGATCAGGGACGCGGTACGGCTCGGCGGCGACCGCCAGGCCAACCCCCCACTCCGCGAGGACTTGGGACATCAAGTCCTGTGCCGCGCGGCAGTGGTTGAGGTTGGCCTGGAGGAGGAGGCGGGGCGGCATTAATTAATGGCCGCGCCAGCCTCCTCCCGGCCGTCCGTCCCCGTAGCACCGTCCACCTCCATGGAGGACGATGCCACCGCCCTCGGCACCGGAGCCGGTGCAGCCCGCCTCTTCCTCTCCTTCCGGGAGGGGGGGGGGAGCACTTCTTGCTCCCCACCCTGTGATCGGCTGGCCTCCCCATGTCCGCACACAGCGGGCAGTGGGGGGCCGCCGAGCACTGGCTCGCACGGTGCTCTTTGGCACCGCAGCGGTAACACTGACCGCTGCGGTCCACCGGCGAGGTGCACCACTGCCTCACGTGCCCCAATTCGAGGCAGCGGTGACACTGGAGCGGGCGCGGCGCGAGGATTTCCACTCGCGCCGAAACCCACCCCACCAACACCCTCCCGGATTCCGCCACCTTACGGGCGGCGGAGAGGGGGCACCGGGCCCACACCGACCCGAGGCCGGAGGGCGACCTGCGGATCTCTCCGATCCGCAGGTCCTCCACAGGACAGTCCCCCGCCCTCGCAAGGGCACGGGACACATCCTGTGCGCTGACCGAGTCGTCCAGCCCACAAACGCGCATCTCCGTGCGCTTCGTGGGCCGAGCGACCCGGACACCTCGCTCGCCCAGCTGCTCCCGGAGCCTCTGGGCGAGACGATCCGCCTTCGCGCCGCCTTCTGCACCGGGGATCTCCAGCAAGAGACCCCCGGTCACGGCCCTCTTCGCCCTCACGGAGGCGATGCCCAGCTCTTCCAGGGAGATATTCTCCCTGGCGAGCCGCATCGCCTCCGCGAGGGTCAGGTCGCCCCCCTGCGCAACGGTCAGCGTCACCGCTGCCGTTTTTGGGGGACGACCTGGTCGTGCTTTCCCGACCTTCGCGGCCTTTACCTTGGCCGCCGGCGGCGGAGGCGGAGGCTGCGGTTGCGAGGCCTTCCTCGCCGCCCGCTTCGCCTTCCGCCCCACCACCTCACTCCACGCCACCCCCCCTTGGGAGGGTGCTGTGGAGGACGCGACCACCGCGACCACGGTTACACCACCCCCCTTGGGGGTCGCGACCCGGGGCCCTGGTGCCGCAACGCTGGGCGGAGCCTTCACTCCGCCCTTCTTTGCCTTCCCCGACTGTACCGGAACAGGTCGGGGAGGCACCGCCTTCCTGCTGACCGCTCTTCCGGCGAGGAGCTCCTCCCGGAAGGCGGCCAGCTTGCCATCAATCATGTCCCCAATCCTCCTCAGAAGATCGTCTTCTGACGAGGACGGGGACTTCTTCACGGGCGGAGTGCGGGTGGAGGGGCCCGCGGTGCCCCGCACCACTGCCGCCGCACTCCGCTTATTTACCTCCGCCGAGGGACGCGGCGGTGGAGGAGGAGGGAGGATGGGAGGGAGGGCCGCGCTGTTCCACAGCGCCTCTGCCCTCCTCCTCCCCTGTCGCTCCTCCTCCAACAGGAGCTGCAGACGGGCGTTCCGCCCTCTGAGCTCCCGCGCCGCCTCCCTCATTTCCTCCGCCGCGGCCTTCAGGGCCTCCGCGCCACCGCTTTTCTGCCCCTTAAAGGCGCAGGCAGCGGCGACTTTCTCCACCCGCCTCAGGGACGAGGAGATCCTCTCCGATATCTCCTCGGTCACCTCGTCCCTGAGGCAACTCAGCCTCACCGACGGGCTCATCGCCCCGCCCACCTCGACGACGGCCTGCCCCGCCCTCTTCCTCTTAGAGCCTATGAGGCTCCTGGTGGAGGAGAAGGACGAGACTGACGCAGTCTCGTCGTCCTCCTCCACCTTCCACGAAGCCGGGCCAGGCGCTGGAGGCGGCGCGAGCGCCGTCACTCCAGTCCCAACACCGCCTTCGTCCTCCCCCTCTGACTTACCCCGTCCCATCCCCGTTTTAATATTGAACTCCATAATATTCCCACGAGCAGGTCGGAAGAAAAGGTCCGCCCGGGCAGAGCCGCCTTACCCGGGTAAGCCTATATACTCCGGGGGTTCGGCAGGTTCCCCGGAGGTGGTCGCTTGGGATTGGGCCTTCTCCCCCAACCATGCATCCCATCGCCGCGCACCATAGCTTAGGATTGGAGGGCGATTTTATAGAGTCGCCATACTCGTGGCCCAGGCGGTTAAGCCAAGACCCCCGTTCCTCCTGCCGTCACGTACCATTCACAAAACCAATAGGGAATTGTGAATGGGTCGTTGTGACGACCAACAGGAGGCTTACGGTGTGTGTATGACTCGGGTACCCCGGGTTCGTTAAGCCCGTACTGCAGCTGAAAGGCTGGCAGCCCCTGAGGGAGTCCAACAAGTATGCGAAAAGTGCGAAAGTATGAGCAGGATGATGGCAAATACCAGACCTAACCGAGACATAACCCTTGTTATCCTCTAAAATATTGATCGAGACTAGGTTTAGTTGACTGTTTCAGTGTGGTACAACATTACTACGTGATCCAAACCAGAAAAAAACCCAGGATCTGTCCAACAAGTATGCGAAAATGTGCCCGATTAGGACAAATCCCAGTCCTCACCCAGACCTGTTATCCTCTAAACTATTGATCGCAACCAGGTATAATTGACTGTTTCAGTGTGGTACCACATTACTACGTGATCCGAACCCGAAAAAACCCAGGATCTGGCCAACAAATATGCGAGAAATGCGAAAGTATGAGCCAGATAATGGTAAATCCCAGACCTATCCCAGACCTAACCGGTGTTATTCTCTAAAATATTCACCGAAACCAGGTTTAACTGACAGTTTCAGTGTGGTAACGCATTACCTACGATATCCAAACCAGAAAAAATCCAGGACATGGTCAACAAATATGCGAAAAGTGCGATAGTATGAGCCTTATGATGGCAAATCCCAGACCTAACCGAGACCTAACGGGTGTTATCCTTTAAAATATAGATCGAATCCGGGTTTAATTCAATGTTTCAGTGTGGTAACGCATTTCCTATGTTTTTCACACCAGAAAAACCCCAGGATACGGCCAACAAGTATGCGAAAAACGCGAAACTATGAGCCAAATCATGGTAAATCCCAGACCTAACCCAGACATATCCTTCGTTATCCTCTAAAATATTGATCGAGACCAGGTTTAGTTGACTGTTTCAGTGTGGTACCACACTACTACGTGATCCAAACCAGAAAAAACCCAGGGTCTGGCCAAAAAGTGTGCGCAAAATTCAAAAACATGAGCCAGATGAGAGCAAAGCCCAGACCTAACACAGACCTAACCGGGGTTATCCTCTATGTTATCGATCGAATCCAGGTTTAAATCACTGTTTCAGTGTGGTAACGCATTACCTACGTTATACAAACTATTAAAAACCCAGGATATGGGCAACAAATATGCGAAAAATGCGAAAGTATGAGCCTGATGATGGCAAATCCCAGACCTAACCCAGACCTAACCGGTGTTATCCTGTAAAATATTGATCGAGACCAGATTTAGTTGACTGTTTCAGTTTGGTACCACATTACTACGTGATCCATACCAGAAAAAAACCCAGGATCTGTCCAACAAGTATGCGGAAAGTGCGAAAGTTGATTCCAGATGAGGGCAAATCCCAGACCTAACCCAGACATATCCTTTGTTATCCTCTAAAATATTGATCGAGACCAGGTTTAGTTGACTGTTTCAGTGTGGTACCACACTACTACGTGATCCTAACCAGAAAAAACCCAGGGTCTGGCCAAAAAGTATGCGGAAAATGCGAAAACATGAGCCAGATGAGGGTAAATCCCAGACCTAACCCTGACCTAACCGTTGTTATCCTCTAAAATATCGATCGAAACCAGGTTCAATTACTGTTTCAGTGTGGTAACGCATTTCCTATGTTTTTCACACCAGAAAAAACCCAGGATACAGCCAACAAGTATGCGAAAAACGCGAAACAATGAGCCAAATCATGGTAAATCCCAGACCTAACCCAGACATATCCTTTGTTATCCTCTAAAATATTGATCGAGACCAGGTTTAGTTGACTGTTTCAGTGTGGTACCACACTACTGCGTGATCCAAACCAGATAAATCCCAGGGTCTGGCCAAAAAGTGTCCGCAAAATTCAAAAACATGAGCCAGATGAGGGCAAATCCCAGACCTAACACAGACCTAACCGGGGTTATCCTCTATGTTATCGATCGAATCCAGGTTTAAATCACTGTTTCAGTGTGGCAACGCATTACCTACGTTATACAAACTATTAAAAACCCAGGATATGGGCAACAAATATGCGAAAAATGCGAAAGTATGAGCCTGATGATGGCAAATCCCAGACCTAACCCAGACCTAACCGGTGTTATCGTGTAAAATATTGATCGGGACCAGATTTAGTTGACTGTTCCAGTTTGGTACCACATTACTACGTGATCCATACCAGAAAAAACCCAGGATCTGTCCAACAAGTATGCGAAAAGTGCGAAAGTATGTTACAGATGAAGGCAAATCCCAGACCTATCCCAGACCTAACCGGTGTTATCCTGGAAAATATTGATCGAGACCAGGTTGAATTGACTGTTTCAGTTTGGTACCACATTACTACGTGATCCGTACCAGAAAAAAACCTTGTTTCTGGCCAACAAGTATGCGAAAAACGCGAAACTATGGGCCAGATCATGGTAAATCCCAGACCTAACCCAGACCTAACCGGTGTTATCCTGGAAAATATTGATCGAGACCAGGTTGAATTGACTGTTTCAGTGTGGTACAACATTACTACGTGATCCAAACCAGAAAAAAACCCAGGATCTGTCCAACAAGTATGCGAAAATGGCGAAAGTATGAGCAAGATGATGGCAAATAGCAGACCTAACCGAGACCTACCCGGCTTTATCCTCTAACATATTGATCGAGACTAGGTTTAGTTGACTGTTTCAGTGTGGTACAACATTGCTACGTGATCCAAACCAGAAAAAAACCCAGGATCTGTCCAACAAGTATGCGAAAAGTGCCAAAGTATGAGCAAGATGATGGCAAATACCAGACCTACCCGAGACCTAACCGGCTTTATCCTCTAACATATTGATCGAGACTAGGTTTAGTTGACTGTTTCAGTGTGGTACAACATTGCTACGTGATCCAAACCAGAAAAAAACCCAGGATCTGTCCAACAAGTATGCGAAAAGTGCGATAGTATGAGCCTTATGATGGCAAATCCCAGACCTAACCGAGACCTAAGGGGTGTTATCCTCTAAAATATAGATCGAATCCGGGTTTAATTCAATGTTTCAGTGTGGTAACGCATTTCCTACGTTATTCATACCAGAAAAAATCCAGGATACGGCCAACAAGTATGCGAAAAAAGCGATAACATGAGCCAGATGAGGGCAAATCCCAGACCTAACCCAGACCTAACCGGTGTTTTCCTCTAAAATATTCATGGGAACCAGGTTTAATTGGTTGTTTCAGTGTGGTAACGCATTTCCTATGTTTTAGACACCAGAAAAACCCCAGGATACGGCCAACAAGTATGCGGAAAATGCGAAAACATGAGCCAGATGAGGGTAAATCCCAGACCTAACCCAGACCTAACCGTTGTTATCCTCTAAAATATCGATCGAAACCAGGTTCAGTTACTGTTTCAGTGTGGTAACGCATTTCCTATGTTTTTCACACCAGAAAAAACCCAGGATACAGCCAACAAGTATGCGAAAAACGCGAAACAATGAGCCATGTCATGGTAAATCCCAGACCTAACCCAGACATATCCTTTGTTATCCTCTAAAATATTGATCCAGACCAGGTTTAGTTGACTGTTTGTGTGTGGTACCACACTACTACGTGATCCAAACCAGAAAAAACCCAGGGTCTGGCCAAAAAGTGTCCGCAAAATTCAAAAACATGAGCCAGATGAGGGCAAATCCCAGACCTAACACAGACCTAACCGGGGTTATCCTCTATGTTATCGATCGAATCCAGGTTTAAATCACTGTTTCAGTGTGGTAACGCATTACCTACGTTATACAAACTATTAAAAACCCAGGATATGGGCAACAAATATGCGAAAAATGCGAAAGTATGAGCCTGATGATGGCAAATCCCAGACCTAACCCAGACCTAACCGGTGTTGTCCTGTAAAATATTGATCGGGACCAGATTTAGTTGACTGTTCCAGTTTGGTACCACATTACTACGTGATCCATACCAGAAAAAACCCAGGATCTGTCCAACAAGTATGCGAAAAGTGCGAAAGTATGTTACAGATGAAGGCAAATCCCAGACCTAACCCAGACCTAACCGGTGTTATCCTGGAAAATATTGATCGAGAGCAGGTTGAATTGACTGTTTCAGTTTGGTACCACATTACTACGTGATCCATACCAGAAAAAAACCCAGGAACTGTCCAACAAGTATGCGGAAAGTGCGAAAGTATGTTACAGATGAAGGCAAATCCCAGACCTAACCCAGACCTAACCGGTGTTATCCTGGAAAATATTGATCGCTACCAGGTATAATTGACTGTTTCTGTGTGGTACCACATTAATACGTGAACCAAACCAGAAAAAAACCCAGGATCTGTCCAACAAGTATGCGAAAAGTGCCAAAGTATGAGCAAGATGATGGCAAATACCAGACCTAACCGAGACCTAACCGGCTTTATCCTCTAACATATTGATCGAGACTAGGTTTAGTTGACTGTTTCAGTGTGGTACAACATTACTACGTGATCCAAACCAGAAAAAAACCCAGGATCTGTCCAACAAGTATGCGAAAAGTGCGATAGTATGAGCCTTATGATGGCAAATCCCAGACCTAACCGAGACCTAACGGGTGTTATCCTCTAAAATATAGATCGAATCCGGGTTTAATTCAATGTTTCAGTGTGGTAACGCATTTCCTACGTTATTCATACCAGAAAAAATCCAGGATACGGCCAACAAGTATGCGAAAAAAGCGATATCATGAGCCAGATGAGGGCAAATCCCAGACCTAACCCAGACCTAACCGGTGTTTTCCTCTAAAATATTCATCGGAACCAGGTTTAATTGGCTGTTTCAGTGTGGTAACGCATTTCCTATGTTTTAGACACCAGAAAAACCCCAGGATACGGCCAACAAGTATGCGGAAAATGCGAAAACATGAGCCAGATGAGGGTAAATCCCAGACCTAACCCAGACCTAACCGTTGTTATCCTCTAAAATATCGATCGAAACCAGGTTCAATTACTGTTTCAGTGTGGTAACGCATTTCCTATGTTTTTCACACCAGAAAAAACCCAGGATACGGCCAACAAGTATGCGAAAAACGCGAAACTATGAGCCAAATCATGGTAAATCCCAGACCTAACCCAGACATATCCTTTGTTATCCTCTAAAATATTGATCCAGACCAGGTTTAGTTGACTGTTTCAGTGTGGTACCACACTACTACGTGATCCAAACCAGAAAAA
Source organism: Colletes latitarsis (assembly GCF_051014445.1). Lineage (NCBI taxonomy): Eukaryota > Metazoa > Arthropoda > Insecta > Hymenoptera > Colletidae > Colletes > Colletes latitarsis. The sequence goes on along the minus strand of NC_135141.1, from coordinate 8,418,388 downwards.
ACCCAGGGTCTGGCCAAAAAGTGTGCGCAAAATTCGAAAACATGAGCCAGATGAGGGCAAATCCCAGACCTAACACAGACCTAACCGGGGTTATCCTCTAAGATATCGATCGAATCCAGGTTTAAATCACTGTTTCAGTGTGGTAACGCATTACCTACGTCATACAAACTAGAAAAAACCCAGGATATGGGCAACAAATATGCGAAAAATGCGAAAGTATGACCCTGATGATGGCAAATCCCAGACCTAACCCAGACCTAACCGGTGTTATCCTGTAAAATATTGATCGAGACCAGATTTAGTTGACTGTTTCAGTTTGGTACCACATTACTACGTGATCCATACCAGAAAAAAACCCAGGATCTGTCCAGCAAGTATGCGAAAAGTGCGAAAGTTGATTCCAGATGAGGGCAAATCCCAGACCTAACCCAGACCTGTTATCCTCTACACTATTGTTCGCTACCAGGTATAATTGACTGTTTCAGTGTGGTACCACATTAATACGTGAACCAAACCAGAAAAAAACCCAGGATCTGTCCAACAAGTATGCGAAAAGTGCCAAAGTATGAGCAAGATGATGGCAAATACCAGACCTAACCGAGACCTAACCGGTTTTATCCTCTAACATATTGATCGAGACTAGGTTTAGTTGGGTGTTTCAGTGTGGTACAACATTACTACGTGATCCAAACCAGAAAAAAACCCAGGATCTGTCCAACAAGTATGCGAAAAGTGCGATAGTATGAGCCTTATGATGGCAAATCCCAGACCTAACCGAGACCTAACGGGTGTTATCCTCTAAAATATAGATCGAATCCGGGTTTAATTCAATGTTTCAGTGTGGTAACGCATTTCCTACGTTATTCATACCAGAAAAAATCCAGGATACGGCCAACAAGTATGCGAAAAAAGCGATAACATGAGCCAGATGAGGGCAAATCCCAGACCTAACCCAGACCTAACCGGTGTTTTCCTCTAAAATATTCATCGGAACCAGGTTTAATTCGCTGTTTCAGTGTGGTAACGCATTTTCTATGTTTTAGACACCAGAAAAACCCCAGGATACGGCCAACAAGTATGCGGAAAATGCGAAAACATGAGCCAGATGAGGGTAAATCCCAGACCTAACCCAGACCTAACCGTTGTTATCCTCTAAAATATCGATCGAAACCAGGTTCAATTACTGTTTCAGTGTGGTAACGCATTTCCTATGTTTTTCACACCAGAAAAAACCCAGGATACGGCCAACAAGTATGCGAAAAACGCGAAACTATGAGCCAAATCATGGTAAATCCCAGACCTAACCCAGACATATCCTTTGTTATCCTCTAAAATATTGATCGAGACCAGGTTTAGTTGACTGTTTCAGTGTGGTACAACATTACTACGTGATACAAACCAGAAAAAAACCCAGGATCTGTCCAACAAGTATGCGAAAATTACGAAAGTATGAGCAAGATGATGGCAAATACCAGTCCTAACCGAGACCTAACCGGTGTTATCCTCTAAAATATACATCGAATCCAGGTTTAATTGGCTGTTTCAGTGTGGTAACGCATTATCTACGTCATCCAAACCAGAAAGAACCCAGGATATGGCCAACAAATATGCGAGGAATGTGGAAACTATGAGCCAGATCATGGTAAATCCCAGACCTAACGCAAACCTAACCGGTGTTATCCTGGAAAATATTGATCGAATCCAGGTTTAATTGGCTGCTTCAGTGTGGTAACGCATTATCTACGTCATCCAGACCAGCAAAAACCCAGGATATGGCCAACAAATATGCGAGAAATGCGAAACTATGAGCCAGATCATGGAAAATCCCAGACCTAACCCAGACCTAACCGGTGTTATCCTGGGAAATATTGATCGAGACCAGGTATAATTGACTGTTTCAGTTTGGTACCACATTACTTCGTGGTCGATACCAGAAAAAAACCAGGATCTGGCCAACGAGTATGCGAAAAATGCGAAACTATGTGCCAGATCATGGTAAATCCCAGACCTAACCCACACATAACCTTTGCTATCCTCTAAAATATTGATCGGGAACAGGTTTAGTTGACTGTTTCAGTGTGGCACAACATAACTACGTGATCGAAACCAGAAAAAAACCCAGGATCTGTCCAACAAGTATGCGTAAATTGCGGCAGTATGAGCCAGATGAGGACAAATCCCAGACCTAACCCAGACCTAACCGGTGTTATCCTGGAAAATATTGATCGAGACCAGGTTTAATTGGCTGTTTCAGTGTGGAAACGCATTATCTACGTCATCCAAACCAGCAAAAACCCAGGATATGGCCAACAAATATGCGAGAAATGCGAAACTATGTGCCAGATCATGGTAAATCCCAGACCTAACCCACACATAACCTTTGTTATCCTCTAAAATATTGATCGGGAACAGGTTTAGTTGACTGTTTCAGTGTGGTACAACATTACTACGTGATTCAAACCAGAAACAAACCCAGGATCTGTCCAACAAGTATGCGAAATGTGCGAAAGTATGAGCAAGATGATGGCAAATACCAGACCTAACCCAGCCCTAACTGGTGTTATCCTCTAAAATATAGATCGAATCCAGGTTTAATTCACAGTTTCAGTGTGGTAACGCATTTCCTACGTTATTCATACCAGAAAAATCCCAGGATTCGTCCAACAGGTATGCGAAAAGTGCGAATGTATGTGCCAGATGATGACAAATACCAGACCTAACCCAGACCTAACCGGTGTTATTCTCTAAAATATTCACCGAAACCAGGTTTAATTGACAGTTTCAGTGTGGTAACGCATTAGCTACGTTATCCAAACCAGAAAAAACCCTGGATATGGTCAACAAATATGCGAAAAATGCGAAAGGATGAGCCTGATGATGGCAAATCCCAGACCTAACCGAGACCTAACCGGTGTTATCCTGAAAAATATTGATCGAGACCAGGTTTAATTGGCTGTTTCAGTTTGGTACCACATTACTTCGTGGTCGATACCAGAAAAAAACCAGGATACGGCCAACGAGTATGCGAAAAATGCGATATCATGAGCCAGATGAGAGCAAATCCCAGACCTAGCCCAGACCTAACCGGTGTTTTCCTCTAAAATATTCATCGAAACCAGGTTTAATTGGCTGTTTCAGTGTGGTAACGCATTATCTACGTCATCCAAACCAGAAAAAACCCAGGATATGCACAAAAAATTTGCGAGAAATGCGAAACTATGAGCCAGATCATGGTAAATCCCAGACCTAACCCACACCTAACCGGTGTTATCCTGGAAAATATTGCTCGAGAGCAGGTTTAGTTGACTGTTTCAGTGTGGTACAACATTACTACGTGATCCAAACCAGAAGAAACCCAGGATCAGTCCAAGAAGTATACGAAAAGTGCGAAAGTATGAGCAAGATGATGGCATATACCAGACCTAACCCAGACCTAACCGGTGTTATCCTCTAAAATATACATCGAATCCAGGTTTAATTGGCTGTTTCAGAGTGGTAACGCATTATCTACGTCATCCAAACGAGAAAAAACCCAGGATATGGACAAAAAATTTGCGAGAAATGCGAAACTATGAGCCAGATCATGGTAAATCCCAGACCTAGCCCAGACCTAACTGGTGTTATCTTGGAGAATAATGATCAAGACCAGGTTTAATTTACTGTTTCAGTTTGGTACCACATTACTAAGTGATCCATACCAGAAAAAAACCCAGGATCTTGCCAGCAAGTATGCGAAAAGGCGAAATCATGAGCCAGATGAGGGCAAAACCCAGACCTACCCAGACCTAACCGGTGTTTTCCTCTAAAATATTCATCGAAACCAGGCTTAATTGGCTGTTTCAGTGTGGTAACGCATTATCTACGTCATCCAAACCAGAAAAAACCCAGGATATGGACAAAAAATTTGCGAGAAATGCGAAACTATGAGCCAGATCATGGTAAATCCCAGACCTAGCCCAGACCTAACCGGTGTTATCCTGAAAAATATTGATCGAGACCAGGTTTAATTGGCTGTTTCAGTTTGGTACCACATTACTACGTGATCCAAACAAGAAAAAAACCAGGATCTGGCCAAAAAGTATGCGCAATATGCGAAAAGATGAGCCAGATGAGGGCAAATCCCAGACCTAACCCAGACCTAACCGGTGTTATTCTGTAAAATATTGATCGAGACCAGGTTTAGTTGACTGTTTCAGTGCGGTAACGCATTATCTACGTCATCCAAACCAGAAAAAAACCCAGGACCTGGCTAACAAATATGCGAAAAATGCGAAACTATGAGCCACATCATGGTAAATCCCAGACCTAACCCAGACATAACCTTTGTTATCCTCTAAAATATAGATCGAGACCAGGTTTAGTTGACTGTTTCAGTGTGGTACAACATTACTACGTGATCCAAACCAGAAAAAACCCAGGATCTGTCCAACAAGTATGCGGAAAGTGCGAAAGTATGGGCAAGATAATGGCAAATACCAGACCTAACCGAGACCTAACCGGTGTTATCCTCTAAAATATACATCGAATCCAGGTTTAATTGGCTGTTTCAGAGTGGTAAAGCATTATCTACGTCACCCAAACCTGCAAGAACCTAGGAGATGGCCAACAAATATGCGAGGAATGCAAAACTGTGAGCCAGATCATGGTAAATCCCAGACCTAACGCAAACCTAACCGGTGTTATCCTGGAAAATACGGATCGAATCCAGGTATAATTGACTGTTTCAGTGTGGCACCACATTGCTACGTGACCCAAACCAGAAAAAACCCCGGGATCTGGACAAAATGTATGCGCAAAATGCGAAAACATGAGCCAGATGAGGGCAAATCCCAGACCTAACCCAGACCTAACTGGTGTTATCCTGGAGAATATTGATCAAGACCAGGTTTAATTTACTGTTTCAGTTTGGTACCACATTACTAAGTGATCCATACCAGAAAAAAACCCAGGATCTTGCCAGCAAGTATGCGAAAATAGCGAAACTATGAGCCAGATCATGGTAAATCCCAGACATAACGCAAACCTAACCGGTGTTATCCTGGAAAATATTGATTGAATCCGGGTTTAATTGGCTGTTTCAGTGTGGTAACGCGTTATCTACGTCATCGAAACCAGAAAAAACCCAGGATATGGCCAACAAGTATGCGAAAAATGCGACAGTATGAGCCAGATGAAGGCAAATCCCAGACCTAGCCCAACCTAACCGGTGTTATCCTGAAAAATATTGATCGAGACCAGGTTTAATTGGCTGTTTCAGTTTGGTACCACATTACTACGTGATCCAAACAAGAAAAAACCCAGTATCAGTCCAACGAGTATACGAAAAGTGCGAAAGTATCAGCAAGGTGATGGCAAATACCAGAACTAACCGAGACCCTACCGGTGTTATCCTCTAAAATATAGATCGAATCCAGGTTTAATTCACTGTTTCATTGTGGTAACGCATTTCCTACGTTGTTCATACCAGAAAGAATCCAGGATACAGCCAACAAGTATGCGAAAAGTGCGAAAGTATGACCAAGATTATGGCAAATACCAGAACTAACCCAGACCTAACCGGTGTTTTCCTCTAAAATATTCATCGAAACCAGGTTTAATTGGCTGTTTCAGTGTGGTAACGCATTATCTACGTCATCCAAACCAGAAGAAACCCAGTATCAGTCCAACAAGTATGCGAAAAGTGCGAAAGTTTGAGCAAGATGATGGCAAATACCAGGCCTAACCGACACCTAGCCAGTGTTATCCTCTAAAATATAGATCGAGTCCAGGTTTAATTCACGGTTTCATTGTGGTAACGCACTTCCTTCGTTATTCATACCAGGAAAACTCAGGATACGGACAACAAGTATGCGAAAAGTGCGAAAGTATGTGCCACATGAGGGCAAATCGCAGACCTGTTATCCTCTGAACTATAGATCGGAACCAGGTATAATTGAGTGTTTCAGTGTGCTACCACATTACTACGTGATCCAGCCAGAAAAACCCCAGGATCTGGTCAAAAAGCATGCGCAAAATGCGAAAACGTGTGCTAGATGAGGGCAAATCCCAGACCTAACTCAGACCTAACCGGTGTTATGCTCTAAAATGTTGATCGAAACCAGGTTCAATTGACTGTTTCAGTGCGGTACCACATTACTACGTGATCGAAACCAGAAAAAAACCAAGGATCTGTCCAACAAGTATGCAAAAATGCGAAAGTATGAGCCAGATCATGGTAAATCCCAGACCTAACCCAGACATATCCTTTGTTATCCTCTAAAATATTGATCGAGACCAGGTTTAGTTGACTGTTTCAGTGTGGTACAACATTACTACGTGATCGAAACCAGAAAAAACCCAGGGTATGGCCAACAAATATGCGAAAAATGCGAAAGTATGAGCCAGATCATGGTAAATCCCAGACCTAACCCAGACCTAACCGGTGATATCCTGGAATATATTGATCGAAACCAGGTTTAATTGACTGTTTCATTCTTGTACCACACTACTACGTGATCCAAATCAGAAAAAAACCGAGGATCTGGACGACAAGTATGCGAAAAACATGAAAGTATGAGCCCGAAGATGGCAAATCCCAGACCAAACCCAGACCTACCCGGTGTTATCCTCTAAAATATTGATCGAGACCAGGTTTAGTTGACTGTTTCAGTGTGGTACAACATTACTACGTGAGCGAAACCAGAAAAAACCCAGGATCTGTCCAACAAGTATGCAAAAATGCGAAAGTATGAGCCAGATCATGGTAAATCCCAGACCTAACCCAGACCTAACCGGTGATATCCTGTAAAATATTGATCGAGACCAGGTTTAGTTGACTGTTTCAGTGTGGTATCACATTACTACGTGTTGCAAAACCAAAAAACACCAAGAATCTGGACAACAAGTATGCGAAAAATGCGAAAGTATGAGCCAGATCATGGTAAATCCCAGACCTAACCCAGACATAACCTTAGTTATCCTCTAAAATATTGATCGAGACCAGGTTTAGTTGACTGATTCAGTGTGGTACAACATTACTACGTGAGCGAAACCAGAAAAAACCCAGGATCTGTCCAACAAGTATGCAAAAATGCGAAAGTATGAGCCAGATCATGGTAAATCCCAGACCTAACCCAGACATAACCTTTGTTATCCTCTAAAATATTGATCGAGACCAGGTTTAGTTGACTGTTTCAGTATGGTACAACATTATTACGTGATCCAAACCAGAAAAAACCCAGGATCTGGCCAAAATCATGCGTAAAATGCGAAAACGTGAGCTAGATGAGGGCAAATCCCAGACCTAACTCAGACCTAACCGGAGTAATCCTCTAAAATATTGATCGAGACCAGGTTTAGTTGACTGTTTCAGTGTGGTACAACATTACTACGTGAGCGAAACCAGAAAAAACCCAGGATCTGTCCAACAAGTATGCAAAAATGCGAAAGTATGAGCCAGATCATGGTAAATCCCAGACCTAACCCAGTCCTAACCGGTGTTATTCCCTAAAATATTTATCGAAACCCGGTTTAGTTGGCAGTTTCAGTGTGCTAACGCATTACCTACGTTTTCCAAACCAGAAAAAATCCAGGATATGGCCAACAAATATGCGAAAATTGCGGCAGTATGAGCCAGATGAGGGCAAATCCCAGACCTAACCCAGACCGAACCGCTGTTATCCTGGAAAATAATGATCGAGACCAGGTTTAACTGACTGTTTCAGTTTGGTACCACATTACTACGTGATCCATACCAGAAAAAAACCCTGGATGTGGCCAACAAGTATGCGAAAAATGCGAAACTATGTGCCAGATCATGGTAAATCCCAGACCTAACCCAGACATAACCTTTGTTATCCTCCAAAATAGTGATCGAGACCAGGTTTAGTTGACTGTTTCAGTGTGGTACAACATTACTACGTGATCGAAACCAGAAAAAACCCAGGGTATGGCCAACAAATATGCGAAAAATGCGAAAGTATGAGCCAGATCATGGTAAATCCCAGACCTAACCCAGACATAACCTTTGTTATCCTCTAAAATATTGATCGAGACCAGGTTTAATTCACTGTTTCAGTGTGGAAACGCACATCGTACGTTATTCATACCAGAAAAAACCCAGGGTATGGCCAACAAACATGCGAGAAATGCGAAAGTATGAGCCAGATCATGGTAAATCCCAGACCTAACCCAGACCTAACCGGTGATATCCTGGAATATATTGATCGAAACCAGGTTTAATTGACTGTTTCATTCTTGTACCACACTACTACGTGATCCAAATCAGAAAAAAACCGAGGATCTGGACGACAAGTATGCGAAAAACGTGAAAGTATGAGCCCGAAGATGGCAAATCCCAGACCAAACCCAGACCTACCCGGTGTTATCCTCTAAAATATTCATCGAAACCAGGTTTAATTGACAGTTTCAGTGTGCTAACGCATTACCTACGTTATACAAACCAGAAAAAACACAGGATATGGCCAACAAATATGCGAAAAATGCGAAAGTATGGGGCTGTTGATGGCAAATCCCTGACCTAACCCAGACCTAACCGGTGTTATCCTCTAAAATATTCATCGAAACCGGGTTTAATTGGCTGTTCCATTCTAGCACCACACTACTACGTGATCCACACCAGAAAAAAACCCATGATCTGGCCAACAAGTATGCGAAAAATGCGAAAGAATGAGCCAGGTGAGGGCAAATACCCGACCTAACCCAGACCTAACAGGTGTTATCCTGTAAAATATTGATCGAGACCAGGTTTAGTTGACTCTTTCAGTGTGGTACAACATTACTACGTGATCCAAGCCAGAAGAAACCCAGTATCAGTCCAACGAGTATACGAAAAGTGCGAAAGTATCAGCAAGGTGATGGCAAATACCAGACCTAACCGAGACCCTACCGGTGTTATCCTCTAAAATATTGCTCGAGACCAGGTTTAGTTGACTGATTCAGTGTGGTACAACATTACTACGTGATCGAAACCAGAAAAATCCCAGGATCTGTCCAACAAGTATGCGAAAAATGCCAAAGTATGAGCCAGATCATGGTAAATCCCAGACCTAACCCAGAGATAACCTTAGTTATCCTCCAAAATATTGATCGAGTCCAGGTTTAGTTGACTGATTCAGTGTGGTACAACATTACTACGTGATCGAAACCAGAAAAATCCCAGGATCTGTCCAACAAGTATGCGAAAAATGCCAAAGTATGAGCCAGATCATGGTAAATCCCAGACCTAACCCAGAGATAACCTTAGTTATCCTCTAAAACATTGCTCGAGACCAGGTTTAGTTGACTGTTTCAGTGTGGTACAACATTATTACGTGATCCAAGCCAGAAGAAACCCAGTATCAGTCCAACGAGTATACGAAAAGTGCGTAAGTATCAGCAAGATGATGGCAAATACCAGACCTAACCGAGACCCTACCGGTGTTATCCTCTAAAATATAGATCGAATCCAGGTTTAATTAACTGTCTCAGTGTGGAAACGCACTTCGTACGTTATTCATACCAGAAAAAACCCAGGATATGGCCAACAAGTATGCGAAAAATGCGAAAGTATGAGCCAGATCATGGTAAATCCCAGACCTAACCCAGACATAACATTAGTTATCCTCTAAAATATTGATCGAGACCAGGTTTAGTTGACTGATTCAGTGTGGTACAACATTACTACGTGAGCGAAACCAGAAAAAACCCAGGATCTGTCCAACAAGTATGCAAAAATGCGAAAGTATGAGCCAGATCATGGTAAATCCCAGACCTAACCCAGACAAAACCTTTGTTATCCTCTAAAATATTGCTCGAGACCAGGTTTAGTTGACTGTTTCAGTGTGGTACAACATTACTACGTGATCCAAGCCAGAAGAAACCCAGTATCAGTCCAACGAGTATACGAAAAGTGCGAAAGTATCAGCAAGGTGATGGCAAATACCAGACCTAACCGAGACCCTACCGGTGTTATCCTCTAAAATATAGATCGAATCCAGGTTTAATTCACTGTTTCAGTGTGGAAACGCACTTCGTACGTTATTCATACCAGAAAAAAACCCAGGATATGGCCAACAAGTATGCGAAAAGTGCCTAAGTATGAGCAAGATGATGGTAAATCCCAGACCTAACCCAGACATAACCTTTGTTATCCTCTAAAATATTGATCGAGACCAGGTTTAGTTGACTGTTTCAGTGTGGTACAACATTACTACGTGAGCGAAACCAGAAAAAACCCAGGATCTGTCCAACAAGTATGCAAAGATGCGAAAGTATGAGCCAGATCATGGTAAATCCCAGACCTAACCCAGACCTAACCGGTGATATCCTGTAAAATATTGATCGAGACCAGGTTTAGTTGACTGTTTCAGTGTGGTATCACATTACTACGTGTTGCAAACCAAAAAACACCAAGAATCTGGACAACAAGTATGCGAAAAATGCGAAAGTATGAGCCAGATCATGGTAAATCCCAGACCTAACCCAGACATAACCTTTGTTATCCTCTAAAATATTGATCGAGACCAGGTTTAGTTGACTGATTCAGTGTGGTACAACATTACTACGTGAGCGAAACCAGAAAAAACCCAGGATCTGTCCAACAAGTATGCAAAAATGCGAAAGTATGAGCCAGATCATGGTAAATCCCAGACCTAACCCAGACCTAACAGGTGTTATCCTGTAAAATATTGATCGAGACCAGGTTTAGTTGACTGTTTCAGTGTGGTACAACATTACTACGTGATCCAAGCCAGAAGAAACCCAGTATCAGTCCAACGAGTATACGAAAAGTGCGAAAGTATCAGCAAGGTGATGGCAAATACCAGACCTAACCGAGACCCTACCGGTGTTATCCTCTAAAATATAGATCGAATCCAGGTTTAATTCACTGTTTCAGTGTGGAAACGCACTTCGTACGTTATTCATACCAGAAAAAACCCAGGATATGGCCAACAAGTATGCGAAAAGTGCCAAAGTATGAGCAAGATGATGGTAAATCCCAGACCTAACCCAGACATAACCTTTGTTATCCTCTAAAATATTGATCGAGACCAGCTTTAGTTGACTGATTCAGTGTGGTACAACATTACTACGTGAGCGAAACCAGAAAAAACCCAGGATCTGTCCAACAAGTATGCAAAGATGCGAAAGTATGAGCCAGATCATGGTAAATCCCAGACCTAACCCAGACCTAACCGGTGATATCCTGTAAAATATTGATCGAGACCAGGTTTAGTTGACTGTTTCAGTGTGGTATCACATTACTACGTGTTGCAAACCAAAAAACACCAAGAATCTGGACAACAAGTATGCGAAAAATGCGAAAGTATGAGCCAGATCATGGTAAATCCCAGACCTAACCCAGACATAACCTTTGTTATCCTCTAAAATATTGATCGAGACCAGGTTTAGTTGACTGATTCAGTGTGGTACAACATTACTACGTGAGCGACACCAGAAAAAACCCAGGATCTGTCCAACAAGTATGCAAAAATGCGAAAGTATGAGCCAGATCATGGTAAATCCCAGACCTAACCCAGACCTAACAGGTGTTATCCTGTAAAATATTGATCGAGACCAGGTTTAGTTGACTGTTTCAGTGTGGTACAACATTACTACGTGATCCAAGCCAGAAGAAACCCAGTATCAGTCCAACGAGTATACGAAAAGTGCGAAAGTATCAGCAAGGTGATGGCAAATACCAGACCTAACCGAGACCCTACCGGTGTTATCCTCTAAAATATAGATCGAATCCAGGTTTAATTCACTGTTTCAGTGTGGAAACGCACTTCGTACGTTATTCATACCAGAAAAAACCCAGGATATGGCCAACAAGTATGCGAAAAGTGCCAAAGTATGAGCAAGATGATGGTAAATCCCAGACCTAACCCAGACATAACCTTTGTTATCCTCTAAAATATTGATCGAGACCAGGTTTAGTTGACTGATTCAGTGTGGTACAACATTACTACGTGAGCGAAACCAGAAAAAACCCAGGATCTGTCCAACAAGTATGCGAAAAATGCCAAAGTATGAGCCAGATCATGGTAAATCCCAGACCTAACCCAGACCTAACAGGTGGTATCCTGTAAAATATTGATCGAGACCAGGTTTAGTTGACTGTTTCAGTGTGGTACAACATTACTACGTGATCCAAGCCAGAAGAAACCCAGTATCAGTCCAACGAGTATACGAAAAGTGCGAAAGTATCAGCAAGATGATGGCAAATACCAGACCTAACCGAGACCCTACCGGTGTTATCCTCTAAAATATAGATCGAATCCAGGTTTAATTCACTGTTTCAGTGTGGAAACGCACTTCGTACGTTATTCATACCAGAAAAAACCCAGGATATGGCCAACAAGTATGCGAAAAGTGCCAAAGTATGAGCAAGATGATGGTAAATCCCAGACCTAACCCAGACATAACCTTTGTTATCCTCTAAAATATTGATCGAGACCAGGTTTAGTTGACTGTTTCAGTGTGGTTCAACATTACTACGTGATCCAAGCCAGAAGAAACCCAGTATCAGTTCAACGAGTATACGAAAAGTGCGAAAGTATCAGCAAGATGATGGCAAATACCAGACCTAACCGAGACCCTACCGGTGTTATCCTCTAAAATATAGATCGAATCCAGGTTTAATTCACTGTTTCAGTGTGGAAACGCACTTCGTACGTTATTCATACCAGAAAAAACCCAGGATTTGGCCAACAAATATGCGAGAAATGCGAAAGTATGAGCCAGATCATGGTAAATCCCAGACCTAACCCAGAGATAACCTTAGTTATCCTCTAAAATATTGATCGAGTCCAGGTTTAGTTGACTGATTCAGTGCGGTACAACATTACTACGTGATCGAAACCAGAAAAATCCCAGGATCTGTCCAACAAGTATGCGAAAAATGCCAAAGTATGAGCCAGATCATGGTAAATCCCAGACCTAACCCAGAGATAACCTTAGTTATCCTCTAAAATATTGCTCGAGACCAGGTTTAGTTGACTGTTTCAGTGTGGTATCACATTACTACGTGTTGCAAACCAAAAAACACCAAGAATCTGGACAACAAGTATGCGAAAAATGCGAAAGTATGAGCCAGATCATGGTAAATCCCAGACCTAACCCAGACATAACCTTTGTTATCCTCTAAAATATTGATCGAGACCAGGTTTAGTTGACTGATTCAGTGTGGTACAACATTACTACGTGAGCGAAACCAGAAAAAACCCAGGATCTGTCCAACAAGTATGCAAAAATGCGAAAGTATGAGCCAGATCATGGTAAATCCCAGACCTAACCCAGACATAACCTTTGTTATCCTCTAAAATATTGCTCGAGACCAGGTTTAGTTGACTGTTTCAGTGTGATACAACATTACTACGTGATCCAAACCAGAAGAAACCCAGTATCAGTCCAACAAGTATACGAAAAGTGCGAAAGTATCAGCAAGATGATGGCAAATACCAGACCTAACCGAGACCCTACCGGTGTTATCCTCTAAAATATAGATCGAATCCAGGTTTAATTCACTGTTTCAGTGTGGAAACGCACTTCGTACGTTATTCATACCAGAAAAAATCCAGGATTTGGCCAACAAATATGCGAGAAATGCGAAAGTATGAGCCAGATCATGGTAAATCCCAGACCTAACCCAGAGATAACCTTAGTTATCCTCTAAAATATTGATCGAGTCCAGGTTTAGTTGACTGATTCAGTGTGGTACAACATTACTACGTGATCGAAACCAGAAAAAACCCAGGATCTGTCCAACAAGTATGCAAAAATGCGAAAGTATGAGCCAGATCATGGTAAATCCCAGACCTAACCCAGACCTAACAGGTGTTATCCTGTAAAATATTGATCGAGACCAGGTTTAGTTGACTGTTTCAGTGTGGTACAACATTACTACGTGATCCAAGCCAGAAGAAACCCAGTATCAGTCCAACGAGTATACGAAAAGTGCGAAAGTATCAGCAAGGTGATGGCAAATACCAGAACTAACCGAGACCCTACCGGTGTTATCCTCTAAAATATAGATCGAATCCAGGTTTAATACACTGTTTCAGTGTGGAAACGCACTTCGTACGTTATTCATACCAGAAAAAACCCAGGATATGGCCAACAAGTATGCGAAAAGTGCCAAAGTATGAGCAACATGATGGTAAATCCCAGACCTAACCCAGACATAACCTTTGTTATCCTCTAAAATATTGATCGAGACCAGCTTTAGTTGACTGATTCAGTGTGGTACAACATTACTACGTGAGCGAAACCAGAAAAAACCCAGGATCTGTCCAACAAGTATGCGAAAAATGCCAAAGTATGAGCCAGATCATGGTAAATCCCAGACCTAACCCAGACCTAACAGGTGGTATCCTGAAAAATATTGATCGAGACCAGGTTTAGTTGACTGATTCAGTGTGGTACAACATTACTACGTGAGCGAAACCAGAAAAAACCCAGGATCTGTCCAACAAGTATGCAAAAATGCGAAAGTATGAGCCAGATCATGGTAAATCCCAGACCTAACCCAGACCTAACAGGTGTTATCCTGTAAAATATTGATCGAGACCAGGTTTAGTTGACTGTTTCAGTGTGGTACAACATTACTACGTGATCCAAGCCAGAAGAAACCCAGTATCAGTCCAACGAGTATACGAAAAGTGCGAAAGTATCAGCAAGGTGATGGCAAATACCAGACATAACCGAGACCCTACCGGTGTTATCCTCTAAAATATAGATCGAATCCAGGTTTAATTCACTGTTTCAGTGTGGAAACGCACTTCGTACGTTATTCATACCAGAAAAAACCCAGGATATGGCCAACAAGTATGCGAAAAGTGCCAAAGTATGAGCAAGATGATGGTAAATCCCAGACCTAACCCAGACATAACCTTTGTTATCCTCTAAAATATTGATCGAGACCAGCTTTAGTTGACTGTTTCAGTGTGGTACAACATTACTACGTGATCCAAGCCAGAAGAAACCCAGTATCAGTCCAACGAGTATACGAAAAGTGCGAAAATATCAGCAAGGTGATGGCAAATACCAGACCTAACCGAGACCCTACCGGTGTTATCCTCTAAAATATAGATCGAATCCAGGTTTAATTCACTGTTTCAGTGTGGAAACGCACTTCGTACGTTATTCATACCAGAAAAAACCCAGGATATGGCCAACAAGTATGCGAAAAGTGCCAAAGTATGAGCAAGATGATGGTAAATCCCAGACCTAACCCAGACATAACCTTTGTTATCCTCTAAAATATTGATCGAGACCAGGTTTAGTTGACTGTTTCAGTGTGGTACAACATTACTACGTGATCCAAGCCAGAAGAAACCCAGTATCAGTTCAACGAGTATACGAAAAGTGCGAAAGTATCAGCAAGATGATGGCAAATACCAGACCTAACCGAGACCCTACCGGTGTTATCCTCTAAAATATAGATCGAATCCAGGTTTAATTCACTGTTTCAGTGTGGAAACGCACTTCGTACGTTATTCATACCAGAAAAAACCCAGGATTTGGCCAACAAATATGCGAGAAATGCGAAAGTATGAGCCAGATCATGGTAAATCCCAGACCTAACCCAGAGATAACCTTAGTTATCCTCTAAAATATTGATCGAGTCCAGGTTTAGTTGACTGATTCAGTGCGGTACAACATTACTACGTGATCGAAACCAGAAAAATCCCAGGATCTGTCCAACAAGTATGCGAAAAATGCCAAAGTATGAGCCAGATCATGGTAAATCCCAGACCTAACCCAGAGATAACCTTAGTTATCCTCTAAAATATTGCTCGAGACCAGGTTTAGTTGACTGTTTCAGTGTGGTATCACATTACTACGTGTTGCAAACCAAAAAACACCAACAATCTGGACAACAAGTATGCGAAAAATGCGAAAGTATGAGCCAGATCATGGTAAATCCCAGACCTAACTCAGACATAACCTTTGTTATCCTCTAAAATATTGATCGAGACCAGGTTTAGTTGACTGATTCAGTGTGGTACAACATTACTACGTGAGCGAAACCAGAAAAAACCCAGGATCTGTCCAACAAGTATGCAAAAATGCGCAAGTATGAGCCAGATCATGGTAAATCCCAGACCTAACCCAGACATAACCTTTGTTATCCTCTAAAATATTGCTCGAGACCAGGTTTAGTTGACTGTTTCAGTGTGATACAACATTACTACGTGATCCAAACCAGAAGAAACCCAGTATCAGTCCAACAAGTATACGAAAAGTGCGAAAGTATCAGCAAGATGATGGCAAATACCAGACCTAACCGAGACCCTACCGGTGTTATCCTCTAAAATATAGATCGAATCCAGGTTTAATTCACTGTTTCAGTGTGGAAACGCACTTCGTACGTTATTCATACCAGAAAAAATCCAGGATTTGGCCAACAAATATGCGAGAAATGCGAAAGTATGAGCCAGATCATGGTAAATCCCAGACCTAACCCAGAGATAACCTTAGTTATCCTCTAAAATATTGATCGAGTCCAGGTTTAGTTGACTGATTCAGTGTGGTACAACATTACTACGTGATCGAAACCAGAAAAAACCCAGGATCTGTCCAACAAGTATGCAAAAATGCGAAAGTATGAGCCAGATCATGGTAAATCCCAGACCTAACCCAGACCTAACAGGTGTTATCCTGTAAAATATTGATCGAGACCAGGTTTAGTTGACTGTTTCAGTGTGGTACAACATTACTACGTGATCCAAGCCAGAAGAAACCCAGTATCAGTCCAACGAGTATACGAAAAGTGCGAAAGTATCAGCAAGGTGATGGCAAATACCAGAACTAACCGAGACCCTACCGGTGTTATCCTCTAAAATATAGATCGAATCCAGGTTTAATACACTGTTTCAGTGTGGAAACGCACTTCGTACGTTATTCATACCAGAAAAAACCCAGGATATGGCCAACAAGTATGCGAAAAGTGCCAAAGTATGAGCAACATGATGGTAAATCCCAGACCTAACCCAGACATAACCTTTGTTATCCTCTAAAATATTGATCGAGACCAGCTTTAGTTGACTGATTCAGTGTGGTACAACATTACTACGTGAGCGAAACCAGAAAAAACCCAGGATCTGTCCAACAAGTATGCGAAAAATGCCAAAGTATGAGCCAGATCATGGTAAATCCCAGACCTAACCCAGACCTAACAGGTGGTATCCTGAAAAATATTGATCGAGACCAGGTTTAGTTGACTGTTTCAGTGTGGTACAACATTACTACGTGATCCAAGCCAGAAGAAACCCAGTATCAGTCCAACGAGCATACGAAAAGTGCGAAAGTATCAGCAAGGTGATGGCAAATACCAGACCTAACCGAGACCCTACCGGTGTTATCCTCTAAAATATAGATCGAATCCAGGTTTAATTCACTGTTTCAGTGTGGAAACGCACTTCGTACGTTATTCATACCAGAAAAAACCCAGGATTTGGCCAACAAATATGCGAGAAATGCGAAAGTATGAGCCAGATCATGGTAAATCCCAGACCTAACCCAGAGATAACCTGAGTTATCCTCTAAAATATTGATCGAGTCCAGGTTTAGTTGACTGATTCAGTGTGGTACAACATTACTACGTGATCGAAACCAGAAAAATCCCAGGATCTGTCCAACAAGTATGCGAAAAATGCCAAAGTATGAGCCAGATCATGGTAAATCCCAGACCTAACCCAGAGATAACCTTAGTTATCCTCTAAAATATTGCTCGAGACCAGGTTTAGTTGACTGTTTCAGTGTGGTACAACATTACTACGTGATCCAAGCCAGAAGAAACCCAGTATCAGTCCAACGAGTATACGAAAAGTGCGAAAGTATCAGCAAGGTGATGGCAAATACCAGACCTAACCGAGACCCTACCGGTGTTATCCTCTAAAATATAGATCGAATCCAGGTTTAATTCACTGTTTCAGTGTGGAATCGCACTTCGTACGTTATTCATACCAGAAAAAACCCAGGATATGGCCAACAAGTATGCGAAAAGTGCCAAAGTATGAGCAAGATGATGGTAAATCCCAGACCTAACCCAGACATAACCTTTGTTATCCTCTAAAATATTGATCGAGACCAGGTTTAGTTGACTGTTTCAGTGTGGTACAACATTACTACGTGAGCGAAACCAGAAAAAACCCAGGATCTGTCCAACAAGTATGCAAAAATGCGAAAGTATGAGCCAGATCATGGTAAATCCCAGACCTAACCCAGACCTAACCGGTGATATCCTGCAAAATATTGATCGAGACCAGGTTTAGTTGACTGTTTCAGTGTGGTATCACATTACTACGTGTTGCAAACCAAAAAACACCAAGAATCTGGACAACAAGTATGCGAAAAATGCGAAAGTATGAGCCAGATCATGGTAAATCCCAGACCTAACCCAGACATAATCTTTGTTATCCTCTAAAATATTGCTCGAGACCAGGTTTAGTTGACTGTTTCAGTGTGGTACAACATTACTACGTGATCGAAACCAGAAAAATCCCAGGATCTGTCCAACAAGTATACGAAAAATGCCAAAGTATGAGCCAGATCATGGTAAATCCCAGACCTAACCCAGAGATAACCTTAGTTATCCTCTAAAATATTGCTCGAGACCAGGTTTAGTTGACTGTTTCAGTGTGGTACAACATTACTACGTGATCCAAGCCAGAAGAAACCCAGTATCAGTCCAACGAGTATACGAAAAGTGCGAAAGTATCAGCAAGATGTTGGCAAATACCAGACCTAACCGAGACCCTACCGGTGTTATCCTCTAAAATATAGATCGAATCCAGGTTTAATTCACTGTTTCAGTGTGGAAACGCACTTCGTACGTTATTCATACCAGAAAAAACCCAGGATATGGCCAACAAGTATGCGAAAAATGCGAAAGTATGAGCCAGATCATGGTAAATCCCAGACCTAACCCAGACATAACCTTAGTTATCCTCTAAAATATTGATCGAGACCAGGTTTAGTTGACTGATTCAGTGTGGTACAACATTACTACGTGAGCGAAACCAGAAAAAACCCAGGATCTGTCCAACAAGTATGCAAAAATGCGAAAGTATGAGCCAGATCATGGTAAATCCCAGACCTAACCCAGAGATAACCTTAGTTATCCTCTAAAATATTGCTCGAGACCAGGTTTAGTTGACTGTTTCAGTGTGGTACAACATTACTACGTGATCCAAGCCAGAAGAAACCCAGTATCAGTCCAACGAGTATACGAAAAGTGCGAAAGTATCAGCAAGATGATGGCAAATACCAGACCTAACCGAGACCCTACCGGTGTTATCCTCTAAAATATAGATCGAATCCAGGTTTAATTCACTGTTTCAGTGTGGATACGCACTTCGTACGTTATTCATACCAGAAAAAACCCAGGATTTGGCCAACAAATATGCGAGAAATGCGAAAGTATGAGCCAGATCATGGTAAATCCCAGACCTAACCCAGAGATAACCTTAGTTATCCTCTAAAATATTGATCGAGTCCAGGTTTAGTTGACTGATTCAGTGTGGTACAACATTACTACGTGATCGAAACCAGAAAAATCCCAGGATCTGTCCAACAAGTATACGAAAAATGCCAAAGTATGAGCCAGATCATGGTAAATCCCAGACCTAACCCAGAGATAACCTTAGTTATCCTCTAAAATATTGCTCGAGACCAGGTTTAGTTGACTGTTTCAGTGTGGTACAACATTACTACGTGATCCAAGCCATAAGAAACCCAGTATCAGTCCAACGAGTATACGAAAAGTGCGAAAGTATCAGCAAGATGATGGCAAATACCAGACCTAACCGAGACCCTACCGGTGTTATCCTCTAAAATATAGATCGAATCCAGGTTTAATTCACTGTTTCAGTGTGGAAACGCACTTCGAACGTTATTCATACCAGAAAAAACCCAGGATTTGGCCAACAAATATGCGAGAAATGCGAAAGTATGAGCCAGATCATGGTAAATCCCAGACCTAACCCAGAGATAACCTTAGTTATCCTCTAAAATATTGATCGAGTCCAGGTTTAGTTGACTGATTCAGTGTGGTACAACATTACTACGTGATCGAAACCAGAAAAATCCCAGGATCTGTCCAACAAGTATGCGAAAAATGCCAAAGTATGAGCCAGATCATGGTAAATCCCAGACCTAACCCAGAGATAACCTTAGTTATCCTCTAAGATATTGCTCGAGACCAGGTTTAGTTGACTGTTTCAGTGTGGTACAACATTACTACGTGATCCAAGCCAGAAGAAACCCAGTATCAGTCCAACGAGTATACGAAAAGTGCGAAAGTATCAGCAAGGTGATGGCAAATACCAGACCTAACCGAGACCCTACCGGTGTTATCCTCTAAAATATAGATCGAATCCAGGTTTAATTCACTGTTTCAGTGTGGAAACGCACTTCGTACGTTATTCATACCAGAAAAAACCCAGGATATGGCCAACAAGTATGCGAAAAGTGCCAAAGTATGAGCAAGATGATGGTAAATCCCAGACCTAACCCAGACATAACCTTTGTTATCCTCTAAAATATTGATCGAGACCAGGTTTAGTTGACTGTTTCAGTGTGGTACAACATTACTACGTGATCCAAGCCAGAAGAAACCCAGTATCAGTCCATCGAGTATACGAAAAGTGCGAAAGCATCAGCAAGATGATGGCAAATACCAGACCTAACCGAGACCCTACCGGTGTTATCCTCTAAAATATAGATCGAATCCAGGTTTAATTCACTGTTTCAGTGTGGAAACGCACTTCGTACGTTATTCATACCAGAAAAAACCCAGGATATGGCCAACAAGTATGCGAAAAATGCGAAAGTATGAGCCAGATCATGGTAAATCCCAGACCTAACCCAGAGATAACCTTAGTTATCCTCTAAAATATTGATCGAGTCCAGGTTTAGTTGACTGATTCAGTGTGGTACAACATTACTACGTGATCGAAACCAGAAAAATCCCAGGATCTGTCCAACAAGTATGCGAAAAATGCCAAAGTATGAGCCAGATCATGGTAAATCCCAGACCTAACCCAGAGATAACCTTAGTTATCCTCTAAAATATTGCTCGAGACCAGGTTTAGTTGACTGTTTCAGTGTGGTACAACATTACTACGTGATCCAAGCCAGAAGAAACCCAGTATCAGTCCAACGAGTATACGAAAAGTGCGAAAGTATCAGCAAGATGATGGCAAATACCAGACCTAACCGTGACCCTACCGGTGTTATCCTCTAAAATATAGATCGAATCCAGGTTTAATTCACTGTTACAGTGTGGAAACGCACTTCGTACGTTATTCATACCAGAAAAAACCCAGGATATGGCCAACAAGTATGCGAAAAATGCGAAAGTATGAGCCAGTTCATGGTAAATCCCAGACCTAACCCAGACATAACCTTAGTTATCCTCTAAAATATTGATCGAGACCAGGTTTAGTTGACTGATTCAGTGTGGTACAACATTACTACGTGAGCAAAACCAGAAAAAACCCAGGATCTGTCCAACAAGTATGCAAAAATGCGAAAGTATGAGCCAGATCATGGTAAATCCCAGACCTAACCCAGACAAAACCTTTGTTATCCTCTAAAATATTGCTCGAGACCAGGTTTAGTTGACTGTTTCAGTGTGGTACAACATTACTACGTGATCCAAGCCAGAAGAAACCCAGTATCAGTCCAACGAGTATACGAAAAGTGCGAAAGTATCAGCAAGGTGATGGCAAATACCAGACCTAACCGAGACCCTACCGGTGTTATCCTCTAAAATATAGATCGAATCCAGGTTTAATTCACTGTTTCAGTGTGGAAACGCACTTCGTACGTTATTCATACCAGAAAAAACCCAGGATATGGCCAACAAGTATGCGAAAAGTGCCAAAGTATGAGCAAGATGATGGTAAATCCCAGACCTAACCCAGACATAACCTTTGTTATCCTCTAAAATATTGATCGAGACCAGGTTAGTTGACTGTTTCAGTGTGGTACAACATTACTACGTGAGCGAAACCAGAAAAAACCCAGGATCTGTCCAACAAGTATGCAAAAATGCGAAAGTATGAGCCAGATCATGGTAAATCCCAGACCTAACCCAGACCTAACCGGTGATATCCTGTAAAATATTGATCGAGACCAGGTTTAGTTGACTGTTTCAGTGTGGTATCACATTACTACGTGTTGCAAACCAAGAAACACCAAGAATCTGGACAACAAGTATGCGAAAAATGCGAAAGTATGAGCCAGATCATGGTAAATCCCAGACCTAACCCAGACATAACCTTTGTTATCCTCTAAAATATTGATCGAGACCAGGTTTAGTTGACTGATTCAGTGTGGTACAACATTACTACGTGAGCGAAACCAGAAAAAACCCAGGATCTGTCCAACAAGTATGCAAAAATGCGAAAGTATGAGCCAGATCATGGTAAATCCCAGACCTAACCCAGACATAACCTTTGTTATCCTCTAAAATATTGCTCGAGACCAGGTTTAGTTGACTGTTTCAGTGTGATACAACATTACTACGTGATCCAAACCAGAAGAAACCCAGTATCAGTCCAACGAGTATACGAAAAGTGCGAAAGTATCAGCAAGATGATGGCAAATACCAGACCTAACCGAGACCCTACCGGTGTTATCCTCTAAAATATAGATCGAATCCAGGTTTAATTCACTGTTTCAGTGTGGAAACGCACTTCGTACGTTATTCATACCAGAAAAAATCCAGGATTTGGCCAACAAATATGCGAGAAATGCGAAAGTATGAGCCAGATCATGGTAAATCCCAGACCTAACCCAGAGATAACCTTAGTTATCCTCTAAAATATTGATCGAGTCCAGGTTTAGTTGACTGATTCAGTGTGGTACAACATTACTACGTGATCGAAACCAGAAAAAACCCAGGATCTGTCCAACAAGTATGCAAAAATGCGAAAGTATGAGCCAGATCATGGTAAATCCCAGACCTAACCCAGACCTAACAGGTGTTATCCTGTAAAATATTGATCGAGACCAGGTTTAGTTGACTGTTTCAGTGTGGTACAACATTACTACGTGATCCAAGCCAGAAGAAACCCAGTATCAGTCCAACGAGTATACGAAAAGTGCGAAAGTATCAGCAAGGTGATGGCAAATACCAGACCTAACCGAGACCCTACCGGTGTTATCCTCTAAAATATAGATCGAATCCAGGTTTAATTCACTGTTTCAGTGTGGAAACGCACTTCGTACGTTATTCATACCAGAAAAAACCCAGGATATGGCCAACAAGTATGCGAAAAGTGCCAAAGTATGAGCAAGATGATGGTAAATCCCAGACCTAACCCAGACATAACCTCTGTTATCCTCTAAAATATTGATCGAGACCAGCTTTAGTTGACTGATTCAGTGTGGTACAACATTACTACGTGAGCGAAACCAGAAAAAACCCAGGATCTGTCCAACAAGTATGCGAATATGCCAAAGTATGAGCCAGATCATGGTAAATCCCAGACCTAACCCAGACATAACCTTTGTTATCCTCTAAAATATTGATCGAGACCAGGTTTAGTTGACTGATTCAGTGTGGTACAACATTACTACGTGAGCGAAACCAGAAAAAACCCAGGATCTGTCCAACAAGTATGCAAAAATGCGAAAGTATGAGCCAGATCATGGTAAATCCCAGACCTAACCCAGACATAACCTTTGTTATCCTCTAAAATATTGCTCGAGACCAGGTTTAGTTGACTGTTTCAGCGTGATACAACATTACTACGTGATCCAAACCAGAAGAAACCCAGTATCAGTCCAACAAGTATACGAAAAGTGCGAAAGTATCAGCAAGATGATGGCAAATACCAGACCTAACCGAGACCCTACCGGTGTTATCCTCTAAAATATAGACCGAATCCAGGTTTAATTCACTGTTTCAGTGTGGAAACGCACTTCGTACGTTATTCATACCAGAAAAAATCCAGGATTTGGCCAACAAATATGCGAGAAATGCGAAAGTATGAGCCAGATCATGGTAAATCCCAGACCTAACCCAGAGATAACCTTAGTTATCCTCTAAAATATTAATCGAGTCCAGGTTTAGTTGACTGATTCAGTGTGGTACAACATTACTACGTGATCGAAATCAGAAAGAACCCAGGATCTGTCCAACAAGTATGCAAAAATGCGAAAGTATGAGCCAGATCATGGTAAATCCCAGACCTAACCCAGACCTAACAGGTGTTATCCTGTAAAATATTGATCGAGACCAGGTTTAGTTGACTGTTTCAGTGTGGTACAACATTACTACGTGATCCAAGCCAGAAGAAACCCAGTATCAGTCCAACGAGTATACGAAAAGTGCGAAAGTATCAGCAAGGTGATGGCAAATACCAGACCTAACCGAGACCCTACCGGTGTTATCCTCTAAAATATAGATCGAATCCAGGTTTAATTCACTGTTTCAGTGTGGAAACGCACTTCGTACGTTATTCATACCAGAAAAAACCCAGGATATGGCCAACAAGTATGCGAAAAGTGCCAAAGTATGAGCAAGATGATGGTAAATCCCAGACCTAACCCAGACATAACCTTTGTTATCCTCTAAAATATTGATCGAGACCAGCTTTAGTTGACTGATTCAGTGTGGTACAACATTACTACGTGAGCGAAACCAGAAAAAACCCAGGATCTGTCCAACAAGTATGCGAAAAATGCCAAAGTATGAGCCAGATCATGGTAAATCCCAGACCTAACCCAGACCTAACAGGTGATATCCTGTAAAATATTGATCGAGACCAGGTTTAGTTGACTGTTTCAGTGTGGTACAACATTACTACGTGATCCAAGCCAGAAGAAACCCAGTATCAGTCCAACGAGTATACGAAAAGTGCGAAAGTATCAGCAAGGTGATGGCAAATACCAGACCTAACCGAGACCCTACCGGTGTTATCCTCTAAAATATAGATCGAATCCAGGTTTAATTCACTGTTTCAGTGTGGAAACGCAATTCGTACGTTATTCATACCAGAAAAAACCCAGGATATGGCCAACAAGTATGCGAAAAGTGCCAAAGTATGAGCAAGATGATGGTAAATCCCAGACCTAACCCAGACATAACCTTTGTTATCCTCTAAAATATTGATCGAGTCCAGGTTTAGTTGACTGATTCAGTGTGGTACAACATTACTACGTGATCGAAACCAGAAAAATCCCAGGATCTGTCCAACAAGTATGCGAAAAATGCCAAAGTATGAGCCAGATCATGGTAAATCCCAGACCTAACCCAGAGATAACCTTAGTTATCCTCTAAAATATTGCTCGAGACCAGGTTTAGTTGACTGTTTCAGTGTGGTACAACATTACTACGTGATCCAAGCCAGAAGAAACCCAGTATCAGTCCAACGAGTATACGAAAAGTGCGAAAGTATCAGCAAGATGATGGCAAATACCAGACCTAACCGTGACCCTACCGGTGTTATCCTCTAAAATATAGATCGAATCCAGGTTTAATTCACTGTTACAGTGTGGAAACGCACTTCGTACGTTATTCATACCAGAAAAAACCCAGGATATGGCCAACAAGTATGCGAAAAATGCGAAAGTATGAGCCAGTTCATGGTAAATCCCAGACCTAACCCAGACATAACCTTAGTTATCCTCTAAAATATTGATCGAGACCAGGTTTAGTTGACTGATTCAGTGTGGTACAACATTACTACGTGAGCGAAACCAGAAAAAACCCAGGATCTGTCCAACAAGTATGCAAAAATGCGAAAGTATGAGCCAGATCATGGTAAATCCCAGACCTAACCCAGACAAAACCTTTGTTATCCTCTAAAATATTGCTCGAGACCAGGTTTAGTTGACTGTTTCAGTGTGGTACAACATTACTACGTGATCCAAGCCAGAAGAAACCCAGTATCAGTCCAACGAGTATACGAAAAGTGCGAAAGTATCAGCAAGGTGATGGCAAATACCAGACCTAACCGAGACCCTACCGGTGTTATCCTCTAAAATATAGATCGAATCCAGGTTTAATTCACTGTTTCAGTGTGGAAACGCACTTCGTACGTTATTCATACCAGAAAAAACCCAGGATATGGCCAACAAGTATGCGAAAAGTGCCAAAGTATGAGCAAGATGATGGTAAATCCCAGACCTAACCCAGACATAACCTTTGTTATCCTCTAAAATATTGATCGAGACCAGGTTAGTTGACTGTTTCAGTGTGGTACAACATTACTACGTGAGCGAAACCAGAAAAAACCCAGGATCTGTCCAACAAGTATGCAAAAATGCGAAAGTATGAGCCAGATCATGGTAAATCCCAGACCTAACCCAGACCTAACCGGTGATATCCTGTAAAATATTGATCGAGACCAGGTTTAGTTGACTGTTTCAGTGTGGTATCACATTACTACGTGTTGCAAACCAAGAAACACCAAGAATCTGGACAACAAGTATGCGAAAAATGCGAAAGTATGAGCCAGATCATGGTAAATCCCAGACCTAACCCAGACATAACCTTTGTTATCCTCTAAAATATTGATCGAGACCAGGTTTAGTTGACTGATTCAGTGTGGTACAACATTACTACGTGAGCGAAACCAGAAAAAACCCAGGATCTGTCCAACAAGTATGCAAAAATGCGAAAGTATGAGCCAGATCATGGTAAATCCCAGACCTAACCCAGACATAACCTTTGTTATCCTCTAAAATATTGCTCGAGACCAGGTTTAGTTGACTGTTTCAGTGTGATACAACATTACTACGTGATCCAAACCAGAAGAAACCCAGTATCAGTCCAACGAGTATACGAAAAGTGCGAAAGTATCAGCAAGATGATGGCAAATACCAGACCTAACCGAGACCCTACCGGTGTTATCCTCTAAAATATAGATCGAATCCAGGTTTAATTCACTGTTTCAGTGTGGAAACGCACT
Organism: Colletes latitarsis; assembly: GCF_051014445.1. Classification (NCBI taxonomy): domain Eukaryota; kingdom Metazoa; phylum Arthropoda; class Insecta; order Hymenoptera; family Colletidae; genus Colletes; species Colletes latitarsis. The sequence continues at coordinate 8,391,476 of NC_135141.1, read as the reverse complement.
TCGTACGTTATTCATACCAGAAAAAATCCAGGATTTGGCCAACAAATATGCGAGAAATGCGAAAGTATGAGCCAGATCATGGTAAATCCCAGACCTAACCCAGAGATAACCTTAGTTATCCTCTAAAATATTGATCGAGTCCAGGTTTAGTTGACTGATTCAGTGTGGTACAACATTACTACGTGATCGAAACCAGAAAAAACCCAGGATCTGTCCAACAAGTATGCAAAAATGCGAAAGTATGAGCCAGATCATGGTAAATCCCAGACCTAACCCAGACCTAACAGGTGTTATCCTGTAAAATATTGATCGAGACCAGGTTTAGTTGACTGTTTCAGTGTGGTACAACATTACTACGTGATCCAAGCCAGAAGAAACCCAGTATCAGTCCAACGAGTATACGAAAAGTGCGAAAGTATCAGCAAGGTGATGGCAAATACCAGACCTAACCGAGACCCTACCGGTGTTATCCTCTAAAATATAGATCGAATCCAGGTTTAATTCACTGTTTCAGTGTGGAAACGCACTTCGTACGTTATTCATACCAGAAAAAACCCAGGATATGGCCAACAAGTATGCGAAAAGTGCCAAAGTATGAGCAAGATGATGGTAAATCCCAGACCTAACCCAGACATAACCTCTGTTATCCTCTAAAATATTGATCGAGACCAGCTTTAGTTGACTGATTCAGTGTGGTACAACATTACTACGTGAGCGAAACCAGAAAAAACCCAGGATCTGTCCAACAAGTATGCGAAAAATGCCAAAGTATGAGCCAGATCATGGTAAATCCCAGACCTAACCCAGACATAACCTTTGTTATCCTCTAAAATATTGATCGAGACCAGGTTTAGTTGACTGATTCAGTGTGGTACAACATTACTACGTGAGCGAAACCAGAAAAAACCCAGGATCTGTCCAACAAGTATGCAAAAATGCGAAAGTATGAGCCAGATCATGGTAAATCCCAGACCTAACCCAGACATAACCTTTGTTATCCTCTAAAATATTGCTCGAGACCAGGTTTAGTTGACTGTTTCAGCGTGATACAACATTACTACGTGATCCAAACCAGAAGAAACCCAGTATCAGTCCAACAAGTATACGAAAAGTGCGAAAGTATCAGCAAGATGATGGCAAATACCAGACCTAACCGAGACCCTACCGGTGTTATCCTCTAAAATATAGACCGAATCCAGGTTTAATTCACTGTTTCAGTGTGGAAACGCACTTCGTACGTTATTCATACCAGAAAAAATCCAGGATTTGGCCAACAAATATGCGAGAAATGCGAAAGTATGAGCCAGATCATGGTAAATCCCAGACCTAACCCAGAGATAACCTTAGTTATCCTCTAAAATATTGATCGAGTCCAGGTTTAGTTGACTGATTCAGTGTGGTACAACATTACTACGTGATCGAAATCAGAAAGAACCCAGGATCTGTCCAACAAGTATGCAAAAATGCGAAAGTATGAGCCAGATCATGGTAAATCCCAGACCTAACCCAGACCTAACAGGTGTTATCCTGTAAAATATTGATCGAGACCAGGTTTAGTTGACTGTTTCAGTGTGGTACAACATTACTACGTGATCCAAGCCAGAAGAAACCCAGTATCAGTCCAACGAGTATACGAAAAGTGCGAAAGTATCAGCAAGGTGATGGCAAATACCAGACCTAACCGAGACCCTACCGGTGTTATCCTCTAAAATATAGATCGAATCCAGGTTTAATTCACTGTTTCAGTGTGGAAACGCACTTCGTACGTTATTCATACCAGAAAAAACCCAGGATATGGCCAACAAGTATGCGAAAAGTGCCAAAGTATGAGCAAGATGATGGTAAATCCCAGACCTAACCCAGACATAACCTTTGTTATCCTCTAAAATATTGATCGAGACCAGCTTTAGTTGACTGATTCAGTGTGGTACAACATTACTACGTGAGCGAAACCAGAAAAAACCCAGGATCTGTCCAACAAGTATGCGAAAAATGCCAAAGTATGAGCCAGATCATGGTAAATCCCAGACCTAACCCAGACCTAACAGGTGATATCCTGTAAAATATTGATCGAGACCAGGTTTAGTTGACTGTTTCAGTGTGGTACAACATTACTACGTGATCCAAGCCAGAAGAAACCCAGTATCAGTCCAACGAGTATACGAAAAGTGCGAAAGTATCAGCAAGGTGATGGCAAATACCAGACCTAACCGAGACCCTACCGGTGTTATCCTCTAAAATATAGATCGAATCCAGGTTTAATTCACTGTTTCAGTGTGGAAACGCAATTCGTACGTTATTCATACCAGAAAAAACCCAGGATATGGCCAACAAGTATGCGAAAAGTGCCAAAGTATGAGCAAGATGATGGTAAATCCCAGACCTAACCCAGACATAACCTTTGTTATCCTCTAAAATATTGATCGAGACCAGGTTTAGTTGACTGTTTCAGTGTGGTACAACATTACTACGTGAGCGAAACCAGAAAAAACCCAGGATCTGTCCAACAAGTATGCAAAAATGCGAAAGTATGAGCCAGATCATGGTAAATCCCAGACCTAACCCAGACCTAACCGGTGATATCCTGTAAAATATTGATCGAGACCAGGTTTAGTTGACTGTTTCAGTGTGGTATCACATTACTACGTGTTGCAAACCAAAAAACACCAAGAATCTGGACAACAAGTATGCGAAAAATGCGAAAGTATGAGCCAGATCATGGTAAATCCCAGACCTAACCCAGACATAACCTTTGTTATCCTCTAAAATATTGCTCGAGACCAGGTTTAGTTGACTGTTTCAGTGTGATACAACATTACTACGTGATCCAAACCAGAAGAAACCCAGTATCAGTCCAACAAGTATACGAAAAGTGCGAAAGTATCAGCAAGATGATGGCAAATACCAGACCTAACCGAGACCCTACCGGTGTTATCCTCTAAAATATAGATCGGATCCAGGTTTAATTCACTGTTTCAGTGTGGAAACGCACTTCGTACGTTATTCATACCAGAAAAAACCCAGGATTTGGCCAACAAATATGCGAGAAATGCGAAAGTATGAGCCAGATCATGGTAAATCCCAGACCTAACCCAGAGATAACCTTAGTTATCCTCTAAAATATTGATCGAGTCCAGGTTTAGTTGACTGATTCAGTGTGGTACAACATTACTACGTGATCGAAACCAGAAAAATCCCAGGATCTGTCCAACAAGTATGCGAAAAATGCCAAAGTATGAGCCAGATCATGGTAAATCCCAGACCTAACCCAGAGATAACCTTAGTTATCCTCTAAAATATTGCTCGAGACCAGGTTTAGTTGACTGTTTCAGTGTGGTACAACATTACTACGTGATCCAAGCCAGAAGAAACCCAGTATCAGTCCAACGAGTATACGAAAAGTGCGAAAGTATCAGCAAGATGATGGCAAATACCAGACCTAACCGAGACCCTACCGGTGTTATCCTCTAAAATATAGATCGAATCCAGGTTTAATTCACTGTTTCAGTGTGGAAACGCACTTCGTACGTTATTCATACCAGAAAAAACCCAGGATATGGCCAACAAGTATGCGAAAAATGCGAAAGTATGAGCCAGATCATGGTAAATCCCAGATCTAACCCAGACATAACCTTAGTTATCCTCTAAAATATTGATCGAGACCAGGTTTAGTTGACTGATTCAGTGTGGTACAACATTACTACGTGAGCGAAACCAGAAAAAACCCAGGATCTGTCCAACAAGTATGCAAAAATGCGAAAGTATGAGCCAGATCATGGTAAATCCCAGACCTAACCCAGACAAAACCTTTGTTATCCTCTAAAATATTGCTCGAGACCAGGTTTAGTTGACTGTTTCAGTGTGGTACAACATTACTACGTGATCCAAGCCAGAAGAAACCCAGTATCAGTCCAACGAGTATACGAAAAGTGCGAAAGTATCAGCAAGGTGATGGCAAATACCAGACCTAACCGAGACCCTACCGGTGTTATCCTCTAAAATATAGATCGAATCCAGGTTTAATTCACTGTTTCAGTGTGGAAACGCACTTCGTACGTTATTCATACCAGAAAAAACCCAGGATATGGCCAACAAGTATGCGAAAAGTGCCAAAGTATGAGCAAGATGATGGTAAATCCCAGACCTAACCCAGACATAACCTTTGTTATCCTCTAAAATATTGATCGAGACCAGGTTTAGTTGACTGTTTCAGTGTGGTACAACATTACTACGTGAGCGAAACCAGAAAAAACCCAGGATCTGTCCAACAAGTATGCAAAAATGCGAAAGTATGAGCCAGATCATGGTAAATCCCAGACCTAACCCAGACCTAACCGGTGATATCCTGTAAAATATTGATCGAGACCAGGTTTAGTTGACTGTTTCAGTGTGGTATCACATTACTACGTGTTGCAAACCAAAAAACACCAAGAATCTGGACAACAAGTATGCGAAAAATGCGAAAGTATGAGCCAGATCATGGTAAATCCCAGACCTAACCCAGACATAACCTTTGTTATCCTCTAAAATATTGATCGAGACCAGGTTTAGTTGACTGATTCAGTGTGGTACAACATTACTACGTGAGCGAAACCAGAAAAAACCCAGGATCTGTCCAACAAGTATGCAAAAATGCGAAAGTATGAGCCAGATCATGGTAAATCCCAGACCTAACCCAGACATAACCTTTGTTATCCTCTAAAATATTGCTCGAGACCAGGTTTAGTTGACTGTTTCAGTGTGGTACAACATTACTACGTGATCCAAGCCAGAAGAAACCCAGTATCAGTCCAACGAGTATACGAAAAGTGCGAAAGTATCAGCAAGGTGATGGCAAATACCAGACCTAACCGAGACCCTACCGGTGTTATCCTCTAAAATATAGATCGAATCCAGGTTTAATTCACTGTTTCAGTGTGGAAACGCACTTCGTACGTTATTCATACCAGAAAAAACCCAGGATTTGGCCAACAAATATGCGAGAAATGCGAAAGTATGAGCCAGATCATGGTAAATCCCAGACCTAACCCAGAGATAACCTTAGTTATCCTCTAAAATATTGATCGAGTCCAGGTTTAGTTGACTGATTCAGTGTGGTACAACATTACTACGTGATCGAAACCAGAAAAAACCCAGGATCTGTCCAACAAGTATGCAAAAATGCGAAAGTATGAGCCAGATCATGGTAAATCCCAGACCTAACCCAGACCTAACAGGTGTTATCCTGTAAAATATTGATCGAGACCAGGTTTAGTTGACTGTTTCAGTGTGGTACAACATTACTACGTGATCCAAGCCAGAAGAAACCCAGTATCAGTCCAACGAGTATACGAAAAGTGCGAAAGTATCAGCAAGGTGATGGCAAATACCAGACCTAACCGAGACCCTACCGGTGTTATCCTCAAAAATATAGATCGACTCCAGGTTTAATTCACTGTTTCAGTGTGGAAACGCACTTCGTACGTTATTCATACCAGAAAAAACCCAGGATATGGCCAACAAGTATGCGAAAAGTGCCAAAGTATGAGCAAGATGATGGTAAATCCCAGACCTAACCCAGACATAACCTTTGTTATCCTCTAAAATATTGATCGAGACCAGCTTTAGTTGACTGATTCAGTGTGGTACAACATTACTACGTGAGCGAAACCAGAAAAAACCCAGGATCTGTCCAACAAGTATGCGAAAAATGCCAAAGTATGAGCCAGATCATGGTAAATCCCAGACCTAACCCAGACCTAACAGGTGATATCCTGTAAAATATTGATCGAGACCAGGTTTAGTTGACTGTTTCAGTGTGGTACAACATTACTACGTGATCCAAGCCAGAAGAAACCCAGTATCAGTCCAACGAGTATACGAAAAGTGCGAAAGTATCAGCAAGGTGATGGCAAATACCAGACCTAACCGAGACCCTACCGGTGTTATCCTCTAAAATATAGATCGAATCCAGGTTTAATTCACTGTTTCAGTGTGGAAACGCACTTCGTACGTTATTCATACCAGAAAAAACCCAGGATATGGCCAACAAGTATGCGAAAAGTGCCAAAGTATGAGCAAGATGATGGTAAATCCCAGACCTAACCCAGACATAACCTTTGTTATCCTCTAAAATATTGATCGAGACCAGGTTTAGTTGACTGTTTCAGTGTGGTACAACATTACTACGTGAGCGAAACCAGAAAAAACCCAGGATCTGTCCAACAAGTATGCAAAAATGCGAAAGTATGAGCCAGATCATGGTAAATCCCAGACCTAACCCAGACCTAACCGGTGATATCCTGTAAAATATTGATCGAGACCAGGTTTAGTTGACTGTTTCAGTGTGGTATCACATTATTACGTGTTGCAAACCAAAAAACACCAAGAATCTGGACAACAAGTATGCGAAAAATGCGAAAGTATGAGCCAGATCATGGTAAATCCCAGACCTAACCCAGAGATAACCTTAGTTATCCTCTAAAATATTGATCGAGTCCAGGTTTAGTTGACTGATTCAGTGTGGTACAACATTACTACGTGATCGAAACCAGAAAAAACCCAGGATCTGTCCAACAAGTATGCAAAAATGCGAAAGTATGAGCCAGATCATGGTAAATCCCAGACCTAACCCAGACCTAACAGGTGTTATCCTGTAAAATATTGATCGAGACCAGGTTTAGTTGACTGTTTCAGTGTGGTACAACATTACTACGTGATCCAAGCCAGAAGAAACCCAGTATCAGTCCAACGAGTATACGAAAAGTGCGAAAGTATCAGCAAGGTGATGGCAAATACCAGACCTAACCGAGACCCTACCGGTGTTATCCTCTAAAATATAGATCGAATCCAGGTTTAATTCACTGTTTCAGTGTGGAAACGCACTTCGTACGTTATTCATACCAGAAAAAACCCAGGATATGGCCAACAAGTATGCGAAAAGTGCCAAAGTATGAGCAAGATGATGGTAAATCCCAGACCTAACCCAGACATAACCTTTGTTATCCTCTAAAATATTGATCGAGACCAGCTTTAGTTGACTGATTCAGTGTGGTACAACATTACTACGTGAGCGAAACCAGAAAAAACCCAGGATCTGTCCAACAAGTATGCGAAAAATGCGAAAGTATGAGCCAGATCATGGTAAATCCCAGACCTAACCCAGACCTAACAGGTGTTATCCTGTAAAATATTGATCGAGACCAGGTTTAGTTGACTGTTTCAGTGTGGTACAACATTACTACGTGATCCAAGCCAGAAGAAACCCAGTATCAGTCCAACGAGTATACGAAAAGTGCGAAAGTATCAGCAAGGTGATGGCAAATACCAGACCTAACCGAGACCCTACCGGTGTTATCCTCTAAAATATAGATCGAATCCAGGTTTAATTCACTGTTTCAGTGTGGAAACGCACTTCGTACGTTATTCATACCAGAAAAAACCCAGGATATGGCCAACAAGTATGCGAAAAGTGCCAAAGTATGAGCAAGATGATGGTAAATCCCAGACCTAACCCAGACATAACCTTTGTTATCCTCTAAAATATTGATCGAGACCAGGTTTAGTTGACTGTTTCAGTGTGGTACAACATTACTACGTGAGCGAAACCAGAAAAAACCCAGGATCTGTCCAACAAGTATGCAAAAATGCGAAAGTATGAGCCAGATCATGGTAAATCCCAGACCTAACCCAGACCTAACCGGTGATATCCTGTAAAATATTGATCGAGACCAGGTTTAGTTGACTGTTTCAGTGTGGTATCACATTACTACGTGTTGCAAACCAAAAAACACCAAGAATCTGGACAACAAGTATGCGAAAAATGCGAAAGTATGAGCCAGATCATGGTAAATCCCAGACCTAACCCAGACATAACCTTTGTTATCCTCTAAAATATTGCTCGAGACCAGGTTTAGTTGACTGTTTCAGTGTGATACAACATTACTACGTGATCCAAACCAGAAGAAACCCAGTATCAGTCCAACAAGTATACGAAAAGTGCGAAAGTATCAGCAAGATGATGGCAAATACCAGACCTAACCGAGACCCTACCGGTGTTATCCTCTAAAATATAGTTCGGATCCAGGTTTAATTCACTGTTTCAGTCTGGAAACGCACTTCGTACGTTATTCATACCAGAAAAAACCCAGGATTTGGCCAACAAATATGCGAGAAATGCGAAAGTATGTGCCAGATCATGGTAAATCCCAGACCTTACCCAGAGATAACCTTAGTTATCCTCTAAAATATTGATCGAGTCCAGGTTTAGTTGACTGATTCAGTGTGGTACAACATTACTACGTGATCGAAACCAGAAAAATCCCAGGATCTGTCCAACAGGTATGCGAAAAATGCCAAAGTATGAGCCAGATCATGGTAAATCCCAGACCTAACCCAGAGATAACCTTAGTTATCCTCTAAAATATTGCTCGAGACCAGGTTTAGTTGACTGTTTCAGTGTGGTACAACATTACTACGTGATCCAAGCCAGAAGAAACCCAGTATCAGTCCAACGAGTATACGAAAAGTGCGAAAGTATCAGCAAGATGATGGCAAATACCAGACCTAACCGAGACCCTACCGGTGTTATCCTCTAAAATATAGATCGAATCCAGGTTTAATTCACTGTTTCAGTGTGGAAACGCACTTCGTACGTTATTCATACCAGAAAAAACCCAGGATATGGCCAACAAGTATGCGAAAAATGCGAAAGTATGAGCCAGATCATGGTAAATCCCAGACCTAACCCAGACATAACCTTAGTTATCCTCTAAAATATTGATCGAGACCAGGTTTAGTTGACTGATTCAGTGTGGTACAACATTACTACGTGAGCGAAACCAGAAAAAACCCAGGATCTGTCCAACAAGTATGCAAAAATGCGAAAGTATGAGCCAGATCATGGTAAATCCCAGACCTAACCCAGACAAAACCTTTGTTATCCTCTAAAATATTGCTCGAGACCAGGTTTAGTTGACTGTTTCAGTGTGGTACAACATTACTACGTGATCCAAGCCAGAAGAAACCCAGTATCAGTCCAACGAGTATACGAAAAGTGCGAAAGTATCAGCAAGGTGATGGCAAATACCAGACCTAACCGAGACCCTACCGGTGTTATCCTCTAAAATATAGATCGAATCCAGGTTTAATTCACTGTTTCAGTGTGGAAACGCACTTCGTACGTTATTCATACCAGAAAAAACCCAGGATATGGCCAACAAGTATGCGAAAAGTGCCAAAGTATGAGCAAGATGATGGTAAATCCCAGACCTAACCCAGACATAACCTTTGTTATCCTCTAAAATATTGATCGAGACCAGGTTTAGTTGACTGTTTCAGTGTGGTACAACATTACTACGTGAGCGAAACCAGAAAAAACCCAGGATCTGTCCAACAAGTATGCAAAAATGCGAAAGTATGAGCCAGATCATGGTAAATCCCAGACCTAACCCAGACCTAACCGGTGATATCCTGTAAAATATTGATCGAGACCAGGTTTAGTTGACTGTTTCAGTGTGGTATCACATTACTACGTGTTGCAAACCAAAAAACACCAAGAATCTGGACAACAAGTATGCGAAAAATGCGAAAGTATGAGCCAGATCATGGTAAATCCCAGACCTAACCCAGACATAACCTTTGTTATCCTCTAAAATATTGATCGAGACCAGGTTTAGTTGACTGATTCAGTGTGGTACAACATTACTACGTGAGCGAAACCAGAAAAAACCCAGGATCTGTCCAACAAGTATGCAAAAATGCGAAAGTATGAGCCAGATCATGGTAAATCCCAGACCTAACCCAGACATAACCTTTATTATCCTCTAAAATATTGCTCGAGACCAGGTTTAGTTGACTGTTTCAGCGTGATACAACATTACTACGTGATCCAAACCAGAAGAAACCCAGTATCAGTCCAACAAGTATACGAAAAGTGCGAAAGTATCAGCAAGATGATGGCAAATACCAGACCTAACCGAGACCCTACCGGTGTTATCCTCTAAAATATAGACCGAATCCAGGTTTAATTCACTGTTTCAGTGTGGAAACGCACTTCGTACGTTATTCATACCAGAAAAAACCCAGGATTTGGCCAACAAATATGCGAGAAATGCGAAAGTATGAGCCAGATCATGGTAAATCCCAGACCTAACCCAGAGATAACCTTAGTTATCCTCTAAAATATTGATCGAGTCCAGGTTTAGTTGACTGATTCAGTGTGGTACAACATTACTACGTGATCGAAACCAGAAAAAACCCAGGATCTGTCCAACAAGTATGCAAAAATGCGAAAGTATGAGCCAGATCATGGTAAATCCCAGACCTAACCCAGACCTAACAGGTGTTATCCTGTAAAATATTGATCGAGACCAGGTTTAGTTGACTGTTTCAGTGTGGTACAACATTACTACGTGATCCAAGCCAGAAGAAACCCAGTATCAGTCCAACGAGTATACGAAAAGTGCGAAAGTATCAGCAAGGTGATGGCAAATACCAGACCTAACCGAGACCCTACCGGTGTTATCCTCTAAAATATAGATCGAATCCAGGTTTAATTCACTGTTTCAGTGTGGAAACGCACTTCGTACGTTATTCATACCAGAAAAAACCCAGGATATGGCCAACAAGTATGCGAAAAGTGCCAAAGTATGAGCAAGATGATGGTAAATCCCAGACCTAACCCAGACATAACCTTTGTTATCCTCTAAAATATTGATCGAGACCAGCTTTAGTTGACTGATTCAGTGTGGTACAACATTACTACGTGAGCGAAACCAGAAAAAACCCAGGATCTGTCCAACAAGTATGCGAAAAATGCCAAAGTATGAGCCAGATCATGGTAAATCCCAGACCTAACCCAGACCTAACAGGTGATATCCTGTAAAATATTGATCGAGACCAGGTTTAGTTGACTGTTTCAGTGTGGTACAACATTACTACGTGATCCAAGCCAGAAGAAACCCAGTATCAGTCCAACGAGTATACGAAAAGTGCGAAAGTATCAGCAAGGTGATGGCAAATACCAGACCTAACCGAGACCCTACCGGTGTTATCCTCTAAAATATAGATCGAATCCAGGTTTAATTCACTGTTTCAGTGTGGAAACGCACTTCGTACGTTATTCATACCAGAAAAAACCCAGGATATGGCCAACAAGTATGCGAAAAGTGCCAAAGTATGAGCAAGATGATGGTAAATCCCAGACCTAACCCAGACATAACCTTTGTTATCCTCTAAAATATTGATCGAGACCAGGTTTAGTTGACTGTTTCAGTGTGGTACAACATTACTACGTGAGCGAAACCAGAAAAAACCCAGGATCTGTCCAACAAGTATGCAAAAATGCGAAAGTATGAGCCAGATCATGGTAAATCCCAGACCTAACCCAGACCTAACCGGTGATATCCTGTAAAATATTGATCGAGACCAGGTTTAGTTGACTGTTTCAGTGTGGTATCACATTATTACGTGTTGCAAACCAAAAAACACCAAGAATCTGGACAACAAGTATGCGAAAAATGCGAAAGTATGAGCCAGATCATGGTAAATCCCAGACCTAACCCAGAGATAACCTTAGTTATCCTCTAAAATATTGATCGAGTCCAGGTTTAGTTGACTGATTCAGTGTGGTACAACATTACTACGTGATCGAAACCAGAAAAAACCCAGGATCTGTCCAACAAGTATGCAAAAATGCGAAAGTATGAGCCAGATCATGGTAAATCCCAGACCTAACCCAGACCTAACAGGTGTTATCCTGTAAAATATTGATCGAGACCAGGTTTAGTTGACTGTTTCAGTGTGGTACAACATTACTACGTGATCCAAGCCAGAAGAAACCCAGTATCAGTCCAACGAGTATACGAAAAGTGCGAAAGTATCAGCAAGGTGATGGCAAATACCAGACCTAACCGAGACCCTACCGGTGTTATCCTCTAAAATATAGATCGAATCCAGGTTTAATTCACTGTTTCAGTGTGGAAACGCACTTCGTACGTTATTCATACCAGAAAAAACCCAGGATATGGCCAACAAGTATGCGAAAAGTGCCAAAGTATGAGCAAGATGATGGTAAATCCCAGACCTAACCCAGACATAACCTTTGTTATCCTCTAAAATATTGATCGAGACCAGCTTTAGTTGACTGATTCAGTGTGGTACAACATTACTACGTGAGCGAAACCAGAAAAAACCCAGGATCTGTCCAACAAGTATGCGAAAAATGCGAAAGTATGAGCCAGATCATGGTAAATCCCAGACCTAACCCAGACCTAACAGGTGTTATCCTGTAAAATATTGATCGAGACCAGGTTTAGTTGACTGTTTCAGTGTGGTACAACATTACTACGTGATCCAAGCCAGAAGAAACCCAGTATCAGTCCAACGAGTATACGAAAAGTGCGAAAGTATCAGCAAGGTGATGGCAAATACCAGACCTAACCGAGACCCTACCGGTGTTATCCTCTAAAATATAGATCGAATCCAGGTTTAATTCACTGTTTCAGTGTGGAAACGCACTTCGTACGTTATTCATACCAGAAAAAACCCAGGATATGGCCAACAAGTATGCGAAAAGTGCCAAAGTATGAGCAAGATGATGGTAAATCCCAGACCTAACCCAGACATAACCTTTGTTATCCTCTAAAATATTGATCGAGACCAGGTTTAGTTGACTGTTTCAGTGTGGTACAACATTACTACGTGAGCGAAACCAGAAAAAACCCAGGATCTGTCCAACAAGTATGCAAAAATGCGAAAGTATGAGCCAGATCATGGTAAATCCCAGACCTAACCCAGACCTAACCGGTGATATCCTGTAAAATATTGATCGAGACCAGGTTTAGTTGACTGTTTCAGTGTGGTATCACATTACTACGTGTTGCAAACCAAAAAACACCAAGAATCTGGACAACAAGTATGCGAAAAATGCGAAAGTATGAGCCAGATCATGGTAAATCCCAGACCTAACCCAGACATAACCTTTGTTATCCTCTAAAATATTGCTCGAGACCAGGTTTAGTTGACTGTTTCAGTGTGATACAACATTACTACGTGATCCAAACCAGAAGAAACCCAGTATCAGTCCAACAAGTATACGAAAAGTGCGAAAGTATCAGCAAGATGATGGCAAATACCAGACCTAACCGAGACCCTACCGGTGTTATCCTCTAAAATATAGTTCGGATCCAGGTTTAATTCACTGTTTCAGTCTGGAAACGCACTTCGTACGTTATTCATACCAGAAAAAACCCAGGATTTGGCCAACAAATATGCGAGAAATGCGAAAGTATGTGCCAGATCATGGTAAATCCCAGACCTTACCCAGAGATAACCTTAGTTATCCTCTAAAATATTGATCGAGTCCAGGTTTAGTTGACTGATTCAGTGTGGTACAACATTACTACGTGATCGAAACCAGAAAAATCCCAGGATCTGTCCAACAGGTATGCGAAAAATGCCAAAGTATGAGCCAGATCATGGTAAATCCCAGACCTAACCCAGAGATAACCTTAGTTATCCTCTAAAATATTGCTCGAGACCAGGTTTAGTTGACTGTTTCAGTGTGGTACAACATTACTACGTGATCCAAGCCAGAAGAAACCCAGTATCAGTCCAACGAGTATACGAAAAGTGCGAAAGTATCAGCAAGATGATGGCAAATACCAGACCTAACCGAGACCCTACCGGTGTTATCCTCTAAAATATAGATCGAATCCAGGTTTAATTCACTGTTTCAGTGTGGAAACGCACTTCGTACGTTATTCATACCAGAAAAAACCCAGGATATGGCCAACAAGTATGCGAAAAATGCGAAAGTATGAGCCAGATCATGGTAAATCCCAGACCTAACCCAGACATAACCTTAGTTATCCTCTAAAATATTGATCGAGACCAGGTTTAGTTGACTGATTCAGTGTGGTACAACATTACTACGTGAGCGAAACCAGAAAAAACCCAGGATCTGTCCAACAAGTATGCAAAAATGCGAAAGTATGAGCCAGATCATGGTAAATCCCAGACCTAACCCAGACAAAACCTTTGTTATCCTCTAAAATATTGCTCGAGACCAGGTTTAGTTGACTGTTTCAGTGTGGTACAACATTACTACGTGATGCAAGCCAGAAGAAACCCAGTATCAGTCCAACGAGTATACGAAAAGTGCGAAAGTATCAGCAAGGTGATGGCAAATACCAGACCTAACCGAGACCCTACCGGTGTTATCCTCTAAAATATAGATCGAATCCAGGTTTAATTCACTGTTTCAGTGTGGAAACGCACTTCGTACGTTATTCATACCAGAAAAAACCCAGGATATGGCCAACAAGTATGCGAAAAGTGCCAAAGTATGAGCAAGATGATGGTAAATCCCAGACCTAACCCAGACATAACCTTTGTTATCCTCTAAAATATTGATCGAGACCAGGTTTAGTTGACTGTTTCAGTGTGGTACAACATTACTACGTGAGCGAAACCAGAAAAAACCCAGGATCTGTCCAACAAGTATGCAAAAATGCGAAAGTATGAGCCAGATCATGGTAAATCCCAGACCTAACCCAGACCTAACCGGTGATATCCTGTAAAATATTGATCGAGACCAGGTTTAGTTGACTGTTTCAGTGTGGTATCACATTACTACGTGTTGCAAACCAAAAAACACCAAGAATCTGGACAACAAGTATGCGAAAAATGCGAAAGTATGAGCCAGATCATGGTAAATCCCAGACCTAACCCAGACATAACCTTTGTTATCCTCTAAAATATTGATCGAGACCAGGTTTAGTTGACTGATTCAGTGTGGTACAACATTACTACGTGAGCGAAACCAGAAAAAACCCAGGATCTGTCCAACATGTATGCAAAAATGCGAAAGTATGAGCCAGATCATGGTAAATCCCAGACCTAACCCAGACATAACCTTTGTTATCCTCTAAAATATTGCTCGAGACCAGGTTTAGTTGACTGTTTCAGTGTGATACAACATTACTACGTGATCCAAACCAGAAGAAACCCAGTATCAGTCCAACAAGTATACGAAAAGTGCGAAAGTATCAGCAAGATGATGGCAAATACCAGACCTAACCGAGACCCTACCGGTGTTATCCTCTAAAATATAGACCGAATCCAGGTTTAATTCACTGTTTCAGTGTGGAAACGCACTTCGTACGTTATTCATACCAGAAAAAATCCAGGATTTGGCCAACAAATATGCGAGAAATGCGAAAGTATGAGCCAGATCATGGTAAATCCCAGACCTAACCCAGAGATAACCTTAGTTATCCTCTAAAATATTGATCGAGTCCAGGTTTAGTTGACTGATTCAGTGTGGTACAACATTACTACGTGATCGAAATCAGAAAGAACCCAGGATCTGTCCAACAAGTATGCAAAAATGCGAAAGTATGAGCCAGATCATGGTAAATCCCAGACCTAACCCAGACCTAACAGGTGTTATCCTGTAAAATATTGATCGAGACCAGGTTTAGTTGACTGTTTCAGTGTGGTACAACATTACTACGTGATCCAAGCCAGAAGAAACCCAGTATCAGTCCAACGAGTATACGAAAAGTGCGAAAGTATCAGCAAGGTGATGGCAAATACCAGACCTAACCGAGACCCTACCGGTGTTATCCTCTAAAATATAGATCGAATCCAGGTTTAATTCACTGTTTCAGTGTGGAAACGCACTTCGTACGTTATTCATACCAGAAAAAACCCAGGATATGGCCAACAAGTATGCGAAAAGTGCCAAAGTATGAGCAAGATGATGGTAAATCCCAGACCTAACCCAGACATAACCTTTGTTATCCTCTAAAATATTGATCGAGACCAGGTTTAGTTGACTGTTTCAGTGTGGTACAACATTACTACGTGAGCGAAACCAGAAAAAACCCAGGATCTGTCCAACAAGTATGCAAAAATGCGAAAGTATGAGCCAGATCATGGTAAATCCCAGACCTAACCCAGACCTAACCGGTGATATCCTGTAAAATATTGATCGAGACCAGGTTTAGTTGACTGTTTCAGTGTGGTATCACATTACTACGTGTTGCAAACCAAAAAACACCAAGAATCTGGACAACAAGTATGCGAAAAATGCGAAAGTATGAGCCAGATCATGGTAAATCCCAGACCTAACCCAGACATAACCTTTGTTATCCTCTAAAATATTGCTCGAGACCAGGTTTAGTTGACTGTTTCAGTGTGATACAACATTACTACGTGATCCAAACCAGAAGAAACCCAGTATCAGTCCAACAAGTATACGAAAAGTGCGAAAGTATCAGCAAGATGATGGCAAATACCAGACCTAACCGAGACCCTACCGGTGTTATCCTCTAAAATATAGATCGGATCCAGGTTTAATTCACTGTTTCAGTCTGGAAACGCACTTCGTACGTTATTCATACCAGAAAAAACCCAGGATTTGGCCAACAAATATGCGAGAAATGCGAAAGTATGTGCCAGATCATGGTAAATCCCAGACCTTACCCAGAGATAACCTTAGTTATCCTCTAAAATATTGATCGAGTCCAGGTTTAGTTGACTGATTCAGTGTGGGACAACATTACTACGTGATCGAAACCAGAAAAATCCCAGGATCTGTCCAACAAGTATGCGAAAAATGCCAAAGTATGAGCCAGATCATGGTAAATCCCAGACCTAACCCAGAGATAACCTTAGTTATCCTCTAAAATATTGCTCGAGACCAGGTTTAGTTGACTGTTTCAGTGTGGTACAACATTACTACGTGATCCAAGCCAGAAGAAACCCAGTATCAGTCCAACGAGTATACGAAAAGTGCGAAAGTATCAGCAAGATGATGGCAAATACCAGACCTAACCGAGACCCTACCGGTGTTATCCTCTAAAATATAGATCGAATCCAGGTTTAATTCACTGTTTCAGTGTGGAAACGCACTTCGTACGTTATTCATACCAGAAAAAACCCAGGATATGGCCAACAAGTATGCGAAAAATGCGAAAGTATGAGCCAGATCATGGTAAATCCCAGACCTAACCCAGACATAACCTTAGTTATCCTCTAAAATATTGATCGAGACCAGGTTTAGTTGACTGATTCAGTGTGGTACAACATTACTACGTGAGCGAAACCAGAAAAAACCCAGGATCTGTCCAACAAGTATGCAAAAATGCGAAAGTATGAGCCAGATCATGGTAAATCCCAGACCTAACCCAGACAAAACCTTTGTTATACTCTAAAATATTGCTCGAGACCAGGTTTAGTTGACTGTTTCAGTGTGGTACAACATTACTACGTGATCCAAGCCAGAAGAAACCCAGTATCAGTCCAACGAGTATACGAAAAGTGCGAAAGTATCAGCAAGGTGATGGCAAATACCAGACCTAACCGAGACCCTACCGGTGTTATCCTCTAAAATATAGATCGAATCCAGGTTTAATTCACTGTTTCAGTGTGGAAACGCACTTCGTACGTTATTCATACCAGAAAAAACCCAGGATATGGCCAACAAGTATGCGAAAAGTGCCAAAGTATGAGCAAGATGATGGTAAATCCCAGACCTAACCCAGACATAACCTTTGTTATCCTCTAAAATATTGATCGAGACCAGGTTTAGTTGACTGTTTCAGTGTGGTACAACATTACTACGTGAGCGAAACCAGAAAAAACCCAGGATCTGTCCAACAAGTATGCAAAAATGCGAAAGTATGAGCCAGATCATGGTAAATCCCAGACCTAACCCAGACCTAACCGGTGATATCCTGTAAAATATTGATCGAGACCAGGTTTAGTTGACTGTTTCAGTGTGGTATCACATTACTACGTGTTGCAAACCAAAAAACACCAAGAATCTGGACATCAAGTATGCGAAAAATGCGAAAGTATGAGCCAGATCATGGTAAATCCCAGACCTAACCCAGACATAACCTTTGTTATCCTCTAAAATATTGATCGAGACCAGGTTTAGTTGACTGATTCAGTGTGGTACAACATTACTACGTGAGCGAAACCAGAAAAAACCCAGGATCTGTCCAACAAGTATGCAAAAATGCGAAAGTATGAGCCAGATCATGGTAAATCCCAGACCTAACCCAGACATAACCTTTGTTATCCTCTAAAATATTGCTCGAGACCAGGTTTAGTTGACTGTTTCAGCGTGATACAACATTACTACGTGATCCAAACCAGAAGAAACCCAGTATCAGTCCAACAAGTATACGAAAAGTGCGAAAGTATCAGCAAGATGATGGCAAATACCAGACCTAACCGAGACCCTACCGGTGTTATCCTCTAAAATATAGACCGAATCCAGGTTTAATTCACTGTTTCAGTGTGGAAACGCACTTCGTACGTTATTCATACCAGAAAAAATCCAGGATTTGGCCAACAAATATGCGAGAAATGCGAAAGTATGAGCCAGATCATGGTAAATCCCAGACCTAACCCAGAGATAACCTTAGTTATCCTCTAAAATATTGATCGAGTCCAGGTTTAGTTGACTGATTCAGTGTGGTACAACATTACTACGTGATCGAAATCAGAAAGAACCCAGGATCTGTCCAACAAGTATGCAAAAATGCGAAAGTATGAGCCAGATCATGGTAAATCCCAGACCTAACCCAGACCTAACAGGTGTTATCCTGTAAAATATTGATCGAGACCAGGTTTAGTTGACTGTTTCAGTGTGGTACAACATTACTACGTGATCCAAGCCAGAAGAAACCCAGTATCAGTCCAACGAGTATACGAAAAGTGCGAAAGTATCAGCAAGGTGATGGCAAATACCAGACCTAACCGAGACCCTACCGGTGTTATCCTCTAAAATATAGATCGAATCCAGGTTTAATTCACTGTTTCAGTGTGGAAACGCACTTCGTACGTTATTCATACCAGAAAAAACCCAGGATATGGCCAACAAGTATGCGAAAAGTGCCAAAGTATGAGCAAGATGATGGTAAATCCCAGACCTAACCCAGACATAACCTTTGTTATCCTCTAAAATATTGATCGAGACCAGCTTTAGTTGACTGATTCAGTGTGGTACAACATTACTACGTGAGCGAAACCAGAAAAAACCCAGGATCTGTCCAACAAGTATGCGAAAAATGCCAAAGTATGAGCCAGATCATGGTAAATCCCAGACCTAACCCAGACCTAACAGGTGATATCCTGTAAAATATTGATCGAGACCAGGTTTAGTTGACTGTTTCAGTGTGGTACAACATTACTACGTGATCCAAGCCAGAAGAAACCCAGTATCAGTCCAACGAGTATACGAAAAGTGCGAAAGTATCAGCAAGGTGATGGCAAATACCAGACCTAACCGAGACCCTACCGGTGTTATCCTCTAAAATATAGATCGAATCCAGGTTTAATTCACTGTTTCAGTGTGGAAACGCACTTCGTACGTTATTCATACCAGAAAAAACCCAGGATATGGCCAACAAGTATGCGAAAAGTGCCAAAGTATGAGCAAGATGATGGTAAATCCCAGACCTAACCCAGACATAACCTTTGTTATCCTCTAAAATATTGATCGAGACCAGGTTTAGTTGACTGTTTCAGTGTGGTACAACATTACTACGTGAGCGAAACCAGAAAAAACCCAGGATCTGTCCAACAAGTATGCAAAAATGCGAAAGTATGAGCCAGATCATGGTAAATCCCAGACCTAACCCAGACCTAACCGGTGATATCCTGTAAAATATTGATCGAGACCAGGTTTAGTTGACTGTTTCAGTGTGGTATCACATTACTACGTGTTGCAAACCAAAAAACACCAAGAATCTGGACAACAAGTATGCGAAAAATGCGAAAGTATGAGCCAGATCATGGTAAATCCCAGACCTAACCCAGACATAACCTTTGTTATCCTCTAAAATATTGCTCGAGACCAGGTTTAGTTGACTGTTTCAGTGTGATACAACATTACTACGTGATCCAAACCAGAAGAAACCCAGTATCAGTCCAACAAGTATACGAAAAGTGCGAAAGTATCAGCAAGATGATGGCAAATACCAGACCTAACCGAGACCCTACCGGTGTTATCCTCTAAAATATAGATCGGATCCAGGTTTAATTCACTGTTTCAGTGTGGAAACGCACTTCGTACGTTATTCATACCAGAAAAAACCCAGGATTTGGCCAACAAATATGCGAGAAATGCGAAAGTATGAGCCAGATCATGGTAAATCCCAGACCTAACCCAGAGATAACCTTAGTTATCCTCTAAAATATTGATCGAGTCCAGGTTTAGTTGACTGATTCAGTGTGGTACAACATTACTACGTGATCGAAACCAGAAAAATCCCAGGATCTGTCCAACAAGTATGCGAAAAATGCCAAAGTATGAGCCAGATCATGGTAAATCCCAGACCTAACCCAGAGATAACCTTAGTTATCCTCTAAAATATTGCTCGAGACCAGGTTTAGTTGACTGTTTCAGTGTGGTACAACATTACTACGTGATCCAAGCCAGAAGAAACCCAGTATCAGTCCAACGAGTATACGAAAAGTGCGAAAGTATCAGCAAGATGATGGCAAATACCAGACCTAACCGAGACCCTACCGGTGTTATCCTCTAAAATATAGATCGAATCCAGGTTTAATTCACTGTTTCAGTGTGGAAACGCACTTCGTACGTTATTCATACCAGAAAAAACCCAGGATATGGCCAACAAGTATGCGAAAAATGCGAAAGTATGAGCCAGATCATGGTAAATCCCAGACCTAACCCAGACATAACCTTAGATATCCTCTAAAATATTGATCGAGACCAGGTTTAGTTGACTGATTCAGTGTGGTACAACATTACTACGTGAGCGAAACCAGAAAAAACCCAGGATCTGTCCAACAAGTATGCAAAAATGCGAAAGTATGAGCCAGATCATGGTAAATCCCAGACCTAACCCAGGCAAAACCTTTGTTATCCTCTAAAATATTGCTCGAGACCAGGTTTAGTTGACTGTTTCAGTGTGGTACAACATTACTACGTGATCCAAGCCAGAAGAAACCCAGTATCAGTCCAACGAGTATACGAAAAGTGCGAAAGTATCAGCAAGGTGATGGCAAATACCAGACCTAACCGAGACCCTACCGGTGTTATCCTCTAAAATATAGATCGAATCCAGGTTTAATTCACTGTTTCAGTGTGGAAACGCACTTCGTACGTTATTCATACCAGAAAAAACCCAGGATATGGCCAACAAGTATGCGAAAAATGCGAAAGTATGAGCCAGATCATGGTAAATCCCAGACCTAACCCAGACATAACCTTAGTTATCCTCTAAAATATTGATCGAGACCAGGTTTAGTTGACTGATTCAGTGTGGTATCACATTACTACGTGTTGCAAACCAAAAAACACCAAGAATCTGGACAACAAGTATGCGAAAAATGCGAAAGTATGAGCCAGATCATGGTAAATCTCAGACCTAACCCAGACATAACCTTTGTTATCCTCTAAAATATTGATCGAGACCAGGTTTAGTTGACTGATTCAGTGTGGTACAACATTACTACGTGAGCGAAACCAGAAAAAACCCAGGATCTGTCCAACATGTATGCAAAAATGCGAAAGTATGAGCCAGATCATGGTAAATCCCAGACCTAACCCAGACATAACCTTTGTTATCCTCTAAAATATTGCTCGAGACCAGGTTTAGTTGACTGTTTCAGTGTGGTACAACATTACTACGTGATCCAAGCCAGAAGAAACCCAGTATCAGTCCAACGAGTATACGAAAAGTGCGAAAGTATCAGCAAGATGATGGCAAATACCAGACCTAACCGAGACCCTACCGGTGTTATCCTCTAAAATATAGATCGAATCCAGGTTTAATTCACTGTTTCAGTGTGGAAACGCACTTCGTACGTTATTCATACCAGAAAAAACCCAGGATATGGCCAACAAGTATGCGAAAAATGCGAAAGTATGAGCCAGATCATGGTAAATCCCAGACCTAACCCAGACATAACCTTAGTTATCCTCTAAAATATTGATCGAGACCAGGTTTAGTTGACTGATTCAGTGTGGTACAACATTACTACGTGAGCGAAACCAGAAAAAACCCAGGATCTGTCCAACAAGTATGCAAAAATGCGAAAGTATGAGCCAGATCATGGTAAATCCCAGACCTAACCCAGACAAAACCTTTGTTATCCTCTAAAATATTGCTCGAGACCAGGTTTAGTTGACTGTTTCAGTGTGGTACAACATTACTACGTGATGCAAGCCAGAAGAAACCCAGTATCAGTCCAACGAGTATACGAAAAGTGCGAAAGTATCAGCAAGGTGATGGCAAATACCAGACCTAACCGAGACCCTACCGGTGTTATCCTCTAAAATATAGATCGAATCCAGGTTTAATTCACTGTTTCAGTGTGGAAACGCACTTCGTACGTTATTCATACCAGAAAAAACCCAGGATATGGCCAACAAGTATGCGAAAAGTGCCAAAGTATGAGCAAGATGATGGTAAATCCCAGACCTAACCCAGACATAACCTTTGTTATCCTCTAAAATATTGATCGAGACCAGGTTTAGTTGACTGTTTCAGTGTGGTACAACATTACTACGTGAGCGAAACCAGAAAAAACCCAGGATCTGTCCAACAAGTATGCAAAAATGCGAAAGTATGAGCCAGATCATGGTAAATCCCAGACCTAACCCAGACCTAACCGGTGATATCCTGTAAAATATTGATCGAGACCAGGTTTAGTTGACTGTTTCAGTGTGGTATCACATTACTACGTGTTGCAAACCAAAAAACACCAAGAATCTGGACAACAAGTATGCGAAAAATGCGAAAGTATGAGCCAGATCATGGTAAATCCCAGACCTAACCCAGACATAACCTTTGTTATCCTCTAAAATATTGATCGAGACCAGGTTTAGTTGACTGATTCAGTGTGGTACAACATTACTACGTGAGCGAAACCAGAAAAAACCCAGGATCTGTCCAACATGTATGCAAAAATGCGAAAGTATGAGCCAGATCATGGTAAATCCCAGACCTAACCCAGACATAACCTTTGTTATCCTCTAAAATATTGCTCGAGACCAGGTTTAGTTGACTGTTTCAGTGTGATACAACATTACTACGTGATCCAAACCAGAAGAAACCCAGTATCAGTCCAACAAGTATACGAAAAGTGCGAAAGTATCAGCAAGATGATGGCAAATACCAGACCTAACCGAGACCCTACCGGTGTTATCCTCTAAAATATAGACCGAATCCAGGTTTAATTCACTGTTTCAGTGTGGAAACGCACTTCGTACGTTATTCATACCAGAAAAAATCCAGGATTTGGCCAACAAATATGCGAGAAATGCGAAAGTATGAGCCAGATCATGGTAAATCCCAGACCTAACCCAGAGATAACCTTAGTTATCCTCTAAAATATTGATCGAGTCCAGGTTTAGTTGACTGATTCAGTGTGGTACAACATTACTACGTGATCGAAATCAGAAAGAACCCAGGATCTGTCCAACAAGTATGCAAAAATGCGAAAGTATGAGCCAGATCATGGTAAATCCCAGACCTAACCCAGACCTAACAGGTGTTATCCTGTAAAATATTGATCGAGACCAGGTTTAGTTGACTGTTTCAGTGTGGTACAACATTACTACGTGATCCAAGCCAGAAGAAACCCAGTATCAGTCCAACGAGTATACGAAAAGTGCGAAAGTATCAGCAAGGTGATGGCAAATACCAGACCTAACCGAGACCCTACCGGTGTTATCCTCTAAAATATAGATCGAATCCAGGTTTAATTCACTGTTTCAGTGTGGAAACGCACTTCGTACGTTATTCATACCAGAAAAAACCCAGGATATGGCCAACAAGTATGCGAAAAGTGCCAAAGTATGAGCAAGATGATGGTAAATCCCAGACCTAACCCAGACATAACCTTTGTTATCCTCTAAAATATTGATCGAGACCAGGTTTAGTTGACTGTTTCAGTGTGGTACAACATTACTACGTGAGCGAAACCAGAAAAAACCCAGGATCTGTCCAACAAGTATGCAAAAATGCGAAAGTATGAGCCAGATCATGGTAAATCCCAGACCTAACCCAGACCTAACCGGTGATATCCTGTAAAATATTGATCGAGACCAGGTTTAGTTGACTGTTTCAGTGTGGTATCACATTACTACGTGTTGCAAACCAAAAAACACCAAGAATCTGGACAACAAGTATGCGAAAAATGCGAAAGTATGAGCCAGATCATGGTAAATCCCAGACCTAACCCAGACATAACCTTTGTTATCCTCTAAAATATTGCTCGAGACCAGGTTTAGTTGACTGTTTCAGTGTGATACAACATTACTACGTGATCCAAACCAGAAGAAACCCAGTATCAGTCCAACAAGTATACGAAAAGTGCGAAAGTATCAGCAAGATGATGGCAAATACCAGACCTAACCGAGACCCTACCGGTGTTATCCTCTAAAATATAGATCGGATCCAGGTTTAATTCACTGTTTCAGTCTGGAAACGCACTTCGTACGTTATTCATACCAGAAAAAACCCAGGATTTGGCCAACAAATATGCGAGAAATGCGAAAGTATGTGCCAGATCATGGTAAATCCCAGACCTTACCCAGAGATAACCTTAGTTATCCTCTAAAATATTGATCGAGTCCAGGTTTAGTTGACTGATTCAGTGTGGGACAACATTACTACGTGATCGAAACCAGAAAAATCCCAGGATCTGTCCAACAAGTATGCGAAAAATGCCAAAGTATGAGCCAGATCATGGTAAATCCCAGACCTAACCCAGAGATAACCTTAGTTATCCTCTAAAATATTGCTCGAGACCAGGTTTAGTTGACTGTTTCAGTGTGGTACAACATTACTACGTGATCCAAGCCAGAAGAAACCCAGTATCAGTCCAACGAGTATACGAAAAGTGCGAAAGTATCAGCAAGATGATGGCAAATACCAGACCTAACCGAGACCCTACCGGTGTTATCCTCTAAAATATAGATCGAATCCAGGTTTAATTCACTGTTTCAGTGTGGAAACGCACTTCGTACGTTATTCATACCAGAAAAAACCCAGGATATGGCCAACAAGTATGCGAAAAATGCGAAAGTATGAGCCAGATCATGGTAAATCCCAGACCTAACCCAGACATAACCTTAGTTATCCTCTAAAATATTGATCGAGACCAGGTTTAGTTGACTGATTCAGTGTGGTACAACATTACTACGTGAGCGAAACCAGAAAAAACCCAGGATCTGTCCAACAAGTATGCAAAAATGCGAAAGTATGAGCCAGATCATGGTAAATCCCAGACCTAACCCAGACAAAACCTTTGTTATCCTCTAAAATATTGCTCGAGACCAGGTTTAGTTGACTGTTTCAGTGTGGTACAACATTACTACGTGATCCAAGCCAGAAGAAACCCAGTATCAGTCCAACGAGTATACGAAAAGTGCGAAAGTATCAGCAAGGTGATGGCAAATACCAGACCTAACCGAGACCCTACCGGTGTTATCCTCTAAAATATAGATCGAATCCAGGTTTAATTCACTGTTTCAGTGTGGAAACGCACTTCGTACGTTATTCATACCAGAAAAAACCCAGGATATGGCCAACAAGTATGCGAAAAGTGCCAAAGTATGAGCAAGATGATGGTAAATCCCAGACCTAACCCAGACATAACCTTTGTTATCCTCTAAAATATTGATCGAGACCAGGTTTAGTTGACTGTTTCAGTGTGGTACAACATTACTACGTGAGCGAAACCAGAAAAAACCCAGGATCTGTCCAACAAGTATGCAAAAATGCGAAAGTATGAGCCAGATCATGGTAAATCCCAGACCTAACCCAGACCTAACCGGTGATATCCTGTAAAATATTGATCGAGACCAGGTTTAGTTGACTGTTTCAGTGTGGTATCACATTACTACGTGTTGCAAACCAAAAAACACCAAGAATCTGGACATCAAGTATGCGAAAAATGCGAAAGTATGAGCCAGATCATGGTAAATCCCAGACCTAACCCAGACATAACCTTTGTTATCCTCTAAAATATTGATCGAGACCAGGTTTAGTTGACTGATTCAGTGTGGTACAACATTACTACGTGAGCGAAACCAGAAAAAACCCAGGATCTGTCCAACAAGTATGCAAAAATGCGAAAGTATGAGCCAGATCATGGTAAATCCCAGACCTAACCCAGACATAACCTTTGTTATCCTCTAAAATATTGCTCGAGACCAGGTTTAGTTGACTGTTTCAGCGTGATACAACATTACTACGTGATCCAAACCAGAAGAAACCCAGTATCAGTCCAACAAGTATACGAAAAGTGCGAAAGTATCAGCAAGATGATGGCAAATACCAGACCTAACCGAGACCCTACCGGTGTTATCCTCTAAAATATAGACCGAATCCAGGTTTAATTCACTGTTTCAGTGTGGAAACGCACTTCGTACGTTATTCATACCAGAAAAAATCCAGGATTTGGCCAACAAATATGCGAGAAATGCGAAAGTATGAGCCAGATCATGGTAAATCCCAGACCTAACCCAGAGATAACCTTAGTTATCCTCTAAAATATTGATCGAGTCCAGGTTTAGTTGACTGATTCAGTGTGGTACAACATTACTACGTGATCGAAATCAGAAAGAACCCAGGATCTGTCCAACAAGTATGCAAAAATGCGAAAGTATGAGCCAGATCATGGTAAATCCCAGACCTAACCCAGACCTAACAGGTGTTATCCTGTAAAATATTGATCGAGACCAGGTTTAGTTGACTGTTTCAGTGTGGTACAACATTACTACGTGATCCAAGCCAGAAGAAACCCAGTATCAGTCCAACGAGTATACGAAAAGTGCGAAAGTATCAGCAAGGTGATGGCAAATACCAGACCTAACCGAGACCCTACCGGTGTTATCCTCTAAAATATAGATCGAATCCAGGTTTAATTCACTGTTTCAGTGTGGAAACGCACTTCGTACGTTATTCATACCAGAAAAAACCCAGGATATGGCCAACAAGTATGCGAAAAGTGCCAAAGTATGAGCAAGATGATGGTAAATCCCAGACCTAACCCAGACATAACCTTTGTTATCCTCTAAAATATTGATCGAGACCAGCTTTAGTTGACTGATTCAGTGTGGTACAACATTACTACGTGAGCGAAACCAGAAAAAACCCAGGATCTGTCCAACAAGTATGCGAAAAATGCCAAAGTATGAGCCAGATCATGGTAAATCCCAGACCTAACCCAGACCTAACAGGTGATATCCTGTAAAATATTGATCGAGACCAGGTTTAGTTGACTGTTTCAGTGTGGTACAACATTACTACGTGATCCAAGCCAGAAGAAACCCAGTATCAGTCCAACGAGTATACGAAAAGTGCGAAAGTATCAGCAAGGTGATGGCAAATACCAGACCTAACCGAGACCCTACCGGTGTTATCCTCTAAAATATAGATCGAATCCAGGTTTAATTCACTGTTTCAGTGTGGAAACGCACTTCGTACGTTATTCATACCAGAAAAAACCCAGGATATGGCCAACAAGTATGCGAAAAGTGCCAAAGTATGAGCAAGATGATGGTAAATCCCAGACCTAACCCAGACATAACCTTTGTTATCCTCTAAAATATTGATCGAGACCAGGTTTAGTTGACTGTTTCAGTGTGGTACAACATTACTACGTGAGCGAAACCAGAAAAAACCCAGGATCTGTCCAACAAGTATGCAAAAATGCGAAAGTATGAGCCAGATCATGGTAAATCCCAGACCTAACCCAGACCTAACCGGTGATATCCTGTAAAATATTGATCGAGACCAGGTTTAGTTGACTGTTTCAGTGTGGTATCACATTACTACGTGTTGCAAACCAAAAAACACCAAGAATCTGGACAACAAGTATGCGAAAAATGCGAAAGTATGAGCCAGATCATGGTAAATCCCAGACCTAACCCAGACATAACCTTTGTTATCCTCTAAAATATTGCTCGAGACCAGGTTTAGTTGACTGTTTCAGTGTGATACAACATTACTACGTGATCCAAACCAGAAGAAACCCAGTATCAGTCCAACAAGTATACGAAAAGTGCGAAAGTATCAGCAAGATGATGGCAAATACCAGACCTAACCGAGACCCTACCGGTGTTATCCTCTAAAATATAGATCGGATCCAGGTTTAATTCACTGTTTCAGTGTGGAAACGCACTTCGTACGTTATTCATACCAGAAAAAACCCAGGATTTGGCCAACAAATATGCGAGAAATGCGAAAGTATGAGCCAGATCATGGTAAATCCCAGACCTAACCCAGAGATAACCTTAGTTATCCTCTAAAATATTGATCGAGTCCAGGTTTAGTTGACTGATTCAGTGTGGTACAACATTACTACGTGATCGAAACCAGAAAAATCCCAGGATCTGTCCAACAAGTATGCGAAAAATGCCAAAGTATGAGCCAGATCATGGTAAATCCCAGACCTAACCCAGAGATAACCTTAGTTATCCTCTAAAATATTGCTCGAGACCAGGTTTAGTTGACTGTTTCAGTGTGGTACAACATTACTACGTGATCCAAGCCAGAAGAAACCCAGTATCAGTCCAACGAGTATACGAAAAGTGCGAAAGTATCAGCAAGATGATGGCAAATACCAGACCTAACCGAGACCCTACCGGTGTTATCCTCTAAAATATAGATCGAATCCAGGTTTAATTCACTGTTTCAGTGTGGAAACGCACTTCGTACGTTATTCATACCAGAAAAAACCCAGGATATGGCCAACAAGTATGCGAAAAATGCGAAAGTATGAGCCAGATCATGGTAAATCCCAGACCTAACCCAGACATAACCTTAGATATCCTCTAAAATATTGATCGAGACCAGGTTTAGTTGACTGATTCAGTGTGGTACAACATTACTACGTGAGCGAAACCAGAAAAAACCCAGGATCTGTCCAACAAGTATGCAAAAATGCGAAAGTATGAGCCAGATCATGGTAAATCCCAGACCTAACCCAGGCAAAACCTTTGTTATCCTCTAAAATATTGCTCGAGACCAGGTTTAGTTGACTGTTTCAGTGTGGTACAACATTACTACGTGATCCAAGCCAGAAGAAACCCAGTATCAGTCCAACGAGTATACGAAAAGTGCGAAAGTATCAGCAAGGTGATGGCAAATACCAGACCTAACCGAGACCCTACCGGTGTTATCCTCTAAAATATAGATCGAATCCAGGTTTAATTCACTGTTTCAGTGTGGAAACGCACTTCGTACGTTATTCATACCAGAAAAAACCCAGGATATGGCCAACAAGTATGCGAAAAATGCGAAAGTATGAGCCAGATCATGGTAAATCCCAGACCTAACCCAGACATAACCTTAGTTATCCTCTAAAATATTGATCGAGACCAGGTTTAGTTGACTGATTCAGTGTGGTATCACATTACTACGTGTTGCAAACCAAAAAACACCAAGAATCTGGACAACAAGTATGCGAAAAATGCGAAAGTATGAGCCAGATCATGGTAAATCTCAGACCTAACCCAGACATAACCTTTGTTATCCTCTAAAATATTGATCGAGACCAGGTTTAGTTGACTGATTCAGTGTGGTACAACATTACTACGTGAGCGAAACCAGAAAAAACCCAGGATCTGTCCAACATGTATGCAAAAATGCGAAAGTATGAGCCAGATCATGGTAAATCCCAGACCTAACCCAGACATAACCTTTGTTATCCTCTAAAATATTGCTCGAGACCAGGTTTAGTTGACTGTTTCAGTGTGATACAACATTACTACGTGATCCAAACCAGAAGAAACCCAGTATCAGTCCAACAAGTATACGAAAAGTGCGAAAGTATCAGCAAGATGATGGCAAATACCAGACCTAACCGAGACCCTACCGGTGTTATCCTCTAAAATATAGACCGAATCCAGGTTTAATTCACTGTTTCAGTGTGGAAACGCACTTCGTACGTTATTCATACCAGAAAAAATCCAGGATTTGGCCAACAAATATGCGAGAAATGCGAAAGTATGAGCCAGATCATGGTAAATCCCAGACCTAACCCAGAGATAACCTTAGTTATCCTCTAAAATATTGATCGAGTCCAGGTTTAGTTGACTGATTCAGTGTGGTACAACATTACTACGTGATCGAAATCAGAAAGAACCCAGGATCTGTCCAACAAGTATGCAAAAATGCGAAAGTATGAGCCAGATCATGGTAAATCCCAGACCTAACCCAGACCTAACAGGTGTTATCCTGTAAAATATTGATCGAGACCAGGTTTAGTTGACTGTTTCAGTGTGGTACAACATTACTACGTGATCCAAGCCAGAAGAAACCCAGTATCAGTCCAACGAGTATACGAAAAGTGCGAAAGTATCAGCAAGGTGATGGCAAATACCAGACCTAACCGAGACCCTACCGGTGTTATCCTCTAAAATATAGATCGAATCCAGGTTTAATTCACTGTTTCAGTGTGGAAACGCACTTCGTACGTTATTCATACCAGAAAAAACCCAGGATATGGCCAACAAGTATGCAAAAAGTGCCAAAGTATGAGCAAGATGATGGTAAATCCCAGACCTAACCCAGACATAACCTTTGTTATCCTCTAAAATATTGATCGAGACCAGCTTTAGTTGACTGATTCAGTGTGGTACAACATTACTACGTGAGCGAAACCAGAAAAAACCCAGGATCTGTCCAACAAGTATGCGAAAAATGCCAAAGTATGAGCCAGATCATGGTAAATCCCAGACCTAACCCAGACCTAACAGGTGATATCCTGTAAAATATTGATCGAGACCAGGTTTAGTTGACTGTTTCAGTGTGGTACAACATTACTACGTGATCCAAGCCAGAAGAAACCCAGTATCAGTCCAACGAGTATACGAAAAGTGCGAAAGTATCAGCAAGGTGATGGCAAATACCAGACCTAACCGAGACCCTACCGGTGTTATCCTCTAAAATATAGATCGAATCCAGGTTTAATTCACTGTTTCAGTGTGGAAACGCACTTCGTACGTTATTCATACCAGAAAAAACACAGGATATGGCCAACAAGTATGCGAAAAGTGCCAAAGTATGAGCAAGATGATGGTAAATCCCAGACCTAACCCAGACATAACCTTTGTTATCCTCTAAAATATTGATCGAGACCAGGTTTAGTTGACTGTTTCAGTGTGGTACAACATTACTACGTGATCCAAGCCAGAAGAAACCCAGTATCAGTCCAACGAGTATACGAAAAGTGCGAAAGTATCAGCAAGGTGATGGCAAATACCAGACCTAACCGAGACCCTACCGGTGTTATCCTCTAAAATATAGATCGAATCCAGGTTTAATTCACTGTTTCAGTGTGGAAACGCACTTCGTACGTTATTCATACCAGAAAAAACCCAGGATATGGCCAACAAGTATGCGAAAAGTGCCAAAGTATGAGCAAGATGATGGTAAATCCCAGACCTAACCCAGACATAACCTTTGTTATCCTCTAAAATATTGATCGAGACCAGCTTTAGTTGACTGATTCAGTGTGGTACAACATTACTACGTGAGCGAAACCAGAAAAAACCCAGGATCTGTCCAACAAGTATGCAAAAATGCGAATGTATGAGCCAGATCATGGTAAATCCCAGACCTAACCCAGACATAACCTTTGTTATCCTCTAAAATATTGCTCGAGACCAGGTTTAGTTGACTGTTTCAGTGTGATACAACATTACTACGTGATCCAAACCAGAAGAAACCCAGTATCAGTCCAACAAGTATACGAAAAGTGCGAAAGTATCAGCAAGATGATGGCAAATACCAGACCTAACCGAGACCCTACCGGTGTTATCCTCTAAAATATAGATCGAATCCAGGTTTAATTCACTGTTTCAGTGTGGAAACGCACTTCGTACGTTATTCATACCAGAAAAAATCCAGGATTTGGCCAACAAATATGCGAGAAATGCGAAAGTATGAGCCAGATCATGGTAAATCCCAGACCTAACCCAGAGATAACCTTAGTTATCCTCTAAAATATTGATCGAGTCCGGGTTTAGTTGACTGATTCAGTGTGGTACAACATTACTACGTGATCGAAACCAGAAAAAACCCATGATCTGTCCAACAAGTATGCAAAAATGCGAAAGTATGAGCCAGATCATGGTAAATCCCAGACCTAACCCAGACCTAACAGGTGTTATCCTGTAAAATATTGATCGAGACCAGGTTTAGTTGACTGTTTCAGTGTGGTACAACATTACTACGTGATCCAAGCCAGAAGAAACCCAGTATCAGTCCAACGAGTATACGAAAAGTGCGAAAGTATCAGCAAGGTGATGGCAAATACCAGACCTAACCGAGACCCTACCGGTGTTATCCTCTAAAATATAGATCGAATCCAGGTTTAATTCACTGTTTCAGTGTGGAAACGCACTTCGTACGTTATTCATACCAGAAAAAACCCAGGATATGGCCAACAAGTATGCGAAAAGTGCCAAAGTATGAGCAAGATGATGGTAAATCCCAGACCTAACCCAGACATAACCTTTGTTATCCTCTAAAATATTGATCGAGACCAGGTTTAGTTGACTGTTTCAGTGTGGTACAACATTACTACGTGATCGAAACCAGAAAAATCCCAGGATCTGTCCAACAAGTATACGAAAAGTGCGAAAGTATCAGCAAGATGATGGCAAATACCAGACCTAACCGAGACCCTACCGGTGTTATCCTCTAAAATATAGATCGAATCCAGGTTTAATTCACTGTTTCAGTGTGGATACGCACTTCGTACGTTATTCATACCAGAAAAAACCCAGGATTTGGCCAACAAATATGCGAGAAGTGCGAAAGTATGAGCCAGATCATGGTAAATCCCAGACCTAACCCAGAGATAACCTTAGTTATCCTCTAAAATATTGATCGAGTCCAGGTTTAGTTGACAGATTCAGTGTGGTACAACATTACTACGTGATCGAAACCAGAAAAATCCCAGGATCTGTCCAACAAGTATGCAAAAATGCGAAAGTATGAGCCAGATCATGGTAAATCCCAGACCTAACCCAGACCTAACCGGTGATATCCTGTAAAATATTGATCGAGACCAGGTTTAGTTGACTGTTTCAGTGTGGTATCACATTACTACGTGTTGCAAACCAAAAAACACCAAGAATCTGGACAACAAGTATGCGAAAAATGCGAAAGTATGAGCCAGATCATGGTAAATCCCAGACCTAACCCAGACATAACCTTTGTTATCCTCTAAAATATTGATCGAGACCAGGTTTAGTTGACTGATTCAGTGTGGTACAACATTACTACGTGATCCAAGCCAGAAGAAACCCAGTATCAGTCCAACGAGTATACGAAAAGTGCGAAAGTATCAGCAAGATGATGGCAAATACCAGACCTAACCGAGACCCTACCGGTGTTATCCTCTAAAATATTGATCGAGTCCAGGTTTAGTTGACTGTTTCAGTGTGATACAACATTACTACGTGAGCGAAACCAGAAAAAACCCAGGATCTGTCCAACAAGTATGCAAAAATGCGAAAGTATGAGCCAGATCATGGTAAATCCCAGACCTAACCCAGACATAACCTTTGTTATCCTCTAAAATATTGCTCGAGACCAGGTTTAGTTGACTGTTTCAGTGTGATACAACATTACTACGTGATCCAAACCAGAAGAAACCCAGTATCAGTCCAACAAGTATACGAAAAGTGCGAAAGTATCAGCAAGATGATGGCAAATACCAGACCTAACCGAGACCCTACCGGTGTTATCCTCTAAAATATAGATCGAATCCAGGTTTAATTCACTGTTTCAGTGTGGAAACGCACTTCGTACGTTATTCATACCAGAAAAAATCCAGGATTTGGCCAACAAATATGCGAGAAATGCGAAAGTATGAGCCAGATCATGGTAAATCCCAGACCTAACCCAGAGATAACCTTAGTTATCCTCTAAAATATTGATCGAGTCCAGGTTTAGTTGACTGATTCAGTGTGGTACAACATTACTACGTGATCGAAACCAGAAAAAACCCAGGATCTGTCCAACAAGTATGCAAAAATGCGAAAGTATGAGCCAGATCATGGTAAATCCCAGACCTAACCCAGACCTAACAGGTGTTATCCTGTAAAATATTGATCGAGACCAGGTTTAGTTGACTGTTTCAGTGTGGTACAACATTACTACGTGATCCAAGCCAGAAGAAACCCAGTATCAGTCCAACGAGTATACGAAAAGTGCGAAAGTATCAGCAAGGTGATGGCAAATACCAGACCTAACCGAGACCCTACCGGTGTTATCCTCTAAAATATAGATCGAATCCAGGTTTAATTCACTGTTTCAGTGTGGAAACGCACTTCGTACGTTATTCATACCAGAAAAAACCCAGGATATGGCCAACAAGTATGCGAAAAGTGCCAAAGTATGAGCAAGATGATGGTAAATCCCAGACCTAACCCAGACATAACCTTTGTTATCCTCTAAAATATTGATCGAGACCAGCTTTAGTTGACTGATTCAGTGTGGTACAACATTACTACGTGAGCGAAACCAGAAAAAACCCAGGATATGGCCAACAAGTATGCGAAAAGTGCCAAAGTATGAGCAAGATGATGGTAAATCCCAGACCTAACCCAGACATAACCTTTGTTATCCTCTAAAATATTGATCGAGACCAGGTTTAGTTGACTGTTTCAGTGTGGTACAACATTATTACCTGATCCAAACCAGAAAAAACCCAGGATCTGTCCAACAAGTATGCGAAAAGTGCGAAAGTTTGAGCAAGATGATGGCAAATACCAGGCCTAACCGACGCCTAACCAGTGTTATCCTCTAAAATATAGAACGAATCCAGGTTTAATTCACTGTTTCAGTGTGGTAACGCACTTCCTTCGTTATTCATAGCATGAAAACCCAGGATACGGCCAACAAGTATGCGAAAAGTGCGAAAGTATGTGCCACATGAGGGCAAATCGCAGACCTGTTATCCTCTGAACTATAGATCGCAACCAGGTATAATTGAGTGTTTCAGTGTGCTACCACATTACTACGTGATCCAGCCAGAAAAAAACCCAGGATCTGGCCAAAATCATGCGTAAAATGCGAAAACGTGAGCTAGATGAGGGCAAATCCCAGACCTAACTCAGACCTAACCGGAGTAATCCTCTAAAATATTGATCGAAACCAGGTTCAATGGACTGTTTCAGTTCGGTACCACATTACTACGTGATCGAAACCAGAAAAAACCCAGGGTACGGCCAACAAATATGAGAAAAATGCGAAAGTATGAACCAGATCGTGGTAAATCCCAGACCTAACCCAGACATAACCTTTGTTATCCTCCAAAATATTGATCGAGACCAGGTTTAGTTGACTGTTTCAGTGTGGTACAACATTATTACCTGACCCAAACCAGAAAAAACCCAGGATCAGTCCAACGAGTATACGAAAAGTGCGAAAGTATCTGCAAGATGATGGCAAATACCAGACCTAACCGAGACCCTACCGGTGTTATCCTCTAAAATATAGATCGAATCCAGGTTTAATTCACTGTTTCAGTGTGGAAACGCACTTCCTACGTTATTCATACCAGAAAAAACCCAGGATATGGCCAACAAATATGCGAGAAATGCGAAAGTATGAGCCAGATCATGGTAAATCCCAGACCTATCCCAGACATAACCTTTGTTATCCTCTAAAATATTGATCGAGACCAGGTTTAGTTGACTGTTTCAGTGTGGTACAACATTATTACCTGATCCAAACCAGAAAAAACCCAGGATCTGTCCAACAAGTATGCGAAAAGTGCGAAAGTTTGAGCAAGATGATGGCAAATACCAGGCCTAACCGACACCTAACCAGTGTTATCCTCTAAAATATAGAACGAATCCAGGTTTAATTCACTGTTTCAGTGTGGTAACGCACTTCCTTCGTTATTCATACCAGGAAAACCCAGGATACGGCCAACAAGTATGCGAAAAGTGCGAAAGTATGTGCCACATGAGGGCAAATCGCAGACCTGTTATCCAGCTGAACTATAGATCGCAACCAGGTATAATTGAGTGTTTCAGTGTGCTAGCACATTGCTACGTGATCCATCCAGAAAAAACCCAGGATCTGGCCAAAATCATGCGTAAAATGCGAAAACGTGAGCTAGATGAGGGCAAATCCCAGACCTAACTCAGACCTAACCGGAGTAATCCTCTAAAATATTGATCGAAACCAGATTCAATGGACTGTTTCAGTGCGGTACCACATTACTACGTGATCGAAACCAGAAAAAAGCCCATGATCTTGCCAAGAAATATGCGAAGAATGCGAAAGTATGTGCCAGATGATGGCAAATACCAGACCTAACCCAGTCCTAACCGGTGTTATTCCCTAAAATATTAATCGAAACCAGGTTTAGTTGGCAGTTTCAGTGTGGTATCACATTACTACGTGTTGCAAACCAAAAAACACCAAGAATCTGGACAACAAGTATGCGAAAAATGCGAAAGTATGAGCCAGATCATGGTAAATCCCAGACCTAACCCAGACCTAACCGTTGTTATCCTGTAAAATATTGATCGAGACCAGGTTTAGTTGACTGTTTCAGTGTGGTATCACATTACTACGTGTTGCAAACCAAAAAACACCAAGAATCTGGACAACAAGTATGCGAAAAATGCGAAAGTATGAGCCAGATCATGGTAAATCCCAGACCTAACCCAGACATAACCTTAGTTATCCTCTAAAATATTGATCGAGACCAGGTTTAGTTGACTGATTCATTGTGGTACAACATTACTACGTGAGCGAAACCAGAAAAAACCCAGGATCTGTCCAACAAGTATGCAAAAATGCGAAAGTATGAGCCAGATCATGGTAAATCCCAGACCTAACCCAGACATAACCTTTGTTATCCTCTAAAATATTGCTCGAGACCAGGTTTAGTTGACTGTTTCAGTGTGATACAACATTACTACGTGATCCAAACCAGAAGAAACCCAGTATCTGTCCAACAAGTATACGAAAAGTGCGAAAGTATGAGCAAGATGATGGCAAATACCAGACCTAACCGAGACCCTACCGGTGTTATCCTCTAAAATATAGATCGAATCCAGGTTTAATTCACTGTTTCAGGGTGGAAACGCACTTCGTACGTTATTCATACCAGAAAAAACCCAGGATTTGGCCAACAAATATGCGAGAAATGCGAAAGTATGAGCCAGATCATGGTAAATCCCAGACCTAACCCAGAGATAACCTTAGTTATCCTCTAAAATATTGATCGAGTCCAGGTTTAGTTGACTGATTCAGTGTGGTACAACATTACTACGTGATCGAAACCAGAAAAAACCCAGGATCTGTCCAACAAGTATGCAAAAATGCGAAAGTATGAGCCAGATCATGGTAAATCCCAGACCTAACCCAGACCTAACAGGTGTTATCCTGTAAAATATTGATCGAGACCAGGTTTAGTTGACTGTTTCAGTGTGGTACAACATTACTACGTGATCCAAGCCAGAAGAAACCCAGTATCAGTCCAACGAGTATACGAAAAGTGCGAAAGTATCAGCAAGGTGATGGCAAATACCAGACCTAACCGAGACCCTACCGGTGTTATCCTCTAAAATATAGATCGAATCCAGGTTTAATTCACTGTTTCAGTGTGGAAACGCACTTCGTACGTTATTCATACCAGAAAAAACCCAGGATATGGCCAACAAGTATGCGAAAAGTGCCAAAGTATGAGCAAGATGATGGTAAATCCCAGACCTAACCCAGACATAACCTTTGTTATCCTCTAAAATATTGATCGAGACCAGCTTTAGTTGACTGATTCAGTGTGGTACAACATTACTACGTGAGCGAAACCAGAAAAAACCCAGGATCTGTCCAACAAGTATGCGAAAAATGCCAAAGTATGAGCCAGATCATGGTAAATCCCAGACCTAACCCAGACCTAACAGGTGTTATCCTGTAAAATATTGATCGAGACCAGGTTTAGTTGACTGTTTCAGTGTGGTACAACATTACTACGTGATCCAAGCCAGAAGAAACCCAGTATCAGTCCAACGAGTATACGAAAAGTGCGAAAGTATCAGCAAGGTGATGGCAAATACCAGACCTAACCGAGACCCTACCGGTGTTATCCTCTAAAATATAGATCGAATCCAGGTTTAATTCACTGTTTCAGTGTGGAAGTGCACTTCGTACGTTATTCATACCAGAAAAAACCCAGGATATGGCCAACAAGTATGCGAAAAGTGCCAAAGTATGAGCAAGATGATGGTAAATCCCAGACCTAACCCAGACATAACCTTTGTTATCCTCTAAAATATTGATCGAGACCAGGTTTAGTTGACTGTTTCAGTGTGGTACAACATTACTACGTGAGCGAAACCAGAAAAAACCCAGGATCTGTCCAACAAGTATGCAAAAATGCGAAAGTATGAGCCAGATCATGGTAAATCCCAGACCTAACCCAGACCTAACCGGTGATATCCTGTAAAATATTGATCGAGACCAGGTTTAGTTGACTGTTTCAGTGTGGTATCACATTACTACGTGTTGCAAACCAAAAAACACCAAGAATCTGGACAACGAGTATGCGAAAAATGCGAAAGTATGAGCCAGATCATGGTAAATCCCAGACCTAACCCAGACATAACCTTAGTTATCCTCTAAAATATTGATCGAGACCAGGTTTAGTTGACTGATTCAGTGTGGTACAACATTACTACGTGAGCGAAACCAGAAAAAACCCAGGATCTGTCCAACAAGTATGCAGAATGCGAAAGTATGAGCCAGATCATGGTAAATCCCAGACCTAACCCAGACATAACCTTTGTTATCCTCTAAAATATTGATCGAGACCAGGTTTAGTTGACTGTTTCAGTGTGGTACAACATTATTACGTGATCCAAACCAGAAAAAACCCAGGATCTGCCCAACAAGTATGCGAAAAGTGCCAAAGTATGAGCAAGATGATGGCAAATACCAGACCTAACCGAGACCCTACCGGTGTTATCCTCTAAAATATTGATCGAGTGCAGGTTTAGTTGACTGATTCAGTGTGGTACAACATTACTACGTGATCGAAACCAGAAAAATCCCAGGATCTGTCCAACAAGTATGCGAAAAATGCGAAAGTATGAGCCAGATCATGGTAAATCCCAGACCTAACCCAGACATAACCTTTGTTATCCTCTAAAATATTGATCGAGACCAGGTTTAGTTGACTGTTTCAGTGTGGTACAACATTATTACCTGATCCAAACCAGAAAAAACCCAGGATCTGTCCAACAAGTATGCGAAAAGTGCGAAAGTTTGAGCAAGATGATGGCAAATACCAGGCCTAACCGACGTCTAACCAGTGTTATCCTCTAAAATATAGAATGAATCCAGGTTTAATTCACTGTTTCAGTGTGGTAACGCACTTCCTTCGTTATTCATAGCATGAAAACCCAGGATACGGCCAACAAGTATGCGAAAAGTGCGAAAGTATGTGCCACATGAGGGCAAATCGCAGACCTGTTATCCTCTGAACTATAGATCGCAACCAGGTATAATTGAGTGTTTCAGTGTGCTACCACATTACTACGTGATCCAGCCAGAAAAAACCCAGGATCTGGCCAAAATCATGCGTAAAATGCGAAAACGTGAGCTAGATGAGGGCAAATCCCAGACCTAACTCAGACCTAACCGGAGTAATCCTCTAAAATATTGATCGAAACCAGGTTCAATGGACTGTTTCAGTTCGGTACCACATTACTACGTGATCGAAACCAGAAAAAACCCAGGGTATGGCCAACAAATATGAGAAAAATGCGAAAGTATGAACCAGATCGTGGTAAATCCCAGACCTAACCCAGACATAACCTTTGTTATCCTCCAAAATATTGATCGAGACCTGGTTTAGTTGACTGTTTCAGTGTGGTACAACATTATTACCTGACCCAAACCAGAAAAAACCCAGGATCAGTCCAACAAGTATACGAAAAGTGCGAAAGTATCTGCAAGATGATGGCAAATACCAGACCTAACCGAGACCCTACCGGTGTTATCCTCTAAAATATAGATCGAATCCATGTTTAATTCACTGTTTCAGTGTGGAAACGCACTTCCTACGTTATTCATACCAGAAAAAACCCAGGATATGGCCAACAAATATGCGAGAAATGCGAAAGTATGAGCCAGATCATGGTAAATCCCAGACCTAACCCAGACATAACCTTTGTTATCCTCTAAAATATTGCTCGAGACCAGGTTTAGTTGACTGTTTCAGTGTGATACAACATTACTACGTGATCCAAACCAGAAGAAACCCAGTATCAGTCCAACAAGTATACGAAAAGTGCGAAAGTATCAGCAAGATGATGGCAAATACCAGACCTAACCGAGACCCTACCGGTGTTATCCTCTAAAATATAGATCGAATCCAGGTTTAATTCACTGTTTCAGGGTGGAAACGCACTTCGTACGTTATTCATACCAGAAAAAACCCAGGATTTGGCCAACAAATATGCGAGAAATGCGAAAGTATGAGCCAGATCATGGTAAATCCCAGACCTAACACAGACCTAACCGGTGATATCCTGTAAAATATTGATCGAGACCAGGTTTAGTTGACTGTTTCAGTGTGGTATCACATTACTACGTGTTGCAAACCAAAAAACACCAAGAATCTGGACAACAAGTATGCGAAAAATGCGAAAGTATGAGCCAGATCATGGTAAATCCCAGACCTAACCCAGACATAACCTTAGTTATCCTCTAAAATATTGATCGAGACCAGGGTTAGTTGATTGATTCAGTGTGGTACCACATTACTACGTGAGCGAAACCAGAAAAAACCCAGGATCTGTCCAACAAGTATGCAAAAATGCGAAAGTATGAGCCAGATCATGGTAAATCCCAGACCTAACCCAGACATAACCTTTGTTATCCTCTAAAATATTGATCGAGACCAGGTTTAGTTGACTGTTTCAGTGTGGTACAACATTATTACGTGATCCAAACCAGAAAAAACCCAGGATCTGCCCAACAAGTATGCGAAATGTGCCAAAGTATGAGCCAGATCATGGTAAATCCCAGACCTAACCCAGAGATAACCTTAGTTATCCTCTAAAATATTGATCGAGTCCAGGTTTAGTTGACTGATTCAGTGTGGTACAACATTACTACGTGATCGAAACCAGAAAAATCCCAGGATCTGTCCAACAAGTATGCGAAAAATGCGAAAGTATGAGCCAGATCATGGTAAATCCCAGACCTAACCCAGACATAACCTTTGTTATCCTCTAAAATATTGATCGAGACCAGGTTTAGTTGACTGTATCAGTGTGGTACAACATTATTACCTGATCCAAACCAGAAAAAACCCAGGATCTGTCCAACAAGTATGCGAAAAGTGCGAAAGTTTGAGCAAGATGATGCCAAATACCAGGCCTAACCGACGCCTAACCAGTGTTATCCTCTAAAATATAGAACGAATCCAGGTTTAATTCACTGTTTCAGTGTGGTAACGCACTTCCTACGTTATTCGTACCAGAAAAAACCAAGGATATGGCCAACAAATATGCGAGAAATGCGAAAGTATGAGCCAGATCATGGTAAATCCCAGACCTAACCCAGACATAACCTTTGTTATCCTCTAAAATATTGATCGAGACCAGGTTTAGTTGACTGTTTCAGTGTGGTACAACATTATTACCTGTTCCAAACCAGAAAAAACCCAGGATCTGTCCAACAAGTATGCGAAAAGTGCGAAAGTTTGAGCAAGATGATGGCAAATACCAGGCCTAACCGACGCCTAACCAGTGTTATCCTCTAAAATATAGAACGAATCCAGGTTTAATTCACTGTTTCAGTGTGGTAACGCACTTCCTACGTTATTCATACCAGAAAAATCCCAGGATATGGCCAACAAATATGCGAGAAATGCGAAAGTATGAGCCAGATCATGGTAAATCCCAGACCTAACCCAGACATAACCTTTGTTATCCTCTAAAATATTGATCGAGGCCAGGTTTAGTTGACTGTTTCAGTGTGGTACAACATTATTACCTGATCCAAACCAGAAAAAACCCAGGATCTGTCCAACAAGTATGCGAAAAGTGCGAAAGTTTGAGCAAGATGATGGCAAATACCAGGCCTAACCGACACCTAACCAGTGTTATCCTCTAAAATATAGAACGAATCCAGGTTTAATTCACTGTTTCAGTGTGGTAACGCACTTCCTTCGTTATTCATACCAGGAAAACCCAGGATACGGCCAACAAGTATGCGAAAAGTGCGAAAGTATGTGCCACATGAGGGCAAATCGCAGACCTGTTATCCTCTGAACTATAGATCGCAACCAGGTATAATTGAGTGTTTCAGTGTGCTACCACATTACTACGCGATCCAGCCAGAAAAAACCCAGGATCTGGCCAAAATCATGCGTAAAATGCGAAAACGTGAGCTAGATGAGGGCAAATCCCAGACCTAACTCAGACCTAACCGGAGTAATCCTCTAAAATATTGATCGAAACCAGGTTCAATGGGCTGTTTCAGTGCGGTACCACATTACTACGTGATCGAAACCAGAAAAAAGCCCATGATCTTGCCAAGAAATATGCGAAGAATGCGAAAGTATGTGCCAGATGATGGCAAATACCAGACCTAACCCAGTCCTAACCGGTGTTATTCCCTAAAATATTAATCGAAACCAGGTTTAGTTGGCAGTTTCAGTGTGGTATCACATTACTACGTGTTGCAAACCAAAAAACACCAAGAATCTGGACAACAAGTATGCGAAAAATGTGAAAGTATGAGCCAGATCATGGTAAATCCCAGACCTAACCCAGACCTAACCGGTGATATCCTGGAATATATTGATCGAAACCAGGTTTAGTTGACTGTTTCAGGGTGGTACCACATTACTACTTGTTGCAAACCAAAAAAAACCAAGAATCTGGCCAACAAGTATGCGAAAAATGCGAAAGTATGAGCCAGATCATGGTAAATCCCAGACCTAACCCAGACATAACCTTTGTTATCCTCTAAAATATTGATCGAGACCAGGTTTAGTTGACTGTTTCAGTGTGGTACAACATTATTACGTGATCCAAACCAGAAAAAACCCAGGATCTGCCCAACAAGTATGCGAAAAGTGCCAAAGTATGAGCCAGATCATGGTAAATCCCAGACCTAACCCAGACATAACCATAGTTATCCTCTAAAATATTGATCGAGTCCAGGTTTAGTTGACTGATTCAGTGTGGTACAACATTACTACGTGATCGAAACCAGAAAAAACCCAGGATCTGTCCAACAAGTATGCGAAAAGTGCGAAAGTTTGAGCAAGATGATGGCAAATACCAGGCCTAACCGACACCTAACCAGTGTTATCCTCTAAAATATAAAACGAATCCAGGTTTAATTCACTGTTTCAGTGTGGTAACGCACTTCCTTCGTTATTTATACCAGGAAAACCCAGGATACGGCCAACAAGTATGCGAAAAGTGCGAAAGTATGTGCCACATCTGTCCCAGTGGAGTGGACGGCCGAGCTGGGGGTCACGCAGGAGGAGCTGGCAGCGGCCATCAGACGGCTCGGGGTTCGTAACACGGCCCCGGGTCCGGATGGTGTGCCCGGCCGGGTTTGGGTCTTGACCCAGGGCGTCCTTGGGGCCGACCTCAGGCGGTTGTTCGACCGCTGCCTGAGGGGCGGGCGATTCCCCCCCAGTTGGAAGGTGGCGAGGATGGTCCTCCTCCGGAAGGAGGGTCGGCCCGCGGAGTCTCCCTCCGCATACCGGCCCATTTGTCTCCTCGACGAGGTGGGCAAGCTCTTCGAGCGGGTGATTGCTGCCCG
Organism: Colletes latitarsis; assembly: GCF_051014445.1. NCBI lineage: Eukaryota > Metazoa > Arthropoda > Insecta > Hymenoptera > Colletidae > Colletes > Colletes latitarsis. Next base: position 8,347,665 of record NC_135141.1, on the reverse strand, counting down.
CCTCGTCGAGCACCTGTCGCGGGGTGATCCCGGTCTGGCCGACTGCCAGTTCGGTTTCCGGGGGGGCCGATCGACTATCGACGCGATAGGTCGTGTGAGGGCCCTCTCGGAGGCGGCCGTCTCCCGGGGAGGGGTGGCATTGGCAATATCCTTGGATATTGCCAATGCCTTTAACACCCTCCACTGGGAAGAGATAAGGAGGGGACTCGAATATCATCGGGTCCCCCCTTGTCTCAGGGCGGTTGTCGGCGATTATCTCCGCGGCAGGTGGATCGAGTATCCGGGCCGGGATGGTGATATGCGGAGGGAGGTGTACTGCGGTGTTCCGCAGGGGTCGGTCCTCGGGCCACTCCTGTGGAACATCGCGTACGACTCGGTGTTGCGGGCCGGCCTCCCCGACGGCGTCAGCACGGTGTGTTATGCGGATGACACACTGGTGCTGGCCGTCGGGGCGCACTGGGGGAGGGCCATGCGTCGCACGGAGGAGGGGTCGCAACGCGTCGTCGACCGGATCAGGGGGATGGGGATGACGGTGGCGGTCCATAAGACCGAGGTGATTGCGTTTCATTCACCTCGGCAGGATCCGCCACCCCCTCTGATCCGGGTGGGTGGGGCTGACATCGAGGTGAAGCCCCAGATCAGGTATCTAGGGCTGATCCTCGATAGCCACTGGCGTTTCGAGGGGCATTTCCGCTGCCTGGTCCCCCGGTTGGAAAGGATGGTTGCGGCTCTGGGCCGGATCCTGCCCAACTTGGGGGGCCCGGCGGGCCGAGTTCGTCGCCTCTATGTGGCAATGGTCCAGTCGGTGGCCCTATACGGGGCCCCCGTCTGGGCGGACGACTTGGCTGCCTCCCGGCGCAGCATGACTATGCTGCGTCGGGTGCAGAGGCGCATGGCGCTCAGGGTCGTCCGTGGGTATCGGACCATGTCACATGAGGCGGCGACGGTTCTAGCGGGGATGCCGCCCATGGACCTGCTCGCGCGGTCACACGCGGTGATGTACCGGCACCGCGTCGACCGTCGCGCGGGGGTGGGGGCGGTCCCGGGCGGTCAGGAACCTGCTTGGGGCGATTTGAAGCGCCAGGCCCGGCAGTCCGTGTTGCTCGCGTGGCAGGAGCGGCTGGCTCTGCCAACCGCGGGGCACCGGACTGTCGGGGCGGTTCGGCCACTCCTGAAGGAGTGGCTGGACAGAGGCCATGGCAGCCTCACCTACCGGATGGCACAGGTATTTTCCGGGCATGGCAGCTTCGGAAGATACCTGTGCCGGATAGGGAAGGAGCCGACGGCGCGTTGCTGCCACTGCGACGCTGAGCAGGACACGGCGGATCATACCCTGGAGGTATGCCCCGCGTGGGAGGGGGAGCGCCGTGTCCTGGTCGGCGTCGTCGGGCGGGATGTCTCGCTGCCGGGCGTGGTGCGCGCCATGCTCGGCAGCGAGGAGAAGTGGAGGGCCGTGGCCTCCTTCTGCGAGAACGTAATGTTGCAGAAGGAGGCCGCGGGGAGGGAGCGCGAGCTTCGGCGGCGCGCTGAAGCTCGCGCTCGTGCGGTGGCCCGAGGTCGTCGCCCGGTCGCGAGGCGTCGCGGGCGGCCGCCTCGGCGTGGCGGATGACCTAGGCTGGGAGGGGGGTCCTGAGGGGACCCTCCTCCCGCCAGGCGGCGCCGGGTCGGACAGGTTGGGGGTAGGAGTGTCTCCCCCCACCGGTCCGACGCAAGGGGAGGCACCCTCGGCGGTCTGGTGCGGCCATGAACGCCCGGCCGCCGAGGGGTGGAAACGGGGTCGCGGGCGGTTGCGAGTTGGGGCTCGCAGCCGCCACTAAACGCGGCCCCGGGACGGATAGCGGCGGGATGGAGTGGCCCCGTCCCGCCGCTATGAGGCAGTGTGTCTACTGGGGGGACCGATTGTCCCCCCGGGGGATGGGCGCGAAAGCGCGGGCACGGGGAGGATACCGGAAGAATGCTTCGAGCGATTCCCGGTATCCTCCCAAAGCGTGCCGAAGGATCACCGTGGGGTTTTTAGTGGGTAGGTCCCGCGCCTGTCGTTGTACGGGCGCGGGGAATCCCACACACCCCTCCCACCTCTCCCCAAAGAGGTGGGAGGGAGTCTTTCGAAGATTTTCCCCACGACAAAAAAAAAAAAAAAAAAAAAAAAAAGTATGTGCCACATGAGGGCAAATCGCAGACCTGTTATCCTCTGAACTATAGATCGCAACCAGGTATAATTGAGTGTTTCAGTGTGCTACCACATTACTACGTGATCCAGCCAGAAAAAACCCAGGATCTGGCCAAAATCATGCGTAAAATGCGAAAACGTGAGCTAGATGAGGACAAATCCCAGACCTAACCCGGACATAACCTTTGTTATCCTCTAAAATATTGATCGAGACCAGGTTTAACTGACTGTTTCAGTTTGGTACCACATTACTACGTGATCCATACCAGAAAAAAACCCAGGGTATGGCCAACAAATATGCGAAAAATGCGAAAGTATGAGGCAGATGGGGTCAAATACCAGACCTAACTGGTGTTATCCTCTAAAATATAGATCGAATCCAGGTTTAATTCACAGTTTCAGTGTGGTAACGCATTACCTACGTTATTCATACCATATAAAACCCAGGATTCGGCCAACAGGTATGCGAAAAGTGCGAATGTATGTGCCAGATGATGACAAATACTAGACCTAACCCAGGCCTAACCGGTGTTATTCTTTAAAATATTCACCGAAACCAGGTTTAATTGACAGTTTCAGTGTGGTAACGCATTAGCTACGTTATCCAAACCAGAAAAAACCCAGGATCTGTCCAACAAGTATGCGAAAAATGCGAAAGTATGAACCAGATCGTGGTAAATCCCAGACCTAACCCAGACACAACCTTTGTTATCCTCCAAAATATTGATCGAGACCAGGTTTAGTTGACTGTTTCAGTGTGGTACAACATTATTACCTGATCCAAACCAGAAAAAACCCAGGATCTGTCCAACAAGTATGCGAAAAGTGCGAAAGTTTGAGCAAGATGATGGCAAATACCAGGCCTAACCGACACCTAACCAGTGTTATCCTCTAAAATATAGATCGAATCCAGGTTTAATTCACTGTTTCAGTGTGGTAACGCACTTGCTTCGTTAATCATACCAGGAAAACCCAGGATACGGCCAACAAGTATGCGAAAAATGCGAAAGTATGTGCCACATGAGGGCAAATCGCAGACCTGTTATCCTCTGAACTATAGATCGCAACCAGGTATAATTGAGTGTTTCAGTGTGCTACCACATTACTACGTGATCCAGCCAGAAAAAAACCCAGGATCTGGCCAAAAAGCATGCGCAAAATGCGAAAACGTGAGCTAGATGAGGGCAAATCCCAGACCTAACTCAGACCTAACCGGTGTTATCCTCTAAAATATTGATCGAAACCAGGTTCAATTGACTTTCAGTGCGATACCACATTACAACGTTATCCAAACCAGAAAAAACCGAGGATCCGGCCAACAAGTATGTGAAAAGTGCGAAAGTATGTGCCAGATGGTGTCAAATACCAGACCTAACTGGTGTTATCCTTTTAAATATTGATCGGGGCCTGGTTTAATTCACTGTTTCAGTGTGGTACCACATTACTAACGGATCCAGACCAGAAAAAGCACAGGATCTGCCCAACACGTATTTGAAAAATGCGAAAGTATGAGGCAGATGGGGTCAAATACCAGACCTAACTGGTGTTATCCTCTAAAATATACATCGAATCCAGGTTTAATTCACAGTTTCAGTGTGGTAACGCACTTCCTACGTTATTCATACCAGAAAAAACCCAGGATATGGCCAACAAATATGCGAGAAATGCGAATGTATGAGCCAGATCATGGTAAATCCCAGACCTAACCCAGACATAACCTTTGTTATCCTCTAAAATATTGACCGAGACCAGGTTTAGTTGACAGTTTCAGTGTGGTAACGCATTAGCTACGTTATCCAAACCAGAAAAAACCCAGGATCTGTCCAACAAGTATGCGAAAAATGCGAAAGTATGAACCAGATCGTGGTAAATCCCAGACCTAACCCAGACATAACCTTTGTTATCCTCCATAATATTGATCGAGACCAGGATTAGTTGACTGTTTCAGTGTGGTGCAACATTACCACGTGATTCAAACCAGAAGAAACCCAGGATCAGTCCAACAAGTATACGAAAAGTGCGAAAGTATCAGCAAGATGATGGCAAATACCAGACCTAACCCAGACCTAAGCGTTGTTATTCCCTAAAATATTTATCGAAACCAGGTTTAGTTGGCAGTTTCAGTGTGCTAACGCATTACCTACGTTTTCCAAACCAGAAAAAACCCAGGATATGGGCAACAAATATGCGAAAAATGCGAAAACATGAGCCAGATGGGGGCAAATCCCAGACCTAACCCAGACCTAACCGGTGTTATCCTGTAAAATATTTATCGAGACCAGGTTAAGTTGACTGCTTCAGTGCGGTACCACATTATTACGTGTTCCAAACCAACAAAAACCCAGAATCTGGCCAACAAATATGCGAAAAATGCGAAAGTATGAGCAAGATGATGGCAAATACCAGACCTAACCCAGACCTAACTGGTGTTATCCTCTAAAATATAGATCGAATCCAGGTTTAATTCACAGTTTCAGTGTGGTAACGCATTTCCTACGTTATTCATACCAGAAAAATCCCAGGATTCGGCCAACAGGTATGCGAAAAGTGCGAATGTATGTGCCAGATGATGACAAATACCAGACCTTACCCAGACCTAACCGGTGTTATTCTCTAGAATATTCACCGAAACCAGGTTTAATTGACAGTTTCAGTGTGGTAACGCATTACCTACGTTATCCAAACCAGAAAAAACCCAGGATATGGTCAACAAATAAGCGAAAAATGCGAAAGTATGAGCCAGATAATGGTAAATCCCAGACCTAACCGGTGTTATTCTGTAAAATATTGATCGAGACCAGGTTTAGTTGACTGTTTCAGTGTGGTACAACTTTACTACGTGATCGAAACCAGAAAAAACCCAGGATCTGTCCAACAAGTATGCGCAAACTGCGAAAACATGAGCCAGATGAGGGCAAATCCCAGACCTAACCCAGACCTAACCGGTGTTATTCTCTAAGATATATATCAAAAACAGGTTTAATTGACGGTTTCAGTGCGGTAATGCATTTCCTACGTTATTCAAACCAGAAAAAACCCAGGATACGGCCAACAAGTATGCGAAAAGTGCGAAAGTATGTGCCAGATGGTGTCAAATACCAGACCTAACTGGTGTTATCCTTTTAAATATTGATCGGGGCCTGGTTTAATTCACTGTTTCAGTGTGGTACCACATAACTACGTGATCCAAACCAGAAAAAGCCCAGGATCTGGCCATCAGGTATGCGACGAATACGACAGTATGAGCCAGACGATTGCAAATACCAGACCTAACACAAAGCTAACCATCGTTATCCTTTAAAATATTGATCGAGACCAGGATTAATTGACTATATCAGTGTGGTGCCACATTACTACGTGATCCAAACCAGAAAAAGCCCAGGATCTGGCCGAGAAGTATGAGAAAAATGCGAACGTATGTGCCACATGATGGTAAATCGCAGATCTAAACGAGACCCAACCGGTGTTATGCTTTAAAATATTGATCGTGGCCAGGTTTAATTGACTGATTCAGTGTGGTACCACAATACTACGTTATCTAAACCGGAAAAAAACCCAGGATCTGGCCAACAAGTGTGCGAAAAATGAGAATGTATGTGGCAGATGGGGTCAAATACCAGACCCAACAGGTGTTATCCTTTAAGATATTGATCGAATCCAGGTTTAATTGACAGTTTCGTTGTGGTACCACATTACTATGTTATCCAAACCAGAAAAAGCCCAGGATCTGGCCAAGAAGTATGCCAAAAATGCGAACGTATGAGCCAGATGAGGGCAAATCGCAGATCTAAACGAGACCCAACCGGTGTTATCCTTCAAAATATTAAGTGGGGCCTGGATTAATTGACTGTTTCAGTGTCGTACCACAATACTACGTTATCCAAACCAGAAGAAAACCCAGGATCTGGCCAAGAAGTATGCGAAAAATGCGAAAGTATGTGTCAGATGAGGGCAAATCCCAGACCTAAAGGAGACCCAACCGGTGTCATCGTATAAAATATTGATCGAGACCATGTTTAATTGACTGTTTCAGTTTGGTACCACATTACTACGTGATCCATACCAGAAAAAGCCCAGAATCTGGCCAACAGGTATGCGCGACATGCGAAAGTATGAGCCAGATGAGGGCAAATCTCTGACATAACCCAGACCTAATCGGTGTTGTCCTCTAAAATATTGATAAAATCCAGGTTTAATTGACTGTTTCAGTGTGGTACCACAATACTACGTTATCCAAACTAGAAAAAAAATCCCAGGATCTGGCCAAGAAGTGTGAGAAAAATGCGAACGTATGTGCCAGATGAGGGTAAATCGCAGATCTAAACGAGACCCAACCGGTGTTATGCTTTAAAATATTGATCGTGGCCAGGTTTAATTGACTGATTCAGTGTGGTACCACAATACTACGTTATCTAAACCGGAAGAAGACTCAGGATCTGGCCATCAAGTATGCGAAAAATGCGAAAGTATGAGGCAGATGGGGTCAAATACGAGACCTAAGTGGTGTTATCCTTTAAAATATTGATTGGGGCCTGGTTTAATTGACTGTTTCAGTGTGGTACCACAATACCACGTGATCCAGACCAGAAGAAATCCGAGGATCTGGGCAAGAAGTATGCGAAAAATGCGAAAGTATGAGCCAGATGAGGCCAAATCCCAGACATAAACGAGACCCAACTGGTGTTATCCTTTAAAATATTGATCGAGGTCAGGTTTAATTGACTGTTTCAATGTGGTACAACATTACTACGTGATCCAAACCAGAAAAAGCCGAGGATCTGGCCAAGAAGTATGTGAAGAATGCGAACGTATGAGCTAGATGAGGGCAAATCGCAGATCTAAACGAGACCTAACCGGTGTTGTCCTCTAAAATATTGATCCAATCCAGGTTTAATTGACTGTTTCAGTGTGGTACCGCATACCTACGTCATCCAATCCAGAAAAAGCCAGTGATCTGGCCAACAAGTATACAAAAAATGCGAACGTATGAGTCTGATGTGGGCGAATCCCAGCCATAAACGAGACCCAACAGGAGTTATCCTTTAAAATATTGATCGGGGTCAGGTTTAATTGAATGTTTCAGTGTGGTACAACATTACTACGTGGTCTAAACCAGAAAAAGCGGTGGATCTGGCCAAGAAGTATGAGAAGAATGCGAACGTATGAGCCAGATGAAGGCAAATCGCAGATCTAAACGAGACCCAAGAGGTGTTATCCTCTAAAATATTGATCCAATCCAGGTTTAAATGACAGTTTCAGTGTGGTACCACATCACTACGTGATCGAATCTAGAAACAGCCCAGGGTCTGGCGTACAAGTATGCGAAGAAGGCGAAAGTATGAGGCAGATGGGGTCAAATACCAGACCTAACTGGTGTTACCCTTTGAAATATTGATCGGGGCCTGGTTTAATTGACTGGGTCAGTGTGGCACCACATTGGTACGTGATCCAAACCAGAAAAAGCCCAGGATCTTGCCAACAAGTATGCGAAAAATGCGAAAGTATGAGGCAGATGGGGTCAAATACGAGACCTAAGTGGTGTTATCCTTTAAAATATTGATTGGGGCCTGTTTTAATTGACTGTTTCAGTGTGGTACCACAATACTACGTTATCCAGACAAGAAGAAAACCCAGGATCTGGCCAAGAAGTATGAGAAAAATGCGAACGTATGTGCCAGATGCGGGCAAATCCCAGCCATAAACGAGACCCAACAGGTGTTATCCTTTAAGATATTGATCGAATCCAGGTTTAATTGACTGTTTCGGTGTGGTACCACATTACTACGTGATCCAAACCAGAAAAAAACCCAGGATCTGGCCAACAAGTGTGCGAAAAATGAGAATGTATGTGGCAGATGGGGTCAAATACCAGACCCAACAGGTGTTATCCTTTAAGATATTGATCGAATCCAGGTTTAATTGACAGTTTCGTTGTGGTACCACATTACTATGTTATCCAAACCAGAAAAAGCCCAGGATCTGGCCAAGAAGTATGCCAAAAATGCGAACGTATGAGCCAGATGAGGGCAAATCGCAGATCTAAACGAGACCCAACCGGTGTTATCCTTCAAAATATTAAGTGGGGCCTGGATTAATTGACTGTTTCAGTGTCGTACCACAATACTACGTTATCCAAACCAGAAGAAAACCCAGGATCTGGCCAAGAAGTATGCGAAAAATGCGAAAGTATGTGTCAGATGAGGGCAAATCCCAGACCTAAAGGAGACCCAACCGGTGTCATCGTATAAAATATTGATCGAGACCATGTTTAATTGACTGTTTCAGTTTGGTACCACATTACTACGTGATCCATACCAGAAAAAGCCCAGAATCTGGCCAACAGGTATGCGCGACATGCGAAAGTATGAGCCAGATGAGGGCAAATCTCTGACATAACCCAGACCTAATCGGTGTTGTCCTCTAAAATATTGATAAAATCCAGGTTTAATTGACTGTTTCAGTGTGGTACCACAATACTACGTTATCCAAACTAGAAAAAAAATCCCAGGATCTGGCCAAGAAGTGTGAGAAAAATGCGAACGTATGTGCCAGATGAGGGTAAATCGCAGATCTAAACGAGACCCAACCGGTGTTATGCTTTAAAATATTGATCGTGGCCAGGTTTAATTGACTGATTCAGTGTGGTACCACAATACTACGTTATCTAAACCGGAAGAAGACTCAGGATCTGGCCATCAAGTATGCGAAAAATGCGAAAGTATGAGGCAGATGGGGTCAAATACGAGACCTAAGTGGTGTTATCCTTTAAAATATTGATTGGGGCCTGGTTTAATTGACTGTTTCAGTGTGGTACCACAATACCACGTGATCCAGACCAGAAGAAATCCGAGGATCTGGGCAAGAAGTATGCGAAAAATGCGAAAGTATGAGCCAGATGAGGCCAAATCCCAGACATAAACGAGACCCAACTGGTGTTATCCTTTAAAATATTGATCGAGGTCAGGTTTAATTGACTGTTTCAATGTGGTACAACATTACTACGTGATCCAAACCAGAAAAAGCCGAGGATCTGGCCAAGAAGTATGTGAAGAATGCGAACGTATGAGCTAGATGAGGGCAAATCGCAGATCTAAACGAGACCTAACCGGTGTTGTCCTCTAAAATATTGATCCAATCCAGGTTTAATTGACTGTTTCAGTGTGGTACCGCATACCTACGTCATCCAATCCAGAAAAAGCCAGTGATCTGGCCAACAAGTATACAAAAAATGCGAACGTATGAGTCTGATGTGGGCGAATCCCAGCCATAAACGTGACCCAACAGGAGTTATCCTTTAAAATATTGATCGGGGTCAGGTTTAATTGAATGTTTCAGTGTGGTACAACATTACTACGTGGTCTAAACCAGAAAAAGCGGTGGATCTGGCCAAGAAGTATGAGAAGAATGCGAACGTATGAGCCAGATGAAGGCAAATCGCAGATCTAAACGAGACCCAAGAGGTGTTATCCTCTAAAATATTGATCCAATCCAGGTTTAAATGACAGTTTCAGTGTGGTACCACATCACTACGTGATCGAATCTAGAAACAGCCCAGGGTCTGGCGTACAAGTATGCGAAGAAGGCGAAAGTATGAGGCAGATGGGGTCAAATACCAGACCTAACTGGTGTTACCCTTTGAAATATTGATCGGGGCCTGGTTTAATTGACTGGGTCAGTGTGGCACCACATTGGTACGTGATCCAAACCAGAAAAAGCCCAGGATCTTGCCAACAAGTACGCGACGAATGCGAAAGTATGAGCCGGATGATTGCAAATACCAGACCTAACACAAACCTAGCCGGTGATATCCTCTAAAGTATTGATCGCATCCGGGTTTAATTGACTATTGCAGTGTGGTACCACAATACTACGTGATCCAAAGCAGAAATAGCCTAGGATCTGGCCAAGAAGTATGCGAAAAATGCGAAAGTATGAGCCAGATGAGGGCAAATCCCAGATCTGAACAAGACCCAACCGGTGTCATCGTATAAAATATTGATCGGGATCAGGTTCATTGACTGTTTCAGTGTGATACAACATTACTACGTGGTCCAAACCAGAAAAAGCCCAGTATCTGGCCAAGAAGTATGAGAAGGATGCGAACGTATGAGCCAGATGAGGGCAAATCGCAGACCTAAACGAGACCCAACCGGTGTTATCCTTTAAAATATTGATCGGGATCTGGTTTATTGACTGTTTCAGTGTGATACAACATTACTACGTGGTCCAAACAAGAAAAAGCACAGGATGAGGCAACAGTATGCAAAAATGCGAAACTACGAGGCAGATGGGGTCAAATACCAGACCAAGCTGGTGTTATCCTTTAAACTATTGCTCGGGTCAGGTTTAATTGACTGTTTCCGTGTGGTACTACAATACTACGTTATCCATGCCAGAAGAAAACCCATAATCTGGCCAAGAAGTATGAGAAAAATGCGAACGTATCGGCCAGATGCGGGCAAACCCCAGATCTGAACAAGACCCAACCGGTGTCATCGTATAAAATATTGATCGGGGACTGGCTTAATTGTCTGTTTCAGTGTGGTACCACATTACTACGTGATCCAAACCAGAAAAAGCCCAGGATCTGGCCAACAGGTATGCGCGACAGGCGAAAGTATGAGCCAGATGAGGGCAAATCCCAGCCATAAACGAGACCCAACAGGTGATCTCCTTTAAAATATTGATCGAGGCCAGGTGTAGTTGACTGTACCAGTGTGGTACCACATTACTACGTTATCCAAACCTGAAGAAAACCCAGGATCTGGCCAAGAAGTATGCGCAAACTGCGAACGTATGCGGCCAGATGAGGGCAAATTCCAGATCTGAACAAGACTGAACCGGTGTCATCGTATAAAATATTGATCGGGGCCTGGCTTAATTGACTGTATCAGTGTGGTACCACAATACTACGTGATCCAAACAAGAAAAAGCCCAGGATGAGGCAACAAGTATGCGAAAAATGCGAATCTACGAGGCAGATGGGGTCAAATACCAGACGTAACTGGTGTTATCCTTTAAACTATTGATCGGGTCAGGTTTAATTGACTGTGTCTGTGTGGTACCACAATACTACGTTATCCAAACCAGAAGAAAACCCATGATCTTGCCAAGAAGTATGAGAAAAATGCGAACGTATGTGCCAGATGCGGGCAAATCGCAGCCATAGACGAGACCCAACAGGTGTTATCCTTTAAGATATTGATCGAGGCCAGGATTAATTGTCTATTTCAGTGGGGCACCACATTACTACGTGATCCAAACCAGAAAAAGCCCAGGATCTGGCCTGCAAGTATGCGATGAATGCGAAAGTATGAGCCAGATGTGGGCAAATCCCAGCCATAAACGAGACCCAACAGGTGTTATTCTTTAAAATATTGATCGAGGCCAGGTTTAATTGACTGTTTCAGTGTGGTACCACAATACTACGTTATCCAGACAAGAAGAAAACCCAGTATCTGTCCAAGAAGTATGAGAAAAATGCGAGCGTATGTGCCAGATGAGGGCAAATCCAAGATCTAATCGAGGCCCAACCGGTGTCATCGTTTAAAATATTGATCGGGGCCTGGCTTAATTGACTGTTTCAGTGTGGAACCACATTACTACCTTATCCAAACCAGAAGAGAACCCAGGATCTGGCCAAGAAGTATGCGAAAACTGCGAACGTATGAGCCAGATGTTGGCAAATCCAAGACCTGAACAAGACCCAACCGGTGTCATCGTATAAAATATTGATCGGGGCCTGGCTTAATTGACTGTTTCAGTGTGGCACCACATTACTACGTGATCCAAACAAGAAAAAGCCCAGGATCAGGCGTCAAGTATGCAAAAAATGCGAAAGTATGAGGCAGATGGGGTCAAATACCAGAGCCTAACTGGTGTTATCCTTTAAACTATTGATCGGGTCAGGTTTAATTGACTGCTTCAGTGTGGTACCACAATACTACGTTATCCAGACAAGAAGGAAACCCAGTATCTGTCCAAGAAGTATGAGAAAAATGCGAACGTATGTGCCAGATGCGGGCAAATCGCAGCCATAGACGAGACCCAACAGGTGTTATCCTTTAAGATATTGATCGAGGCCAGGATTAATTGTCTATTTCAGTGGGGCACCACATTACTACGTGATCCAAACCAGAAAAAGCCCAGGATCTGGCCTGCAAGTATGCGATGAATGCGAATGTATGAGCCAGATGTGGGCAAATCCCAGCCATAAACGAGACCCAACAGGTGTTATTCTTTAAAATATTGATCGAGGCCAGGTTTAATTGACTGTTTCAGTGTGGTACCACAATACTACGTTATCCAGACAAGAGGAAAACCCAGTATCTGTCCAAGAAGTATGAGAAGTATGCGAACGTATGAGCCAGATGAGGGCAAATCGCAGACCTAATCGAGACCCAACCGGTGTTATCCTTTAAAATATTGATCGGGACCTGGTTTATTGACTGTTTCAGTGTGATACAACATTACTACGTGGTCCAAACAAGAAAAAGCACAGGATGAGGCAACAAGTATGCGAAAAATGCGAAACTACGAGGCAGATGGGGTCAAATACCAGACCAAACTGGTGTTATCCTTTAAACTATTGATCGGGTCAGGTTTAATTGACAGTTTTCGTGTGGTACCACAATACTACGTTATCCAGACAAGAGGAAAACCCAGTATCTGTCCAAGAAGTATGAGAAGTATGCGAACGTATGAGCCAGATGAGGGCAAATCGCAGACCTAAACGAGACCCAACAGGAGTTATCCTTTAAAATATTGATCGGGGCCTGGTTTAATTGACTGTTTCAGTGTGGTACCACATTACTACGTGATCCAAACCAGAAAAAGCCCAGGATCTGGCCAACAGGTATGCGCGCCAGGCTAAAGTATGAGCCAGATGAGGGCAAATCCAAGCCATAAACGAGACCTAACATGAGTAATCCTTTAAAATATTGATCGGGGTCAGGTTGATTGACTCTTTCAGTGTGATACAACATTACTACGTGGTTCAAACCAGAAAAAGCCCAGGATCTGCCCAACAAGTATGCGATAAATGCGAATGTATGAGGCAGATGGGATCAAATACCAGACCTAACTGGTGTTGTCCTGTAAAATATTGATCGTGGCCAGGTTTCATTGACTGTTTCAGTGTGGTACCACAATACTACGTTATCCAAACCAGAAGAAAACCCAGGAACAGGCTAACAAGTATGCGACGAATGCGAAAGTATGAGCCAGATGATTGCAAATACCAGACCTAACACAAACCTAACCGGTGTTATCCTCTAAAGTACTGATCGAATCCGGGTTTAATTGACTGTTGCAGTGTGGTACCACAATACTACGTGATGCAAAGCAGAAATAGCCTAGGATTTGGCCAAGAAGTATGCGAAAAATGCGAACGTATGAGCCAGATGATTGCAAATACCAGACCTACCACAAACCTAACCGGTGTTTTCCTCTAAAATATTGTCCGCATCCAGGTTCAATTGACTGTTTCAGTGTGGTACCACATTACTACGTTACCCAAACCACAGGAAAACCCAGGATCTGCCCAACAAGTATGTGATAAATGCGAAAGCATGAGCCAGATGATTGCAAATGCCAGACCTTACACAAACCTAACCGACGTTATCCTATAAAGTATTGATCGAATCCAGATTTAATTGGCAGTTTCAGTGTGGTACTACATTACTACGTGATCCAAGCCAGAAAAAAACCCAGGATCTGGCCAACAAGTATGCGAAAAATGCGAATGTATGAGGCAGATGGGATCAAATACCAGACCTAACTGGTGTTATCCTGTAAAATATTGATCGGTGCCTGGTTTAATTGACTGTTTCAGTGTGGTACCACATTACTACGTGATCCAATCCAGAAAAAGCCCAGGATCTGCCCAACAAGTATGCGACAAATGCGAAAGCATGAGCCAGATGATTGCAAATACCAGACCTAACACAAACCTAACCGGCGTTTTCCTATAAAGTATTGATCGAATCCAGGTTTAATTGACAGTTTCAGTGTGGTACCGCATTACTACGTTATCCAAGCCTCAAAAGGCCCAGGATCTGGTCAACAAGTCTGCGGAAAATGCGAACGTATGAGCCAGATGGGGCAAATCTCAGATCTAATCGAGACCCAACCGGTGTTATCCTTTAAACTATTGATCGGGTCAGGTATAATTGACTGTTGCAGTGCGGTACCAGAATACTACGTGATCCAAACCAGAAAAAGCCCTTGATCTGGCCAAGGAGTATACGAAAAATGCGAAAGTATGAGCCAGATGAGGGCAAATCCTAGACATAACCCAGACCTAACCGGTGTTATCCTATAAAATATTTATCGATTCCAGGTTTAATTGACCGTATCAGTGTCGTACCACCTTACTACGTTATCCAAGTTAGAAGTAAACCCAGGATCTGGCCAAGAAGTTTGCGAAAAGTGCGAAAGTATGAGCCAGATGACGGCAAATACCAAACCTAACACAAACCTAACCGGTGTATTCCTCTAAAATATTGTCCGAATACAGGTTCAATTGACTGTTTCAGTGTGGTACCACAATATTACGTGTTCGAAACCAGAAAAAGCCCAGGATCTGGCCAAGAAGTATGACAAGAATGCGAACGCATGAGCCAGTTGAGGGCAAATCCAAGCCATAAACGAGACCTAACATGAGTAACCCTTTAAAATATTGATCGGGGTCAGGTTTATTGACTCTTTCAGTGTGATACAACATTACTACGTTATCCAAACCAGACGAAAACCCAGGAACAGGCTAACAAGTATGCGACGAATGCGAAAGTATGAGCCAGATGATTGCAAATACCAGACCTAACACAAACCTCACCGGTGTTATCCTCTAAAGTACTGATCGAATCCGGGTTTAATTGACTGTTGCTGTGGGGTACCACAATACTACGTGATCCAAACCAGAAAAAGCCCAGGATCTGGCCAAGAAGTATGCGAAAAATGCGAACGTATGAGCCAGATGAGGGCAAATACCAGACCTAACACAAACCTATCCGACGTTATCCTATAAGGTATTGATCGAATCCAGGTTTAATTGGCGGTTTCAGTGTGGTACCACATTACTACGTGATCCAAGTCAAAAAAAACCCAGTATCTGGCCAACAAGTATGCGAAAAATGCGAAAGTATGAGCCAGATGAGGGCAAATCCCAGATCTGAACAAGACCCAACCGGTGTCATCGTATAAAATATTGATCGGGATCAGGTTCATTGACTGTTTCAGTGTGATACAACATTACTACGTGGTCCAAACCAGAAAAAGCCCAGTATCTGGCCAAGAAGTATGAGAAGGATGCGAACGTATGAGCCAGATGAGGGCAAATCGCAGACCTAAACGAGACCCAACCGGTGTTATCCTTTAAAATATTGATCGGGATCTGGTTTATTGACTGTTTCAGTGTGATACAACATTACTACGTGGTCCAAACAAGAAAAAGCACAGGATGAGGCAACAGTATGCAAAAATGCGAAACTACGAGGCAGATGGGGTCAAATACCAGACCAAACTGGTGTTATCCTTTAAACTATTGATCGGGTCAGGTTTAATTGACTGTTTCCGTGTGGTACTACAATACTACGTTATCCATGCCAGAAGAAAACCCATAATCTGGCCAAGAAGTATGAGAAAAATGCGAACGTATCGGCCAGATGCGGGCAAATCGCAGATCTAAACGAGAACCAACAGGTGTTATCCTCTAAAATATTGATCCAATCCAGGTTTAAATGACAATTTCAGTGTGGTACCACATCACTACGTGATCGAATCTAGAAAAAGCCCAGGGTCTGGCGTACAAGTATGCGAAGAAGGCGAAAGTATGAGCCAGATGTGGGCGAATCACAGCCATAAACGAGACCCAACAGGAGTTATCCTTTAAAATATTGATCGAGGCCAGGTGTAGTTGACTGTACCAGTGTGGTATCACATTACTACGTTATCCAAACCTGAAGAAAACCCAGGATCTGGCCAAGAAGTATGCGCAAACTGCGAACGTATGCGGCCAGATGAGGGCAAATTCCAGATCTGAACAAGACTCAACCGGTGTCATCGTATAAAATATTGATCGGGGCCTGGCTTAATTGACTGTATCAGTGTGGTACCACATTACTACGTGGTCCAAACAAGAAAAAGCACAGGATGAGGCAACAAGTATGCGAAAAATGCGAAACTACGAGGCAGATGGGGTCAAATACCAGACCAAACTGGTGTTATCCTTTAAACTATTGATCGGGTCAGGTTTAATTGACAGTTTTCGTGTGGTACCACAATACTACGTTATCCAGACAAGAGGAAAACCCAGTATCTGTCCAAGAAGTATGAGAAGTATGCGAACGTATGAGCCAGATGAGGGCAAATCGCAGACCTAAACGAGACCCAACATGAGTAATCCTTTAAAATATTGATCGGGGTCAGGTTGATTGACTCTTTCAGTGTGATACAACATTACTACGTGGTTCAAACCAGAAAAAGCCCAGTATCTGCCCAACAAGTATGCGATAAATGCGAATGTATGAGGCAGATAGGATCAAATACCAGACCTAACTGGTGTTGTCCTGTAAAATATTGATCGTGGCCAGGTTTCATTGACTGTTTCAGTGTGGTACCACAATACTACGTTATCCAAACCAGAAGAAAACCCAGGAACAGGCTAACAAGTATGCGACGGATGCGAAAGTATGAGCCAGATGATTGCAAATACCAGACCTAACACAAACCTAACCGGTGTTATCCTCTAAAGTACTGATCGAATCCGGGTTTAATTGACTGTTGCAGTGTGGTGCCACAATACTACGTGATCCAAAGCAGAAATAGCCTAGGATTTGGCCAAGAAGTATGCGAAAAATGCGAACGTATGAGCCAGATGATTGCAAATACCAGACCTACCACAAACCTAACCGGTGTTTTCCTCTAAAATATTGTCCGCATCCAGGTTCAATTGACTGTTTCTGTGTGGTACCACATTACTACGTTACCCAAACCACAGGAAAACCCAGGATCTGCCCAACAAGTATGTGATAAATGCGAAAGCATGAGCCAGATGATTGCAAATGCCAGACCTTACACAAACCTAACCGACGTTATCCTATAAAGTATTGATCGAATCCAGGTTTAATTGGCAGTTTCAGTGTGGTACTACATTACTACGTGATCCAAGCCAGAAAAAAACCCAGGATCTGGCCAACAAGTATGCGAAAAATGCGAATGTATGAGGCAGATGGGATCAAATACCAGACCTAACTGGTGTTATCCTGTAAAATATTGATCGGTGCCTGGTTTAATTGACTGTTTCAGTGTGGTACCACATTACTACGTGATCCAATCCAGAAAAAGCCCAGGATCTACCCAACAAGTATGCGAAAAATGCGAAAGTATGAGCCAGATGAGGGCAAATCCTAGACATAACCTAGACCTAACCGGTGTTATCCTATAAAATATTTATCGATTCCAGGTTTAATTGACCGTATCAGTGTCGTACCACCTTACTACGTTATCCAAGTTAGAAGTAAACCCAGGATCTGGCCAAGAAGTATGCGAAAAATGCGAACGTATGAGCCAGATGAGGGCAAATACCAGACCTAACACAAACCTATCCGACGTTATCCTATAAGGTATTGATCGAATCCAGGTTTAATTGGCGGTTTCAGTGTGGTACCACATTACTACGTGATCCAAGTCAGAAAAAAACCCAGTATCTGGCCAACAAGTATGCGAAAAATGCGAATGTATGTGGCAGATGGGGTCAAATACCAGACCTAACTGGTGTTATCCTTTAAAATATTGATCGGGGCCTGGTTTAATTGACTGTTTCAGTGTGGTACCACATCACTACGTGATCCAAACCGGAAAAAGCCCAGGATCTAGCCAACAGGTATGCGCGACAGGCGAAAGTATGAGCCAGCTGAGGGCAAATCCCAGCCATAAACGAGACCCAACAGGTGTTATCCTTTAAAATATTGATCGAGGCCAGGTTTAATTGTCTGTACCAGTGTGGTACCACATTACTACCTTATACAAACCAGAAGAAAACCCAAGATCTGGCCAAGAAGTATGCGAAAACTGCGAACGTATGAGCCAGATGAGGGCAAATCCCAGATCTGAACAAGACCCAACCGGTGTCATCGTATAAAATATTGATCGGGGCCTGGCTTAATTGATTGTTTCAGTGTGGTACGACATTACTACGTGATCCAAACAAGAAAAAGCCCAGGATCTGCCCAACAAGTATGCCATAAATGCGAATGTATGAGGCAGATGGGATCAAATACCAGACCTATCTGGTGTTATCCTGTAAAATATTGATCGGGGCCTGGCTTAATTGATTGTTTCAGTGTGGTACCACATTACTACGTGATCCAAACAAGAAAAAGCCCAGGATCTGCCCAACAAGTATGCGATAAATGCGAATGCATGAGGCAGATGGGATCAAATACCAGACCTAACTGGTGTTATCCTGTAAAATATTGATCGTGGCCAGGTTTCATTGACTGTTTCAGCGTGGTACCACAATACTACGTTATCCAAACCTGAAGAAAACCCAGGAACAGGCTAACAAGTATGCGACGAATGCGAAAGTATGAGCCAGATGATTGCAAATACCAGACCTAACACAAACCTAACCGGTGATATCCTCTAAAGTACTGATCGAATCCGGGTTTAATTGACTGTTGCAGTGTGGTACCACAATACTACGTGATGCAAAGCAGAAATAGCCTAGGATTTGGCCAAGAAGTATGCGAAAAATGCGAACGTATGAGCCAGATGATTGCAAATACCAGACCTACCACAAACCTAACCGGTGTTTTCCTCTAAAATATTGTCCGCATCCAGGTTCAATTGACTGTTTCAGTGTGGTACCACATTACTACGTTACCCAAACCACAGGAAAACCCAGGATCTGCCCAACAAGTATGTGATAAATGCGAAACCATGAGCCAGATGATTGCAAGTACCAGACCTTACACAAACCAAACCGAAGTTATCCTATAAAGTATTGATCGAATCCAGGTTTAATTGGCAGTTTCAGTGTGGTACCACATTACTACGTGATCCAAGCCAGAAAAAAACCCAGGATCTGGCCAACAAGTATGCGAAAAATGCGATTCTATGTGGCAGATGGGGTCAAATACCAGACCTAACGCGTGTTATCCTTTAAAATATTGATCGGGGCCTGGTTTAATTGACTGTTTCAGTGTGGTACCACAATACTACGTGATCCAAACCAGAAAAAGCCCAGGATCTGGCCAACAGGTATGCGCGACAGGCGAAGGTATGAGCCATATGAGGGCAAGTCCCAGCCATAAACGAGACCCAACAGGTGTTATCCTTTAAAATATTGATCGAGGCCAGGTTTAGTTGACTGTGCCAGTGTGGTACCACATTACTACCTTATCCAAACCAGAAGAAAACCCAGGATCTGGCCAAGAAGTATGCGAAAACTGCGAACGTATGAGCCAGATGAGGGCAAATCCCAGATCTGAACAAGACCAAACCGGTGTCATCGTATAAAATATTGATCGGGGCCTGGCTTAATTGACTGTTTCAGTGTGGTACCGCATTACTACGTGATCCAATCCAGAAAAAGCCCAGGATCTGGCCAAGAAGTTTGCGAAAAGTGCGAAAGTATGAGCCAGATGAGGGCAAATACCAAACCTAACACGAACCTAACCGGTGTTTTCCTCTAAAATATTGTCCGAATACAGGTTCAATTGACTGTTTCAGTGTGGTACCACAATATTACGTGTTCGAAACCAGAAAAAGCCCAGGATCTGGCCAAGAAGTATGACAAGAATGCGAACGTATGAGCCAGATGAGGGCAAATCGCAGATCTAACCGGTGTTATCCTTTCAAATATTGATCGGGACCTTTTTTATTGACTGTTTCAGTGTGGTACAACATTACTACGTGGTCCAATCCAGAAAAAGTCCAGGATCTGCCCAACAAGTATGCGATAAATGCGAATGTATGAGACAGATGGGATCAAATACCAGACCTAACTGATGCTATCCTTTAAAATATTGATCGGGGCCTGGTTTAATTGTCTGTTTCAGTGTGGTACCACATTACTACGTGATCCAAAGCACAAAAAGCCCAGAATGTGGCCAAGATATATGAGAAAATTGCGAACGTATGAGCCAGATGAGGGCAAATACCAGACCATACACAAACCTAACCGACGTTATCCTATAAGGTATTGATCGAATCCAGGTTTAATTGGCAGTTTCAGTGTGGTACCACATTACTACGTGATCCAAGCCAGAAAAAAAACCAGGATCTGGCCAACAAGTATGCGAAAAATGCGAATGTATGTGGCAGAGGGGGTTAAATACCAGACCAAACTGGTGTTATCCTTTAAAATATTGATCGGGGTCAGGTTTAATTGACTGTTTCAGTGTGGTACAACATTACTACGTGGTCGAAACCGGAAATAGCCGAGGATCTGGCCAAGAAGTAAGAGAAGAAGGCGTACGTATGAGCCGGATGAGGGCAAATCCCAGCCATAATCGAGACCCAACAGGTGTTATCCTTTAAAATATTGATCGAGGCCAGGTTTAGTTGACTGTACCAGTGTGGTACAACATTACTACCTTATCCAAACCAGAAGAAAACCCAGGATCTGGCCAAGAAGTATGCGAAAACTGCGAACGTATGAGCCAGATGAGGGCAAATCCCAGATCTAAACAAGACCCAACCGGTGTCATCGTATAAAATATTGATCGGGGCCTGGCTTAATTGACTGTTTCAGTGTGGTACCACATTACTACGTGATCCAAACAAGAAAAAGCCCAGGATCTGCCCATCAAGTATGCGATAAATGCGAATGTATGAGGCAGATGGGATCAAATACCAGACCTAACTGGTGTTAACCTGTAAAATATTGATCGGGGCCTGGTTTAATTGACTGTTTCAGTGTGGTACCACATTACTACGTGATCCAATCCAGAAAAAGCCCAGGATCTGCCCAACAAGTATGCGACAAATGCGAAAGCATGAGCCAGATGATTGGAAGTACCAGACCTAACACAAACCTAACCGGCGATTTCCTATAAAGTATTGATCGAATCCAGGTTTAATTGACAGTTTCAGTGTGGTACCGCATTACTACGTTATCCAAGCCGGAAAAGTCCCAGGATCTGGTCAACAAGTCTGCAGAAAATGCGAACGTATGAGCCAGATGGGGCAAATCTCAGATCTAATCGAGACCCAACCGGTGTCATCGTTTAAAATATTGATCGGGGCCTGGCTTAATTGACTGTTTCAGTGTGGAACCACATTACTAAGTGATGCAAACCAGAGAAAGTCCGGGATCAGGCATGGAGTATGCGAAAAATTCGAAAGTATGAGGCAGATGGGGTCAAATACCTGACCAACAAGGTGTTATCCTCTAAAGTATTGATCGAATCCAGGTTTAATTGACTGTCTCAGCGTGGTACCATGTTACTACGTGATCCAAACCTGAAGGAAACCCAGGATGTGGCCAAGAAGTATGCGAAAATTGCGAAAGTATGAGCCAGATGAGGTCAAATACCAAACCTAGCACAAACCTAACCGGTGCTTTTCTCTAAAATATTGGCCGAATACAGGTTCAATTGACTGTTTCAGTGTGGTACCACAATACTACGTGATGCAAACCAGAGAAAGCCCAGGATCTGGCCAAGAAGTATGACAAGAATGCGAACGTATGAGCCAGATGATGGCAAATCGCAGATCTAACCGGTGTTATCCTTTAAAATATTGATCGGGGCCTGGTTTATTGACTGTTTCAGTGTGGTACCACATTACTACGTGATCCAAACAAGAAAAAGCCCAGGATCTGCCCAACAAGTATGCGATAAATGCGAATGTATGAGGCAGATGGGATCAAATACCAGACCTAACTGGTGTTACCCTGCAAAATATTGATCGGGCCTGGTTTAATTGACTGTTTCAGTGTGGTACCACATTATTACGTGATCCAAAGCAGAAAAAGTCCAGGATGTGGCCAACAGGTATGCGCAACAGGCGAAAGTATGAGCCAGATGTGGGCAAATCCCAGCCATGAACGAGACCCAACAGGTGTTATCCTTCAAAATATTAACCGGGGCCTGGTTTAATTGACTGTTTCAGTGTGGTACCACATTACTACGTGATCCAAACCAGTAAAAACCCAGGATCTGCCCAAAAAGTATGCGCAAAATGCGAAAACATGAGCCAGATTAGGGCAAATCCCAGACCTAACCCAGACCTAACCGGTGTTATCCTCTAAAATATTGATCGAAACCAGGTTCAATTGACTGTTTCAGTGCGATACCAAATTACAACATTATCCAAACCAGAAAAAACCGAGGATCCGGCCAACAAGTATGTGAAAAATGCGACAGTACGAGCCAGATGAGGGCAAATCCCAGACCTAACCCAGACCTAACCGGTGTTATTCTCTAAGATATTCATCAAAAACAGGTTTAATTGACGGTTTCAGTGCGGTAATGCATTTCCTACGTTATTCAAACCAGAAAAAACCCAGGATACGGACAACAAGTATGCGAAAAGTGCGAAAGTATGTGCCAGATTAGGGCAAATCCCAGACCTAACCCAGACCAGACAAGGTGTTATCCTCTAAACTATTGATCGCAACCAGGTATAATTGACTGTTTCAGCGTGGTACCACATTACAACGTGATCCAAACCAGACAAAAACCCAGGATCTGGCCAACAAGTATGCGAAAAATGCGAATATATGAGCCAGATGAGGGCAAATCCCAGACCTAACCCAGATCTAACCGGTGTTATTCTCTAAAATATTCATCGGAACCAGGTTTAATTGACCGTTTCAGTGTGGCAACGCATTACCTACGTTATCCAAACCAGAAACAACCCCGGATCTGGCCAACAAGTATGCGAAAAATGCGACAGTATCAGACAGATGAGGACAAATCCCAAACCTAACCCAGACCTAACCGGTGTTATTCTCTAAAATATTCATCGAATCCAGGCTTAACTGATCGTTTCTGTGTCGTTACCCATTACCTACGTTATCCAAACCAGGAAAAACCCAGGATATTGCCAGCAAATATGCGAGAAATGCGAAACTATGAGCCAGATGATGGTTAATCCCAGACTTAACCCACACCTAACCGGTGTTATCCTGGAAAATATCGATCAAGACCAGGTTTAATTGACTGTTTCATTCTAGTACCACACTACTACGTGATCCAAACCAGAAAATGCCACGGAACAGGCCAACGAGTATGCGAAAATGCGACAGTATCAGACAGATGAGGACAAATCCCAGACCTAACACAAACCTAACCGGTGTTATCGTCTAAAATATTGTTCGAATCCAGGTTTAATTGATTGTTTCAGTATCGTATCGCATTACCAACGTTATCCAAACCAGAAAAAACCCAGGGTATGGTCAACAAATATGCGAAAAATGCGAAAGTATGAGCCAGATGGAGGGAAATCCCAGACCTAACCCAGACCTAACCGGTGTTATTCTCTAGAATATTCATCGAAACCAGGATTAATTGACTGTTTCAGTGTGGTGCCACATTACTACAGGATCCAAACCAGAAGAAAACCCAGGATCTGCCCAACAGGTATGTGATACATGCGAAAGCATGAGCCAGATGATTGCAAATACCAGACCTTACACAAACCTAACCGACGTTATCCTATAAAGTATTGATCGATTCCAGGTTTAATTGACAGTTTCAGTGTGGTACCACATAACTACCTGATTCAAACCAGAAAAAAACCCAGGATATGGCCGAGAAGTAAGCGAAAGTATGAGGCAGATGGTGTCAAGTACCAGACCTAACTGGTGTTATCCTTCAAAATATTAACCGGGGCCTGGTTTAATTGTCTGTTTCAGTGTGGTACCACAATACTACGTTATCCAAACCAGAAGAACACCCAGGAACTGGCCAACAAGTATGCGAAAAATGCGAAAGTATGAGGCATATGGGGTCAAATACCAGACCTAACTGGCGTTGCCCTTTGAAATATTGATCGGGGCCTGGTTTAATTTACTGTGTCAGTGTGGTACCACATTAGTACGTGATCCAAACCAGAAAAAGCCCAGGATCTTGCCAACAAGTACGCGACGAATGCGAAAGTTTGAGCCAGATGAATGCAAATACCAGACCTAACACAAACCTAACCGGTGTTATCCTCTAAAGTAATGATCGCATCCGGGTTTAATTGACTATTGCAGTGTGGTACCACAATACTATGTGATCCAAAGCAGAAATAGCCTAGGATCTGGCCAAGAAGTATGCAAAAAATGCGAATGTATGAGCCAGATGATTGCAAATACCAGACCTAACACAAACCTAACCGGTGTTTTCCTCTAAAATATTGTCCGCATCCAGGTTCAATTGACTGTTTCAGTGTGGCACCACATTACTGCGTTACCCAAACCACAGGAAAACCCAGGATCTGCCCAACAAGTATGTGATAAATGCGAAAGCATGAGCCAGATGATTGCAAATACCAGACCTTACACAAACCTAACCGACGTTATCCTATAAAGTATTGATCGAAGCCAGGTTTAATTGGCAGTTTCAGTGTGGTACCACATTACTACGTGATCCAAGCCAGAAAAAAACCCAGGATCTGGCCAACAAGTATGCGAAAAATGCGAATGTATGTGGCAGATGGGGTCAAATACCAGACCTAACTGGTGATATCCTTTAAAATATTCATCGGGGCCTGGTTTAATTGACTGTTTCAGTGTGGTACCACATTACGACGTGATCCAAACCAGAAAAAGCCCAGGATCTGGCCAACAGGTATGCGCGACAGGCAAAAGTATGAGCCAGATGAGGGCAAATCCCAGCCATAAACGAGACCCAACTGGTGTTATCCTTTAAAATATTGATCGAGGCCAGGTTTAGTTGACTGTACCAGTGTGGTACCACATTACTACATTATCCAAACCAGAAGAAAACCCAGGATCTGGCCAAGAAGTATGCGAAAACTGCGAACGTATGAGCCAGATGAGGTCAAATACCAGACCTAACTGGTGTTATCCTTTAAACTATTAATCGGGTCAGGTATAATTGACTGCTGCAGTGTGGTACCAGAACACTACGTGATCCAAACCAGAAAAAGCCCTTGATCTAGCCAAGAAGTATGCGAAAAATGCGAAAGTATGAGCCAGATGAGGTCAAATACCAGACCTAACTGGTGTTATCCTTTAAACTATTGATCGGGTCAGGTATAATTGACTGTTGCAGTGTGGTACCAGAACACTACGTGATCCAAACCATAAAAAGCCCTTGATCTGGCCAAGAAGTATGCGAAAAATGCGAAAGTATGAGCCAGATGAGGGCAAATCCTAGACATAACCCAGACCTAACCGGTGTTATCCTATAAAATATTTATCGATTCCAGGTTTAATTGACCGTATCAGTGTGGTACCACCTTGCTACGTTATCCAAACTAGAAGAAAACCCAGGATCTGGCCAGGAAGTATGCGAAAAATGCGAACGTATGAGCCAGATGAGGGCAAATACCAGACCTAACACAAACGTAACCGGTGTTTTCCTCTAAAATATTGTCCGCATCCAGGTTCAATTGACTGTTTCAGTGTGGTACCACATTACAACGTTATCCAAACTAGAAGAAAACCCAGGATCTGCCCAACAAGTATGCGATAAATGCGAATGTATGAGGCAGATGGGATCAAATACCAGACCTAACAGGTGTTATCCTGTAAAATATTGATCGTGGTCAGGTTTCATTGACAGTATCAGTGTGGTACCACAATACTATGTTATCCAAACCAGAAGAAAACCCAGGAACAGGCCAACAAGTATGCGACGAATGCGAAAGTATGAGCCAGATGATTGCAAATACCAGACCTAACACAAGCCTAACCGGTGTTTTCCCCTAAAATATTGTCCGAATACGGGTTCAATTGACTGTTTCAGTGTGGTACCACAATATTACGTGTTCCAAACCAGAAAAAGCCCAGGATCTGGCCAAGAAGTATGACAACAATGCGAACGTATGAGCCAGATGAGGGCACATCGCAGATCTAACCGGTGTTATCCTTTCAAATATTAATCGGGACCTTGTTTATTGACTGTTTCAGTGTGGTACAACATTACTACGTGATCCAAACCAGAAAAAGTCCAGGATCTGCCCAACAAGTATGCGATAAATGCGAATGTATGAGGCAGATGGGATCAAATACCAGAGCTAACTGGTGTCATCCTGTAAATTATTGATCGTGGCCAGGTTTCATTGACTGTTTCAGTGTGGTACCACAATACTATGTTATCCAAACCAGAAGAAAACCCAGGAACAAGCCAACAAGTATGCGACGAATGCGAAAGTATGAGCCAGATGATTGCAAATACCAGACCTAACACAAACCTAACCGGTGTTATCCTCTAAAGTACTGATCGAATCCGGGTTTAATAGACTGTTGCTGTGTGGTACCACAATACTACGTGATCCAAACCAGAAAAAGCCCAGGATCTGGCCAAGAAGTATGCGAAAAATGCGAACGTATGAGCCAGATGAGGGCAAATACCAGACCTAACACAAACCTAACCGGTGTTTTCCTCTAAAATATTGTCCGCATCCAGGTTCAATTGACTGTTTCAGTGTGGTACCACATTACTACGTTACCCAAACCACAGGAAAACCCAGGATCTGCCCAACAAGTATGTGATTAATGTGAAAGCATGAGCCAGATGATTGCAAATACCAGACCTTACACAAACCTAACCGACGTTATCCTATAAAGTATTGATCGAATCCAGGTTTAATTGGCAGTTTCAGTGTGGTACCACATTACTACGTGATCCAAGCCAGAAAAAAACCCAGGATCTGGCCAACAAGTATGCGAAAAATGCGAATGTATGTGGCAGATGGGGTTAAATACCAGACCTAACTGGTGTTATCCTTTAAAATATTGATCGAGGCCAGGTTTAATTGACTGTACCAGTGTGGTACCACATTACTACCTTATCCAAACCGGAAGAAAACCCAGGATCTGGCCAAGAAGTATGCGAAAACTGCGAACGTATGAGCCAGATGAGGTCAAATACCAGACCTAACTGGTGCTATCCTTTAAACTATTAATCGGGTCAGGTATAATTGACTGCTGCAGTGTGGTACCAGAACACTACGTGATCCAAACCAGAAAAAGCCCTTGATCTAGCCAAGAAGTATGCGAAAAATGCGAAAGTATGAGCCAGATGAGGTCAAATACCAGACCTAACTGGTGTTATCCTTTAAACTATTGATCGGGTCAGGTATAATTGACTGTTTCAGTGTGGTACCACATTACTACGTGATCCAAACCAGAAAAAGCCCAGGATCTGGCCAACAGGTATTCGCGACAGGCAAAAGTATGAGCCAGATGAGGGCAAATCCCAGCCATAAACGAGACCCAACTGGTGTTATCCTTTAAAATATTGATCGAGGCCAGGTTTAGTTGACTGTACCAGTGTGGTACCACATTACTACCTTATCCAAACCGGAAGAAAACCCAGGATCTGGCCAAGAAGTATGCGAAAACTGCGAACGTATGAGCCAGATGAGGTCAAATACCAGACCTAACTGGTGCTATCCTTTAAACTATTAATCGGGTCAGGTATAATTGACTGCTGCAGTGTGGTACCAGAACACTACGTGATCCAAACCAGAAAAAGCCCTTGATCTAGCCAAGAAGTATGCGAAAAATGCGAAAGTATGAGCCAGATGAGGTCAAATACCAGACCTAACTGGTGTTATCCTTTAAACTATTGATCGGGTCAGGTATAATTGACTGTTGCTGTGTGGTACCAGAACACTACGTGATCCAAACCAGAAAAAGCCCTTGATCTGGCCAAGAAGTATGCGAAAAATGCGAAAGTATGAGCCAGATGTGGGCGAATCCGAGCCATAAACGTGACCCAACAGGTGTTATCCTTTAAAATATTGATCGGGGTCAGGCTTAGTTGATTGTTTCAGTGTGGTACAACATTACTACCTGGTCCAAACCAGAAATAACCTAGGATCTTGCCAACAAGTATGCGACGAATGCGAAAGTATGAGCCAGATGATTGCAAATACCAAACCTAACACAAACCTAACCGGTGTTATCCTCTAAAGTATTGATCGAATCCGGGTTTCATTGACTGTTGCTGTGTGGTACCACAATACTACGTGATCCAAACCAGAAAAAGCCCAGGAACTGGCCAAGAAGTATGCGAAAACTGCGAACGTATGGGCCAGATGAGGGCAAGTCCCAGAACTGAACAAGACTCAACCGGTGTCATCGTATAAAATATTGATCGGGGCCTGGCTTAATTGACTGTTTCAGTGTGGTACCACATTACTACGTGATCCAAACAAGAAAAAGCCCAGGATCTGCCCAACAAGTATGCGATAAATGCGAATGTATGAGCCAGATGAGGGCAAATACCAGACCTAACACAAACCTAACCGGTGTTTTCCTCTAAAATATTGTCCGCATCCAGGTTCAATTGACTGTTTCAGTGTGGTACCACATTACTACGTTACCCAAACCACAGGAAAACCCAGGATCTGCCCAACAAGTATGTGATAAATGCGAAAGCATGAGCCAGATGATTGCAAATACCAGACCTTACACGAACCTAACCGACGTTATCCTATAAAGTATTCATCGAATCCAGGTTTAATTGGCAGTTTCAGTGTGGTACCACATTACTACGTGATCCAAGCCAGAAAAAAACCCAGGATCTGGCCAACGAGTATGCGAAAAATGCGAATGCATGTGGCAGATGGGGTCAAATACCAGACCTAACTGGTGTTATCCTTTAAAATATTGATCGGGGCCTGGCTTAATTGACTGTTTCAGTGTGGATCCACATTACTAAGTGATGCAAACCAGAAAAAGCCCGGGATCAGGCATCAAGTATGCGAAAAATGCGAAAGTATGAGGCAGATGGGGTCAAACACCTGACCAAACTGGTGTTATCCTCTAAAGTATTGATCGAATCCAGGTTTAATTGACTGCCTCAGTGTGGTACCATGTTACTACGTGATCCAAACAAGAAAAAGGCCAGGATCTGCCCAACAAGTATGCGATAAATGCGAATGTATGAGGCAGATGGGATCAAATACCAGACCTAATTGGTGTTACCCTGTAAAATATTGATCGGGGCCTGGTTTAATTGACAGTTTCAGTGTGGTACCGCATTACTACGTGATCCAAAGCGGAAAAAGCCCAGGATCTGGCCGACAGGTATGCGCGACAGGCGAAAGTATGAGCCAGATGAGGGCAAATCCCAGCCATAAACGAGACCCAACAGGTGTTATCCTTTAAAATATTGATCGAGGCCAGGTTTAATTGACTGTACCAGTGTGGTACCACATTACTACCTTATCCAAACCAGAAGAAAACCCAGGATCTGGCCAAGAAGTATGCGAAAACTGCGAACGTATGAGCCAGATGGGGGCAAATCCCAGATCTGAACAAGACCCAACCGGTGTCATCGTATAAAATATTGATCGGGGCCTGGCTTAATTGACTGTTTCAGTGTGGTACCACATTACTACGTGATCCAATCCAGAAAAAGCCCAGGATCTGCCCAACAAGTTTGCGACAAATGCGAAAGCATGAGCCAGATGATTGCAAATACCAGACCTAACACAAACCTAAACGGTGTTATCCTTTAAAATATTGATCTGGACCTGGTTTATTGACAGTTTCAGTGTGATTCAACATTACTACGTGGTCCGAACATGAAAAAGCCCAGGATCTGCCCAACAAGTATGCGATAAATGCGAATGTATGAGGCAGATGAGGTTAAATTCCAGACCTAACTGGTGTTATCCTTTAAACTATTGATCGGGTCAGGTATAATTGACTGTTGCAGTGTGGTACCAGAACACTACGTGATCCAAACCAGAGAAAGCCCTTGATCTGGCCAAGAAGTATGCGAAAAATGCGAAAGTATGAGCCAGATGAGGGCAAATCCTAGACATAACCCAGACCTAACCGGTGTTATCCTATAAAATATTTATCGATACCAGGTTTAATGGACCGCATCAGTGTGGTACCACCTTACTACGTGATCCAAACAAGAAAAAGCCCAGGATCTGCCCAACAAGTATGCGATAAATGCGAATGTATGAGGCAGATGGGATCAAATACCAGACCTAACTGGTGTTATCCTGTAAAATATTGATCGGGGCCTGGTTTAATTGACTGTTTCAGTGTGGTACCACATTACTACGTGATCCAATCCAGAAAAAGCCCAGGATCTGCCCAACAAGTATGCGACCAATGCGAAAGCATGAGCCAGATGATTGCAAATACCAGACCTAACACAAACCTAACCGGCGTTTTCCTTTAAAGTATTGATCGAATCCAGGTTTAATTGACAGTTTCAGTGTGGTAGCGCATTACTACGTTCTCCAAGCCTGAAAAGTCCCAGGATCTGGCCAACAAGTCTGCGGAAAATGCGAACGTATGAGCCGGATGGGGGCAAATCTCAGATCTAATCGAGACCCAACCGGTGTCATCGTTTAAAATATTGATCGGGGCCTGGCTTAATTGACTGTTTCAGTGTGGAACCACATTACTAAGTGATGCAAACCAGAAAAAGCCCGGGATCAGGCATCAAGTATGCGAAAAATGCGAAAGTATGAGGCAGATGGGGTCAAACACCTGACCAAACTGGTGTTATCCTCTAAAGTATTGATCGAATCCAGGTTTAATTGGGTGCCTCAGTGTGGTTCCATGTTACTACGTGATCCAAACCTGAAGAAAACCCAGGATGTGGCCAAGAAGTATGCGAAAAATGCGAAAGTATGAGCCAGATGAGGTCAAATACCAAACCTAACACAAACCTAACCGGTGTTTTTCTCTAAAATATTGTCCGAATACAGGTTCAATTGACGGTTTTAGTGTGGTGCCACAA
Source organism: Colletes latitarsis (assembly GCF_051014445.1). Lineage (NCBI taxonomy): Eukaryota > Metazoa > Arthropoda > Insecta > Hymenoptera > Colletidae > Colletes > Colletes latitarsis. Next base: position 8,316,594 of record NC_135141.1, on the reverse strand, counting down.
TACTACGTGATCCAAACCAGAAAAAGCCCAGGATCTGGCCAAGAAGTCTGCGGAAAATGCGAACGTATGAGCCAGATGGGGGCAAATCTCAGGACTAATCGAGACACAACCGGTGTTATGCTTTAAAATATTGACCGAGGCCAGGTTTAATTGACTATATCAGTGTGGTGCCACATTGCTGCGTGATCCAAACCAGATAAAGCCCAGGATCTGGCCAACAAGTATGCGAAGAATGTAAAAGTATGAGCCAGATGATTGCAATTACCAGTCCTAACACAAACCTAACCGGTGTTTTCCTATAAAGTATTGATCGAATCCAGGTTTAATTGACTGTCTCAGTGTGATACCACGTTACTACGTGATCCAAACCTAGAGAAAACCCAGGATGTGGCCAAGAAGTATGAGAAAAATGCGAACGTATGAGCCAGATGATGGCAAACCCCAGACATAAACAAGACCCAACTGGTGTAATCCTTTAAAATATTGATCGGGGCCTGGTTTAATTGACTGCTTCAGTGTGAAACCTCATTACTAAGCGATCCAACCCAAAAAAAATCCAGGATAAGGCCAACAACTATGCGGTAATTGCGACAGTGTGAGGCAGATGATTGCAAATACCAGGCCTAACACAAACCTAACCGGAGTTTTCCTCTAAAATATTGTTCGAATCCAGGATTAATTGACTGTCTAACTGTGGTACCACATTACTACGTCATCCAATCCTGAAAAAAACCCAGGATCTGGCCAACAAGTATGCGAAAGATGCGAAAGTATGAGCCAGATGAGGGCAAATCCCAGACATAAACGAGACCCAACAGGTGTTATCCTTTAAAATATTGAGCGAGGCCAGGCTTAATTGACTATATCAGTGTGGTGCCACATTACTACGTTACACACACCAGAAAAAAACCCAGGATCTGGCCAAGAAGTATGAGAAAAATGCGGACGTATGTGTCAGATGCGGGCAAATCGCAGATCTAATTGAGACTCAACCGGTGTTATCCTTTAAAATATAGATTGGGACCTGGTTTATTGACTGTTTCAGTGTGGTACAACATTACTACGTGGTCCAAACCAGAAAAAGCCCAGGATCTGCCCATCAAGTAAGCGATAAATGCGAATGTATGTGGCAGATGGGGTCAAATACCAGACCTAACTGGTGTAATCCTTTAAAATATTGATCGGGGCCTGGCTTAATTCACTGTTTCAGTGTGAAACCTCATTACTTAGCGATCCAAACCAAAAAAAATCCAGGATAAGGCCAACAACTATGCGGTAATTGCGACAGTATGAGCCAGATGATTGCAAATACCAGGCCTAACACAAACCTAACCGGAGTTTTCCTCTAAAATGTTGTTCGAATCCATGTTCAATTGTCTGCTTCAGTGTGAAACCACATTACTAAGTGATCCAAAACAGACAAAAAACCCGGGATCTGGCCTACAAGTATGCGAAGAGTGCGAAAGTATGAGGCAGATGGTGTCAAATAAAAGACCTAACTGGTGTTATCCTTTAAAATATTGATCGGGGCCTGGTTTATTGACTGTTTCAGTGTGGTACAACATTACTACCTGATCCAAACCAGAAAAAGCCCAGGATCTGCCCAACGAGTATGGGATAAATGCGAAAGCATGAGAAAAATGATTGCAAATACCAGACCTTACACAAACCTAACCGGCGTTATCCTATAAAGTATTGATCGTATCCAGGTTTAATTGACAGTTTCAGTGTGGTACCACGTTACTACGTGATCCAAACCAGAAAAAAACAAGGATCTGGCCAACAAGTATGTGAAAAATGCGAATGTATGTTGCAGATGGGGTCAAATACCAGACCTAACCGGTGTTTTCCTCTAAAATATTGTCCGCATCCAGGTTTAATTGACTGTTTCAGTGTGGTACCACAATACTACGTTATCCAAACCAGAAGAAAACCCAGGAACTGGCCAACAAGTATGCGAAAAATCCGAAAGTATGAGGCAGATGGGGTCAAATACCAGACCTAAGTGGTGTTATCCTTTAAAATATTGATCTGGGCTTGGGTTAATTGACTGTTTCAGTGTGGTACCACAATACCACGTTATCCATACCAGAAGAAAACACAGGATCTGGCCAAGGAGTATGCGAAAAATGCGAAAGTATGAGCCAGATGAGGGCAAATTCCGGACATAATCGAGACCCAACAGGTGTTATCCTATAAAATATTTATCGATTCCAGGTTTAAGTGACAATATCAGTGTGGTGCCACATTACTACGTGATCCAATCCAGATAAAGCCCAGGATTTGGCCAACAAGTATGCGAAGAATGCAAAAGTATGAGCCAGATGATTGCAAATACCAGACCTATCACAATCCTAACCGGTGTTTTCCCCTAAAATATTTTCCGAATCCATGTTCAATTGACTGCTCCAGTGTGAAACCACATTACTAAGTGATCCAAAACAGAAAAAAACCCAGGATCTGGCCTACAAGTATGCGAAGAGTGCGAAAGAATGAGGCAGATGGGGTCAAATACCAGACCTAACTGGTGTTATCCTTTAAAATATTGATCGGGGCCTGGTTTAATTGACTGTTTCAGTGTGGTACGACATTACTACGTCATCCAACCCAGAAAAAGCCCAGGATCTTGCCAACAAGTGTGCGACGAATGCGAAAGTATGAGCCAGATGATTGCAAATACCAGACCTAACACAAACCTAACCGGTGTTAATCTCTAAAATATAGATCGATACAGGATTTAATTGACTGTTTCAGTGTGGTACCACATTACAACGTTATCCAAACCAGGGGAAAGCCATGGAACTGGCCAAGTAGTATGAGAAGAATGCGAACGTATGAGACAGATGAGGGCAAATCACAGACCTAAACGAGACCCAGCCGGTGTTATCCTTTTAAATATTGATCGGTACCTGGTTTATTGACTGTTTCAGTGTGGTAGAACATTACTACGTGGTCCAATCCAGAAAGAGCCCAGAATCTGCCCAACAAGTATGCGATAAATGCGAATGTATGAGGCAGATGGGATCAAATACCAGACCTAACTGGTGTTATCCTTTAAAATATTGATCGGGGCCTGGTTTAATTGACTGTTTCAGTGTGGTACCACATTACTACCTGATCGAAACCAGTAAAAGCCCAGGAACTGCCCAACAAGTATGGGATAAATGCGAAAGCATGAGCCAGATGAGGGCAAACCTCAGCCATAAACGAGACCCAACAGGTGTTATCCTTTAAAATATTGATCGAGGCCAGGATTAATTGTCTATTTCAGTGTGGCACCACATTACTACGTTAGCCAAACCGGAAAAAGCCGAGGATCTGGCCAAGAAGTATGAGAAGAATGCGAACGTAGGAGCAATATGAGGGCAAATCGCAGATCTAAACGATACCTAACCGGTGTTGTCCTCTAAAATATTCCTCCAATCCAGGTTCAATTGACTGTTTCAGTGTGGTACCGCATTCCTGCGTCATCCAAACCAGAAAAAGCCAATGATCTGGCCAACAAGTATGCAAAAAATGCGAACGTATTAGCCAGATGAAGGCAAATCGCAGATCTAAAGGAGTCCCAACCGGTGTTATCCTTCAATATATTAACCGGGGCCTGGTTTAATTGACTGTTTCAGTGTGGTACCACAATACTACGTTATCCAAACCAGAAGAAAACCCAGGAACTGGCCAACGAGTTTGCGAAAAATGCGAAAGTATGATCCAGATGAGGGCAAATCCCAGACATAATCGAGACCCAACAGGTGTTATTCTTTAAAATATTGAGCGAGGCCAGGCTTAATTGACTATATCAGTGTGGTGCCACATTACTACCTGATCCAAACCAGATAAAGCCCAGGATCTGGCCGACAAGTATGCGAAGAATGCAAAAGTATGAGCCAGATGATTGCAAATACCAGAACTAACACAATCCTAACCGGTGTTTACCCCTAAAATATTGTCCGAATCTATGTTCAATTGACGGCTTCAGTGTGAAACCACATTACTAAGTGATCCAAAACAGAAAAAAACACAGGATCTGGCTTACAAGTATGCGAAGAGTCCGAAAGTATGAGGCAGATGGGGTCAAATACCAGACCTAACTGGTGTTATCCTTTAAAATATTGATCGGGGCCTGGTTTAATTGACTGTTTCAGTGTGGTACCACATTACTACGTGATCCAAACCAGAAAAAGCCCAGGATCTTGCCAACGAGTATGCGACGAATGCGAAAGTATGAGCCAGATGATTGCAAATACCAGACCTAACACAAACCTAACCGGTGTTATTCTCTAAAATATAGATCTATACAGGATTTAATTGACTGTTTCAGTGTGGTACCACATTACAACGTTACCCAAACCAAAGGAAAACCCTGGAACTGGCCAAGAAGTATGAGGAGAATGCGAACGTATGAGCCAGATGAGGGCAAATCACAGACCTAAACGAGACCCAGCCGGTGATATCCTTTAAACTATTGATCGGGACCTGGTTTATTGACTGTTTCAGTGTGGTACAACATTACTACGTGGCCCAATCCAGAAAGAGCCCAGGATCTGCCCAACAAGTATGCGATAATTGCGAATGTATGAGGCAGATGGGATCAAATACCAGACCTAACTGGTGTTATCCTTTAGAATTTTGATCGGGGCATGGTTTAATAGGCTGTTTCAGTGTGGTACCACATTACTACGTGATCCATACCAGAAAAAGCCCAGGATCTGGCCAACAGGTTTGCGTGACATGCGAAAGTATGAACCAGATGAGGGCAAATACCAGACATAACCCAGACCTATCCGGTGTTATCCTATAAAATATTTATTGATTCCAGGTTTAAGAGACTGTTTCAGTGTGGTACCACCTTACTACGTTATCCAAACCAGAAAAAGCCGGGGATCTGGCCAAGAAGTATTAGAAGAATGTGAACGTATGAGCCAGATGAAGTCAAATCGCAGATCCAAACGAGACCGAACCGGTGTTATCCTTCAATATATTAACCGGGGCCTGGTTTAATTGACTGTTTCAGTGTGGTACCACAATACTACGTTATTCAAACCAGAAGAAAACCCAGGAACTGGCTAACAAGTATGCGAAAAATGCGAAAGTATGTGGCAGGTTGGGTCAAATACCACACCTAACTGGTGTTATCCTTCAAAATTTTGATCGGGGCCTGGTTTAATTGACTGTTTCAGTGTGGTACCACATTACTTCGTTATCCAAACCAGAAGAAAACCCAGGATCTTGCCAACAAGTATGCGACGAATGCGAAAGTATGAGCCAGATGATTGCAAATACCAGACCTAACACAAACCTAACCGGTGTTATCCTCTAAAGTATTCATCGAATCCGGGTTTAATTGATTGTTGCAGAGTGGTACCACATTAGTACGTGATCCACGCCAGAAAAAAACCCAGGATCTGGTCAACAAGTATGCGGATAATGCGAATGTATGTGGCAGGTTGGGTCAAATACCAGACCTAACTGGCGTTATCCTTCAAAATTTTGATCGGGGCCTGGTTTAATTGACTGTTTCTGTGTGGTACCACATTACTACCTGATCCAAACCAGAAAAAGCCCAGGATCTGCCCAACAAGTATGCGATAAATGCGAAAGCATGAGCCAGATGATTGCAAATACCAGACCTAACAAAAACCTAACCGGCGCTATCCTATAAAGTATTGATCGAAACCAGGTTTAATTGACAGTTTCAGTGTGGTACTGCATTACTACGTTATCCAAACCTGAAAAGACCCAGGATCTGGCCAACAAGTATGCGATAAATGCGACAGTATGAGCCAGATGATTGCAAATACCAGGCCTAACACAAACCTAACCGGTGTTTTCCTGTAAAATATTGTTGGAATCCAGGATTAATTGACTGGTAAAGTGTGGTACCACATTACTACGTCATACAAACCTGAAAAAAACCCAGGATCTGGTCAACAAGTATGCGAAAAGTGCGAAAGTATGAGGCAGATGGGGTCAAATACCAGACCTATCTGGTGTTATCCTTTAAAATATTGATCGGGGCCTTGTTTAATTGACTGTTTCAGTGTGGTACCACATTACTACGTGATCCAAACCAGAAGAAGTCCAGGATCTGGCCATCAAGTATGAGAAAAATGCGAACGTATGTGCCAGATGCAGGCAAATCGTAGATCTAATCGAGACCCAACAGGTGTTATCCTTTAAAATATTGATCGATGCCGGGATTAACTGTCTATTTCAGTGTGGTACCACAGTACTACGTAATCCATATCAGAAAAAGCCCAGGATATGGCCAACAGGTATGCGCGACATGCGAAAGTATGAGCCAGATGAGGGCAAATCCTAGACATAACCCAGACCTAACCGTTGTTATCCTATAAAATATTTATCGATTCCAGGTTTAAGAGACTGTTTCAGTGTGGTACCACCTTACTATGTTATCCAAACCAGAAGAAAACCCAGGATCTGGCCATGAAACATGCAAAAAATGCGAAAGTATGAGCCAGATGAGGGCAAATTCCAGACATATTCGAGACCCAACCGGTGTTATGCTTTAAAATATTGATCGAGGTCAGGTTTAATTGACTGTTTCAGTGTGGTACCACATTACTACGTGATCCAAACTAGAAGAAGCCCAGGATCTGGCCATCAGGTATGCGAAGGATGCGAAAGTATGAGCCAGATCAGGACAAATCCCAGCCATAAACAAGACCCAACAGGTGTTATCCTTTAAAATATTGATCGGGGCCTGATTTAATTGACTGTTTCAGTGTGGTACCACATTACTACCTGATCCAAACCAGAAGAAGCCCAGGATCTGTCCAACAAGTATGCGATAAATGAGAAAGCATGAGCCAGATGATTGCAAATACCAGACCTTACACAAACCTAACCGGCGTTATCCTATAAAGTATTGATGGAGGTCAGGTTTAATTGACTGTTTCAGTGTGGTACATCATTACTACGTGGTCCAAACCAGAAAAAGCCGAGGATCTGCCCAAGAAGTATGCGGAAAATGCGAATCTATGTGGCAGGTGGGGTCAAATACCAGACCTAACTGGTGTAATCCTTTAAAATATTGATCGGAGCCTGGTTTAATAGACGGTTTCAGTGTGCGACCACATTACTACGTGATCCAAACCAGAAAAAGCCCAGGATCTTGCCAACAAGTATGCGACGAATGCGAAAGTATGAGCCAGATGATTGCAAATACCAGACCTAACACAAACCTAACCGGTGTTAATCTCTAAAATATAGATCGATACAGGATTTAATTGACTGTTTCAGTGTGGTACCACATTACAACGTTATCCAAACCAGGGGAAAACCCTGGAACTGGCCAAGAAGTATGAGAAGAATGCGAACGTATGAGCCAGATGAGGGCAAATCACAGACCTAAACGAGACCCAGCCGGTGATATCTTTTAAAATATTGATCGGGACCTGGTTTATTGACTGTTTCAGTGTGGTACAACATTACTACCTGATCCAAACCAGAAGAAGCCCAGGATCTGCCCAACGAGTATGGGATAAATGCGAAAGCATGAGCCAGATGATTGCAAATACCAGACCTTACACAAGCCTAACCGGCGTTATCCTATAAAGTATTGATCGTATCCAGGTTTAATTGACAGTTTCAGTGTGGTTCCACATCACTACGTGATCCAAACCAGAAAAAGCCCAGGATCTGGCCAACAGGTATGCGAAAGATGCAAAAGTATGAGCCAGATGGGGGCAAATCCCAGGCATAAACGAGACCCAACAGGTGTTATCCTTTAAAATATTGATCGAGGCCAGGATTAATTGTCTATTTCAGTGTGGCACCACATTACTACGTTACCCAAACCAGAAAAAGCCGAGGATCTGGCCAAGGAGTATGAGAAGAATGCGATCGTAGGAGCCATATGAGGGCAAATCGCAGATCTAAACGATACCTAACCGGTGTTGTCCTCTAAAATATTGATCCAATCCAGGTTCATTTGACTGTTTCAGTGTGGTACCGCATTCCTACGTCATCCAAACCAGAAAAAGCCAATGATCTGGCCAACAAGTATGCAAAAAATGCGACCGTATTAGCCAGATGAAGGCAAATCGCAGATCTAAAGGAGACCCAACCGGTCTTATCCTTCAATATATTAACCGGGGCCTGGTTTAATTGACTGTTTCAGTGTGGTACCACAATCCTACGTTATCCAAACCAGAAGAAAACCCAGGAACTGGCCAACAAGTATGCGAAAAAGCCGAAAGTATGAGGCAGATGGGGTCAAAAACCAGACCTACGTGGTGTTATCCTTTAAAATATTGATCTGGGCCTGGGTTAATTGACTGTTTCAGTGTGGTACCACAATACTACGTTATCCATACCAGAAGAAAACACAGGATCTGGCCAAGGAGTATGCGAAAAATGCGAAAGTATGAGCCAGATGAGGGCAAATTCCGGACATAATCGAGACCCAACAGGTGTTATCCTATAAAATATTTATCGATTCCAGGTTTAAGTGACTATATCAGTGTGGTGCCACATTACCACGTGATCCAAACCAGATAAAGCCCAGGATCTGGCCAACAAGTATGCGAAGAATGCAAAAGTATGAGCCAGATGATTGCAAATACCAGACCTAACACAATCCTAACCGGTGTTTTCCCCTAAAATATTGTCCGAATCCATGTTCAATTGACTGCTTCAGTGTGAAACCACATTACTAAGTGATCCCAAACAGAAAAAAAACCCAGGATCTGGCCTACAAGTATGCGAAGAGTGCGAAAGAATGAGGCAGATGGGGTCAAATACCAGTTCTAACTGGTGTTATCCTTAAAAATATTGATCGGGGCCTGGTTTAATTGACTGTTTCAGTGTGGTACCACATTACTACGTGATCCAAACCAGAAAAAGCCCAGGATCTTGACAACAAGTGTGCGACGAATGCGAAAGTATGAGGCAGATGATTGCAAATACCAGACCTAACACAAACCTAACCGGTGTTAATCTCTAAACTACTGATCGATACAGGATTTAATTGACTGTTTCAGTGGGGTACCACATTACAACGTTATCCAAACCTGGGGAAAACCCTGGAACTGGCCAAGTAGTATGAGAAGAATGCGAACGTATGAGCCAGATGAGGGCAAATCACAGACCTAAACGAGACCCAGCCGGTGTTATCCTTTAAAATATTGATCGGGACCTGGTTTAATTGACAGTTTCAGTGTGGTACCACATTACTACGTGATCCATACCAGAAAAAGCCCAGGATCTGGCCAAGAAGTATTAGAAGAATGCGAACGTATGAGCCAGATGAAGTCAAATCGCAGATCCAAACGAGACCGAACCGGTGTTATCCTTCAATATATTAACCGGGGCCTGGTTTAATTGACTGTTTCAGTGTGGTGTCACAATACTACGTTATTCAAACCAGAAGAAAACTCAGGATCTGGCCAACAAGTATGCGAAAAATGCGAAAGTATGAGCGAGATGATTGCAAATACCAGACCTAACACAAACCTAACCGGCGTTTTCCTAAAGTATTGATCGGATCCAGGTTTAATTGACTGTCTCAGTGTGGTACCACATTACTACGTGATCCAAACCTGAAGAAAACCCAGGATGTGGCCATGAAGTATGAGAAAAATGCGAACGTATGTGCCAGATGAGGGCAAATCGCAGCTCTAAACGAGACCCATCCGGTGTTGTGCTTTAAAATATTGATCGTGGCCTTGTTTGATTGACTGTTTCAGTGTGGTACCACAATACTACGTTATTCAAACCGGAAGAAAACTCAGGATCTGGCCAACAAGTATGCGAAAAATGCGAAAGTATGAGCGAGATGATTGCAAATACCAGACCTAACACAAACCTACCGGTGTTATCCTATAAAGTATTGATCGAATCCAGGTTTAATTGACTGTCTCAGTGTGGTACCACATTACTACGTGATCCAAACCTGAAGAAAACCCAGGATGAGGCCATGAAGTATGAGAAAAATGCGAACGTATGTGCCAGATGCGGGCAAATCGCAGATCTAAACGAGACCCATCCGGTGTTATGCTTTAAAATATTGATCGTGGCCTTGTTTGATTGACTGTTTCAGTGTGGTACCACATTACTACCTGATCCAAACCAGAAGAAGCCCAGGATCTGCCCAACAAGTATGCGATAAATGGGAAAGCATGAGCCAGATGATTGCAAATACCAGACCTTACACAAACCTAACCGGCGTTATCCTATAAAGTATTGATCGAGGTCAGGTTTAATTGACTGTTTCAGTGTGGTACATCATTACTACGTGGTCCAAACCAGAAAAAGCCGAGGATCTGCCCAAGAAGTATGCGGAAAATGCGAATGTATCTGGCAGGTGGGGTCAATTACCAGACTTAACTGGTGTAATCCTTTAAAATAAAGATCGGGGCCTGGTTTAATTGACTGTTTGAGTGTGCTACCACATTACTACGTTATCCAAACCAGAAGAAAACCCAGGATCTGGCCAACAAGTATGCGAAGAATCCAAACGTATGAGCCAGATGAGGGCAAATCGCAGATCTAAACGAGACACAACCGGTGTTATGCTTTAAAATATTGATCGTGGCCAGGTATCATTAACTGTTTCAGTGTGGTACCACAATACTACGTTATTCATACTGGAAGAAAACCCAGGATGTAGCCAAGAAGTATGAGAAAAATGCGAACGTATGAGCCAGATGAGGGCAAATCCCAGACATAAACGAGACCCAACTGGTGTTATCCTTTAAAATATCAATCGAGGCCAGGTTTAATTGACTTTTTCAGTGTCGTACAACATTACTACGTGGTCAAAACAAGAAAAAGCCCAGGATCTGGCCAAGTAGTATCAGAGGGATGCGAACGTATGAGCCAGATGAGGGCAAATCGCAGATCTAAACGAGATCTAACCGGTGTTATCCACTAAAGTATCGATCGAATCCGGGTTTAATTGACTGTTGCTGTGTGGTACCAGAATACTATGTGATCCAATCCAGAAAAAGCCCAGGGTCTGGCCTACAAGTATGCGAAGAATGCGAAAGTATGAGCCAGATGTGGGCAAATCCCAACCATAAACGAGACCCATCTGGTGTTATGCTCTAAAATATTGATCGTGGCCTTGTTTGATTGACTGTTTCAGTGTGGTACCACAATACTACGTTATTCAAACCGGAAGAAAACTCAGGATTTGGCCAACAAGTATGCGAAAAATGCGAAAGTATGAGCGAGATGATTGCAAATACCAGACCTAACACAAACCTACCGGTGTTATCCTATAAAGTGTTGATCAAATCCGGGTTTAATTGACTGTTGCAGTGTGGTACCACATTCCTACGTGATCCTAACCAGATAAAGCCCAGGATCTGGCCAACAAGTATGCGAATGTGCGAAAGTATGAGCCTGATGATTGCAAATACCAGACCTAACACAAACCAAACCGGTGTTATCCTCTAAAATATTGTTCGAATAAATGTTTAATTGACTGTTTCAGTGTGGTACTAGAATACTACGTTACCCAAACCAGAAAAAAACCCAGGATCTGGCCACGAAGTATGAGAAAAATGCGAAAGTATGAGCCAGATGATTGCAAATACCAGACCTAACACAAACCAAACCGGTGTTATGCTCTAAAATATTGATCGAATAAATGTTTAATTGACTGTTTCAGTGTGGTACCAGGATACTACGTTACCTAAACCAGAAGAAAACCCAGGATCTGGCCACAAAGTATGAGAAAAATGCGAAAGTATGAGCCAGATGATTGCAAATACCAGACCTAACACAAACCTACCGGTGTTATCCTATAAAGTGTTGATCAAATCCGGGTTTAATTGACTGTTGCAGTGTGGTACCACAATACTACGTGATCCAAACCGGAAATAGCCCAGGACCTGGTCAAGAAGTATGCGAAAAATCCGGAAGCATGAGCCAAATAATTGCAAATACCAGACCTAACATAAACCTACCGGTGTTATCCTATAAAGTGTTGATCAAATCCGGGTTTAATTGACTGTTGCAGTGTGGTACCAGAATACTACGTGATCCAAACCAGAAATAGCCCAGGATCTGGTCAAGAAGTATGCGAAAAATCCGGAAGCATGAGCCAAATAATTGCAAATACCAGACCTAACACAAACCTAACCGGCGTTTTCCTAATGTATTGATCGGATCCAGGTTTAATTGACTGTCTCAGTGTGGTACCACATTACTACGTGATCCAAACCGGAAGAGAACCCAGGATGTGGCCATGAAGTATGAGAAAAATGCGAACGTATGTGCCAGATGAGGGCAAATCGCAGATCTAAACGAGACCCATCCGGTGTTATGCTTTAAAATATTGATCGTGGCCTTGTTTGATTGATTGTTTCAGTGTGGTACCACATTACTACGTTATTCAAACCGGAAGAAAACTCAGGATCTGGCCAACAAGTATGCGAAAAATGCGAAAGTATGAGCGAGATGATTGCAAATACCAGACCTAACACAAACCTACCGGTGTTATCCTATAAAGTATTGATCGAGTCCAGGTTTAATTGACTGTCTCAGTGTGGTACCACATTACTACGTGATCCAAACCTGAAGAAAACCCAGGATGAGGCCATGAAGTATGAGAAAAATGGGAACGTATGTGCCAGAAGCGGGCAAATCGCAGATCTAAACGAGACCCATCCGGTGTTGTGCTTTAAAATATTGATCGTGGCCTTGTTTGATTGACTGTTTCAGTGTGGTACCACAATACTACGTTATTCAAACCGGAAGAAAACTCAGGATCTGGCCAACAAGTATGCGAAAAATGCGAAAGTATGAGCGAGATGATTGCAAATACCAGACATAACACAAACCTACCGGTGTTATCCTATAAAGTGTTGATCAAATCCGGGTTTAATTGACTGTTGCAGTGTGGTACCACAATACTACGTGATCCAAACCAGAAATAGCCCAGGATCTGGTCAAGAAGTATGCGAAAAATCCGGATGCATGAGCCAAATAATTGCAAATACCAGACCTAACACAAACCTACCGGTGTTATCCTATAAAGTATTGATCAAATCCAGGTTTAATTGACTGTCTCAGTGTGGTAACACATTACTACGTGATACAAACCTGAGGAAAACCCAGGATGAGGCCATGAAGTATGAGAAAAATGCGAACGTATGTGCCAGATGAGGGCAAATCGCAGATCTAAACGAGACCCATCCGGTGTTATGCTTTAAAATATTCATCGTGGCCTTGTTTGATTGACTGTTTCAGTGTGGTACCACAATACTACGTTATTCAAACCGGAAGAAAACTCAGGATCTGGCCAAGAAGTATGCGAAAAATGCGAAAGTATGAGCGAGATGATTGCAAATACCAGACCTAACACAAACCTACCGGTGTTATCCTATAAAGTGTTGATCAAATCCGGGTTTAATTGACTGTTGCAGTGTGGTACCACAATACTACGTGGTCCAAACCAGAAAAAGCCCTGGATCTGCCCAACAAGTATGCGACGATTGCGAAAGTATGATCCAGATGATTGCAAATACCAGCCCTAACACAAACCTACCGGTGTTATCCTGTAAAGTATTGATCAAATCCAGGTTTAATTGACTGTTTCAGTGTGGTACCAGGTTACTACGTGATCCAAACCTGAATAAAACCCAGGATCTGCCCAAGAAGTATGAGAAAAATGCGAAAGCATGAGCCAGATAATTGCTAATACCAGACCTAACAAAAACCTAACCGTCGTTTTCCTATAAAGTATTGATGGAATCCATGTTTAATTGACTGTCTCAGTGCGGTACCAGGTTACTACGTGATCCTAACCTGAATAAAACCCAGGATGTGGCCAAGAAGTATGATAAAAATGCGAACGTATGAGCCAGATGGGGGCAAATCCCAGACATAAACGAGACCTAACTGGTGTTATCCTTTAAAATATTAATCGAGGTCAGGTTTAATTGACTGTTTCAGTGTGGTACAACATTACTACGTGGTCCAAACCAGAAAAAGCCCAGGATCTGGCCTACAAGTATGCGAAGAATGCGAAAGTATGAACCAGACGTGGGCAAATCCCAGCCATAAACGAGACCCGACAGGTGTTATCCTTTAAAATTTGGATCGAGGTCAGGTTTAATTGACTGTTTCAGTCGGGTACAACATTATTACGTGATCCAAACAAGATAAAGCCCAGGATCTGACCAACAAGTATGCGAAAGTGCGAAATTATGAGCCAGGTGAATGCAAATACCAGACCTAACACAGACCTAACCGGTGATTTCCTCTAAAATATTGTACGAATACAGGTTCAATTGACTGTTTCAGTGTGGTACCACAATACTACGTGATCGACACAAGAAAAAGCCCAGGATCTGGCCAAGAAGTACGAGAAGAATGCGATCGTATGAGCCAGATGATTGCAAATACCAGACCTAACACGAACCAAACCGGTGTTATTCTCTAAAATATAGATCGAAACAAGGTTTAATTGACTGTTTCAGTGTGGTACAACATTACCACGTGGTCCAAACCAGAAAAAGCCCAGGATCTGCCCAACAAGTATGCGACAAATGCGAAAGCATGAGCCAGATGATTGCAAATACCAGGCCTCACACAATCCTAACCGGCGTTATCCTATAAAGTATTGATCGTATCCAGGTTTAATTGACAGTTTCAGTGTGGTACCACATTACTACGTGATCCAAACCAGAAGAAATCCCGATCTGGCCAACAAGTATGCGAAAAATGCGAAAGTATGATGCAGATGGGGTCAAATACCAGACCTAACTGGTGTTATCCTTTAAAATATTGATCGAGGTCAGGTTTAATTGACTGTTTCAGTGTGGTACCAGCTTACTACGTGATCCCAACCAGAAATAGCCCAGGATCTGGCCAAGAAGTATGCGAAAAATGCGAAAGTATGAACCAGATGTGGGCAAATCCCAGCAATAGACGAGACCAAACAGGTGTTATCCTTTAAAATATGGATCGAGGTCAGGTTTAATTGACTGTTTCAGTCGGGTACAACATTACTACGTGATCCAAACCAGATAAAGCCCAGGATCTGGCGAACAAGTATGCGAAAGTGCGAAAGTATGAGCCAGGTGAATGCAAGTACCAGACCTAACACAAATCTAACCGTTGTTTTCCTCTAAAATATTGTACGAACACAGGTTCAATTGACTGTTCCAGTGTGGTACCACAATACTGCGTGATTGAAACCAGAAAAAGCCCAGGATCTGGCCAAGAAGTATGAGAAGAATGCGATCGTATGAGCCAGATGATTGCAAATACCAGACCTAACACAAACCAAACCGGTGTTATTCTCTAAAATATAGATCGAAACAAGGTTTAATTGACTGTTTCAGTGTGGTACCACATTACTACGTTACCCAAACCAGAGGAAAACCCAGGATCTGGCCAAGAATTATGAGAAGAATGCGAACGTATGAGCCAGACGATTGCAAATACCAGACCTAACACAAACCTAACCGGTGATATTCTCTAAAATATAGATCGAAACAAGGTTTAATTGACTGTTTCAGTGTGGTACCACATTACTACGTTACCCAAACCAGAGGAAAACCCAGGATCTGTCCAAGAAGTGTGAGAAGAATGCGAACGTATGAGCCAGATGAGGGCAAATCACAGACCTATACGAGACCCAACCGGTGTTATCCTTTGAAATATTGATCAGGGCCTGGTTTAATTGACTTTCTCAGTGTGGTACCGCATTACTACGTGATCCAAACCAGAAAAAGCCCCGGATCTGCCCAACAAGTATGCGATAAATGCGAATGTATGAGGCAGATGGGACCAAATACCAGACCTAACTGGTGTTATCCTTTAAAATATTGATCGGGGCCTGGTTTAATTGACTGTCTCAGTGTGGTACCGCATTACTACGTGATCCAAACCAGAAAAAGCCCAGGATCTGCCCAACAAGTATGCGACAAATGCGAAAGCATGAGCCAGATGATTGCAAATACCAGGCCTCACACAATCCTAACCGGCGTTATCCTATAAAGTATTGATCAAATCCGGGTTTAATTGACTGTTGCAGTGTGGTACCACAATACTACGTGATCCAAACCAGAAAAAGCCCAGGCACTGCTCAACAAGTATGGGATAAATGCGAAAGCGTGAGCCAGATGATTGGAAGTACCAGACCTAACACAGACCTAAACGGCGTTATCCTATAAAGTATTGATCGAATCCAGGTTTAAATGACAGTTTCAGTGTGGTACCACGTTACTACGTGATCCAAACCTGAAGAAACCACAGGATGTGGCCAAGAAGTATGAGGAAAATGCGAACGTATGAGCCAGATGAGGGCAAATCCCAGACCTAACCCAGACCTAACCATTGGTATCCTCTAAAGTATTGATCGAATCCGGGTTTAATTGACTGTTGCAGTGTGGTACCACAATACTACGTGATGTAAACCAGAAATAGCCCAGGATCCGCCCAAGAAGTATGCGAAAAATGCGGAAGTATGAGCCAGATGAGGGCAAATCGCAGATCTAAACGAGACCCAACCGGTGTCATCGTTAAAAATATTGATCGGGGCCTGGTTTATTGACTGTTTCAGTGTGGTACCACATTACTACGTGGTCCAAACCAGCAGAAGCCCAGGATCTGGCCAACAGGTATGCGAAGAATGCGAAAGTATGAGACAGATGATTGCAAATACGAGACCTGACACAATCCCAACCGGTGTTATCCTCTAAAGTATTAATCGAATCCGGGTTTAATTGACAGTTTCAGTGTGATACCACAATACTACGTGATCCAGACCAGAAAAAAAAGCCAGGATCTGGCCAACAAGTATGCGAAAGTTGCGAAAGTATGAGCCAGATGAGGGCAAATCCCAGACCTAAACGAGACCCAACCGGTATTATCCTTTAAAATACTGATCGAGGCCAGGTTTAATTGACTGTTTCAGTGTGGCACCACAATACTACGTTATCCAAACCAGAAGCAAACCCCGGATCTGGCCAACAAGTATGCGAAAATAGCGAACGTATGAGCCAGATGAGAGCAAATACCAGACCTAACTGGTGTTATCCTTTAAAATAATGACCCGGGCCTGGTTTAATTGACTGTTTCAGTGTGATACCACAATACTACGTGATCCAGACCAGAAAAAAAAGCCAGGATCTGGCCAACAAGTATGCGAAAAAGGCGAAAGTATGAGGCAGATGTGGTCAAGCACCAGAGTTAACTGGTGTTATCTTTTAAAATATTGATCGGGCCTGGTTTAATTAACTGTTTCAGTGTGGTACCACATTACTACGTGATCGAAACCAGAAAAAGCCCAGGATCTGGCAAACAGGTATGCGAAAGATGCGAAAGTATGGGCCAGATGTGGGCAAATACCAGACCTAAGACAAACCAAACCGGTGTTATCCTCTAACGTATAGATCGTATCCGGGTTTAATTGACCGTTTCAGTGTGGTACCACAAGATTACGTTATCCAAACCAGACGAAAACCCAGGATCTGGCCAACAAGTATGCGAAAAATGCGAAAGTATGGGCAGATGGGGCAAAATACCAGACATAACCCCGAGCTAACCGGTGTTATCCTCTAAAGTATAGATCGTATCCGGAATTAATTGACTGTTTCAGTGTGGTACCACATTACTACGTGATCCAAACCAGCGGAAAACCCAGGATCTGGCCAAGAAGTATGAGAAAAATGCGAACGTATGAGCCAGATGATTGCAAATACCAGACCTAACCCCGAGCTAACCGGTGTTATAATCTAAAATATTGATCCAATTCAGGTTTAATTGACTGTTTCAGTGTCGTACCACATTACTACGTGATCCGAACCAGGAAAAGCCCAGGATCTGGCCATCAGGTTTGCGAAAGGTGCGAACGTATTGGCAGAGGGGGTCAAATATCAGACCTAACCCCGACCTAACCGGTGTTATCCTCTAACGTATTGATCGTATCCGGGTTTAATTGACTGTTTCAATGTGGTACCACAATACTACGTTATCCAAACCAGAAGCAAACCCCGGATCTGACCAACAAGCATGCGAAAAATACGAAAGTTTGGGCAGATAGGGTCAAATAAAAGACCTAATTGGTGTTATCCTATAAAATATTGACCCGGGCCTGGTTTAATTGACTGTTTCAGTGAGGCTCCACATTACTACGTGATCCTAAACTAGAAAAAGCCCTGGATCTGGCCAACACGTATGCAGAAGTTCGAAAGTATGAACCTGATGATTGCAAATACCAGACCTAACACAAACCGAACCGGTTTTATCCTCTCACGTATTGATAGTTTCCGGGTTTAATTGATTGCTTCAGTGTGGTACCACAATACTACGTTATCCGAACCAGAAGAGAACCCAGGATCTGGCCAACAAGTATGCGTAAGTGCGAAAGTGTGAGCCAGATGAGGGCAAATCCCAGACATAACCCAGATCTAACCGGTGTTATCCTCTAAAATATAGATCGAAACTATGTTTAATTGACTGTTTCAGTGTGGTACCACATTACTACGTGATACAAAATAGAAGCAAACCCAGGATCGGGCCAAGAAATATGCGAAAAATGCGAACGTATGAGCCAGATGAGGGCAAATCCCAGACCTAAACGAGACCCAACCGGTATTGTCCTTTAAAATATTGTTCGAGGCCAGGTTTAATTGACTGTTTTGGTGTGATTCCACAATACTACGTTATCCAAACCAGAGGAAAACCCAGGATCTGGCCAACAAGTATGCGAAAATAGCGAACGTATGAGCCAGATGAGGGCAAATACCAGACCTAACTGGTGCTATCCTCTAAAATATTGTCCGGGGCCAGGTTTAATTGACTGTTTCAGTGTGGTACCACAATACTACGTGATCCAACCTGAAAAAGCCCAGGATCTGGCCAACAAATATGCGAAGCATGCGAAAGTACGATCCAGATGAATGCGAATACCAGACCTAACACAGACACAACCGGTGTTATCCTCTAAAATATAGATCGAGGCCAGGTTTCATTGACTGTTTCAGTGTGGTACCACATTACAACGTGATCCAAACCAGGAAAATACCCACGATCTGGCCAACAAGTATGCGAAATATGCGAAAGTATGTGCCAGATGAGGGCAAATCCCAGACATAACCCCGACCTAACCGGTGTAATCCTCGAAAATATTGACCGAGACCAGGTTTAATTGACTGTTTCAGTGTGGTACCACATTACTATGTGATCCAAACCAGAAGAAAACTCAGGATCTGGCCAACAAGTATGTGAAAAATGCGAAAGTATGAGGCAGATGGGGTCAAATACCAGTCCTAAGTGGTGTTATCCTTTAAAATATTGATTGGGGCCTGGTTTAATTGACTGTTTCTGTGTGGTACCTCATTACCACGTGATCCATACCAGAAAATGCCAAGGATCTTGCCAACAAGTATGTGACGAATGCGAAAGTATGAGCGAGATGATTGCAAATACCAGACCTCATACAAATCTAACCGGTGACATCGTTTAAAATATTGATCGGGGCCTGGATTAGTTGATTGTTTCAGTGTGGTACCGCATTACTACGTGATCCAAACCAGAAGAAGCCCTGGATCTGGCCAACAAGTATGCGAAAAATGCGAAAGTATGAGGCAGATGGGGTCCAATACCAGACCTAACTGGTGTTATCCTTTGAAATACTGATCGGAGCCTGGTTTAATTGATTGCTTCAGTGTGGTAGCACTTTACTACGTTATCCAAACCAGAAGAAAACCCAGGATCTGGCCAACAAGTATGCGAAAAATGCGACAGTATGAGACAGATGAGGGCAAATCCCAGATCTAAACAAGACCCAACCGGGGTCATCGTTTAAAATATTGATCGGGGCCTGGTATAATTGACGGTTTCGTTGTGGTACCACATTACTAGGGTGATCCATACCAGAAAAAGCTCTGAATATGGCCAACAAGTATGCGAAAGAAGCGAAAGTATGAGGCAGCTTGGGTCAAACACCAGACCTAACCCAGACCTAACTGGTGTTTTCCACTAATATATTGATCGAATCCAGGTTAGATGGACTGTTTCAGTGTGGTACCACGTAACTACGTGATCGAAACCAGAAAATGCCAAGGATCTTGCCAACAAGTATGTGACGAATGCGAAAGTATGAGCGAGATGATTGCAAATACCAGACCTCATACAAATCTAACCGGTGACATCGTTTAAAATACTGATCGAGGCCAGGTTTAATTGACTGTTTCAGTGTGGTGCCACATTACTATGTGATTCAAACCAGAAAAAGTCCGGGATCTGGCCAACAAGTATGCGTAAGTGCGAAAGTATGAGCCAGATGATTGCAAATACCAGTCCTAACACAAACCACACCGGTGTTATCCTCTAACGTATTGATCGTATCCGGGTTTAATTGACTGTTTCAATGTGGTACCACAATACTACGTTATCCAAACCAGAAGCAAACCTCGGATCTGGCCAACAAGTATGCGAAAAATACGAAAGTTTGGGCAGATGGGGTCAAATAACAGACCTAATTGGTGTTATCCTTTAAAATATTGACCCGGGCCTGATTTAATTGACTGTTTCAGTGTGGCACCACATTACTACGTGATCCTAAACCAGAAAAAGCCCATGATCTGGCCAACACGTATGCAGAAGTGCGAAAGTATGAGCCAGATGATTGCAAATACCAGACCTAACACAAACCAAACCGGTTCTATCCTCTCACGTATTGATAGTTTCCGGGATTAATTGACTGTTTCAGTGTGGTGCCACAATACTACGTTATCCGTACCAGAAGAAAACCCAGGATCTGGCCAACAAGTATGCGTAAGTGCGCAAGTATGAGCCAGATGAGGGCAAATCCCAGACATAACCCAGATCTAACCGGTGTTATCCTCTAAAATATAGATCGAAACTATGTTTAATTGACTGTTTCAGTGTGGTACCACATTACTACGTGATACAAAATAGAAGCAAACCCAGGATCGGGCCAAGAAGTATGCGAAATATGCGACCGTATGAGCCAGATGAGGGCAAATCCCGGACCTAAACGAGACCCAACCGGTATTATCCCTTAAAATATTGATCGAGGCCAGGTTTAATTGACAGTTTCAGTGTGGTACCACATTACTACGTAATCCAAACCAGAGGAAAACCCAGGATCTGGCAAGTAGTATGAGAACAAATGCGAATGTATTGGCAGATGGGGTCAAATACCAGAGTTAACTGGTGATATCATTTAAAATATTGATCGGAGCATGGTTTAATTGACTCTTTCAGTGTGGTAGCACATTACTACGTCATCCAAACCAGAAAAAGCCTATTATCTTGCCAACAAGTATGCGAAAAATGCGAAAGTATGAGGCAAATGGGGTCAAATACCAGACCTAACCGGTGTTATCCTCTAAATTATAGATCGAAACCAGGTTTAATTGACTGTTTCAGTGTCGTACCACATTACTATGTGATCCAAACCAGAAGAAAACTCAGGATCTGGCCAACAAGTATGTGAAAAATGCGAAAGTATGAGGCAGATGGGGTCAAATACCAGTCCTAAGTGGTGTTATCCTTTAAAATATTGATTGGGGCCTGGTTTAATTGACTGTTTCTGTGTGGTACCTCATTACCACGTGATCCATACCAGAAAATGCCAAGGATCTTGCCAACAAGTATGTGACGAATGCGAAAGTATGAGCGAGATGATTGCAAATACCAGACCTCATACAAATCTAACCGGTGACATCGTTTAAAATATTGATCGGGGCCTGGATTAGTTGATTGTTTCAGTGTGGTACCGCATTACTACGTGATCCAAACCAGAAGAAGCCCTGGATCTGGCCAACAAGTATGCGAAAAATGCGAAAGTATGAGGCAGATGGGGTCCAATACCAGACCTAACTGGTGTTATCCTTTGAAATACTGATCGGAGCCTGGTTTAATTGATTGCTTCAGTGTGGTAGCACTTTACTACGTTATCCAAACCAGAAGAAAACCCAGGATCTGGCCAACAAGTATGCGAAAAATGCGACAGTATGAGACAGATGAGGGCAAATCCCAGATCTAAACAAGACCCAACCGGGGTCATCGTTTAAAATATTGATCGGGGCCTGGTATAATTGACGGTTTCGTTGTGGTACCACATTACTAGGGTGATCCATACCAGAAAAAGCTCTGAATATGGCCAACAAGTATGCGAAAGAAGCGAAAGTATGAGGCAGCTTGGGTCAAACACCAGACCTAACCCAGACCTAACTGGTGTTTTCCACTAATATATTGATCGAATCCAGGTTAGATGGACTGTTTCAGTGTGGTACCACGTAACTACGTGATCCAAACCTGAAAAAGCCCAAGGATCAGGCCAAATGGTATGCGAAAAATGCGAAAGTATGAGCCAGATGACGGTAAATACCAGACCTAACCGGTGTTATCCGCTAAATTATTGATCCAATCCAAGTTAAATGGACTGTTTCAGCGTGGTACCACATTACAACCTGATCCAAACCAGAAAAAAACCCAGGATCTGCCCAATAGGTATGCGATAAATACAAAGGTATGAGTCAGATGATGGCAAATCCCAGACCTAACCCAGACCTAACCGGTGTTATCCTCGAAAATATTGATCGAGACCAGGTTTGATTGACCGTTTCAGTGTGGTACCACAATACCACGTTATCCAAACCAGAAGAAAACCCAGGATCTGGCCAAGAAGTATGAGAAACATGCGAACTTATGGGCAGATCGTGTCAAATAATGAACCTAACTGGTGTTATCCTTTAAAATATTGACCGGGGCCTGGTTTAATTGACCGTTTCAGTGTGGTACCGCATTACTACGTGATCCAAACCAGAAGAAGCCCTGGATGTGGCCAACAAGTATGCGAAAAATGCGAAAGTATGAGGCAGATGTGGTCAAGTACCAGAGTTAACTGGTGTTATCCTTTAAAATATTGATCGGGCCTGGTTTAATGGACTGTTTCAATGTGGTACCACATTACTACGTGATCGAAACCAGGAAAAGCCCAGGATCTGGCCAACAGGTATGCGATAAATGCGAACGTATGAGCCCGATGTGGGCAAATCCCAGACCTAAACTAGACCCAACCGTTATTATCCTTTAAAATATTGATCGAGGCCAGGTTTAATTGACAGTTTCAGTGTGGTAGAACCTTACTACGTGATCCAAACCAGAGGAAAACCCAGGATCTGGGCAACAAGTATGAGAAGAATGCGAAAGTATCAGCCAGATGATTGCAAATACCAGACCTAACACAAACCTAACCGGTGTCATCCTCTATAATATTGTTCGTACCCATGTTTCATTGACTGCTCCAGTGTGGTACCACCTTACTACGTGATCCAAACCAGAAGAAAACCCAGGATCTGGCCGAGAAGTATGCGAAAAATGCGAAAGTATGAGCCAGATGAGGGCAAATCCCAGACCTAAACGAGACCCAACCGGTATTATCCTTTAAAATACTGATCGAGGCCAGGTTTAATTGACTGTTTCAGTGTGGTGCCACATTACTATGTGATTCAAACCAGAAAAAGTCCGGGATCTGGCCAACAAGTATGCGTAAGTGCGAAAGTATGAGCCAGATGATTGCAAATACCAGTCCTAACACAAACCAAACCGGTGTTATCCTCTAACGTATTGATCGTATCCGGGTTTAATTGACTGTTTCAATGTGGTACCACAATACTACGTTATCCAAACCAGAAGCAAACCTCGGATCTGGCCAACAAGTATGCGAAAAATACGAAAGTTTGGGCAGATGGGGTCAAATAACAGACCTAATTGGTGTTATCCTTTAAAATATTGACCCGGGCCTGATTTAATTGACTGTTTCAGTGTGGCACCACATTACTACGTGATCCTAAACCAGAAAAAGCCCATGATCTGGCCAACACGTATGCAGAAGTGCGAAAGTATGAGCCAGATGATTGCAAATACCAGACCTAACACAAACCAAACCGGTTCTATCCTCTCACGTATTGATAGTTTCCGGGATTAATTGACTGTTTCAGTGTGGTGCCACAATACTACGTTATCCGTACCAGAAGAAAACCCAGGATCTGGCCAACAAGTATGCGTAAGTGCGCAAGTATGAGCCAGATGAGGGCAAATCCCAGATATAACCCAGATCTAACCGGTGTTATCCTCTAAAATATAGATCGAAACTATGTTTAATTGACTGTTTCAGTGTGGTACCACATTACTACGTGATACAAAATAGAAGCAAACCCAGGATCGGGCCAAGAAGTATGCGAAATATGCGACCGTATGAGCCAGATGAGGGCAAATCCCGGACCTAAACGAGACCCAACCGGTATTATCCTTTAAAATATTGATCGAGGCCAGGTTTAATTGACAGTTTCAGTGTGGTACCACATTACTACGTAATCCAAACCAGAGGAAAACCCAGGATCTGGCAAGTAGTATGAGAACAAATGCGAATGTATTGGCAGATGGGGTCAAATACCAGAGTTAACTGGTGATATCATTTAAAATATTGATCGGAGCATGGTTTAATTGACTCTTTCAGTGTGGTAGCACATTACTACGTCATCCAAACCAGAAAAAGCCTATTATCTTGCCAACAAGTATGCGAAAAATGCGAAAGTATGAGGCAAATGGGGTCAAATACCAGACCTAACCGGTGTTATCCTCTAAATTATAGGTCGAAACCAGGTTTAATTGACTGTTTCAGTGTGGTACCTCATTACTACGTGATCCAAAACAGAAGAAAACCCAGGATCTGGCTAAGAAGTATGCGAGGAATGCGAACGTATGAGACAGATGAGGGCAAATCCCAGACCTAAACGAGACCAAACCGGTATTATCCTTTAAAATATTGATCGAGGCCTGGTTTAATTGACTATCTCAGTGCAGTACCACATTACTACGTTACCCAAACCAGAGGAAAACCAGGACAAGGCCAGGAAGTATGCGATAAATGCGAAAGGATGAGCCAGATGATTGCAAATTCCAGACCTTACACAGGCCTGACCGGTGTTTTCCTCTAAAATATTGTTGGGATCCAGGTTTAGATGACTGTTTCAGTGTTGTTCCACATTACCGAGTGATCCAAGGCAGAAAAAGCCCAGGATCTGGCCAACAGCTATGCGAAAGGTGCGAAAGTATGAGCCAGATGATTGCAAATACCAGACCTAACACAAACCTAACCGGTGTTATCCTCTAAAATATTGATCGAATTCAGGTTTCATTGACTGTTTTAGTGTGGTACCACATTACTACGTGATTCAAACCAGAAAAAACCCTGGATATGGCCAACAACTATGCAAAGAATGCGTGAGTATGAGCCAGATGATGCCACATACCAGACCTAACCCAGACATAAGCGGTGTTATTCTCTAAAATATTGATCGAGACCAAGTTTAATTGACAGTTTCAGTGTGGCACCAAATTACTACCTGATGCAAACCTGAAAAAACCTAGGACCTGGCCAACAAGTATGTGAAAAATGCGAAAGCATAAGCCAGACCTAACCCATTTCAAACTGGCGTTATCCTCAAAAAAATAGATCGAGACCTGGTTTAATTGACAGTTTCAGTGTGGCACCACATTACTACGTGATCCAAACCAGAAAAAACCCAGGATCTGGGTAACAGGTATGCGAAAAATGTGAAAGTATGTGCCAGATGAGGGCAAATCCCAGACCTAACCCAGACCTAACCGGTGTTAACCTCTAAAATATTGGACGAATCCAGGTTACATTGACTATTTCATTCTGGTACCACATTAACGTTATCCAAACCAGAAAAAGCCCAGTGTCAGGCCAACAGGTATGCGAAGAATTCGAAAGTATGAGGCAGATGTGGGCACATCCCAGACGTAATCCAGACCTAACCGATGTTATCCTCTAAAATATTGGTCGAATCCAGGTTTCACTCACAGTTTCAGTGTCGTATCACATTACTACGTGATCCAAACCAGAAAAACCCAGGATCATCCCAACAAGTGTGCGAAAAATGCGAAAGTATGAGCCAAGATGATGGCAAATACCAGATCTAACACAAACCTAACCGGTGTTATCCTCCAAACTATTTATCGAAACCAGGTTTAATTGACTGCTTCATTGTGGCGACGCATTCCTACGTTAATCAAACCAGAAAAAACTAGGATCTGCCCAACAACTATGGGAAAAAAGCGAGAGTATAAGCCAGATGATGCCACATACCAGAACTAACCCGGACCTAACCGGTCTTATCCTCTAAAATATTCATCGAGACCAAGTTTAATTGACAGTTTCTGTGGGGCGCCATATTATTACGTGATCCAAACCAGAAAAAACCCAGGATCTGGCCAACAAGTATGCGAGAAATGCGAAAGCGTGAGTGAGACGCGGGCACAACCAAGACCTAACCAACACCAAACTGGTGTTATCCACTGAAATATTGATCGAGACCAGGTCGAATTGACTGTTTCAGTGTGGTACCACAATACTTCGTGATACAAACCAGAAAAATCCAAGGACCTGGCCAACAAGTATGCGAGAAATGTGAAAGCATGAGCCAGACGAGGGCAAATCCCAGACCTAACCCAGCCCTAACCGGTGTTATCCTCTAAAATATTGGTCGAATCCAGGTTTCGCTCACTGTTTCAGTGTCGTATCACATTACTACGTGATCCAAACCAGAAAAACCTTGGATCATCAGAACAAGTGGGCGAAAAATGCGAAAGTATAAGCCAGATAATGGCAAATACTAGACCAAACCCAGACCTAACCGGTGTTATCGTTTAAAATGTTGATCGAGTCCAGGTTAAACTCACTGTTTCAGTGTGGTACCACATTTCTATGTGATCCAAACCAGAAAAAACCCAGGATGTGGCCATCAAGGTTGCGAAAAATGCGAAAGAATGAGCTAGATGATAGGGAATACCAAACCATACCCAGTCCTAACCGGCGATATCCTCCAAGATATAGATCGAATCCAGGTTTAATTCACTATTTCTGTGTGGTACCACTTTACAACATGATCCATACCAGAAAAATCCCAGGATCTGTCCAACAAGTATGCGAAAAATGCGAATGTATGAGCTAGATGAGGGCACATCCCAGACGTAACCCAGACCTAACCGGTGCTATCCCCTAAAATATAGATCGAATCCAGGTCTACTCGACTGTTTCAGTGTGTTTCCGCATTACTACGTTATCCAAACGAGACAAAACTCAGGATCTGGCCATCAAGTATGCGAAAAATGCGAACGTATGAGCCAGTTGATTGCAAATACCAGACCTAACAAAAACCTAACCGGTGTTATCCTCTAAAATATTAATCGAAAGCAGGTTTGATTGAAGGTTTCAGTGCGGTACCACATTACTACGTGATCATAAAACAGAGAAAACCCCAGGATCTGGCCAACAGGTATGCGAAAAATGTGAAAGTATGAGACAACTGAGGACAATTTCCAGTCGTAACCCAGACCTAACCGGTGGCATCCTCTGAAGTATTGATCGAGACCAGGTTTAATTGACAGTTTCAGTGTGGCACCACATTACTACGTGATCCAAACCAGAATAAACCCAGGATCTGGGTAACAGGTATGCGAAAAATGCGAATGTATGAGCTAGATGAGGGCACATCCCAGACGTAACCCAGACCTAGCCGGTGTTATCCCCTAAAATATATATCGATACCAGGTTTAACTGACTGTTTCCGTGTGGTACCACCTTACTGCGTGAACCAAACCAGAAAAAACGCAGGATCTGCCCAACAAGTATGCGAAGAATGCGAAAGTATGAGCCAGATAATTGCAAATGCCAGGCCTAACACAAACCTAACCAGTCATAACCTCTAAGATATAGATCGTATCCAGGTTTGATTCACTATTTCTGTGTAGTACCACTTTACAACGTGATCCATACCAGAAAAATCCCAGGATCTGGCCAACAAGTATGCGAAAAATGCGAATGTATGAGCTAGATGAGGGCACATCCGAGACGTAACCCAGACCTATCCGGTGTTATCCCATAAAATATATATCGATACCAGATTTAACTGACTGTTTCCGTGTGGTACCACCATACTACGTGATCCAAAGGAGAAGAAAACCCAGGATCTGGCCAGGAAGTATGCCAAAAATTCTAAGGTATGAGCCAGATGAGGGCAAATCCCAGACATAACCCAGACCTAACCGGTGTTATGCTTTAAAATATTGTTCGAATCCAGGTTTAATTGACTGTTTCAGTGTGGTACCACATTGCTACGTGATACAAACCAGAAAAAGCCCAGGATCTGGCCAAAATGTATGCGGAAGATGCGGAAGTATGAGCCAGATGAGAGCAAATCCCAGAGATAAACGAGACCCAACAGGTGTTATCCTTTAAAATATTGTTCGGGGCCAGGTTCAATTGACTGTTTCAGTGTGGCACCACATTACTACGTGATCCAAACCAAAAGAAAACCCAGGATCTGGCCAACATGTATACGAAAAATGCGAAAGTATGAGGCAGATGGGGACAAGTAACGGACCTAACTGGTATTATCTTTAAAATTATTGATCGAATCCAGGCTTGATTGACAGTTTCAGTGTGGTTTCACATTACTACGTGATGCAAACCAGAAGGAAACCCAGGATCTGGCCAAGAAGTATGCGAAAATTGCAAAGGTATGAGCCAGATGAGGGCAAATCCCAGACATAAACGAGATCCAACAGGTGCTATCATTTAAAATATTGATTGAACCAGGTATAATTGACTGTTTCAGTGTGGTACCACATTGCTACGTGATTCAAACCAGAAAAAGCCCAGGATCTGGCCAACAAGTATGCGAAAATGCGAATGTATGAGCCAGATGAGGGCAAATCCCAGACCTTACCCAGACCTAACCGGTGTTATCCTCTAAAATCTTGATCGGATCCAGGTTCAACTCACTGTTTCTGTGTGGTATCATATTACTACGTGATCCAAACCAGAAAAATAACCCAGGATCTTGCCAAGAAGTATGCGAAAAATGCGAAAGTATGAGCCAGACCATGGCAACTACCAGTCCTAACCCAGACCTAACCGGTGTTACACTCTAAAATGTTGATCGAGACCAGGTGGAATTGCCTGTTACAGTGTAGTACCACATTACTACGTGTTCCAAATAAGGAGAAGCCCAGGATCTGGCCAACAAGTGTGCCAAAAATGCGAAAGCATGAGCCAGATGCGGGCATAACCCAGACCTAACCCAGACCAAACTGGTGTTCTCCTCTGAAATAATGATCGAATCCAGGTTTAATTGACTGCTTAATTTTGGTACCACATTACTACGTGATCCATACCAGAAAAATCCCAGGATCTGGCCAACAAGTATGCGAAAAATGCGACTGTATGAGCTAGATGAGGGCATATCCGAGACGTAACCCAGACCTAACCAGTGTTATCCCCTAAAATATATATCGATACCAGATTTAACTGACTGTTTCCGTGTGGTACCACCTTACTACGTGATCCAAAGGAGAAGATAACCCAGGATCTGGCCAGGAAGTATGCCAAAAATGCTAAGGTATGAGCCAGATGAGGGCAAATCCCAGACATAACCCAGACCTAACCGGTGTTATGCTTTAAAATATTGTTCGAATCCAGGTTTAATTGACTGTTCCAGTGTGGTAGCACATTACTACGTGATCCAAACCAGAAAAAGCCCAGGATCTGGCCAAAAGGTATGCGAAAGATGCGAAAGTATGAGCCAGATGAGAGCAAATCCCAGAGATAAACGAGACCCAACAGGTGTTATCCTTTAAAATATTGTTCGGGGCCAGGTTCAATTGACTGTTTCAGTGTGGCACCACATTACTACGTGATCCAAACCAAAAGAAAACCCAGGATCTGGCCAACATGTATACGAAAAATGCGAAAGTATGAGGCAGATGGGGACAAGTAACGGACCTAACTGGTATTATCTTTAAAATTATTGATCGAATCCAGGCTTGATTGACAGTTTCAGTGTGGTTTCACATTACTACGTGATGCAAACCAGAAGGAAACCCAGGATCTGGCCAAGAAGTATGCGAAAATTGCAAAGGTATGAGCCAGATGAGGGCAAATCCCAGACATAACCCAGACCTAACCGGTGTTATTCTCTAAAATATAGATCGAAGCAGGTTTAATTGACTGTTTCAGTGTGGTACGACATTACTACGTGATGCAAACCAGAATAAAACCCAGGATCTGGCCAAGAAGTATGCGAAAAATGCGAAGGTATGAGCCAGATGAGGGCAAATCCCAGACATAAACGAGATCCAACAGGTGCTATCATTTAAAATATTGATTGAACCAGGTTTAATTGACTGTTTCAGTGTGGTACCACATTGCTACGTGATTCAAACCAGAAAAAGCCCAGGATCTGGCCAAAATGTATGCGGAAGATGCGGAAGTATGAGCCAGATGAGGGCAAATACCAGAGATAAACGAGACCCAACAGGTGTTATTCTTTAAAATATTGATTGAACCAGGTTTAATTGACTGTTTCAGTGTGGTACCACATTGCTACGTGATCCAATCCAGAAAAAGCCCAGAATCTGGCCAAATGGTACGCGAAAGATGCGAAAGTATGAGCCAGATTCCCTCAGGGGCTGCCAGCCTTTCAGCTGCAGTACGGGCTTAACGAACCCGGGGTACTCGAGTCATACACACACCGTAAGCCTCCTGTTGGTCGTCACAACGACCCATTCACAATTCCCTATTGGTTTTGTGAATGGTACGTGACGGCAGGAGGAACGGGGGTCTTGGCTTAACCGCCTGGGCCACGAGTATGGCGACTCTATAAAATCGCCCTCCAATCCTAAGCTATGGTGCGCGGCGATGGGATGCATGGTTGGGGGAGAAGGCCCAATCCCAAGCGACCACCTCCGGGGAACCTGCCGAACCCCCGGAGTATTAGGCTTACCCGGGTAAGGCGGCTCTGCCCGGGTGGACCTTTATTTCCGACCATCTCGTGGGACTATTATGGACACAGAAAATAAAATGGGGATGGGGCGGGTTTTGTCGGTTGGGGAGGACGGAGACGGGGTTGGGGTTAGGGTGGCGGCGCTCGCGCCCCACTCAGCGCCAGGTCCGGCTTCGTGGAGGGTGGAGGAGGACGACGAGACGGCGTCGGTCTCGTCCTTCTCCTCCAGCACGAGCCACATAGGCTCTAAGAGGAAGAGGACGGGGCAGGCCGTCGTCGAGGTGGGCGGGGCGATGAGCCCGTCGGTGAGGCTGAGTTGCCTCAGGGACGAGGTGACCGAGGAGATATCGGAGAGGATCTCCTCGTCCCTGAGGCGGGTGGAGTAAGTCGCCGCTGCCTGCGCCTTTAAGGGGCAGAAAAGCGGTGGCGCGGAGGCCCTGAAGGCCGCGGCGGAGGAAATGAGGGAGGCGGCGCGGGAGCTCAGAGGGCGGAACGCCCGTCTGCAGCTCCTGTTGGAGGAGGAGGGCAGAGGCGCTGTGGAACAGCGCGGCCCTCCCTCCCATCCTCCCTCCTCCTCCACCGCCGCGTCCCTCGGCGGAGGTAAATAAGCGGAGTGCGGCGGCAGTGGTGCGGGGCACCGCGGGCCCCTCCACCCGCACTCCGCCCGTGAAGAAGTCCCCGTCCTCCTCAGAAGACGATCTTCTGAGGAGAATTGGGGACATGATTGATGGCAAGCTGGCCGCCTTCCGGGAGGAGCTCCTCGCCGGAAGAGCGGTCAGCAGGAAGGCGGTACCTCCCCGACCTGTTCCGGTACAGTCGGGGAAGGCAAAGAAGGGCGGAGTGAAGGCTCCGCCCAGCGTTGCGGCACCAGGGCCCCGGGTCGCGACCCCCAAGGGGGGTGGTGTACCCGTGGTCGCGGTGGTCGCGTCCTCCACAGCACCCTCCCAAGGGGGGGTGGCGTGGAGTGAGGTGGTGGGGCGGAAGGCGAAGCGGGCGGCGAGGAAGGCCTCGCAACCGCAGCCTCCGCCTCCGCCGCCGGCGGCCAAGGTAAAGGCCGCGAAGGTCGGGAAGGCACGACCAGGTCGTCCCCCAAAAACGGCAGCGGTGACGCTGACCGTTGCGCAGGGGGGCGACCTGACCCTCGCGGAGGCGATGCGGCTCGCCAGGGAGAATATCTCCCTGGAAGAGCTGGGCATCGCCTCCGTGAGGGCGAAGAGGGCCGTGACCGGGGGTCTCTTGCTGGAGATCCCCGGTGCAGAAAGCGGCGCGAAGGCGGATCGTCTCGCCCAGAGGCTCCGGGAGCAGCTGGGCGAGCGAGGTGTCCGGGTCGCCCGGCCCACGAAGCGCACGGAGATGCGCGTTTGTGGGCTAGACGACTCGGTCAGCGCACAGGATGTGTCCCGTGCCCTTGCGAGGGCGGGGGACTGTCCTGTGGAGGACCTGCGGATCGGAGAGATCCGCAGGTCGCCGTCCGGCCTCGGGTCGGTGTGGGCCCGGTGCCCCCTCTCCGCCGCCCGTAAGGTGGCGGAATCCGGGAGGGTGTTGGTGGGGTGGGTTTCGGCGCGAGTGGAAATCCTCGCGCCGCGCCCGCTCCAGTGTCACCGCTGCCTCGAATTGGGGCACGTGAGGCAGTGGTGCACCTCGCCGGTGGACCGCAGCGGTCGGTGTTACCGCTGCGGTGCCAAAGAGCACCGTGCGAGCCAGTGCTCGGCGGCCCCCCACTGCCCGCTGTGTGCGGACATGGGGAGGCCAGCCGATCACAGGGTGGGGAGCAAGAAGTGCTCCCCCCCCTCCCGGAAGGAGAGGAAGAGGCGGGCTGCACCGGCTCCGGTGCCGAGGGCGGTGGCATCGTCCTCCATGGAGGTGGACGGTGCTACGGGGACGGACGGCCGGGAGGAGGCTGGCGCGGCCATTAATTAATGCCGCCCCGCCTCCTCCTCCAGGCCAACCTCAACCACTGCCGCGCGGCACAGGACTTGATGTCCCAAGTCCTCGCGGAGTGGGGGGTTGGCCTGGCGGTCGCCGCCGAGCCGTACCGCGTCCCTGATCACCCTCATTGGGTGGGCGACGCGGACGGCTTGGTGGCGACGGTATGGGGAGGGGGCGACGGGTCCCCCCCGTTCTCCTTGTTGGAGCGCGGTCGGGGATTCGTCGCCGTGGACTGGGGGGGAGTCGCTGTGGTGGGGTGCTACATTTCGCCCCGTAGCGGTCACGCTGCGTTCGAGCTGTACTTGGCCGAGGTCGCGGCATGCGTGCAGCGCTACGCGGCCCGGCCGGTGCTGGTCCTGGGGGATTTTAATGCCAAGTCGGTGGCTTGGGGATCCCCCAGGACCTCCGTTCGCGGCGGGATCCTGGGCGATTGGGCGGCGGGGCTCGACCTCCGGGTATTGAACCGGGGGTCGGAGCACACATGCGTGCGGCGATATGGGGGGTCCATCGTGGATGTTGGATTCGCGACCCCCAACGCCGTGCGCATGGTGTCGGGTTGGCACGTGGTCGCGGGGGCAGAGACACTCTCCGATCACCGGTACATCCGGATGGAGGTCTCTGCCGCCGCGAGTGCATCCCGACACGGCCGCCTGCGTGGCACCCCACCACGCCGCTGGGCGCTTCGGCGCCTGGACAAGGACGCCCTGATGGCAGCTGCCCTCGCTGCAACTTGGCCGCAGGGACCGGCCGAGTTGCCGAGCATAGAGGAGGAGGACGCCCGGCTCGGAGCATTGGTCGCGGGTATTTGCGACGCGGCGATGCCTCGGGTCGGGCGGGCTTCTCCTCGTCGGGCGGTGTACTGGTGGTCGGACGCGATCGCGGAGTTGCGAGTCGCGACTGTCCGCGCCCGACGCCAGTACACCCGCGCGCGCCGTCGTCAACGTACAGGCGACGGCGTGGCGCGAGCGAGGGCAGCTGATGACCTGTATGGAGCATACCGCGTGGCGCGGGTTGCTCTGCAGGTCGCCATCAAACGGGCCAAGACCCAGGCATGGAAGGAGCTCCTCCAGACCCTTGATGACGATCCATGGGGGCGCCCATATAAGGTGGTGCTGAATAAGCTCCGCCCGTGGGCGCCCCCCGTCACCGAGGGTCTTGACCCCCGGCTGCTGGAGGACGTGGTCAATACACTCTTCCCAATTGGGGAGAGGGGACCGCGTCCTCCGGCGGCGGCGGCTGTCCCAGTGGAGTGGACGGCCGAGCTGGGGGTCACGCAGGAGGAGCTGGCAGCGGCCATCAGACGGCTCGGGGTTCGTAACACGGCCCCGGGTCCGGATGGTGTGCCCGGCCGGGTTTGGGTCTTGACCCAGGGCGTCCTTGGGGCCGACCTCAGGCGGTTGTTCGACCGCTGCCTGAGGGACGGGCGATTCCCCCCCAGTTGGAAGGTGGCGAGGATGGTCCTCCTCCGGAAGGAGGGTCGGCCCGCGGAGTCTCCCTCCGCATACCGGCCCATTTGTCTCCTCGACGAGGTGGGCAAGCTCTTCGAGCGTGTGATTGCTGCCCGCCTCGTCGAGCACCTGTCGCGGGGTGATCCCGGTCTGGCCGACTGCCAGTTCGGTTTCCGGGGGGGCCGATCGACTATCGACGCGATAGGTCGTGTGAGGGCCCTCTCGGAGGCGGCCGTCTCCCGGGGAGGGGTGGCATTGGCAATATCCTTGGATATTGCCAATGCCTTTAACACCCTCCCCTGGGAAGAGATAAGGAGGGGACTCGAATATCATCGAGTCCCCCCTTGTCTCAGGGCGGTCGTCGGGGATTATCTCCGCGGCAGGTGGATCGAGTATCCGGGCCGGGATGGTGATATGCGGAGGGAGGTGTACTGCGGTGTTCCGCAGGGGTCGGTCCTCGGGCCACTCCTGTGGAACATCGCGTACGACTCGGTGTTGCGGGCCGGCCTCCCCGACGGCGTCAGCACGGTGTGTTATGCGGATGACACACTGGTGCTGGCCGTCGGGGCGCACTGGGGGAGCGCCATGCGTCGCGCGGAGGAGGGGTCGCAACGCGTCGTCGACCGGATCAGGGGGATGGGGATGACGGTGGCGGTCCATAAGACCGAGGTGATTGCGTTTCATTCACCTCGGCAGGATCCGCCACCCCCTCTGATTCGGGTGGGTGGGGCTGACATCGAGGTGAAGCCCCAGATCAGGTATCTAGGGCTGATCCTCGATAGCCACTGGCGTTTCGAGAAGCATTTCCGCTGCCTGGTCCCCCGGTTGGAAAGGATGGTTGCGGCTCTGGGCCGGATCCTGCCCAACCTGGGGGGCCCGGCGGGTCGAGTTCGTCGCCTCTATGTGGCAATGGTCCAGTCGGTGGCCCTATACGGGGCCGTCTGGGCGGACGACCTGGCTGCCTCCCGGCGCAGCATGACTATGCTGCGTCGGGTGCAGAGGCGCATGGCGCTCAGGGTCGTCCGCGGGTATCGGACCATGTCACATGAGGCGGCGACGGTTCTAGCGGGGATGCCGCCCATGGACCTGCTCGCGCGGTCGCACGCGGTGATGTACCGGCACCGCGTCGACCGTCGCGCGGGGGTGGGGGCGGTCCCGGGCGGGCAGGAACCTGCTTGGGGCGATTTGAAGCGCCAGGCCCGGCAGTCCGTGTTGCTCGCGTGGCAGGAGCGGCTGGCTCTGCCAACCGCGGGGCACCGGACTGTCGGGGCGGTTCGGCCACTCCTGAAGGAGTGGCTGGACAGAGGCCATGGCAGCCTCACCTACCGGATGGCACAGGTATTTTCCGGGCATGGCAGCTTCGGAAGATACCTGTGCCGGATAGGGAAGGAGCCGACGGCGCGTTGCTGCCACTGCGACGCTGAGCAGGACACGGCGGATCATACCCTGGTGGTATGCCCCGCGTGGGAGGGGGAGCGCCGTGTCCTGGTCGGCGTCGTCGGGCGGGATGTCTCCCTGCCGGGCGTGGTGCGCGCCATGCTCGGCAGCGAGGAGAAGTGGAGGGCCGTGGCCTCCTTCTGCGAGAACGTAATGTTGCAGAAGGAGGCCGCGGGGAGGGAGCGCGAGCTTCAGCGGCGCGCTGAAGCTCGCGCTCGTGCGGTGGCCCGAGGTCGTCGCCCGGTCGCGAGGCGTCGCGGGCGGCCGCCTCGGCGTGGCGGATGACCTAGGCTGGGAGGGGGGTCCTGAGGGGACCCTCCTCCCGCCAGGCGGCGCCGGGTCAGACCGGTTGGGGGTAGAAGTGCCTCCCCCTACCGGTCCGACGCAGGGGGAGGCACCCTCGGCGGTCTGGTGCGGCCATGAACGCCCGGCCGCCGAGGGGTGGAAACGGGGTCGCGGGCGGTTGCGAGTTGGGGCTCGCAGCCGCCACTAAACGCGGCCTCGGGACGGATAGCGGCGGGATGGAGTGGCCCCGTCCCGCCGCTATGAGGCAGTGTGTCTACTGGGGGGACCGATTGTCCCCCCGGGGGATGGGCGCGAAAGCGCGGGCACGGGGAGGATACCGGAAGAATGCTTCGAGCGATTCCCGGTATCCTCCCAAAGCGTGCCGAAGGGTCACCGTGGGGTTTTTAGTGGGTAGGTCCCGCGCCTGTCGTTGTACGGGCGCGGGGAATCCCACACACCCCTCCCACCTCTCCCCAAGGAGGTGGGAGGGAGTCTTTCGAAGATTTTCCCCACGACAAAAAAAAAAAAAAAAAAAAAAAAAAAAAAAAAAAAAAAGTATGAGCCAGATGAGAGCAAATACCACACCTAACACAAACCAGACCTGTGTTATCCTCTATCGTATTGTTCGAATCCGGGTATAATTGACTGTTTCAGTCTGGTACCACAAGACAACGTTATCCAAACCAAAAGAAATCCCAGGATCTGGCGAACAAGTATGCGAAATATGCGAAAGTTTGAGCCAGGTGAGGGCATATCCCAGACATAAATGGGACCCAGAAGGTGTTATCCTTTAAAATATAGATCGAGGCAGGTTTAATTGACTGTTTCAGTGTGGTACGACATTACTACGTGATCCAAACCAGAAAAAGCCCAGGATCTGGCCAACAAGTATGCGAAAGTGCGAAAGTTTGAGCCAGGTAAGGGCATATCCCAGACATAAACGGGACCCAGCAGGTGTTATCCTTTAAAATATTGATCGAGGCCAGGTTTAATTGACAGTTTCAGTGTGATACCACATTACTACGTCATGCGAGCCAGAAAAAGCCCAGGATCTGGCCTGGAAGTATGCGAAAAATGCGAAAGTATAAGCCAGATGAGGGCAAATCCCAGACCTAAACGAGACCCAACCGGTGTTCCCCATTAAAATATTGATCGAGGCCAGGTTCAATTGACTGTTTCAGTGTGGTACCACATTACTACGTGATACAAACCAGAAAAAGCCCAGGATCTGGCCAAAATGTATCCGGAAGATGCGGAAGTAGGAGCCAGATGAGGGCAAATCCCGGAGATATACGAGACCCAACAGGTGTTATCCTTTAAAATATTGGTCGGGGCCAGGTTCAACTGAGTGTTTCAGTGTGGTACCACATTACTACGTGATCCAAACCAGAAAAAGCCCAGGATCTGGCCAACAAGTATGCGAAAGTGCGCAAGTTTGAGCCAGATGATTGCAAATACCTAACCCAGACCTAACCGGTGTTATCCTCTAAAATGTTGATCCAATCCTGGTTTAATTGACAGTTTCAATGTGGCACGACATTACTACGTGATCCAAACCAGAAAAAACGCAGGATCTGCCCAACAAGTATGCGAAGAATGCGAAAGTATGAGCCAGATGATTGCAAATGCCAGGCCTAACACAAACCTAACCAGTGATAACCTTTAAGATATAGATCGAATCCAGGTTTAATTCACTATTTCTGTGTGGTACCACTTTACAACGTGATCCATACCAGAAAAATCCCAGGATCTGGCCAACAAGTATGCGAAAAATGCGAATGTATGAGCTAGATGAGGGCACATCCCAGACGTAACCCAGACCTAACCGGTGTTATCCCCTAAAATATATATCGATACCAGGTTTAACTGACTGTTTCCGTGTGGTACCACCTTACTACGTGATCCAAAGGAGAAGAAAACCCAAGATCTGGCCAGGAAGTATGCCAAAAATGCTAAGGTATGAGCCAGTTGGGGGCAAATCCCAGACATAAACGAGACCCAACATGTGTTTTCCCCTAAAATATTGTTCGAATCCAGGTTTAGTTGACTGTTGCAGTGTGGTAGCACCTTACTACGTCATCCAAACCAGAAAAAAACCCAGAATCTGGCCAGCACGTATGCGAGAGATGCGACAGTATGTGCCAGATGAGGGCAAATTCCAGACATAACCCAGACCTAACCGGTGTTATACTCTGAAATATTGATCCAATCCAGGCTTAATTGACTGTCTCAGTGTGGCACCACATTACTACGTGATCCAAACCAGAAAAAAGCCAGCATCTGGGTAACAGGTATGCGACAAATGCGAAAGTATGAGCCAGATGAGGGCAAATCCCAGAGATAAACGAGACCCAACAGGTGTTATCCTTTAAAATATTGATCGAAGCCAGGTTTAATTGACTGTTTCAGTGTGGTGCCCCCTTACTACGTGATACAAACCAGAAAAAGCCCAGGATCTGGCCAATATGTATGCGAAAGATGGGAAAGTATGAGCCAGATGAGGGCAAATCCCAGACATAAACAAGACCCAACAGGTGTTATCCTTTCAAATATTGATCGGGGCCAGGTTCAATTGACTGTTTCAATCTGGTACCACAATACAACGTTATCCAAACCAAAGGAAAACCCAGGATCTGGCCAAGAAGAATGCGAAAAATGCGAACATATGGACCAGATGAGGGCAAATCCCAGACCTAAACAAGACACAACCGGTGTCATCGAATAAAATATTAATCGCGGCCGGGTTTAGTTGACCGTTTCAGTTTGGTACCACATTACTACCTGATCCAAACCAGAAAAAAATCCAGGATCTGCACATCAAATACCAGAAAAATGCGAAAGTATGAGCCAGAAGAGGGCAATTCCCAGACATAACCGAGACCTAACCGGTGTTATCCTCTAAAATATAGATCGAACCAGGTTTAATTGACTGTTTCAGTGTGGTACCACATTACGACGAGATCCAAACCAGAAAAAGCCTAGGATCTGGCCAAAAGGAATGCGAAAGATGCGAAAGTATTAGCTAGATGAGAGCCAATCCCAGAGATACACGAGACCCAGCAGGTACTATCCACTAAAATATTGATCGAGGCCAGGTTTAAATGACTGCTTCAGTGTGATACCACATTACTACATTATGGGAGCCAGAAAAAGCCCAGGATCTGGCCAGGAAGTATGCGAAAAATGCGAAAGTATAAGCCAGATGAGGGCAAATCCCAGACCTAAAGGAGACCCAATCGGTGTTCCCCATTAAAATATTGATCGAAGCCAGGTTTAATTGACTGTTTCAGTGTGGTGCCCCCTTACTACGTGATACAAACCAGAAAAAGCCCAGGATCTGGCCAATATGTATGCGAAAGATGGGAAAGTATGCGCCAGATGAAGGCAAATCCCAGACATAAACGAGACCCAACAGGTGTTCTCTTTTAAAATATTGATCAAGGCCAGATTTAATTGACTGTTTCAGTGTGGTACGACATTACTACGTTATCCAAACCAGAAGAAAACCCAGGATCTGGCCAACAAGTATGCGAAAAATGCGAAAGTATGAGGCAGATGGGGTCAAATACCAGACCTAACTGGTATTATCTTTTAAAATATTGATCGAGGCCTAGTTTAATTGACTGTTTCAGTGGGGTACCACATTACTACGTGATCCAAACATGATAAAGCCCTTGATCTGGCCAACAAATATGCGAAAAATGCGAAAGTATGACCCAGATTATAGC
The DNA here is from genome assembly GCF_051014445.1 of Colletes latitarsis. Classification (NCBI taxonomy): domain Eukaryota; kingdom Metazoa; phylum Arthropoda; class Insecta; order Hymenoptera; family Colletidae; genus Colletes; species Colletes latitarsis. Next base: position 8,276,940 of record NC_135141.1, on the reverse strand, counting down.
AATTACCAGACCTAAGCCAGATCTAACTGGTGCTATACCCTGAAATATTGATCGCAATCAGGTTTAATTCACAGTTTCGGTGTGGTACCACAAAACTACTTGATCCAAACCAGAAAAAACTCACGATCATCCCAATAAGTATGCGAAAAATGCGAAAGTATGAGCCAGATGATGACAAATAACAGACCTACCCCACACCTAACCGGTGTTATCCTCAAAAAAATTGATCGAATCCAGGTTTTACCCACTGCTTCAGTGTGGTATCACATTACTGCGTGATCCAAACCAGAAAAAACCCAGGATCGTGCCAACAGGCATGCGAAGAATGCGAAAGTATGTGCGAGATGATGGAAAATACCAGATCTAACACAAACCTAACCGGTGTTATCCGCCAAAATATTGATCGAATCCAAGTTTAATTGACTGTTTCAGTGTGGTACCACATTGCTACGTGATCCAAACCAGAAAAAACCCTGGATCTGGCCCAGAAGTATGCCAAAAATGCGAAAGCATGAGCCAGATGCGGGCACAACCCAGACCTAACCCAGACCAAACTGGTGTCCTCCTCTGTAATAATGATCGAATCCAGGTTTCATTGACTGCTTCATTCTGGTACCACATTACTACGTGATCCAAATGAGAAAGCCCAGAATCAGGCCAACAGGTATGCGAAGAATGCGAATGTACGAGACAGATGAGGGCAAATCCAAGACCTAACCCAGACCTAACCGGTGTTATCCTCTAAAATATTGATCGAATCCACGTTCAACTCACTGTTTCAGTGTGGTATCACATTACTACGAGATCCAAACCAGAAAAAAACCCAGGATCCTGCCAAGAAGTATGCGAAAAATGCGAAAGTATGAGCCAGATGATTGCAAATACCAGACCTAAACAAGACACAACCGGTGTCATCGAATAAAATACTAATCGGGGCCTGGTTTAATTGACTGTTTCAGTGAGGTACCTCATTACTACCTGATCCAAACCAGAAAAAAATCCAGGATCTGGCCAGGAAGTATGCGAAAAATGCGAAATTATAAGCCAGATGAGGGCAAATCCCAGACCTAAAGGAGACCCAACCGGTGTTCCCCATTAAAATATTGATCGAGGCCAGTTTCAATTGACTGTTTCAGTGTGGTACCACATTACTACGTGATCCAAACCAGAGAAAGCCCAGGATCTGGCCAACAGATATGCGAGAAAGCCGAAAGTATGAGGCAGATGGGGACACATACCAGACCTAACTGATGCTATGCTTTAAAATATTGATCGAAACCATGTTTAATTGACTGTTTTAGAGTGGTACCACCTTACTACGTGATCCAAATGAGAAAGCCCAGAATCAGGCCAACAGGTATGCGAAGAATGCGAAAGTACGAGACAGATGAGGGCAAATCCAAGACCTAACCCAGCCCTAACCGGTGTTATCCTCAAAAAAATTGATCGAATCCAAGTTTAATTGACTGTTTCAGTGTGGTACCACATTGCTACGTGATCCACACCAGAAAAAACCCTGGATCTGGACCAGAAGTATGCCAAAAATGCGAAAGCATGAGCCAGATGATGGCAAATCCCAGACCTTACCCAGACCTAACCGGTGTTATCCTCTAAAATGTTGATCGAATCCAGGTTCAACACACTGTCTCAGTGTGGTATCATATTACTACGTGATCCAAACCAGAAAAAAACCCAGGATCATGCCAAGAAGTATGCGAAAAACACGAAAGTATGAACCAGACCATGGCAAATACCAGACCTAACCCAGACCTTATCGGTGTTATACTCTAAAATGTTGATCGAATTCAGGTTTAACTCACTGTTTCAGTGTGGTATCACATTGCTACGTGATCCAAACCAGAAAAGCCCACGATCTGGCCAACAAGTATGCGAGGAATGCGAAAGTATGAGCCAGATGATTGCAAATACCGGACCTACCCCAGACCTAACCGTTGTTGTCCTCAAAAAAATTGATCGAATCCAGGTTTAATTCACTGTTTCAATGTGGTATCACATTACTACGTCATCCAAACCAGAAAAAGCCCAGGATCTGGCCAACAGGTATGCGAAGAATTCGAAAGTATGAGATAGATGAGGGCACATCTCAGACATAACCCAGACCTAACCGGTGTTATCCTGTAAAATATTGATCGAATCCAGGTTTAACTCACTGTTTCAGTGTGGTACCACATTACAACGTGATCCAAACCAGAAAAAGCCCAGGATCTGGCGAACAAGTATGCGAAAAACGCGAAAGCATGAACCAGATGCGGGCACAACCCAGACCTAACCCAGGCAAAAACAAGTGTTCTCCTCTGAAATAATGATCGGATCCAGGTTTAAACGACAGCTTCATTCTGGTACCACATTACTACGTGATCCAAATTAGCAGAAGCCCAGAATCAGGCCAACAGGTATGCGAAGAATGTGACAGTATGAGACAGATGAGGGCAAATCCAAGACCTAACCCAGACCTAACATGTGTTATCCTCTAAAATGTTGATCGAATCCAGGTTCAACTCACTCTTTCAGTGTGGTATCACATTACTACGTGATCCAAACCAGAAAAAAGCCCAGTATCAGGCCAACAGTTATGCGAAGAATTCGAAAGTATGAGACAGATGAGGGCAAATCTCAGACGTAACCCAGACCTAACCGGTGTTATCCTGTAAAATAGTGATCGAATTCAGGTTTGATCGACTGTTTTAGTGTGGTACCACATTACTACATGATCAAAACCAGAAAAAACCCTGGATCTTGCCAACAAGTATGCGAAAAATGCGAATGTATGAGCCAGATTATGCCATTACCAGAACTAACCCAGACATAACAGGCGTTATTCTCTAAGATATAGATCAAATCCAGGTTTAATTCACTATTTCTGTGTGGTACCACATGACAACATGATCCATACCAGAAATATCCCAGGATGTGTCCAACTAATATGCGAAAAATGCGAAAGTATGGGCTGGATGATGGGGAATACCAGACCTTACCCAGTCCTAACCGGTGTTATCCTCTAAAATGTTGATCGAATCCAGGTTCAACTCACTGTCTCAGTGTGGTGTCATATTACTACGTGATCCAAACCAGAAAAAAACCCTGGATCTTGCCAGCAAGTGTGCGAAGAATGCGAAAGTATGAGCCAGATGATTGCAAATCCAAGACCTAACACAGACCTAATATGTGTTATCCTCTAAAATGTTGATCGAATCCAGGTTCAACTCACTCTTTCAGTGTGGTATCATATTGCTACGTGATCCAAACCAGAAAAAAACCCAGGATCTTGCCAAGAAGTATGCGAAAAACACGAAAGTATGAACCAGATCATTGCAAATACCAGACCTAACCGGTGTTATACTCCAAAATGATGATCGAATTCAGGTTTAACTCACAGTTTCAGTGTGGTATCACATTACTACGTGATCCAAACCAGAAAAAGCCCACGATCTGGCCAACAAGTATGCGAAGAATGCGAAAGTATGGTCCAGATGATTGCAAGTACCAGATCTAACACAAACCTAACCGGTGTTATCCGCTAAAATATTGATCGAATCCAAGTTTAATTGACTGTTTCCGTGTGGTACCACATTACTACGTGATCGAAACCTGAAAAAGCCCAGGATCAGGCCAACAGGTATGCGAAGAATTCGAAAGTCTGAGATAGATGAGGGCACATCTCAGACGTAACCCAGATCTAACCGGTGTTATCCTGTGAACTATTGATCTAATTCAGGTTTGATCGACTGTTTTAGTGTGGTACCACATTAATGCGTGATCTAAACCAGAAAAAACCCTGGATCTTGCCAGCAAGTATGCGAAAAATGCGAAAGTATGAGCCAGATGCGGGCATAACCCAGACCTAACACAGACCAAACTGGTGTTCTCCTCTGAAATAATGATCGAATCCAGGTTTTATTGACTGCTTCATTCTGGCACCACATTACTACGTGATCCAAATTAGAAAAAGCCCAGAATCAGGCCAACAGGTATGCGAAGAATGTGTAAGTATGAGACAGATGAGGGCACATCTCAGACGTAACCCAGACCTAACCGGTGTTATCCTGTAAAATATTGATCGAATGCTGGTTTAATCGACTGTTTTAGTGTGCTACCACATTACTACGTGAACCAAACCAGAAAAAACCCTGGATCTTGCCAACAAGTATGCGAAGAATGCGAAAGTATGAGCCAGATCATGGCAAATACCAGACCTAACCCAGACCTAACCGGTGTTATACTCTAAAATGTTGATCGAATCCAGGTTTAACTCACTGTTTCAGTGTGATATCACATTACTACTTGATCCAAACCAGAAATAACACACGATCATCCCAACAAGTATGCGAAAAATGCGATTGTATGAACTAGACGATGGGGAATACCAGACCTCACCCAGACCTAACCCGTGCTATCCTCTAAAATGTTGATCGAATCCAGGTTCAACTCAGTGTTTCAGTGTGGTATCACATTACTACGTGATCCAAACCAGAAAAAAGCCCAGGATCAGGCTAACAGTTACGCGAAGAATTCGAAAGTATGAGACAGATGAGGGCACATCTCAGACGTAACCCAGACCTAACCGGTGTTATCCTGTAAAATATTGATCGAATCCAGGTTTAACTCACTGTGTCAGTGTGGTACCACATAACTACGTGTTCCAAACCAGAAAAAGCGCAGGATCTGGCCAACAAGTATGCGAGGAATGCGAAAGTATGAGCCAGATGATTGCAAATACCGGACCTACCCCAGACCTAACCGGTGTTGTCCTCAAAAAAATTGATCGAATCCAGGTTTGACTCACTGTTTCAATGTGGTATCACATTACTACGTCATCCAAACCAGAAAAAGCCCACGATCTGGCCAACAAGTATGCGAAGATTGCGAAAGTATGGGCCAGATGATTGCAAATACCAGAACTAACACAAACCTAACCGGTGTTATCCGCTAAAATATTGATCGTCTCCGTGTTTAACTCACTGTTTCAGTGTGGTACCACATTACAACGTGATCCAAACCAGAAAAAGCCCAGGATCTGGCGAACAAGTATGCGAAAAACGCGAAAGCATGAACCAGATGCGGGCACAACCCAGACCTAACCCAGGCAAAAACTGGTGTTCTCCTCTTGTTGACAACACAATTAATAAGTTTTTAGGTTTAATTGTTTAACACGTCTGCTGGTTTGATCACTAATGTAAGTACAAATTTCGTTTTCGTTTCATTTACAATTTTCGTGGTGGTGGATTCATTTGGAGTGAGGAAATAGGTAGATAAGCGCGGTGATTACGAGAAGGACTGGAACAGTCGCGATTCGGTCGGGAAACGGCATGTAAGTATCGAAGGATTGGAAGGTCGAGCGGCCTCGGCCCGGGTTGTCCCATAGCGATTTGTTTGTTGATTAATTTTGGCACGTTCCCTGGCTGTTCGGGCGTGTATCGGCATCTCTAATTTGGCACATTATAATTCCCAAAGCTCGTGCTCCGATGTCGACTACTGCGTCATTGTTCCCTGGCTGGACGGTACAATGTCGCGTAGACGATTGTTGAGCGTTCCTCGCAACTGGTGCCTTGCGAGGTCGAGTGCATGGGTGAACTCGATGGCAAGAGTTCCGGATTTGGTTTTGGCATTAATCGGTGGTCACTATGACAATATGGTAAAACTTTCAAATCGCTAATGGGACGGCATTCGGGGTCGGCACGCTGATCGACTTTCGAATACCTAAGAGATATAAGTTAAGGAACAAGAAATTGTAAAATTCCTGAATAAATCTATGACATACAAAGTATTGCCTGTTTTGTCTGTACTCCCATCTGATCCCTGCTCCCTTTCGCCCGTGGGTCGATGGTAAACACCACTGATATAATGATCGAATCCAGGTTTAAATGACTGCTTCATTCTGGCACCACATTACTACGTGATCCAAATTAGAAGAAGCCCAGAATCAGGCCAACAGGTATGCGAAGAATGTGAAAGTATGAGACAGATGAGGGCAAATCCAAGACCTAACCCAGACCTAATATGTGTTATCCTCTAAAATGTTGATCGAATCCAGGTTCAACTCACTCTTTCAGTGTGGTATCACATTACTACGTGATCCAAACCAGAAAAAAGCCCAGGATCAGGCCAACAGTTATGCGAAGAATGCGAAAGTATGGTCCAGATGATTGCACATACCAAATCTAACACAAACCTAACCGGTGTTATCCGCTAAAATGTTGATCGAATCCAAGTTAAATTGACTGTTTCCGTGTGGTATCATATTACTACGTGATCCAAACCAGAAAAAAACCCAGGATCTTGCCAAGAAGTATGCGAAAAACACGAAAGTATGAACCAGATCATGGCAAATACTAGACCTAACCCACACCTAACCGGTGTTATACTCTAAAATGTTGATCGAATTCAGGTTTAACTCACTGTTTCAGTGTGGTATCACATTACTACGTGATCCAAACCAGAAAAAGCCCACGATCTGACCAACAAGTATGCGAAGAATGCGAAAGTATGGTCCAGATGATTGCAAATACCAGATCTAACACAAACCTAACCGGTGTTATCCGCTAAAATGTTGATCGAATCCAAGTTTAACTCACTGTTTCAGTGTGGTATCACATTACTACGTGATGCAAAGCAGAAAAAACCCAGGATCATCACAACAAGTGTGCGAAAAATGCGAAAGTGTGAGCCAGATGATGGCAAATACCAGACCAAACCCAGACCTAACCGGTGTTATCCTCTAAAATAGTGATCGAATTCAGGTTTAATCGACTGTTTCAGAGTGGTACCACATTGCTACGTGATTCAAACCTTAAAAAGCACTGGATCTGGGCAACAAGTATGCGAAAATGCGAACGTATGAGCCAGATGAGGGCAAAACCCAGACCTTACCCAGACCTAACCGGTGTTATCCTGTAAACTATTGATCTAATTCAGGTTTGATCGGCTGTTTTAGTGTGGTACCACATTACTGCGTGATCTAAACCAGAAAAAACCCTGGATCTTGCCAGCAAGTATGCGAAAAATGCGAAAGTATGAGCTAGATGATTGGGAATACCAGACCTTACCCAGTCCTAACCGGCGATATCCTCTGAAATATAGTTCGAGATCAGGTTTAATTGACAGTTTCAATGTGGCACCACATTACTACGTGATCCAAACCAGATAAAACCCAGGATCTGGTCAACAAGTATGCGAAGAATGCGAAAGTATGAGCCAGATGATTGCAAATAACAGGCCTAACACAAACCTAACCTGAGATAACCTCTAAGATATAGATCGAATCCAGGTTTAGTTGACTGTTTCCGTGTGGTACCACATTACTACGTGATTCAAACCTGAAAAAGCACTGGATCTGGCCAACAAGTATGCGAAAATGCGAAGGTATGAGCCAGACGAGGGCAAATCCCAGACCTTACCCAGACCTAACCGGTGTTATCCTCTAAAATCTCGATCGGATCCAGGTTCAACTTACTGTTTCTGTGTGGTATCATATTACTACTTGATCCAAACCAGAAAAAAACCCAGGATCTTGCCAAGAAGTATGAGAAAAATGCGAAAGCATGAGCCAGATGCGGGCATAACCCAGACCTAACCCAGACCAAACTGGTGTTCTCCTCTGAAATAATGATCGAATCCAGGTTTAATTGACTGTTTCTGTGTGGTACCACAATACTTCGTGATCCAAACCAGAAAAAACCTAGGACCTGGCAAACAAGTATGCGAGAAATGCCAAAGTATGAGCCAGATGTGGGCCAATTCCAGACCTAACCCAGACCTAACCGGTGTTATCCTCTAATCTATTGATCGAAACCAGGTTTAATTGACTGCTTCATTGTGGTAACGCATTACTACGTTAACCGAACCAGAAAAAAACCAGGATCTCCCCAACAACTATGCGAAATATGCGAAAGTATGAGCCAGATGATAGCAAATACCAGGCCTAACACAAACCTAACAGGTGGTATCCTCTAAGATATACATCGAGTCCAGGTTTGATTGCTGTTTCGGTGTGGTACCACATTGCTACGTGACCGAAACAAGAAAAAACCTAGGGCCTGGCCAATAAGTATGCGAAAAATGCGAATGCATGAGACAGATGCGGGCACAACCCAGACCTAAGCCAGTTCAATCTGGCGTTATCCTCTGAAATATTTATCGAGACAAGGTTTAATTGACTGCTTCATTGTGGTACCGCATTACTACATGTTCCAAACCAGAAAAAACCAAGGATCTGGCCATCAAGTATGCGAAGAATGCGAAAGTATGAGCCAGATGATTGCAAATAAAAGGCCTAACACAAACCTAACCGGTGATAACCTCTAAGATATAGATCGAATCCAGGTTTAATTGACTGTTTCCGTGTCGTACCACATTACTACGTGATCCAAACCAGAAAGAGCCCAGGATCAGGCGAACAGGTATGCGAGGAATTCGAAAGTATGAGACAGATGAGGGCACATTTCAGACGTAACCCAGACCTAACTGGTGTTATCCTGCAAAATATTGATCGAATTCAGGTTTAATCGACTTTTTCAGTGTGGAACCACATTGCTACGTGATTCAAACCTGAAAAAGCACTGGATCTGGCCAACAAGTATGCGAAAATGCGAAAGTATGAGCCAGATGAGGGCAGAACCCAGACCATACCCAGACCTAACCGGTGTTATCCTCTAAAATCTTGATCGGATCCAGGTTCAACTCACTGTTTCTGTGTGGTATCATATTACTACGTGATCCAAACCAGAAAAAAACCCAGGATCTTGCCAAGAAGTATGCGAAAAATGCGAAAGCATGAGCCAGATGCGGGCATAACCCAGACCTAACCCAGACCAAACTGGTGTTCTCCTCTGAAATAATGATCGAATCCAGGTTTAATTGACTGCTTAATTCAGGTACCACATTACTACGTGATCCAAATCAGAAAAAGCCCAGAATCAGGCCAACAGGTATGCGAAGAATTCGAAAGTATGAGCCAGACGATTGCAAATCCAAGACCTAACACAGACCTAACCGGTGTTATCCTCTAAAATGTCGATCGAATCCAAGTTTAATTGACTGTTTCAGTGTGGTACCACATTACTGCGTGATCCAAACCAGAAAAAGCCCACGATCTGGCAAACAATTATGCGAAGAATGCGAAAGTATGGGCAAGACGATTGAAAATACCAGATCTAACACAAACCTAACCGGTGTTATCCGCTAAAATATTGATCGAATCCAAGTTTAATTGACTGCTTAATTCAGGTACCACATTACTACGTGATCCAAATCAGAAAAAGCCCAGAATCAGGCCAACAGGTATGCGAAGAATGCAAAAGTAAGAGACAGATGGGGGCAAATCCAAGACCTAAGCCAGACCTAACTGGTGTTATCCTCTAAAATGTCGATCGAATCCAAGTTTAATTGACTGTTTCTGTGTGGTACCACAATACTTCGTGATCCAAACCAGAAAAAACCTAGGACCTGGCAAACAAGTATGCGAGAAATGCCAAAGTATGAGCCAGATGTGGGCCAATCCCAGACCTAACCGGTGTTATCCTGTAATCTATTGATCGAAACCAGGTTTAATTGACTGCTTCATTGTGGTAACGCATTACTACGTTAACCGAACCAGAAAAAAACCAGGATCTCCCCAACAACTATGCGAAATATGCGACAGTATAAGCCAGAAGATGCCACATACCAGACCTAACCCTGACCTAACCGGTGTTATCCTCTAAAATATAGATCGAAACAGGTTTAATTGACTGTTTCAGTGTGGTACCACATTACTACGTGATACAAACCAGAAAAAGCCCCAGATCTGGCCAAAAAGTATGCGAAAAATGCGAACGTATGAGCCAGATGAAGGCAAATCCCAGATCTAAACAAGACACAACCGGTGTCATCGTTTAAAATATTGATCGGGGCCTGTTTATTTCACAGTTTCAGTGCGGCATCACATTACTAAGTGATCCAAACCAGAAAAAGCCCAGGATCTGACCAACAGGTATGCGAAAGGTGCGAAAGTATGAGCCAGATGAGAGCAAATTCCAGACCTAACCCAGACCTAACAGGTGTTATCCTCTAAAATATTGACCGGATCCAGGCTTAATTGACTGTTTCAGTGTGGTACCACCTTACTACGTGATCCAAACCACAAGAAAACCCAGGATCTGGCCAAGAAGTATGCGAAAAATGCGACCGTATGAGCCAGATGAAGGCAAATCCCAGACATAATCGAGACCCAACACGTGTTATCCTTTAAAATATTGATCGAGGCCAGATATAATTAACTGTTTCAGTGTGGTACCACATTACTACGTTATCCAAACCAGAAGAAAACCCAGGATCTGGCCAACAAGTATGCGAAAAATGCGAAAGTATGAGGCAGATGGTGTCAAATACCAGACATAACTGGTGTTATCTTTTAAAATATTGATCGGGGCCTGGCTTAATTGACTGTTTCATTGTGGTACCACATTACAACGTGATCCAAACCAGTAAAAGCCCAGGATCTGCCCAACAGGTATGCGAAAGATGCGACAGTATGAGCAAGATGAGGGCATATCCCAGACATAGACGAGACCTAACAGGTGTTGTCCTTTAAAATATTGATCGAGGCCCGGTTGCATTGACTGTTTCAGTGTGGTACCACATTACTACGTGATCCAAACCAGAAAAAGCCCAGGATCTGGCTAACAGGAATGCGAATGATGCGAAAATATGAGCCAGATAAGGGCAAATTCCAGACCTAACCCAGACCTAACAGGTGTTATCCTCTAACGTATTGTTCGAATCCAGGTGTAACTGACTATTTCAGTGTCGTACCACATTACTAGGTGATCCAAACCAGTAAAAGCCCAGGATCTGGCCAACAGGTATGCCAAAGATGCGACAGTATGAGCCAGATGAGGGCATATCCCAGGCATAAACGAGACCTAACAGGTGTTGTCCTTTAAAATATTGATCGAGGCCCGGTTGAATTGACTGTTTCAGTGTGGTACCACATTACTACGTGATCCAAACCAGAAAAAGCCCAGGATCTGGCTAACAGGAATGCGAATGATGCGAAAGTATGAGCCAGATAAGGGCAAATTCCAGACGTAACCCAGAACTAACCGGAGTTATCCTCTAAAATATAGATCGAACCAGGTTTAATTGACTGTTTCAGTGTGGTACCACATTACTACGTGATCCAAACCAGAAAAAGCCCAGGATCTGGCCAACAGGTATGCGAAAGATGCGAAAGTATGTGCCAGATGAGGGCAAATTCCAGACCTATCACACACCTAACCGGTGTTATCCTCTAACGTATTGATCAAATCCGGGTTTCATTGACTGTTTCAGTGTGGTACCACCTTACTACGTGATCCAAACCAGAAGAAAACCCAGGATCTGGCCAACAAGTATGCGAAAAATGCGAAAGTATGAGGCAGATGGTGTCAAATACCAGACATAACTGGTGTTATCTTTTAAAATATTGATCGGGGCCTGGCTTAATTGACTGTTTCATTGTGGTACCACATTACTACGTGATCCAAACCAGTAAAAGCCCAGGATCTAGCCAACAGGTATGCGAAAGATGCGACAGTATGAGCCAGATGAGGGCATATCCCAGACATAAACGAGACCTAACAGGTGTTATCCTCTAAAATATTGACCGGATCCAGGCTTAATTGACTGTTTCAGTGTGGTACCATATTACTACGTGATGCAAGCCAGAAAGAGCCAAGTATCTGGCCAACAAGTATGCGAAAAATGCGAAAGTATGAGTCAGATGAGGGCAAATGCCAGACATAAACGCGACCCAACAGGAGTTTTCCTCCAAAATATTGATCCAATCCAGGTTTAATTGACTGTTTCAGTGAGGTACCACCTTACTACGTGATCCAAACCAGAAAAAGCCCAGGATCTGGCTAACAGGAATGCGAATGATGCGAAAGTATGAGCCAGATAAGGGCAAATTCCAGACGTAACCCAGAACTAACCGGTGTTATCCTCTAAAATGTCGATCGAATCCAAGTTTAATTGACTGTTTCTGTGTGGTACCACAATACTTCGTGATCCAAACCAGAAAAAACCTAGGACCTGGCAAACAAGTATGCGAGAAATGCCAAAGTATGAGCCAGATGTGGGCCAATTCCAGACCTAACCGGTGTTATCCTCTAATCTATTGATCAAAACCAGGTTTAATTGACTGCTTCATTGTGGTAACGCATTACTACGTTAACCGAACCAGAGAAAAACCAGGATCTCCCCAACAACTATGCGAAATATGCGAAAGTATGAGCCAGATGATAGCAAATACCAGGCCTAACACAAACCTAACAGGTGGTATCCTCTAAGATGTACATCGAGTCCAGGTTTGATTGCTGTTTCGGTGTGGTACCACATTGCTACGTGACCGAAACAAGAAAAAACCTAGGACCTGGCCAATAAGTATGCGAAAAATGCGAATGCATGAGACAGATGCGGGCACAACCCAGAACTAAGCCAGTTCAATCTGGCGTTATCCTCTGAAATATTTATCGAGACCAGGTTTAATTGACTGCTTCATTGTGGTACCGCATTACTACATGTTCCAAACCAGAAAAAACCAAGGATCTGGCCATCAAGTATGCGAAGAATGCGAAAGTATGAGCCAGATGATTGCAAATAAAAGGCCTAACACAAACCTAACTGGTGATAACCTCTAAGATAAAGATCGAATCCAGGTTTAATTGACTGTTTCCGTGTGGTACCACTTTACTACGTGATCCAAACCAGAAAAAGCCCAGGATCAGGCGAACAGGTATGCGAAGAATTCGAAAGTATGAGACAGATGATTGCAAATAACAGGCCTAACACAAACCTAACCGGTGATAACCTCTAAGATATAGATCGAATCCAGGTTTAATTGACTGTTTCCGTGTGGTACCACATTACTACGTGATCCAAACCAGAAAGAGCCCAGGATCAGGCGAACAGGTATGCGAGGAATTCGAAAGTATGAGACAGATGAGGGCACATTTCAGACGTAACCCAGACCTAACTGGTGTTATCCTGCAAAATATTGATCGAATTCAGGTTTAATCGACTTTTTCAGTGTGGAACCACATTGCTACGTGATTCAAACCTGAAAAAGCACTGGATCTGGCCAACAAGTATGCGAAAATGCGAAAGTATGAGCCAGATGAGGGCAGAACCCAGACCATACCCAGACCTAACCGGTGTTATCCTCTAAAATCTTGATCGGATCCAGGTTCAACTCACTGTTTCTGTGTGGTATCATATTACTACGTGATCCAAACCAGAAGAAAAACCAGAACCTTGCCAAGATGTATGCGAAGAATGCGAAAGAATGAGCCAGATGCGGGCATAACCCAGACCTAACCCAGACCAAACTGGTGTTCTCCTCTGAAATAATGATCGAATCCAGGTTTAATTGGCTGCTTAATTCAGGTACCACATTACTACGTGATCCAAATCAGAAAAAGCCCAGAATCTGGCCAACAGGTATGCGAAGAATTCGAAAGTATGAGCCAGACGATTGCAAATCCAAGACCTAACACAGACCTAACCGGTGTTATCCTCTAAAATGTCGATCGAATCCAAGTTTAATTGACTGTTTCAGTGTGGTACCACATTACTGCGTGATCCAAACCAGAAAAAGCCCACGATCTGGCAAACAATTATGCGAAGAATGCGAAAGTATGGGCAAGATGATTGAAAATACCAGATCTAACACAAACCTAACCGGTGTTATCCGCTAAAATATTGATCGAATCCAAGTTTAATTGACTGCTTAATTCAGGTACCACATTACTACGTGATCCAAATCAGAAAAAGCCCAGAATCAGGCCAACAGGTATGCGAAGAATGCAAAAGTAAGAGACAGATGGGGGCAAATCCAAGACCTAAGCCAGACCTAACTGGTGTTATCCTCTAAAATGTCGATCGAATCCAAGTTTAATTGACTGTTTCTGTGTGGTACCACAATACTTCGTGATCCAAACCAGAAAAAACCTAGGACCTGGCAAACAAGTATGCGAGAAATGCCAAAGTATGAGCCAGATGTGGGCCAATCCCAGACCTAACCGGTGTTATCCTGTAATCTATTGATCGAAACCAGGTTTAATTGACTGCTTCATTGTGGTAACGCATTACTACGTTAACCGAACCAGAAAAAAACCAGGATCTCCCCAACAACTATGCGAAATATGCGACAGTATAAGCCAGAAGATGCCACATACCAGACCTAACCCTGACCTAACCGGTGTTATCCTCTAAAATATAGATCGAAACAGGTTTAATTGACTGTTTCAGTGTGGTACCACATTTCTACGTGATCCAAACCAGAAAAAGCCCAGGATCTGGCCAACAGGTATGCGAAAGATGCGAAAGTATGTGCCAGATGAGGGCAAATTCCAGACCTATCACACACCTAACCGGTGTTATCCTCTAACGTATTGATCAAATCCGGGTTTCATTGACTGTTTCAGTGTGGTACCACCTTACTACGTGATCCAAACCAGAAGAAAAACCAGGACCTGGCCAAGAAGTATGCGAGAAATGCGAACGTATGAGCCAGATGAAGGCAAATTCCAGACATAAACGTGACCCAACAGGTTTTGTCCTTTAAGATATTGATCGAGGCTAGATTTAATTGACTGTTTCAGTGTGGTACCACCACTTACTACGTTATCCAAACCAGAAGAAAACCCAGGATCTGGCCAACAAGTATGCGAAAAATGCGAAAGTATGAGGCAGATGGGGTCAAATACCAGACCTAACTGGTGTTATCTTTTAAAATATTGTCGGGACTGGCTTAATTGACTGTTTCAGTGTGCTACCAAATTACTACGTGATCCTAACCAGAAAAAGCCCAGGATCTGGCCAACAAGTATGCGAGAGTGCGAAAGTATGAGCCAGATGATTGCAAATACCAGACCTATCACACACCAAACCGGTGTTATCCTCTAACGTATTGATCAAATCCGGGTTTCATTGACTGTTTCAATCTGGTACCACATTACTACGTGATCCAAACCAGAAAAAGCCCAGGATCTGGCCAACAGGTATGCGAAAGTTGCGAAAGTATGAGCCAGATGAGGGCAAATCCCAGATATAACACAGACCTAAACGGCGTTATCCTGTAAAATACAGATCGAACCAGGTTTAGTTGAGTGTTTCAGTGTGGTACCACATTACTACGTGATCCAAACCAGAAAAAGCCCAGGATCTGGCCAACAAGTATGCGAAAGGTGCGAAAGTATGAGCCAGATGAGGGCAAATTCCACACCTAACCCAGACCTAACAGGTGTTATCCTCTAAAATATTGACCGGATCCTGGCTTAATTGACTGTTTCAGTGTGGTACCATATTACTACGTGATGCAAGCCAGGAAAAGCCAAGTATCTGGCCAACAAGTATGCGAAAAATGCGAAAGTATGAGTCAGATGAGGGCAAATCCCAGACATAAACGAGACCCAACAGGAGTTTTCCTCCAAAATAACGTTCGAATCCAGGTTTAATTGACTGTTTCGGTGTGGTAGCACATTACTACGTCATCCAAACCAGAAAAATCCCAGGATCTGGCCAACAAGTATGCGAGAGTGCGAAAGTATGAGCCAGATGATTGCAAATACCAGACCTATCACACACCTAACCGATGTTATCCTCTAACGTATTGATCTAATCCGGGTTTCATTGACTGTTTCAACGTGGTACCACATGACTACGTGATCCAAACCAGAAAAAGCCCAGGATCTGGCCAACAAGTATGCGAGAGTGCGAAAGTATGAGCCAGATGATTGCAAATACCAGACCTATCACACACCAAACCGGTGTTATCCTCTAACGTATTGATCAAATCCGGGTTTCATTGACTGTTTCAACGTGGTACCGCATGACTACGTGATCCAAACCAGAAAAAGCCCAGGATCTGGCCAACAAGTATGCGAGAGTGCGAAAGTATGAGCCAGATGATTGCAAATACCAGACCTATCACACACCAAACCGGTGTTATCCTCTAACGTATTGATCAAATCCGGGTTTCATTGACTGTTTCAACGTGGTACCACATGACTACGTGATCCAAACCAGAAAAAGCCCAGGATCTGGCCAACAAGTATGCGAGAGTGCGAAAGTATGAGCCAGATGATTGCAAATACCAGACCTATCACACACCAAACCGGTGTTATCCTCTAACGTATTGATCAAATCCGGGTTTCATTGACTGTTTCAATCTGGTACCACATTACTACGTGATCCAAACCAGAAAAAGCCCAGGATGTGGCCAACAAGTATGCGAGAGTGCGAAAGTATGAGCCAGATGATTGCAAATACCAGACCTATCACACACCTAACCGATGTTATCCTCTAACGTATTGATCTAATCCGGGTTTCATTGACTGTTTCAGTGTGGTACCACCTTACTACATGATCCAAACCACAAGAAAACCCAGGATCTGGCCAAGAAGTATGCGAGAAATGCGAACGTATGAGCCAGATGAAGGCAAATCCCAGACATAAACGTGACCCAACAGGTGTTGTCCTTTAAAATATTGATCGAGGCCAGTTTTAATTGACAGTTTCAGTGTGGTACCACATTACTACGTGATCCAAACCAGGAAAGCCCAGGACATGGCCAACAGGTATGCGAAAGATGCGAAAGTATGAGCCAGATGAGGGCAAATTCCAGACCTAACCCAGACATAACAGGTGTTATCCTCCAAAATATTGATCCAACCCAGGCTTAATTGACAGTTTCAGTGTGGTACCATATGACTACGTGATCCAAACCAGAAAAAGCCCAGGATCTGGCCAACAGGTATGCGAAAGATGCGACAGTAGGTGCCAGATGAGGGCATATCCCAGACATAAACGAGACCTACCAGGTGTTGTCATTTAAAATATTGATCGAGGCCAGTTTTAATTGACTGTTTCAGTGTGGTACCACATTACTACGTGATCCAAACCAGAAAAAGCCCAGGACATGGCCAACAGGTATGCGAAACATGCGAAAGTTGTGAGCCAGATAAGGGCAAATTCCAGACCTAACCCAGACCTAACAGGTGTTATCCTCTAAAATATTGATCCAATCCAGGTTTAATTGACTGTTTCAGTGTGGTACCACATTACTACGTGGTCCAAGCCAGAGAAAGCCCTGGATCTGGCCAACAAGTATGCGAGAGTGCGAAAGTATGAGCCAGATGATTCGAAATACCAGACCTAACACACACCAAACCGGTGTTATCCTCTAACATATTCATCAAATCCGGTTTTCATTGAATGTTTCAGTGTGGTACCACCTTACTACGCGATCCAAGCCAGGAGAAGCCCAGGATCTGGCCAACAGGTATGCGAGAGTTGCGATAGTATGAGCCAGATGAGGGCAAATCCCAGACATAACCCAGACCTAACCGGCGTTATCCTGTAAAATACAGATCGAACCAGGTTTAGTTGAATGTTTCAGTGTGGTACCACATTACTACGTGATCCAAACCAGAAAGAGCACAGGATCTGGCCAACAGGTATGCGAAAGATGCGAAAGTATGTGCCAGATGAGGGCAAATTGCAGACCTATCACACACCTAACCGATGTTATCCTCTAACGTATAGATCAAATCCGGGTTTCATTGACTGTTTCAGTGTGGTACCACCTTACTAAATGATCCAAACCACAAGAAAACCCAGGATCTGGCCAAGAAGTATGCGAGAAATGCGAACGTATGAGCCAGATGAAGGCAAATCCCAGACATAAACGTGACCCAACAGGTGTTGTCCTTTAAAATATTGATCGAGGCCAGATTTAATTGACTGTTTCAGTGTGGTACCACATTTCTACGTTATCCAAACCTGAAGAAAACCCAGGATCTGTCCAACAAGAGTGTGAAAAATGCGAAAGTATGAGGCAGATGGGGTCTAATACCAGACCTAACTGGTGTTATCTTTTAAAATATTGATCGGGGCCTGGCTTAATTGACTGTTTCATTGTGGTACCACATTACTACGTGAGCCAAACCAGAAAAAGCCCAGGATCAGGCCAACAGGTATACCAAAGATGCGACAGTATGAGCCGGATTGGTGCATATCCCAGACATAACCCAGACCTAACCGGTGTTATCCTCTAAAATATTAATCCATTCCAGGTTTAATTGACTGTTTCAGTGTGGTTCCACATTACTACGTGATGCAAACAAGAAAAAGCCCAGGATCTGGCCAACAGGTATGCGAAAGATGCGAGTGTATGAGCCAGATGAGGGCAAATACCAGACATAAACGAGACCTAACCGGTGTTATCCTATAAAATATTGATCGAGACCAGGTTTAATTGACTTCTTCGGTGTGGCACCACATGATTTCGTGATTCAAACCAGAAAAAGCCCAGGATCTGGCCAACTGGTATGCGAGAGATGCGACAGTATGAGCCGGATGAGGGCATATCCCAGACATAAACGAGACCTAACAGGTGTTTTCCTCTAAAATATTGATCCACCCCTGGTTTAATTGACTGTTTCAGTGTGGTACCACATTACAACGTGATCCAAACCAGAAGAAAGCCCATGATCTGACCAACAGGTATGCGACAGATGCGAAAGTATGAGCCAGATGAGGGCAAATCCCAGACATAAACGAGACCCAACAGGTGTTATCCTCTAAAATATTGATCCAATCCAGGTTTAATTGACTGTTTCACTCTGGTACCACATTACTACGTGATCCAAACCAGAAAAAGCCCAGGATCTGGCCAACAGATATGCGAAAGATGCGAAAGTATGAGCCAGCTGAGGGCAAATCCAAGACATAACATAGACCTAACCGGTGTTATCCTCTAAAATATACATCGAACCAGGTTGAATTGACTGTTTCAGTGTGGTACCATATTACTACGTGATGCAAATCAGAAAAAGCCAAGGATCTGGCCAACAGGTATGCGAAACTTGCGACAGTATGAGCCAGATGAGGGCAAATCCCAGTCGCAACCTACACCTAACCGGTGTTATCCTCTAAAATATAGATCGAAACATGGTATAATTGACTGCTTCAGTGTGGTACCACATTACTACGTGATCCAAACCAGAAAAAGCCCCGGATCTGGCCAACAGGTATGCGAAAGATGCGACAGTATGAGCCAGATGAGGGCAAATCCCAGTCGTAACCTACACCTAACCGGTGTTATCCTCTAAAATATAGATCGAAACATGGTATAATTGACTGCTTCAGTGTGGTACCACCTTACTACGAGTTCCATATCAGAAAAAGAGCAGGATCTGGCCAACAGGTATGCGAAACATGCGAAAGTATGAGCCAGATGAGGGCAAATCCCAGACCTAACCCAGACCTAACCGGTCTTATCCTCTAAAATATAGATCGAAACCAGGTTTAATTGACTGTTTCAGTGTGGTACCACATTACTACGTGATCCAAACCAGAAAAAACCCAGGATCTGGCCAACAAGTATGCGAGAGTGCGAAAGTATGAGCCAGATGATTGCAAATACCAGACCTATCACACACCAAACCGGTGTTATCCTCTAAAATACTGACCGGATCCTGGCTTAATTGACTGTGTCAGTGTGGTACCACATTACTACGTGATGCAAACCAGAAAAAGCCCCGGGTCTGGCCAACAGGTATGCGAAACGTGCGAAAGTATGAGCCAGATGAGGGCATATCCCAGACATAAACGAGACCTAACAGGTGTTGTCCTTTAAAATATTGATCGAGGCCAGGTTGAATTAACTGTTTCAATGTGGTACCACATTACTACATGATCCAAACCAGAAAAAGCCCAGGACCTGGCCAACAGGTATGCGAAAGATGCGAAAGTATGAGCCAGATAAGGGCAAATTCCAGACCTAACCCAGACCTAACCGGTGTTATCCTCTAACGTATTGATCAAATGCGGGTTTCATTGACTGTTTCAGTCTGGAACCACATGACTACGTGATCCAAACCAGAAAAAGCCCAGGATCTGGCCAACAGGAATGCGAAAGTTGCGAAAGTATGAGCCAGATGAGGGCAAATCCCAGACATAACCCAGACCTAACCGGCGTTATCCTGTAAAATACCGATCGAACCAGGTTTAGTTGAATGTTTCAGTGTGGTACCACATTACTACGTGGTCCAAACCAGGAAAAGCCCAGGATCTGGCCAACAAGTATGCGAAAGGTGCGAAAGTATGAGCCAGATGAGGGCAAATTCCAGACCTAACCCAGACCTAACAGGTGTTATCCTCTAAAATATTGACCGGATCCTGGCTTAATTGACTGTTTCAGTGTGGTACCATATTACTACGTGATGCAAGCCAGAAACAGCCAAGTATCTGGCCAACAAGTATGCGAAAAATGCGAAAGTATGAGTCAGATGAGGGCAAATCCCAGACCTAACCCAGACCTAACGGGTGTTATCCCCAAAAATATTGATCCAATCCAGGTTTAATTGACTGTCTCAGTGTGGTACCACATTGCTACGTGGTCCAAGCCAGAAAATGCCCTGGATCTGGCCAACAAGTATGCGAGAGTGCGAAAGTATGAGCCAGATGATTGCAAATACCAGACCTAACACACACCAAACCGGTCTTATCCTCTGACGTATTGATCAAATCCAGGTTTAATTGACTGTTTCTGTGTGGTAGCACATTACTACGTGATGCAAACCACAAGAAAACCCAGGATCTGGCCAACAGATATGCGAAAGATGCGAAAGTATGAGCCAGCTGAGGGCAAATCCCAGACATAACCTAGACCTAACTGGTGTTATCCTCTAAAATATAGATCGAACCATGTTTAATTGACTGTTTCAGTGTGGTACCATATTACTACGTGATGCAAATCAGAAAAAGCCAAGGATCTGGCCAACAGGTATGCGAAACTTGCGACAGTATGAGCCAGATGAGGGCAAATCCCAGTCATAACCTACACCTAACCGGTGTTATCCTCTAAAATATTAATCCAATCCAGGTTTAATTGACTGTTTCAGTGTGGTACCACCTTACTACGAGTTCCATATCAGAAAAAGAGCAGGATCTGGCTAACAGGTATGCGAAACATGCGAAAGTATGAGCCAGATGAGGGCAAATCCCTGTCGTAACCTACACCTAACCGGTGTTATCCTCTAAAATATTAATCCAATCCAGGTTTAATTCACTGTTTCAGTGTGGTACCACCTTACTACGTGTTCCAAATCAGAAAAAGAGCAGGATCTGGACAACAGGTATGCGAAACATGCGAAAGTATGAGCCAGATGAGGGCAAATCCCAGACCTAACCCAGACCTAACCGGTCTTATCCTGTAAAATATAGATCGAAACCGGGTTTAATTGACTGTTTCAGTGTGGTACCACATTACTATGTGATCCAAACCAGGAAAAGCCCAGGATGTGGCCAACAGGTATGCGAAAGATGCGACAGTATGAGCCAGATGAGGGCAAATCCCAGTCGTAACCTACACCTAACCGGTGTTATCCTCTAAAGTATAGATCGAAACCTGGTATAATTGACTGCTTCAGTGTGGTACCACATTACTACGAGATCCAAACCAGAAAAAGCCCCGGATCTGGCCAACAGGTATGCGAAACGTGCGAAAGTATGAGCCAGATGAGGGCAAATCCCAGACCTAACCCAGACCTAACCGGTCTTATCCTCTAAAATATAGATCGAAACCAGGTTTAATTGACTGTTTCAGTGTGGTACCACATTACTACGTGATCCAAACCAGAAAAAGCTCAGGATGTGACCAACAGGTATGCGAAAGATGCGAAAGTATGAGCCAGATGAGGGCAAATTCCAGACCGAACTGGTGTTTTCGTTTAAAATATAGATCGAAACCAGGTTTAATTGACTGTTTCAGTGTGGTACCACATTACTACATGATCCAAACCAGAAAAAGCCCAGGATCTGGCCAACAAGTATGCGAAAGATGCGTCAGCATGAGTCAGATGAGGGCAAATCCCAGACATAAACGAGACCCAACCGGTGTTATGCTTTAAAATATTGATCGAGACCAGGTATAATTGACTGTTTCAGTGTGGTAGCACATTACTACGTCATCCTAACCAGAAGAAAACCCAGGATCTAGCCAACAGGTATGCGAAAGATGCGAAAGCATGAGCCAGATCAGGGCAAATTCCAGACATAAACCAGACCTAACCGGTGTTATCCTCTAAAATATTGACCCAATCCAGGTTTAATTGACTGTTTCAGTGAGGTACCACATTACTACGTGCTCCATACCAGAAAAAGCCAAGGATCTGGTCATCACGTATGCGAAAAATTCGACAATATGAACCAGATGAGGGTAAATCCCAGCCATAGTCCAGACCTAACCGGTGTCATCCTATAAAATATTTATCGAATCCAGGTTTAATTGACTGTTTCAGTGTGGTACCATATTACTACGCTATCCGAACCAGAAGAAAACTCAAGATGTGGCCAAGAAGTATGCGAAAACGGCGAACGTATGAGCCAGATGAGGGCAAATCCCAGGCCTAACCCAGACTTAACCGGTGATATCCTCTAAAATATAGATCGAGACGAGGTTTAATTGACTGTTTCAGTTTGGTACCATATTACTACGTTATCCAAACCGGAAGAAAACACAGGATCTGGCCAAGAAGTATGAGAAAATTGCGAACGTATGAGCCAGATGAGGGCAAATTGCAGATCTAAACGAGACCCAAACGGTGTTATCCTTTAAAATATTGATCGAGGCCTGGTTTAATTGATTGTTTCAGTGTGGCACCGCTATACTACGTTATCCAAACCTGAAAAAACCCAGGTTCTGGCCAGCAAGTATGCGACAGATGCGAAAGCATGAGTCAGATGAGGGCGAATCCCAGACATAACCCAGACATAACCGGTGTTATCCTCTAAAATATAAATCGAAACCAGGTTTAATTAACGGTTGCAGTGTGGTACCATATTACAACGTCATCCAAACCGGAAGAAAACCCAGGATCCGGCCAAGAAGTATGAGAATAATGCGAACGTATGAGCCAGATGAGGGCAAATCGCAGATCTAAACGAGACCCAAACGCTGTTATCCTTTAAAATGTTGATAGTGGCCTGGTTTAATTGACAGTTTCAGTGTGTTAGCACATTACTACGTGATCCAAACCAGAAAGAGCCCAGGATGTGGCCAACAGGTATGCGAAAGATGCGAAAGTATGAGCCAGATGAGGGCAAATTCCAGACCGAACTGGTGTTTTCTTTTAAAATATAGATCGAAACCAGGTTTAATTGACTGTTTCAGTGTGGTACCACCTTACTACGTGATCCAAACCAGAAGAAAACCCAGGATCTGGCCAACAAGTATGCGAAAAATGCGAAAGTATGAGGCAGATGGGGTCAAATACCAGACCTAACTGGTGTTATCTTTTAAAATATTGTCGGGACCTGGCTTAATTGACTGTTTCAGTGTGCTACCAAATTACTACGTGATCCTAACCAGAAAAAGCCCAGGATCTGGCCAACAGGTATGCGAAAGATGCGACAGTATGAGCCAGATGAGGGCATATCCCAGACATAAACGAGACCTAACAGGTGTTGTCCTTTAAAATATTGATCGAGGCCAGGTTGAATTGACTGTTTCAGTGTGGTACCACATTACTACGTGATCCAAACCAGGAAAAGCCCAGGATCTGGCCAACAGGTATGCGAAAGATGCGACAGTATGAGCCAGATGAGGGCAAATCCCAGTCGTAACCTACACCTAACCGGTGTTATCCTCTAAAATATAGATCGAAACCTGGTATAATTGACTGCTTCAGTGTGGGACCACATTACTACGAGATCCAAACCAGAAAAAGCCCCGGGTCTGGCCAACAGGTATGCGAAACGTGCGAAAGTATGAGCCAGATGAGGGCAAATCCCAGACCTAAACGAGACCCAACCGGTGTTATGCTTTAAAATATTGATCGAGGCCAGGTATAATTGACTGTTTCAGTGTGGTACCACATTACTACGTGATCCAAACCAGAAGAAGCCAAGGATCAGGCCAAGAAGTATGCGAAAAATACGAACGTATGAGCCAGATGAAGGCATACCCCAGACATAATCGAGACCCAACCGGTGTTATGCTTTAAAATATTGATCGAGGCCAGGTATAATTGACTGTTTCAGTGTGGTACCACATTACTACGTGATCCAAACCAGAAGAAGCCAAGGATCAGGCCAAGAAGTATGCGAAAAATGCGAACGTATGAGCCAGATGAAGGCATACCCCAGACATAATCGAGACCCAACCGGTGTTATCCTCTAAAATATTGATCCAATCCAGGTTTAATTGACTGTTTCACTCTGGTACCACATTACTACGTGATGCAAACCAGAAAATGCCCAGGATCTGGCCAACAGGTATGCGAAAGATGCAAAGGTATCAGCCAGATGAGGGCGAATTCCAGACCTAACCCAGACCTAACAGGTGTTATCCTCTAAAATATAGATCGAAACCAGGTTTAATTGACTGTTCCAGTGTGGTACCACCTTACTACGTGACGCAAACCAGAGGAAAACCCAGGATCTCGCCAAGAAGTATGCGAAAAATGCGAACGTATGAGCCAGATGAGGGCAAATCCCACACATAAACGAGACCCAACCGGTGTCATCATTTTAAATATTCATCGGGGCCTGGTTTAATTGACTGTGTCAGTGTGGTGCCACCTTACTACGTGATCCAAACCTGATGAAAACCCAGGATCTGGCCAAGAAGTATGCGAAAAATGCGAAAGTATGATGCAGATGGGGTCAATTACCAGACCTAACTGGTGTTATCTTTTAAAATATTGATCGGGGCCTGGTTTAATTGACTGTTACTGTGTGGTACTACATTACTACGTGATTCAAAACCGGAAAAACCCAGGATCTGGCCAACAAGTATGCGAAGAAGGCAAAATCATGAGCCAGATACGGGCATAACCCAGACCTAACCTAGACCTAACCGGTGTTGTCCTATAAAATATTGATTGAAACCAGGTTCATTTGTCTGTTTCATGGCGGTACCACATTACTGCGTAATTGAAACCAGAAAAAACACGGGATCTGGCCAACAAGTATGCGGAAATGGCAAAGTCATGAGCCAGATGCGGGCATAACCCAGATCTAACCCAGACATAGCTGGTGTTACCCACTAAAATATTGATCGAAATTAGGCTTAATTGACTATCTCAGTGTGGTACCAAATTACTACGTGATTCAAACCAGAGAAAACCAAGGATCCGGCCAACACGTGTGCGAAAATGGCGAAAGTATAAGCCAGATGCGCGCAGTTCGCAGACCTTACCCAGGCCTAACCGGTGCTATCCTCTTAAATATAGATCGAAACCAGGTTTAGTTGAATGCTACTGTGTGGTACCACATTACTATGTGATTCAAACCCGAAAAAAACCAGGATCTGGCCAACAAGTATGCGAAAAAGGCAAAATCATGAGCCAGATGCGGGCATAATCCAGTCCTAACCCAGACCTAACCGGTGTTATCCTCTAAAATGTGGATAGAAACCAGGTTTAATTGACTGTTTCAGTGTGGTAGCACAATACTACGTGATTCAAACCAGAGAAAACCAAGGATCTGGGCAACAAGTATGCGGAAGAGGCAAAATCATTACCCAGATGATGGGCATAATCCAGACCTTTTTTTTTTTTTTTTTTTTTTTTTTAATGTGGTGAAATCCTCATGGTCACCCCGGCTCCCTGGGGGGAGGCCGGGGTAGTGCCGGACTCTTACCGGCTAAAACACCACGGTGACCGCCTGCGCCCTTTATCTGGGGAGTGTCACGGGAACCAAACTAGCGATACTACCGTGAATCTCCCCGTTGGCGCAACGCCCTATTACGGGCCCTTCCCGGGGGAGGAGATGTGATCCTCCTCCCCCAATGGGGGGTAAACTAAACTGATTGCCCCCCGGCGACGCCACGCGGTCACACGTGACGTCGCCCCCACTCGTGCCGTTGCTACTAGCCGCGACCGGGCCCCCACCCGATCGCGACGACGGCTGCGGGGCCGGCTAACACTGCCGCGTGCCCCCCACCTCTTCACGCGCTCTTTCGGCGTCTTCCTTGGCGGCCATGACCTCCTCACAAAACAAGGCCATGGCCGCCCACGCCTCCTCACTGCAGACCATAGCACGAATGACGGCCGGCAGCGAGAGCTCCGCTCCAATCGCTCTAACGAGGACACCGCGCTGGACTGCCCACGCCGGGCAAAACTGCAGCGTTTGCTGCGCGATGTCCTCCCTTCCCCTGCAGTGACGGCACGCAGCCGTCGCCTCCCGCCCTATCCGATGCAGGTACCGACCGAAGCAACCGTGTCCGGTCAGTACCTGTGTCAGGCGGTAGGTGGGCGTACCCCAGCTACGGCCCACCCAGGCGTAAAATATTGGGCGGACCGCCGCGGCAACGCGATCATCCCGCTGGTCTGGCTTGGATAGCCACACCAGCCACCGACTATAGACGCGTCGCCGCTTATGGCCCTGGCGGCCTTCTCGCCGTGTGGGTCCACGCCCCGCTGGCGAAGGTCGCAGAGGCTTTGATAGACCTCTGCGTCCATTTTCGCCAGCAGGTGAAACGGTGCCGTACCCGCCAGCAAGGTGGCGGCTGTGTAGGAGATCGTGCGATAACCCCGCACGACTCTGATGGCGACCAACCTCTGTAACCGACAGAGTACAAATGCACCCCGCCGATTGGCCATCAGACCGCCGGCCCATATTGGCGCGCCATAAAGCGCCATGGACCGGACGACTCCCAAATACAGCCGCCGTGCCGCCATGTTGGGCCCCCCGAGATTGGGCATTATGCGGCCTAACGAGGCCGCTGTCCTTTCAATACGGGGACCCAACCCTTCCAAATGATGCCCGAACCGCCAGTAGCTGTCGAGGGTGAGGCCCAAATACTTCATGCGGCGCCCCACCCCGACTTGGGCTCCGCCCACTAGTAGAGACGCCTGGCGCGGCACCCCCCGACCACAGACGCTCTATTTCGGCAACGACTCGTGCCGTCCCTTCCTCCGCGGGGGCCACTGCCCTCCTCCACGTGTCCCCGCCGGCTATCACCAGGGTGTCCTCGGCATAACAAACCAACGACACGCCGACGGGGAGGTCCGCCCGCAGCACCGCGTCATACGCCAAGTTCCACAAGAGCGGCCCGAGGACCGACCTCTGCGGTACCCCGCGGTGCACCGCTCTCTGCTCCATCCCGTTCCGACCCGGATATTGGACTACCCTGCCCCGCAGATAATCCCCGATCAGTCGGCATAGATAGGCGGGCACACGGTGGTACTGAAGTGCCCGACCTATCGCCCCCCAGGAGACGGTGTTAAAGGCGTTGGCTATGTCTAATGAGACTGCCAATGCCACCCCCCCCCCCCCCCCGGGAGATTGCCGATTCCGTCAGGCTTCGCACTGTCGCTATAGCGTCGACTGTGGAGCGGCCCCGGCGAAAGCCGTATTGTCGGTCGGCCAGATCGGGGCCGACGCGGGACAGGTGCCCGTCGAGACGAGATACAATGACCCGCTCGAGGAGCTTTCCAGCCTCGTCCAACAGACAAATGGGTCGGAACGCGGATGGAGAATCCGCGGGCTTCCCTGGCTTGTGGAGGAGGACCAATCTCGCCACCTTCCATATGAGGGGGAACTGACCGGTCCGCAGGCACGCGTCAAAGACGCTTATCAGCCCGGCCCCCAGAGCGCCCACCGCTACTGCCCAGGCCCTGCCAGGTATGCCGTCCGGTCCTGGTGCCGTCTTCTTGGCAGCCATTCTCCGGACGGCCCTAGCTAGCTCCTCCTCGGAGACCCCCAGTTCGTCGGACCACCAAGGCGGGTGATCCGGCTGTGGCTCGGGGGGATGCAGGAACGCCTCTCCCCCAACGGAGAAGAGGGCGCGCATAGTTTCCCCGAGCAGCTGGGGGTCGAGGCTCTCTGTGATCGGGGGCGCCCATGATCGCATCTTCCCTGCGACCATATGATAAGGGCGCCCCCATGGATTTGCATCCAGAGAGCCGAGGAGCTCCGTCCATGCCTGGGCTTTCGCGATCGCTTCGCGCTTCGCGCCAGGGAAAATTCCCCGCGCAACCTCACCACCTCTGCCTCCGTCGCCCCGCGCCGTCTCCTGGCGCGGGTGTACCGGCGTCGGGCGACAACGCACAGAGTGCGTAAGTCCTCGATCTCGCCCGACCACCAGTACACGGACCCCCCGCGGCTCGGGACGGTGGCCCGCGGCATGACTGCGTCGCACAACGATGTCATAGTCTCACGGAACCAACGCGCCCCGGCAGAAGGATTGCCGAGGGTCCGGCGTGGCATTTCCTGCCATGCCACGACGGAGGCTGCCATCGCAAGGGCGTCCGGGTCCAGCCTCTTGGCGGACCAGCGTGGCGCCGGGTGTGCTTCCCTGCCCGGTTGACGGGGTCCATTTGCGCCGGGGGTCGCGGATACGGAAAACGTTATGTAGAGGTAGTCGCTTAACGTGGCCACCTCCTCTGCGACCCTTCAGTCGGACACACGGCGCGCTATGGCGGAGCTCGCCAACGATATGTCGACGATCGACTCGCCCCGCGCGTGCACGCACGTGCTCACGGCCCCCTCATTCAAAACTACGAGGCCGTGACCCGCCGCCCATACGAGCATCGCGTCGCCCTTCACGGTCGTCCTGGGGCAGCCCCACGCTGCAGCGTGGGCATTAAAATCTCCCAGGACGAGTACCCCACTGGCGAGATGTGGGGAGATGCATCTCCCCACCTCGTCGAGGTACGCCTCAAAATCGCTGAGGCCCATAGCGGGCGACGCATAACACCCGGCAACCACCAGTTCCCCCCATTTAACCACTACAAAACCGTGGCCCCTCCCAACGACGGAACACGGCAACGTGCCGCGTCCGTACTGCCATGTGATCGCCGAAACCCCGTTAAGGTCCCCCACCCAAGCGGGGTGTTTGGGGACACGATAGGGCTCGGCGATCACGGCCATCCCGATGTTCCACTGCCGGAGGGTGTGGAGCATGAGATCCTGAGCCCCCCGGCAGTGGTTCAAATTGACCTGGAGGAGGCGTTGAGATATTATCCGGTCTCACCCGCGGCCTCCTCCAGGCCTCTCCTTCCAGCAATTTGGGGCGGTTTTGCGCGCCCCGGATCTTTGCCGCCGTACGAGGCCATCACGCCCTACAAATGGGCTTTGACCCGCACGGCGGCTGGGCTGCCGGTTGTGGTGGGGGCTCTGCAGCACCCCCACACGACAGCACGCCTTCCGACTCCGTGGAGGTGGAGGGCGCCGAGTCATTAGGCGCCGTATCCACCTCCATCATCTCCGTCACGGGCGAGGGTGCGGGTACACACCCCACCACATTCACTGCCGTCGCGACAGATGCTGGGGCGGGAACAACCCCCGACACCACAGCTAGGGACGGCTGAGCACAAGCCGCCCCTTGGACCTCCATCGCGACGGGCACCGGCGCCGGCTCAACACCAGCCGGCGCCGTGGATGGGGGCACACCCGCCCCTTTGGCCTTCTTGCCCTTCCGTTTGGGGGGACGGCACGCCGCCCCACCCATGCGGTGATCAGCTGGCCGCCCCAA
The DNA here is from genome assembly GCF_051014445.1 of Colletes latitarsis. Classification (NCBI taxonomy): domain Eukaryota; kingdom Metazoa; phylum Arthropoda; class Insecta; order Hymenoptera; family Colletidae; genus Colletes; species Colletes latitarsis. The sequence continues at coordinate 8,247,416 of NC_135141.1, read as the reverse complement.
GCCCACACAAAGGGGGCATTTAGGGGCGGCCGTGCACTCCCGTGCGGTGTGGGAGGCCCCTGTGGGAGGTAGCAGAGACCGCTGCGATCGACAGTGCTGGTGCACCGCTGCCGGACATGGCCGAACTCCAGGCAGCGGTGGCACTGCAGTGGCCTCGCGGCGAGCACCGCCAGCCGGGCCTCGAGGAAGCCGACCATCAATCGGCCGGACTTCGCGAGTTTAGTTGCGGCGCGTAAGGGACAGCGGGCCCAGGCAGTATACATACCCGAGCTGTCCCGGCGGAGGTCACCAACATTGACCTCCGCAGCGCCGCAACCCCCGGCGGTGGCAAGGGCCTCCCTGACCGCTTGCTGGGTGGCTGCCTCCGACAGGCCGGACACCCTTAACTCGGCCTGTTTTTGGGGGCAAGCCACCCGAACACCCTCGACCTGGAGGGCCCCCTCAAGACGCGCCCTCAGGGCGGTCGCCTTCTCTTTCCCCTTCTTACCGGGGATCGCCAATAAGAGCGCCCCGGTGACCGCCCTGGTGGGCCGCATCCCGGTGATCCCTAGATCATTACAGATCCCGGGCATCACCCTATTGAGGAGGGGGCCCAGATCTCCTTCCCTCCCAGCAGCGGCGGTCACGGAGACTGCTGCGTTCTTCGGCAGCCTCGGTAACTTAACCGCCGCCGTCTGGGTACTACACTTCTTCTTTGTGCCAGCCGCAGAATTGGCGGCTGGCCGACTCGTTGCGACGGATTTCCCGCCCTTGTTGGAGGATGCGGCAGGTGCCGCACCCTTTCCGCTTCCCTTACCCTTCCCCCGCCTCACTACATCGGCCTACGTACCCTGCCCGTCGTTGGCTGGGGCAGAGACGGCCTTCGCCCCGTTACTGTGGGCTGACGGAGCGGACCTGCCGCTACCCGTCTTGGGTGGTGGTGGTGCGGGGAGTAGCGCAGCCTTCGCCCCTCCAGCCGTTGGCCTGCCACCTTGGGCCATGCCAACTCCTTTCTTTCCCGATGATGTCTTCGGAGATACCGCTGGCGCTTTTACGGGGTTAGCCGTGCCTCCAGGCTTCGCCACCGCGGCCACTTTCCCTTTCCCCTTAAATGCGGCCGCCACCGCAGGCTTAGAGCCTTTTGAGGAGCTTGGTGGTGATGAGGCCGTCCTCGCAGATGGAGGCAGTGGCACCGGGGGTTTCCCCAATGGCGGACGGGATACTGCCCGCCAGACCGCCTCAAAACGGGCGTCGAACCGGCTTTCGACAGCCGATATGTGCCCCGCCATCTCGGAAACCCTTTTGACGACTTCGGTCATCATGACCATCAAAGGGCTCCCGGACGCGGGACTCTCCTCTCCAATCGGGGGCCGTGCTGCAGACGACGGTCCCGGAACCGCCGTCTCGACCTCCATGCCGGTGTCCCCCTCGGAGAAAGTCGACGGAAGGAGATCCTTCCGCCGGGGTCGAGGGACACACGGCAATTCGTGGTCCGGTGGCATCTCACCGGCCAACTCCTCCCCCTCTGCAAGCAGCCTACGCTGTTCCTGCTTATACCTCAGGCGGCCCACTTCCCGCCTGAGATGTTCCAGCTCCCTGTCCTTCACCCTAACGGTTTCGGACAGGGTGGTGGCAGTCGAGTCGGCCACCTCTAGCCTCTTCTCCAGGGCCTTGGCCCTCCTCTCCCATTCGCCTTGGCGAATTACTATTTCCCGGGCCGGCCTGTTCGGATTCTCGGCGCGATCAGCTCTGCCGTGCAGCTCTTCGGCGCTGACCATCGCCACCCGGGCAGCCAAACGGAGTCCCCGAATGTCCGTCGTCTTGAGGTGGCTTGCGGTATCTGCCACCCTGACGACGGACTCTAACTGCTCCTTAAGCCGGCCCAGGAGCTCGTCCAACTTCATGACCTCCGCTATGTTACGAAGGTCAGCCTGTTTTGCAAGGTCCTTCATCCCGGGACCCAACTTTTTTGGGTCCACGAAGATGCCCCTGGGTCTTCCAGCCCCGGGGCCCTTCCTCTTCCGTTTGCCGGGCTCAAAACCCGCCCCATCCTCCTCGCTCGTCCCGGCGCTCTCCTCACCGGCGGTGTACGCATTAGGCGGCGCCCATTCATCGCCGTCTTGAGAGTCGTCGTCAAAGAGGCTTGCAGTCTCCCCGACACAAGCCGCCGTCTCCTCTTCACTCACCGAAGGTCGCGAACCCTCGGCATCAAGCCTTTTACGAGGAGGTGACGCCCTCCCCGCTTTGCGCCACTCAGTGGCATTCAGTCTCTCCAGACTGACCACTGGGCCGGAGCTGACCCTACGGAGGTCCACTTCGCCCCCAAGGTGGATCCCCAGCTGGGGATTAACCACCTCCACGCTCCTCACCGTGGGCTTATCCCCACCAGGTAGCGGTCCATCCGTTCCATTATCATATGCCGATACGAGTGCCTGTCGGTTGTCAAAATTGCCAGTCCAGTTTGTTTTATTTTGAGAATGATCCATAATAGTTCCCACGAGAGTGGTCGGAATGGATGTCACCCCAGGCAGAGCCGCCTTGCCTGGGGAAGCCTAATACTCCGGGGGTTCGGCAGGTGCCCCCGGAGGTGGTCGCTAGGGATTGGGCCTTCTCTCCCAACCATGCATCCCATCGCCGCGCACCATAACATAGGATTAGAGGGTAATTTATAGAGTTACCATCCTCGCAGCCCGGGCGGTTAAGCCAAGGCCCCCGTCCTTCCTGCCGTCACGTACCACTCACAAAACCAAAAATGAAGTTGTGAATGAGTCGTTGCGACGATCAACAGGAGGTTAACGGTGTGATTAGCATCAGGTACCTCGGGGTCGCTACGCCCCGTACTGCGCCGGACACCTGGCCGGACACAGCCCCTGAGGGAACCCAGATGCGGGCATAAACCAGACCTAACCCAGACCTAACCGGTGTTACCCTATAAAATATTAATTGAAACCAGGTTTATTTGTCTGGATCAGTGTGGCACCACATAACTACGCGATTCAAACCCGAAAAACCCCAGGATCGGGCAAACAAGTATGCGAAGAAGGCAAAATCATGGGCCAGATACGGGCATACCCCAGACCTAACCCAGACCTAACCGGTGTTATCCTCTAAAATGTGGATCGAAACCTGGTTTAGTTGACTGTTTCTATGTGGTAGCACCCTACTACGTGATTCAAACCAGAGAAAACCAAGGATCCGGCCAACAAGTATGCGGAAGAGGCAAAATCATGACCCAGATACGGGCATAACCCAGACCTAACCCAGACCTATCCGGTGTTATCCTCTAAAATATGCATCGGAACCTGGTTTAATTGACTGTTTCAATGTGGTACCACATTACTACGTGATCCAAACTCGAAGAAACCCCGGGATCTGGCCAACAAGTTTTCGAAAAAGGCGAAAGTATAAGCCAGATGCGGGCATATCCCAGACCTAACCCAGACCTAACCGGTGTTATCCTATGAAATATTGATTGAAACCAGGTTTATTTGTCTGTATCAGTGTGGCACCACATTACTACGTGATCCAAACACGAAAAAACGCACGATCTGACCAACAAGTATGCGGAAAAAGCATAATCATGAGCCAGATGCGGGCATGACCCAGACCTAACCCAGACCTATCCGGTGTTATCCTATAAAATATTGATCGAAACCAGGTATAATTGACTGTTTCAATGTGGTACCACATTACTACGTGATCCAAACCCGAAGAAACCCCGGGATCTGGCCAACAAGTTTTCGAAAAAGGCGGAAGTATAAGCCAGATGCGGGCATATCCCAGTCGTAACACAGACCTATCCGGTGTTATCCTCTAAAATATGCATCGAAACCTGGTTTAATTGACTGTTTCAATGTGGTACCACATTACTACGTGATCCAAACCCCATGAAACCCCGGGATCTGGCCAACAAGTTTTCGAAAAAGGCCAAAGTATAAGCCAGATGCGGACATGTCCCAGACCTAACCCAGACCTAACCGGTGTTATCCTATAAAATATTGATTGACACCAGGTTTATTTGTCTGTTTCTGTGTGGTACAACATTACTACGTTATTCAAACCAGAAAATACCCGGGATCTGACCAACAAGTATGCGGAGAAAGCAAAATCATGAGCCAGATGCGGGCATATCCCAGATCTAACCCAGACCTAACCGGTGGTATCCTATGAAATATTGATTGAAACCAGGTTTGTTTGTCTGTTTCAGGGTGGTACCACATTACTACGTGATTGAAACCAGAACAAACACGGGATCTGGCCAAAAAGTCTGCGGACAAGGCAAAATCAAGAGCCAGATGCGGGCATATCCCAGACGTAACACAGGCCTAACCGGTGTTATCCTATAAAATATTATTTGAAACCTGGTTTATTTGTCTGTTTCTGTGTGGTACAACATTACTACGCGATTCGAGCCAGATAAAACCCGGGATCTGACCAACAAGTATGCGGAAAAGGCAAAATCATGAGCCAGGTGCGGGCATAACCCAGACCTAACCCAGACCTAACCGGTGTTATCCTATAAAATATTGATCGAAACCAGGTTTAATTGACTTCTTCAGTGTGGTACCACATGACTACGTGATTCAAGCCCGAAGAAACCCAGGATCTGGACAACAAGTTTGCGAAAAAGGCAAAAACATGAGCCAGATGCGGGCATGACCCAGACCTAACCCAGACCTAACCTGTGTTATCCCATAAAATATTGATTGAAACCAGGTTTATTTGTCTGTTTCAGGGTCGTACCACATTACTACGTGATTGAAACCAGAAAACACACGGGATCTGGCCAACAAGTATGCGGACAAGGCAAAATCATGAGCCAGATGCGGGCATAACCCAGATCTAACCCAGACCTAACCGGTGTTATCCTATAAAATATTGATTGAAACCAGGTTTATTTGTCTGTTTCAGGGTGGTACCACATTACTACGTGATTGAAACCAGAACAAACACGGGATCTGGCCAAAAAGTCTGCGGACGAGGCATAATCAAGAGCCAGATGCGGGCATATCCCAGACGTAACACAGGCCTAACCGGTGTTATCCTATAAAATATTATATAATACCTGGTTTATTTGTCTGTTTCTGTGTGGTACCACATTACTACGCGATTCGAGCCAGATAAAACCCGGGATCTGACCAACAAGTATGCGGAAAAGGCAAAATCATGAGCCAGATGCGGGCATAACCCAGACCAAACCCAGACCTATCCGGTGTTATCCTATAAAATATTAATTGAAACCTGGTTTATTTGTCTGTTTCTGTGTGGTACCACATTACTACGTGATTGATACCAGAACAAACACGGGATCTGACCAACAAGTATGCGGAAATGCATAATCATGAGCCAGATGCGGGCATAACCCAGACCTAACTCAGACCTAACCGGTGTTATCCTATAAAATATTGATCGAAACCAGGTTTAATTGACTTCTTCAGTGTGGTACCACATGACTACGTGATTCAAGCCCGAAGAAACCCAGGATCTGGACAACAAGTTTGCGAAAAAGGCAAAAACATGAGCCAGATGCGGGCATGACCGAGACCTAACCCAGACCTAACGTGTGTTATCCCATAAAATATTGATTGAAACCAGGTTTATTTGTCTGTTTCAGTGTGGTACCACATTACTACGTGATTGAAACCAGAAAATACACGGGATCTGGCCAAAAAGTATGCGGACAAGGCAAAATCATGAGCCAGATGCGGGCATATCCCAGACTTAACACAGGCCTAACAGGTGTTATGCTGTAAAATATTGATCGAGACCACGTTTAATTGACTTCTCCAGTGTGGTACCACATTACTACGTGATCCAAACTCGAAGAAACCCCGGGATCTGGCCAACAAGTTTTCGAAAAAGGCGAAAGTATAAGCCAGATGCGGGCATAACCCAGACGTAACACAGACCTAACAGGTGTCATCCTGTAAAATATTGGTCGAAACCAGGTTTAATTGATTTCTTCAGTGTGGTACCACATGATTACGTGATTCAAACCCGAAGAAACCCAGGATCTGGCCAAGAAGTATGCGGAAAACGCAAAATCATGAGCCAGATGCGGGCATGACCCAGACCTAACCCAGACCTATCCGGTGTTATCCTATAAAATATTGTCGAAACGTGGTTTAATTGACTGTTTCAATGTGGTACCACATTACTACGTGATCCAAACCCGAAGAACCCCGGGATCTGGCCAACAAGTTTTCGAAAAAGGCAGAAGTATAAGCCAGATGCGGGCATATCCCAGTCGTAACACAGACCTATCCGGTGTTATCCTATAAAATATTATTTGAAACCTGGTTTATTTGTCTGTTTCTTTGTGGTACAACATTACTACGCGATTCGAGCCAGATAAACCCCGGGATCTGACAAACAAGTATGCAGAAAAGGCAAAATCATGAGCCAGATGCGGGCATAACCCAGAACTAACCCAGACCTAACCGGTGTTATCCTATAAAATATTGATCGAAACCAGGTTTAATTGACTTCTTCAGTGTGGTACCACATGACTACGTGATTCAAGCCCTAAGAAACCCAGGATCTGGACAACAAGTTTGCGAAAAAGGCAAAATCATGAGCCAGACGCGGGCATAACCCAGATCTAACCCAGACCTAACCGGTGTTGTCCTATAAAATATTGATTGAAACCAGGTTTATTTGTCTGTTTCAGGGTGGTACCACATTACTGCGTGATTGAAACCAGAACAAACACGGGATCTGGCCAAAAAGTCTGCGGACAAGGCATAATCAAGAGCCAGATGCGGGCATATCCCAGACGTAACACAGGCCTAACCGGTGTTATCCTATAAAATATTATTTGAAACCTGGTTTATTTGTCTGTTTCTGTGTGGTACCACATTACTACGCGATTCGAGCCAGATAAAACCCGGGATCTGACCAACAAGTATGCGGAAAAGGCAAAATCATGAGCCAGATGCGGGCATAACCCAGATCTAACCCAGACCTAACCGGTGTTATCATGTAAAATATTGATTGAAACCAGGTTTATTTGGCTGTTTCAGGGTGGTACCACATTACTACGTGATTGAAACCAGAAAACACACGGGATCTGGCCAACAAGTATGCGGACAATGCAAAATCATGAGCAAGATGCGGGCATATCCCAGTCGTAACACAGACCTATCCGGTGTTATCCTCTAAAATATGGATCGGAACCTGGTTTAATTCACTGTTTCAATGTGGTACCACATTACTACGTGATTCAAACCCGAAGAAACCCAGGATCTCGCCAACAAGTTTTCGAAAAAGGCGAAAGTATGAGCCCGATGCGCGCATATCCCAGACCTAACTCAGACCTAACCGGTGTTATCCCCTAAAATACAGATCGAATCCAGGTTTAATTGACTGTTACTGTCTGATACTACATTACTACGTGATTCAAAACCGGAAAAACCCAGGATCTGGCCAACAAGTATGCGAAGAAGGCAAAATCATGAGCCTGATACGGGCATACCCCAGACCATACCGGTGTTATTCTCAAAAATATTCATCGAAATCAGGCTTAATTGACTGTCTCAGTGTGGTTCCAAATTACTACGTGAGTCAACCCAGAGAAAACCCAGGATCTGGCCAACAAATTTGCGAAAAAGGCAAAATCATGAGCCAGATGCGGGCATATCCCAGACCTAACCCAGACCTAACCGGTGTTATCCTATAAAATATTTATTGAAACCAGGTTTATTTGTCTGTTTCAGTGTGGTTCCACATTACTACGTGAATCAAACCAGAAAAAACCCGGGGCCTGACCAACAATGATGCGGAAAAGGCAAAATCATGAGACAGATACGGGCATAACCCAGACCTAACCGGTGTTAACCCCTAAAATACAGATCGAATCCAGGTTTAATTGACAGTTACTGTCTGGTACTACATTACTACGTGATTCAAAACCGGAAAAACCCAGGATCTGACCAACAAGAATGCGAAGAAGGCAAAATCATGAGCCAGATACGGGCGTAACCCAGACCATACCGGTGTTATCCTCAAAAATATTCATCGAAATCAGGCTTAATTGACTGCCTCTGTGTGGTACCATATTACTACGTGATTCAACCCAGAGAAAACCAAGGATCTGGCCAAGAAGTTTGCGAAAAAGGCAAAATCGTGAGGCAGATGCGGGCATAACCCAGACCTAACCCAGACTTAACCGGTGTTATCCTATAAAATATTGATCGAAACCAGGTTTAATTGACTTCTTCAGTGTGGTACCACATGACTACATGATTGAAACCAGAAAACACACGGGATCTGGCCAACAAGTATGCTGACAAGGCAAAATCATGAGCCAGTTGCGGGCATGTCCCAGACGTAACACAGACCTGACAGGTGTTATCCTATAAAATATTGATCGAAACCAGGTTTAATTGACTTCTTCAGTGTGGTACCACATGATTACGTGATTCAAACCCGAAAAAACGCAGGATCTGGCCAATAAGTTTGCGAAAAAGGCAAAATCATGAGCCAGATGCGGGCATGACCCAGATCTAACCCAGACCTAACCGGTGTTATCATGTAAAATATTGATTGAAACCAGGTTTATTTGGCTGTTTCAGTGTGGTACGACATTACTACGTGATTGAAACCAGAAAACACACGGGATCTGGCCAACAAGTATGCGGGCAAGGCAAAACCATGAGCCAGATGCGGGCATAACCCAGATCTAACCCAGACCTAACCGGTGTTATCCTATAAAATATTGATTGAAACCAGGTTTAGTTGACTTCTTCAATGTGGTACCACATTACTACGTGATTGAAACCAGAAAACACACGGGATCTGGCCAACAAGTATGCGGACAATGCAAAATCATGAGCCAGATGCGGGCATATCACAGTCGTAACACAGACCTATCCGCTGTTATGCTCTGAAATATGCTTCGAACCCTGGTTTAATTGACTGTTTCAATGTGGTACCACATTACTACGGGATCCAAACTCGAAGAAACCCCGGGATCTGGCCAACAAGTTTTCGAAAAAGGCGAAAGTATAAGCCAGATGCGGGCATATCCCAGACCTAACCAAGACCTAACCGGTGTTATCCTATGAAATATTGATTGAAACCAGGTTTATTTGTCTGTATCAGTGTGGTACCACATGATTGCCTGATTCAAACCCGAAGAAACCCAGGATCTGGCCAACAAGTATGCGGAAAAAGCAAAATCATGAGCCAGATGCGGGCATGACCCAGACCTAACCCAGACCTATCCGGTGTTATCCTATAAAATATTGATCGAAACCAGGTTTAATTGACTGTTTCAATGTGGTACCACATTACTACGTGATCCAAACCCGAAGAAACCCCGGGATCTGGCCAACAAGTTTTCGAAAAAGGCGGAAGTATAAGCCAGATGCGGGCATATCCCGGTCGTAACACAGACCTATCCGGTGTTATCCTCTAAAATATGCATCGAAACCTGGTTTAATTGACTGCTTCAATGTGGTACCACATTACTACGTGATCCAAACCCCAAGAAACCCCGGGATCTGGCCAACAAGTGTTCGAAAAAGGCGAAAGTATAAGCCAGATGCGGGCATATCCCAGACCTAACCCAGACCTAACCTGTGTTATCCTATAAAACATTGATTGACACCAGGTTTATTTGTCTGTTTCTGTGTGGTACCACATTACTACGTTATTCAAACCAGAAAAAACCCGGGATCTGACCAACAAGTATGCGGAAAAAGCAAAATCATGAGCCAGGTGCGGGCATATCCCAGATGTAACACAGACCTAACAGGTGCTATCCTATAATATATTGATCGAAACCTAGTTTAATTGACTTCTTCAGTGTGATACCACATGATTACGTGATTCAAACCCGAAGAAACCCAGGATCTGGCCAACAAGTTTGCGAAAAAGGCAAAATCATGAGCCAGATGCGTGCATAACCCAGATCGAACCCAGACCTAACCGGTGGTATCCTATGAAATATTGATTGAAACCAGGTTTAACTCACTGTTTCAGTGTGATATCACATTACTGCTTGATCCAAACCAGAAATAACACACGATCATCCCAACAAGTATGCGAAAAATGCGATTGAATGAGCTAGATGATGGGGACTACCAGACCTCACCCAGACCTAACCGGTGCTATCCTCTAAAATGTTGATCGAATCCAGGTTCAACTCAGTGTTTCAGTGTGGTATCACATTACTACGTGATCCAAACCAGAAAAAAGCCCAGGATCAGGCTAACAGTTATGCGAAGAATTCGAAAGTATGAGACAGATGAGGGCACATCTCAGACGTAACCCAGACCTAACCGGTGTTATCCTGTAAAATAGTGATCGAATTCAGGTTTGATCGACTGTTTTAGTGTGGTACCACATTACTACGTGATCCAAACCAGAAAAAAACCCTGGATCTTGCCAACAAGTATGCGAAAAATGCGAATGTATGAGCTAGATGATGGGGAATACCAGATCTTACCCAGACCTAACCGGTGTTATCCTCTAAAATGTTGATCGAATCCAGGTTCAACTCACTGTCTCAGTGTGGTATCATATTACTACGTGATCCAAACCAGAAAAAGCCCACGATCTGGCCAACAAGTATGCGAAGAATGCGAAAGTATGGTCCAGATGATTGCACATACCAGATCTAACACAAACCTAACCGGTGTTATCCGCTAAAATGTTGATCGAATCCAAGTTAAATTGACTGTTTCCGTGTGGTATCATATTACTACGTGATCCAAACCAGAAAAAAACCCAGGATCTTGCCAAGAAGTATGCGAAAAACACGAAAGTATGAACCAGATCATGGCAAATACTAGACCTAACCCAGACCTAACCGGTGTTATACTCTAAAATGTTGATCGAATTCAGGTTTAACTCACTGTTTCAGTGTGGTATCACATTACTACGTGATCCAAACCAGAAAAAGCCCACGATCTGACCAACAAGTATGCGAAGAATGCGAAAGTATGGTCCAGATGATTGCAAATACCAGATCTAACACAAACCTAACCGGTGTTATCCGCTAAAATGTTGATCGAATCCAAGTTTAATTGACTGTTTCCGTGTGGTACCACCTTACTACGTGATCCAAACCTGAAAAAGCCCAGGATCAGGCCAACAGGTATGCGAAGAATTCGAAAGTATGAGACAGATGAGGGCACATCTCAGACGTAACCCAGCCCTAACCGGTGTTATCCTGTAAGCTATTGATCTAATTCAGGTTTGATCGACTGTTTTAGTGTGATACCACATTACTGCGTGATCTAAACCACAAGAAAACCCTGGATCTTGCCAGCAAGTATGCGAAAAATGCGAAAGTATGAGCCAGATAATTGCAAATCCAAGACCTAACACAGACCTAACCGGTGTTATCCTCTAAAATGTCGATCGAATCCAAGTTTAATTGACTGTTTCAGTGTGGTACCACATGACAACATGATCCATACCAGAAATATCCCAGGATGTGTCCAACTAATATGCGAAAATTGCGAAAGTATGAGCTGGATGATGGGGAATACCAGACCTTACCCAGTCCTAACCGGCGTTATCCTCTAAAATGTTGATCGGATCCAGGTTTAACTCACTGTTTCAGTGTGGTATCACATTACTACGTGATGCAAAGCAGAAAAAACCCAGGATCATCACAACAAGTGTGCGAAAAATGCGAAAGTGTGAGCCAGATGATGGCAAATACCAGACCAAACCCAGACCTAACCGGTGTTATCCTCTAAAATAGTGATCGAATTCAGGTTTAATCGACTGTTTCAGAGTGGTACCACATTGCTACGTGATTCAAACCTTAAAAAGCACTGGATCTGGCCAACAAGTATGCGAAAATGCGAAAGTATGAGCCAGATGAGGGCAAAACCCAGACCTTACCCAGACCTAACCGGTGTTATCCTGTAAACTATTGATCTAATTCAGGTTTGATCGGCTGTTTTAGTGTGGTACCACATTACTGCGTGATCTAAACCAGAAAAAACCCTGGATCTTGCCAGCAAGTATGCGAAAAATGCGAAAGTATGAGCTAGATGATTGGGAATACCAGACCTTACCCAGTCCTAACCGGCGATATCCTCTGAAATATAGTTCGAGATCAGGTTTAATTGACAGTTTCAATGTGGCACCACATTACTACGTGATCCAAACCAGATAAAACCCAGGATCTGGTCAACAAGTATGCGAAGAATGCGAAAGTATGAGCCAGATGATTGCAAATAACAGGCCTAACACAAACCTAACCGGTGATAACCTCTAAGATATAGATCGAATCCAGGTTTAGTTGACTGTTTCCGTGTGGCACCACATTACTACGTGATTCAAACCAGAAAAAGCCCAGGATCAGGCGAACAGGTATGCGAAGAATTCGCAAGTATGAGACAGATGATGGGGAATACCAGATCTTACCCAGACCTAACCGGTGTTATCCTCTAAAATGTTGATCGAATCCAGGTTCAACTCACTGTCTCAGTGTGGTATCATATTACTACGTGATCCAAACCAGAAAAAAACCCAGGATCTTGCGAAGAAGTATGCGAGAAATGCCAAAGTATGAGCCAGATGTGGGCCAATTCCAGACCTAACCCAGACCTAACCGGTGTTATCCTCTAATCTATTGATCGAAACCAGGTTTAATTGACTGCTTCATTGCGGTAACGCATTACTACGTTAACCGAACCAGAAAAAAACCAGGATCTCCCCAACAACTATGCGAAATATGCGAAAGTATGAGCCAGATGATAGCAAATACCAGGCCTAACACAAACCTAACAGGTGGTATCCTCTAAGATATACATCGAGTCCAGGTTTGATTGCTGTTTCGGTGTGGTACCACATTGCTACGTGACCGAAACAAGAAAAAACCTAGGACCTGGCCAATAAGTATGCGAAAAATGCGAATGCATGAGACAGATGCGGGCACAACCCAGACCTAAGCCAGTTCAATCTGGCGTTATCCTCTGAAATATTTATCGAGACCAGGTTTAATTGAGTGCTTCATTGTGGTACCGCAATACTACATGTTCCAAACCAGAAAAAACCAAGGATCTGGCCATCAAGTATGCGAAGAATGCGAAAGTATGAGCCAGATGATTGCAAATAAAAGGCCTAACACAAACCTAACCGGTGATAACCTCTAAGATATAGATCGAATCCAGGTTTAATTGACTGTTTCCGTGTGGTACCACATTACTTCGTGATCCAAACCAGAAAAAGCCCAGGATCAGGCGAACAGGTATGCGAAGAATTCGCAAGTATGAGACAGATGATGGGGAATACCAGATCTTACCCAGACCTAACCGGTGTTATCCTCTAAAATGTTGATCGAATCCAGGTTCAACTCACTGTCTCAGTGTGGTATCATATTACTACGTGATCCAAACCAGAAAAAGCCCACGATCTGGCCAACAAGTATGCGAAGAATGCGAAAGTATGGTCCAGATGATGGCAAATACCAGACCAAACCCAGACCTAACCGGTGTTATCCTCTAAAATATTGATCGAATCCAGGTTTAACTCACTGTTTCAGTGTGATATCACATTACTACTTGATCCAAACCAGAAATAACACACGATCATCCCAACAAGTATGCGAAAAATGCGATTGTATGAGCTAGATGATGGGGACTACCAGACCTCACCCAGACCTAACCGGTGCTATCCTCTAAAATGTTGATCGAATCCAGGTTCAACTCAGTGTTTCAGTGTGGTATCACATTACTACGTGATCCAAACCAGAAAAAAGCCCAGGATCAGGCTAACAGTTATGCGAAGAATTCGAAAGTATGAGACAGATGAGGGCACATCTCAGACGTAACCCAGACCTAACCGGTGTTATCCTGTAAAATACTGATCGAATGCTGGTTTAATCGACTGTTTTAGTGTGCTACAACATTACTACGTGAACCAGACCAGAAAAAACCCTGGATCTTGCCAACAAGTATGCGAAGAATGCGAAAGTATGAGCCAGATCATGGCAAATACCAAACCTAACCCAGACCTAACCGGTGTTATACTCTAAAATGTTGATCGAATCCAGGTTTAACTCACCGTTTCAGTGTGATATCACATTACTACTTGATCCAAACCAGAAATAACACACGATCGTCCCAACAAGTATGCGAAAAATGCGATTGTATGAACTTGATGATGGGGAATATCAGACCTCACCCAGACCTAACTGGTGTTATCCTCTAAAATGTCGATCGAATCCAAGTTTAATTGACTGTTTCTGTGTGGTACCACAATACTTCGTGATCCAAACCAGAAAAAACCTAGGACCTGGCAAACAAGTATGCGAGAAATGCCAAAGTATGAGCCAGATGTGGGCCAATTCCAGACCTAAACGGTGTTATCCTCTAATCTATTGATCGAAACCAGGTTTAATTGACTGCTTCATTGTGGTAACGCATTACTACGTTAACCGAACCAGAGAAAAACCAGGATCTCCCCAACAACTATGCGAAATATGCGAAAGTATGAGCCAGATGATAGCAAATACCAGGCCTAACACAAACCTAACAGGTGGTATCCTCTAAGATATACATCGAGTCCAGGTTTGATTGCTGTTTCGGTGTGGTACCACATTGCTACGTGACCGAAACAAGAAAAAACCTAGGACCTGGCCAATAAGTATGCGAAAAATGCGAATGCATGAGACAGATGCGGGCACAACCCAGACCTAAGCCAGTTCAATCTGGCGTTATCCTCTGAAATATTTATCGAGACCAGGTTTAATTGACTGCTTCATTGTGGTACCGCATTACTACATGTTCCAAACCAGAAAAAACCAAGTATCTGGCATCAAGTATGCGAAGAATGCGAAAGTATGAGCCAGATGATTGCAAATAAAAGGCCTAACACAAACCTAACTGGTGATAACCTCTAAGATAAAGATCGAATCCAGGTTTAATTGACTGTTTCCGTGTGGTACCACTTTACTACGTGATCCAAACCAGAAAAAGCCCAGGATCAGGCGAACAGGTATGCGAAGAATTCGAAAGTATGAGACAGATCCCCTCAGGGGCTGCCAGCCTTTCAGCTGCAGTACGGGCTTAACGAACCCGGGGTACCCGAGTCATGCACACACCGTAAGCCTCCTGTTGGTCGTCACAACGACCCATTCACAATTCCCTATTGGTTTTGTGAATGGTACGTGACGGCAGGAGGAACGGGGGTCTTGGCTTAACCGCCTGGGCCACGAGTATGGCGACTCTATAAAATCGCCCTCCAATCCTAAGCTATGGTGCGCGGTGATGGGATGCATGGTTGGGGGAGAAGGCCCAATCCCAAGCGACCACCTCCGGGGAACCTGCCGAACCCCCGGAGTATTAGGCTTACCCGGGTAAGGCGGCTCTGCCCGGGCGGACCTTTATTTCCGACCATCTCGTGGGACTATTATGGACACAGAAAATAAAATGGGGATGGGGCGGGTTTTGCCGGTTGGGGAGGACGGAGACGGGGTTGGGGTTAGGGTGGCGGCGCTCGCGCCCCACTCAGCGCCAGGTCCGGCTTCGTGGAGGGTGGAGGAGGACGACGAGACGGCGTCGGTCTCGTCCTTCTCCTCCAGCACGAGCCACATAGGCTCTAAGAGGAAGAGGACGGGGCAGGCCGTCGTCGAGGTGGGCGGGGCGATGAGCCCGTCGGTGAGGCTGAGTTGCCTCAGGGACGAGGTGACCGAGGAGATATCGGAGAGGATCTCCTCGTCCCTGAGGCGGGTGGAGAAAGTCGCCGCTGCCTGCGCCTTTAAGGGGCAGAAAAGCGGTGGCGCGGAGGCCCTGAAGGCCGCGGCGGAGGAAATGAGGGAGGCGGCGTGGGAGCTCAGAGGGCGGAACGCCCGTCTGCAGCTCCTGTTGGAGGAGGAGCGACAGGGGAGGAGGAGGGCAGAGGCGCTGTGGAACAGCGCGGCCCTCCCTCCCATCCTCCCTCCTCCTCCACCGCCGCGTCCCTCGGCGGTGGTAAATAAGCGGAGTGCGGCGGCAGTGGTGCGGGGCACCGCGGGCCCCTCCACCCGCACTCCGCCCGTGAAGAAGTAGATCGTCAGTAGATCGTCTTCTGAGGAGGATTGGGGACATGATTGATGGCAAGCTGGCCGCCTTCCGGGAGGAGCTCCTCGCCGGAAGAGCGGTCAGCAGGAAGGCGGTGCCTCCCCGACCTGTTCCGGTACAGTCGGGGAAGGCAAAGAAGGGCGGAGTGAAGGCTCCGCCCAGCGTTGCGGCACCAGGGCCCCGGGTCGCGACCCCCAAGGGGGGTGGTGTACCCGTGGTCGCGGTGGTCGCGTCCTCCACGGCACCCTCCCAAGGGGGGGTGGCGTGGAGTGAGGTGGTGGGGCGGAAGGCGAAGCGGGCGGCGAGGCAGGCCTCGCAACCGCAGCCTCCGCCTCCGCCGCCGGCGGCCAAGGTAAAGGCCGCGAAGGTCGGGAAGGCACGACCAGGTCGTCCCCCAAAAACGGCAGCGGTGACGCTGACCGTTGCGCAGGGGGGCGACCTGACCCTCGCGGAGGCGATGCGGCTCGCCAGGGAGAATATCTCCCTGGAAGAGCTGGGCATCGCCTCCGTGAGGGCGAAGAGGGCCATGACCGGGGGTCTCTTGCTGGAGATCCCCGGTGCAGAAGGCGGCGCGAAGGCGGATCGTCTCGCCCAGAGGCTCCGGGAGCAGCTGGGCGAGCGAGGTGTCCGGGTCGCCCGGCCCACGAAGCGCACGGAGATGCGCGTTTGTGGGCTGGACGACTCGGTCAGCGCACAGGATGTGTCCCGTGCCCTTGCGAGGGCGGGGGACTGTCCTGTGGAGGACCTGCGGATCGGAGAGATCCGCAGGTCGCCCTCCGGCCTCGGGTCGGTGTGGGCCCGGTGCCCCCTCTCCGCCGCCCGTAAGGTGGCGGAATCCGGGAGGGTGTTGGTGGGGTGGGTTTCGGCGCGAGTGGAAATCCTCGCGCCGCGCCCGCTCCAGTGTCACCGCTGCCTCGAATTGGGGCACGTGAGGCAGTGGTGCACCTCGCCGGTGGACCGCAGCGGTCAGTGTTACCGCTGCGGTGCCAAAGAGCACCGTGCGAGCCAGTGCTCGGCGGCCCCCCACTGCCCGCTGTGTGCGGACATGGGGAGGCCAGCCGATCACAGGGTGGGGAGCAAGAAGTGCTCCCCCCCCTCCCGGAAGGAGAGGAAGAGGCGGGCTGCACCGGCTCCGGTGCCGAGGGCGGTGGCATCGTCCTCCATGGAGGTGGACGGTGCTACGGGGACGGACGGCCGGGAGGAGGCTGGCGCGGCCATTAATTAATGCCGCCCCGCCTCCTCCTCCAGGCCAACCTCAACCACTGCCGCGCGGCACAGGACTTGATGTCCCAAGTCCTCGCGGAGTGGGGGGTTGGCCTGGCGGTCGCCGCCGAGCCGTACCGCGTCCCTGATCACCCTCATTGGGTGGGCGACGCGGACGGCTTGGTGGCGACGGTATGGGGAGGGGGCGACGGGTCCCCACCGTTCTCCTTGTTGGAGCGCGGTCGGGGATTCGTCGCCGTGGACTGGGGGGGAGTCGCAGTGGTGGGGTGCTACATTTCGCCCCGTAGCGGTCACGCTGCGTTCGAGCTGTACTTGGCCGAGGTCGCGGCATGCGTGCAGCGCTACGCGGCCCGGCCGGTGCTGGTCCTGGGGTATTTTAATGCCAAGTCGGTGGCTTGGGGATCCCCCAGGACCTCCGTTCGCGGCGGGATCCTGGGCGATTGGGCGGCAGGGCTCGACCTCCGGGTATTGAACCGGGGGTCGGAGCATACATGCGTGCGGCGATATGGGGGGTCCATCGTGGATGTTGGATTCGCGACCCCCAACGCCGTGCGCATGGTGTCGGGTTGGCACGTGGTCGCGGGGGCAGAGACGCTCTCCGATCACCGGTACATCCGGATGGAGGTCTCTGCCGCCGCGAGTGCATCCCGACACGGCCGCCTGCGTGGCACCCCACCACGCCGCTGGGCGCTTCGGCGCCTGGACAAGGACGCCCTGATGGCAGCTGCCCTCGCTGCAACTTGGCCGCAGGGAGCGGCCGAGTTGCCGAGCATAGAGGAGGAGGTCGCCCGGCTCGGAGCATTGGTCGCGGGTATTTGCGACGCGGCGATGCCTCGAGTCGGGCGGGCTTCTCCTCGCCGGGCGGTGTACTGGTGGTCGGACGCGATCGCGGAGTTGCGAGTCGCGACTGTCCGCGCCCGACGCCAGTACACCCGCGCGCGCCGTCGTCAACGTACAGGCGACGGCGTGGCGCGAGCGAGGGCAGCCGATGACCTGTATGGAGCATACCGCGTGGCGCGGGTTGCTCTGCAGGTCGCCATCAAACGGGCCAAGACCCAGGCATGGAAGGAGCTCCTCCAGACCCTTGATGACGATCCATGGGGGCGCCCATATAAGGTGGTGCTGAATAAGCTCCGCCCGTGGGCGCCCCCCGTCACCGAGGGTCTTGACCCCCGGCTGCTGGAGGACGTGGTCAATACACTCTTCCCAATTGGGGAGAGGGGACCGCGTCCTCCGGCGGCGGCGGCTGTCCCAGTGGAGTGGACGGCCGAGCTGGGGGTCACGCAGGAGGAGCTGGCAGCGGCCATCAGACGGCTCGGGGTTCGTAACACGGCCCCGGGTCCGGATGGTGTGCCCGGCCGGGTTTGGGTCTTGACCCAGGGCGTCCTTGGGGCCGACCTCAGGCGGTTGTTCGACCGCTGCCTGAGGGACGGGCGATTCCCCCCCAGTTGGAAGGTGGCGAGGATGGTCCTCCTCCGGAAGGAGGGTCGGCCCGCGGAGTCTCCCTCCGCATACCGGCCCATTTGTCTCCTCGACGAGGTGGGCAAGCTCTTCGAGCGTGTGATTGCTGCCCGCCTCGTCGAGCACCTGTCGCGGGGTGATCCCGGTCTGGCCGACTGCCAGTTCGGTTTCCGGGGGGGCCGATCGACTATCGACGCGATAGGTCGTGTGAGGGCCCTCTCGGAGGCGGCCGTCTCCCGGGGAGGGGTGGCATTGGCAATATCCTTGGATATTGCCAATGCCTTTAACACCCTCCCCTGGGAAGAGATAAGGAGGGGACTCGAATATCATCGGGTCCCCCCTTGTCTCAGGGCGGTCGTCGGGGATTATCTCCGCGGCAGGTGGATCGAGTATCCGGGCCGGGATGGTGATATGCGGAGGGAGGTGTACTGCGGTGTTCCGCAGGGGTCGGTCCTCGGGCCACTCCTGTGGAACATCGCGTACGACTCGGTGTTGCGGGCCGGCCTCCCCGACGGCGTCAGCACGGTGTGTTATGCGGATGACACACTGGTGCTGGCCGTCGGGGCGCACTGGGGGAGGGCCATGCGTCGCGCGGAGGAGGGGTCGCAACGCGTCGTCGACCGGATCAGGGGGATGGGGATGACGGTGGCGCTCCATAAGACCGAGGTGATTGCGTTTCATTCACCTCGGCAGGATCCGCCACCCCCCCTGATTCGGGTGGGTGGGGCTGACATCGAGGTGAAGCCCCAGATCAGGTATCTAGGGCTGATCCTCGATAGCCACTGGCGTTTCGAGAAGCATTTCCGCTGCCTGGTCCCCCGGTTGGAAAGGATGGTTGCGGCTCTGGGCCGGATCCTGCCCAACCTGGGGGGCCCGGCGGGCCGAGTTCGTCGCCTCTATGTGGCAATGGTCCAGTCGGTGGCCCTATACGGGGCCCCCGTCTGGGCGGACGACCTGGCTGCCTCCCGGCGCAGCATGACTATGCTGCGTCGGGTGCAGAGGCGCATGGCGCTCAGGGTCGTCCGCGGGTATCGGACCATGTCACATGAGGCGGCGACGGTTCTAGCGGGGATGCCGCCCATGGACCTGCTCGCGCGGTCGCACGCGGTGATGTACCGGCACCGCGTCGACCGTCGCGCGGGGGTGGGGGCGGTCCCGGGCGGGCAGGAACCTGCTTGGGGCGATTTGAAGCGCCAGGCCCGGCAGTCCGTGTTGCTCGCGTGGCAGGAGCGGCTGGCTCTGCCAACCGCGGGGCACCGGACTGTCGGGGCTGTTCGGCCACTCCTGAAGGAGTGGCTGGACAGAGGCCATGGCAGCCTCACCTACCGGCTGGCACAGGTATTTTCCGGGCATGGCAGCTTCGGAAGATACCTGTGCCGGATAGGGAAGGAGCCGACGGCGCGTTGCTGCCACTGCGACGCTGAGCAGGACACGGCGGATCATACCCTGGAGGTATGCCCCGCGTGGGAGGGGGAGCGCCGTGTCCTGGTCGGCGTCGTCGGGCGGGATGTCTCGCTGCCGGGCGTGGTGCGCGCCATGCTCGGCAGCGAGGAGAAGTGGAGGGCCGTGGCCTCCTTCTGCGAGAACGTAATGTTGCAGAAGGAGGCCGCGGGGAGGGAGCGCGAGCTTCAGCGGCGCACTGAAGCTCGCGCTCGTGCGGTGGCCCGAGGTCGTCGCCCGGTCGCGAGGCGTCGCGGGCGGCTGCCTCGGCGTGGCGGATGACCTAGGCTGGGAGGGGGGTCCTGAGGGGACCCTCCTCCCGCCAGGCGGCGCCGGGTCGGACCGGTTGGGGGTAGGAGTGCCTCCCCCTACCGGTCCGACGCAAGGGGAGGCACCCTCGGCGGTCTGGTGCGGCCATGAACGCCCGGCCGCCGAGGGGTGGAAACGGGGTCGCGGGCGGTTGCGAGTTGGGGCTCGCAGCCGCCACTAAACGCGGCCCCGGGACGGATAGCGGCGGGATGGAGTGGCCCCGTCCCGCCGCTATGAGGCAGTGTGTCTACTGGGGGGACCGATCGTCCCCCCGGGGGATGGGCGCGAAAGCGCGGGCACGGGGAGGATACCGGAAGAATGCTTCGGGCGATTCCCGGTATCCTCCCAAAGCGTGCCGAAGGGTCACCGTGGGGTTTTTAGTGGGTAGGTCCCGCGCCTGTCGTGGTACGGGCGCGGGGAATCCCACACACCCCTCCCACCTCTCCCCAAGGAGGTGGGAGGGAGTCTTTCGAAGATTTTCCCCACGACAAAAAAAAAAAAAAAAAAAAAAAAAAAAAGTATGAGACAGATGATTGCAAATAACAGGCCTAACACAAACCTAACCGGTGATAACCTCTAAGATATAGATCGAATCCAGGTTTAATTGACTGTTTCCGTGTGGTACCACATTACTACGTGATCCAAACCAGAAAGAGCCCAGGATCAGGCGAACAGGTATGCGAGGAATTCGAAAGTATGAGACAGATGAGGGCACATTTCAGACGTAACCCAGACCTAACTGGTGTTATCCTGCAAAATATTGATCGAATTCAGGTTTAATCGACTTTTTCAGTGTGGCACCACATTGCTACGTGATTCAAACCTGAAAAAGCACTGGATCTGGCCAACAAGTATGCGAAAATGCGAAAGTATGAGCCAGATGAGGGCAGAACCCAGACCATACCCAGACCTAACCGGTGTTATCCTCTAAAATCTTGATCGGATCCAGGTTCAACTCACTGTTTCTGTGTGGTATCATATTACTACGTGATCCAAACCAGAAGAAAAACCAGGATCTTGCCAAGAAGTTTGCGAAAAATGCGAAAGAATGAGCCAGATGCGGGCATAACCCAGACCTAACCCAGACCAAACTGGTGTTCTCCTCTGAAATAATGATCGAATCCAGGTTTAATTGGCTGCTTAATTCAGGTACCACATTACTACGTGATCCAAATCAGAAAAAGCCCAGAATCAGGCCAACAGGTATGCGAAGAATTCAAAAGTATGAGCCAGACGATTGCAAATCCAAGACCTAACACAGACCTAACCGGTGTTATCCTCTAAAATGTCGATCGAATCCAAGTTTAATTGACTGTTTCAGTGTGGTACCACATTACTGCGTGATCCAAACCAGAAAAAGCCCACGATCTGGCAAACAATTATGCGAAGAATGCGAAAGTATGGGCAAGATGATTGGAAATACCAGATCTAACACAAACCTAACCGGTGTTATCCGCTAAAATATTGATCGAATCCAAGTTTAATTGACTGTTTCTGTGTTGTACCACATTACTACGTGATCCAAACCAGAAAAAACCCAGGATCAGGCGAACATGTATGCGAAGAATTCGAAGGTATGAGACAGATGAGGGCACATTTCAGACGTAACCCAGACCTAACCGGTGTTATCCTGCAAAATATCGATCAAATTCAGGTTTAATCGACTGTTTCAGTGTGGAACCACATTGCTACGTGATTCAAACCTGAAAAGCACTGGATCTGGCCAACAAGTATGCGAAAATGCGAAGGTATGAGCCAGATGAGGGCAAATCCCAGACCTTACCCAGACCTAACCGGTGTTCTCCTCCGAAATAATGATCGAATCCAGGTTTAATTGACTGCTTAATTCAGGTACCACATTACTACGTGATCCAAATCAGAAAAAGCCCAGAATCAGGCCAACAGGTATGCGAAGAATGCAAAAGTAAGAGACAGATGGGGGCAAATCCAAGACCTAAGCCAGACCTATCTGGTGTTATCCTCTAAAATGTCGATCGAATCCAAGTTTAATTGACTGTTTCTGTGTGGTAACACAATACTTCGTGATCCAAACCAGAAAAAACCTAGGACCTGGCAAACAAGTATGCGAGAAATGCCAAAGTATGAGCCAGATGTGGGCCAATCCCAGACCTAACCGGTGTTATCCTGTAATCTATTGATCGAAACCAGGTTTAATTGACTGCTTCATTGTGGTAACGCATTACTACGTTAACCGAACCAGAAAAAAACCAGGATCTCCCCAACAACTATGCGAAATATGCGACAGTATAAGCCAGAAGATGCCACATACCAGACCTAACCCTGACCTAACCGGTGTTATCCTCTAAAATATAGATCGAAACAGGTTTAATTGACTGTTTCAGTGTGGTACCACATTACTACGTGATACAAACCAGAAAAAGCCCCAGATCTGGCCAAAAAGTATGCGAAAAATGCGAACGTATGAGCCAGATGAAGGCAAATCCCAGACATAATCGAGACCCAACAGGTGTTATCCTTTAAAATATTGATCGAGGCCAGATATAATTAACTGTTTCAGTGTGGTACCATATTACTACGTTATCCAAACCAGAAGAAAACCCAGGATCTGGCCAACAAGTATGCGAAAAATGCGAAAGTATGAGGCAGATGGTGTCAAATACCAGACATAACTGGTGTTATCTTTTAAAATATTGATCGGGGCCTGGCTTAATTGACTGTTTCATTGTGGTACCACATTACTACGTGATCCAAACCAGTAAAAGCCCAGGATCTGGCCAACAGGTATGCGAAAGATGCGACAGTATGAGCCAGATGAGGGCATATCCCAGACATAGACGAGACCTAACAGGTGTTGTCCTTTAAAATATTGATCGAGGCCTGGCTTAATTGACTGTTTCATTGTGGTACCACATTACTACGTGATCCAAACCAGTAAAAGCCCAGGATCTGGCCAACAGGTATGCGAAAGATGCGACAGTATGAGCCAGATGAGGGCATATCCCAGACATAGACGAGACCTAACAGGTGTTGTCCTTTAAAATATTGATCGAGGCCCGGTTGAATTGACTGTTTCAGTGTGGTACCACATTACTACGTGATCCAAACCAGAAAAAGCCCAGGATCTGGCTAACAGGAATGCGAATGATGCGAAAGTATGAGCCAGATAAGGGCAAATTCCAGACGTAACCCAGAACTAACCGGTGTTATCCTCTAAAATATAGATCGAACCAGGTTTAATTGACTGTTTCAGTGTGGTACCACATTACTACGTGATCCAAACCAGAAAAAGCCCAGGATCTGGCCAACAGGTATGCGAAAGATGCGAAAGTATGTGCCAGATGAGGGCAAATTCCAGACCTATCACACACCTAACCGGTGTTATCCTCTAACGTATTGATCAAATCCGGGTTTCATTGACTGTTTCAGTGTGGTACCACCTTACTACGTGATCCAAACCAGAAGAAAAACCAGGATCTGGCCAAGAAGTATGCGAGAAATGCGAACGTATGAGCCAGATGAAGGCAAATTCCAGACATAAACGTGACCCAACAGGTTTTGTCCTTTAAAATATTGATCGAGGCTAGATTTAATTGACTGTTTCAGTGTGGTACCACCACTTACTACGTTATCCAAACCAGAAGAAAACCCAGGATCTGGCCAACAAGTATGCGAAAAATGCGAAAGTATGAGGCAGATGGGGTCAAATACCAGACCTAACTGGTGTTATCTTTTAAAATATTGTCGGGACTGGCTTAATTGACTGTTTCAGTGTGCTACCAAATTACTACGTGATCCTAACCAGAAAAAGCCCAGGATCTGGCCAACAAGTATGCGAGAGTGCGAAAGTATGAGCCAGATGATTGCAAATACCAGACCTATCACACACCTAACCGATGTTATCCTCTAACGTATTGATCTAATCCGGGTTTCATTGACTGTTTCAACGTGGTACCACATGACTACGTGATCCAAACCAGAAAAAGCCCAGGATCTGGCCAACAAGTATGCGAGAGTGCGAAAGTATGAGCCAGATGATTGCAAATACCAGACCTATCACACACCAAACCGGTGTTATCCTGTAACGTATTGATCAAATCCGGGTTTCATTGACTGTTTCAACGTGGTACCACATGACTACGTGATCCAAACCAGAAAAAGCCCAGGATCTGGCCAACAAGTATGCGAGAGTGCGAAAGTATGAGCCAGATGATTGCAAATACCAGACCTATCACACACCAAACCGGTGTTATCCTGTAACGTATTGATCAAATCCGGGTTTCATTGACTGTTTCAACGTGGTACCACATGACTACGTGATCCAAACCAGAAAAAGCCCAGGATCTGGCCAACAAGTATGCGAGAGTGCGAAAGTATGAGCCAGATGATTGCAAATACCAGACCTATCACACACCTAACCGATGTTATCCTCTAACGTATTGATCTAATCCGGGTTTCATTGACTGTTTCAGTGTGGTACCACCTTACTACATGATCCAAACCACAAGAAAACCCAGGATCTGGCCAAGAAGTATGCGAGAAATGCGAACGTATGAGCCAGATGAAGGCAAATCCCAGACATAAACGTGACCCAACAGGTGTTGTCCTTTAAAACATTGATCGAGGCCAGTTTTAATTGACAGTTTCAGTGTGGTACCACATTACTACGTGATCCAAACCAGGAAAGCCCAGGACATGGCCAACAGGTATGCGAAAGATGCGAAAGTATGAGCCAGATGAGGGCAAATTCCAGACCTAACCCAGACATAACAGGTGTTATCCTCCAAAATATTGATCCAACCCAGGCTTAATTGACAGTTTCAGTGTGGTACCATATGACTACGTGATCCAAACCAGAAAAAGCCCAGGATCTGGCCAACTGGTATGCGAAAGATGCGACAGTAGGTGCCAGATGAGGGCATATCCCAGACATAAACGAGACCTAACAGGTGTTGTCATTTAAAATATTGATCGAGGCCAGTTTTAATTGACTGTTTCAGTGTGGTACCACATTACAACGTGATCCAAACCAGAAGAAAGCCCATGATCTGACCAACATGTATGCGACAGATGCGAAAGTATGAGCCAGATGAGGGCAAATCCCAGACATAAACGAGACCCAACAGGTGTTATCCTCTAAAATATTGATCCAATCCAGGTTTAATTGACTGTTTCACTCTGGTACCACATTACTACGTGACCCAAACCAGAAAAAGCCCAGGATCTGGCCAACAGATATGCGAAAGATGCGAAAGTATGAGCCAGCTGAGGGCAAATCCCAGTCGTAACCTACACCTAACCGGTGTTATCCTCTAAAATATAGATCGAAACATGGTATAATTGACTGCTTCAGTGTGGTACCACATTACTACGTGATCCAAACCAGAAAAAGCCCCGGATCTGGCCAACAGGTATGCGAAACGTGCGAAAGTATGAGCCAGATGAGGGCCAATCCCAGACTTAACCCAGACCTAACCTGTCTTATCCTCTAAAATATAGATCGAAACCAGGTTTAATTGACTGTTTCAGTGTGGTACCACATTACTACGTGATACAAACCAGAAAAAGCCCAGGATGTGGCCAACAGGTATGCGATAGATGCGAAAGTATGAGCCAGATGAGGGCAAATTCCAGACCGAACTGGTGTTATCTTTTAAAATATTGTCGGGACCTGGCTTAATTGACTGTTTCAGTGTGCTACCAAATGACTACGTGATCCTAACCAGAAAAAGCACAGGATCTGGCCAACAGGTATGCGAAAGATGCGACAGTATGAGCCAGATGAGGGCAAATCCCAGACATTACCCAGACCTAACCGGCGTTATCCTGTAAAATATAGATCGAAACCTGGTATAATTGACTGCTTCAGTGTGGTTCCACATTACTACGTCATCCAAACCAGAAGAAAACCCAGGATCTGGCCATCAGGTATGCGTAAGATGCGAAAGTATGAGCCAGATGAGGGCCAATTCCAGACCTAACCCAGACCTAACAGGTGTTATCCTCTAAAATATTGATCCAACCCAGGCTTAATTGACTGTTTCAGTGTGGTACCATATGACTACGTGATCCAAACCAGAAAAAGCCCAGGATCTGGCCAACAAGTATGCGAGAGTGCGAAAGTATGAGCCAGATGATTGCAAATACCAGACTTATCACACACCAAACCGGTGTTATCCTCTAAAATACTGACCGGATCCTGGCTTAATTGACTGTGTCAGTGTGGTACCATATTACTACGTGATGCAAACCAGAAAAAGCCCCGGGTCTGGCCAACAGGTATGCGAAACGTGCGAAAGTATGAGCCAGATGAGGGCAAATCCCAGACCTAACTGGTGTTATCTTTTAAGATATTGTCGGGACCTGGCTTAATTGACTGTTTCAGTGTTCTACCAAATTACTACGTGATCCTAACCAGAAAAAGCCCAAGATCTGGCCAACAGGTATGCGAAAAATGCGACAGTATGAGCCAGATGAGGGCATATCCCAGACATAACCCAGACCTAACCGGCGTTATCCTGTAAAATACAGATCGAACCAGGTTTAGTTGAATGTTTCAGTGTGGTACCACATTACTACGTGATCCAAACCAGGAAAAGCCCAGGATCTGGCCAACAAGTATGCGAAAGGTGCGAAAGTATGAGCCAGATGTGGGCAAATTCCAGACCTAACCCAGACCTAACAGGTGTTATCCCCAAAAATATTGATCCAATCCAGGTTTAATTGACTGTCTCAGTGTGGTACCACATTGCTACGTGGTCCAAGCCAGAAAAAGCCCAGGATGTGGCCAACAGGTATGCGAAAGATGCGAAAGTATGAGGCAGATGGGGTCAAATACCAGACCTAACTGGTGTTATCTTTTAAGATATTGTCGGGACCTGGCTTAATTGACTGTTTCAGTGTTCTACCAAATTACTACGTGATCCTAACCAGAAAAAGCCCAAGATCTGGCCAACAGGTATGCGAAAAATGCGACAGTATGAGCCAGATGAGGGCATATCCCAGACATAAACGAGACCTAACAGGTGTTGTCCTTTAAAATATTGATCGAGGCCAGGTTGAATTGACTGTTTCAGTGTGGTACCACATTACTACGTGATCCAAACCAGAAAAAGCCCAGGACCTGGCCAACAGGTATGCGAAAGATGCGAAAGTATGAGCGAGATAAGGGCAAATTCCAGACCTAACCCAGACCTAACCGGTGTTATCCTCTAACGTATTGATCAAATGCGGGTTTCATTGACTGTTTCAGTCTGGAACCACATGACTACGTGATCCAAACCAGAAAAAGCCCAGGATCTGGCCAACAGGAATGCGAAAGTTGCGAAAGTATGAGCCAGATGAGGGCAAATCCCAGACATAACCCAGACCTAACCGGCGTTATCCTGTAAAATACAGATCGAACCAGGTTTAGTTGAATGTTTCAGTGTGGTACCACATTACTACGTGATCCAAACCAGGAAAAGCCCAGGATCTGGCCAACAAGTATGCGAAAGGTGCGAAAGTATGAGCCAGATGTGGGCAAATTCCAGACCTAACCCAGACCTAACAGGTGTTATCCCCAAAAATATTGATCCAATCCAGGTTTAATTGACTGTCTCAGTGTGGTACCACATTGCTACGTGGTCCAAGCCAGAAAAAGCCCTGGATCTGGCCAACAAGTATGCGAGAGTGCGAAAGTATGAGCCAGATGATTGCAAATACCAGACCTAACACACACCTAACCGGTCTTATCCTCTGACGTATTGATCAAATCTAGGTTTAATTGACTGTTTCTGTGTGGTAGCACATTACTACGTGATGCAAACCACAAGAAAACCCAGGATCTGGCCAACAGATATGCGAAAGATGCGAAAGTATGAGCCAGCTGAGGGCAAATCCCAGACATAACCTAGACCTAACTGGTGTTATCCTCTAAAATATAGATCGAACAAGGTTTAATTGACTGTTTCAGTGTGGTACCATATTACTACGTGATGCAAATCAGAAAAAGCCAAGGATCTGGCCAACAGGTATGCGAAACTTGCGACAGTATGAGCCAGATGAGGGCAAATCCCAGTTATAACCTACACCTAACCGGTGTTATCCTCTAAAATATTAATCCAATCCAGGTTTAATTGACTGTTTCAGTGTGGTACCACCTTACTACGAGTTCCATATCAG
Organism: Colletes latitarsis; assembly: GCF_051014445.1. Taxonomy (NCBI): domain Eukaryota; kingdom Metazoa; phylum Arthropoda; class Insecta; order Hymenoptera; family Colletidae; genus Colletes; species Colletes latitarsis. The sequence goes on along the minus strand of NC_135141.1, from coordinate 8,218,836 downwards.
AAAAAGAGCAGGATCTGGCTAACAGGTATGCGAAACATGCGAAAGTATGAGCCAGATGAGGGCAAATCCCAGTCGTAACCTACACCTAACCGGTGTTATCCTCTAAAATATTAATCCAATCCAGGTTTAATTCACTGTTTCAGTGTGGTACCACCTTACTGCGTGTTCCAAATCAGAAAAAGAGCAGGATCTGGACAACAGGTATGCGAAACATGCGAAAGTATGAGCCAGATGAGGGCAAATCCCAGACCTAACCCAGACCTAACCGGTCTTATCCTGTAAAATATAGATCGAAACCGGGTTTAATTGACTGTTTCAGTGTGGTACCACATTACTATGTGATCCAAACCAGGAAAAGCCCAGGATGTGGCCAACAGGTATGCGAAAGATGCGACAGTATGAGCCAGATGAGGGCAAATCCCAGTCGTAACCTACACCTAACCGGTGTTATCCTCTAAAATATAGATCGAAACCTGGTATAATTGACTGCTTCAGTGTGGTACCACATTACTACGAGATCCAAACCAGAAAAAGCCCCGGATCTGGCTAACAGGTATGCGAAACGTGCGAAAGTATGAGCCAGATGAGGGCAAATCCCAGACCTAACCGGTCTTATCCTCTAAAATATAGATCGAAACCAGGTTTAATTGACTGTTTCAGTGTGGTACCACATTACTACGTGATCCAAACCAGAAAAAGCTCAGGATGTGACCAACAGGTATGCGGAAGATGCGAAAGTATGAGCCAGATGAGGGCAAATTCCAGACCGAACTGGTGTTTTCTTTTAAAATATAGATCGAAACCAGGTTTAATTGACTGTTTCAGTGTGGTACCACATTACTACGTGATCCAAACCAGAAAAAGCCCAGGATCTGGCCAACAAGTATGCGAAAGATGCGTCAGCATGAGTCAGATGAGGGCAAATCCCAGACATAAACGAGACCCAACCGGTGTTATGCTTTAAAATATTGATCGAGACCAGGTATAATTGACTGTTTCAGTGTGGTAGCACATTACTACGTCATCCTAACCAGAAGAAAACCCAGGATCTAGCCAACAGGTATGCGAAAGATGCGAAAGCATGAGCCAGATCAGGGCAAATTCCAGACATAAACCAGACCTAACCGGTGTTATCCTCTAAAATATTGACCCAATCCAGGTTTAATTGACTGTTTCAGTCAGGTACCACATTACTACGTGCTCCATACCAGAAAAAGCCAAGGATCTGGTCATCACGTATGCGAAAAATTCGACAATATGAACCAGATGAGGGCAAATCCCAGCCATAGTCCAGACCTAACCGGTGTCATCCTATAAAATATTTATCGAATCCAGGTTTAATTGACTGTTTCAGTGTGGTACCATATTACTACGCTATCCGAACCAGAAGAAAACTCAAGATGTGGCCAAGAAGTATGCGAAAACGGCGAACGTATGAGCCAGATGAGGGCAAATCCCAGGCCTAACCCAGACTCAACCGGTGATATCCTCTAAAATATAGATCGAGACGAGGTTTAATTGACTGTTTCAGTTTGGTACCATATTACTACGTTATCCAAACCGGAAGAAAACACAGGATCTGGCCAAGAAGTATGAGAAAATTGCGAACGTATGAGCCAGATGAGGGCAAATTGCAGATCTAAACGAGACCCAAACGGTGTTATCCTTTAAAATATTGATCGAGGCCTGGTTTAATTGATTGTTTCAGTGTGGCACCGCTATACTACGTTATCCAAACCTGAAAAAACCCAGGTTCTGGCCAGCAAGTATGCGACAGATGCGAAAGCATGAGTCAGATGAGGCGAATCCCAGACATAACCCAGACATAACCAGTGTTATCCTCTAAAATATAAATCGAAACCAGGTTTAATTAACGGTTGCAGTGTGGTACCATATTACAACGTCATCCAAACCGGAAGAAAACCCAGGATCCGGCCAAGAAGTATGAGAATAATGCGAACGTATGAGCCAGATGAGGGCAAATCGCAGATCTAAACGAGACCCAAACGCTGTTATCCTTTAAAATATTGATAGTGGCCTGGTTTAATTGACAGTTTCAGTGTGTTAGCACATTACTACGTGATCCAAACCAGAAGAAGACCCAGGATCTGGCCAACAGGTATGCGAAAGATGCGACAGTATGAGCCAGATGAGGGCATATCCCAGACATAAACGAGACCTAACAGGTGTTGTCCTTTAAAATATTGATCGAGGCCAGGTTGAATTGACTGTTTCAGTGTGGTACCACATTACTACGTGATCCAAACCAGGAAAAGCCCAGGATCTGGCCAACAGGTATGCGAAAGATGCGACAGTATGAGCCAGATGAGGGCAAATCCCAGTCGTAACCTACACCTAACCGGTGTTATCCTCTAAAATATAGATCGAAACCTGGTATAATTGACTGCTTCAGTGTGGGACCACATTACTACGAGATCCAAACCAGAAAAAGCCCCGGGTCTGGCCAACAGGTATGCGAAACGTGCGAAAGTATGAGCCAGATGAGGGCAAATCCCAGACCTAAACGAGACCCAACCGGTGTTATGCTTTAAAATATTGATCGAGGCCAGGTATAATTGACTGTTTCAGTGTGGTACCACATTACTACGTGATCCAAACCAGAAGAAGCCAAGGATCAGGCCAAGAAGTATGCGAAAAATACGAACGTATGAGCCAGATGAAGGCATACCCCAGACATAATCGAGACCCAACCGGTGTTATGCTTTAAAATATTGATCGAGGCCAGGTATAATTGACTGTTTCAGTGTGGTACCACATTACTACGTGATCCAAACCAGAAGAAGCCAAGGATCAGGCCAAGAAGTATGCGAAAAATGCGAACGTATGAGCCAGATGAAGGCATACCCCAGACATAATCGAGACCCAACCGGTGTTATCCTCTAAAATATTGATCCAATCCAGGTTTAATTGACTGTTTCACTCTGGTACCACATTACTACGTGATGCAAACCAGAAAATGCCCAGTATCTGGCCAACAGGTATGCGAAAGATGCAAAGGTATGAGCCAGATGAGGGCGAATTCCAGACCTAACCCAGACCTAACAGGTGTTATCCTCTAAAATATAGATCGAAACCAGGTTTAATTGACTGTTCCAGTGTGGTACCACCTTACTACGTGACGCAAACCAGAGGAAAACCCAGGATCTCGCCAAGAAGTATGCGAAAAATGCGAACGTATGAGCCAGATGAGGGCAAATCCCACACATAAACGAGACCCAACCGGTGTCATCATTTTAAATATTCATCGGGGCCTGGATTAATTGACTGTGTCAGTGTGGTGCCACCTTACTACGTGATCCAAACCAGATGAAAACCCAGGATCTGGCCAAGAAGTATGCGAAAAATGCGAAAGTATGATGCAGATGGGGTCAAATACCAGACCTAACTGGTGTTATCTTTTAAAATATTGTTCGGGGCTTGGTTTAATTGACTATTACAGTGTGGTACCACATTACTACGTGATCCAACCCAGAACAAGCCCAGGATCTGGCCAACAGGTATGCGAAAAATGCGAAAGTATGAGCCAGATGATAGCAAATACAAGACCTAACCAAATCTAACCGGTGTTTTCTTCTACAATATTGTTCGAATCCAGGTTTTATAGGCTGTCTCAGAGTGGTAGCACATTACTACTTCATCCAAACCAGATGAAAGCCCAGGATCTGGCCAAGAAGTATGCGAAAAATGCGAACGCATGAGCCAGATGAAGGCAAATCCCAGACATAAGCGAGACCCAACAGGTGTTCTCCTTTAAAATATTGATCGAGGCCAGAGTTAGTTAACTGTTTCAGTGTGGTACCACATTACTACGTTATCCAAACCAGAAGAAAACCCTGGATCTGGCCAACAAGTATGCGGAAATGGCAAAGTCATGAGCCAGATGCGGGCATAACCCAGATCTAACCCAGACCTAGCTGGTGTTACCCACTAAAATATTGATCGAAATTAGGCTTAATTGACTATCTCAGTGTGGTACCAAATTACTACGTGATTCAAACCAGAGAAAACCAAGGATCCGGCCAACACGTGTGCGAAAATGGCGAAAGTATAAGCCAGATGCGCGCAGATCGCAGACCTTACCCAGGCCTAACCGGTGCTATCCTCTTAAATATAGATCGAAACCAGGTTTAGTTGAATGCTACTGTGTGGTACCACATGATTACGTGATTCAAACCCGATGAAACCCAGGATCTGGCCAAGTAGTTTGCGGAAGAGGCAAAATCATTACCCAGATGAGGGCAAATCCCAGACATAAACGAGACCCAACCGGTGTTATGCTTTAAAATATTGATCGAGACCAGGTATAATTGACTGTTTCAGTGTGGTAGCACATTACTACGTCATCCTAACCAGAAGAAAACCCAGGATCTAGCCAACAGGTATGCGAAAGATGCGAAAGCATGAGCCAGATCAGGGCAAATTCCAGACATAAACCAGACCTAACCGGTGTTATCCTCTAAAATATTGACCCAATCCAGGTTTAATTGACTGTTTCAGTCAGGTACCACATTACTACGTGCTCCATACCAGAAAAAGCCAAGGATCTGGTCATCACGTATGCGAAAAATTCGACAATATGAACCAGATGAGGGCAAATCCCAGCCATAGTCCAGACCTAACCGGTGTCATCCTATAAAATATTTATCGAATCCAGGTTTAATTGACTGTTTCAGTGTGGTACCATATTACTACGCTATCCGAACCAGAAGAAAACTCAAGATGTGGCCAAGAAGTATGCGAAAACGGCGAACGTATGAGCCAGATGAGGGCAAATCCCAGGCCTAACCCAGACTCAACCGGTGATATCCTCTAAAATATAGATCGAGACGAGGTTTAATTGACTGTTTCAGTTTGGTACCATATTACTACGTTATCCAAACCGGAAGAAAACACAGGATCTGGCCAAGAAGTATGAGAAAATTGCGAACGTATGAGCCAGATGAGGGCAAATTGCAGATCTAAACGAGACCCAAACGGTGTTATCCTCTAAAATATAGATCGAAACCAGGTTTAATTGACTGTTCCAGTGTGGTACCACCTTACTACGTGACGCAAACCAGAGGAAAACCCAGGATCTCGCCAAGAAGTATGCGAAAAATGCGAACGTATGAGCCAGATGAGGGCAAATCCCACACATAAACGAGACCCAACCGGTGTCATCATTTTAAATATTCATCGGGGCCTGGATTAATTGACTGTGTCAGTGTGGTGCCACCTTACTACGTGATCCAAACCAGATGAAAACCCAGGATCTGGCCAAGAAGTATGCGAAAAATGCGAAAGTATGATGCAGATGGGGTCAAATACCAGACCTAACTGGTGTTATCTTTTAAAATATTGTTCGGGGCTTGGTTTAATTGACTATTACAGTGTGGTACCACATTACTACGTGATCCAACCCAGAACAAGCCCAGGATCTGGCCAACAGGTATGCGAAAAATGCGAAAGTATGAGCCAGATGATAGCAAATACAAGACCTAACCAAATCTAACCGGTGTTTTCTTCTACAATATTGTTCGAATCCAGGTTTTATAGGCTGTCTCAGAGTGGTAGCACATTACTACTTCATCCAAACCAGATGAAAGCCCAGGATCTGGCCAAGAAGTATGCGAAAAATGCGAACGCATGAGCCAGATGAAGGCAAATCCCAGACATAAGCGAGACCCAACAGGTGTTCTCCTTTAAAATATTGATCGAGGCCAGAGTTAGTTAACTGTTTCAGTGTGGTACCACATTACTACGTTATCCAAACCAGAAGAAAACCCTGGATCTGGCCAACAAGTATGCGGAAATGGCAAAGTCATGAGCCAGATGCGGGCATAACCCAGATCTAACCCAGACCTAGCTGGTGTTACCCACTAAAATATTGATCGAAATTAGGCTTAATTGACTATCTCAGTGTGGTACCAAATTACTACGTGATTCAAACCAGAGAAAACCAAGGATCCGGCCAACACGTGTGCGAAAATGGCGAAAGTATAAGCCAGATGCGCGCAGATCGCAGACCTTACCCAGGCCTAACCGGTGCTATCCTCTTAAATATAGATCGAAACCAGGTTTAGTTGAATGCTACTGTGTGGTACCACATGATTACGTGATTCAAACCCGATGAAACCCAGGATCTGGCCAAGTAGTTTGCGGAAGAGGCAAAATCATTACCCAGATGATGGGCATAATCCAGACCTTTTTTTTTTTTTTTTTTTTTTTTTTTTTTAATGTGGTGAAATCCTCATGGTCACCCCGGCTCCCTGGGGGGAGGCCGGGGTAGTGCCGGACTCTTACCGGCTAAAACACCACGGTGACCGCCTGCGCCCTTTATCTGGGGAGTGTCACGGGAACCAAACTAGCGATACTACCGTGAATCTCCCCGTTGGCGCAAGGCCCTATTACGGGCCCTTCCCGGGGGAGGAGATGTGATCCTCCTCCCCCAATGGGGGGTAAACTAAACTGATTGCCCCCCGGCGACGCCACGCGGTCACACGTGACGTCGCCCCCACTCGTGCCGTTGCTACTAGCCGCGACCGGGCCCCCACCCGATCGCGACGACGGCTGCGGGGCCGGCTAACACTGCCGCGTGCCCCCCACCTCTTCACGCGCCCTTTCGGCGTCTTCCTTGGCGGCCATGACCTCCTCACAAAACAAGGCCATGGCCGCCCACGCCTCCTCACTGCAGACCATAGCACGAATGACGGCCGGCAGCGAGAGCTCCGCTCCAATCGCTCTAACGAGGACACCGCGCTGGACTGCCCACGCCGGGCAAAACTGCAGCGTTTGCTGCGCGATGTCCTCCCTTCCCCTGCAGTGACGGCACGCAGCCGTCGCCTCCCGCCCTATCCGATGCAGGTACCGACCGAAGCAACCGTGTCCGGTCAGTACCTGTGTCAGGCGGTAGGTGGGCGTACCCCAGCTACGGCCCACCCAGGCGTAAAATATTGGGCGGACCGCCGCGGCAACGCGATCATCCCGCTGGTCTGGCTTGGATAGCCACACCAGCCACCGACTATAGACGCGTCGCCGCTTATGGCCCTGGCGGCCTTCTCGCCGTGTGGGTCCACGCCCCGCTGGCGAAGGTCGCAGAGGCTTTGATAGACCTCTGCGTCCATTTTCGCCAGCAGGTGAAACGGTGCCGTACCCGCCAGCAAGGTGGCGGCTGTGTAGGAGATCGTGCGATAACCCCGCACGACTCTGATGGCGACCAACCTCTGTAACCGACAGAGTACAAATGCACCCCGCCGATTGGCCATCAGACCGCCGGCCCATATTGGCGCGCCATAAAGCGCCATGGACCGGACGACTCCCAAATACAGCCGCCGTGCCGCCATGTTGGGCCCCCCGAGATTGGGCATTATGCGGCCTAACGAGGCCGCTGTCCTTTCAATACGGGGACCCAACCCTTCCAAATGATGCCCGAACCGCCAGTAGCTGTCGAGGGTGAGGCCCAAATACTTCATGCGGCGCCCCACCCCGACTTGGGCTCCGCCCACCAGTAGAGACGCCTGGCGCGGCACCCCCCGACCACAGACGCTCTATTTCGGCAACGACTCGTGCCGTCCCTTCCTCCGCGGGGGCCACTGCCCTCCTCCACGTGTCCCCGCCGGCTATCACCAGGGTGTCCTCGGCATAACAAACCAACGACACGCCGACGGGGAGGTCCGCCCGCAGCACCGCGTCATACGCCAAGTTCCACAAGAGCGGCCCGAGGACCGACCTCTGCGGTACCCCGCGGTGCACCGCTCTCTGCTCCATCCCGTTCCGACCCGGATATTGGACTACCCTGCCCCGCAGATAATCCCCGATCAGTCGGCATAGGTAGGCGGGCACACGGTGGTACTGAAGTGCCCGACCTATCGCCCCCCAGGAGACGGTGTTAAAGGCGTTGGCTATGTCTAATGAGACTGCCAATGCCACCCCCCCCCCCCCCGGGAGATTGCCGATTCCGCCAGGCTTCGCACTGTCGCTATAGCGTCGACTGTGGAGCGGCCCCGGCGAAAGCCGTATTGTCGGTCGGCCAGATCGGGGCCGACGCGGGACAGGTGCCCGTCGAGACGAGATACAATGACCCGCTCGAGGAGCTTTCCAGCCTCGTCCAACAGACAAATGGGTCGGAACGCGGATGGAGAATCCGCGGGCTTCCCTGGCTTGTGGAGGAGGACCAATCTCGCCACCTTCCATATGAGGGAGAACTGACCGGTCCGCAGGCACGCGTCAAAGACCCTTATCAGCCCGGCCCCCAGAGCGCCCACCGCTACTGCCCAGGCCCTGCCAGGTATGCCGTCCGGTCCTGGTGCCGTCTTCTTGGCAGCCATTCTCCGGACGGCCCTAGCTAGCTCCTCCTCGGAGACCCCCAGTTCGTCGGACCACCAAGGCGGGTGATCCGGCTGTGGCTCGGGGGGTTGCAGGAACGCCTCTCCCCCAACGGAGAAGAGGGCGCGCATAGTTTCCCCGAGCAGCTGGGAGTCGAGGCTCTCTGTGATCGGGGGCGCCCATGATCGCATCTTCCCTGCGACCATATGATAAGGGCGCCCCCATGGATTTGCATCCAGAGAGCCGAGGAGCTCCGTCCATGCCTGGGCTTTCGCGATCGCTTCGCGTTTCGCGCCAGGGAAAATTCCCCGCGCAACCTCACCACCTCTGCCTCCGTCGCCCCGCGCCGTCTCCTGGCGCGGGTGTACCGGCGTCGGGCGACAACGCACAGAGTGCGTAAGTCCTCGATCTCGCCCGACCACCAGTACACGGACCCCCCGCGGCTCGGGACGGTGGCCCGCGGCATGACTGCGTCGCACAACGATGTCATAGTCTCACGGAACCAACGCGCCCCGGCAGAAGGATTGCCGAGGGTCCGGCGTGGCATTTCCTGCCATGCCACGACGGAGGCTGCCATCGCAAGGGCGTCCGGGTCCAGCCTCTTGGCGGACCAGCGTGGCGCCGGGTGTGCTTCCCTGCCCGGTTGACGGGGTCCATTTGCGCCGAGGGTCGCGGATACGGAAAACGTTATGTAGAGGTAGTCGCTTAACGTGGCCACCTCCTCTGCGACCCTTCAGTCGGACACACGGCGCGCTATGGCGGAGCTCGCCAACGATATGTCGACGATCGACTCGCCCCGCGCGTGCACGCACGTGCTCACGGCCCCCTCATTCAAAACTACGAGGCCGTGACCCGCCGCCCATACGAGCATCGCGTGGCCCTTCACGGTCGTCCTGGGGCAGCCCCACGCTGCAGCGTGGGCATTAAAATCTCCCAGGACGAGTACCCCACTGGCGAGATGTGGGGAGATGCATCTCCCCACCTCGTCGAGGTACGCCTCAAAATCGCTGAGGCCCATAGCGGGCGACGCATAACACCCGGCAACCACCAGTTCCCCCCATTTAACCACTACAAAACCGTGGCCCCTCCCAACGACGGAACACGGCAACGTGCCGCGTCCGTACTGCCATGTGATCGCCGAAACCCCGTTAAGGTCCCCCAACCAAGCGGGGTGTTTGGGGACACGATAGGGCTCGGCGATCACGGCCATCCCGATGTTCCACTGCCGGAGGGTGTGGAGCATGAGATCCTGAGCCCCCCGGCAGTGGTTCAAATTGACCTGGAGGAGGCGTTGAGATATTATCCGGTCTCACCCGCGGCCTCCTCCAGGCCTCTCCTTCCAACAATTTGGGGCGGTTTTGCGCGCCCCGGATCTTTGCCGCCGTACGAGGCCATCACGCCCTACAAATGGGCTTTGACCCGCACGGCGGCTGGGCTGCCGGTTGTGGTGGGGGCTCTGCAGCACCCCCACACGACAGCACGCCTTCCGACTCCGTGGAGGTGGAGGGCGCCGAGTCATTAGGCGCCGTATCCACCTCCATCATCTCCGTCACGGGCGAGGGTGCGGGTACACACCCCACCACATTCACTGCCGTCGCGACAGATGCTGGGGCGGGAACAACCCCCGACACCACAGCTAGGGACGGCTGAGCACAAGCCGCCCTTTGGACCTCCATCGCGACGGGCACCGGCGCCGGCTCAACACCAGCCGGCGCCGTGGATGGGGGCACACCCGCCCCTTTGGCCTTCTTGCCCTTCCGTTTGGGGGGACGGCACGCCGCCCCACCCATGCGGTGATCAGCTGGCCGCCCCAAGCCCACACAAAGGGGGCATTTAGGGGCGGCCGTGCACTCCCGTGCGGTGTGGGAGGCCCCTGTGGGAGGTAGCAGAGACCGCTGCGATCGACGGTGCTGGTGCATCGCTGCCGGACATGGCCGAACTCCAGGCAGCGGTGGCACTGCAGTGGCCTCGCGGCGAGCACCGCCAGCCGGGCCTCGAGGAAGCCGACCATCAATCGGCCGGACTTCGCGAGTTTAGTTGCGGCGCGTAAGGGACAGCGGGCCCAGGCAGTATACATACCCGAGCTGTCCCGGCGGAGGTCACCAACATTGACCTCCGCAGCGCCGCAACCCCCGGCGGTGGCAAGGGCCTCCCTGACCGCTTGCTGGGTGGCTGCCTCCGACAGGCCGGACACCCTTAACTCGGCCTGTTTTTGGGGGCAAGCCACCCGAACACCCTCGACCTGGAGGGCCCCCTCAAGACGCGCCCTCAGGGCGGTCGCCTTCTCTTTCCCCTTCTTACCGGGGATCGCCAATAAGAGCGCCCCGGTGACCGCCCTGGTGGGCCGCATCCCGGTGATCCCTAGATCATTACAGATCCCGGGCATCACCCTATTAAGGAGGGGGCCCAGATCTCCTTCCCTCCCAGCAGCGGCGGTCGCGGAGACTGCTGCGTTCTTCGGCAGCCTCGGTAACTTAACCGCCGCCGTCTGGGTACTACACTTCTTCTTTGTGCCAGCCGCAGAATTGGCGGCTGGCCGACTCGTTGCGACGGATTTCCCGCCCTTGTTGGAGGATGCGGCAGGTGCCGCACCCTTTCCGCTTCCCTTACCCTTCCCCCGCCTCACTACATCGGCCTACGTACCCTGCCCGTCGTTGGCTGGGGCAGAGACGGCCTTCACCCCGTTACTGTGGGCTGACGGAGCGGACCTGCCGCTACCCGCCTTGGGTGGTGGTGGTGCGGGGAGTAGCGCAGCCTTCGCCCCTCCAGCCGTTGGCCTGCCACCTTGGGCCATGCCAACTCCTTTCTTTCCCGATGATGTCTTTGGAGATACCGCTGGCGCTTTTATGGGGTTAGCCGTGCCTCCAGGCTTCGCCACCGCGGCCACTTTCCCTTTCCCCTTAAATGCGGCCGCCACCGCAGGCTTAGAGCCTTTTGAGGAGCTTGGTGGTGATGAGGCCGTCCTCGCAGATGGAGGCAGTGGCACCGGGGGTTTCCCCAATGGCGGACGGGATACTGCCCGCCAGACCGCCTCAAAACGGGCGTCGAACCGGCTTTCGACAGCCGATATGTGCCCCGCCATCTCGGAAACCCTTTTGACGACTTCGGTCATCATGACCATCAAAGGGCTTCCGGACGCGGGACTCTCCTCTCCAATCGGGGGCCGTGCTGCAGACGACGGTCCCGGAACCGCCGTCTCGACCTCCATGCCGGTGTCCCCCTCGGAGAAAGTCGACGGAAGGAGATCCTTCCGCCGGGGTCGAGGGACACACGGCAATTCGTGGTCCGGTGGCATCTCACCGGCCAACTCCTCCCCCTCTGCAAGCAGCCTACGCTGTTCTTGCTTATACCTCATGCGGCCCACTTCCCGCCTGAGATGTTCCAGCTCCCTGTCCTTCACCCTAACGGTTTCGGACAGGGTGGTGGCAGTCGAGTCGGCCACCTCTAGCCTCTTCTCCAGGGCCTTGGCCCTCCTCTCCCATTCGCCTTGGCGAATTACTACTTCCCGGGCCGGCCTGTTCGGATTCTCGGCGCGATCAGCTCTGCCGTGCAGCTCTTCGGCGCTGACCATCGCCACCCGGGCAGCCAAACGGAGTCCCCGAATGTCCGTCGTCTTGAGGTGGCTTGCGGTATCTGCCACCCTGACGACGGACTCTAACTGCTCCTTAAGCCGGCCCAGGAGCTCGTCCAACTTCATGACCTCCGCTATGTTACGAAGGTCAGCCTGTTTTGCAAGGTCCTTCATCCCGGGACCCAACTTTTTTGGGTCCACGAAGATGCCCCTGGGTCTTCCAGCCCCGGGGCCCTTCCTCTTCCGTTTGCCGGGCTCAAAACCCGCCCCATCCTCCTCGCTCGTCCCGGCGCTCTCCTCACCGGCGGTGTACGCATTAGGCGGCGCCCATTCATCGCCGTCTTGAGAGTCGTCGTCAAAGAGGCTTGCAGTCTCCCCGACACAAGCCGCCGTCTCCTCTTCACTCACCGAAGGTCGCGAACCCTCGGCATCAAGCCTTTTACGAGGAGGTGACGCCCTCCCCGCTTTGCGCCACTCAGTGGCATTCAGTCTCTCCAGACTGACCACTGGGCCGGAGCTGACCCTACGGAGGTCCACTTCGCCCCCAAGGTGGATCCCCAGCTGGGGATTAACCACCTCCACGCTCCTCACCGTGGGCTTATCCCCACCAGGTAGCGGTCCATCCGTTCCATTGTCATATGCCGATACGAGTGCCTGTCGGTTGTCAAAATTGCCAGTCCAGTTTGTTTTATTTTGAGAATGATCCATAATAGTTCCCACGAGAGTGGTCGGAATGGATGTCACCCCAGGCAGAGCCGCCTTGCCTGGGGAAGCCTAATACTCCGGGGGTTCGGCAGGTGCCCCCGGAGGTGGTCGCTAGGGATTGGGCCTTCTCTCCCAACCATGCATCCCATCGCCGCGCACCATAACATAGGATTAGAGGGTAATTTATAGAGTTACCATCCTCGCAGCCCGGGCGGTTAAGCCAAGGCCCCCGTCCTTCCTGCCGTCACGTACCACTCACAAAACCAAAAATGAAGTTGTGAATGAGTCGTTGCGACGATCAACAGGAGGTTAACGGTGTGATTAGCATCAGGTACCTCGGGGTCGCTACGCCCCGTACTGCGCCGGACACCTGGCCGGACACAGCCCCTGAGGGAACCCAGATGCGGGCATAAACCAGACCTAACCCAGACCTAACCGGTGTTACCCTATAAAATATTAATTGAAACCAGGTTTATTTGTCTGGATCAGTGTGGCACCACATAACTACGCGATTCAAACCCGAAAAACCCCAGGATCGGGCAAACAAGTATGCGAAGAAGGCAAAATCATGGGCCAGATACGGGCATACCCCAGACCTAACCCAGACCTAACCGGTGTTATCCTCTAAAATGTGGATCGAAACCTGGTTTAGTTGACTGTTTCTATGTGGTAGCACCCTACTACGTGATTCAAACCAGAGAAAACCAAGGATCCGGCCAACAAGTATGCGGAAGAGGCAAAATCATGACCCAGATACGGGCATAACCCAGACCTAACCCAGACCTAACCGGTGTTATCCAATAAAATATTGATTGAAACCAGGTTTATTTGACTGCTTCAGTGTGGTACCAAATTACTACGTGATTCAAACCAGAGAAAACCAAGGATCTGGCCAACAAGTGTGCGAAAAAGGCGAAAGTATAAGCAAGATGCGCGCAGATCCCAGACCTTACCCAGCCCTAACCGGTGTTATACTCTTAAATATAGATCGAAACCAGGTTTAGTTGAATGCTACTGTGTGGTACCACATTACTATGTGATTGAAACCCGAAAAAACCCAGGATCTGGCCAACAAGTATGCGAAGATGGCAAAATCATGAGCCAGATGCGGGCATAACCCAGACCTAACCCAGACCTAACCGGAGTTAACCTCTAAAATATTGATCGAAACCAAGTTTAATAGTCTGTTTCATTGTGGAACCACAATACTACGTGATTCAAATCCGAAAAAAACCAGGATCAGGCCAACAAGTTTGCGAAAAAGGCAAAATCATGAGCCAGATACGTGCATAACCCAGACCTAACAAAGGCCTAACCGGCGTTATCTTCTAAAATGTGGATCGAAACCAGGTTTAATTGACTGTTTCAGTGTGGTAGCACATTACTACGTGATTCAATCCAGAGAAAACCAAGGATCTGGCCAACAAATATGCGGAAGAGGCAAAATCATGGGCCAGGTGCGGGCATAACCCAGGCCTAACCCAGACCTAACCGGCGTTATCCTATAAAATATTGATTGAAACCAGGTTTATTTGTCTGCTTCAGGGTGGTACCACATTACTACGTGATTGAAACCAGAAAACACACGGGATCTGGCCAACAAGTATGCGGACAATGCAAAATCATGAGCAAGATGCGTGCATATCCCAGTCGTAACACAGACCTATCCGGTGTTATCCTCTAAAATATGGATCGGAACCTGGTTTGATTCACTGTTTCAATGTGGTACCACATTACTACGTGATTCAAACCAGAAGAAACCCAGGATCTCGCCAACAAGTTTTCGAAAAAGGCGAAAGTATGAGCCCGATGCGCGCATATCCCAGACCTAACCCAGATCTAACCGGTGTTATCCCCTAAAATACAGATCGAATCCAGGTTTAATTGACTGTTACTGTCTGATACTACATTACTACGTGATTCAAAACCGGAAAAACCCAGGATCTGGCCAACAAGTATGTGAAGAAGGCAAAATCATGAGCCTGATACGGGCGTAACCCAGACCATACCGGTGTTATCCTCAAAAATATTCATCGAAATCAGGCTTAATTGACTGTCTCTGTGTGGTACCATATTACTACGTGATTCAACCCAGAGAAAACCAAGGATCTGGCCAAGAAGTTTGCGAAAAAGGCAAAATCGTGAGGCAGATGCGGGCATAACCCAGACCTAACCCAGACTTAACCGGTGTTATCCTATAAAATATTGATCGAAACCAGGTTTAATTCACTTCTTCAGTGTGGTACCACATGACTACATGATTGAAACCAGAAAACACACGGGATCTGGCCAACAAGTATGCTGACAAGGCAAAATCATGAGCCAGTTGCGGGCATGTCCCAGACGTAACACAGACCTGACAGGTGTTATCCTATAAAATATTGATAGAAACCAGGTTTAATTGACTTCTTCAGTGTGGTACCACATGATTACGTGATTCAAACCCGAAAAAACGCAGGATCTGGCCAATAAGTTTGCGAAAAATGCAAAATCATGAGCCAGATGCGGGCATGACCCAGATCTAACCCAGACCTAACCGGTGTTATCATGTAAAATATTGATTGAAACCAGGTTTATTTGTCTGTTTCAGGGTGGTACCACATAACTACGTGATTGAAACCAGAAAATACACGGGATCTGGCCAAAAAGTATGCGGACAAGGCAAAATCATGAGCCAGATGCGGGCATATCCCAGACGTAACACAGACCTAACAGGTGTTATCCTGTAAAATATTGATCGAAACCACGTTTAATTGACTTCTCCAGTGTGGTACCACAAGATTACGTGATACAAACCCGAAGAAACCCAGGATCTGGCCAACCAGTTTGCGAAGAAGACAAAATCATGAACCAGATGCGGGCATAACCCAGATGTAAGCCAGACCTAACCGGTGTTATCATGTAAAATATTGATTGAAACCAGGATTATTTGTCTGTTTCAGGGTGGTACCACATTACTACGTGATTGAAACCAGAACAATCACGGGATCTGGCCAAAAAGTCTGCGGACAAGGCATAATCAAGAGCCAGATGCGGGCATATCCCAGACGTAACACAGGCCTAACCGGTGTTATCCTATAAAATATTATTTGAAACCCGGTTTATTTGTCTGTTTCTGTGTGGTACCACATTACTACGCGATTCGAGCCAGATAAAACCCGGGATCTGACCAACAAGTATGCGGAAAAGGCAAAATCCTGAGCCAGATGCCGGCATAACCCCGACCTAACCCAGACCTAACCGGTGTTATCCTATAAAATATTGATCGAAACCAGGTTTAATTGACTTCTTCAATGTGGTACCACATTACTACGTGATTGAAACCAGAAAACACACGGGATCTGGCCAACAAGTATGCGGCCAATGCAAAATCATGAGCCAGATGCGGGCATAACCCAGATTCTAACCCAGACCTAACCGGTGTTATCCTATAAAATATTGATTGAAACCAGGTTTATTTGGCTGTTTCAGTGTGGTACGACATTACTACGTGATTGAAACCAGAAAACACACGGGATCTGGCCAACAATTATGCGGACAATGCAAAATCATGAGCCAGATGCGGGCATATCACAGTCGTAACACAGACCTATCCGCTGTTATCCTCTGAAATATGGATCGAAACCTGGTTTAATTGACTGTTTCAATGTGGTACCACATTACTACGTGATTCAAACCCGAAGAAACTCCGGGATCTGGCCAACAAGTTTTCGAAAAAGGCGGAAGTATAAGCCAGATGCGGGCATATCCCAGTCGTAACACAGACCTATCCGGTGTTATCCTCTAAAATATGCATCGGAACCTGGTTTAATTGACTGTTTCAATGTGGTACCACATTACTACGTGATCCAAACTCGAAGAAACCACGGGATCTGGCCAACAAGTTTTCGAAAAAGGCGAAAGTATAAGCCAGATGCGGGCATATCCCAGACCTGACCCAGACCTAACCGGTGTTATCCTATGAAATATTGATTGAAACCAGGTTTATTTGTCTGTATCAGTGTGGCACCACATTACTACGTGATCCAAACACGAAAAAACGCACGATCTGACCAACAAGTATGCGGAAGAAGCATAATCATGAGCCAGATGCGGGCATGACCCAGACCTAACCCAGACCTATCCGGTGTTATCCTATAAAATATTGATCGAAACCAGGTTTAATTGACTGTTTCAATGTGGTACCACATTACTACGTGATCCAAACCCGAAGAAACCCCGGGATCTGGCCAACAAGTTTTCGAAAAAGGCGGAAGTATAAGCCAGATGCGGGCATATCCCTGTCGTAACACAGACCTATCCGGTGTTATCCTCTAAAATATGCATCGAAACCTGGTTTGATTGACTGTTTCAATGTGGTACCACATTACTACGTGATCCAAACCCCATGAAACCCCGGGATCTGGCCAACAAGTTTTCGAAAAAGGCGAAAGTATAAGCCAGATGCGGGCATGTCCCAGACCTAACCCAGACCTAACCGGTGTTATCCTATAAAATATTGATTGACATCAGGTTTATTTGTCTGTTTCTGTGTGGTACCACATTACTACGTTATTCAAACCAGAAAAAACCCGGGATCTGACCAACAAGTATGCGGAAAAAGCAAAATCATGAGCCAGATGCGGGCATATCCCAGATCTAACCCAGACCTAACCGGTGGTATCCTATGAAATATTGATTGAAACCAGGTTTATTTGTCTGTTTCAGGGTGGTACCACATTACTACGTGATTGAAACCAGAACAAACACGGGATCTGGCCAAAAAGTCTGCGGACAAGGCAAAATCAAGAGCCAGATGCGGGCATATCCCAGACGTAACACAGGCCTAACCGGTGTTATCCTATAAAATATTATTTGAAACCTGGTTTATTTGTCTGTTTCTGTGTGGTACAACATTACTACGCGATTCGAGCCAGATAAAACCCGGGATCTGACCAACAAGTATGCGGAAAAGGCAAAATCATGAGCCAGGTGCGGGCATAACCCAGACCTAACCCAGACCTAACCGGTGTTATCCTATAAGATATTGATCGAAACCAGGTTTAATTGACTTCTTCAGTGTGGTACCACATGACTACGTGATTCAAGCCCGAAGAAACCCAGGATCTGGACAACAAGTTTGCGAAAAAGGCAAAAACATGAGCCAGATGCGGGCATGACCCAGACCTAACCCAGACCTAACCGGTGTTATCCTATAAAATATTGATTGAAACCAGGTTTATTTGTCTGTTTCAGGGTGGTACCACATTACTACGTGATTGAAACCAGAACAAACACGGGATCTGGCCAAAAAGTCTGCGGACGAGGCATAATCAAGAGCCAGATGCGGGCATATCCCAGACGTAACACAGGCCTAACCGGTGTTATCCTATAAAATATTATATAATACCTGGTTTATTTGTCTGTTTCTGCGTGGTACCACATTACTACGCGATTCGAGCCAGATAAAACCCGGGATCTGACCAACAAGTATGCGGAAAAGGCAAAATCATGAGCCAGATGCGGGCATAATCCCGGCCTAACCCAGACCTAACCGGTGTTATCCTATAAAATATTGATCGAAACCAGGTTTAATTGACTTCTTCAGTGTGGTACCACATGACTACGTGATTCAAGCCCGAAGAAACCCAGGATCTGGACAACAAGTTTGCGAAAAAGGCAAAAACATGAGCCAGATGCGGGCATGACCGACACCTAACCCAGACCTAACGTGTGTTATCCCATAAAATATTGATTGAAACCAGGTTTATTTGTCTGTTTCAGAGTGGAACCACATTACTACGTGATTGAAACCAGAAAATACACGGGATCTGGCCAAAAAGTATGCGGACAAGGCAAAATCAAGAGCCAGATGCGGGCATATCCCAGACTTAACACAGGCCTAACAGGTGTTATCCTATAAAATATTAATTGAAACCTGGTTTATTTGTCTGTTTCTGTGTGGTACCACATTACTACGTGATTGATACCAGAACAAACACGGGTTCTGACCAACAAGTATGCGGAAATGCATAATCTTGAGCCAGATGCGGGCATAACCCAGACCTAACCCAGACCTAACCGGTGTTATCCTATAAAATATTGTCGAAACGAGGTTTAATTGACTGTTTCAATGTGGTACCACATTACTACGTGATCCAAACCCGAAGAACCCCGGGATCTGGCCAACAAGTTTTCGAAAAAGGCAGAAGTATAAGCCAGATGCGGGCATATCCCAGTCGTAACACAGACCTATCCGGTGTTATCCTATAAAATATTATTTGAAACCTGGTTTATTTGTCTGTTTCTGTGTGGTACAACATTACTACGCGATTCGAGCCAGATAAACCCCGGGATCTGGACAACAAGTTTGCGAAAAAGGCAAAATCATGAGCCAGATGCGGGCATAACCCAGATCTAACCCAGACCTAACCGGTGTTGTCCTATAAAATATTGATTGAAACCAGGTTTATTTGTCTGTTTCAGGGTGGTACCACATTACTACGTGATTGAAACGAGAACAAACACGGGATCTGGCCAAAAAGTCTGCGGACAAGGCATAATCAAGAGCCAGATGCGGGCATATCCCAGACGTAACACAGGCCTAACCGGTGTTATCCTATAAAATATTATTTGAAACCTGGTTTATTTGTCTGTTTCTGTGTGGTACCACATTACTACGCGATTCGAGCCAGATAAAACCCGGGATCTGACCAACAAGTATGCGTAAAAGGCAAAATCATGAGCCAGATGCGGGCATAACCCCGACCTAACCCAGACCTAACCGGTGTTATCCTATAAAATATTGATCGAAACCAGGTTTAATTGACTTCTTCAATGTGGTACCACATTACTACGTGATTCAAACCAGAAAACACACGGGATCTGGCCAACAAGTATGCGGACAATGCAAAATCATGAGCCAGATGCGGGCATAACCCAGATCTAACCCAGACCTAACTGGTGTTATCCTATAAAATATTGATTGAAACCAGGTTTATTTGGCTGTTTCAGTGTGGTACGACATTACTACGTGATTGAAACCAGAAAACACACGGGATCTGGCCAACAAGTATGCGGCCAAGGCAAAATCATGAGCCAGATGCGGGCATATCCCAGACGTAACACAGAACTAACAGGTGTTATCCTATAAAATATTGGTCGAAACCAGGTTTAATTGACTTCTTCCGTGTGGTTCCACATAATTACGTGATTCAAACCAGAAAAAACCCGGGATCTGACCAACAAGTATGCGGAAAAAGCAAAATCATGAGCCAGATGCGGGCATAACCCAGACCTAACCCAGACCTAACCGGTGTCATCCTATAAAATATTGATCGAAACCAGGTTTAATTGACTTCCTGAGTGTGGTACCACATGACTACGTGATTCAAACCCGAAGAAACCCAGGATCTGGCTAACAAGTTTGCGAAAAAGGCAAAATCATGAGCCAGATGCGGGCATAAACCAGACCTAACACAGACATAACAGGTGTTATCCTATAAAATATTGATCGAAACCAGGTTTATTTGTCTGTTTCTGTGTGGTACCACATTACTACGCGCTTCGAGCCAGAGAAAACCAAGGATCTGGCCAACAAATATGCGGAAGAGGCAAAATCATGGGCCAGGTGCGGGCATAACCCAGGCCTAACCCAGACCTAACCAGCGTTATCCTATAAAATATTGATTGAAACCAGGTTTATTTGTCTGTTTCAGGGTGGTACCACATTACTACGTGATTGAAACCAGAAAACACACGGGATCTGGCCAACAAGTATGCGGACAATGCAAAATCATGAGCAAGATGCGGGCATATCCCAGTCGTAACACAGACCTATCCGGTGTTATCCTCTAAAATATGGATCGGAACCTGGTTTAATTCACTGTTTCAATGTGGTACCACATTTCTACGTGATTCAAACCCGAAGAAACCCAGGATCTCGCCAACAAGTTTTGGAAAAGGCGAAAGTATGAGCCCGACGCGCGCATATCCCAGACCTAACTCAGACCTAACCGGTGTTATCCCCTAAAATACAGATCGAATCCAGGTTTAATTGACTGTTACTGTCTGATACTACATTACTACGTGATTCAAAACCGGAAAAACCCAGGATCTGGCCAACAAATTTGCGAAAAAGGCAAAATCATGAGCCAGATGCGGGCATATCCCAGACCTAACCCAGACCTAACCGGTGTTATCCTATAAAATATTTATTGAAACCAGGTTTATTTGTCTGTTTCAGTGTGGTTCCACATTACTACGTGAATCAAACCAGAAAAAACCCGGGGCCTGACCAACAAGTATGCGGAAAAGGCAAAATCATGAGACAGATACGGGCATAACCCAGACCTAACCGGTGTTAACCCCTAAAATACAGATCGAATCCAGGCTTAATTGACAGTTACTGTCTGGTACTACATTACTACGTGATTCAAAACCGGAAAAACCCAGGATCTGACCAACAAGAATGCGAAGAAGGCAAAATCATGAGCCAGATACGGGCGTAACCCAGACCATACCGGTGTTATCCTCAAAAATATTCATCGAAATCAGGCTTAATTGACTGCCTCTGTGTGCTACCATATTACTACGTGATTCAACCCAGAGAAAACCAAGGATCTGGCCAAGAAGTTTGCGAAAAAGGCAAAATCGTGAGGCAGATGCGGGCATAACCCAGACCTAACCCAGACTTAACCGGTGTTATCCTATAAAATATTGATCGAAACCAGGTTTAATTGACTTCTTCAGTGTGGTACCACATGACTACATGATTGAAACCAGAAAACACACGGGATCTGGCCAACAAGTATGCTGACAAGGCAAAATCATGAGCCAGTTGCGGGCATGTCCCAGACGTAACACAGACCTGACAGGTGTTATCCTATAAAATATTGATCGAAACCAGGTTTAATTGACTTCTTCAGTGTGGTACCACATGATTACGTGATTCAAACCCGAAAAAACGCAGGATCTGGCCAATAAGTTTGCGAAAAAGGCAAAATCATGAGCCAGATGCGGGCATGACCCAGATCTAACCCAGACCTAACCGGTGTTATCATGTAAAATATTGATTGAAACCAGGTTTATTTGTCTGTTTCAGGGTGGTACCACATTACTACGTGATTGAAACCAGAAAATACACGGGATCTGGCCAAAAAGTATGCGGACAAGGCAAAATCATGAGTCAGATGCGGGCATATCCCAGACGTGACACAGACCTAACAGGTGTTATCCTGTAAAATATTGATCGAAACCACGTTTAATTGACTTCTCCAGTGTGGAACCACATGATTACGTGATACAAACCCGAAGAAACCCAGGATCTGGCCAACAAGTTTGCGGGCAATGCAAAATCATGAGCCAGATGCGGGCATAACCCAGATTCTAACCCAGACCTAACCGATGTTATCCTATAAAATATTGATTGAAACCAGGTTTATTTGGCTGTTTCAGTGTGGTACGACATTACTACGTGATTGAAACCAGAAAACACACGGGATCTGGCCAACAAGTATGCGGCCAAGGCAAAATCATGAGCCAGATGCGGGCATATCCCAGACGTAACACAGAACTAACAGGTGTTATCCTATAAAATATTGGTCGAAACCAGGTTTAATTGACTTCTTCCGTGTGGTTCCACATAATTACGTGATTCAAACCAGAAAAAACCCGGGATCTGACCAACAAGTATGCGGAAAAAGCAAAATCATGAGCCAGATGCGGGCATAACCCAGACCTAACCCAGACCTAACCGGTGTCATCCTATAAAATATTGATCGAAACCAGGTTTAATTGACTTCCTGAGTGTGGTACCACATGACTACGTGATTCAAACCCGAAGAAACCCAGGATCTGGCTAACAAGTTTGCGAAAAAGGCAAAATCATGAGCCAGATGCGGGCATAAACCAGACCTAACACAGACATAACAGGTGTTATCCTATAAAATATTGATCGAAACCAGGTTTATTTGTCTGTTTCTGTGTGGTACCACATTACTACGCGCTTCGAGCCAGAGAAAACCAAGGATCTGGCCAACAAATATGCGGAAGAGGCAAAATCATGGGCCAGGTGCGGGCATAACCCAGGCCTAACCCAGACCTAACCAGCGTTATCCTATAAAATATTGATTGAAACCAGGTTTATTTGTCTGTTTCAGGGTGGTACCACATTACTACGTGATTGAAACCAGAAAACACACGGGATCTGGCCAACAAGTATGCGGACAATGCAAAATCATGAGCAAGATGCGGGCATATCCCAGTCGTAACACAGACCTATCCGGTGTTATCCTCTAAAATATGGATCGGAACCTGGTTTAATTCACTGTTTCAATGTGGTACCACATTTCTACGTGATTCAAACCCGAAGAAACCCAGGATCTCGCCAACAAGTTTTGGAAAAGGCGAAAGTATGAGCCCGACGCGCGCATATCCCAGACCTAACTCAGACCTAACCGGTGTTATCCCCTAAAATACAGATCGAATCCAGGTTTAATTGACTGTTACTGTCTGATACTACATTACTACGTGATTCAAAACCGGAAAAACCCAGGATCTGGCCAACAAATTTGCGAAAAAGGCAAAATCATGAGCCAGATGCGGGCATATCCCAGACCTAACCCAGACCTAACCGGTGTTATCCTATAAAATATTTATTGAAACCAGGTTTATTTGTCTGTTTCAGTGTGGTTCCACATTACTACGTGAATCAAACCAGAAAAAACCCGGGGCCTGACCAACAAGTATGCGGAAAAGGCAAAATCATGAGACAGATACGGGCATAACCCAGACCTAACCGGTGTTAACCCCTAAAATACAGATCGAATCCAGGCTTAATTGACAGTTACTGTCTGGTACTACATTACTACGTGATTCAAAACCGGAAAAACCCAGGATCTGACCAACAAGAATGCGAAGAAGGCAAAATCATGAGCCAGATACGGGCGTAACCCAGACCATACCGGTGTTATCCTCAAAAATATTCATCGAAATCAGGCTTAATTGACTGCCTCTGTGTGCTACCATATTACTACGTGATTCAACCCAGAGAAAACCAAGGATCTGGCCAAGAAGTTTGCGAAAAAGGCAAAATCGTGAGGCAGATGCGGGCATAACCCAGACCTAACCCAGACTTAACCGGTGTTATCCTATAAAATATTGATCGAAACCAGGTTTAATTGACTTCTTCAGTGTGGTACCACATGACTACATGATTGAAACCAGAAAACACACGGGATCTGGCCAACAAGTATGCTGACAAGGCAAAATCATGAGCCAGTTGCGGGCATGTCCCAGACGTAACACAGACCTGACAGGTGTTATCCTATAAAATATTGATCGAAACCAGGTTTAATTGACTTCTTCAGTGTGGTACCACATGATTACGTGATTCAAACCCGAAAAAACGCAGGATCTGGCCAATAAGTTTGCGAAAAAGGCAAAATCATGAGCCAGATGCGGGCATGACCCAGATCTAACCCAGACCTAACCGGTGTTATCATGTAAAATATTGATTGAAACCAGGTTTATTTGTCTGTTTCAGGGTGGTACCACATTACTACGTGATTGAAACCAGAAAATACACGGGATCTGGCCAAAAAGTATGCGGACAAGGCAAAATCATGAGTCAGATGCGGGCATATCCCAGACGTGACACAGACCTAACAGGTGTTATCCTGTAAAATATTGATCGAAACCACGTTTAATTGACTTCTCCAGTGTGGAACCACATGATTACGTGATACAAACCCGAAGAAACCCAGGATCTGGCCAACAAGTTTGCGGGCAATGCAAAATCATGAGCCAGATGCGGGCATAACCCAGATTCTAACCCAGACCTAACCGATGTTATCCTATAAAATATTGATTGAAACCAGGTTTATTTGGCTGTTTCAGTGTGGTACGACATTACTACGTGATTGAAACCAGAAAACACACGGGATCTGGCCAACAAGTATGCGGCCAAGGCAAAATCATGAGCCAGATGCGGGCATATCCCAGACGTAACACAGAACTAACAGGTGTTATCCTATAAAATATTGGTCGAAACCAGGTTTAATTGACTTCTTCCGTGTGGTTCCACATAATTACGTGATTCAAACCAGAAAAAACCCGGGATCTGACCAACAAGTATGCGGAAAAAGCAAAATCATGAGCCAGATGCGGGCATAACCCAGACCTAACCCAGACCTAACCGGTGTCATCCTATAAAATATTGATCGAAACCAGGTTTAATTGACTTCCTGAGTGTGGTACCACATGACTACGTGATTCAAACCCGAAGAAACCCAGGATCTGGCTAACAAGTTTGCGAAAAAGGCAAAATCATGAGCCAGATGCGGGCATAAACCAGACCTAACACAGACATAACAGGTGTTATCCTATAAAATATTGATCGAAACCAGGTTTATTTGTCTGTTTCTGTGTGGTACCACATTACTACGCGCTTCGAGCCAGAGAAAACCAAGGATCTGGCCAACAAATATGCGGAAGAGGCAAAATCATGGGCCAGGTGCGGGCATAACCCAGGCCTAACCCAGACCTAACCAGCGTTATCCTATAAAATATTGATTGAAACCAGGTTTATTTGTCTGTTTCAGGGTGGTACCACATTACTACGTGATTGAAACCAGAAAACACACGGGATCTGGCCAACAAGTATGCGGGCAAGGCAAAATCGAGAGCCAGATGCGGGCATATCCCAGACCTAACCCAGACCTAACCGGTGTTATCCTATAAAATATTGATTGACACCAGGTTTATTTGTCTGTTTCTGTGTGGTACCACATTACTACGTTATTCAAACCAGAAAAAACCCGGGATCTGACCAACAAGTATGCGGAAAAAGCAAAATCATGAGCCAGATGCGGGCATATCCCAGATGTAACACAGACCTAACAGGTGTTATCCTATAATATATTGATCGAAACCTAGTTTAATTGACTTCTTCAGTGTGTTACCACATGATTACGTGATTCAAACCCGAAGAAACCCAGGATCTGGCCAACAAGTTTGCGAAAAAGGCAAAATCATGATCCAGATGCGTGCATAACCCAGATCGAACCCAGACCTAACCGGTGGTATCCTATGAAATATTGATTGAAACCAGGTTTATTTGTCTGTTTCAGGGTGGTACCACATTACTACGTGATTGAAACCAGAACAAACACGGGATCTGGCCAGAAAGTCTGCGGACAAGGCAAAATCGAGAGCCAGATGCGGGCATATCCCAGACGTAACAAAGGCCTAACCGGTGTTATCCTATAAAATATTATTTGAAACCTGGTTTATTTGTCTGTTTCTGAGTGGTACAACATTACTACGCGATTCGAGCCAGATAAAACCCGGGATCTGACCAACAAGTATGCGGAAAAGGCAAAATCATGAGCCAGGTGCGGGCATAACCCAGACCTAACCCAGACCTAACCGGTGTTATCCTATAAAATATTGATCGAAACCAGGTTTAATTGACTTCTTCAGTGTGGTACCACATGACTACGTGATTCAAGCCCGAAGAAACCCAGGATCTGGACAACAAGTTTGCGAAAAAGGCAAAAACATGAGCCAGATGCGGGCATGACCCAGACCTAACCCAGACCTAACCTGTGTTATCCCATAAAATATTGATTGAAACCAGGTTTATTTGTCTGTTTCAGTGTGGTACCACATTACTACGTGATTGAAACCAGAAAACACACGGGATCTGGCCAACAAGTATGCGGACAAGGCAAAATCATGAGCCAGATGCGGGCATAACCCAGATCTAACCCAGACCTAACAGGTGTTATCCTATAAAATATTGATTGAAACCAGGTTTATTTGTCTGTTTCAGGGTGGCACCACATTACTACGTGATTGAAACCAGAACAAACACGGGATCTGGCCAAAAAGTCTGCGGACGAGGCATAATCAAGAGCCAGATGCGGGCATATCCCAGACGTAACACAGGCCTAACCGGTGTTATCCTATAAAATATTATTTGATACCTGGTTTATTTGTCTGTTTCTGTGTGGTACCACATTACTACGCGATTCGAGCCAGATAAAACCCGGGATCTGACCAACAAGTATGCGGAAAAGGCAAAATCATGAGCCAGATGCGGGCATAACCCCGACCTAACCCAGACCTAACCGGTGTTATCCTATAAAATATTGATCGAAACCAGGTTTAGTTGACTTCTTCAATGTGGTACCACATTACTACGTGATTGAAACCAGAAAACACACGGGATCTGGCCAACAAGTATGCGAACAATGCAAAATAATGAGCCAGATGCGGGCATTACCCAGACCTAACCCAGACCTAACCGGTGTTATCCTATAAAATATTGATCGAAACCTGGTTTAATTGACTTCTTCAGTGTGGTACCAGATGACTACGTGATTCAAGCCCGAAGAAACCCAGGATCTGGACAACAAGTTTGCGAAAAAGGCAAAAACATGAGCCAGATGCGGGAATGACCGAGACCTAACCCAGACCTAACCTGTGTTATCCCATAAAATATTGATTGAAACCAGGTTTATTTGTCTGTTTCAGTGTGGTACCACATTACTACGTGATTGAAACCAGAAAATACACGGGATCTGGCCAAAAAGTATGCGGACAAGGCAAAATCATGAGCCAGATGCGGGCATATCCCAGACGTAACACAGACCTAACAGGTGTTATGCTGTAAAATATTGATTGAAACCACGTTTAATTGACTTCTCCAGTGTGGTACCACAAGATTACGTGATACAAACCCGAAGAAACCCAGGAACTGGCCAACAAGTTTGCGAAAAAGGCAAAACCATGAGACAGATGCGGGCATAACCCAGACGTAACACAGACCTAACAGGTGTTATCCTGTAAAATATTGGTCGAAACCAGGTTTAATTGATTTCTTCAGTGTGGTACCACATGATTACGTGATTCAAACCCGAAGAAACCCAGGATCTGGCCAAGAAGTATGCGGAAAATGCAAAATCATGAGCCAGATGCGGGCATGACCCAGACCTAACCCAGACCTATCCGGTGTTATCCTATAAAATATTGTCGAAACCAGGTTTAATTGACTGTTTCAATGTGGTACCACATTACTACGTGATCCAAACCCGAAGAACCCCGGGATCTGGCCAACAAGTTTTCGAAAAAGGCGGAAGTATAAGCCAGATGCGGGCATATCCCAGTCGTAACACAGACCTATCCGGTGTTATCCTCTAAAATATGCATCGAAACCTGGTTTAATTGACTGTTTCAATGTGGTACCACATTACTACGTGATCCAAACCCGAAGAAACCCCGGTATCTGGCCAAAAAGTTTTTGAAAAAGGCGAAAGTATAAGCCAGATGCGGGCATATCCCAGACCTAACCCAGACCCAACCGGTGTTATCCTATAAAATATTATTTGAAACCAGGTTTATTTGTCTGTTTCAGGGTGGCACCACATTACTACGTGATTGAAACCAGAACAAACACGGGATCTGGCCAAAAAGTCTGCGGACAAGGCATAATCAAGAGCCAGATGCGGGCATATCCCAGACGTAACACAGGCCTAACCGGTGTTATCCTATAAAATATTATTTGAAACCTGGTTTATTTGTCTGTTTCTGTGTGGTACCACATTACTACGCGATTCGAGCCAGATAAAACCCGGGATCTGACCAACAAGTATGCGGAAAAGGCAAAATCATGTGCCAGATGCGGGCATAACCCCGACCTAACCCAGACCTAACCGGTGTTATCCTATAAAATATTGATCGAAACCAGGTTTAATTGACTTCTTCAATGTGGTACCACATTACTACGTGATTGAAACCAGAAAACGCACGGGATCTGGCCAACAAGTATGCGGACAATGCAAAATCATGAGCCAGATGCGGGCATAACCCAGATCTAACCCAGACCTAACCGGTGTTATCCTATAAAATATTGATTGAAACCAGGTTTATTTGGCTGTTTCAGTGTGGTACGACATTACTACGTGATTGAAACCAGAAAACACACGGGATCTGGCCAACGAGCATGCGGGCAAGGCAAAATCATGAGCCAGATGCGGGCATATCCCAGACGTAACACAGAACTAACAGGTGTTATCCTTTAAAATATTCATCGAGACCAGGTTTAATTGACTTCTTCAGTGTGGTACCACATGATTACGTGATTCAAACCCGAAGAAACAGGATCTGGCCAACGAGTTTGCGAAAAAGGCAAAATCATGAGCCAGATGCGGGCATAACCCAGATCTAACCCAGACCTAACCGATGTTATCATGTAAAATATTGATTGAAACCAGGTTTATTTGTCTGTTTCAGGGTGGTACCACATTACTACGTGATTGAAACCAGAACCAACACGGGATCTGGTCAAAAAGTCTGCGGACAAGGCAGAATCAGAAGCCAGATGCGGGCATATCCCAGACGTAACAAAGACCTAACCGGTGATATCCTATAAAATATTGGTCGAAACCAGGTTTAATTGACTTCTTCAGTGTGGTACCACATAATTACGTGATTCAAACCCGAAGAAACCCAGGATCTGGCCAACAAGTATGCGGAAAAAGCAAAACCATGAGCCAGATGCGGGCATGACCCAGACCTAACCCAGACCTAACCGGTGTTATCCTATAAAATATTGATTGGAACCAGGGTTATTTGTCTGTTTCTGTGTGGTACCACATTACTACGTGATTGAAACCAGAAAACACACGGGATCTGGCCAACAAGTATGCGGACAAGGCAAAATCATGAGCCAGATGCGGGCATAACCCAGGTCTAACCCAGACCTAACAGGTGTTATCCTATAAAATATTGATTGAAACCAGGTTTATTTGTCTGTTTCAGGGTGGTACCACATTACTACGTGATTGAAACCAGAACAAACACGGGATCTGGCCAAAAAGTCTGCGGACGAGGCATAATCAAGAGCCAGATGCGGGCATATCCCAGACGTAACACAGGCCTAACCGGTGTTATCCTATAAAATATTATTTGATACCTGGTTTATTTGTCTGTTTCTGTGTGGTACCACATTACTACGCGATTCGAGCCAGATAAAACCCGGGATCTGACCAACAAGTATGCGGAAAAGGCAAAATCATGAGCCAGATGCGGGCATAACCCCGACCTAACCCAGACCTAACCGGTGTTATCCTATAAAATATTGATCGAAACCAGGTTTAATTGACTTCTTCAATGTGGTACCACATTACTACGTGATTGAAACCAGAAAACACACGGGATCTGGCCAACAAGTATGCGGACAATGCAAAATCATGAGCCAGATGCGGGCATAACCCAGATCTAACCCAGACCTAACCGGTGTTATCCTATAAAATATTGATTGAAACCAGGTTTATTTGGCTGTTTCAGTGTGGTACGACATTACTACGTGATTGAAACCAGAAAACACACGGGATCTGGCCAACAAGTATGCGGGCAAGGCAAAATCATGAGCCAGATGCGGGCATATCCCAGACGTAACACAGAACTAACAGGTGTTATCCTTTAAAATATTCATCGAGACCAGGTTTAATTGACTTCTTCAGTGTGGTACCACATGATTACGTGATTCAAACCCGAAGAAACAGGATCTGGCCAACAAGTTTGCGAAAAAGGCAAAATCATGAGCCAGATGCGGGCATAACCCAGACCTAACCCAGACCTAACCGGTGTTATCATGTAAAATATTGATTGAAACCAGGTTTATTTGTCTGTTTCAGGGTGGTACCACATTACTACGTGATTGAAACCAGAACCAACACGGGATCTGGTCAAAAAGTCTGCGGACAAGGCAGAATCAGAAGCCAGATGCGGGCATATCCCAGGCGTAACAAAGACCTAACCGGTGATATCCTATAAAATATTGGTCGAAACCAGGTTTAATTGACTTCTTCAGTGTGGTACCACATAATTACGGGATTCAAACCCGAAGAAACCCAGGATCTGGCCAACAAGTATGCGGAAAAAGCAAAATCATGAGCCAGTTGCGGGCATGACCCAGACCTAACCCAGACCTAACCGGTGTTATCCTATAAAATATTGATTGAAACCAGGGTTATTTGTCTGTTTCTGTGTGGTACCACATTACTACGTTATTCAAACCAGAAAAAACCCGGGATCTGACCAACAAGTATGCGGAAATGCAAAATCATGAGCCAGATGCGGGCATAACCCAGACCTAACCCAGACCTAACCGGTGTCATCCTATAAAATATTGATCGAAACCAGGTTTAATTGACTTCCTGAGTGTGGTACCACATGACTACGTGATTCAAACCCGAAGAAACCCAGGATCTGGCCAACAAGTTTGCGAAAAAGGCAAAATCATGAGCCAGATGCGGGCATAAACCAGATCTAACCCAGACCTAACCGGTGTTATCCTATAAAATATTGATCGAAACCAGGTTTGATAAACTTCTTCAGTGTGGTACCACATTACTACGTGATTCAAACACGAAAAAACCCAGGTTCAGGCCAACAAGTATGCGAAAAATGCAAAATCATGAGCCAGATGCGGGCATAACCCAGATCTAACCCAGACCTAACCGGTGTTATCCTACAAAATATTGATTGAAATCAAGTTTATTTGTCTGTTTCAGGGTGGTACCACATTACTACGTGATTGAAACCAGAACAAACACGGGATCTCGCCAAAAAGTCTGCGGAAAAGGCAAAATCAAGAGTCAGATGCGGGCATATCCCAGACGTAACACAGACCTAACCGGTGTTATCCTATAAAATATTATTTGAAACCTGGTTTATTTGTCTGTTTCTGTGTGGTACCACATTACTACGCGATTCAAACCAGAAAAAACCCGTGATCTGACCAACAAGTATCCGGAAAAGGCAAAATAATGGGCCAGATGCGGGCATAACCCAGACCTAACCCACACCTAACCGGTGTTATCCTATAAAATATTAATTGAAACCTGGTTTATTTGTCTGTTTCTGTGTGGTACCACATTACTACGTGATTGAAACCAGAACAAACACGGGATCTGACCAACAAGTATGCGAAAATGCAAAATCATGAGCCTGATGCGGGCATAAACCAGACCTAACCCAGACCTAACCGGTGTTATCCTATAAAATATTGATCGAAACCAGGTTTAATTGACTCCTTCAGTGTGGTACCACATGACTACGTGATTCAAGCCCGAAGAAACCCAGGATCTGGACAACAAGTTTGCGAAAAAGGCAAAAACATGAGCCAGATGCGGGCATGACCGAGACCTAACCCAGACCTAACCTGTGTTATCCCATAAAATATTGATTGAAACCAGGTTTAATTGACTGTTTCAATGTGGTACCACATTACTACGTGATCCAAACCCGAAGAAACCCCAGGATCTGGCCAACAAGTTTGCGAAAAAGGCAAAATCATGAGCCAGATGCGTGCATAACCCAGATCTAACCCAGACCTAACCGGTGTTATCCTATAAAATATTGATTGAAACCAGGTTTATTTGTCTGTTTCAGGGTGGTACCACATTACTACGTGATTGAAACCAGAACAAACACGGGATCTGGCCAAAAAGTCTGCGGACAAGGCAAAATCAAGAGCCAGATGCGGGCATATCCCAGACGTAACACAGGCCTAACCGGTGTTATCCTATAAAATATTATTTGAAACCTGGTTTATTTGTCTGTTTCTGTGTGGTACAACATTACTACGCGATTCGAGCCAGATAAAACCCGGGATCTGACCAACAAGTATGCGGAAAAGGCAAAATCATGAGCCAGATGCGGGCATAACCCAGACCTAACCCAGACCTAACCGGTGTTATCCTATAAAATATTGATCGAAACCAGGTTTAATTGACTTCTTCAGAAAAAACCCGGGATCTGACCAACAAGTATGTTGGAAAAGCAAAATCATGAGCCAGATGCGGGCATATCCCAGATGTAACACAGACCTAACAGGTGTTATCCTATAATATATTGATCGAAACCTGGTTTAATTGACTTCTTCAGTGTGTTACCACATGATTACGTGATTCAAACCCGAAGAAACCCAGGATCTGGCCAACAAGTTTGCGAAAAAGGCAAAATCATGAGCCAGATGCGTGCAAAACCCAGATCGAACCCAGACCTAACCGGTGGTATCCTATGAAATATTGATTGAAACCAGGTTTATTTGTCTGTTTCAGGGTGGTACCACATTACTACGTGATTGAAACCAGAACAAACACGGGATCTGGCCAAAAAGTCTGCGGACAAGGCAAAATCATGATCCAGATGCGGGCATAACCCAGATCTAACCCAGACCTAACAGGTGTTATCCTATAAAATACTGATTGAAACCAGGTTTATTTGTCTGTTTCAGGGTGGTACCACATTACTACGTGATTGAAACCAGAACAAACACGGGATCTGGCCAAAAAGTCTGCGGACGAGGCATAATCAAGAGCCAGATGCGGGCATATCCCAGACGTAACACAGGCCTAACCGGTGTTATCCTATAAAATATTATTTGATACCTGGTTTATTTGTCTGTTTCTGTGTGGTACCACATTACTACGCGATTCGAGCCAGATAAAACCCGGGATCTGATCAACAAGTATGCGGACAATGCAAAATAATGAGCCAGATGCGGGCATAACCCAGACCTAACCCAGACCTAACCGGTGTTATCCTATAAAATATTGATCGAAACCTGGTTTAATTGACTTCTTCAGTGTGGTACCACATGACTACGTGATTCAAGCCCGAAGAAACCCAGGATCTGGACAACAAGTTTGCGAAAAAGGCAAAAACATGAGCCAGATGCGGGAATGACCGAGACCTAACCCAGACCTAACCTGTGTTATCCCATAAAATATTGATTGAAACCAGGTTTATTTGTCTGTTTCAGTGTGGTACCACATTACTACGTGATTGACACCAGAAAATACACGGGATCTGGCCAAAAAGTATGCGGACAAGGCAAAATCATGAGCCAGATGCGGGCATATCCCAGACGTAACACAGACCTAACAGGTGTTATGCTGTAAAATATTGATCGAAAACACGTTTAATTGACTTCTCCAGTGTGGTACCACAAGATTATGTGATACGAACCCGAAGAAACCCAGGATCTGGCCAACAAGTTTTCGAAAAAGGCGGAAGTATAAGCCAGATGCGGGCATATCCCAGTCGTATCACAGACCTATCCGGTGTTATCCTATAAAATATGCATCGAAACCTGGTTTAATTGACTGTTTCAATGTGGTACCACATTACTACGTGATCCAAACACGAAGAAACCCCGGGATCTCGCCAACAAGTTTTCGAAAATGGCGAAAGTATAAGCCAGATGCGGGCATATCCCAGACCTAACCCAGACCTAACCGGTGTTATCCTATAAAATATTGATTGAAACCAGGTTTATTTGTCTGTATCAGTGTGGCACCACATTACTACGTGATCCGAACACGAAAAAACCCACGATCTGGCCAACAAGTATGCGAAGAAGACAAAATCATGAGCCAGATGCGGGCATATCCCAGACGTAACACAGGCCTAACCGGTGTTATCCTATAAAATATTATTTGAAACCTGGTTTATTTGTCTGTTTCTGTGTGGTACAACATTACTACGCGTTTCGAGCCAGATAAAACACGGGATCTAACCAACAAGTATGTGGAAAAGGCAAAATCATGAGCCAGATGCGGGCATAACCCAGACCTAACCCAGACCTAACCGGTGTTATCCTATAAAATATTGATCGAAACCAGGTTTAATTGACTTCTTCAGTGTGGTACCACATTACTTCGTGATTCAAACCCGAAGAAACCCCGGGATCTGGCCAACAAGTTTTCGAAAAAGGCGGAAGTATAAGCCAGATGCGGGCATATCCCAGTCGTATCACAGACCTATCCGGTGTTATCCTATAAAATATTGATTGAAACCAGGTTTATTTGTCTGTATCAGTGTGGCACCACATTACTACGTGATCCGAACACGAAAAAACCCACGATCTGGCCAACAAGTATGCGAAGAAGACAAAATCATGAGCCAGATGCGGGCATATCCCAGACGTAACACAGACCTAACAGGTGTTATCCTGTAAAATATTGGTCGAAACCAGGTTTAATTGATTTCTTCAGTGTGGTACCACATGATTACGTGATTCAAACCCGAAGAAACCCAGGATCTGGCCAAGAAGTATGCGGAAAAAGCAAAATCATGAGCCAGATGCGGGCATGACCCAGACCTAACCCAGACCTATCCGGTGTTATCCTATAAAATATTGATCGAAACCAGGTTTAATTGACTGTTTCAATGTGGTACCACATTACTACGTGATCCAAACCCGAAGAAACCCCAGGATCTGGCCAACAAGTTTGCGAAAAAGGCAAAATCATGAGCCAGATGCGTGCATAACCCAGATCTAACCCAAACCTAACCGGTGTTACCCTATAAAATATTGATTGAAACCAGGTTTATTTGTCTGTTTCAGGGTGGTACCACATTTCTACGTGATTGAAACCAGAACAAACACGGGATCTGGCCAAAAAGTCTGCGGACAAGGCAAAATCAAGAGCCAGATGCGGGCATATCCCAGACGTAACACAGGCCTAACCGGTGTTATCCTATAAAATATTATTTGAAACCTGGTTTATTTGTCTGTTTCTGTGTGGTACAACATTACTACGCGATTCGAGCCAGATAAAACCCGGGATCTGACCAACAAGTATGCGGAAAAGGCAAAATCATGAGCCAGATGCGGGCATAACCCAGACCTAACCCAGACCTAACCGGTGTTATCCTATAAAATATTGATCGAAACCAGGTTTAATTGACTTCTTCAGTGTGGTACCACATTACTTCGTGATTCAAACCCGAAGAAACCCCGGGATCAGGCCAACAAGTTTTCGAAAAAGGCGGAAGTATAAGCCAGATGCGGGCATATCCCAGTCGTATCACAGACCTATCCGGTGTTATCCTATAAAATATTGATTGAAACCAGGTTTATTTGTCTGTATCAGTGTGGCACCACATTACTACGTGATCCGAACACGAAAAAACCCACGATCTGGCCAACAAGTATGCGAAGAAGACAAAATCATGAGCCAGATGCGGGCATATCCCAGACGTAACACAGACCTAACAGGTGTTATCCTGTAAAATATTGGTCGAAACCAGGTTTAATTGATTTCTTCAGTGTGGTACCACATGATTACGTGATTCAAACCCGAAGAAACCCAGGATCTGGCCAAGAAGTATGCGGAAAAAGCAAAATCATGAGCCAGATGCGGGCATGAACCAGACCTAACCCAGACCTATCCGGTGTTATCCTATAAAATATTGATCGAAACCAGGTTTAATTGACTGTTTCAATGTGGTACCACATTACTACGTGATCCAAACCCGAAGAAACCCCAGGATCTGGCCAACAAGTTTGCGAAAAAGGCAAAATCATGAGCCAGATGCGTGCATAACCCAGATCTAACCCAGACCTAACCGGTGTTATCCTATAAAATATTGATTGAAACCAGGTTTATTTGTTTGTTTCAGGGTGGTACCACATTACTACGTGATTGAAACCAGAACAAACACGGGATCTGGCCAAAAAGTCTGCGGACAAGGCAAAATCAAGAGCCAGATGCGGGCATATCCCAGACGTAACACAGGCCTAACCGGTGTTATCCTATAAAATATTATTTGAAACCTGGTTTATTTGTCTGTTTCTGTGTGGTACAACATTACTACGCGATTCGAGCCAGATAAAACCCGGGATCTGACCAACAAGTATGCGGAAAAGGCAAAATCATGAGCCAGATGCGGGCATAACCCAGACCTAACCCAGACCTAACCGGTGTTATCCTATAAAATATTGATCGAAACCAGGTTTAATTGACTTCTTCAGTGTGGTACCACATGACTACGTGATTCAAGCCCGAGGAAACCCAGAATCTGGTCAACAAGTTTGCGAAAAAGGCAAAAACATGAGCCAGATGCGGGCATGTCCCAGACCTAACCTGTGTTATCCAATAAAATATTGATTGAAACCAGGTTTATTTGTCTGTTTCAGTGTGGTACCACATTACTACGTGATTGAAACCAGAAAACACACGGGATCTGGCCAACAAGTATGCGGACAAGGCAAAATCATGAGCCAGATGCGGGCATATCCCAGACGTAACACAGACCTAACAGGTGTTATCCTATAAAATATTGATCGAAACCGGGTTTAATTGACTTCTTCAGTGTGTTACCACATGATTACGTGATTCAAACCCGAAGAAACCCTGGATCTGGCCAACAAGTTTGCGAAAAAGGCAAAATCATGAGCCAGATGCGGGCATAACCCAGATCTAACCCAGACCTAACCGGTGTTATCCTATAAAATATTGATTGAAACCAGGTTTATTTGTCTGTTTCAGGGTGGTACCACATTACTACGTGATTGAAACCAGAACAAACACGGGATCTGGCCAAAAAGTCTGCGGACAAGGCAAAATCAAGAGCCAGATGCGGGCATATCCCAGACGTAACACAGGCCTAACCGGTGTTATCCTATAAAATATTATTTGAAACCTGGTTTATTTGTCTGTTTCTGTGTGGTACAACATTACTACGCGATTCGAGCCAGATAAAACCCGGGATCTGACCAACAAGTATGCGGAAAAGGCAAAGTCATGAGCCAGATGCGGGCATAACCCAGACCTAACCCAGACCTAACCGGTGTTATCCTATAAAATATTGATCGAAACCAGGTTTAATTGACTTCTTCAGTTTGGTACCACATGACTACGTGATTCAAGCTCGAGGAAACCCTGGATCTGGCCAACAAGTTTGCGAAAAAGGCAAAATCATGAGCCAGATGCGGGCATAACCCAGACCTAACCCAGACCTAACCGGTGTTATCCTATAAAATATTGATTGAAACCAGGTTTATTTGTCTGTTTCAGGGTGGTACCACATTACTACGTGATTGAAACCAGAACAAACACGGGATCTGGCCAAAAAGTCTGCGGAAAAGGCAAAATCATGAGCCAGATGCGGCCATAACCCCGACCTAACCCAGACCTAACCGGTGTTATCCTATAAAATATTGATCGAAACCAGGTTTATTTGGCTGTTTCAGTGTGGTACGACATTACTACGTGATTGAAACCAGAAAACACACGGGATCTGGCCAACAAGTATGCGGCCAAGGCAAAATCATGAGCCAGATGCGGGTATATCCCAGACGTAACACAGAACTAACAGGTGTTATCCTATAAAATATTGGTCGAAACCAGGTTTAATTGACTTCTTCCGTGTGGTTCCACATAATTACGTGATTCAAACCAGAAAAAACCCGGGATCTGACCAACAAGTATGCGGAAAAAGCAAAATCATGAGCCAGATGCGGGCATAACCCAGACCTAACCCAGACCTAACCGGTGTCATCCTATAAAATATTGATCGAAACCAGGTTTAATTGACTTCCTGAGTGTGGTACCACATGACTACGTGATTCAAACCCGAAGAAACCCAGGATCTGGCTAACAAGTTTGCGAAAAAGGCAAAATCATGAGCCAGATGCGGGCATAAACCAGACCTAACACAGACATAACAGGTGTTATCCTATAAAATATTGATCGAAACCAGGTTTATTTGTCTGTTTCTGTGTGGTACCACATTACTACGCGCTTCGAGCCAGATAAATCCCGGGATCTGACCAACAAGTATGCGGAAAAGGCAAAATCATGAGACAGATGCGGGCATAACCCAGACCTAACCCAGACCTAACCGGTGTTATCCTATAAAATATTGATCGAAACCAGGTTTGATTGACTTCTTCAGTGTGGTGCCACATTACTATGTGATTCAAACACGAAAAAACCCGGGATCTGACCAACAAGTATGCGAAAAAAGCAAAAACATGAGCCAGATGCGGGCATGACCCAGACCTAACCCAGACCTAACCGGTGTCATCCTATAAAATATTGATCGAAACCAGGTTTAATTGACTTCCTGAGTGTGGTACCACATGACTACGTGATTCAAACCCGAAGAAACCCAGGATCTGGCCAACAAGTTTGCGAAAAAGGCAAAATCATGAGCCAGATGCGGGCATAAACCAGATCTAACCCAGACCTAACCGGTGTTATCCTATAAAATATTGATCGAAACCAGGTTTGATTGACTTCTTCAGTGTGGTACCACATTACTACGTGATTCAAGCCCGAAGAAACCCAGGATCTGGACAACAAGTTTGCGAAAAAGGCAAAAACATGAGCCAGATGCGGGCATGACCCAGACCTAACCCAGACCTAACCTGTGTTATCCCATAAAATATTGATTGAAACCAGGTTTATTTGTCTGTTTCAGTGTAGTACCACATTACTACGTGATTGAAACCAGAAAACACACGGGATCTGGCCAACAAGTATGCGGGCAAGGCAAAATCATGAGCCAGATGCGGGCATATCCCTGCCGTAACACAGACCTAACAGGTGTTATCCTATAAAATATTGATCGAAGCCAGGTTTAATTGACTTCTTCAGTGTGTTACCTCATGATTACGTGATTCAAACCCGAAGAAACCCTGGATCTGGCCAACAAGTTTGCGAAAAAGGCAAAATCATGAGCCAGATGCGGGCATAACCCAGATCTAACCCAGACCTAACCGGTGTTATCCTATAAAATATTGATTGAAACCAGGTTTATTTGTCTGTTTCAGGGTGGTACCACATTACTACGTGATTGAAACCAGAACAAACACGGGATCTGGCCAAAAAGTCTGCGGACAAGGCATGTTTAAATATGTTAAAAAACTATTTAAAATCGCGTTAGTCTGAAAACATTAAATTCTCGGCTGCGATTCCCGTATCCGTTTGTGTACGTGACACTGCGGAAGGTTAAGCGTTCGTCAGGTTCGTTGAACGTTCGGACGATTTAAAACCGCGGCCGTTTACGTGTTTTTGTACGCCGACCTCACGCGAAGTTTCGCTTCGCACCGGTTTAAACGGTATCGTGACGTCAGCGTCGAGAGAGAGAACCGTATAATATATTGAAAAGAGATCGACAGCTGAATTCAGCAGCGCCGCGTCGCGACGACAAGGCGCGACCGAGTCTTCGTCTGTCGATCCGCGACAATATTCGTATTTTATTCACGAGCCGACTGCCAACGGGAACGGATCCCAGAAGATCTCGCTCCTCAAGTACGGACTCGCCCATAATATTCGGACTTGTATAAAAGAGAATTCTCTCCGTTGCTGCGGTTAGAGTTTCCCAGAACAATCTACCTGCGACAAAAGGGAGGTCGTAATACACGCAGCGCGTGGCGCGACCGCCTTCGCTAGGAAGGATTGTACGTTGCAGTCGTTGCCGCGACCGCGACGTAAGGGACTCAGGGTGCACCCACCCAGAATCCCTTTAAAGCTATACGGCTTTGGAGCCTCCCAAAGGTCATACCGTTGAATCGGTACCGCCTCGTGGAGTGCTCTTCGTGCAAAGGTCGCCAAAAAACCCTCTCCAAAAACCCGTCGGTGTACGAGTCGACCGTACACCCTACGGAGGAGTTCGGGTTCAAGGTCGCCTCACCTTCCGTCACGCCGCCTACCAAATACGGTCCCCGTGCAACACGGTCGCCGGGTAGGCTTTATAGTGCGGTTGGACCCGCGAGGGATTGTTTGCAAAGGACACTTTACTGTCACGGTCCCCGGTAGAAACGGTCGCCGTGCAGTAATTTTACAGTGTCGCAGGAAATCTCCTCGCACGACGTTCCTACGTCACCCGCACGGAGAGCGTGCTCACGGGATCCACCCATTTGGAGCTTTACGACCTCCATTTGGTGACCCGTCCGTGGCCAAGTCGCCCCCGACAGATACGAGTGAATTCTCTTCTGTTCAGGGCAAAAGTATCGCTGATAATTTCAATAAATAATTATCAGCGTACAAGTACAAATTTACAGTCCACTGATTCACGTTGAACGACAGCTGATTCCCCCCTCCCTGCGCACCGCTGGTCGCTAGGAGAGCGAGGCGAGCAGCTGACGAGCGTGTTTACGATACGTGTACGCACGTATTTAATCTGAACAAACCTTTGTTACAGCAACCAAGGTCCATCCCAACCGGGGCAACGCCGGTGAAGCCACACCCCTGGCTGGATTAAAAAATAATTCTTTTTTTTGTAATTTATATTTTTTATTTTTTTCATTTTTTTTGTTAAATTTAAATAAACGGCTTGTCGCTTCGCGACAAGTGAAAATTACAAAATAAAAACTTATCAATCACTCTCCCTAGTATTTCCCTCGTCCGGACCCCGGTTAGAACCCTTAGTTTCTAACAAAAGGTCCTTCGAGCCGGATTGAGGTTGAAAGAACAGGAAAGAGTTGCAAGTACGTTCACGTAAGTCGCTGCTTACGAGACAACTTAATTTCGAGTAGATTGTAAAATCCTCGAATTAGAGATCACCATGTCTGTCGCCAAGGATGAAGGTCGAAGCGAGTTCGAAGGCGATCTCGACGACCTGATCACCCGGTTCGACATGATGTCAAGGTCGATCTCTTACTTAAAGAAACGTGGCCGAGCTCAGTTCACTGAGGAGCACCTCAGGACAAAGCTCGCCACCGTATCCGAACAATACAAGGAAGCTATTGAGCAGTACTTGTCGATTCGGAGAAAATATGCCCCTGCGAAACGCAACACGTGCGACTTCCTCGCAAAAGGTGGCGTAGAGAATAAGGAGACGGAATATATGGAATTCCAGGCGTACGTTACCACGGAGCTGACCAGACTGGCCGCTGAATCAAAAGCGGCACCCACGTCGGTCAGCCCCCATGATGTCGCTATCGAACTTCCAAAACAACGGCTCCCCAAGTTCGGAGGTGACCCACGTAAATGGAGACATTTCGCGGATCTGTTCACCTCCGGCATAATAAATAATCCGAGGCTTGCAGATGTGCATCGATTGCAATATCTGAACGCCTGTCTGGAGGATAAAGCGTTGGCAGCGATCGCGCACCTCGAAGTTACCGATGAGAATTTCGAAGTGGCGTGGAAAACCCTGAAAGAACAATTCGGGTTACCACGTATCGTGACCGCCAAATTGCTTAATCAACTGACCAAACTGAAAACGATCAAAAGAGATGATCTCGATAGCCTAAATCAGGTCGTCGTCGTTTTCAAACAGGCCCTTGCGGCATTCGAAAAACAGGGCACGATTTTACAGCAGCGAAATTGGCTGCTAGCCCATACTATTCGAAGCCATTTAGAAGGGCCTCTGAAAGCTGAGTGGGAAAGGTCGCAGCGTCTCACCCCGGACTATCCCTCGCATGTCGAGCTGATAGAGTTCCTGGAGGGGCATGCAAGGGCTCTAACTATGTTAGATGAAGGTCCGAGCAAGCCTGCGACCGAACACCCACCGAAACATAAAGTACGGAGTCACAACTCCGTTCTAGAAAGTCCAGCTGAGAAAACAGTGACTTGCGGATTTTGTGGCCTTGAGCACAGAATGACCAAATGTGGTGCATTCAGAAACTTGACGCCGAACCGCCGCTATCAGTTTATAAAAGATAGCCAGCGGTGCATTCTCTGCTTGTCACCTCAGCATGGAAACGCGCGTTGTCCATCCGAGGAGGGGTGCCCGAAGTGCAAGGGCAGACATCATGCTCTGCTGCATTTTGAGACCTTTCGGAGCGAAACCGAAAGTCGCAAACCTGCGACAACGGTTTCGTCGGACAAACGCCCGAAAAAGCGTTATACGGCTCCACCGAGCCGGCCGCAACCTGCCGAACGAGCAGCTCGTACCACGACGTCACAGGCAACGACGTCACAGCCCGGTACGTCACATTGTACCGCGCTCGGTGCAGACGTACCGAAGGCTGTGTTGTTAGCCACGGCGAGCGTGCGTGTGTACGGAGAGAACGGTGCGTCGCGAATCGCGCGCGCACTGATCGATCAGGGTTCCGAGTCGTCCTTCATCTCCGCGAATTTGACAAATGACCTCAAATTCTCGCGGAGGAAATCCCCAGCCACAGTGACGGGCTTGGGGGGCGGCCGAACCCAACAGATTAAATACAGCGTACAGATGCATTTGGGAACGGTACAAGATACCGCGCCGATAGTCGAGACGAGAGCGTACATCGTACACAAAATTACGAGCTACGCCTCGCCCTTGGCCGGTGCACTCAAATGCGACGCGCTGCGGGATCTGCCGCTTGCAGATCCAAATCCAGCTTCCGGTCAACCGATTGAAGTGTTGATCGGTGCGGACCTGTACGCGCAAATTATTCGACCGGGTTTCCGTCGAATAAGCAGTACAGGTCCAATCGCCCAAGAAACTGCATTTGGCTGGATTCTTTCCGGCCCAATAAATGCTAAGGGCAGTAAAAACAAAACTTTGCGGACGTTGCACTGTAACGTCCTCGAATCGCTGGACACGGCGATTCGCAAGTTTTGGGAAGTCGAAGAACTCCCTTCGACCTCGGTACACACCAAGGCGGAGGAGGAGTGTGAAACGCACTTCCAAAAAACCGTCGCTCGAGATGCGACAGGACGGTTTGTCGTCCGATTGCCTTTTTCTTACCCGAGACCGGACGAAGCGTTAGGAAACTCCTATCGAATCGCTCTCTCCGCCCTTGGGAGGTTGAGGAAAAAATTGGACACCGACCAGACCCTCGTAAGAGAATATACGACGTTTCTCGAGGAATATGAGGAGCTGGGTCATATGACTCGCATAGAGCCTATTGACGAGACCAGACTCTATATTCCGCATCGAGCGGTCATACGCACCGAGAGTGCAACGACTAAATTAAGAGTCGTATTTAACGCGACAAGCCGAACTATCGGCGGTCGTTCATTAAATGACATCCTACACGTAGGTCCAAAATTACAGAACGACATCACGTCAGTCTTGACCCGATGGCGTCTGTATGAATACGTGTTGGTGGCTGACATTGAGAAAATGTTCCGACAGATTCTCGTCGCCCCGCAGGATCGTCGTTTTCAATGCATCCTATGGCGCACACCCGAAAACGAACAGCTCAATGCGTTCGAATTAAATACCGTAACGTACGGTACGGCGTGTGCACCATACCTGTCGATGCGAACCCTCCTTGAGTTAAAAAATCAGGACGGGCACAGGTACCCCCTTGCCGCCCCGATACTCGAGCAGGACATTTATGTAGACGACGTTT
Organism: Colletes latitarsis; assembly: GCF_051014445.1. Taxonomy (NCBI): domain Eukaryota; kingdom Metazoa; phylum Arthropoda; class Insecta; order Hymenoptera; family Colletidae; genus Colletes; species Colletes latitarsis. Next base: position 8,175,160 of record NC_135141.1, on the reverse strand, counting down.
TTATGGGAGCACCCGATACGTCTTTGTTGGAGAAAATTCGTAACCAAGTTTGCGAGCTCCTACAAAGAGGTGGGTTTAAGCTGCGAAAATGGGCAGGAAATTCGCCATTGTTATTGCGAAATATCCCCCAAAGCGCTCACTCCCACGCCGTCGACCTTACCTTGTTCGATGACAGCGAATTAAAGGTATTAGGTTTACGCTGGATACCGTCCGGCGATTATTTTTATTTCAATCTGCAACGGTTTCAGCCGTCTGCCTTGCCGATGACAAAACGGAATTTGTTTTCGGAGATTGCTAAGTTGTTCGATCCGCTCGGCTGGTTATCACCAGTCGTGATTCGCGCAAAGATTCTGATGCAATCCCAATGGCTGGAAAAAATCCAGTGGGATGATCAAATCTCAGCGAATACGCTCAATACGTGGAATACGTTTTGCGTGGATTGGAGCAGCTTAAATAAGCTAAAAATCCCCAGATGGATTAATTATGGAGCCGACACAATTTCCGTGGAAATTCATGGATTTTGTGACGCTTCGCTCGCAGCCTACTCAGCGGTCACTTACTTACGAGTGACCACAATGAGCAATGTCACCTCCTCGACATTGATAATGGCAAAAACGCGAGTGGCTCCAATTAAAACGCAGTCAATTCCTGTACTGGAATTGAACGGCGCCGTGCTGCTCGCCGAGCTTATTGTGCACGTGGAGAAGTCACTTTCATTGAAGGTCGACAGAATAATCTGCTGGACAGATTCCACGATCGCATTGGCATGGTTGAGAAAGCACGCCTCCACATGGAAGGTTTTAATCGCCAACCGTGTGTCAAAGGTCCAAACGTTACTTCCGAAGGCTGAATGGAGGCACGTTCCCACCCGCTTCAATCCCGCGGATCTGAATTCGCGCGGAGTGGAAGCTGCGGAACTCCTTCAATCTAAGCTGTGGATTTCAGGACCAAGTTGGCTAACGGAATCGAAAGATTGTTGGCCGAAAACGCCTTCGTCCATCGAGACCGAAGAAGGGAAGCGCAAAGTGCACGCCCACGTAGCAATTCCGGAGAAAGAATGGGAATTTGTATTTCGATTCTCGACCTGGAATAAGCTACTTCGCGTAACCGCATACTGTCTCCGACTGAGGGGACCGATGCAAGGTGAGCGAAGGTCGTATGATGCGACGACCGTTGACGCGTCTGAGATGCAGCTCGCAAGCGAGAGAATTGTCCGCTACATCCAGCGCACGCATTTTGCAAAGGAATACCGGTGTTTGAAAAACCACCGAAAAATCCCAGCAAAATCAACATTAAAAAGTCTGAACCCTTTTCTCGATGACAAAGATGTCTTGAGAGTCGGAGGCAGACTGGAAAATACAACACTGTCATGGGAAACCAAGCACCCCATAATTTTGCCGAAACATCACGTTTCCACGATGATAATTCGGCAGTGCCACATTGACACGTTGCACGGGGGATTGCAGTTGACCATGTACACAGTAAGACAAAGATTTTGGATTCTCGGCTGTCGAAATGCAGCGCGAACGGTAATCCATGGATGCATGCGATGCGTTAGATGGAGGGCAAAAACCTCCACGCAAATCATGCAGGATTTAATACCTGAGCGTTGCCGCGAGGCGAGAGCATTTTCGAACTGTGGAGTGGATTATGCGGGACCTTTTCGTGTCCGCGACTCCGCCGGTCGAGGAAAAACCGCCCACAAAGCGTACATAGCAGTTTTTGTCTGTTACGCGACACGGGCCATCCACATCGAACTCGTCCACGATTATACGACGAGTGCCTTTTTGACAGCATTAGATCGATTCATTGCACGAAGGGGAGTTCCGTCCTGCATTTTCAGTGACAATGGAACGAACTTTGTCGGGGCAGATCGAGAATTACGTGAAAATTTCGAAGCAGTGTATAACACGCAAGAAATGCGTAATAAATGCAGTCAAAAAGGAATTAGATGGAAATTTAACCCACCGAGTGCACCGCACTTCGGTGGCATGCAAGAGGCCGGTGTGAAATCAGTGAAATTTCACCTGAAGCGGACTCTGGGTGAATTCACTCCCACAAGCGAAGAGTTACAAACATTGCTTTGTAAAATCGAAGCGAGTTTAAACTCGCGACCGATTGCCGCTTTGAGTGATAGCCCGGACGATTACGCGCCGCTCACACCGGGGCATTTCTTAGTCGGAAGTCCGCTGAACGCGCTTCCGACACAATCAGTGGAAACTGAAAAACTCTCCCGTTTGACACGATGGAGGGCGATTCAAAAATTCCACGAACAAATCTGGAGGCATTGGACACGTGATTATCTCACGCACCTCCAGAATCGTTATAAGTGGCGTACAGCCCAAAAAACATTAAAACTAAACGACTTAGTTTTAGTGCAAAATCCTCTCCTCCCCCCGAATCAATGGGAAATGGGACGAGTAGAGGAGGTATTCACCGGCAGGGATGGAAATGCACGTGTTGTTAAAATACGCACGGAAAAATCCATTTTTACGCGACCTATTACGCGGTTGTGTAAGCTGCCTGTGGAAGAAACCGAGTCGGCAACGGTTAGCGACGCCGACGAGGTCACATAAAAACCATAACATCCAACGGCCGATAGTGATCGAAAGGTGAGAAACGACCGTTTCTAGAAATAAACGGTGTTGATTCTCACCTGACCGTTGTCACTAAAAGTTCAAACGGATTAGTGGGGGTTACGAATCCACCAATCTGAGTTGGGTTATTGGTAGGGCGTAACGAGTAATCCGAGCGCCCCCGAATCGTAACGGAATTCGCGGAATCGAAAACCGCTCAGTTCCAAAACGACGATGAGCGACACAAGTTCCGAGACGAGTCGAGCGGAAGAGATTTCGATCTCGGGCGACCCCGAGATCGATGAGAGGTTCGGGCGGATATTGAAACTCGGGGAAACGTCCAGCCTCGGGACGTCGGACCCTGGGGTCTCCACCGCGGAAACCCCGAGTGAGCCGGACGTCACTCTTTGCTTCGGCCGGGAAACCTTTCAAATCCCGGCTAGGATTTTGACAACGTCGAGGAAGTACCACTGCCGGATGCCCGGAGGGCAATACATCCTACGATGGGGACCAGAGGGCAACCTCCGGTCCTGTAATTGGAGGGCCGACAAGGCCGCGGAAACACCGCCAGCCGCGACGCCCGCGCCAACATCGACGGTGGCCGCCCCCGCTGGACAGGCTCCGCGGCCGAAAAGAAAGCGGAAGAAGCCGGCAAACAACACACCGGCCAATCCTGGACCGTCCACCAGCGGCCTGCAGCCGCAGCCCCCAGCGGCCCCGGCCAAGAAAAAAAGAAGGACCTGGCAGCCGGCGTTCGGTCAGATCGCCATGGCGAAAGCCATGGCGGACCAGATGCTGACCACGTCCATGAGGTTCCTTCAACAGGCTGCAGCTGGTCAACAGTAAGTACTTTTGATTTTTTACAATTAAAAGTGCGCGAGTTCTCTCTCTCCGCGTAAAAAAGTGACCGTACGGGACTACCGCGTTCTCCGGGTATTGCACAATTCGTGCAAGGGGGGCGGTATGTTTAAATATGTTAAAAAACTATTTAAAATCGCGTTAGTCTGAAAACATTAAATTCTCGGCTGCGATTCCCGTATCCGTTTGTGTACGTGACACTGCGGAAGGTTAAGCGTTCGTCAGGTTCGTTGAACGTTCGGACGATTTAAAACCGCGGCCGTTTACGTGTTTTTGTACGCCGACCTCACGCGAAGATTCGCTTCGCACCGGTTTAAACGGTATCGTGACGTCAGCGTCGAGAGAGAGAACCGTATAATATATTGAAAAGAGATCGACAGCTGAATTCGGCAGCGCCGCGTCGCGACGACAAGGCGCGACCGAGTCTTCGTCTGTCGATCCGCGACAATATTCGTATTTTATTCACGAGCCGACTGCCAACGGGAGCGGATCCCAGAAGATCTCGCTCCTCAAGTACGGACTCGCCCATAATATTCGGACTTGTATAAAAGAGAATTCTCTCCGTTGCTGCGGTTAGAGTTTCCCAGAACAATCTACCTGCGACAAAAGGGAGGTCGTAATACACGCAGCGCGTGGCGCGACCGCCTTCGCTAGGAAGGATTGTACGTTGCAGTCGTTGCCGCGACCGCGACGTAAGGGACTCAGGGTGCACCCACCCAGAATCCCTTTAAAGCTATACGGCTTTGGAGCTTCCCAAAGGTCATACCGTTGAATCGGTACCGCCTCGTGGAGTGCTCTTCGTGCAAAGGTCGCCAAAAAACCCTCTCCAAAAACCCGTCGGTGTACGAGTCGACCGTACATCCTACGGAGGAGTTCGGGTTCAAGGTCGCCTCACCTTCCGTCACGCCGCCTACCAAATACGGTCCCCGTGCAACACGGTCGCCGGGTAGGCTTTATAGTGCGGTTGGACCCGCGAGGGATTGTTTGCAAAGGACACTTTACTGTCACGGTCCCCGGTAGAAACGGTCGCCGTGCAGTAATTTTACAGTGTCGCAGGAAATCTCCTCGCACGACGTTCCTACGTCACCCGCACGGAGAGCGTGCTCACGGGATCCACCCATTTGGAGCTTTACAACCTCCATTTGGTGACCCGTCCGTGGCCAAGTCGCCCCCGACAGATACGAGTGAATTCTCTTCTGTTCAGGGCAAAAGTATCGCTGATAATTTCAATAAATAATTATCAGCGTACAAGTACAAATTTACAGTCCACTGATTCACGTTGAACGACAGCTGATTCCCCCCTCCCTGCGCACCGCTGGTCGCTAGGAGAGCGAGGCGAGCAGCTGACGAGCGTGTTTACGATACGTGTACGCACGTATTTAATCTGAACAAACCTTTGTTACAGCAACCAAGGTCCATCCCAACCGGGGCAACGCCGGTGAAGCCACACCCCTGGCTGGATTAAAATATAATTCTTTTTTTTGTAATTTATATTTTTTATTTTTTTCATTTTTTTTGTTAAATTTAAATAAACGGCTTGTCGCTTCGCGACAAGTGAAAATTACAAAATAAAAACTTATCAATCACTCTCCCTAGTATTTCCCTCGTCCGGACCCCGGTTAGAACCCTTAGTTTCTAACAAGGCATAATCAAGAGCCAGATGCGGGCATATCCCAGACGTAACACAGGCCTAACCGGTGTTATCCTATAAAATATTATTTGAAACCTGGTTTATTTGTCTGTTTCTGTGTGGTACCACATTACTACGCGATTCGAGCCAGATAAAACCCGGGATCTGACCAACAAGTATGCGGAAAAGGCAAAATCATGAGCCAGATGCGGGCATAACCCCGACCTAACCAAGACCTAACCGGTGTTATCCTATAAAATATTGATCGAAACCAGGTTTAATTGACTTCTTCAATGTGGTACCACATTACTACGTGATTGAAACCAGAAAACACACGGGATCTGGCCAACAAGTATGCGGGCAAGGCAAAATCATGAGCCAGATGCGGGCATATCCCAGACGTAACACAGAACTAACAGGTGTTATCCTTTAAAATATTCATCGAGACCAGGTTTAATTGACTTCTTCAGTGTGGTACCACATGATTACGTGATTCAAACCCGAAGAAACAGGATCTGGCCAACAAGTTTGCGAAAAAGGCAAAATCATGAGCCAGATGTGGGCATAACCCAGATCTAACCCAGACCTAACCGGTGTTATCATGTAAAATATTGATTGAAACCAGGTTTATTTGTCTGTTTCGGGGTGGTACCACATTACTACGTGATTGAAACCAGAACCAACACGGGATCTGGTCAAAAAGTCAGCGGACAAGGCAGAATCAGAAGCCAGATGCGGGCATATCCCAGACGTAACAAAGACCTAACCGGTGATATCCTATAAAATATTGGTCGAAACCAGGTTTAATTGACTTCTTCAGTGTGGTACCACATAATTACGTGATTCAAACCCGAAGAAACCCAGGATCTGGCCAACAAGTATGCGGAAAAAGCAAAATCATGAGCCAAATGCGGGCATGACCCAGACCTAACCCAGACCTAACCGGTGTTATCCTATAAAATATTGATTGAAACCAGGGTTATTTGTCTGTTTCTGTGTGGTACCACATTACTACGTTATTCAAACCAGAAAAAACCCGGGATCTGACCAACAAGTATGCGGAAAAAGCAAAATCATGAGCCAGATGCGGGCATAACCCAGACCTAACCCAGACCTAACCGGTGTCATCCTATAAAATATTGATCGAAACCAGGTTTAATTGACTTCCTGAGTGTGGTACCACATGACTACGTGATTCAAACCCGAAGAAACCCAGGATCTGGCCAACAAGTTTGCGAAAAAGGCAAAATCATGAGCCAGATGCGGGCATAAACGAGATCTAACCCAGACCTAACCGGTGTTATCCTATAAAATATTGATCGAAACCAGGTTTGATTGACTTCTTCAGTGTGGTACCACATTACTACGTGATTCAAACACGAAAAAACCCAGGATCAGGCCAACAAGTATGCGAAAAATGCAAAATCATGAGCCAGATGCGGGCATAACCCAGATCTAACCCAGACCTAACCGGTGTTATCCTATAAAATATTATTTGAAACCTGGTTTATTTGTCTGTATCAGTGTGGCACCACATTACTACGTGATCCGAACACGAAAAAACCCACGATCTGGCCAACAAGTATGCGAAGAAGACAAAATCATGAGCCAGATGCGGGCATATCCCAGACGTAACACAGACCTAACAGGTGTTATCCTGTAAAATATTGGTCGAAACCAGGTTTAATTGATTTCTTCAGTGTGGTACCACATGATTACGTGATTCAAACCCGAAGAAACCCAGGATCTGGCCAAGAAGTATGCGGAAAAAGCAAAATCATGAGCCAGATGCGGGCATGAACCAGACCTAACCCAGACCTATCCGGTGTTATCCTATAAAATATTGATCGAAACCAGGTTTAATTGACTGTTTCAATGTGGTACCACATTACTACGTGATCCAAACCCGAAGAAACCCTAGGATCTGGCCAACAAGTTTGCGAAAAAGGCAAAATCATGAGCCAGATGCGTGCATAACCCAGATCTAACCCAGACCTAACCGGTGTTATCCTATAAAATATTGATTGAAACCAGGTTTATTTGTCTGTTTCAGGGTGGTACCACATTACTACGTGATTGAAACCAGAACAAACACGGGATCTGGCCAAGAAGTATGCGGAAAAAGCAAAATCATGAGCCAGATGCGGGCATGAACCAGACCTAACCCAGACCTATCCGGTGTTATCCTATAAAATATTGATCGAAACCAGGTTTAATTGACTGTTTCAATGTGGTACCACATTACTACGTGATCCAAACCCGAAGAAACCCTAGGATCTGACCAACAAGTATGCGGAAAAGGCAAAATCATGAGCCAGATGCGGGCATAACCCAGGCCTAACCCAGACCTAACCGGTGTTATCCTATAAAATATTGATCGAAACCAGGTTTAATTGACTTCTTCAGTGTGGTACCACATGACTACGTGATTCAAGCCCGAGGAAACCCAGAATCTGGACAACAAGTTTGCGAAAAAGGCAAAAACATGAGCAGGATGCGGGCATGACCCAGACCTAACCCAGACCTAACCTGTGTTATCCTATAAAATATTGATTGAAACCAGGTTTATTTGGCTGTTTCAGTGTGGTACGACATTACTACGTGATTGAAACCAGAAAACACACGGGATCTGGCCAACAAGTATGCGGCCAAGGCAAAATCATGAGCCAGATGCGGGCATAATCCAGACCTAACCCAGACCTAACCGGTGTTATCCTATAAAATATTGATCGAAACCAGGTTTAATTGACTTCTTCAGTTTGGTACCACATGACTACGTGATTCAAGCCCGAGGAAACTCTGGATCTGGCCAACAAGTTTGCGAAAAAGACAAAATTATGAGCCAGATGCGGGCATAACCCAGATCTAACCCAGACCTAACCGGTGTTTCCTATAAAATATTGATTGAAACCAGGTTTATTTGTCTGTTTCAGGGTGGTACCACATTACTACGTGATTGAAACCAGAACAAACACGGGATCTGGCCAAAAAGTCTGCGGACAAGGCATAATGAAGAGCCAGATGCGGGCATATCCCAGAAGTAACACAGAAGTAACAGGTGTTATCCTATAAAATATTGGTCGAAACCAGGTTTGATTGACTTCTTCAGTGTGGCACCACATTACTACGTGATTCAAACACGAAATAACCCAGGATCAGGCCAACAAGTATGCGAAAAATGCAAAATCATGAGCCAGATGCGGGCATAACCCAGATCTTACCCAGACCTAACCGGTGTTATCCTATAAAATATTGATTGAAATCCAGTTTATTTGTCTGTATCAGGGTGGTACCACATTACTACGTGATTGAAACCAGAAAACACGCGGGATCTGGCCAACAAGTATGCGGACAAGGCAAAATCATGAGCCAGATGCGGGCATATCCCAGACCTAACACAGACATAACAGGTGTTATCCTATAAAATATTGATCGAAACCAGGTTTATTTGTCTGTTTCTGTGTGGTACCACATTACTACGCGCTTCGAGCCAGATAAATCCCGGGATCTGACCAACAAGTATGCGGAAAAGGCAAAATCATGAGACAGATGCGGGCATAACCCAGACCTAACCCAGACCTAACCGGTGTTATCCTATAAAATATTGATCGAAACCAGGTTTGATTGACTTCTTCAGTGTGGTGCCACATTACTACGTGATTCAAACACGAAAAAACCCAGGGTCAGGCCAACAAGTATGCGAAAAATGCAAAATCATGAGCCAGATGCGGGCATAACCCAGACCTAACACAGACCTAACCGGTGTCATCCTATAAAATATTGATCGAAACCAGGTTTATTTGTCTGTTTCTGTGTGGTACCACATTACTACGCGCTTCGAGCCAGATAAAGCCCGGGATCTGACCAACAAGTATGCGGAAAAGGCAAAATCATGAGCCAGATGCGGGCATAACCCAGATCTTACCCAGACCTAACCGGTGTTATCCTATAAAATATTGATTGAAATCAAGTTTATTTGTCTGTTTCAGGGTGGTACCACATTACTACGTGATTGAAACCAGAAAACACACGGGATCTGGCCAACAAGTATGCGGACAAGGCAAAATCATGAGCCAGATGCGGGCATATCCCAGACCTAACACAGACATAACAGGTGTTATCCTATAAAATATTGATCGAAACCAGGTTTATTTGTCTGTTTCTGTGTGGTACCACATTACTACGCGCTTCGAGCCAGATAAATCCCGGGATCTGACCAACAAGTATGCGGAAAAGGCAAAATCATGAGCCAGATGCGGGCATAACCCCGACCTAACCAAGACCTAACCGGTGTTATCCTATAAAATATTGATCGAAACCAGGTTTAATTGACTTCTTCAATGTGGTACCACATTACTACGTGATTGAAACCAGAAAACACACGGGATCTGGCCAACAAGTATGCGGGCAAGGCAAAATCATGAGCCAGATGCGGGCATATCCCAGACGTAACACAGAACTAACAGGTGTTATCCTTTAAAATATTCATCGAGACCAGGTTTAATTGACTTCTTCAGTGTGGTACCACATGATTACGTGATTCAAACCCGAAGAAACAGGATCTGGCCAACAAGTTTGCGAAAAAGGCAAAATCATGAGCCAGATGCGGGCATAACCCAGATCTAACCCAGACCTAACCGGTGTTATCATGTAAAATATTGATTGAAACCAGGTTTATTTGTCTGTTTCGGGGTGGTACCACATTACTACGTGATTGAAACCAGAACCAACACGGGATCTGGTCAAAAAGTCAGCGGACAAGGCAGAATCAGAAGCCAGATGCGGGCATATCCCAGACGTAACAAAGACCTAACCGGTGATATCCTATAAAATATTGGTCGAAACCAGGTTTAATTGACTTCTTCAGTGTGGTACCACATAATTACGTGATTCAAACCCGAAGAAACCCAGGATCTGGCCAACAAGTATGCGGAAAAAGCAAAATCATGAGCCAAATGCGGGCATGACCCAGACCTAACCCAGACCTAACCGGTGTTATCCTATAAAATATTGATTGAAACCAGGGTTATTTGTCTGTTTCTGTGTGGTACCACATTACTACGTTATTCAAACCAGAAAAAACCCGGGATCTGACCAACAAGTATGCGGAAAAAGCAAAATCATGAGCCAGATGCGGGCATAACCCAGACCTAACCCAGACCTAACCGGTGTCATCCTATAAAATATTGATCGAAACCAGGTTTAATTGACTTCCTGAGTGTGGTACCACATGACTACGTGATTCAAACCCGAAGAAACCCAGGATCTGGCCAACAAGTTTGCGAAAAAGGCAAAATCATGAGCCAGATGCGGGCATAAACGAGATCTAACCCAGACCTAACCGGTGTTATCCTATAAAATATTGATCGAAACCAGGTTTGATTGACTTCTTCAGTGTGGTACCACATTACTACGTGATTCAAACACGAAAAAACCCAGGATCAGGCCAACAAGTATGCGAAAAATGCAAAATCATGAGCCAGATGCGGGCATAACCCAGATCTAACCCAGACCTAACCGGTGTTATCCTATAAAATATTATTTGAAACCTGGTTTATTTGTCTGTATCAGTGTGGCACCACATTACTACGTGATCCGAACACGAAAAAACCCACGATCTGGCCAACAAGTATGCGAAGAAGACAAAATCATGAGCCAGATGCGGGCATATCCCAGACGTAACACAGACCTAACAGGTGTTATCCTGTAAAATATTGGTCGAAACCAGGTTTAATTGATTTCTTCAGTGTGGTACCACATGATTACGTGATTCAAACCCGAAGAAACCCAGGATCTGGCCAAGAAGTATGCGGAAAAAGCAAAATCATGAGCCAGATGCGGGCATGAACCAGACCTAACCCAGACCTATCCGGTGTTATCCTATAAAATATTGATCGAAACCAGGTTTAATTGACTGTTTCAATGTGGTACCACATTACTACGTGATCCAAACCCGAAGAAACCCTAGGATCTGGCCAACAAGTTTGCGAAAAAGGCAAAATCATGAGCCAGATGCGTGCATAACCCAGATCTAACCCAGACCTAACCGGTGTTATCCTATAAAATATTGATTGAAACCAGGTTTATTTGTCTGTTTCAGGGTGGTACCACATTACTACGTGATTGAAACCAGAACAAACACGGGATCTGGCCAAGAAGTATGCGGAAAAAGCAAAATCATGAGCCAGATGCGGGCATGAACCAGACCTAACCCAGACCTATCCGGTGTTATCCTATAAAATATTGATCGAAACCAGGTTTAATTGACTGTTTCAATGTGGTACCACATTACTACGTGATCCAAACCCGAAGAAACCCTAGGATCTGACCAACAAGTATGCGGAAAAGGCAAAATCATGAGCCAGATGCGGGCATAACCCAGGCCTAACCCAGACCTAACCGGTGTTATCCTATAAAATATTGATCGAAACCAGGTTTAATTGACTTCTTCAGTGTGGTACCACATGACTACGTGATTCAAGCCCGAGGAAACCCAGAATCTGGACAACAAGTTTGCGAAAAAGGCAAAAACATGAGCAGGATGCGGGCATGACCCAGACCTAACCCAGACCTAACCTGTGTTATCCTATAAAATATTGATTGAAACCAGGTTTATTTGGCTGTTTCAGTGTGGTACGACATTACTACGTGATTGAAACCAGAAAACACACGGGATCTGGCCAACAAGTATGCGGCCAAGGCAAAATCATGAGCCAGATGCGGGCATAATCCAGACCTAACCCAGACCTAACCGGTGTTATCCTATAAAATATTGATCGAAACCAGGTTTAATTGACTTCTTCAGTTTGGTACCACATGACTACGTGATTCAAGCCCGAGGAAACTCTGGATCTGGCCAACAAGTTTGCGAAAAAGACAAAATTATGAGCCAGATGCGGGCATAACCCAGATCTAACCCAGACCTAACCGGTGTTTCCTATAAAATATTGATTGAAACCAGGTTTATTTGTCTGTTTCAGGGTGGTACCACATTACTACGTGATTGAAACCAGAACAAACACGGGATCTGGCCAAAAAGTCTGCGGACAAGGCATAATGAAGAGCCAGATGCGGGCATATCCCAGAAGTAACACAGAAGTAACAGGTGTTATCCTATAAAATATTGGTCGAAACCAGGTTTGATTGACTTCTTCAGTGTGGCACCACATTACTACGTGATTCAAACACGAAATAACCCAGGATCAGGCCAACAAGTATGCGAAAAATGCAAAATCATGAGCCAGATGCGGGCATAACCCAGATCTTACCCAGACCTAACCGGTGTTATCCTATAAAATATTGATTGAAATCCAGTTTATTTGTCTGTATCAGGGTGGTACCACATTACTACGTGATTGAAACCAGAAAACACGCGGGATCTGGCCAACAAGTATGCGGACAAGGCAAAATCATGAGCCAGATGCGGGCATATCCCAGACCTAACACAGACATAACAGGTGTTATCCTATAAAATATTGATCGAAACCAGGTTTATTTGTCTGTTTCTGTGTGGTACCACATTACTACGCGCTTCGAGCCAGATAAATCCCGGGATCTGACCAACAAGTATGCGGAAAAGGCAAAATCATGAGACAGATGCGGGCATAACCCAGACCTAACCCAGACCTAACCGGTGTTATCCTATAAAATATTGATCGAAACCAGGTTTGATTGACTTCTTCAGTGTGGTGCCACATTACTACGTGATTCAAACACGAAAAAACCCAGGGTCAGGCCAACAAGTATGCGAAAAATGCAAAATCATGAGCCAGATGCGGGCATAACCCAGACCTAACACAGACCTAACCGGTGTCATCCTATAAAATATTGATCGAAACCAGGTTTATTTGTCTGTTTCTGTGTGGTACCACATTACTACGCGCTTCGAGCCAGATAAAGCCCGGGATCTGACCAACAAGTATGCGGAAAAGGCAAAATCATGAGCCAGATGCGGGCATAACCCAGATCTTACCCAGACCTAACCGGTGTTATCCTATAAAATATTGATTGAAATCAAGTTTATTTGTCTGTTTCAGGGTGGTACCACATTACTACGTGATTGAAACCAGAAAACACACGGGATCTGGCCAACAAGTATGCGGACAAGGCAAAATCATGAGCCAGATGCGGGCATATCCCAGACCTAACACAGACATAACAGGTGTTATCCTATAAAATATTGATCGAAACCAGGTTTATTTGTCTGTTTCTGTGTGGTACCACATTACTACGCGCTTCGAGCCAGATAAATCCCGGGATCTGACCAACAAGTATGCGGAAAAGGCAAAATCATGAGACAGATGCGGGCATAACCCAGACCTAACCGAGACCTAACCGGTGTTATCCTATAAAATATTGATCGAAACCAGGTTTGATTGACTTCTTCAGTGTGGTGCCACATTACTACGTGATTCAAACACGAAAAAACCCAGGGTCAGGCCAACAAGTATGCGAAAAATGCAAAATCATGAGCCAGATGCGGGCATAACCCAGACCTAACACAGACATAACAGGTGTTATCCTATAAAATATTGATCGAAACCAGGTTTATTTGTCTGTTTCTGTGTGGTACCACATTACTACGCGCTTCGAGCCAGATAAATCCCGGGATCTGACCAACAAGTATGCGGAAAAGGCAAAATCATGAGACAGATGCGGGCATAACCCAGACCTAACCCAGACCTAACCTGTGTTATCCCATAAAATATTGATTGAAACCTGGTTTATTTGTCTGTTTCAGTGTGGTACCACATTACTACGTGATTGAAACCAGAAAACACACGGGATCTGGCCAACAAGTATGCGGACAAGGCAAAATCATGAGCCAGATGCGGGCATATCCCAGACGTAACACAGACCTAACAGGTGTTATCCTATAAAATATTGATCGAAACCGGGTTTAATTGACTTCTTCAGTGTGTTACCACATGATTACGTGATTCAAACCCGAAGAAACCCTGGATCTGGCCAACAAGTTTGCGAAAAAGGCAAAATCATGAGCCAGATGCGGGCATAACCCAGACCTAACCCAGCCCTAACCGTTGTTATCCTATAAAATATTGATTGAAACCAGGTTTATTTGTCTGTTTCAGGGTGGTACCACATTACTACGTGATTGAAACCAGAACAAACACGGGATCTGGCCAAAAAGTCTGCGGACAAGGCATAATCAAGAGCCAGATGCGGGCATATCCCAGACGTAACACAGGCCTAACCGGTGTTATCCTATAAAATATTATTTGAAACCTGGTTTATTTGTCTGTTTCTGTGTGGTACCACATTACTACGCGATTCGATCCAGATAAAACCCGGGATCTGACCAACAAGTATGCGGAAAAGGCAAAATCATGAGCCAGATGCGGGCATAACCCAGATCTAACCCAGACCTAACCGGTGTTTCCTATAAAATATTGATTGAAACCAGGTTTATTTGTCTGTTTCAGGGTGGTACCACATTACTACGTGATTGAAACCAGAACAAACACGGGATCTGGCCAAAAAGTCTGCGGACAAGGCATAATGAAGAGCCAGATGCGGGCATATCCCAGAAGTAACACAGAAGTAACAGGTGTTATCCTATAAAATATTGGTCGAAACCAGGTTTGATTGACTTCTTCAGTGTGGCACCACATTACTACGTGATTCAAACACGAAATAACCCAGGATCAGGCCAACAAGTATGCGAAAAATGCAAAATCATGAGCCAGATGCGGGCATAACCCAGATCTTACCCAGACCTAACCGGTGTTATCCTATAAAATATTGATTGAAATCCAGTTTATTTGTCTGTATCAGGGTGGTACCACATTACTACGTGATTGAAACCAGAAAACACGCGGGATCTGGCCAACAAGTATGCGGACAAGGCAAAATCATGAGCCAGATGCGGGCATATCCCAGACCTAACACAGACATAACAGGTGTTATCCTATAAAATATTGATCGAAACCAGGTTTATTTGTCTGTTTCTGTGTGGTACCACATTACTACGCGCTTCGAGCCAGATAAATCCCGGGATCTGACCAACAAGTATGCGGAAAAGGCAAAATCATGAGACAGATGCGGGCATAACCCAGACCTAACCCAGACCTAACCGGTGTTATCCTATAAAATATTGATCGAAACCAGGTTTGATTGACTTCTTCAGTGTGGTGCCACATTACTACGTGATTCAAACACGAAAAAACCCAGGGTCAGGCCAACAAGTATGCGAAAAATGCAAAATCATGAGCCAGATGCGGGCATAACCCAGACCTAACACAGACCTAACCGGTGTCATCCTATAAAATATTGATCGAAACCAGGTTTATTTGTCTGTTTCTGTGTGGTACCACATTACTACGCGCTTCGAGCCAGATAAAGCCCGGGATCTGACCAACAAGTATGCGGAAAAGGCAAAATCATGAGACAGATGCGGGCATAACCCAGACCTAACCCAGACCTAACCTGTGTTATCCCATAAAATATTGATTGAAACCTGGTTTATTTGTCTGTTTCAGTGTGGTACCACATTACTACGTGATTGAAACCAGAAAACACACGGGATCTGGCCAACAAGTATGCGGACAAGGCAAAATCATGAGCCAGATGCGGGCATATCCCAGACGTAACACAGACCTAACAGGTGTTATCCTATAAAATATTGATCGAAACCGGGTTTAATTGACTTCTTCAGTGTGTTACCACAAGATTACGTGATTCAAACCCGAAGAAACCCTGGATCTGGCCAACAAGTTTGCGAAAAAGGCAAAATCGTGAGCCAGATGCGGGCATATCCCAGACGTAACACAGGCCTAACCGGTGTTATCCTATAAAATATTATTTGAAACCTGGTTTATTTGTCTGTTTTTGTGTGGTACCACATTACGACGCGATGCGAGCCAGATAAAACCCGGGATCTGACCAACAAGTATGCGGAAAAGGCAAAATCATGAGCCAGATGCGGGCATAACCCAGATCTTACCCAGACCTAACCGGTGTTATCCTATAAAATATTGATTGAAATCAAGTTTATTTGTCTGTTTCAGGGTGGTACCACATTACTACGTGATTGAAACCAGAAAACACACGGGATCTGGCCAACAAGTATGCGGACAAGGCAAAATCATGAGCCAGATGCGGGCATATCCCAGACCTAACACAGACATAACAGGTGTTATCCTATAAAATATTGATCGAAACCAGGTTTATTTGTCTGTTTCTGTGTGGTACCACATTACTACGCGCTTCGAGCCAGATAAATCCCGGGATCTGACCAACAAGTATGCGGAAAAGGCAAAATCATGAGACAGATGCGGGCATAACCCAGACCTAACCGAGACCTAACCGGTGTTATCCTATAAAATATTGATCGAAACCAGGTTTGATTGACTTCTTCAGTGTGGTGCCACATTACTACGTGATTCAAACACGAAAAAACCCAGGGTCAGGCCAACAAGTATGCGAAAAATGCAAAATCATGAGCCAGATGCGGGCATAACCCAGACCTAACACAGACATAACAGGTGTTATCCTATAAAATATTGATCGAAACCAGGTTTATTTGTCTGTTTCTGTGTGGTACCACATTACTACGCGCTTCGAGCCAGATAAATCCCGGGATCTGACCAACAAGTATGCGGAAAAGGCAAAATCATGAGACAGATGCGGGCATAACCCAGACCTAACCCAGACCTAACCTGTGTTATCCCATAAAATATTGATTGAAACCTGGTTTATTTGTCTGTTTCAGTGTGGTACCACATTACTACGTGATTGAAACCAGAAAACACACGGGATCTGGCCAACAAGTATGCGGACAAGGCAAAATCATGAGCCAGATGCGGGCATATCCCAGACGTAACACAGACCTAACAGGTGTTATCCTATAAAATATTGATCGAAACCGGGTTTAATTGACTTCTTCAGTGTGTTACCACATGATTACGTGATTCAAACCCGAAGAAACCCTGGATCTGGCCAACAAGTTTGCGAAAAAGGCAAAATCATGAGCCAGATGCGGGCATAACCCAGACCTAACCCAGCCCTAACCGTTGTTATCCTATAAAATATTGATTGAAACCAGGTTTATTTGTCTGTTTCAGGGTGGTACCACAGTACTACGTGATTGAAACCAGAACAAACACGGGATCTGGCCAAAAAGTCTGCGGACAAGGCATAATCAAGAGCCAGATGCGGGCATATCCCAGACGTAACACAGGCCTAACCGGTGTTATCCTATAAAATATTATTTGAAACCTGGTTTATTTGTCTGTTTCTGTGTGGTACCACATTACTACGCGATTCGATCCAGATAAAACCCGGGATCTGACCAACAAGTATGCGGAAAAGGCAAAATCATGAGCCAGATGCGGGCATAACCCCGACCTAACCCAGACCTAACCGGTGTTATCCTATAAAATATTGATTGAAACCTGGTTTATTTGTCTGTTTCAGTGTGGTACCACATTACTACGTGATTGAAACCAGAAAACACACGGGATCTGACCAACAAGTATGCGGAAAAAGCAAAATCATGAGCCAGATGCGGGCATATCCCAGACCTAACACAGACATAACAGGTGTTATCCTATAAAATATTGATCGAAACCAGGTTTATTTGTCTGTTTCTGTGTGGTACCACATTACTACGCGCTTCGAGCCAGATAAATCCCGGGATCTGACCAACAAGTATGCGGAAAAGGCAAAATCATGAGACAGATGCGGGCATAACCCAGACCTAACCGAGACCTAACCGGTGTTATCCTATAAAATATTGATCGAAACCAGGTTTGATTGACTTCTTCAGTGTGGTGCCACATTACTACGTGATTCAAACACGAAAAAACCCAGGGTCAGGCCAACAAGTATGCGAAAAATGCAAAATCATGAGCCAGATGCGGGCATAACCCAGACCTAACACAGACATAACAGGTGTTATCCTATAAAATATTGATCGAAACCAGGTTTATTTGTCTGTTTCTGTGTGGTACCACATTACTACGCGCTTCGAGCCAGATAAATCCCGGGATCTGACCAACAAGTATGCGGAAAAGGCAAAATCATGAGACAGATGCGGGCATAACCCAGACCTAACCCAGACCTAACCTGTGTTATCCCATAAAATATTGATTGAAACCTGGTTTATTTGTCTGTTTCAGTGTGGTACCACATTACTACGTGATTGAAACCAGAAAACACACGGGATCTGGCCAACAAGTATGCGGACAAGGCAAAATCATGAGCCAGATGCGGGCATATCCCAGACGTAACACAGACCTAACAGGTGTTATCCTATAAAATATTGATCGAAACCGGGTTTAATTGACTTCTTCAGTGTGTTACCACATGATTACGTGATTCAAACCCGAAGAAACCCTGGATCTGGCCAACAAGTTTGCGAAAAAGGCAAAATCATGAGCCAGATGCGGGCATAACCCAGACCTAACCCAGCCCTAACCGTTGTTATCCTATAAAATATTGATTGAAACCAGGTTTATTTGTCTGTTTCAGGGTGGTACCACATTACTACGTGATTGAAACCAGAACAAACACGGGATCTGGCCAAAAAGTCTGCGGACAAGGCATAATCAAGAGCCAGATGCGGGCATATCCCAGACGTAACACAGGCCTAACCGGTGTTATCCTATAAAATATTATTTGAAACCTGGTTTATTTGTCTGTTTCTGTGTGGTACCACATTACTACGCGATTCGATCCAGATAAAACCCGGGATCTGACCAACAAGTATGCGGAAAAGGCAAAATCATGAGCCAGATGCGGGCATAACCCCGACCTAACCCAGACCTAACCGGTGTTATCCTATAAAATATTGATCGAAACCAGGTTTAATTGACTTCTTCAATGTGGTACCACATTACTACGTGATTGAAACCAGAAAACACACGGGATCTGACCAACAAGTATGCGAAAAAAGCAAAATCATGAGCCAGATGCGGGCATAACCCAGACCTAACCCAGACCTAACCGGTGTCATCCTATAGAATATTGATCGAAACCAGGTTTAATTGACTTCCTGAGTGTGGTACCACATGACTACGTGATTCAAACCCGAAGAAACCCAGGATCTGGCAAACAAGTTTGCGAAAAAGGCAAAATCATGAGCCAGATGCGGGCATAAACCAGACCTAACACAGACATAACAGGTGTTATCCTATAAAATATTGATCGAAACCAGGTTTATTTGTCTCTTTCTGTGTGGTACCACATTACTACGCGCTTCGAGCCAGATAAATCCCGAGATCTGACCAACAAGTATGCGGAAAAGGCAAAATCATGAGACAGATGCGGGCATAACCCAGACCTAACCCAGACCTAACCGGTGTTATCCTATAAAATATTGATCGAATCCAGGTTTGATTGACTTCTTCAGTGTGGTGCCACATTACTACGTGATCCACACCCGAAAAAACCCGGGATCTGACCAACAAGTATGCGAAAAAAGCAAAATCATGAGCCAGATGCGGGCATAACCCAGACCTAACCCAGACCTAACCGGTGTCATCCTATAAAATATTGATCGAAACCAGGTTTAATTGACTTCCTGAGTGTGGTACCACATGACTACGTGATTCAAACCCGAAGAAACCCAGGATCTGGCCAACAAGTTTGCGGAAAAGGCAAAATCATGAGCCAGATGCGGGCATAAACCAGATCTAACTCAGACCTAACCGGTGTTATCCTATAAAATATTGATCGAAACCAGGTTTGATTGACTTCTTCAGTGTGGTACCACATTACTACCTGATTCAAGCCCGAAGAAACCCAGGATCTGGACAACAAGTTTGCGAAAAAGGCAAAAGCATGAGCCAGATGCGGGCATGACCCAGACCTAACCCAGACCTAACCTGTGTTATCCCATAAAATATTGATTGAAACCAGGTTTATTTTTCTGTTTCAGTGTGGTACCACATTACTACGTGATTGAAACCAGAAAACACACGGTATCTGGCCAACAAGTATGCGGACAAGGCAAAATCATGAGCCAGATGCGGGCATATCCCTGACGTAACACAGACCTAACAGGTGTTATCCTATAAAATATTGATCGAAACCAGGTTTAATTGACTTCTTCAGTGTGTTACCTCATGATTACGTGATTCAAACCCGAAGAAACCCTGGATCTGGCCAACAAGTTTGCGAAAAAGGCAAAATCATGAGCCAGATGCGGGCATAACCCAGATCTAACCCAGACCTAACCGGTGTTATCCTATAAAATATTGATTGAAACCAGGTTTATTTGTCTGTTTCAGGGTGGTACCACATTACTACGTGATTGAAACCAGAACCAACACGGGATCTGGTCAAAAAGTCAGCGGACAAGGCAGAATCAGAAGCCAGATACGGGCATATCCCAGACGTAACAAAGACCTAACCGGTGATATCCTATAAAATATTGGTCGAAACCAGGTTTAATTGACTTCTTCAGTGTGGTACCACATAATTACGTGATTCAAACCCGAAGAAACACAGGATCTGGCCAACAAGTATGCGGAAAAAGCAAAATCATGAGCCAGATGCGGGCATGACCCAGACCTAACCCAGACCTAACCGGTGTTATCCTATAAAATATTGATTGAAACCAGGGTTATTTGTCTGTTTCTGTGTGGTACCACATTACTGCGTTATTCAAACCAGAAAAAACCCGGGATCTGACCAACAAGTATGCGGAAAAAGCAAAATCATGAGCCAGATGCGGGCATAACCCAGACCTTACCCAGACCTAACCGGTGTTATCCTATAAAATATTGATTGAAACCAGGGTTATTTGTCTGTTTCTGTGTGGTACCACATTACTACGTTATTCAAACCAGAAAAAACCCGGGATCTGACCAACAAGTATGCGGAAAAAGCAAAATCATGAGCCAGATGCGGGCATAACCCAGACCTAACCGGTGTCATCCTATAAAATATTGATCGAAACCAGGTTTAATTGACTTCCTGAGTGTGGTACCACATGACTACGTGATTCAAACCCGAAGAAACCCAGGATCTGGCCAACAAGTTTGCGAAAAAGGCAAAATCATAAGTCAGATGCGGGCATAAACGAGATCTAACCCAGACCTAACCGGTGTTATCCTGTAAAATATTGATCGAAACCAGGTTTGATTGACTTCTTCAGTGTGGTACCACATTACTACGCGCTTCGAGCCAGATAAATCCCGGGATCTGACCAACAAGTATGCGCAAAAGGCAAAATCATGAGACAGATGCGGGCATAACCCAGACCTAACCCAGACCTAACCGGTGTTATCCTATAAAATATTGATCGAAACCAGGTTTGATTGACTTCTTCAGTGTGGAACCACATTACTACGTGATTCAAACACGAAAAAACCCAGGATCAGGCCAACAAGTATGCGAAAAATGCGAAATCATGAGCCAGATGCGGGCATAACCCAGATCTAACCCAGACCTAACCGGTGTTATCCTATAAAATATTGATTGAAACCAGGTTTAGTTGACTTCTTCAATGTGGTACCACATTACTACGGGATTGAAACCAGAAAACACACGGGATCTGGCCAACAAGTATGCGGAAAAGGCAAAATCATGAGACAGATGCGGGCATAACCCAGACCTAACCGAGACCTAACCGGTGTTATCCTATAAAATATTGATCGAAACCAGGTTTGATTGACTTCTTCAGTGTGGTGCCACATTACTACGTGATTCAAACACGAAAAAACCCAGGGTCAGGCCAACAAGTATGCGAAAAATGCAAAATCATGAGCCAGATGCGGGCATAACCCAGACCTAACACAGACATAACAGGTGTTATCCTATAAAATATTGATCGAAACCAGGTTTATTTGTCTGTTTCTGTGTGGTACCACATTACTACGCGCTTCGAGCCAGATAAATCCCGGGATCTGACCAACAAGTATGCGGAAAAGGCAAAATCATGAGACAGATGCGGGCATAACCCAGACCTAACCCAGACCTAACCTGTGTTATCCCATAAAATATTGATTGAAACCTGGTTTATTTGTCTGTTTCAGTGTGGTACCACATTACTACGTGATTGAAACCAGAAAACACACGGGATCTGGCCAACAAGTATGCGGACAAGGCAAAATCATGAGCCAGATGCGGGCATATCCCAGACGTAACACAGACCTAACAGGTGTTATCCTATAAAATATTGATCGAAACCGGGTTTAATTGACTTCTTCAGTGTGTTACCACATGATTACGTGATTCAAACCCGAAGAAACCCTGGATCTGGCCAACAAGTTTGCGAAAAAGGCAAAATCATGAGCCAGATGCGGGCATAACCCAGACCTAACCCAGCCCTAACCGTTGTTATCCTATAAAATATTGATTGAAACCAGGTTTATTTGTCTGTTTCAGGGTGGTACCACATTACTACGTGATTGAAACCAGAACAAACACGGGATCTGGCCAAAAAGTCTGCGGACAAGGCATAATCAAGAGCCAGATGCGGGCATATCCCAGACGTAACACAGGCCTAACCGGTGTTATCCTATAAAATATTATTTGAAACCTGGTTTATTTGTCTGTTTCTGTGTGGTACCACATTACTACGCGATTCGATCCAGATAAAACCCGGGATCTGACCAACAAGTATGCGGAAAAGGCAAAATCATGAGCCAGATGCGGGCATAACCCCGACCTAACCCAGACCTAACCGGTGTTATCCTATAAAATATTGATTGAAACCTGGTTTATTTGTCTGTTTCAGTGTGGTACCACATTACTACGTGATTGAAACCAGAAAACACACGGGATCTGACCAACAAGTATGCGGAAAAAGCAAAATCATGAGCCAGATGCGGGCATATCCCAGACCTAACACAGACATAACAGGTGTTATCCTATAAAATATTGATCGAAACCAGGTTTATTTGTCTGTTTCTGTGTGGTACCACATTACTACGCGCTTCGAGCCAGATAAATCCCGGGATCTGACCAACAAGTATGCGGAAAAGGCAAAATCATGAGACAGATGCGGGCATAACCCAGACCTAACCGAGACCTAACCGGTGTTATCCTATAAAATATTGATCGAAACCAGGTTTGATTGACTTCTTCAGTGTGGTGCCACATTACTACGTGATTCAAACACGAAAAAACCCAGGGTCAGGCCAACAAGTATGCGAAAAATGCAAAATCATGAGCCAGATGCGGGCATAACCCAGACCTAACACAGACATAACAGGTGTTATCCTATAAAATATTGATCGAAACCAGGTTTATTTGTCTGTTTCTGTGTGGTACCACATTACTACGCGCTTCGAGCCAGATAAATCCCGGGATCTGACCAACAAGTATGCGGAAAAGGCAAAATCATGAGACAGATGCGGGCATAACCCAGACCTAACCCAGACCTAACCTGTGTTATCCCATAAAATATTGATTGAAACCTGGTTTATTTGTCTGTTTCAGTGTGGTACCACATTACTACGTGATTGAAACCAGAAAACACACGGGATCTGGCCAACAAGTATGCGGACAAGGCAAAATCATGAGCCAGATGCGGGCATATCCCAGACGTAACACAGACCTAACAGGTGTTATCCTATAAAATATTGATCGAAACCGGGTTTAATTGACTTCTTCAGTGTGTTACCACATGATTACGTGATTCAAACCCGAAGAAACCCTGGATCTGGCCAACAAGTTTGCGAAAAAGGCAAAATCATGAGCCAGATGCGGGCATAACCCAGACCTAACCCAGCCCTAACCGTTGTTATCCTATAAAATATTGATTGAAACCAGGTTTATTTGTCTGTTTCAGGGTGGTACCACATTACTACGTGATTGAAACCAGAACAAACACGGGATCTGGCCAAAAAGTCTGCGGACAAGGCATAATCAAGAGCCAGATGCGGGCATATCCCAGACGTAACACAGGCCTAACCGGTGTTATCCTATAAAATATTATTTGAAACCTGGTTTATTTGTCTGTTTCTGTGTGGTACCACATTACTACGCGATTCGATCCAGATAAAACCCGGGATCTGACCAACAAGTATGCGGAAAAGGCAAAATCATGAGCCAGATGCGGGCATAACCCCGACCTAACCCAGACCTAACCGGTGTTATCCTATAAAATATTGATCGAAACCAGGTTTAATTGACTTCTTCAATGTGGTACCACATTACTACGTGATTGAAACCAGAAAACACACGGGATCTGACCAACAAGTATGCGGAAAAAGCAAAATCATGAGCCAGATGCGGGCATAACCCAGACCTAACCCAGACCTAACCGGTGTCATCCTATAGAATATTGATCGAAACCAGGTTTAATTGACTTCCTGAGTGTGGTACCACATGACTACGTGATTCAAACCCGAAGAAACCCAGGATCTGGCAAACAAGTTTGCGAAAAAGGCAAAATCATGAGCCAGATGCGGGCATAAACCAGACCTAACACAGACATAACAGGTGTTATCCTATAAAATATTGATCGAAACCAGGTTTATTTGTCTCTTTCTGTGTGGTACCACATTACTACGCGCTTCGAGCCAGATAAATCCCGAGATCTGACCAACAAGTATGCGGAAAAGGCAAAATCATGAGACAGATGCGGGCATAACCCAGACCTAACCCAGACCTAACCGGTGTTATCCTATAAAATATTGATCGAATCCAGGTTTGATTGACTTCTTCAGTGTGGTGCCACATTACTACGTGATCCACACCCGAAAAAACCCGGGATCTGACCAACAAGTATGCGAAAAAAGCAAAATCATGAGCCAGATGCGGGCATAACCCAGACCTAACCCAGACCTAACCGGTGTCATCCTATAAAATATTGATCGAAACCAGGTTTAATTGACTTCCTGAGTGTGGTACCACATGACTACGTGATTCAAACCCGAAGAAACCCAGGATCTGGCCAACAAGTTTGCGGAAAAGGCAAAATCATGAGCCAGATGCGGGCATAAACCAGATCTAACTCAGACCTAACCGGTGTTATCCTATAAAATATTGATCGAAACCAGGTTTATTTGTCTCTTTCTGTGTGGTACCACATTACTACGCGCTTCGAGCCAGATAAATCCCGAGATCTGACCAACAAGTATGCGGAAAAGGCAAAATCATGAGACAGATGCGGGCATAACCCAGACCTAACCCAGACCTAACCGGTGTTATCCTATAAAATATTGATCGAATCCAGGTTTGATTGACTTCTTCAGTGTGGTGCCACATTACTACGTGATCCACACCCGAAAAAACCCGGGATCTGACCAACAAGTATGCGAAAAAAGCAAAATCATGAGCCAGATGCGGGCATAACCCAGACCTAACCCAGACCTAACCGGTGTCATCCTATAAAATATTGATCGAAACCAGGTTTAATTGACTTCCTGAGTGTGGTACCACATGACTACGTGATTCAAACCCGAAGAAACCCAGGATCTGGCCAACAAGTTTGCGGAAAAGGCAAAATCATGAGCCAGATGCGGGCATAAACCAGATCTAACTCAGACCTAACCGGTGTTATCCTATAAAATATTGATCGAAACCAGGTTTGATTGACTTCTTCAGTGTGGTACCACATTACTACCTGATTCAAGCCCGAAGAAACCCAGGATCTGGACAACAAGTTTGCGAAAAAGGCAAAAGCATGAGCCAGATGCGGGCATGACCCAGACCTAACCCAGACCTAACCTGTGTTATCCCATAAAATATTGATTGAAACCAGGTTTATTTTTCTGTTTCAGTGTGGTACCACATTACTACGTGATTGAAACCAGAAAACACACGGTATCTGGCCAACAAGTATGCGGACAAGGCAAAATCATGAGCCAGATGCGGGCATATCCCTGACGTAACACAGACCTAACAGGTGTTATCCTATAAAATATTGATCGAAACCAGGTTTAATTGACTTCTTCAGTGTGTTACCTCATGATTACGTGATTCAAACCCGAAGAAACCCTGGATCTGGCCAACAAGTTTGCGAAAAAGGCAAAATCATGAGCCAGATGCGGGCATAACCCAGATCTAACCCAGACCTAACCGGTGTTATCCTATAAAATATTGATTGAAACCAGGTTTATTTGTCTGTTTCAGGGTGGTACCACATTACTACGTGATTGAAACCAGAACCAACACGGGATCTGGTCAAAAAGTCAGCGGACAAGGCAGAATCAGAAGCCAGATACGGGCATATCCCAGACGTAACAAAGACCTAACCGGTGATATCCTATAAAATATTGGTCGAAACCAGGTTTAATTGACTTCTTCAGTGTGGTACCACATAATTACGTGATTCAAACCCGAAGAAACACAGGATCTGGCCAACAAGTATGCGGAAAAAGCAAAATCATGAGCCAGATGCGGGCATGACCCAGACCTAACCCAGACCTAACCGGTGTTATCCTATAAAATATTGATTGAAACCAGGGTTATTTGTCTGTTTCTGTGTGGTACCACATTACTGCGTTATTCAAACCAGAAAAAACCCGGGATCTGACCAACAAGTATGCGGAAAAAGCAAAATCATGAGCCAGATGCGGGCATAACCCAGACCTTACCCAGACCTAACCGGTGTTATCCTATAAAATATTGATTGAAACCAGGGTTATTTGTCTGTTTCTGTGTGGTACCACATTACTACGTTATTCGAACCAGAAAAAACCCGGGATCTGACCAACAAGTATGCGGAAAAAGCAAAATCATGAGCCAGATGCGGGCATAACCCAGACCTAACCGGTGTCATCCTATAAAATATTGATCGAAACCAGGTTTAATTGACTTCCTGAGTGTGGTACCACATGACTACGTGATTCAAACCCGAAGAAACCCAGGATCTGGCCAACAAGTTTGCGAAAAAGGCAAAATCATAAGTCAGATGCGGGCATAAACGAGATCTAACCCAGACCTAACCGGTGTTATCCTATAAAATATTGATCGAAACCAGGTTTGATTGACTTCTTCAGTGTGGTACCACATTACTACGCGCTTCGAGCCAGATAAATCCCGGGATCTGACCAACAAGTATGCGCAAAAGGCAAAATCATGAGACAGATGCGGGCATAACCCAGACCTAACCCAGACCTAACCGGTGTTATCCTATAAAATATTGATCGAAACCAGGTTTGATTGACTTCTTCAGTGTGGAACCACATTACTACGTGATTCAAACACGAAAAAACCCAGGATCAGGCCAACAAGTATGCGAAAAATGCGAAATCATGAGCCAGATGCGGGCATAACCCAGATCTAACCCAGACCTAACCGGTGTTATCCTATAAAATATTGATTGAAACCAGGTTTAGTTGACTTCTTCAATGTGGTACCACATTACTACGGGATTGAAACCAGAAAACACACGGGATCTGGCCAACAAGTATGCGGACAATGCAAAATCATGAGCCAGTTGCGGGCATATCACAGTCGTAACACAGACCTATCCGCTGTTATCCTCTGAAGTATGGATCGAAACCTGGTTTAATTGACTGTTTCAATGTGGTACCACATTACTTCGTGATTCAAACCCGAAGAAACCCCGGGATCTGGCCAACAAGTTTTCGAAAAAGGCGGAAGTATAAGCCAGATGCGGGCATATCCCAGTCGTATCACAGACCTATCCGGTGTTATCCTATAAAATATGCATCGAAACCTGGTTTAATTGACTGTTTCAATGTGGTACCACATTACTACGTGATCCAAACACGAAGAAACCCCAGGATCTCGCCAACAAGTTTTCGAAAAAGGCGAAAGTATAAGCCAGATGCGGGCATATCCCAGACCTAACCCAGACCTAACCGGTGTTATCCTATAAAATATTGATTGAAACCGGGTTTATTTGTCTGTATCAGTGTGGCACCACATTACTACGTGATCCGAACACGAAAAAACCCACGATCTGGCCAACAAGTATGCGAAGAAGACAAA
Source organism: Colletes latitarsis (assembly GCF_051014445.1). NCBI lineage: Eukaryota > Metazoa > Arthropoda > Insecta > Hymenoptera > Colletidae > Colletes > Colletes latitarsis. The sequence continues at coordinate 8,147,221 of NC_135141.1, read as the reverse complement.
ATCATGAGCCAGATGCGGGCATATCCCAGACGTAACACAGACCTAACTGGTGTTATCCTGTAAAATATTGGTCGAAACCAGGTTTAATTGATTTCTTCAGTGTGGTACCACATGATTACGTGATTCAAACCCGAAGAAACCCAGGATCTGGCCAAGAAGTATGCGGAAAAAGCAAAATCATGAGCCAGATGCGGGCATGACCCAGACCTAACCCAGACCTAACCGGTGTTATCCTATAAAATATTGATCGAAACCAGGTTTAATTGACTGTTTCAATGTGGTACCACATTACTACGTGATCCAAACCCGAAGAAACCCCAGGATCTGGCCAACAAGTTTGCGAAAAAGGCAAAATCATGAGCCAGATGCGTGCATAACCCAGATCTAACCCAGACCTAACCGGTGTTATCCTATAAAATATTGATCGAAACCAGGTTTATTTGTCTGTTTCTGTGTGGTACCACATTACTACGCGCTTCGAGCCAGATAAATCCCGGGATCTGACCAACCAGTATGCGGAAAAGGCAAAATCATGAGACAGATGCGGGCATAACCCAGACCTAACCCAGACCTAACCGGTGTTATCCTATAAAATATTGATCGAAACCAGGTTTGATTGACTTCTTCAGTGTGGTGCCACATTACTACGTGATTCAAACACGAAAAAACCCAGGATCAGGCCAACAAGTATGCGAAAAATGCAAAATCATGAGCCAGATGCGGACATAACCCAGACCTAACACAGACATAACAGGTGTTATCCAATAAAATATTGATCGAAACCAGGTTTATTTGTCTGTTTCTGTGTGGTACCACATTACTACGCGCTTCGAGCCAGATAAATCCCGGGATCTGACCAACAAGTATGCGGAAAAGGCAAAATCATGAGACAGATGCGGGCATAACCCAGACCTAACCCAGACCTAACCTGTGTTATCCCATAAAATATTGATTGAAACCTGGTTTATTTGTCTGTTTCAGTGTGGTACCACATTACTACGTGATTGAAACCAGAAAACACACGCGATCTGGCCAACAAGTATGCGGACAAGGCAAAATCATGAGCCAGATGCGGGCATATCCCAGACGTAACACAGACCTAACAGGTGTTATCCTATAAAATATTGATCGAAACCGGGTTTAATTGACTTCTTCAGTGTGTTACCACATGATTACGTGATTCAAACCCGAAGAAACCCTGGATCTGGCCAACAAGTTTGCGAAAAAGGCAAAATCATGAGCCAGATGCGGGCATAACCCAGACCTAACCCAGGCCTAACCGTTGTTATCCTATAAAATATTGATCGAAACCAGGTTTATTTGTCTGTTTCAGGGTGGTACCACATTACTACGTGATTGAAACCAGAACAAACACGGGATCTGGCCAAAAAGTCTGCGGACAAGGCATAATCAAGAGCCAGATGCGGGCATATCCCAGACGAAACACAGGCCTAACCGGTGTTATCCTATAAAATATTATTTGAAACCTGGTTTATTTGTCTGTTTCTGTGTGGTACCACATTACTACGCGATTCGAGCCAGATAAAACTCGGGATCTGACCAACAAGTATGCGGAAAAGGCAAAATCATGAGCCAGATGCGGGCATAACCCCGACCTAACCCAGATCTAACCGGTGTTATCCTATAAAATATTGGTCGAAACCAGGTTTAATTGACTTCTTCCGTGTGGTTCCACATAATTACGTGATTCAAACCAGAAAAAACCCGGGATCTGACCAACAAGTATGCGGACAATGCAAAATCATGAGCCAGATGCGGGCATAACCCAGACCTAACCCAGACCTAACCGGTGTCATCCTATAAAATATTGATCGAAACCACGTTTAATTGACTTCCTGAGTGTGGTACCACCTGACTACGTGATTCAAACCCGAAGAAACCCAGGATATGGCAAACAAGTTTGCGAAAAAGGCAAAATCATGAGCCAGATGCGGGTATAAACCAGACCTAGCACAGACATAACAGGTGTTATCCTATAAAATATTGATCGAAATCAGGTTTATTTGTCTCTTTCTGTGTGGCACCACATTACTACGCGCTTCGAGCCAGATAAATCCCGGGATCTGACCATCAAGTATGCGGAAAAGGCAAAATCATGAGACAGATGCGGGCATAACCCAGACCTAACCCAGACCTAACCGGTGTTATCCTATAAAATATTGATCGAAACCAGGTTTGATTGACTTCTTCAGTGTGGTGCCACATTACTACGTGATCCAAACACGAAAAAACCCGGGATCTGACCAACAAGTTTGCGAAAAAGGCAAAATCATGAGCCAGATGCGGGCATAACCCAGATCTAACCCAGACCTAACCGGTGTTATCCTATAAAATATTGATTGAAACCAGGTTTATTTGTCTGTTTCAGGGTGGTACCACATTACTACGTGATTGAAACCAGAACAAACACGGGATCTGGCCAAAAAGTCTGCGGACAAGGCATAATCAAGAGCCAGATGCGGGCATATCCCAGACGTAACACAGGCCTAACCGGTGTTATCCTATAAAATATTATTTGAAACCTGGTTTATTTGTCTGTTTCTGTGTGGTACCACATTACTACGCGATTCGAGCCAGATAAAACCCGGGATCTGACCAACAAGTATGCGGAAAAGGCAAAATCATGAGCCAGATGCGGGCATAACCCCGACCTAACCCAGACCTAACCGGTGTTATCCTATAAAATATTGATCGAAACCAGGTTTATTTGGCTGTTTCAGTGTGGTACGACATTACTACGTGATTGAAACCAGAAAACACACGGGATCTGGCCAACAAGTATGCGGGCAAGGCAAAATCATGAGCCAGATGCGGGCATATCCCAGACGTAACACAGAACTAACAGGTGTTATCCTTTAAAATATTCATCGAGACCAGGTTTAATTCACTTCTTCAGTGTGGTACCACATGATTACATGATTCAAACCCGAAGAAACAGGATCTGGCCAACAAGTTTGCGAAAAAGGCAAAATCATGAGCCAGATGCGGGCATAACCCAGATCTAACCCAGACCTAACCGGTGTTATCATGTAAAATATTGATTGAAACCAGGGTTATTTGTCTGTTTATGTGTGGTACCACATTACTACGTTATTCAAACCAGAAAAAACCCGGGATCTGACCAACAAGTATGCGGAAAAAGCAAAATCATGAGCCAGATGCGGGCATAACCCAGACCTAACCCAGACCTAACCGGTGTCATCCTATAAAATATTGATTGAAACCAGGTTTATTTGTCTGTTTCAGGGTGGTACCACATTACTACGTGATTGAAACCAGAACCAACACGGGATCTGGTCAAAAAGTCAGCGGACAAGGCAGAATCAGAAGCCAGATGCGGGCATATCCCAGACGTAACAAAGACCTAACCGGTGATATCCTATAAAATATTGGTCGAAACCAGGTTTAATTGACTTCTTCAGTGTGGTACCACATAATTACGTGATTCAAACCCGAAGAAACCCAGGATCTGGCCAACAAGTATGCGGAAAAAGCAAAATCATGAGCCAGATGCGGGCATGACTCAGACCTAACCCAGACCTAACCGGTGTTATCCTATAAAATATTGATTGAAACCAGGGTTATTTGTCTGTTTCTGTGTGGTACCACATTACTGCGTTATTCAAACCAGAAAAAACCCGGGATCTGACCAACAAGTATGCGGAAAAAGCAAAATCATGAGCCAGATGCGGGCATAACCCAGACCTAACCCAGACCTAACCGGTGTTATCCTATAAAATATTGATTGAAACCAGGGTTATTTGTCTGTTTCTGTTCGGTACCACATTGCTACGTTATTCAAACCAGAAAAAACCCGGGATCTGACCAACAAGTATGCGGAAAAAGCAAAATCATGAGCCAGATGCGGGCATAACCCAGACCTAACCCAGACCTAACCGGTGTCATCCTATAAAATATTGATCGAAACCAGGTTTAATTGACTTCCTGAGTGTGGTAACACATGACTACGTGATTCAAACCCGAAGAAACCCAGGATCTGGCCAACAAGTTTGCGAAATAGGCAAAATCATGAGCCAGATGCGGGCATAAACGAGATCTAACCCTGACCTAACCGGTGTTATCCTATAAAATATTGATCGAAACCAGGTTTGATTGACTTCTTCAGTGTGGTACCACATTACTACGTGATTCAAACACGAAAAAACCCAGGATCAGGCCAACAAGTATGCGAAATATGCAAAATCGTGAGCCAGATGCGGGCATAACCCAGATCTAACCCAGACCTAACCGGTGTTATCCTACAAAATATTGATTCAAATCAAGTTTATTTGTCTGTTTCAGGGTGGTACCACATTACTACGTGATTGAAACCAGAAAACACACGGGATCTGCCCAACAAGTATGCGGACAAGGCAAAATCATGAGCCAGATGCGGGCATATCCCAGACCTAACACAGACATAACAGGTGTTATCCTATAAAATATTGATCGAAACCAGGTTTATTTGTCTGTTTCTGTGTGGTACCACATTACTACGCGCTTCGAGCCAGATAAATCCCGGGATCTGACCAACAAGTATGCGCAAAAGGCAAAATCATGAGACAGATGCGGGCATAACCCAGACCTAACCCAGACCTAACCGGTGTTATCCTATAAGATATTGATCGAAACCAGGTTTGATTGACTTCTTCAGTGTGGTACCACATTACTACGTGATTCAAACACGAAAAAACCCAGGATAAGGCCAACAAGTATGAAGAAAAATGCGAAATCATGAGCCAGATGCGGGCATAACCCAGATCTAACCCAGACCTAACCGGTGTTATCCTATAAAATATTGATTGAAACCAGGTTTAGTTGACTTCTTCAATGTGGTACCACATTACTACGTGATTGAAACCAGAAAACACACGGGATCTGGCCAACAAGTATGCGGACAATGCAAAATCATGAGCCAGTTGCGGGCATATCACAGTCGTAACACAGACCTATCCGCTGTTATCCTCTGAAATATGGATCGAAACCTGGCTTAATTGACTGTTTCAATGTGGTACCACATTACTTCGTGATTCAAACCCGAAGAAACCCCGGGATCTGGCCAACAAGTTTTCGAAAAAGGCGAAAGTATAAGCCAGATGCGGGCATATCCCAGACCTAACCCAGACCTAACCGGTGTTATCCTATAAAATATTGATTGAAACCAGGTTTATTTGTCTGTATCAGTGTGGCACCACATTACTACGTGATCCGAACACGAAAAAACCCACGATCTGGCCAACAAGTATGCGAAGAAGACAAAATCATGAGCCAGATGCGGGCATATCCCAGACGTAACACAGACCTAACAGGTGTTATCCTGTAAAATATAAGTCGAAACCAGGTTTAATTGATTTCTTCAGTGTGGTACCACATGATTACGTGATTCAAACCCGAAGAAACCCTGGATCTGGCCAACAAGTTTGCGAAAAAGGCAAAATCATGAGCCAGATGCGGGCATGACCCAGACCTAACCCAGACCTATCCGGTGTTATCCTATAAAATATTGATCGAAACCAGGTTTAATTGAATGTTTCAATGTGGTACCACATTACTACGTGATCCAGACCCGAAGAAACCCCAGGGTCTGGCCAACAAGTTTGCGAAAAAGGCAAAATCATGAGCCAGATGCGGGCATAACCCAGACCTAACCCAGACCTAACCGGTGTTATCCTATAAAATATTTATTGAAACCAGGTTTAATTGACTTCTTCAGTGTGGTACCACATTACTTCGTGATTCAAACCCGAAGAAACCCCGGGATCTGGCCAACATGTTTTCGAAAAAGGCGGAATTATAAGCCAGATGCGGGCATATCCCAGTCGTATCACAGACCTATCCGGTGTTATCCTATAAAATATTGATTGAAACCAGGTTTATTTGTCTGTATCAGTGGGGCACCACATTACTACGTGATCCGAACACGAAAAAACCCACGATCTGGCCAACAAGTATGCGAAGAAGACAAAATCATGAGCCAGATACGGGCATATCCCAGACGTAACACAGACCTAACAGGTGTTATCCTGTAAAATATTGGTCGAAACCAGGTTTAATTGATTTCTTCAGTGTGGTACCACATGATTACGTGATCCAAACCCGAAGAAACCCAGGATCTGGCCAAGAAGTATGCGGAAAAAGCAAAATCATGAGTCAGATGCGGGCATGAACCAGACCTAACCCAGACCTATCCGGTGTTATCCTATAAAATATTGATCGAAACCAGGTTTAATTGACTGTTTCAATGTGGTACCACATTACTACATGATCCAAACCCGAAGAAACCCTAGGATCTGGCCAACAAGTTTGCGAAAAAGGCAAAATCATGAGCCAGATGCGTGCATAACCCAGATCTAACCCGTAACCTAACCGGTGTCATCCTATAAAATATTGATTGAAACCAGGTTTATTTGTCTGTTTCAGGGTGGTACCACATTACTACTTGATTGAAACCAGAACAAACACGGGATCTGGCCAAAAAGTATGCGGAAAAGGCAAAATCATGAGCCAGATGCGGGCATAACCCAGACCTAACCCAGACCTAACCGGTGTTATCCTATAAAATATTGATCGAAACCAGGTTTAATGACTTCTTCAGTTTGGTACCACATGCCTTCGTGATTCAAACCCGAAGAAACCCCGGGATCTGGCCAACAAGATTTCGAAAAAGGCGGAAGTATAAGCCAGATGCGGGCATATCCCAGTCGTATCACAGACCTATCCGGTGTTATCCTATAAAATATTGATTGAAACCAGGTTTATTTGTCTGTATCAGTGTGGCACCACATTACTACGTGATCCGAACACGAAAAAACCCACGATCTGGCCAACAAGTATGCGAAGAAGACAAAATCATGAGCCAGATGCGGGCATATCCCAGACGTAACACAGACCTAACAGGTGTTATCCTGTAAAATATTGGTCGAAACCAGGTTTAATTGATTTCTTCAGCGTGGTACCACATGATGACCTGATTCAAACCCGAAGAAACCCACGATCTGGCCAAGAAGAATGCGGAAAAAGCAAAATCATAAGCCAGATGCGGGTATGAACCAGACCTAACCCAGACCTATCCGGTGTTATCCTATAAAATATTGATCGAAACCAGGTTTAGTTGACTGTTTCAATGTGGTACCACATTACTACGTGATCCAAACCCAAAGAAACCCCAGGATCTGGCCAACAAGTTTGCGAAAAAGGCAAAGTCAAGAGCCAGATGCGGGCATATCCCAGACGTAACACAGGCCTAACCGGTGTTATCCTATAAAATATTATTTGAAACCTGGTTTATTTGTCTGTTTCTGTGTGGTACAACATTACTACGCGATTCGAGCCATATAAAACTCGGGATCTGACCAACAAGTATGCGGAAAAGGCAAAATCATGAGCCAGATGCGGGCATAACCCAGACCTAACCCAGACCTAACCGGTGTTATCCTATAAAATATTGATCGAAACCAGGTTTAATTGACTTCTTTAGTGTGGTACCACATGACTACGTGATTCAAGCCCGAGGAAACCCAGAATCTGGACAACAAGTTTGCGAAAAAGGCAAAAACATGAGCCAGATGCGTGCATGACCCAGACCTAACCCAGACCTAACCTGTGTTATCCAATAAAATATTGATTGAAACCAGGTTTATTTGTCTGTTTCAGTGTGGTACCACATTACTACGTGATTGAAACCAGAAATCACACGGGACCTGGCCAACAAGTATGCGGACAAGGCAAAATCATGAGCCAGATGCGGGCATATCGCAGACGTAACACAGACCTAACAGGTGTTATCCTATAAAATATTGATCGAAACCGGGTTTAATTGACTTCTTCAGTGTGTTACCACATGATTACGTGATTCAAACCCGAAGAAACCCTGGATCTGGCCAACAAGTTTGCGAAAAAGGCAAAATCATGAGCCAGATGCGGGCATATCCCAGACGTAACACAGACCTAACAGGTGTTATCCTGTAAAATATTGGTCGAAACCAGGTTTAATTGATTTCTTCAGTGTGGTACCACATGATGACCTGATTCAAACCCGAAGAAACCCACGATCTGGCCAAGAAGTATGCGGAAAAAGCAAAATCATAAGCCAGATGCGGGCATGAACCAGACCTAACCCAGACCTAACCGGTGTTATCCTATAAAATATTGATTGAAACCAGGTTTAGTTGACTTCTTCAATGTGGTACCACATTACTACGTGATTGAAACCAGAAAACACACGGGATCTGGCCAACAAGTATGCGGACAATGCAAAATCATGAGCCAGTTGCGGGCATATCACAGTCGTAACACAGACCTATCCGCTGTTATCCTCTGAAATATGGATCGAAACCTGGTTTAATTGACTGTTTCAATGTGGTACCACATTACTTCGTGATTCAAACCCTAAGAAACCCCGGGATCTGGCCAACAAGTTTTCGAAAAAGGCGGAAGTATAAGCCAGATGCGGGCATATCCCAGTCCTATCACAGACCTATCCGGTGTTATCCTATAAAATATGCATCGAAACCTGGTTTAATTGACTGTTTCAACGTGGTACCACATTACTACGTGATCCAAACACGAAGAAACCCCGAGATCTCGCCAACAAGTTTTCGAAAAAGGCGAAAGTATAAGCCAGATGCGGGCATATCCCAGACCTAACCCAGACCTAACCGGTGTTATCCTATAAAATATTGATTGAAACCAGGTTTATTTGTCTGTTTCTGTGTGGTACAACATTACTACGCGATTCGAGCCAGATAAAACCCGGGATCTGACCAACAAGTATGCGGAAAAGGCAAAATCATGAGCCAGATGCGGGCATAACCCAGACCTAACCCAGACCTAACCGGTGTTATCCTATAAAATATTGATCGAAACCAGGTTTAATTGACTTCTTTAGTGTGGTACCACATGACTACGTGATTCAAGCCCGAGGAAACCCAGGATCTGGCCAAGAAGTATGCGGAAAAAGCAAAATCATGCGCCAGATGCGGGCATGACCCAGACCTAACCCAGACCTATCCGGTGTTATCCTATAAAATATTGATCGAAACCAGGTTTAATTGACTGTTTCAATGTGGTACCACATTACTACGTGATCCAAACCCGAAGAAACCCCAGGATCTGGCCAACAAGTTTGCGAAAAAGGCAAAATCATGAGCCAGATGCGGGCGTATCCCAGACGTAACACAGACCTAACAGGTGTTATCCTGTAAAATATTGGTCGAAACCACGTTTAATTGATTTCTTCAGTGTGGTACCACATGATTACGTGATTCAAACCCGAAGAAACCCAGGATCTGGCCAAGAAGTATGCGGAAAAAGCAAAATCATGCGCCAGATGCGGGCATGACCCAGACCTAACCCAGACCTATCCGGTGTTATCCTATAAAATATTGATCGAAACCAGGTTTAATTGACTGTTTCAATGTGGTACCACATTACTACGTGATCCAAACCCGAAGAAACCCCAGGATCTGGCCAACAAGTTTGCGAAAAAGGCAAAATCATGAGCCAGATGCGTGCATAACCCAGATCTAACCCAGACCTAACCGGTGTTATCCAATAAAATATTGATTGAAACCAGGTTTATTTGTCTGTTTCAGGGTGGTACCACATTACTACGTGATTGAAACTAGAACAAACACGGGATCTGGCCAAAAAGTCTGCCGACATGGCAAAATCAAGAGCCAGATGCGGGCATATCCCAGACGTAACACAGGCCTAACCGGTGTTATCCTATAAAATATTATTTGAAACCTGGTTTATTTGTCTGTTTCTGTGTGGTACAACATTACTACGCGATTCGAGCCAGATAAAACCCGGGATCTGACCAACAAGTATGCGGAAAAGGCAAAATCATGAGCCAGATGCGGGCATAACCCAGACCTAACCCAGACCTAACCGGTGTTATCCTATAAAATATTGATCGAAACCAGGTTTAATTGACTTCTTCAGTGTGGTACCACATTACTTCGTGATTCAAACCCGAAGAAACCCCGGGATCTGGCCAACAAGTTTTCGAAAAAGGCGGAAGTATAAGCCAGATGCGGGCATATCCCAGTCGTATCACAGACCTATCTGGTGTTATCCTATAAAATATTGATTGAAACCAGGTTTATTTGTCTGTATCAGTGGGGCACCACATTACTACGTGATCCGAACACGAAAAAACCCACGATCTGGCCAACAAGTATGCGAAGAAGACAAAATCATGAGCCAGATGCTGGCATATCCCAGACGTAACACAGACATAACAGGTGTTATCCTGTAAAATATTGGTCGAAACCAGGTTGAATTGATTTCTTCAGTGTGGTACCACATGATTACGTGATTCAAACCCGAGGAAACCCAGGATCTGGCCAAGAAGTATGCGGAAAAAGCAAAATCATGAGTCAGATGCGGGCATGAACCAGACCTAACCCAGACCTATCCGGTGTTATCCTATAAAATATTGATCGAAACCAGGTTCAATTGACTGTTTCAATGTGGTACCACATTGCTACGTGATCCAAACCCGAAGAAACCCTAGGATCTGGCCAACAAGTTTGCGAAAAAGGCAAAATCATGAGCCAGATGCGTGCATAACCCAGATCTAACCCAGACCTAACCGGTGTTATCCTATAAAGTATTGATTGAAACCAGGTTTATTTGTCTGTTTCAGGGTGGTACCACATTACTACGTGATTGAAACCAGAACAAACACGGGATCTGGCCAAAAAGTATGCGGAAAAGGCAAAATCATGAGCCAGATGCGGGCATAACCCAGACCTAACCCAGACCTAACCGGTGTTATCCTATAAAATATTGATCGAAACCAGGTTTAATTGACTTCTTCAGTGTGGTACCACATTCCTTCGTGATTCAAACCCGAAGAAACCCCGGGATCTGGCCAACAAGTTTTCGAAAAAGGCGGAAGTATAAGCCAGATGCGGGCATATCCCAGTCGTATCACAGACCTATCCGGTGTTATCCTATAAAATATTGATTGAAACCAGGTTTATTTGTCTGTATCAGTGTGGCACCACATTACTACGTGATCCGAACACGAAAAAACCCACGATCTGGCCAACAAGTATGCGAAGAAGACAAAATCATGAGCCAGATGCGGGCATATCCCAGACGTAAAACAGACCTAACAGGTGTTATCCTGTAAAATATTGGTCGAAACCAGGTTTAATTGATTTCTTCAGTGTGGTACCACATGATGACCTGATTCAAACCCGAAGAAACCCAGGATCTGGCCAAGAAGTATGCGGAAAAAGCAAAATCATGAGTCAGATGCGGGCATGAACCAGACCTAACCCAGACCTATCCGGTGTTATCCTATAAAATATTGATCGAAACCAGGTTTAATTGACTGTTTCAATGTGGTACCACATTACTACGTGATCCAAACCCGAAGAAACCCCAGGATCTGGCCAACAAGTTTGCGAAAAAGGCAAAATCAAGAGCCAGATGCGGGCATATCCCAGGCGTAACACAGGCCTAACCGGTGTTATCCTATAAAATATTATTTGAAACCTGGTTTATTTGTCTGTTTCTGTGTGGTACAACATTACTACGCGATTCGAGCCAGATAAAACCCGGGATCTGACCAACAAGTATGCGGAAAAGGCAAAATCATGAGCCAGATGCGGGCATAACCCAGACCTAACCCAGACCTAACCGGTGTTATCCTATAAAATATTGATCGAAACCAGGTTTAATTGACTTCTTTAGTGTGGTACCACATGACTACGTGATTCAAGCCCGAGGAAACCCAGAATCTGGACAACAATTTTGCGAAAAAGGCAAAAACATGAGCCAGATGCGTGCATGACCCAGACCTAACCCAGACCTAACCTGTGTTATCCAATAAAATATTGATTGAAACCAGGTTTATTTGTCTGTTTCAGTGTGGTACCACATTACTACGTGATTGAAACCAGAAATCACACGGGACCTGGCCAACAAGTATGCGGACAAGGCAAAATCATGAGCCAGATGCGGGCATATCGCAGACGTAACACAGACCTAACAGGTGTTATCCTATAAAATATTGATCGAAACCGGGTTTAATTGACTTCTTCAGTGTGTTACCACATGATTACGTGATTCAAACCCGAAGAAACCCTGGATCTGGCCAACAAGTTTGCGAAAAAGGCAAAATCATGAGCCAGATGCGGGCATATCCCAGACGTAACACAGACCTAACAGGTGTTATCCTGTAAAATATTGGTCGAAACCAGGTTGAATTGATTTCTTCAGTGTGGTACCACATGATTACGTGATTCAAACCCGAAGAAACCCAGGATCTGGCCAAGAAGTATGCGGAAAAAGCAAAATCATGAGTCAGATGCGGGCATGAACCAGACCTAACCCAGACCTATCCGGTGTTATCCTATAAAATATTGATCGAAACCAGGTTTAATTGACTGTTTCAATGTGGTACCACATTACTACGTGATCCAAACCCGAAGAAACCCTAGGATCTGGCCAACAAGTTTGCGAAAACGGCAAAATCATGAGCCAGATGCGTGCATAACCCGGATCTAACCCAGACCTAACCGGTGTTATCCTATAAAATATTGATTGAAACCAGGTTTATTTGTCTGTTTCAGGGTGGTACCACATTACTACGTGATTGAAACCAGAACAAACACGGGATCTGGCCAAAAAGTATGCGGAAAAGGCAAAATCATGAGCCAGATGCGGGCATAACCCAGACCTAACCCAGACCTAACCGGTGTTATCCTATAAAATATTGATCGAAACCAGGTTTAATTGACTTCTTCAGTGTGGTACCACATTCCTTCGTGATTCAAACCCGAAGAAACCCCGGGATCTGGCCAACAAGTTTTCGAAAAAGGCGGAAGTATAAGCCAGATGCGGGCATATCCCAGTCGTATCACAGACCTATCCGGTGTTATCCTATAAAATATTGATTGAAACCAGGTTTATTTGTCTGTATCAGTGTGGCACCACATTACTACGTGATCCGAACACGAAAAAACCCACGATCTGGCCAACAAGTATGCGAAGAAGACAAAATCATTAGCCAGATGCGGGCATATCCCAGACGTAACACAGACCTAACAGGTGTTATCCTGTAAAATATTGGTCGAAACCAGGTTTAATTGATTTGTTCAGTGTGGTACCACATGATGACGTGATTCAAACCCGAAGAAACCCACGATCTGGCCAAGAAGTATGCGGAAAAAGCAAAATCATAAGCCAGATGCGGGCATGAACCAGACCTAACCCAGACCTATCCGGTGTTATCCTATAAAATATTGATCGAAACCAGGTTTAATTGACTGTTTCAATATGGTACCACATTACTACGTGATCCAAACCCGAAGAAACCCCAGGATCTGGCCAACAAGTTTGCGAAAAAGGCAAAATCAAGAGCCAGATGCGGGCATATCCCAGACGTAACACAGGCCTAACCGGTGTTATCCTATAAAATATTATTTGAAACCTGGTTTATTTGTCTGTTTCTGTGTGGTACAACATTACTACGCGATTCGAGCCAGATAAAACCCGGGATCTGACCAACAAGTATGCGGAAAAGGCAAAATCATGAGCCAGATGCGGGCATAACCCAGACCTAACCCAGACCTAACCGGTGTTATCCTATAAAATATTGATCGAAACCAGGTTTAATTGACTTCTTCAGTGTGGTACCACATGACTACGTGATTCAAGCCCGAGGAAACCCAGAATCTGGACAACAAGTTTGCGAAAAAGGCAAAAACATGAGCCAGATGCGGGCATGACCCAGACCTAACCCAGACCTAACCTGTGTTATCCAATAAAATATTGATTGAAACCAGGTTTATTTTTCTGTTTCAGTGTGGTACCACATTACTACGTGATTGAAACCATAAATCACACGGGATCTGACCAACAAGTATGCGGACAAGGCAAAATCATGAGCCAGATGCGGGCATATCCCAGACGTAACACAGACCTAACAGGTGTTATCCTATAAAATATTGATCGAAACCGGGTTTAATTGACTTCTTCAGTGTGTTACCACATGATTACGTGATTCAAACCCGAAGAAACCCTGGATCTGGCCAACAAGTTTGCGAAAAAGGCAAAATCATGAGCCAGATGCGGGCATAACCCAGATCTAACCCAGACCTAACCGGTGTTATCCTATAAAATATTGATTGAAACCAGGTTTATTTGTCTGTTTCAGGGTGGTACCACATTACTACGTGATTGAAACCAGAACAAACACGGGATCTGGCCAAAAAGTCTGCGGACAAGGCAAAATCAAGAGCCAGATGCGGGCATATCCCAGACGTAACACAGGCCTAACCGGTGTTATCCTATAAAATATTATTTGAAACCTGGTTTATTTGCCTGTTTCTGTGTGGTACAACATTACTACGCGATTCGAGCCAGATAAAACCCGGGATCTGACCAACAAGTATGCGGAAAAGGCAAAATCATGAGCCATATGCGGGCATAACCCAGACCTAACCCAGACCTAACCGGTGTTATCCTATAAAATATTGATTGAAACCAGGTTTATTTGGCTGTTTCTGTGTGGTACGACATTACTATGTGAACCGAACACGAAAAAACCCACGATCTGGCCAACAAGTATGCGGCCAAGGCAAAATCATGAGCCAGATGCGGGCATATCCCAGACGTAACACAGAACTAACAGGTGTTATCCTATAAAATATTGGTCGAAACCAGGTTTAATTGACTTCTTCCGTGTGGTTCCACATAATTACGTGATTCAAACCAGAAAAAACCCGGGATCTGACAAACAAGTATGCGGAAAAAGCAAAATCATGAGCCAGATGCGGGCATAACCCAGACCTAACCCAGACCTAACCGGTGTCATCCTATAAAATATTGATCGAAACCAGGTTTAATTGACTTCCTGAGTGTGGTACCACATGACTACGTCATTCAAACCCGAAGAAACCCAGGATCTGGCAAACAAGTTTGCGAAAAAGGCAAAATCATGAGCCAGATGCGGGCATAACCCAGATCTAACCCAGACCTAACCGGTGTTATCCTATAAAATATTGATTGAAACCAGGTTTATTTGTCTGTTTCAGGGTGGTACCACATTACTACGTGATTGAAACCAGAACAAACACGGGATCTGGCCAAAAAGTCTGCGGACAAGGCATAATGAAGAGCCAGATGCGGGCATATCCCAGACGTCACACAGGCCTAACCGGTGTTATCCTATAAAATATTATTTGAAACCTGGTTTATGTGTCTGTTTCTGTGTGGTACCACATTACTACGCGATTCGAGCCAGATAAAACCCGGGATCTGACCAACAAGTATGCGGAAAAGGCAAAATCATGAGCCAGATGCGGGCATAACCCCGACCTAACCCAGACCTAACCGGTGTTATCCTATAAAATATTGATCGAAACCAGGTTTAATTGACTTCTTCAATGTGGTACCACATGACTACGTGATTCAAACCCGAAGAAACCCAGGATATGGCAAACAAGTTTGCGAAAAAGGCAAAATCATGAGCCAGATGCGGGTATAAACCAGACCTAGCACAGACATAACAGGTGTTATCCTATAAAATATTGATTGAAACCAGGTTTATTTGGCTGTTTCAGTGTGGTACGACATTACTACGTGATTGAAACCAGAAAACACACGGGATCTGGCCAACAAGTATGCGGCCAAGGCAAAATCATGAGCCAGATGCGGACATATCCCAGACGTAACACAGAACTAACAGGTGTTATCCTATAAAGTATTGGTCGAAACCAGGTTTAATTGACTTCTTCCGTGTGGTTCCACATAATTACGTGATTCAAACCAGAAAAAACCCGGGATCTGACCAACAAGTATGCGGAAAAAGCAAAATCATGAGCCAGATGCGGGCATAACCCAGACCTAACCCAGACCTAACCGGTGTCATCCTATAAAATATTGATCGAAACCAGGTTTAATTGACTTCCTGAGTGTGGTACCACATGACTACGTGATTCAAACCCGAAGAAACCCAGGATCTGGCAAACAAGTTTGCGAAAAAGGCAAAATCATGAGCCAGATGCGGGCATAAACCATACCTAACACAGACATAACAGGTGTTATCCTATAAAATATTGATCGAAACCAGGTTTATTTGTCTGTTTCTGCGTGGTACCACATTACTACGCGCTTCGAGCCAGATAAATCCCGGGTTATCCTATAAAATATTGATCGAAACCAGGTTTGATTGACTTCTTCAGTGTGGTGCCACATTACTACGTGATTCAAACACGCAAAAACACGGGATCTGACCAACAAGTATGCGAAAAAAGCGAAATCATGAGCCAGATAACCCAGACCTAACCCAGACCTAACCGGTGTCATCCTATAAAATATTGATCGAAACCAGGTTTAATTGACTTCTTGAGTGTGGTACCACATGACTACGTGATTCAAACCCGATGAAACCCAGGATCTGGCCAACAAGTTTGCGAAAAAGGCAAAATCAAGAGCCAGATGCGGGCATAAACCAGATCTAACCCAGACCTAACCGGTGTTATCCTATAAAATATTGATCGAAACCAGGTTTGATTGACTTCTTCAGTGTGGTACCACATTACTACGTTATTCAAGCCCGAAGAAACCCAGGATCTGGACAACAAGTTTGCGAAAAAGGCAAAAACATGAGCCAGATGCGGGCATGACCCAGACCTAACCCAGACCTAACCTGTGTTATCCCATAAAATATTGATTGAAACCAGGTTTATTTGTCTGTTTCAGTGTGGTACCACATTACTACGTGATTGAAACCAGAAAACACACGGGATCTGGCCAACAAGTATGCGGACAAGGCAAAATCATGAGCCAGATGCGGGCATATCCCTGACGTAACACAGACCTAACAGGTGTTATCCTATAAAATATTGATCGAAACCAGGTTTATTTGGCTGTTTCAGTGTGGTACGACATTACTACGTGATTGAAACCAGAAAACACACGGGATCTGGCCAACAAGTATGCGGGCAAGGCAAAATCATGAGCCAGATGCGGGCATATCCCAGACGTAACACAGAAGTAACAGGTGTTATCCTATAAAATATTGGTCGAAACAAGGTTTAATTGACTACTTCAGTGTGGTACCACATAATTACGTGATTCAAACCCGAAGAAACCCAGGATCTGGCCAACAAGTATGCGGAAAAATCAAAATCATGAGCCAGATGCGGGCATGACCCAGACCTAACCCAGACCTAACCGGTGTTATCCTATAAAATATTGATTGAAACCAGTGTTATTTGTCTGTTTCTGTGTGGTACCACATTACTACGTTATTCAAACCAGAAAAAACCCGGGATCTGACCAACAAGTATGCGGAAAAAGCAAAATCATGAGCCAGATGCGGGCATAACCCAGACCTAACCCAGACCTAACCGGTGTGATCCTATAAAATATTGATCGAAACCAGGTTTAATTGACTTCCTGAGTGTGGTACCACATGACTACGTAATTCAAACCCGAAGAAACCCAGGATCTGGCCAACAAGTTTGCGAAAAAGGCAAAATCCTGAGCCAGATGCGGGCATAAACCAGATCTAACCCAGACCTAACCGGTGTTATCCTATAAAATATTGATCGAAACCAGGTTTGATTGACTTCTTCAGTGTGGCACCACATTACTATGTGATTCAAACACGAAATAACCCAGGATCAGGCCAACAAGTATGCGAAAAATGCAAAATCATGAGCCAGATGCGGGCATAACCCAGATCTTACCCAGACCTAACCGGTGTTATCCTATAAAATATTGATTGAAATCAAGTTTATTTGTCTGTTTCAGGGTGGTACCACATTACTACGTGATTGAAACCAGAAAACACACGGGATCTGGCCAACAAGTATGCGGACAAGGCAAAATCATGAGCCAGATGCGGGCATATCCCAGACCTAACACAGACATAACAGGTGTTATCCTATAAAATATTGATCGAAACCAGGTTTATTTGTCTGTTTCTGTGTGGTACCACATTACTACGCGCTTCGAGCTAGATAAATCCAGGGATCTGACCAACAAGTATGCGGAAAAGGCAAAATCATGAGACAGTTGCGGGCATAACCCAGGCCTAACCCAGACCTAACCGGTGTTATCCTATAAAATATTGATCGAAACCAGGTTTGATTGACTTCTTCAGTGTGGTGCCACATTACTACGTGATTCAAACACGAAAAAACCCAGGATCAGGCCAACAAGTATGCGAAAAATGCAAAATCATGAGCCAGATGCGGGCATAACCCAGATCTAACCCAGACCTAACCGGTGTTATCCTATAAAATATTGATTGAAATCAAGTTTATTTGTCTGTTTCAGGGTGGTACCACATTACTACGTGATTGAAACCAGAACAAACACGGGATCTGGCCAAAAAGTATGCGGAAAAGGCAAAACCATGAGCCAGATGCGGGCATAACCCAGACCTAACCCAGACCTAACGGGTGTTATCCCATAAAATATTGATTGAAACCAGGTTTATTTGTCTGTTTCAGTGTGGTACCACATTACTACGTGATTGAAACCAGAAAATACACGGGATCTGGCCAAAAAGTATGCGGACAAGGCAAAATCATGAGCCAGATGCGGGCATATCCCAGACTTAACACAGACCTAACAGGTGTTATCCTGTAAAATATTGATCGAAACCACGTTTAATTGACTTCTCCAGTGTGGTACCACAAGATTACGTGATACAAACCCGAAGAAACCCAGGATCTGGCCAACAAGTTTGCGAAAAAGGCAAAACCATGAGCCAGATGCGGGCATAACCCAGATCTAACCCAGACCTAACCGGTGTTGTCCTATAAAATATTGAATGAAACCAGGTTTATTTGTCTGTATCAGTGTGGCACCACATTACTACGTGATCCAAACACGAAAAAACCCACGATCTGACCAACAAGTATGCGAAGAAGACAAAATCATGAGCCAGATGCGGGCATATCCCAGACGTAACACAGACCTAACAGGTGTTATCCTGTAAAATAGTGGTCGAAACCAGGTTTAATTGACTTCCTCAGTGTGGTACCACATGATTACGTGATTCAAACCCGAAGAAACCCAGGATCTGGCCAACAAGTATGCGGAAAAAGCAAAACCATGAGCCAGATGCGGGCATGACCCAGACCTAACCCAGACCTATTCGGTGTTATCCTATAAAATATTGATCGAAACCAGGTTTAATTGACTGTTTCAATGTGGTACCACATTACTACGTGATCCAAACCCGAAGAAACCCCGGGATCTGGCCAACAAGTTTTCGAAAAAGGCGGAAGTATAAGCCAGATGCGGGCATATCCCAGTCGTAACACAGACCTATCCGGTGTTATCCTCTAAAATATGCATCGAAACCTGGTTTAATTGACTGTTTCAATGTGGTACCACATTACTACGTGATCCAAACCCGAAGAAACCCCGGGATCTGGCCAACAAGTTTTCGAAAAACGCGAAAGTATAAGCCAGATGCGGGCATATCCCAGACCTAACCCAGACCTAACCGGTGTTATCCTATAAAATATTGATTGAAACCAGGTTTATTTGTCTGTTTCTGTGTGGTACCACATTACTACGTTATTCAACCCAGAAAAAACCCGGGATCTGACCAACAAGTATGCGGAAATAGCAAAATCATGAGCCAGATGCAGGCATAACCCAGACCTAACCCAGAGCTAACCGGTGTTATCCTATAAAATATTGATCGAAACCAGGTTTTATTGACTTCCTGAGTGTGGTACCACATGACTACGTGATTCAAACCCGAAGAAACCCAGGATATGGCCAACAAGTTTGCGAAAAAGGCAAAATCATGAGCCAGATGCGGGCATAACCTCGACCTAACCCAGACCTAACCGGTGTTATCCTATAAAATATTGATCGAAACCTGGTTTAATTGACTTCTTCAATGTGGTACCACATTACTACGTGATTGAAACCAGAAAACACACGGGATCTGGCCAACAAGTATGCGGACAATGCAAAATCATGAGCCAGATGCGGGCATAACCCAGATCTAACCCTGACCTAACTGGTGTTAACCTATACAATATTGATTGAAACCAGGTTTATTTGGCTGTTTCAGTGTGGTACGACATTACTACGTGATTGAAACCAGAAAACTCACGGGATCTGGCCAACAAGTATGCGGCCAAGGCAAAATCATGAGCCAGATGCGGACATATCCCAGACGTAACACAGAACTAACAGGTGTTATCCTATAAAATATTGGTCGAAACCAGGTTTAATTGACTTCTTCCGTGTGGTTCCACATAATTACGTGATTCAAACCAGAACAAACACGGGATCTGGCCAAAAAGTCTGCGGACAAGGCAAAATCAAGAGCCAGATGCGGGCATATCCCAGACGTAACACAGAAGTAACAGGTGTTATCCTATAAAATATTGGTCGAAACCAGGTTTAATTGACTTCTTCAGTGTGGTACCACATTACTACGTGATTGAAACCAGAAAACACACGGGATCTGACCAACAAGTATGCGGAAAAAGCAAAATCATGAGCCAGATGCGGGCATAACCCAGACCTAACCCAGACCTAACCGGTGTCATCCTATAAAATATTGATCGAAACCAGGTTTAATTGACTTCCTGAGTGTGGTACCACATGACTACGTGATTCAAACCCGAAGAAACCCAGGATCTGGCAAACAAGTTTGCGAAAAAGGCAAAATCATGAGCCAGATGCGGGCATAAACCAGACCTAACACAGACATAACAGGTGTTATCCTATAAAATATTGATCGAAACCAGGTTTATTTGGCTGTTTCAGTGTGGTACGACATTACTACGTGATTGAAACAAGAAAACACACGGGATCTGGCCAACAAGTATGCGGGCCAGGCTAAATCATGAGCCAGATGCGGGCATATCCCAGACGTAACACAGAAGTAACAGGTGTTATCGTATAAAATATTGGTCGAAACCAGGTTTAATTGACTTCTTCAGTGTGGTACCACATAATTACGTGATTCAAACCCGAAGAAACCCAGGATCTGGCCAACAAGTATGCGGAAAAAGCAAAATCATGAGCCAGATGCGGGCATGACCCAGACCTAACCCAGACCTAACCGGTGTTATCCTATAAAATATTGATTGAAACCAGTGTTATTTGTCTGTTTCTGTGTGGTACCACATTACTACGTTATTCAAACCAGAAAAAACCCGGGATCTGACCAACAAGTATGCGGAAAAAGCAAAATCATGAGCCAGATGCGGGCATAACCCAGACCTAACCCAGACCTAACCGGTGTGATCCTATAAAATATTGATCGAAACCAGGTTTAATTGACTTCCTGAGTGTGGTACCACATGACTACGTAATTCAAACCCGAAGAAACCCAGGATCTGGCCAACAAGTTTGCGAAAAAGGCAAAATCATGAGCCAGATGCGGGCATAAACCAGATCTAACCCAGACCTAACCGGTGTTATCCTATAAAATATTGATCGAAACCAGGTTTGATTGACTTCTTCAGTGTGGCACCACATTACTATGTGATTCAAACACGAAATAACCCAGGATCAGGCCAACAAGTATGCGAAAAATGCAAAATCATGAGCCAGATGCGGGCATAACCCAGATCTTACCCAGACCTAACCGGTGTTATCCTATAAAATATTGATTGAAATCAAGTTTATTTGTCTGTTTCAGGGTGGTACCACATTACTACGTGATTGAATCCAGAAAACACACGGGATCTGGCCAACAAGTATGCGGACAAGGCAAAATCATGAGCCAGATGCGGGCATATCCCAGACCTAACACAGACATAACAGGTGTTATCCTATAAAATATTGATCGAAACCAGGTTTATTTGTCTGTTTCTGTGTGGTACCACATTACTACGCGCTTCGAGCTAGATAAATCCAGGGATCTGACCAACAAGTTTGCGGAAAAGGCAAAATCATGAGACAGATGCGGGCATAACCCAGGCCTAACCCAGACCTAACCGGTGTTATCCTATAAAATATTGATCGAAACCAGGTTTGATTGACTTCTTCAGTGTGGTGCCACATTACTACGTGATTCAAACACGAAAAAACCCAGGATCAGGCCAACAAGTATGCGAAAAATGCAAAATCATGAGCCAGATGCGGGCATAACCCAGATCTTACCCAGACCTAACCGGTGTTATCCTATAAAATATTGATTGAAATCAAGTTTATTTGTCTGTTTCAGGGTGGTACCACATTACTACGTGATTGAAACCAGAACAAACACGGGATCTGGCCAAAAAGTATGCGGAAAAGGCAAAACCATGAGCCAGATGCGGGCATAACCCAGACATAACCCAGACCTCACCGGTGTTATCCTATAAAATATTAATTGAAACCTGGTTTATTTGTCTGTTTCTGTGTGGTACCACATTACTACGTGATTGAAACCAGAACAAACACGGGATCTGACCAACAAGTATGCGGAAAAGGCAAAATCATGAGCCAGATGCGGGCATATCCCAGACGTAACACAGACCTAACAGGTGTTATCCTGTAAAATATTGGTCGAAACCAGGTTTAATTGACTTCCTCAGTGTGGTACCACATGATTACGTGATTCAAACCCGAAGAAACCCAGGATCTGGCCAACAAGTATGCGGAACAAGCAAAATCATGAGCCAGATGCGGGCATGACCCAGACCTAACCCAGACCTATCCGGTGTTATCCTATAAAATATTGATCGAAACCAGGTTTA
Source organism: Colletes latitarsis (assembly GCF_051014445.1). Taxonomy (NCBI): domain Eukaryota; kingdom Metazoa; phylum Arthropoda; class Insecta; order Hymenoptera; family Colletidae; genus Colletes; species Colletes latitarsis. The sequence goes on along the minus strand of NC_135141.1, from coordinate 8,124,503 downwards.
ATTGACTGTTTCAATGTGGTACCACATTACTACGTGATCCAAACCCGAAGAAACCCCGGGATCTGGCCAACAAGTTTTCGAAAAAGGCGGAAGTATAAGCCAGATGCGGGCATATCCCAGTCGTAACACAGACCTATCCGGTGTTATCCTCTAAAATATGCATCGAAACCTGGTTTAATTGACTGTTTCAATGTGGTACCACATTACTACGTGATCCAAACCCGAAGAAACCCCGGGATCTGGCCAACAAGTTTTCGAAAAACGCGAAAGTATAAGCCAGATGCGGGCATATCCCAGACCTAACCCAGACCTAACCGGTGTTATCCTATAAAATATTGATTGAAACCAGGTTTATTTGTCTGTTTCTGTGTGGTACCACATTACTACGTTATTCAACCCAGAAAAAACCCGGGATCTGACCAACAAGTATGCGGAAATAGCAAAATCATGAGCCAGATGCAGGCATAACCCAGACCTAACACAGAGCTAACCGGTGTTATCCTATAAAATATTGATCGAAACCAGGTTTTATTGACTTCCTGAGTGTGGTACCACATGACTACGTGATTCAAACCCGAAGAAACCCAGGATATGGCCAACAAGTTTGCGAAAAAGGCAAAATCATGAGCCAGATGCGTGCATAACCCAGATCTAACCCAGACCTAACCGGTGTTATCGTATAAAATATTGATTGAAACCAGGTTTATTTGTCTGTTTCTGTGTGGTACCAAATTACTACGTTATTCAAACCAGAAAACACACGGGATCTGGCCTACAAGTATGCGAACAAGGCAAAATCATGAGCCAGATGCGGGCATATCCCAGACGTAACACAGACCTAACAGGTGTTATCCTATAAAATATTGATCGAAACCAGGTTTAATTGACTACTTCAGTGTGGTACCACATAATTACGTGATTCAAACCCGAAGAAACCCAGGATCTGGCCAACAAGTATGCGGAAAAATCAAAATCATGAGCCAGATGCGGGCATGACCCAGACCTAACCCAGACCTAACCGGTGTTATCCTATAAAATATTGATTGAAACCAGTGTTATTTGTCTGTTTCTGTGTGGTACCACATTACTACGTTATTCAAACCAGAAAAAACCCGGGATCTGACCAACAAGTATGCGGAAAAAGCAAAATCATGAGCCAGATGCGGGCATAACCCAGACCTAACACAGAGCTAACCGGTGTTATCCTATAAAATATTGATCGAAACCAGGTTTTATTGACTTCCTGAGTGTGGTACCACATGACTACGTGATTCAAACCCGAAGAAACCCAGGATATGGCCAACAAGTTTGCGAAAAAGGCAAAATCATGAGCCAGATGCGTGCATAACCCAGATCTAACCCAGACCTAACCGGTGTTATCGTATAAAATATTGATTGAAACCAGGTTTATTTGTCTGTTTCTGTGTGGTACCAAATTACTACGTTATTCAAACCAGAAAACACACGGGATCTGGCCTACAAGTATGCGAACAAGGCAAAATCATGAGCCAGATGCGGGCATAACCCAGATCTTACCCAGACCTAACCGGTGTTATCCTATAAAATATTGATTGAAATCAAGTTTATTTGTCTGTTTCAGGGTGGTACCACATTACTACGTGATTGAAACCAGAAAACACACGGGATCTGGCCAACAAGTATGCGGACAAGGCAAAATCATGAGCCAGATGCGGGCATATCCCAGACCTAACACAGACATAACAGGTGTTATCCTATAAAATATTGATCGAAACCAGGTTTATTTGTCTGTTTCTGTGTGGTACCACATTACTACGCGCTTCGAGCTAGATAAATCCAGGGATCTGACCAACAAGTATGCGGAAAAGGCAAAATCATGAGACAGATGCGGGCATAACCCAGGCCTAACCCAGACCTAACCGGTGTTATCCTATAAAATATTGATCGAAACCAGGTTTGATTGACTTCTTCAGTGTGGTGCCACATTACTACGTGATTCAAACACGAAAAAACCCAGGATCAGGCCAACAAGTATGCGAAAAATGCAAAATCATGAGCCAGATGCGGGCATAACCCAGACGTAACACAGACCTAACCGGTGTTATCCTATAAAATATTAATTGAAACCTGGTTTATTTGTCTGTTTCTGTGTGGTACCACATTACTACGTGATTGAAACCAGAACAAACACGGGATCTGACCAACAAGTATGCGGAAAAGGCAAAATCATGAGCCAGATGCGGGCATATCCCAGACGTAACACAGACCTAACAGGTGTTATCCTGTAAAATATTGGTCGAAACCAGGTTTAATTGACTTCCTCAGTGTGGTACCACATGATTACGTGATTCAAACCCGAAGAAACCCAGGATCTGGCCAACAAGTATGCGGAACAAGCAAAATCATGAGCCAGATGCGGGCATGACCCAGACCTAACCCAGACCTATCCGGTGTTATCCTATAAAATATTGATCGAAACCAGGTTTAATTGACTGTTTCAATGTGGTACCACATTACTACGTGATCCAAACCCGAAGAAACCCCGGGATCTGGCCAACAAGTTTTCGAAAAAGGCGGAAGTATAAGCCAGATGCGGGCATATCCCAGTCGTAACACAGACCTATCCGGTGTTATCCTCTAAAATATGCATCGAAACCTGGTTTAATTGACTGTTTCAATGTGGTACCACATTACTACGTGATCCAAACCCGAAGAAACCCCGGGATCTGGCCAACAAGTTTTCGAAAAACGCGAAAGTATAAGCCAGATGCGGGCATATCCCAGACCTAACCCAGACCTAACCGGTGTTATCCTATAAAATATTGATTGAAACCAGGTTTATTTGTCTGTTTCTGTGTGGTACCAAATTACTACGTTATTCAAACCAGAAAACACACGGGATCTGGCCTACAAGTATGCGAACAAGGCAAAATCATGAGCCAGATGCGGGCATATCCCAGACGTAACACAGACCTAACAGGTGTTATCCTATAAAATATTGATCGAAACCAGGTTTAATTGACTACTTCAGTGTGGTACCACATAATTACGTGATTCAAACCCGAAGAAACCCAGGATCTGGCCAACAAGTATGCGGAAAAATCAAAATCATGAGCCAGATGCGGGCATGACCCAGACCTAACCCAGACCTAACCGGTGTTATCCTATAAAATATTGATTGAAACCAGTGTTATTTGTCTGTTTCTGTGTGGTACCACATTACTACGTTATTCAAACCAGAAAAAACCCGGGATCTGACCAACAAGTATGCGGAAAAAGCAAAATCATGAGCCAGATGCGGGCATAACCCAGACCTAACACAGAGCTAACCGGTGTTATCCTATAAAATATTGATCGAAACCAGGTTTTATTGACTTCCTGAGTGTGGTACCACATGACTACGTGATTCAAACCCGAAGAAACCCAGGATATGGCCAACAAGTTTGCGAAAAAGGCAAAATCATGAGCCAGATGCGTGCATAACCCAGATCTAACCCAGACCTAACCGGTGTTATCGTATAAAATATTGATTGAAACCAGGTTTATTTGTCTGTTTCTGTGTGGTACCAAATTACTACGTTATTCAAACCAGAAAACACACGGGATCTGGCCTACAAGTATGCGAACAAGGCAAAATCATGAGCCAGATGCGGGCATAACCCAGATCTTACCCAGACCTAACCGGTGTTATCCTATAAAATATTGATTGAAATCAAGTTTATTTGTCTGTTTCAGGGTGGTACCACATTACTACGTGATTGAAACCAGAAAACACACGGGATCTGGCCAACAAGTATGCGGACAAGGCAAAATCATGAGCCAGATGCGGGCATATCCCAGACCTAACACAGACATAACAGGTGTTATCCTATAAAATATTGATCGAAACCAGGTTTATTTGTCTGTTTCTGTGTGGTACCACATTACTACGCGCTTCGAGCTAGATAAATCCAGGGATCTGACCAACAAGTATGCGGAAAAGGCAAAATCATGAGACAGATGCGGGCATAACCCAGGCCTAACCCAGACCTAACCGGTGTTATCCTATAAAATATTGATCGAAACCAGGTTTGATTGACTTCTTCAGTGTGGTGCCACATTACTACGTGATTCAAACACGAAAAAACCCAGGATCAGGCCAACAAGTATGCGAAAAATGCAAAATCATGAGCCAGATGCGGGCATAACCCAGATCTAACCCAGACCTAACCGGTGTTATCCTATAAAATATTGATTGAAATCAAGTTTATTTGTCTGTTTCAGGGTGGTACCACATTACTACGTGATTGAAACCAGAACAAACACGGGATCTGGCCAAAAAGTATGCGGAAAAGGCAAAACCATGAGCCAGATGCGGGCATAACCCAGACCTAACCCAGACCTAACCGGTGTTATCCCATAAAATATTGATTGAAACCAGGTTTATTTGTCTGTTTCAGTGTGGTACCACATTACTACGTGATTGAAACCAGAAAATACACGGGATCTGGCCAAAAAGTATGCGGACAAGGCAAAATCATGAGCCAGATGCGGGCATATCCCAGACTTAACACAGACCTAACAGGTGTTATCCTGTAAAATATTGGTCGAAACCAGGTTTAATTGACTTCCTCAGTGTGGTACCACATGATTACGTGATTCAAACCCGAAGAAACCCAGGATCTGGCCAACAAGTATGCGGAAAAAGCAAAACCATGAGCCAGATGCGGGCATGACCCAGACCTAACCCAGACCTATTCGGTGTTATCCTATAAAATATTGATCGAAACCAGGTTTAATTGACTGTTTCAATGTGGTACCACATTACTACGTGATCCAAACCCGAAGAAACCCCGGGATCTGGCCAACAAGTTTTCGAAAAAGGCGGAAGTATAAGCCAGATGCGGGCATATCCCAGTCGTAACACAGACCTATCCGGTGTTATCCTCTAAAATATGCATCGAAACCTGGTTTAATTGACTGTTTCAATGTGGTACCACATTACTACGTGATCCAAACCCGAAGAAACCCCGGGATCTGGCCAACAAGTTTTCGAAAAACGCGAAAGTATAAGCCAGATGCGGGCATATCCCAGACCTAACCCAGACCTAACCGGTGTTATCCTATAAAATATTGATTGAAACCAGGTTTATTTGTCTGTTTCTGTGTGGTACCACATTACTACGTTATTCAACCCAGAAAAAACCCGGGATCTGACCAACAAGTATGCGGAAATAGCAAAATCATGAGCCAGATGCAGGCATAACCCAGACCTAACCCAGAGCTAACCGGTGTTATCCTATAAAATATTGATCGAAACCAGGTTTTATTGACTTCCTGAGTGTGGTACCACATGACTACGTGATTCAAACCCGAAGAAACCCAGGGTATGGCCAACAAGTTTGCGAAAAAGGCAAAATCATGAGCCAGATGCGGGCATAACCTCGACCTAACCCAGACCTAACCGGTGTTATCCTATAAAATATTGATCGAAACCTGGTTTAATTGACTTCTTCAATGTGGTACCACATTACTACGTGATTGAAACCAGAAAACACACGGGATCTGGCCAACAAGTATGCGGACAATGCAAAATCATGAGCCAGATGCGGGCATAACCCAGATCTAACCCTGACCTAACTGGTGTTAACCTATACAATATTGATTGAAACCAGGTTTATTTGGCTGTTTCAGTGTGGTACGACATTACTACGTGATTGAAACCGGAAAACTCACGGGATCTGGCCAACAAGTATGCGGCCAAGGCAAAATCATGAGCCAGATGCGGACATATCCCAGACGTAACACAGAACTAACAGGTGTTATCCTATAAAATATTGGTCGAAACCAGGTTTAATTGACTTCTTCCGTGTGGTTCCACATAATTACGTGATTCAAACCAGAACAAACACGGGATCTGGCCAAAAAGTCTGCGGACAAGGCAAAATCAAGAGCCAGATGCGGGCATATCCCAGACGTAACACAGAAGTAACAGGTGTTATCCTATAAAATATTGGTCGAAACCAGGTTTAATTGACTTCTTCAGTGTGGTACCACATTACTACGTGATTGAAACCAGAAAACACACGGGATCTGACCAACAAGTATGCAGAAAAAGCAAAATCATGAGCCAGATGCGGGCATAACCCAGACCTAACCCAGACCTAACCGGTGTCATCCTATAAAATATTGATCGAAACCAGGTTTAATTGACTTCCTGAGTGTGGTACCACATGACTACGTGATTCAAACCCGAAGAAACCCAGGATCTGGCAAACAAGTTTGCGAAAAAGGCAAAATCATGAGCCAGATGCGGGCATAAACCAGACCTAACACAGACATAACAGGTGTTATCCTATAAAATATTGATCGAAACCAGGTTTATTTGGCTGTTTCAGTGTGGTACGACATTACTACGTGATTGAAACCAGAAAACACACGGGATCTGGCCAACAAGTATGCGGGCCAGGCTAAATCATGAGCCAGATGCGGGCATATCCCAGACGTAACACAGAAGTAACAGGTGTTATCGTATAAAATATTGGTCGAAACCAGGTTTAATTGACTTCTTCAGTGTGGTACCACATAATTACGTGATTCAAACCCGAAGAAACCCAGGATCTGGCCAACAAGTATGCGGAAAAAGCAAAATCATGAGCCAGATGCGGGCATGACCCAGACCTAACCCAGACCTAACCGGTGTTATCCTATAAAATATTGATTGAAACCAGTGTTATTTGTCTGTTTCTGTGTGGTACCACATTACTACGTTAGTCAAACCAGAAAAAACCCGGGATCTGACCAACAAGTATGCGGAAAAAGCAAAATCATGAGCCAGATGCGGGCATAACCCAGACCTAACCCAGACCTAACCGGTGTGATCCTATAAAATATTGATCGAAACCAGGTTTAATTGACTTCCTGAGTGTGGTACCACATGACTACGTAATTCAAACCCGAAGAAACCCAGGATCTGGCCAACAAGTTTGCGAAAAAGGCAAAATCATGAGCCAGATGCGGGCATAAACCAGATCTAACCCAGACCTAACCGGTGTTATCCTATAAAATATTGATCGAAACCAGGTTTGATTGACTTCTTCAGTGTGGCACCACATTACTATGTGATTCAAACACGAAATAACCCAGGATCAGGCCAACAAGTATGCGAAAAATGCAAAATCATGAGCCAGATGCGGGCATAACCCAGATCTTACCCAGACCTAACCGGTGTTATCCTATAAAATATTGATTGAAATCAAGTTTATTTGTCTGTTTCAGGGTGGTACCACATTACTACGTGATTGAATCCAGAAAACACACGGGATCTGGCCAACAAGTATGCGGACAAGGCAAAATCATGAGCCAGATGCGGGCATATCCCAGACCTAACACAGACATAACAGGTGTTATCCTATAAAATATTGATCGAAACCAGGTTTATTTGTCTGTTTCTGTGTGGTACCACATTACTACGCGCTTCGAGCTAGATAAATCCAGGGATCTGACCAACAAGTTTGCGGAAAAGGCAAAATCATGAGACAGATGCGGGCATAACCCAGGCCTAACCCAGACCTAACCGGTGTTATCCTATAAAATATTGATCGAAACCAGGTTTGATTGACTTCTTCAGTGTGGTGCCACATTACTACGTGATTCAAACACGAAAAAACCCAGGATCAGGCCAACAAGTATGCGAAAAATGCAAAATCATGAGCCAGATGCGGGCATAACCCAGATCTAACCCAGACCTAACCGGTGTTATCCTATAAAATATTGATTGAAATCAAGTTTATTTGTCTGTTTCAGGGTGGTACCACATTACTACGTGATTGAAACCAGAACAAACACGGGATCTGGCCAAAAAGTATGCGGAAAAGGCAAAACCATGAGCCAGATGCGGGCATAACCCAGACATAACCCAGACCTCACCGGTGTTATCCTATAAAATATTAATTGAAACCTGGTTTATTTGTCTGTTTCTGTGTGGTACCACATTACTACGTGATTGAAACCAGAACAAACACGGGATCTGACCAACAAGTATGCGGAAAAGGCAAAATCATGAGCCAGATGCGGGCATATCCCAGACGTAACACAGACCTAACAGGTGTTATCCTGTAAAATATTGGTCGAAACCAGGTTTAATTGACTTCCTCAGTGTGGTACCACATGATTACGTGATTCAAACCCGAAGAAACCCAGGATCTGGCCAACAAGTATGCGGAACAAGCAAAATCATGAGCCAGATGCGGGCATGACCCAGACCTAACCCAGACCTATCCGGTGTTATCCTATAAAATATTGATCGAAACCAGGTTTAATTGACTGTTTCAATGTGGTACCACATTACTACGTGATCCAAACCCGAAGAAACCCCGGGATCTGGCCAACAAGTTTTCGAAAAAGGCGGAAGTATAAGCCAGATGCGGGCATATCCCAGTCGTAACACAGACCTATCCGGTGTTATCCTCTAAAATATGCATCGAAACCTGGTTTAATTGACTGTTTCAATGTGGTACCACATTACTACGTGATCCAAACCCGAAGAAACCCCGGGATCTGGCCAACAAGTTTTCGAAAAACGCGAAAGTATAAGCCAGATGCGGGCATATCCCAGACCTAACCCAGACCTAACCGGTGTTATCCTATAAAATATTGATTGAAACCAGGTTTATTTGTCTGTTTCTGTGTGGTACCACATTACTACGTTATTCAACCCAGAAAAAACCCGGGATCTGACCAACAAGTATGCGGAAATAGCAAAATCATGAGCCAGATGCAGGCATAACCCAGACCTAACACAGAGCTAACCGGTGTTATCCTATAAAATATTGATCGAAACCAGGTTTTATTGACTTCCTGAGTGTGGTACCACATGACTACGTGATTCAAACCCGAAGAAACCCAGGATATGGCCAACAAGTTTGCGAAAAAGGCAAAATCATGAGCCAGATGCGTGCATAACCCAGATCTAACCCAGACCTAACCGGTGTTATCGTATAAAATATTGATTGAAACCAGGTTTATTTGTCTGTTTCTGTGTGGTACCAAATTACTACGTTATTCAAACCAGAAAACACACGGGATCTGGCCTACAAGTATGCGAACAAGGCAAAATCATGAGCCAGATGCGGGCATATCCCAGACGTAACACAGACCTAACAGGTGTTATCCTATAAAATATTGATCGAAACCAGGTTTAATTGACTTCTTCAGTGTGGTACCACATGACTACGTGATTCAAACCCGAAGAAACCCAGGATATGGCCAACAAGTTTGCGAAAAAGGCAAAATCATGAGCCAGATGCGTGCATAACCCAGATCTAACCCAGACCTAACCGGTGTTATCCTATAAAATATTGATCGAAACCAGGTTTAATTGACTTCTTCAGTGTGGTACCACATGATTACGTGATTCAAACCCGATGAAACCCAGGATCTGGCCAACTAGTTTGCGAAAAAGGCAAAATCATGAGCCAGATGCGGGCATAACCCAGACCTAACCCAGACCTATCCGGTGTTATCCTATAAAATATTGATTGAAACCAGATTTATTTGTCTGTTTCTGTGTGGTACCACATTACTACGTTATTCAAACCAGAAAACACACGGGATCTGGCCAACAAGTTTGCGAAAAAGGCAAAACCATGAGCCAGATGCGGGCATAACCCAGATCTAACCCAGACCTAACCGGTGTTATCCTATAAAATATTGATTGAAACCAGGTTTAGTTGACTTCTTCAATGTGGTACCACATTACTACGTGATTGAAACCAGAAAACACACGGGATCTGGCCAACAAGTTTGCGAAAAAGGCAAAACCATGAGCCAGATGCGGGCATAACCCAGATCTAACCCAGACATAACCGGTGTAATCATATAAAATATTGATTGAAACCAGGTTTATGTGTCTGTTTCAGTGTGGCACCACATTACTACGTGATTGAAACCAGAAAAAACCCGGGATCTGACCAACAAGTATGCGGAAAAGGCAAAATCATGAGCCAGATGCGGGCATAACCCAGACCTAACCCAGACCTAACCGGTGTTATCCTATAAATGATTGATCGAAACCAGGTTTAATTGACTTCTTCAGTGTGGTACCACATTACTACGTGATTCAAACACGAAAAAACCCAGGATCAGGCCAACAAGTATGCGGAAAATGCAAAATCATGAGCCAGATGCGGGCATAACCCAGATCTAACCCAGACCTAACCGGTTGATTGATTGAGACCAGGTTTATTTGGCTGTTTCAGTGTGGTACGACATTACTACGTGATTGAAACCAGAAAACACACGGGATCTGGCCAACAAGTATGCGGACAAGGCAAAATCATGAGCCAGATGCAGGCATATCCCAGACGTAACACAGAACTAACAGGTGTTATCCTATAAAATATTCAACGAGACCAGGTTTAATTGACTTCTTCAGTGTGGTACCACATGATTACGTGATTCAAACCCGACGAAACAGGATCTGGCCAACAAGTTTGCGAAAGAGGCAAAATCATGAGCCAGATGCGGGCATAACCCAGATCTAACCGAGACCTAACCGGTGTTATCATATAAAATATTGTTTGAAACCAGGTTTATTTGTCTGTTTCAGGGTGGTACCACATTACTACGTGATTGAAACCAGAACAAACACGGGATCTGGTCAAAAAGTCTGCGGACAAGTCAAAATCAGAAGCCAGATGCGGGCATATCCCAGACGTAACACAGACCTAACCGGTGATATCCTATAAAATATAAATTGAAACCCGGTTTATTTGTCTGTTTCTGTGTGGTAACACATTACTACGCGATTCAAACCAGAAAAAACCCGGGATCTGTCCAACAAGTCTGCGGACAAGGCAAAATCAAGAGCCAGATGCGGGCATATCCCAGACGTAACACAGGCCTAGCCGGTGTTATCCTATAAAATATTATTTGAAACCTGGTTTATTTGTCTGTTTCTGTGTGGTACCACATTACTACGCGATTCGAGCCAAATAAAACCCGGGATCTGACCAACAAGTATGCGGAAAAGGCAAAATCATGAGCCAGATGCGGGCATAACCCAGACCTAACCCAGACCTAACCGGTGTTATCCTATAAAATATTGATCGAAACCAGGATTAATTGACTTCTTGAGTGTGGTACCACATTACTACGTGATTCAAACACGAAAAAACCCAGGATCAGGCCAACAAGTATGCGAAAAATACAAAATCATGAGCCAGATGCGGGCATAACCAAGATCTAACCCAGACCTAACCGGTGTTATCCTATAAAGTATTGATTGAAACCAGGTTTATTTGTCTGTTTCAGTGTGGTACCACATTACTACGTGATTGAAACCAGAAAAAACCCGGGATCTGACCAACAAGTATGCGGAAAAGGCAAAATCATGAGCCAGATGCGGGCATAACCCAGACCTAACCCAGACCTAACCGGTGTTATCCTTTAAAATGTTGATCGAAACCAGGTTTAATTGACTTCTTCAGTGTGGTACCACATGACTACGTGATTCAAGCCCGAAGAAACCGAGGAACTGGACAACCAGTTTGCGAAATAGGCAAAAACATGAGCCAGATGCGGGCATGACCCAGACCTAACCCAGACCTAACCTGTGTTATCCCATAAAATATTGATTGATACCAGGTTTGTTTGTCTGTTTCAGTGTGGTACCACATTACTACGTGATTGAAACCAGAAAACACACGGGATGTGGCCAACAAGTATGCGGACAAGGCAAAATCATGAGCCAGATGCGGGCATAACCCAGACTTAACACAGACCTAACAGGTGTTATCCTATAAAATATTGATCGAAACCAGGTATATTTGTCTGTTTCTGTGTGGTACCACATTACCACGCGATTCGAGCCAGATAAAACCCGGGATCTGACCAACAAGTATGCGGAAAAGGCAAAATCATGAGACAGATGCGGGCATAACCCAGACCTAACCCAGACCTAACCGGTGTTATCCTATAAAATATTGATCGAAACCAGGTTTAATTGACTTCTTCAGTGTGGTACCACATTACTATGTGATTCAAACACGAAAAAACCCAGGATCAGGCCAACAAGTATGCGAAAAATGCAAAATCATGAGCCAGATGCGGGCATAACCCAGATCTAACCCAGACCTAACCGGTGTTATCCTATAAAATATTGATTGAAATCAAGTTTATTTGTCTGTTTCAGGGTGGTACCACATTACTACGTGATTGAAACCAGAACAAACACGCGATCTGGTCAAAATGTCTGCGGACAAGGCAAAATCAGAAGCCAGATGCGGGCATATCCCAGACGTAACACAGACCTAACCGGTGATATCCTATAAAATATAAATTGAAACCTGGTTTATTTGTCTGTTTCTGTGTGGTACCACATTACTACGCGATTCAAACCAGAAAAAACCCGGGATCTGTCCAACAAGTATGCGGAAAAGGCAAAATCATGAGCCAGATGCGGGCATAACCCAGACCTAACCCAGACCTAACCTGTGTTATCCCATAAAATATTGATTGAAACCAGGTTTAATTGACTGTTTCAGTGCGGTACCACATTACTTTGTGATTCAAACCCGAAAGAACCCAGGTCCTGTCCAACAAGTATGCGAAGAAGGCAAAATCATGAGCCAGATGCGGGCATAACCCAGACCTAACCCAGACCTAACCGGTGTTACCGACTAAAATACTGACCGAATCCAGGTTTAATTGACTGTTACTGTGTGGTACCTTATTACTACGTGATTCAAACCCGAAAAAACCCGGGATCTGTCCAACAAGTATGCGGAAAAGGCAAAATCATGAGCCTTTTGCGGGCATAACCCAGACCTAACCCAGACCTAACCGGTGTTATCCTATAAAATATTGATCGAAACCAGGTTTAATTGACTTCTTCAGTGTGGTACCACATGACTACGTGATTCAAGCCCGAAGAAACCCAGGAACTGGACAACAAGTTTGCGAAAAAGGCAAAAACATGAGCCAGATGCGGGCATATCCCAGACGTAACACAGACCTAACAGGTGTTATCCTGTAAAGTATTGATCGAAACCACGTTTAATTGACTTCTCCAGTGTGGTACCGGAAGATTACGTGATTCAAACCCGAAGAAACCCAGGATCTGGACAACAAGTTTGCGAAAAAGGCAAAAACATGAGCCAGATGCGGGCTTGACCCAGACCTAACCCAGACCTAACCTGTGTTATCCCATAAAATATTGATTGAAACCAGGTTTTTTTGTCTGTTTCAGTGTGGTACCACATTACTACGTGATTGAAACCAGAAAACACACGGGATCTGGCCAAAAAGTATGCAGACAAGGCAAAATCATGAGCCAGATGCGGGCATATCCCAGACGTAACACAGAACTAACAGGTGTTATCCTATAAAATATTGATCGAGACCAGGTTTAGGTCTGGGTTAGGTCTGGGTTAAAATATTGATCGAGACCAGGTTTAATTGACTTCTTCAGTGTGGTACCACATGATTACGTGATTCTAACCCGAAGAATCAGGATCTGGCCAACAAGTTTGCGAAAAAGGCAAAATCATGAGCCAGATGCGGGCATAACCCAGATCTAACCCAGACCATACCGTTGTTATCCTATAAAATATTGATCGAAACCAGGTTTAATTGACTTCCTGAGTGTGGTACCACATGACTACGTGATTCAAACCAGAAAAAACACGGGATCTGACCAACAAGTATGCGGAAAAGGCAAAATCATGAGCCAGATGCGGGCATAACACAGACCTAACCCAGACCTAACCGGTGTTATCCTATAAAATATTGGTCGAAACCAGGTTTAATTGACTTCTTCAGTGTGGTACCACATGATTACGTGATTCAAACCCGAAGAAACAGGATCTGGCCAACAAGTTTGCGAAAAAGGCAAAATCATGAGCCAGATGCGGGCATAACCCAGATCTAACCCAGACCAAACCGGTGTTATCCTATAAAATATTGATTGAAACCAGGTTTATTTGGCTGTTTCAGTGTGGTACGACATTACTACGTGATTGAAACCAGAAAACACACGGGATTTGGCCAAGAAGTATGCGGACAAGGCAAAATCATGAGCCAGATGCAGGCATAACCCAGACCTAACCCAGACCTAACCGGTGTTATCCTATAAAATATTTATCGAAACCAGGTTTAATTGACTTCCTGAGTGTGGTACCACATGACTACGTGATCCAAACCCGAAGAATCCCTGGGACCTGGCCAACAAGTTTTCGAAAAAGGCGAAAGTATAAGCCAGATGCGGGCATATCCCAGACCTAACCCAGACCTAACCGGTGTTATCCTATAAAATATTGATTGAAACCTGGTTTATTTGTCTGTTTCTGTGTGGTACCACATTGCTACGTTATTCAAACAAGAAAAAACCCGGGATCTGACCAACGAGTATGCGGAAAAAGCAAAATCATGAGCCAGATGCAGGCATAACCCAGACCTAACCCAGACCATACCGGTGTTATCCTATAAAATATTGATCGAAACCAGGTTTAATTGACTTCCTGAGTGTGGTACCACATGTCTACGTGATTCAAACCCGAAGAAACCCAGGATCTGGCCAACAAGTTTGCGAAAAAGGCAAAATCATGAGCCAGATGCGGGCATATCCCAGGCGTAACACAGAACTAACAGGTGTTATCCTATAAAATATTGATTGAATCCAGGTTTATTTGTCTGTTTCAGGGTGGTACCACATTACTACGTGATTGAAACCAGAACAAACACGGGATCTGGCCAAAAAGTCTGCGGACAAGGCAAAATCAAGAGCCAGATGCGGGCATATCCCAGACGTAACAAGGAACTAACAGGTGTTATCCTATAAAATATTGATCGAGACCAGGTTTAATTGACTTCTTCAGTGTGGTACCACATGATTACGTGATTCTAACCCGAAGAATCAGGATCTGGCCAACAAGTTTGCGAAAAAGGCAAAATCATGAGCCAGATGCGGGCATAACCCAGATCTAACCCAGACCTAACCGGTGTTATCCTATAAAATATTGATTGAAACCAGGTTTATTTGGCTGTGTCAGTGTGGTACGACATTACTACGTGATTGAAACCAGAAAACACACGGGATCTGGCCAACAAGTATGCGGACAAGGCAAAAGCATGAGCCAGATGCAGGCATATCCCAGACGTAACACAGAACTAACAGGTGTTATCCTATAAAATATTGATCGAGACCAGGTTTAATTGACTTCTTCAGTGTGGTACCACATGATTACGTGATTCTAACCCGAGGAATCAGGATCTGGCCAACAAGTTTGCGAAAAAGGCAAAATCATGAGCCAGATGCGGGCATAACCCAGATCTAACCCAGACCTAACCGGTGTTATCATATAAAATATTGATTGAAACCAGGTTTATTTGTCTGTTTCAGGGTGGTACCACATTACTACGTGATTGAGACCAGAACAAACACGGGATCTGGTCAAAAAGTCTGCGGACAAGGCAAAATCAGAAGCCAGATGCGGGCATATCCCAGACGTAACACAGACCTAACCGGTGTTATCCTATAAAATATTGATTGAAACCAGGGTTATTTGTCTGTTTCTGTGTGGTACCACATTACTACGTGATTGAAACCAGAACAAACACGGGATCTGACCAATAAGTATGCGGAAAAGGCATAATCATGAGCCAGATGCGGGCATATCCCAGTCGTAACACAGACCTATCCGGTGTTATCCTCTAAAATATGCATCGAAACCTGGTTTAATTGACTGTTTCAATGTGGTACCACATTACTACGTGACCCAAACCCGAAGAAACCCCGGCATCTGGCCAACAAGTTTTCGAAAAAGGCGAAAGTATAAGCCAGATGCGGGCATATCCCAGACCTAACCGTTGTTATCCTATAAAATATTGATTGAAACCGAGTTTATTTGTCTGGATCAGTGTGGCACCACATGATTTCGTGATTCAAACCCGATGAAACCCAGGATCTGGCCAACAAGTTTGCGAAAAAGGCAAAATCATGAGCCAGATGCGGGCATAACCCAGATCTAACCCAGACCTAACCGGTGTTATCCTATAAAACATTGATCCAAACCAGGTTTAATTGACTTCTTCAGTGTGGTACCACATTACTACGTGATTCAAACACGAAAAAACCCAGGATCAGGCCAACAAGTATGCGGACAATGCAAAATCATGAGCCAGATGCGGGCATAACGCAACCCTACCCAGACCTAACCGGTGTTATCCTATAAAATATTGATTGAAACCAGGGTTATTTGGCTGTGTCAGTGTGGTACGACATTACTACGTGATTGAAACCAGAAAACACACGGGATCTGGCCAACAAGTATGCGGACAAGGCAAAATCATGAGCCAGATGCGGGCATATCCCAGACGTAACACAGAACTAACTGGTGTTATCCTATAAAATATTGATCGAGACCAGGTTTAATTGACTTCTTCAGTGTGGTACCACATGATTACGTGATTCTAACCCGAAAAAAAACAGGATCTGGCCAACAAGTTTGCGAAGAAGGCAAAATCATGAGCCAGATGCGGGTATAACCCAGATCTAACCCAGACCTAACCGGTGTTATCATATAAAATATTGATTGAAACCAGGTTTATTTGTCTGTTTCAGTGTGGTACCACATTACTATGTGATTGAAACCAGAAAACACACGGGATCAGGCCAACAAGTTTGCGAAAAAGGCAAAACCATGAGCCAGATGCGGGCATAACCCAGATCTAACCCAGACCTAACCGGTGTTATCCTATAAAATATTGATTGAAACCAGGGTTATTTGTCTGTCTCTGTGTGGTACCACATTACTACGTTATTCAAACCAGAAAAAACCCGGGATCTGACCAATATGTATGCGGAAAAAGCAAAATCATGAGCCAGATGCGGGCATAACCCAGACCTAACCCAGACCTAACCGGTGTTATCCTATAAAATATTGATTGAAACCAGGTTTAATTGACTTCTTCAGTGTGGTACCACATTACTACGTGATTCAAACACGAAAAAACCCAGGATCAGGCCAACAAGTATGCGAAAAATGCAAAATCGTGGGCCAGATGCGGGCATAACCCAGATCTAACCCAGACCTAACCGGTGTTATCCTATAAAATATTGATCGAAGCCAGGTTTAATTGACTTCTTCAGTGTGGTACCACATGACAACGTGATTCAAGCCCGAAGAAACCCAGGATCTGGACAACAAGTTTGCGAAAAAGGCAAAAACATGAGCCAGATGCGGGCATGACCCAGACCTAACCCAGACCTAACCTGTGTTATCCCATAAAATATTGATTGAAACCAGGTTTATATGTCTGTTTCAGTGTAGTACCACATTACTACGTGACTGAAACCAGAAAACACACGGGATCTGGCCAACAAGTATGCGGACAAGGCAAAATCATGAGCCAGGTGCGGGCATATCCCTGACGTAACACAGACCTAACAGGTGTTATCCTATAAAATATTGATTGAAACCAGGGTTATTTGGCTGTGTCAGTGTGGTACGACATTACTACGTGATTGAAACCAGAAAACACACGGGATCTGGCCAACAAGTATGCGGACAAGGCAAAATCATGAGCCAGATGCGGGCATATCCCAGACGTAACACAGAACTAACTGGTGTTATCCTATAAAATATTGATCGAGACCAGGTTTAATTGACTTCTTCAGTGTGGTACCACATGATTACGTGATTCTAACCCGAAAAAAAACAGGATCTGGCCAACAAGTTTGCGAAGAAGGCAAAATCATGAGCCAGATGCGGGTATAACCCAGATCTAACCCACACCTAACCGGTGTTATCATATAAAATATTGATTGAAACCAGGTTTATTTGTCTGTTTCAGTGTGGTACCACATTACTACGTGACTGAAACCAGAAAACACACGGGATCTGGCCAACAAGTATGCGGACAAGGCAAAATCATGAGCCAGATGCGGGCATATCCCAGTCGTAACACAGACCTAACAGGTGTTATCCTATAAAATATTGATCGAAACCAGGTTTAATTGACTTCTTCAGTGTGTTACCACATGATTACGTGATTCAAACCCGAAGAAACCCAGGATCTGGCCAACAAGTTTGCGAAAAAGGCAAAATCATGAGCCAGATGCGGGCATAACCCAGATCTAACCCAGACCTAACCGGTGTTATCCTATAAAATATTGATTGAAACCAGGTTTATTTGGCTGTTTCAGTGTAGTACGAGATTACTACGTGATTGAAACCAGAAAACACACGGGATCTGGCCAACAAGTATGCGGACAAGGCAAAATCATGAGCCAGATGCGGGCATATCCCAGACGTAACACAGAACTAACAGGTGTTATCCTATAAAATATTGATCGAGACCAGGTTTAATTGACTTCTTCAGTGTGGTACCACATGATTACGTGATTCTAAACCGAAAAAAAACAGGATCTGGCCAACAAGTTTGCGAAAAAGGCAAAATCATGAGCCAGATGCGGGCATATCCCAGACGTAACACAGAGCTAACCGGTGATAACCTATAAAATATCATTTGAAACCTGGTTTATTCGTCTGTTTCTGTGTGGTACCACATTACTACGCGATTCGAGCCAGATAAAACCCGGGATCTGACCAACAAGTATGCGGAAAAGGCAAAATCATGAGCCAGATGCGGGCATAACCCAGACCTAACCCAGACCTAACCGGTGTTATCCTATAAAATACTGATCGAAACCAGGTTTAATTGACTTCTTCAGTGTGGTACCACATTACTACGTGATTCAAACACGAAAAAACCCAGGAACAGGCCAACAAGTATGCGAAAAATGCAAAGTCGTGAGCCAGATGCGGGCATAACGCAGACCTAACCCAGACCTAACCGGTGTTATCCTATAAAATATTGATCGAAACCAGGTTTAATTGACTTCTTCAGTGTGGTACCACATGATTACGTGATTCTAACCCGAAGAAACAGGATCTGGCCAACAAGTTTGCGAAAAAGGCAAAATCATGAGCCAGATGCGGGCATAACCCAGATCTAACCCAGACCTAACCGGTGTTATCATATAAAGTATTGATTGAAACCAGGTTTATTTGTCTGTTTCAGGGTGGTACCACATTACTACGTGATTGAGAAAAGAACAAACACGGGATCTGGTCAAAAAGTCTGCGGACAAGGCAAAATCAGAAGCCAGATGCGGGCATATCCCAGACGTAACACAGAGCTAACCGGTGATATCCTATAAAATATTATTTGAAACCTGGTTTATTCGTCTGTTTCTGTGTGGTACCACATTACTACGCGATTCGAGCCAGATAAAACCCGGGATCTGACCAACAAGTATGCGGAAAAGGCAAAATCATGAGCCAGATGCGGGCATAACCCAGACCTAACCCAGACCTAACCGGTGTTATCCTATAAAATACTGATCGAAACCAGGTTTAATTGACTTCTTCAGTGTGGTACCACATTACTACGTGATTCAAACACGAAAAAACCCAGGAACAGGCCAACAAGTTTGCGAAAAAGGCAAAATCATGAGCCAGATGCGGGCATAACCCAGATATAACCCAGACCTATCCGGCGTTATCCTATAAAATATTGATTGAAACTAGATTTATTTGTCTGTTTGAGGGTGGTACCACATTACTACGTGATTGAAACCAGAACAAACACGGGATCTGGCTAAAAAGTCTGCGGATAAGGCAAAATCAAGAGCCAGATGCGGGCATATCCCAGACGTAACACAGACCTAACCGGTGTTATCCTATAAAATATCATTTGAAACCTGGTTTCTTTGTCTGTTTCTGTGTGGTACCACATTCCTACGCGATTCAAACCAGAAAAAACCAATGATCTGGCCAACAAGTATGCGGAAAAGGCAAAATCATGAGCCAGATGCGAGCATATCCCAGTCGTAACACCGACCTATCCGGTGTTATACTCTAAAATATGCATCGAATCCTGGTTTAATTGACTGTTTCAATGTGGTACCACATTACTACGTGACCCAAACCCGATGAAACCCCGGGATCTGGCCAACAAGTTTTGAAAAAGGCGAAAGTATAAGCCAGATGCGGGCATATCCCAGACCTAACCGGTGTTATCCTATAAAATATTGATTGAAACCATGTTTATTTGTCTGTTTCTGTGTGGTACCACATTACTACGTTATTCAAACCAGAAAAAACCCGGGATCTGACCAACAAGTATGCGGTAAAAGCAAAATCATGAGCCAGATGTGGGCATAACCCAGATCTAACCCAGACCTAACCGGTGTTATCCTATAAAATATTGATCGAAACCACGTTTATTGGTCTGTTTCTGTGTGGTACCACATTACTACGTTATTCAAACCAGAAAAAACCCGGGATCTGACCAACAAGTATGCGGTAAAAGCAAAATCATGAGCCAGATGTGGGCATAACCCAGATCTAACCCAGACCTAACAGGTGTTATCCTATAAAATATTGATTGAAACCAGGTTTATTTGTCTGTTTCAGGGTGGTACCACATTACTACGTGATTGAAACCAGAACAAACACGGGATCTGGCCAAAAAGTCTGCGGACAAGGCAAAATAAAGAGCCAGATGCGGGCATATCCCAGACGTAACACAGGCCTAACCGGTGTTATCCTATAAAATATTATTTGAAACCTGGTTTATTTGTCTGTTTCTGTGTGGTACCACATTACTACGCGATTCGAGCCAGATAAAACCCGGGATCTGACCAACAAGTATGCGGAAAAGGCAAAATCATGAGCCAGATGCGGGCATAACCCAGACCTAACCCAGACCTAACCGGTGTTATCCTATAAAATATTGATCGAAACCAGGTTTAATTGACTTCTTCAGTGTGGTACCACATTACTACGTGATTCAAACACGAAAAAACCCAGGATCAGCCCCAACAAGTATGCGAAAAATGCAAAATCATGAGCCAGATGCGGGCATAACCCAGACCTAACCGGTGTTATCCTATAAAATATTGATTGAAACCAGGTTTATTTGGCTGTTTCAGTGTGGTACGACATTACTACGTGATTGAAACCAGAAAACACACGGGATCTGGCCAACAAGTATGCGGACAAGGCAAAATCATGAGCCAGATGCGGGCATATCCCAGACGTAACACAGAACTAACTGGTGTTATCCTATAAAATATTGATCGAGACCAGGTTTAATTGACTTCTTCAGTGTGGTACCACATGATTACGTGATTCTAACCCGAAAAAAAACAGGATCTGGCCAACAAGTTTGCGAAGAAGGCAAAATCATGAGCCAGATGCGGGTATAACCCAGATCTAACCCAGACCTAACCGGTGTTATCATATAAAATATTGATTGAAACCAGGTTTATTTGTCTGTTTCAGTGTGGTACCACATTACTATGTGATTGAAACCAGAAAACACACGGGATCAGGCCAACAAGTTTGCCAAAAAGGCAAAACCATGAGCCAGATGCGGGCATAACCCACATCTAACCCAGACCTAACCGGTGTTATCCTATAAAATATTGATTGAAACCAGGGTTATTTGTCTGTCTCTGTGTGGTACCACATTACTACGTTATTCAAACCAGAAAAAACCCGGGATCTGACCAATATGTATGCGGAAAAAGCAAAATCATGAGCCAGATGCGGGCATAACCCAGACCTAACCCAGACCTAACCGGTGTTATCCTATAAAATATTGATTGAAACCAGGTTTAATTGACTTCTTCAGTGTGGTACCACATTACTACGTGATTCAAACACGAAAAAACCCAGGATCAGGCCAACAAGTATGCGAAAAATGCAAAATCGTGGGCCAGATGCGGGCATAACCCAGATCTAACCCAGACCTAACCGGTGTTATCCTATAAAATATTGATCGAAGCCAGGTTTAATTGACTTCTTCAGTGTGGTACCACATGACAACGTGATTCAAGCCCGAAGAAACCCAGGATCTGGACAACAAGTTTGCGAAAAAGGCAAAAACATGAGCCAGATGCGGGCATGACCCAGACCTAACCCAGACCTAACCTGTGTTATCCCATAAAATATTGATTGAAACCAGGTTTATATGTCTGTTTCAGTGTAGTACCACATTACTACGTGACTGAAACCAGAAAACACACGGGATCTGGCCAACAAGTATGCGGACAAGGCAAAATCATGAGCCAGGTGCGGGCATATCCCTGACGTAACACAGACCTAACAGGTGTTATCCTATAAAATATTGATTGAAACCAGGGTTATTTGGCTGTGTCAGTGTGGTACGACATTACTACGTGATTGAAACCAGAAAACACACGGGATCTGGCCAACAAGTATGCGGACAAGGCAAAATCATGAGCCAGATGCGGGCATATCCCAGACGTAACACAGAACTAACTGGTGTTATCCTATAAAATATTGATCGAGACCAGGTTTAATTGACTTCTTCAGTGTGGTACCACATGATTACGTGATTCTAACCCGAAAAAAAACAGGATCTGGCCAACAAGTTTGCGAAGAAGGCAAAATCATGAGCCAGATGCGGGTATAACCCAGATCTAACCCACACCTAACCGGTGTTATCATATAAAATATTGATTGAAACCAGGTTTATTTGTCTGTTTCAGTGTGGTACCACATTACTACGTGACTGAAACCAGAAAACACACGGGATCTGGCCAACAAGTATGCGGACAAGGCAAAATCATGAGCCAGATGCGGGCATATCCCAGACGTAACACAGACCTAACAGGTGTTATCCTATAAAATATTGATCGAAACCAGGTTTAATTGACTTCTTCAGTGTGTTACCACATGATTACGTGATTCAAACCCGAAGAAACCCAGGATCTGGCCAACAAGTTTGCGAAAAAGGCAAAATCATGAGCCAGATGCGGGCATATCCCAGACGTAACACAGACCTAACCGGTGTTATCCTATAAAATATCATTTGAAACCTGGTTTCTTTGTCTGTTTCTGTGTGGTACCACATTCCTACGCGATTCAAACCAGAAAAAACCAATGATCTGACCAACAAGTATGCGGAAAAGGCAAAATCATGAGCCAGATGCGAGCATATCCCAGTCGTAACACCGACCTATCCGGTGTTATCCTCTAAAATATGCATCGAATCCTGGTTTAATTGACTGTTTCAATGTGGTACCACATTACTACGTGACCCAAACCCGATGAAACCCCGGGATCTGGCCAACAAGTTTTGAAAAAGGCGAAAGTATAAGCCAGATGCGGGCATATCCCAGACCTAACCGGTGTTATCCTATAAAATATTGATTGAAACCATGTTTATTTGTCTGTTTCTGTGTGGTACCACATTACTACGTTATTCAAACCAGAAAAAACCCGGGATCTGACCAACAAGTATGCGGTAAAAGCAAAATCATGAGCCAGATGTGGGCATAACCCAGATCTAACCCAGACCTAACCGGTGTTATCCTATAAAATATTGATCGAAACCACGTTTATTTGTCTGTTTCTGTGTGGTACCACATTACTACGTTATTCAAACCAGAAAAAACCCGGGATCTGACCAACAAGTATGCGGTAAAAGCAAAATCATGAGCCAGATGTGGGCATAACCCAGATCTAACCCAGACCTAACAGGTGTTATCCTATAAAATATTGATTGAAACCAGGTTTATTTGTCTGTTTCAGGGTGGTACCACATTACTACGTGATTGAAACCAGAACAAACACGGGATCTGGCCAAAAAGTCTGCGGACAAGGCAAAATAAAGAGCCAGATGCGGGCATATCCCAGACGTAACACAGGCCTAACCGGTGTTATCCTATAAAATATTATTTGAAACCTGGTTTATTTGTCTGTTTCTGTGTGGTACCACATTACTACGCGATTCGAGCCAGATAAAACCCGGGATCTGACCAACAAGTATGCGGAAAAGGCAAAATCATGAGCCAGATGCGGGCATAACCCAGACCTAACCCAGACCTAACCGGTGTTATCCTATAAAATATTGATCGAAACCAGGTTTAATTGACTTCTTCAGTGTGGTACCACATTACTACGTGATTCAAACACGAAAAAACCCAGGATCAGCCCCAACAAGTATGCGAAAAATGCAAAATCATGAGCCAGATGCGGGCATAACCCAGACCTAACCGGTGTTATCCTATAAAATATTGATTGAAACCAGGTTTATTTGGCTGTTTCAGTGTGGTACGACATTACTACGTGATTGAAACCAGAAAACACACGGGATCTGGCCTACAAGTATGCGGACAAGGCGAAATCATGAGCCAGATGCGGGCATATGCCAGACGTAACACAGAACTAACAGGTGTTATCCTATAAAATATTGATCGAGACCAGGTTTAATAGACTTCTTCAGTGTGGTACCACATGATTACGTGATTCTAACCCGAAAAAAAATAGGATCTGGCCAACAAGTTTGCGAAAAAGGCAAAATCATGAGCCAGATGCGGGCATAACCCAGATCTAACCCAGACCTAACCGGTGTTATCATATAAAATATTGATTGAAACCAGGTTTATTTGTCTGTTCCTGTGCGGTACCACATTACTACGTTATTCAAACTAGAAAAAGCCGGGATCTGACCAACAAGTTTGCGAATAAGGCAAAATCATGAGCCAGATGCGGGCATAACCCAGATCTAACCCAGACCTAACCGGTGTTATCCTATAAAATATCGATTGAAACCAGGTTTAGTTGACTTCTTCAATGTGGTACCACATTACTACGTGATTGAAACCAGAAAACACAAGGGATCTGGCCAACAAGTATGCGGACAATGCAAAATCATGAGCCAGATACGAGCATGACCCAGACCTAACCCAGACCTAACCGGTGTTATCCTATAAAATATTGATTGAAACCAGGGTTATTTGTCTGTTTCTGTGTGGTACCACATTACTACGTTATTCAAACCAGAAAAAGCCGGGATCTGACCAATAAGTATGCGGAAAAAGCAAAATCATGAGCCAGATGCGGGCATAACCCAGACCTAGCCCAGACCTAACCGGTGTTATCCTATAAAATATTGATCGAAACCAGGTTTAATTGACTTCCTGAATGTGGCACCACATGACTACGTGATTCAAACACGAAGAAACCCAGGATCTGGCCAACAAGTTTGCGAAAAAGGCAAAATCATGAGCCAGATGCGGGCATAAACCAGATCTAACCCAGACCTAACCGGTGTTATCCTGTAAAATATTGATTGAAACCAGGTTTATTTGTCTGTTTGAGTGTGGTACCACATTACTACGTGATTGAAACCAGAAAACACACGCGATCTGGCCAACAAGTATGCGGACAAGGCAAAATCATGAACCAGATGCGGGCATATCCCAGACGTAACACAGACCTAACAGGTGTTATCCTATAAAATATTGATCGAAACCAGGTTTATTTGGCTGTTTCTGTGTGGTACCACATTACTACGCGATTCGAGCCAGATAAAACCCGGGATCTGACCAACAAGTATGCGGAAATCCAAATCATGAGCCAGATGCGGGTATAACCCAGACCTAACCCAGACCTAACCGGTGTTATCCTATAAAATATTGATCGAAACCGGGTTTTATTGACTTCTTCAGTGTGGTACCACATTACTACGTGATTCAAACACGAAAAAACCCAGGATCAGGCCAACAAGTATGCGAAAAAGGCAAAACCATGAGCCAGATGCGGGCATAACCCAGATCTAACCCAGACCTAGCCGGTGTTATCCTATAAAATATTGATTGAAACCAGGTTTATTTGGCTGTTTCAGTGTGGTACGAGATTACTACGTGATTGAAACCAGAAAACACACGGGATCTGGCCAACAAGTATGCGGACCAGGCAAAATCATGAGCCAGATGCGGGCATATCCCAGACGTAACACAGAACTAACAGGTGTTATCCTATAAAATATTGATCGAGACCAGGTTTAATTGACTTCTTCAGTGTGGTACCACATGATTACGTGATTCTAAACCGAAAAAAAACAGGATCTGGCCAACAAGTTTGCGAAAAAGGCAAAATCATGAGCCAGATGCGGACATAACCCAGATCTAACCCAGACCTAACCGGTGTTATCATATAAAATATTGATTGAAACCAGGTTTATTTGTCTGTTTCAGTGTGGTACCACATTACTACGTGATTGAAACCAGAAAACACACGGGATCTGGCCAACAAGTTTGCGAAAAAGGCAAAACCATGAGCCAGATGCGGGCATAACCCAGATCTAACCCAGACCTAACCGGTGTTATCCTATAAAATATTGATTGAAACCAGGTTTATTTGTCTGTTTCAGTGTGGTACCACATTACTATGTGATTGAAACCAGAAAACACACGGGATCTGGCCAACAAGTTTGCGAAATAGGCAAAACCATGAGCCAGATGCGGGCATAACCCAGATCTAACCCAGACCTAACCGGTGTTATCCTATAAAATATTGATTGAAACCAGGTTTAGTTGACTTCTTCAATGTGGTACCACATTACTACGTGATTGAAACCAGAAAACACAAGGGATCTGGCCAACAAGTATGCGGATAATGCAAAATCATGAGCCAGATGCGGGCATGACCCAGACCTAACCCAGACCTAACCGGTGTTATCCTATAAAATATTGATTGAAACCAGGGTTATTTGTCTGTCTCTGTGTGGTACCACATTACTACGTTATTCAAACCAGAAAAAACCCAGGATCAGGCCAACAAGTATGCGAAAAATGCAAAATCATGAGCCAGATGCGGGCATAACCCAGACCTAACCGGTGTTATCCTATAAAATATTGATTGAAACCAGGTTTATTTGGCTGTTTCAGTGTGGTACGACATCACTACGTGATTGAAACCAGAAAACACACGGGATCTGGCCTACAAGTATGCGGACAAGGCAAAATCATGAGCCAGATGCGGGCATAACCCAGACCTAACCCAGACCTAACCGGTGTTATCCTATAAAATATTGATCGAGACCAGGTTTAATAGACTTCTTCAGTGTGGTACCACATGATTACGTGATTCTAACCCGAAAAAAAATAGGATCTGGCCAACAAGTTTGCGAAAAAGGCAAAATCATGAGCCAGATGCGGGCATAACCCAGACCTAACCCAGACCTAACCGGTGTTATCCTATAAAATATTGATCGAAACCAGGTTTAATTGACTTCTTCAGTGTGGTACCACATTACTACGTGATTCAAACACGAAAAAACCCTGGATCAGGCCAACAAGTATGCGAAAAATGCAAAATCATGAGCCAGATGCGGGCATAACCCAGACCTAACCGGTGTTATCCTATAAAATATTGATTGAAACCAGGTTTATTTGGCTGTTTCAGTGTGGTACGACATCACTACGTGATTGAAACCAGAAAACACACGGGATCTGGCCTACAAGTATGCGGACAAGGCAAAATCATGAGCCAGATGCGGGCATAACCCAGACCTAACCCAGACCTAACCGGTGTTATCCTATAAAATATTGATCGAGACCAGGTTTAATAGACTTCTTCAGTGTGGTACCACATGATTACGTGATTCTAACCCGAAAAAAAATAGGATCTGGCCAACAAGTTTGCGAAAAAGGCAAAATCATGAGCCAGATGCGGGCATAACCCAGATCTAACCCAGACCTAACCGGTGTTATCATATAAAATATTGATTGAAACCAGGTTTATTTGTCTGTTCCTGTGCGGTACCACATTACTACGTTATTCAAACTAGAAAAAGCCGGGATCTGACCAATAAGTATGCGGACAAGGCAAAATCATGAGCCAGATGCGGGCATAACCCAGACCTAACCCAGACCTAACCGGTGTTATCCTATAAAATATTGATCGAGACCAGGTTTAATAGACTTCTTCAGTGTGGTACCACATGATTACGTGATTCTAACCCGAAAAAAAATAGGATCTGGCCAACAAGTTTGCGAATAAGGCAAAATCATGAGCCAGATGCGGGCATAACCCAGATCTAACCCA
This sequence comes from Colletes latitarsis, assembly GCF_051014445.1. NCBI lineage: Eukaryota > Metazoa > Arthropoda > Insecta > Hymenoptera > Colletidae > Colletes > Colletes latitarsis. The sequence goes on along the minus strand of NC_135141.1, from coordinate 8,096,616 downwards.
GACCTAACCGGTGTTATCCTATAAAATATCGATTGAAACCAGGTTTAGTTGACTTCTTCAATGTGGTACCACATTACTACGTGATTGAAACACGAAAAAACCCAGGATCAGGCCAACAAGTATGCGAAAAAGGCAAAACCATGAGCCAGATGCGGGCATAACCCAGATCTAACCCAGACCTAGCCGGTGTTATCCTATAAAATATTGATTGAAACCAGGTTTATTTGGCTGTTTCAGTGTGGTACGAGATTACTACGTGATTGAAACCAGAAAACACACGGGATCTGGCCAACAAGTATGCGGACCAGGCAAAATCATGAGCCAGATGCGGGCATATCCCAGACGTAACACAGAACTAACAGGTGTTATCCTATAAAATATTGATCGAAACCAGGTTTATTTGGCTGTTTCTGTGTGGTACCACATTACTACGCGATTCGAGCCAGATAAAACCCGGGATCTGACCAACAAGTATGCGGAAATCCAAATCATGAGCCAGATGCGGGCATAACCCAGACCTAACCGGTGTTATCCTATAAAATATTGATTGAAACCAGGTTTATTTGGCTGTTTCAGTGTGGTACGACATCACTACGTGATTGAAACCAGAAAACACACGGGATCTGGCCTACAAGTATGCGGACAAGGCAAAATCATGAGCCAGATGCGGGCATAACCCAGACCTAACCCAGACCTAACCGGTGTTATCCTATAAAATATTGATCGAGACCAGGTTTAATAGACTTCTTCAGTGTGGTACCACATGATTACGTGATTCTAACCCGAAAAAAAATAGGATATGGCCAACAAGTTTGCGAAAAAGGCAAAATCATGAGCCAGATGCGGGCATAACCCAGATCTAACCCAGACCTAACCGGTGTTATCATATAAAATATTGATTGAAACCAGGTTTATTTGTCTGCTCCAGTGCGGTACCACATTACTACGTTATTCAAACCAGAAAAAGCCGGGATCTGACCAATAAGTATGCGGAAAAAGCAAAATCATGAGCCAGATGCGGGCATAACCCAGACCTAACCCAGACCTAACCGGTGTTATCCTATAAAATATTGATCGAAACCAGGTTTAATTGACTTCCTGAGTGTGGCACCACATGACTACGTGATTCAAACCCGAAGAAACCCAGGATCTGGCCAACAAGTTTGCGAAAAAGGCAAAATCATGAGCCAGATGCGGGCATAACCCAGATCTAACCCAGACCTAACCGGTGTTATCCTATAAAATATTGATTGAAACCAGGTTTATTTGTCTGTTTGAGTGTGGTACCACATTACTACGTGATTGAAACCAGAAAACACACGCGATCTGGCCAACAAGTATGCGGACAAGGCAAAATCATGAACCAGATGCGGGCATATCCCAGACGTAACACAGACCTAACAGGTGTTATCCTATAAAATATTGATCGAAACCAGGTTTATTTGGCTGTTTCTGTGTGGTACCACATTACTACGCGATTCGAGCCAGATAAAACCCGGGATCTGGCCAACAAGTTTGCGAAATAGGCAAAACCATGAGCCAGATGCGGGCATAACCCAGACCTAACCCAGACCTAACCGGTGTTATCCTATAAAATATTGATCGAAACCGGGTTTTATTGACTTCTTCAGTGTGGTACCACATTACTACGTGATTCAAACACGAAAAAACCCAGGATCAGGCCAACAAGTATGCGAAAAAGGCAAAACCATGAGCCAGATGCGGGCATAACCCAGATCTAACCCAGACCTAACCGGTGTTATCCTATAAAATATTGATTGAAACCAGGTTTATTTGGCTGTTTCAATGTGGTACGAGATTACTACGTGATTGAAACCAGAAAACACACGGGATCTGGCCAACATGTATGCAGACAAGGCAAAATCATGAGCCAGATGCGGGCATATCCCAGACGTAACACAGAACTAACAGGTGTTATCCTATAAAATATTGATCGAGACCAGGTTTAATTGACTTCTTCAGTGTGGTACCACATGATTACGTGATTCTAAACCGAAAAAAAACAGGATCTGGCCAACAAGTTTGCGAAAAAGGCAAAATCATGAGCCAGATGCGGACATAACCCAGATCTAACCCAGACCTAACCGGTGTTATCATATAAAATATTGATTGAAACCAGGTTTATTTGTCTGTTTCAGTGTGGTACCACATTACTACGTGATTGAAACCAGAAAACACACGGGATCTGGCCAACAAGTTTGCGAAAAAGGCAAAACCATGAGCCAGATGCGGGCATAACCCAGATCTAACCCAGACCTAACCGGTGTTATCCTATAAAATATTGATTGAAACCAGGTTTATTTGTCTGTTTCAGTGTGGTACCACATTACTATGTGATTGAAACCAGAAAACACACGGGATCTGGCCAACAAGTTTGCGAAATAGGCAAAACCATGAGCCAGATGCGGGCATAACCCAGATCTAACCCAGACCTAACCGGTGTTATCCTATAAAATATTGATTGAAACCAGGTTTAGTTGACTTCTTCAATGTGGTACCACATTACTACGTGATTGAAACCAGAAAACACAAGGGATCTGGCCAACAAGTATGCGGACAATGCAAAATCATGAGCCAGATGCGGGCATGACCCAGACCTAACCCAGACCTAACCGGTGTTATCCTATAAAATATTGATTGAAACCAGGGTTATTTGTCTGTCTCTGTGTGGTACCACATTACTACGTTATTCAAACCAGAAAAAACCCGGGATCTGACCAATAAGTATGCGGAAAAAGCAAAATCTTGAGCCAGATGCGGGCATAACCCAGACCTAACCCAGACCTAACCGGTGTTATCCTATAAAATATTGATCGAAGCCAGGTTTAATTGACTTCTTCAGTGTGGTACCACATTACTACGTGATTCAAACACGAAAAAACCCAGGATCAGGCCAACAAGTATGCGAAAAATGCAAAATCGTGGGCCAGATGCGGGCATAACCCAGATCTAACCCAGACCTAACCGGTGTTATCCTATAAAATATTGATCGAAGCCAGGTTTAATTGACTTCTTCAGTGTGGTACCACATGACTACGTGATTCAAGCCCGAAGAAACCCAGGATCTGGACAACAAGTTTGCGAAAAAGGCAAAAACATGAGCCAGATGCGGGCATGACCCAGACCTAACCCAGACATAACCTGTGTTATCCCATAAAATATTGATTGAAACCAGGTTTATTTGTCTGCTTCAGTGTGGTACCACATTACTACGTGACTGAAACCAGAAAACACACGGGATCTGGCCAACAAGTATGCGGACAAGGCAAAATCATGAGCCAGGTGCGTGCATATCCCTGACGTAACACAGACCTAACAGGTGTTATCCTATAAAATATTGATCGAAACCAGGTTTAATTGACTTCTTCAGTGTGTTACCACATGATTACGTGATTCAAACCCGAAGAAACCCAGGATCTGGCCAACAAGTTTGCGAAAAAGGGAAAAGCATGAGCCAGATGCGGGCATAACCCAGATCTAACCCAGACCTAACCGGTGTTATCATATAAAATATTGATTGAAACCAGGTTTATTTGTCTGTTTCAGTGTGGTACCACATTACTACGTGATTGAAACCAGAAAACACACGGGTTCTGGCAAACAAGTTTGCGAAAAAGGCAAAACCATGAGCCAGATGCGGGCATAACCCAGATCTAACCCAGACCTAACCGGTGTTATCCTATAAAATATGGATTGAAACCAGGTTTATTTGTCTGTTTCAGTGTGGTACCACATTACTACGTGACTGAAACCAGAAAACACACGGGATCTGGCCAACAAGTATGCGGACAAGGCAAAAACATGAGCCAGATGCGGGCATGACCCAGACCTAACCCAGACCTAACCTGTGTTATCCCATAAAATATTGATTGAAACCAGGTTTATTTGTCTGTTTCAGTGTGGTACCACATTACTACGTGACTGAAACCAGAAAACACACGTGATCTGGCCAACAAGTATGCGGACAAGGCAAAATCATGAACCAGATGCGGGCATATCCCAGACGTAACACAGACCTAACAGGTGTTATCCTATAAAATATTGATCGAAACCAGGTTTATTTGGCTGTTTCTGTGTGGTACCACATTACTACGCGATTCGAGCCAGATAAAACCCGGGATCTGACCAACAAGTATGCGGAAATCCAAATCATGAGCCAGATGCGGGCATAACCCAGACCTAACCCAGTCCTAACCGGTGTTATCCTATAAAATATTGATCGAAACCGGGTTTTATTGACTTCTTCAGTGTGGTACCACATTACTACGTGATTCAAACACGAAAAAACCCAGGATCAGGCCAACAAGTATGCGAAAAAGGCAAAACCATGAGCCAGATGCGGGCATAACCCAGACCTAACCCAGACCTAACCGGTGTTATCCTATAAAATATTGATCGAAACCAGGTTTAATTGACTTCCTGAGTGTGGCACCACATGACTACGTGATTCAAACCCGAAGAAACCCAGGATCTGGCCAACAAGTTTGCGAAAAAGGCAAAATCATGAGCCAGATGCGGGCATAACCCAGATCTAACCCAGACCTAACCGGTGTTATCCTATAAAATATTGATTGAAACCTGGTTTATTTGTCTGTTTGAGTGTGGTACCACATTACTACGTGATTGAAACCAGAAAACACACGCGATCTGGCCAACAAGTATGCGGACAAGGCAAAATCATGAACCAGATGCGGGCATATCCCAGACGTAACACAGACCTAACAGGTGTTATCCTATAAAATATTGATCGAAACCAGGTTTATTTGGCTGTTTCTGTGTGGTACCACATTACTACGCGATTCGAGCCAGATAAAACCCGGGATCTGACCAACAAGTATGCGGAAATCCAAATCATGAGCCAGATGCGGGCATAACCCAGACCTAACCCAGACCTAACCGGTGTTATCCTATAAAATATTGATTGAAACCAGGTTTATTTGTCTGTTTCAGTGTGGTACCACATTACTATGTGATTGAAACCAGAAAACACACGGGATCTGGCCAACAAGTTTGCGAAAAAGGCAAAACCATGAGCCAGATGCGGACATAACCCAGATCTAACCCAGACCTAACCGGTGTTATCGTATAAAATATTGATTGAAACCAGGTTTAGTTGACTTGTTCAATGTGGTACCACATTACTACGTGATTGAAACCAGAAAACGCAAGGGATCTGGCCAACAAGTATGCGGACAATGCAAAATCATGAGCCAGATGCGGGCATGACCCAGACCTAACCCAGACCTAACCGGTGTTATCCTATAAAATATTGATTGAAACCAGGGTTATTTGTCTGTCTCTGTGTGGTACCACATTACTACGTTATTCAAACCAGAAAAAACCCGGGATCTGACCAATAAGTATGCGGAAAAAGCAAAATCATGAGCCAGATGCGGGCATAACCCAGACCTAACCCAGACCTAACCGGTGTTATCCTATAAAGTATTGATCGAGACCAGGTTTAATTGACTTCTTCAGTGTGGTACCACATGATTACGTGATTCTAACCTGAAAAAAAACAGGATGTGGCCAACAAGTTTGCGAAAAAGGCAAAATCATGAGCCAGATGCGGGCATAACCCAGATCTAACCCAGACCTAACCGGTGTTATCGTATAAAATATTGATTGAAACCAGGTTTATTTGTCTGTTTCAGTGTGGTACCACGTTACTATGTGATTGAAACCAGAAAACACACGGGATCTGGCCAACAAGTTTGCGAAAAAGGCAAAACCATGAGCCAGATGCGGGCATAACCCAGATCTAACCCAGACCTAACCGGTGTTATCCTATAAAATATTGATTGAAACCAGGTTTATTTGTCTGTTTCAGTGTGGTGCCGCATTACTACGCGATTCAAACCAGAAAAACCCCGTGATCTGACCAACAAGTATGCGGAAAAGGCAAAATAATGAGCCAGATGCGGGCATAACCCAGACCTAACCCAGACCTAACCGGTGTTATCCTATAAAATATTAATTGAAACCTGGTTTATTTGTCTCTTTCTGTGTGGCACCACATTACTACGTGATTGAAACCAGCACAAACACGGGATCTGACCAACAAGTATGCGGAAAAGCAAAATCATGAGCCAGATGCGGGCATATCCCAGTCGTAACACAGACCTATCCGGTGTTATCCTCTAAAATATACATCGAAACCTGGTTTAATTGACTGTTTCAATGTGGCACCACATTACTACGTGACCCAAACCCGAAGAAACCCCGGGATCTGGCCAACAAGTTTTCGAAAAAGGCAAAATCATGAGCCAGGTGCTGGCATATCCCAGACGTAAACCAGAGCCAACCAAGACCTAATTGGTGTTATCCTCTAAAATACTGACCGAATCCAGGTTTAATTGATTGTCACTGTGTGGAACCACATTACTACGTGATACACACCTGGAAAAGCCAGGATCTGGCCAACAAGTATGCGAAGAAGGCAAAATCGTGAGCCAGATGCGGGCAAAACCCAGACCTAGCCCAGACCTAACCGGTGTCATCCTATGAAATATTAATTGAAACCAGGTTTATTTGTCTGTTTCTGTGTGGTACCACATAACTACGCGATTCAAACCAGAAAAAACGCGGGATCTGACCAAGAAGTATGCGGAAAAGGCAAAATCATGAGCCAGATGCGGGCATAACCCAGACCTAACCCAGACCTAACCGGTATTATCCTATAAAACATTGATCCAAACCAGGTTTAATTTACTTCTTCAGTGTGGTACCACATTACTACGTGATTCAAACACCAAAAAACCCAGGATCAGGCCAACAAGTATGCGAAAAATGCAAAATCATGAGCCAGATGCGGGCATTACCCAGACCTAACCCAGACCTAACCGGTGTTATCCTATAAAATATTGATCGAAACCAGGTTTGATTGACTTCTTCAGTGTGGTGCCACATGATTACGTGATTCAAACCCGATGAAACCCAGGATCTGGCAAACAAGTTTGCGAAAAAGGCAAAATCATGAGCCAGATGCGGGCATAACCCAGATCTAACCCAGACCTATCCGGCGTTATCCTATAAAATATTGATTGAAACTAGATTTATTAGTCTGTTTGAGGGTGGTACCACATTACTACGTGATTGAAACCAGAACAAACACGGGATCTGGCCAAAAAGTCTGCGGATAAGGCAAAATCAAGAGCCAGATGCGGGCATATCCCAGACGTAACACAGACCTAACCGGTGTTATCCTATAAAATATCATTTGAAACCTGGTTTCTTTGTCTGTTTCTGTGAGGTACCACATTCCTACGCGATTCAAACCAGAAAAAACCCATGATCTGACCAACAAGTATGCGGAAAAGGCAAAATCATGAGCCAGATGCGAGCATATCCCAGTCGTAACAACGACCTATCCGGTGTTATCCTCTAAAATATGCATCGAAACCTGGTTTAATTGACTGTTTCAATGTGGTACCACATTACTACGTGACCCAAACCCGATGAAACCCCGGGACCTGGCCAACAAGTTTTCGAAAAAGGCGAAAGTATAAGCCAGATGCGGGCATATCCCAGACCTAATCGGTGTTATCCTATAAAATATTGATTGAAACCATGTTTATTTGTCTGTTTCTGTGAGGTACCACATTACTACGTTATTCAAACCAGAAAAAACCCGGGATCTGACCAACAAGTATGCGGTAAAAGCAAAATCATGAGCCAGATGTGGGCATAACCCAGATCTAACCCAGACCTAACCGGTGTTATCCTATAAAATATTGATCGAAACCACGTTTATTTGTCAGTTTCTGTGTGATACCACATTACTACGTTATTCAAACCAGAAAAAACCCGGGATCTGACAAACAAGTATGCGGTAAAAGCAAAATCATGAGCCAGATGTGGGCATAACCCAGATCTAACCCAGACCTAACAGGTGTTATCCTATAAAATATTGATTGAAACCAGGTTTATTTGTCTGTTTCAGGGTGGTACCACATTACTACGTGATTGAAACCAGAACAAACACGGGATCTGGCCAAAAAGTCTGCGGACAAGGCAAAATAAAGAGCCAGATGCGGGCATATCCCAGACGTAACACAGGCCTAACCGGTGTTATCCTATAAAATATTATTTGAAACCTGGTTTATTTGTCTGTTTCTGTGTGGTACCACATTACTACGCGATTCGTGCCAGATAAAACCCGGGATCTGACCAACAAGTATGCGGAAAAGGCAAAATCATGAGCCAGATGCGGGCATAACCCAGATCTAACCCAGACCTAACCGGTGTTATCCAATAAAATATTGATTGAAATCAAGTTTATTTGTCTGTTTCAGGGTGGTACCACATTACTACGTGATTGAAACCAGAACAAACACGGGATCTGGCCAAAAAGTCTGCGGATAAGGCAAAATCAAGAGTCAGATGCGGGCATATCCCGGACGTAACACAGAGCTAACCGTTGTTATCCTAAAAAATATTATTTGAAACCTGGTTTATTTGTCTGTTTCTGTGTGGTACCACATTACTACGCGATTCAAACCCGAAGAAACCCAGGATCTGGCCAACAAGTTTGCGAAAAAGGCAAAATCATGAGCCAGATGCGGGCATAACCCAGACCTAACCCAGACCTAACCGGTGTTATCCTATAAAGTATTGATCGAAGCCAGGTTTAATTGACTTCTTCAGTGTGGTACCACATTACTACGTGATTCAAACACGAAAAAACCCAGGATCAGGCCAACAAGTATGCGAAAAATGCAAAATCGTGGGCCAGATGCGGGCATAACCCAGATCTAACCCAGGCCTAACCGGTGTTATCCTATAAAATATTGATTGAAACCAGGTTTATTTGTCTGTTTCTGTGTGGTACCACATTCCTACGTTATTCAAACCAGAAAAAACCCGGGATCTGACCAATAAGTATGCGAAAAAGGCAAAATCATGAGCCAGATGCGGGCATAAACCAGACCTAACCCAGACCTAACCTGTGTTATCCCATAAAATATTGATTGAAACCAGGTTTATTTGTCTGCTTCAGTGAGGTACCACATTACTACGTGACTGAAACCAGAAAACACACGGGATCTGGCCAACAAGTATGCGGACAAGGCAAAATCATGAGCCAGGTGCGTGCATATCCCTGACGTAACACAGACCTAACAGGTGTTATCCTATAAAATATTGATCGAAACCAGGTTTAATTGACTTCTTCAGTGTGTTACCACATGATTACGTGATTCAAACCCGAAGAAACCCAGGATCTGGCCAACAAGTTTGCGAAAAAGGGAAAAGCATCAGCCAGATGCGGGCATAACCCAGATCTAACCCAGACCTAACCGGTGTTATCATATAAAATATTGATTGAAACCAGGTTTATTTGTCTGTTTCAGTGTGGTACCACATTACTACGTGATTGAAACCAGAAAACACACGGGTTCTGGCCAACAAGTTTGCGAAAAAGGCAAAACCATGAGCCAGATGCGGGCATAACCCAGATCTAACCCAGACCTAACCGGTGTTATCCCATAAAATATTGATTGAAACCAGGTTTATTTGTCTGTTTCAGTGTGGTACCACATTACTACGTGACTGAAACCAGAAAACACACGGGATCTGGCCAACAAGTATGCGGACAAGGCAAAATCATGAGCCAGATGCGGGCATATCCCAGTCGTAACACAGACCTATCCGGTGTTATCCTCTAAAATATACATCGAAACCTGGTTTAATTGACTGTTTCAATGTGGCACCACATTACTACGTGACCCAAACCCGAAGAAACCCCGGGATCTGGCCAACAAGTTTTCGAAAAAGGCAAAATCATGAGCCAGGTGCTGGCATATCCCAGACGTAAACCAGAGCCAACCAAGACCTAATTGGTGTTATCCTCTAAAATACTGACCGAATCCAGGTTTAATTGATTGTCACTGTGTGGAACCACATTACTACGTGATACACACCTGGAAAAGCCAGGATCTGGCCAACAAGTATGCGAAGAAGGCAAAATCGTGAGCCAGATGCGGGCAAAACCCAGACCTAGCCCAGACCTAACCGGTGTCATCCTATGAAATATTAATTGAAACCAGGTTTATTTGTCTGTTTCTGTGTGGTACCACATAACTACGCGATTCAAACCAGAAAAAACGCGGGATCTGACCAAGAAGTATGCGGAAAAGGCAAAATCATGAGCCAGATGTGGGCATAACCCAGACCTAACCCAGACCTAACCGGTATTATCCTATAAAACATTGATCCAAACCAGGTTTAATTTACTTCTTCAGTGTGGTACCACATTACTACGTGATTCAAACACCAAAAAACCCAGGATCAGGCCAACAAGTATGCGAAAAATGCAAAATCATGAGCCAGATGCGGGCATTACCCAGACCTAACCCAGACCTAACCGGTGTTATCCTATAAAATATTGATCGAAACCAGGTTTGATTGACTTCTTCAGTGTGGTACCACATGATTACGTGATTCAAACCCGATGAAACCCAGGATCTGGCCAACAAGTTTGCGAAAAAGGCAAAATCATGAGCCAGATGCGGGCATAACCCAGATCTAACCCAGACCTATCCGGCGTTATCCTATAAAATATTGATTGAAACTAGATTTATTAGTCTGTTTGAGGGTGGTACCACATTACTACGTGATTGAAACCAGAACAAACACGGGATCTGGCCAAAAAGTCTGCGGATAAGGCAAAATCAAGAGCCAGATGCGGGCATATCCCAGACGTAACACAGACCTAACCGGTGTTATCCTATAAAATATCATTTGAAACCTGGTTTCTTTGTCTGTTTCTGTGAGGTACCACATTCCTACGCGATTCAAACCAGAAAAAACCCATGATCTGACCAACAAGTATGCGGAAAAGGCAAAATCATGAGCCAGATGCGAGCATATCCCAGTCGTAACAACGACCTATCCGGTGTTATCCTCTAAAATATGCATCGAAACCTGGTTTAATTGACTGTTTCAATGTGGTACCACATTACTACGTGACCCAAACCCGATGAAACCCCGGGACCTGGCCAACAAGTTTTCGAAAAAGGCGAAAGTATAAGCCAGATGCGGGCATATCCCAGACCTAATCGGTGTTATCCTATAAAATATTGATTGAAACCATGTTTATTTGTCTGCTTCTGTGAGGTACCACATTACTACGTTATTCAAACCAGAAAAAACCCGGGATCTGACCAACAAGTATGCGGTAAAAGCAAAATCATGAGCCAGATGTGGGCATAACCCAGATCTAACCCAGACCTAACCGGTGTTATCCTATAAAATATTGATCGAAACCACGTTTATTTGTCAGTTTCTGTGTGGTACCACATTACTACGTTATTCAAACCAGAAAAAACCCGGGATCTGACAAACAAGTATGCGGTAAAAGCAAAATCATGAGCCAGATGTGGGCATAACCCAGATCTAACCCAGACCTAACAGGTGTTATCCTATAAAATATTGATTGAAACCAGGTTTATTTGTCTGTTTCAGGGTGGTACCACATTACTACGTGATTGAAACCAGAACAAACACGGGATCTGGCCAAAAAGTCTGCGGACAAGGCAAAATAAAGAGCCAGATGCGGGCATATCCCAGACGTAACACAGGCCTAACCGGTGTTATCCTATAAAATATTATTTGAAACCTGGTTTATTTGTCTGTTTCTGTGTGGTACCACATTACTACGCGATTCGTGCCAGATAAAACCCGGGATCTGACCAACAAGTATGCGGAAAAGGCAAAATCATGAGCCAGATGCGGGCATAACCCAGATCTAACCCAGACCTAACCGGTGTTATCCAATAAAATATTGATTGAAATCAAGTTTATTTGTCTGTTTCAGGGTGGTACCACATTACTACGTGATTGAAACCAGAACAAACACGGGATCTGGCCAAAAAGTCTGCGGATAAGGCAAAATCAAGAGTCAGATGCGGGCATATCCCGGACGTAACACAGACCTAACCGTTGTTATCCTAAAAAATATTATTTGAAACCTGGTTTATTTGTCTGTTTCTGTGTGGTACCACATTCCTACGTTATTCAAACCAGAAAAAACCCGGGATCTGACCAATAAGTATGCGAAAAAGGCAAAATCATGAGCCAGATGCGGGCATAAACCAGACCTAACCCAGACCTAACCTGTGTTATCCCATAAAATATTGATTGAAACCAGGTTTATTTGTCTGCTTCAGTGAGGTACCACATTACTACGTGACTGAAACCAGAAAACACACGGGATCTGGCCAACAAGTATGCGGACAAGGCAAAATCATGAGCCAGGTGCGTGCATATCCCTGACGTAACACAGACCTAACAGGTGTTATCCTATAAAATATTGATCGAAACCAGGTTTAATTGACTTCTTCAGTGTGTTACCACATGATTACGTGATTCAAACCCGAAGAAACCCAGGATCTGGCCAACAAGTTTGCGAAAAAGGGAAAAGCATGAGCCAGATGCGGGCATAACCCAGATCTAACCCAGACCTAACCGGTGTTATCATATAAAATATTGATTGAAACCAGGTTTATTTGTCTGTTTCAGTGTGGTACCACATTACTACGTGATTGAAACCAGAAAACACACGGGTTCTGGCCAACAAGTTTGCGAAAAAGGCAAAACCATGAGCCAGATGCGGGCATAACCCAGATCTAACCCAGACCTAACCGGTGTTATCCCATAAAATATTGATTGAAACCAGGTTTATTTGTCTGTTTCAGTGTGGTACCACATTACTACGTGACTGAAACCAGAAAACACACGGGATCTGGCCAACAAGTATGCGGACAAGGCAAAACCATGAGCCAGATGCGGGCATAACCCAGATCTAACCCAGACCTAGCCGGTGTTATCCTATAAAATATTGATTGAAACCAGGTTTATTTGGCTGTTTCAGTGTGGTACGAGATTACTACGTGACTGAAACCAGAAAACACACGTGATCTGGCCAACAAGTATGCGGACAAGGCAAAATCATGAGCCAGATGCGGGCATATCCCAGACGTAACACAGAACTAACAGATGTTATCCTATAAAATATTGATCGAGACCAGGTTTAATTGACTTCTTCAGTGTGGTACCACATGATTACGTGATTCTAACCTGAAAAAAAACAGGATGTGGCCAACAAGTTTGCGAAAAAGGCAAAATCATGAGCCAGATGCGGGCATAACCCAGATCTAACCCAGACCTAACCGGTGTTATCGTATAAAATATTGATTGAAACCAGGTTTATTTGTCTGTTTCAGTGTGGTACCACGTTACTATGTGATTGAAACCAGAAAACACACGGGATCTGGCCAACAAGTTTGCGAAAAAGGCAAAACCATGAGCCAGATGCGGGCATAACCCAGATCTAACCCAGACCTAACCGGTGTTATCCTATAAAATATTGATTGAAACCAGGTTTATTTGTCTGTTTCAGTGTGGTGCCGCATTACTACGCGATTCAAACCAGAAAAACCCCGTGATCTGACCAACAAGTATGCGGAAAAGGCAAAATAATGAGCCAGATGCGGGCATAACCCAGACCTAACCCAGACCTAACCGGTGTTATCCTATAAAATATTAATTGAAACCTGGTTTATTTGTCTCTTTCTGTGTGGCACCACATTACTACGTGATTGAAACCAGAACAAACACGGGATCTGACCAACAAGTATGCGGAAAAGCAAAATCATGAGCCAGATGCGGGCATATCCCAGTCGTAACACAGACCTATCCGGTGTTATCCTCTAAAATATACATCGAAACCTGGTTTAATTGACTGTTTCAATGTGGCACCACATTACTACGTGACCCAAACCCGAAGAAACCCCGGGATCTGGCCAACAAGTTTTCGAAAAAGGCAAAATCATGAGCCAGGTGCTGGCATATCCCAGACGTAAACCAGAGCCAACCAAGACCTAATTGGTGTTATCCTCTAAAATACTGACCGAATCCAGGTTTAATTGATTGTCACTGTGTGGAACCACATTACTACGTGATACACACCTGGAAAAGCCAGGATCTGGCCAACAAGTATGCGAAGAAGGCAAAATCGTGAGCCAGATGCGGGCAAAACCCAGACCTAGCCCAGACCTAACCGGTGTCATCCTATGAAATATTAATTGAAACCAGGTTTATTTGTCTGTTTCTGTGTGGTACCACATAACTACGCGATTCAAACCAGAAAAAACGCGGGATCTGACCAAGAAGTATGCGGAAAAGGCAAAATCATGAGCCAGATGCGGGCATAACCCAGACCTAACCCAGACCTAACCGGTATTATCCTATAAAACATTGATCCAAACCAGGTTTAATTTACTTCTTCAGTGTGGTACCACATTACTACGTGATTCAAACACCAAAAAACCCAGGATCAGGCCAACAAGTATGCGAAAAATGCAAAATCATGAGCCAGATGCGGGCATTACCCAGACTTAACCCAGACCTAACCGGTGTTATCCTATAAAATATTGATCGAAACCAGGTTTGATTGACTTCTTCAGTGTGGTACCACATGATTACGTGATTCAAACCCGATGAAACCCAGGATCTGGCCAACAAGTTTGCGAAAAAGGCAAAACCATGAGCCAGATGCGGGCATAACCCAGATCTAACCCAGACCTAACCGGTGTTATCCCATAAAATATTGATTGAAACCAGGTTTATTTGTCTGTTTCAGTGTGGTACCACATTACTACGTGACTGAAACCAGAAAACACACGGGATCTGGCCAACAAGTATGCGGACAAGGCAAAACCATGAGCCAGATGCGGGCATAACCCAGATCTAACCCAGACCTAGCCGGTGTTATCCTATAAAATATTGATTGAAACCAGGTTTATTTGGCTGTTTCAGTGTGGTACGAGATTACTACGTGACTGAAACCAGAAAACACACGTGATCTGGCCAACAAGTATGCGGACAAGGCAAAATCATGAGCCAGATGCGGGCATATCCCAGACGTAACACAGAACTAACAGATGTTATCCTAGAAAATATTGATCGAGACCAGGTTTAATTGACTTCTTCAGTGTGGTACCACATGATTACGTGATTCTAACCTGAAAAAAAACAGGATGTGGCCAACAAGTTTGCGAAAAAGGCAAAATCATGAGCCAGATGCGGGCATAACCCAGATCTAACCCAGACCTAACCGGTGTTATCGTATAAAATATTGATTGAAACCAGGTTTATTTGTCTGTTTCAGTGTGGTACCACGTTACTATGTGATTGAAACCAGAAAACACACGGGATCTGGCCAACAAGTTTGCGAAAAAGGCAAAACCATGAGCCAGATGCGGGCATAACCCAGATCTAACCCAGACCTAACCGGTGTTATCCTATAAAATATTGATTGAAACCAGGTTTATTTGTCTGTTTCAGTGTGGTGCCGCATTACTACGCGATTCAAACCAGAAAAACCCCGTGATCTGACCAACAAGTATGCGGAAAAGGCAAAATAATGAGCCAGATGCGGGCATAACCCAGACCTAACCGGTGTTATCCTATAAAATATTAATTGAAACCTGGTTTATTTGTCTCTTTCTGTGTGGCACCACATTACTACGTGATTGAAACCAGAACAAACACGGGATCTGACCAACAAGTATGCGGAAAAGCAAAATCATGAGCCAGATGCGGGCATATCCCAGTCGTAACACAGACCTATCCGGTGTTATCCTCTAAAATATACATCGAAACCTGGTTTAATTGACTGTTTCAATGTGGCACCACATTACTACGTGACCCAAACCCGAAGAAACCCCGGGATCTGGCCAACAAGTTTTCGAAAAAGGCAAAATCATGAGCCAGGTGCTGGCATATCCCAGACGTAAACCAGAGCCAACCAAGACCTAATTGGTGTTATCCTCTAAAATACTGACCGAATCCAGGTTTAATTGATTGTCACTGTGTGGAACCACATTACTACGTGATACACACCTGGAAAAGCCAGGATCTGGCCAACAAGTATGCGAAGAAGGCAAAATCGTGAGCCAGATGCGGGCAAAACCCAGACCTAGCCCAGACCTAACCGGTGTCATCCTATGAAATATTAATTGAAACCAGGTTTATTTGTCTGTTTCTGTGTGGTACCACATAACTACGCGATTCAAACCAGAAAAAACGCGGGATCTGACCAAGAAGTATGCGGAAAAGGCAAAATCATGAGCCAGATGCGGGCATAACCCAGACCTAACCCAGACCTAACCGGTATTATCCTATAAAACATTGATCCAAACCAGGTTTAATTTACTTCTTCAGTGTGGTACCACATTACTACGTGATTCAAACACCAAAAAACCCAGGATCAGGCCAACAAGTATGCGAAAAATGCAAAATCATGAGCCAGATGCGGGCATTACCCAGACCTAACCCAGACCTAACCGGTGTTATCCTATAAAATATTGATCGAAACCAGGTTTGATTGACTTCTTCAGTGTGGTACCACATGATTACGTGATTCAAACCCGATGAAACCCAGGATCTGGCCAACAAGTTTGCGAAAAAGGCAAAATCATGAGCCAGATGCGGGCATAACCCAGATCTAACCCAGACCTATCCGGCGTTATCCTATAAAATATTGATTGAAACTAGATTTATTAGTCTGTTTGAGGGTGGTACCACATTACTACGTGATTGAAACCAGAACAAACACGGGATCTGGCCAAAAAGTCTGCGGATAAGGCAAAATCAAGAGCCAGATGCGGGCATATCCCAGACGTAACACAGACCTAACCGGTGTTATCCTATTAAATATCATTTGAAACCTGGTTTCTTTGTCTGTTTCTGTGAGGTACCACATTCCTACGCGATTCAAACCAGAAAAAACCCATGATCTGACCAACAAGTATGCGGAAAAGGCAAAATCATGAGCCAGATGCGAGCATATCCCAGTCGTAACAACGACCTATCCGGTGTTATCCTCTAAAATATGCATCGAAACCTGGTTTAATTGACTGTTTCAATGTGGTACCACATTACTACGTGACCCAAACCCGATGAAACCCCGGGACCTGGCCAACAAGTTTTCGAAAAAGGCGAAAGTATAAGCCAGATGCGGGCATATCCCAGACCTAATCGGTGTTATCCTATAAAATATTGATTGAAACCATGTTTATTTGTCTGCTTCTGTGAGGTACCACATTACTACGTTATTCAAACCAGAAAAAACCCGGGATCTGACCAACAAGTATGCGGTAAAAGCAAAATCATGAGCCAGATGTGGGCATAACCCAGATCTAACCCAGACCTAACCGGTGTTATCCTATAAAATATTGATCGAAACCACGTTTATTTGTCAGTTTCTGTGTGGTACCACATTACTACGTTATTCAAACCAGAAAAAACCCGGGATCTGACAAACAAGTATGCGGTAAAAGCAAAATCATGAGCCAGATGTGGGCATAACCCAGATCTAACCCAGACCTAACAGGTGTTATCCTATAAAATATTGATTGAAACCAGGTATATTTGTCTGTTTCAGGGTGGTACCACATTACTACGTGATTGAAACCAGAACAAACACGGGATCTGGCCAAAAAGTCTGCGGACAAGGCAAAATAAAGAGCCAGATGCGGGCATATCCCAGACGTAACACAGGCCTAACCGGTGTTATCCTATAAAATATTATTTGAAACCTGGTTTATTTGTCTGTTTCTGTGTGGTACCACATTACTACGCGATTCGTGCCAGATAAAACCCGGGATCTGACCAACAAGTATGCGGAAAAGGCAAAATCATGAGCCAGATGCGGGCATAACCCAGATCTAACCCAGACCTAACCGGTGTTATCCAATAAAATATTGATTGAAATCAAGTTTATTTGTCTGTTTCAGGGTGGTACCACATTACTACGTGATTGAAACCAGAACAAACACGGGATCTGGCCAAAAAGTCTGCGGATAAGGCAAAATCAAGAGTCAGATGCGGGCATATCCCGGACGTAACACAGACCTAACCGTTGTTATCCTAAAAAATATTATTTGAAACCTGGTTTATTTGTCTGTTTCTGTGTGGTACCACATTACTACGCGATTCAAACCCGAAGAAACCCAGGATCTGGCCAACAAGTTTGCGAAAAAGGCAAAATCATGAGCCAGATGCGGGCATAACCCAGATCTAACCCAGACCTAACCGGTGTTATCCAATAAAATATTGATTGAAATCAAGTTTATTTGTCTGTTTCAGGGTGGTACCACATTACTACGTGATTGAAACCAGAACAAACACGGGATCTGACCAACAAGTATGCGGAAAAGGCAAAATCATGAGCCAGATGCGGGCATATCCCAGTCGTAACACAGACCTATCCGGTGTTATCCTCGAAAATATACATCGAAACCTGGTTTAATTGACTGTTTCAATGTGGTACCACATTACTACGTGACCCAAACCCGAAGAAACCCCGGGATCTGGCCAACAAGTTTTCGAAAATGCGAAAGTATAAGCCAGATGCGGGCATATCCCAGACCTAACCGGTGTCATCCCATAAAATATTGATTGAAACCAGGTTTATTTGTCTGTTTCTGTGTGGTACCACATTACTACGTTATTCAAACCAGAAAAAACCCGGGATCTGACCAACAAGTATGCGGTAAAAGCAAAATCATGAGCCAGATGCGGGCATAACCCAGTCCTAACCCAGACCTAACCGGTGTTATCGTATAAAATATTAATTGAAACCAGGTTTATTTGTCTGTTTCTGTGTGGTACCGCATTACTACGTGACCCAAACCCGAAGAAACCCCGGCATCTGACCAACAAGTATGCGGAAAAGGCAAAATCATGAGCCAGATGCGGGCATAACCCAGACCTAACCCAGACCTAACCGGTGTTATCGTATAAAACATTGATCCAAACCAGGTTTAATTGACTTCTTCAGTGTGGTACCACATGATTACGTGATTCAAACCCGATGAAACCCAGGATCTGGCCAACATGTATGCGAAAAAGGCAAAATCATGAGCCTGATGCGGGCATAACCCAGATCTAACCCAGACCTATCCGGTGTTATCCTGTAAAATATTGTCTGAAACTAGATTTATTTGTCTGTTTGTGGGTGGTACCACATTACTACGTGATTGAAACCAGAACAAACACGGGATCTGGCCAAAAAGTCTGCGGATAAGGCAAAATCAAGAGCCAGATGCGGGCATATCCCAGAGGTAACACAGACCTAACCGGTGTTATCCTATAAAATATCATTTGAAACCTGGTTTATTTGTCTGTTTCTGTGTGGTACCACATTCCTGCGCGATTCAAACCAGAAAAAACCCATGATCTGACCAACAAGTATGCGGAAAAGGCAAAATCATGAGCCAGATGCGAGCATATCCCAGTCGTAACACAGACCTATCCGGTGTTATCCTCTAAAATATGCATCGAAACCTGGTTTAATTGAGTGTTTCAATGTGGTACCACATTACTACGTGACCCAAACCCGATGAAACCCCGGGATCTGGCCAACAAGTTTTCGAAAAAGGCGAAAGTATAAGCCAGATGCGGGCATATCCCAGACCTAACCGGTGTTCTCCTATAAAATATTGATTGAAACCACGTTTATTTGTCTGTTTCTGTGTGGTACCACATTACTACGTTATTCAAACCAGAAAAAACCCGGGATCTGACCAACAAGTATGCGGTAAAAGCAAAATCATGAGCCAGATGTGGGCATAACCCAGATCTAACCCAGACCTAACCGGTGTTATCCTATAAAATATTGATTGAAACCAGGTTTATTTGTCTGTTTCAGGGTGGTACCACATTACTACGTGATTGAAACCAGAACAAACATGGGATCTGGCCAAAAAGTCTGCGGACAAGGCAAAATAAAGAGCCAGATGCGGGCATGACCCAGACCTAACCCAGGCCTAACCGGTGTTATCCTATAAAATATTGATTGAAACCAGGTTTATTTGTCTGTTTCTGTGTGGTACCACATTCCTACGTTATTCAAACCAGAAAAAACCCGGGATCTGACCAATAAGTATGCGAAAAAGGCAAAATCATGAGCCAGATGCGGGCATAAACCAGATCTAACCCAGACCTAACCGGTGTTATCCTATAAAATATTGATTGAAACCAGGTTTATTTGTCTGTTTCAGTGTGGTACCACATTACTACGTTATTCAAACCAGTAAAAACCCGGGATCTGACCAACAAGTATGCGGTAAAAGCAAAATCATGAGCCAGATGTGGGCATAACCCAGATCTAACCCAGACCTAACCGGTGTTATCCTATAAAATATTGATTGAAACCAGGTTTATTTGTCTGTTTCAGGGTGGTACCACATTACTACGTGATTGAAACCAGAAAACACACGGGATCTGGCCAACAAGTTTGCGAAAAAGGCAAAACCATGAGCCAGATGCGGGCATAACCCAGATCTAACCCAGACCTAACCGGTGTTATCCTATAAAATATTGATTGAAACCAGGTTTATTTGTCTGTTTCAGTGCGGTGCCGCATTACTACGCGATTCAAACACGAAAAAACCCAGGATCAGGCCAACAAGTTTGCGAAAAAGGCAACATCATGAGCCAGATGCGGGCATGACCCAGACCTAACCGGTGTCATCCTATAAAATATTATTTGAAACCTGGTTTATTTGTCTGTTTCTGTGTCGTACCACATTACTACGCGATTCGAGCCAGACAAAACCCGGGATCTGGCCAAAAAGTCTGCGGACAAGGCATAATCAAGAGTCAGATGCGGGCATATCCCAGACGTAACACAGACCTAACCGTTGTTATCCTAAAAAATATTATTTGAAACCTGGTTTATTTGTCTGTTTCTGTGTGGTGCCACATTACTACGCGATTCAAACCAGAAAAAACCCGTGATCTGACCAAGTATGCGAAAAAGGCAAAATAATGAGCCAGATGCGGGCATAACTCAGACCTAACACAGACCTAACCGGTGTTATCCTATAAAATATTAATTGAAACCTGGTTTATTTATCTGTTTCTGTGTGGTACCACATTACTACGTGATTGAAACCAGGACAAACACAGGATCTAACCAACAGGTATGCGGAAAAGGCAAAATCATGAGCCAGATGCGGGCATATCCCAGTCGTAACACAGGTCTATCCGGTGTTATCCTCTAAAATATTAATTGAAACCAGGTTTATTTGTCTGTTTCTGTGTGGTACCGCATTACTACGTGACCCAAACCCGAAGAAACCCCGGCATCTGGCTTTTCGAAAAAGGCGAAAGTATAAGCCAGATGCGGGCATATCCCAGACCTAACGGGTGTTATCCTATAAAATATTGATTGAAACCAGGTTTATTTGTCTGGATCAGTGTGGCACCACACTACTACGTGATTGAAGCCAGAAAACACACGGGATCTGGCCAACAAGTTTGCGAAAAAGGCAAAATCATGAGTCAGGTGCTGGCATATCCCAGACGTAAACCAGAGCTAACCAAGACCTAACTGGTGATATCCTCTAAAATACTGACCGAATCCAGGTTTAAATGATTGTCGCAGTGTGGAACCACATTACTACGTGATACACACCAGGAAAAGCCAGGATCTGGCCAACAAGTATGCGAAGAAGGCAAAATCGTGAGACAGATGCGGGCATAACCCAGACCTAACCCAGACCTAACCGGTGTCATCCTATAAAATATTAATTGAAACCAGGTTCATTTGTCTGTTTCTGTGTGGTACCACATTACTACGCGATTCAAACCAGAAAAAACGCGGGATCTGACCAACAAGTATGCGGAAAAGGCAAAATCATGAGCCAGATGCGGGCATAACCCAGACCTTACCCAGACCTAACCGGTGTTATCCTATAAAACATTGATCCAAACCAGGTTTAATTGACTTCTTCAGTGTGGTTCCACATTACTACGTGATTCAAACACGAAAAAACCCAGGATCAGGCCAACAAGTATGCGAAAAATGCAAAATCATGAGCCAGATGCGGGCATTACCCAGACCTAACCCAGACCTAACCGGTGTTATCCTATAAAATATTGATCGAAACCAGGTTTAATTGACTTCTTCAGTGTGGTACCACATGATTACGTGATTCAAACCCGATGAAACCCAGGATCTGGCCAACAAGTTTGCGAAAAAGGCAAAATCATGAGCCAGATGCGGGCATAACCCAGATCTAACCCAGACCTATCCGGTGTTATCCTATAAAATATTGATTGAAACCAGATTTATTTGTCTGTTTGAGGGTGGTACCACATTACTACGTTATTCAAACCAGAAAAAACCCGGGATCTGACCAACAAGTATGCGGTAAAAGCAAAATCATGAGCCAGATGTGGCCATAACCCAGACGTAACACAGACCTAACCGGTGTTATCCTATAAAATATCATTTGAAACCTGGTTTATTTGCCTGTTTCTGTGTGGTACCACATTCCTGCGCGATTCAAACCAGAAAAAACCCATGATCTGACCAACAAGTATGCGGAAAAGGCAAAATCATGAGCCAGATGCGAGCATATCCCAGTCGTAACACAGACCTATCCGGTGTTATCCTCTAAAATATGCATCGAAACCTGGTTTAATTGACTGTTTCAATGTGGTACCACATTACTACGTGACCCAAACCCGATGAAACCCCGGGATCTGGCCAACAAGTTTTCGAAAAAGGCGAAAGTATAAGCCAGATGCGGGCATATCCCAGACCTAACCGGTGTTCTCCTATAAAATATTGATTGAAACCACGTTTATTTGTCTGTTTCTGTGTGGTACCACATTACTACGTTATTCAAACCAGAAAAAACCCGGGATCTGACCAACAAGTATGCGGTAAAAGCAAAATCATGAGCCAGATGTGGGCATAACCCAGATCTAACCCAGACCTAACCGGTGTTATCCTATAAAATATTGATTGAAACCAGGTTTATTTGTCTGTTTCAGGGTGGTACCACATTACTACGTGATTGAAACCAGAACAAACACGGGATCTGGCCAAAAAGTCTGCGGACAAGGCAAAATAAAGAGCCAGATGCGGGCATGACCAAGACCTAACCCAGGCCTAACCGGTGTTATCCTATAAAACATTGATTGAAACCAGGTGTATTTGTCTGTTTCTGTGTGGTACCACATTCCTACGTTATTCAAACCAGAAAAAACCCGGGATCTGACCAATAAGTATGCGAAAAAGGCAAAATCATGAGCCAGATGCGGGCATAAACCAGATCTAACCCAGACCTAACCGGTGTTATCCTATAAAATATTGATTGAAACCAGGTTTATTTGTCTGTTTGAGTGTGGTACCACATTACTACGTGATTGAAACCAGAAAACACACGCGATCTGGCCAACAAGTATGCGGACAAGGCAAAATCATGAGCCAGATGCGGGCATATCCCATACGTAACACAGACCTAACAGGTGTTATCCTATAAAATATTGATCGAAACCAGGTTTATTTGTCTGTTTCTGTGTGGTACCACATTACTACGTGATTGAAACCAGAACAAACACAGGATCTAACCAACAGGTATGCGGAAAAGGCAAAATCATGAGCCAGATGCGGGCATATCCCAGTCGTAACACAGGTCTATCCGGTGTTATCCTCTAAAATATTAATTGAAACCAGGTTTATTTGTCTGTTTCTGTGTGGTACCGCATTACTACGTGACCCAAACCCGAAGAAACCCCGGCATCTGGCTTTTCGAAAAAGGCGAAAGTATAAGCCAGATGCGGGCATATCCCAGACCTAACCGGTGTTATCCTATAAAATATTGATTGAAACCAGGTTTATTTGTCTGGATCAGTGTGGCACCACACTACTACGTGATTGAAGCCAGAAAACACACGGGATCTGGCCAACAAGTTTGCGAAAAGGGCAAAATCATGAGTCAGGTGCTGGCATATCCCAGACGTAAACCAGAGCTAACCAAGACCTAACTGGTGATATCCTCTAAAATACTGACCGAATCCAGGTTTAATTGATTGTCGCAGTGTGGAACCACATTACTACGTGATACACACCAGGAAAAGCCTGGATCTGGCCAACAAGTATGCGAAGAAGGCAAAATCGTGAGACAGATGCGGGCATAACCCAGACCTAACCCAGACCTAACCGGTGTCATCCTATAAAATATTAATTGAAACCAGGTTCATTTGTCTGTTTCTGTGTGGTACCACATTACTACGCGATTCAAACCAGAAAAAACGCGGGATCTGACCAACAAGTATGCGGAAAAGGCAAAATCATGAGCCAGATGCGGGCATAACCCAGACCTTACCCAGACCTAACCGGTGTTATCCTATAAAACATTGATCCAAACCAGGTTTAATTGACTTCTTCAGTGTGGTTCCACATTACTACGTGATTCAAACACGAAAAAACCCAGGATCGGGCCAACAAGTATGCGAAAAATGCAAAATCATGAGCCAGATGCGGGCATTACCCAGACCTAACCCAGATCTAACCGGTGTTATCCTATAAAATATTGATCGAAACCAGGTTTAATTGACTTCTTCAGTGTGGTACCACATGATTACGTGATTCAAACCCGATGAAACCCAGGATCTGGCCAACAAGTTTGCGAAAAAGGCAAAATCATGAGCCAGATGCGGGCATAACCCAGATCTAACCCAGACCTAACCGGTGTTATCATATAAAATATTGATTGAAACCAGGTTTATTTGTCTGTTTCAGTGTGGTACCACATTACTACGTGATTGAAACCAGAAAAAACCCGGGATCTGACCAACAAGTATGCGGTAAAAGCAAAATCATGAGCCAGATGTGGCCATAACCCTGATCTAACCCAGACCTAACCGGTGTTATCCTATAAAATATTGATCGTAACCAGGTTTAATTGACTTCTTGAGTGTGGTACCACATGACTACGTGATTCAAACCCGAAGAAACCCAGGATCTGGCCAACAAGTTTGCGAAAAAGGCAAAATCATGAGCCAGATGCGGGCATAACCCAGATCTAACCCAGACCTAACCGGTGTTATCCTATAAAATATTGATTGAAACCAGGTTTATTTGGCTGTTTCAGTGTGGTACGAGATTACTACGTGATTGAAACCAGAAAACACACGGGATCTGGCCAACAAGTATGCGGACAAGGCAAAATCATGAGCCAGATGCGGGCATATCCCAGACGTAACACAGAACTAACAGGTGTTATCCTATAAAATATTGATCGAGTCAGGTTTAATTGACTTCTTCAGTGTGGTAGCACATGATTACGTGATTCTAAACCGAAAAAAAACAGGATCTGGCCAACAAGTTTGCGAAAAAGGCAAAATCATGAGCCAGATGCGGGCATAACCCAGATCTAACCCAGACCTAACCGGTGTTATCATATAAAATATTGATTGAAACCAGGTTTATTTGTCTGTTTCAGTGTGGTACCACATTACTACGTGATTGAAACCAGAAAACACACGGGATCTGGCCAACAAGTTTGCGAAAAAGGCAAAACCATGAGCCAGATGCGGGCATAACCCAGATCTAACCCAGACCTAACCGGTGTTATCCTATAAAATATTGATTGAAACCAGGTTTAGTTGACTTCTTCAATGTGGTACCACATTACTACGTGATTGAAACCAGAAAACACAAGGGATCTGGCCAACAAGTATGCGGACAATGCAAAGTCATGAGCCAGATGCGGGCATGACCCAGACCTAACCCAGACCTAACCGGTGTTATCCTATAACATATTGATTGATACCAGGTTTATTTGGCTGTGTCAGTGTGGTACGACATTACTACGTGATTGAAACCAGAAAACACACGGGATCTGGCCAACAAGTATGCGGACAAGGCAAAATCATGAGCCAGATGCGGGCATATCCCAGACGTAACACAGAACTAACAGGTGTTATCCTATAAAATATTGATCGAGACCAGGTTTAATTGACTTCTTCAGTGTGGTACCACATGATTACGTGATTCTAACCCGAAAAAAAACAGGATCTGGCCAACAAGTATGCGAAAAATGCAAAATCATGAGCCAGATGCGGGTATAACCCAGATCTAACCCAGACCTAACCGGTGTTATCATATAAAATATTGATTGAAACCAGGTTTATTTGTCTGTTTCAGTGTGGTACCACATTACTATGTGATTGAAACCAGAAAACACACGGGATCTGGCCAACAAGTTTGCGAAAAAGGCAAAACCATGAGCCAGATGCGGGCATAACCCAGATCTAACCCAGACCTAACCGGTGTTATCCTATAAAGTATTGATTGAAACCAGGTTTAGTTGACTTCTTCAATGTGGTACCACATTACTACGTGATTGAAACCAGAAAACACAAGGGATCTGGCCAACAAGTATGCGGACAATGCAAAATCATGAGCCAGATGCGGGCATGACCCAGACCTAACCCAGACCTAACCGGTGTTATCCTATAAAATATTGATTGAAACCAGGGTTATTTGTCTGTCTCTGTGTGGTACCACATTACTACGTTATTCAAACCAGAAAAAACCCGGGATCTGACCAATAAGTATGCGGAAAAAGCAAAATCATGAGCCAGGTGCGGGCATATCCCTGACGTAACACAGACCTAACAGGTGTTATCCTATAAAATATTGATCGAAACCAGGTTTAATTGACTTCTTCAGTGTGTTACCACATGAATACGTGATTCAAACCCGAAGAAACCCAGGATCTGGCCAACAAGTTTGCGAAAAAGGGAAAATCATGAGCCAGATGCGGGCATAACCCAGATCTAACCCAGACCTAACCGGTGTTATCATATAAAATATTGATTGAAACCAGGTTTATTTGTCTGTTTCAGTGTGGTACCACATTACTACGTGATTGAAACCAGAAAACACACGGGATCTGGCCAACAAGTATGCGGTAAAAGCAAAATCATGAGCCAGATGCGGGCATAACCCAGACCTAACCCAGACCTAACCGGTGTTATCCTATAAAATATTGATTGAAACCAGGTTTATTTGTCTGTTCCAGTGTGGTACCACATTACTACGTGATTGAAACCAGAACAAACACGGGATCTGACCAACAAGTATGCGGAAAAGCAAAATCATGAGCCAGATGCGGGCATATCCCAGTCGTAACACAGACCTATCCGGTGTTATCCTCTAAAATATACATCGAAACCTGGTTTAATTGACTGTTTCAATGTGGCACCACATTACTACGTGACCCAAACCCGAAGAAACCCCGGGATCTGGCCAACAAGTTTTCGAAAAAGGCGAAAGTATAAGCCAGATGCGGGCATATTCCAGACGTAACCGGTGTCACCCCATAAAATATTGATTGAAACCAGGTTTATTTGTCTGTTTCTGTGTGGTACCACATTACTACGTTATTCAAACCAGAAAAAACCCGGGATCTGACCAACAAGTATGCGGTAAAAGCAAAATCATGAGCCAGATGCGGGCATAACCCAGACCTAACCCAGACCTAACCGGTGTTATCCTATAAAATATTAATTGAAACCAGGTTTATTTGTCTGTTTCTGTGTGGTACCGCATTACTACGTGACCCAAACCCGAAGAAACCCCGGCATCTGGCCAACAAGTTTTCGAAAAAGGCGAAAGTATAAGCCAGATACGGGCATATCCCAGACCAAACCGGTGTTATCCTATAAAATATTGATTGAAACCAGGTTTATTTGTCTGGATCAGTGTGGCACCACATTACTACGTGATTGAAGCCAGAAAACACACGGGATCTGGCCAACAAGTTTGCGAAAAAGGCAAAATCATGAGCCAGGTGCTGGCATATCCCAGACGTAAACCAGAGCTAACCAAGACCTAATTGGTGTTATCCTCTAAAATACTGACCGAATCCAGGTTTAATTGATTGTCACTGTGTGGAACCACATTACTACGTGATACACACCTGGAAAAGCCAGGATCTGGCCAACAAGTATGCGAAGAAGGCAAAATCGTGAGCCAGATGCGGGCAAAACCCAGACCTAGCCCAGACCTAACCGGTGTCATCCTATGAAATATTAATTGAAACCAGGTTTATTTGTCTGTTTCTGTGTGGTACCACATAACTACGCGATTCAAACCAGAAAAAACGCGGGATCTGACCAAGAAGTATGCGGAAAAGGCAAAATCATGAGCCAGATGCGGGCATAACCCAGACCTAACCCAGACCTAACCGGTATTATCCTATAAAACATTGATCCAAACCAGGTTTAATTTACTTCTTCAGTGTGGTACCACATTACTACGTGATTCAAACACCAAAAAACCCAGGATCCGGCCAACAAGTATGCGAAAAATGCAAAATCATGAGCCAGATGCGGGCATTACCCAGACCTAACCAAGACCTAACCGGTGTTATCCTATAAAATATTGATCGAAACCAGGTTTGATTGACTTCATCAGTGTGGTACCACATGATTACGTGATTCAAACCCGATGAAAACCAGGATCTGGCCAACAAGTTTGCGAAAAAGGCAAAATCATGAGCCAGATGCGGGCATAACCCAGATCTAACCCAGACCTATCCGGTGTTATCCTATAAAATATTGATTGAAACCAGATTTATTTGTCTGGATCTGTGTGGCACCACACTACTACGTGATTGAAGCCAGAAAACACACGGGATCTGGCCAACAAGTTTGCGAAAAAGGCAATATCATGAGTCAGGTGCTGGCATATCCCAGACGTAAACCAGAGCTAACCAAGACCTAACTGGTGATATCCTCTAAAATACTGACCGAATCCAGGTTTAATTGATTGTCGCAGTGTGGAACCACATTACTACGTGATACACACCAGGAAAAGCCAGGATCTGGCCAACAAGTATGCGAAGAAGGCAAAATCGTGAGACAGATGCGGGCATAACCCAGACCTAACCCAGACCTAACCGGTGTCATCCTATAAAATATTAATTGAAACCAGGTTCATTTGTCTGTTTCTGTGTGGTACCACATTACTACGCGATTCAAACGAGAAAAAACGCGGGATCTGACCAACAAGTATGCGGAAAAGGCAAAATCATGAGCCAGATGCGGGCATAACCCAGACCTTACCCTGACCTAACCGGTGTTATCCTATAAAACATTGATCCAAACCAGGTTTAATTGACTTCTTCAGTGTGGTTCCACATTACTACGTGATTCAAACACGAAAAAACCCAGGATCAGGCCAACAAGTATGCGAAAAATGCAAAATCATGAGCCAGATGCGGGCATTACCCAGACCTAACCCAGACATAACCGGTGTTATCCTATAAAATATTGATCGAAACCAGGTTTAATTGACTTCTTCAGTGTGGTACCACATGATTACGTGATTCAAACCCGATGAAACCCAGGATCTGGCCAACAAGTTTGCGAAAAAGGCAAAATCATGAGCCAGATGCGGGCATAACCCAGATCTAACCCAGACCTATCCGGTGTTATCCTATAAAATATTGATTGAAACCAGATTTATTTGTCTGTTTGAGGGTGGTACCACATTACTACGTTATTCAAACCATAAAAAACCCGGGATCTGACCAACAAGTATGCGGTAAAAGCAAAATCATGAGCCAGATGTGGCCATAACCCAGACGTAACACAGACCTAACCGGTGTTATCCTATAAAATATCATTTGAAACCTGGTTTATTTGCCTGTTTCTGTGTGGTACCACATTCCTGCGCGATTCAAACCAGGAAAAACCCATGATCTGACCAACAAGTATGCGGAAAAGGCAAAATAATGAGCCAGATGCGGGCATAACTCAGACCTAACACAGACCTAACCGGTGTTATCCTATAAAATATTAATTGAAACCTGGTTTATTTATCTGTTTCTGTGTGGTACCACATTACTACGTGATTGAAACCAGAACAAACACAGGATCTAACCAACAGGTTTGCGGAAAAGGCAAAATCATGAGCCAGATGCGGGCATATCCCAGTCGTAACACAGGTCTATCCGGTGTTATCCTCTAAAATATTAATTGAAACCAGGTTTATTTGTCTGTTTCTGTGTGGTACCGCATTACTACGTGACCCAAACCCGAAGAAACCCCGGCATCTGGCTTTTCGAAAAAGGCGAAAGTATAAGCCAGATGCGGGCATATCCCAGACCTAACGGGTGTTATCCTATAAAATATTGATTGAAACCAGGTTGATTTGTCTGGATCAGTGTGGCACCACACTACTACGTGATTGAAGCCAGAAAACACACGGGATCTGGCCAACAAGTTTGCGAAAAAGGCAAAATCATGAGTCAGGTGCTGGCATATCCCAGACGTAAACCAGAGCTAACCAAGACCTAACTGGTGATATCCTCTAAAATACTGACCGAATCCAGGTTTAATTGATTGTCGCAGTGTGGAACCACATTACTACGTGATACACACCAGGAAAAGCCTGGATCTTGCCAACAAGTATGCGAAGAAGGCAAAATCGTGAGACAGATGCGGGCATAACCCAGACCTAACCCAGACCTAACCGGTGTCATCCTATAAAATATTAATTGAAACCAGGTTCATTTGTCTGTTTCTGTGTGGTACCACATTACTACGCGATTCAAACCAGAAAAAACGCGGGATCTGACCAACAAGTATGCGGAAAAGGCAAAATCATGAGCCAGATGCGGGCATAACCCAGACCTTACCCAGAGCTAACCGGTGTTATCCTATAAAACATTGATCCAAACCAGGTTTAATTGACTTCTTCAGTGTGGTTCCACATTACTACGTGATTCAAACACGAAAAAACCCAGGATCAGGCCAACAAGTATGCGAAAAATGCAAAATCATGAGCCAGATGCGGGCATTACCCAGACCTAACCCAGACATAACCGGTGTTATCCTATAAAATATTGATCGAAACCAGGTTTAATTGACTTCTTCAGCGTGGTACCACATGATTACGTGATTCAAACCCGATGAAACCCAGGATCTGGCCAACAAGTTTGCGAAAAAGGCAAAATCATGAGCCAGATGCGGGCATATCCCATACGTAACACAGACCTAACAGGTGTTATCCTATAAAATATTGATTGAAACCAGGTTTATTTGTCTGTTTCTGTGTGGTACCACATTCCTACGTTATTCAAACCAGAAAAAACCCGGGATCTGACCAATAAGTATGCGAAAAAGGCAAAATCATGAGCCAGATGCGGGCATAAACCAGATCTAACCCAGACCTAACCGGTGTTATCCTATAAAATATTGATCGAAACCAGGTTTATTTGTCTGTTTCTGTGTGGTACCACATTACTACGCGATTCGAGCCAGATAAAACCCGGGATCTGACCAACAAGTATGCGGAAAAGGCAAATTCATGAGCCAGATGCGGGCATAACCCAGACCTAGCCGGTGTTATCCTATAAAATATTGATCGAAACCGGGTTTTATTGACTTCTTCAGTGTGGTACCACATTACTACGTGATTCAAACACGAAAAAACCCAGGATCAGGCCAACAAGTAAGCGAAAAATGCAAAATCATGAGCCAGATGCGGGCATAACCCATATCTAA
This sequence comes from Colletes latitarsis, assembly GCF_051014445.1. Lineage (NCBI taxonomy): Eukaryota > Metazoa > Arthropoda > Insecta > Hymenoptera > Colletidae > Colletes > Colletes latitarsis. Next base: position 8,065,212 of record NC_135141.1, on the reverse strand, counting down.
CCCAGACCTAACCGGTGTTATCCTATAAAATATTGATTGAAATCAAGTTTATTTGTCTGTTTCAGGGTGGTACCACATTACTACGTGATTGAAACCAGCACGAACACGGGATCTGGCCAAAAAGTCTGCGGACAAGGCATAATCAAGAGTCAGATGCGGGCATATCCCAGACGTAACACAGACCTAACCGTTGTTATCCTAAAAAATATTATTTGAAACCTGGTTTATTTGTCTGTTTCTGTGTGGTGCCACATTACTACGCGATTCAAACCAGAAAAAACCCGTGATCTGACCAAGTATGCGAAAAAGGCAAAATAATGAGCCAGATGCGGGCATAACTCAGACCTAACACAGACCTAACCGGTGTTATCCTATAAAATATTAATTGAAACCTGGTTTATTTATCTGTTTCTGTGTGGTACCACATTACTACGTGATTGAAACCAGAACAAACACAGGATCTAACCAACAGGTTTGCGGAAAAGGCAAAATCATGAGCCAGATGCGGGCATATCCCAGTCGTAACACAGGTCTATCCGGTGTTATCCTCTAAAATATTAATTGAAACCAGGTTTATTTGTCTGTTTCTGTGTGGTACCGCATTACTACGTGACCCAAACCCGAAGAAACCCCGGCATCTGGCTTTTCGAAAAAGGCGAAAGTATAAGCCAGATGCGGGCATATCCCAGACCTAACGGGTGTTATCCTATAAAATATTGATTGAAACCAGGTTGATTTGTCTGGATCAGTGTGGCACCACACTACTACGTGATTGAAGCCAGAAAACACACGGGATCTGGCCAACAAGTTTGCGAAAAAGGCAAAATCATGAGTCAGGTGCTGGCATATCCCAGACGTAAACCAGAGCTAACCAAGACCTAACTGGTGATATCCTCTAAAATACTGACCGAATCCAGGTTTAATTGATTGTCGCAGTGTGGAACCACATTACTACGTGATACACACCAGGAAAAGCCTGGATCTTGCCAACAAGTATGCGAAGAAGGCAAAATCGTGAGACAGATGCGGGCATAACCCAGACCTAACCCAGACCTAACCGGTGTCATCCTATAAAATATTAATTGAAACCAGGTTCATTTGTCTGTTTCTGTGTGGTACCACATTACTACGCGATTCAAACCAGAAAAAACGCGGGATCTGACCAACAAGTATGCGGAAAAGGCAAAATCATGAGCCAGATGCGGGCATAACCCAGACCTTACCCAGAGCTAACCGGTGTTATCCTATAAAACATTGATCCAAACCAGGTTTAATTGACTTCTTCAGTGTGGTTCCACATTACTACGTGATTCAAACACGAAAAAACCCAGGATCAGGCCAACAAGTATGCGAAAAATGCAAAATCATGAGCCAGATGCGGGCATTACCCAGACCTAACCCAGATCTAACCGGTGTTATCCTATAAAATATTGATCGAAACCAGGTTTAATTGACTTCTTCAGTGTGGTACCACATGATTACGTGATTCAAACCCGATGAAACCCAGGATCTGGCCAACAAGTTTGCGAAAAAGGCAAAATCATGAGCCAGATGCGGGCATAACCCAGATCTAACCCAGACCTATCCGGTGTTATCCTATAAAATATTGATTGAAACCAGCTTTATTTGTCTGTTTGAGGGTGGTACCACATTACTACGTTATTCAAACCAGAAAAAACCCGGGATCTGACCAACAAGTATGCGGTAAAAGCAAAATCATGAGCCAGATGTGGCCATAACCCTGATCTAACCCAGACCTAACCGGTGTTATCCTATAAAATATTGATCGCAACCAGGTTTAATTGACTTCTTGAGTGTGGTACCACATGACTACGTGATTCAAACCCGAAGAAACCCAGGATCTGGCCAACAAGTTTGCGAAAAAGGCAAAATCATGAGCCAGATGCGGGCATAACCCAGATCTAACCCAGACCTAACCGGTGTTATCCTATAAAATATTGATTGAAACCAGGTTTATTTGGCTGTTTCAGTGTGGTACGAGATTACTACGTGATTGAAACCAGAAAACACACGGGATCTGGCCAACAAGTATGCGGACAAGGCAAAATCATGAGCCAGATGCGGGCATATCCCAGACGTAACACAGAACTAACAGGTGTTATCCTATAAAATATTGATCGAGACCAGGTTTAATTGACTTCTTCAGTGTGGTACCACATGATTGCGTGATTCTAACCCGAAAAAAAACAGGATCTGGCCAACAAGTATGCGAAAAATGCAAAATCATGAGCCAGATGCGGGTATAACCCAGATCTAACCCAGACCTAACCGGTGTTATCCTATAAAATATTGATTGATACCAGGTTTATTTGTCTGTGTCAGTGTGGTACGACATTACTACGTGATTGAAACCAGAAAACACACGGGATCTGGCCAACAAGTATGCGGACAAGGCAAAATCATGAGCCAGATGCGGGCATATCCCAGACGTAACACAGAACTAACAGGTGTTATCCTATAAACTATTGATCGAGACCAGGTTTAATTGACTTCTTCAGTGTGGTACCACATGATTGCGTGATTCTAACCCGAAAAAAAACAGGATCTGGCCAACAAGTATGCGAAAAATGCAAAATCATGAGCCAGATGCGGGTATAACCCAGATCTAACCCAGACCTAACCGGTGTTATCATATAAAATATTGATTGAAACCAGGTTTATTTGTCTGTTTCAGTGTGGTACCACATTACTATGTGATTGAAACCAGAAAACACACGGGATCGGGCCAACAAGTTTGCGAAAAAGGCAAAACCATGAGCCAGATGCGGGCATAACCCAGATCTAACCCAGACCTAACCGGTGTTATCCTATAAAATATTGATTGAAACCAGGTTTAGTTGACTTCTTCAATGTGGTACCACATTACTACGTGATTGAAACCAGAAAACACAAGGGATCTGGCCAACAAGTATGCGGACAATGCAAAATCATGAGCCAGATGCGGGCATGACCCAGACCTAACCCAGACCTAACCGGTGTTATCCTATAAAATATTGATTGAAACCAGGGTTATTTGTCTGTCTCTGTGTGGTACCACATTACTACGTTATTCAAACCAGAAAAAACCCGGGATCTGACCAATAAGTATGCGGAAAAAGCAAAATCATGAGCCAGATGCGGGCATAACCCAGACTTAACCCAGACCTAACCGGTGTTATCCTATAAAATATTGATTGAAACCAGGTTTAATTGACTTCTTCAGTGTGATACCACATTACTACGTGATTCAAACACGAAAAAACCCAGGATCAGGCCAACAAGTATGCGAAAAATGCAAAATCGTGGGCCAGATGCGGGCATAACCCAGATCTAACCCAGACCTAACCGGTGTTATCCTATAAAATATTGATCGAAGCCAGGTTTAATTGACTTCTTCAGTGTGGTACCACATGACTACGTGATTCAAGCCCGAAGGAACCCAGGATCTGGACAACAAGTTTGCGAAAAATGCAAAAACATGAGCCAGATGCGGGCATGACCCAGACCTAACCCAGACCTAACCTGTGTTATCCCATAAAATATTGATTGAAACCAGGTTTGTTTGTCTGTTTCAGTGTGGTACCACATTACTGCGTGACTGAAACCAGAAAACACACAGGATCTGGCCAACAAGTATGCGGACAAGGCAAAATCATGAGCCAGGTGCGGGCATATCCCTGACGTAACACAGACCTAACAGGTGTTATCCTATAAAATATTGATCGAAACCAGGTTTAATTGACTTCTTCAGTGTGTTACCACATGAATACGTGATTCAAACCCGAAGAAACCCAGGATCTGGCCAACAAGTTTGCGAAAAAGGGAAAATCATGAGCCAGATGCGGGCATAACCCAGATCTAACCCAGACCTAACCGGTGTTATCATATAAAATATTGATTGAAACCAGGTTTATTTGTCTGTTTCAGTGTGGTACCACATTACTACGTGATTGAAACCAGAAAACACACGGGATCTGGCCAACAAGTATGCGGTAAAAGCAAAATCATGAGCCAGATGCGGGCATAACCCAGACCTAACCCAGACCTAACCGGTGTTATCCTATAAAATATTGATTGAAACCAGGTTTATTTGTCTGTTCCAGTGTGGTACCACATTACTACGTGATTGAAACCAGGACAAACACGGGATCTGACCAACAAGTATGCGGAAAAGCAAAATCATGAGCCAGATGCGGGCATGTCCCAGTCGTAACACAGACCTATCCGGTGTTATCCTCTAAAATATACATCGAAACCTGGTTTAATTGACTGTTTCAATGTGGCACCACATTACTACGTGACTCAAACCCGAAGAAACCCCGGGATCTGGCCAACAAGTTTTCGAAAAAGGCGAAGGTATAAGCCAGATGCGGGCATATCCCAGACCTAACCGGTGTCACCCCATAAAATATTGATTGAAACCAGGTTTATTTGGCTGTTTCTGTGTGGTACCACATTACTACGTTATTCAAACCAGAAAAAACCCGGGATCTGACCAACAAGTATGCGGTAAAAGCAAAATCATGAGCCAGATGCGGGCATAACCCAGACCTAACCCAGACCTAACCGGTGTTATCCTATAAAATATTAATTGAAACCAGGTTTATTTGTCTGTTTCTGTGTGGTACCGCATTACTACGTGACCCAAACCCGAAGAAACCCCGGCATCTGGCCAACAAGTTTTCGAAAAAGGCGAAAGTATAAGCCAGATGCGGGCATATCCCAGACCTAACCGGTGTTATCCTATAAAATATTGATTGAAACCAGGTTTATTTGTCTGGATCAGTGTGGCACCACATTACTACGTGATTGAAGCCAGAAAACACACGGGATCTGGCCAACAAGTTTGCGAAAAAGGCAAAATCATGAGCCAGGTGCTGGCATATCCCAGACGTAAACCAGAGCTAACCAAGACCTAATTGGTGTTATCCTCTAAAATACTGACCGAATCCAGGTTTAATTGATTGTCACTGTGTGGAACCACATTACTACGTGATACACACCTGGAAAAGCCAGGATCTGGCCAACAAGTATGCGAAGAAGGCAAAGTCGTGAGCCAGATGCGGGCAAAACCCAGACCTAGCCCAGACCTAACCGGTGTCATCCTATGAAATATTAATTGAAACCAGGTTTATTTGTCTGTTTCTGTGTGGTACCACATAACTACGCGATTCAAACCAGAAAAAACGCGGGATCTGACCAAGAAGTATGCGGAAAAGGCAAAATCATGAGCCAGATGCGGGCATAACCCAGACCTAACCCAGACCTAACCGGTATTATCCTATAAAACATTGATCCAAACCAGGTTTAATTTACTTCTTCAGTGTGGTACCACATTACTACGTGATTCAAACACCAAAAAACCCAGGATCCGGCCAACAAGTATGCGAAAAATGCAAAATCATGAGCCAGATGCGGGCATTACCCAGACCTAACCAAGACCTAACCGGTGTTATCCTATAAAATATTGATCGAAAACAGGTTTGATTGACTTCATCAGTGTGGTACCACATGATTACGTGATTCAAACCCGATGAAACCCAGGATCTGTCCAACAAGTTTGCGAAAAAGGCAAAATCATGAGCCAGATGCGGGCATAACCCAGATCTAACCCAGACCTAACCGGCGTTATCCTATAAAATATTGATTGAAACTAGATTTATTTGTCTGTTTGAGGGTGGTACCACATTACTACGTGATTGAAACCAGAACAAACACGGGATCTGGCCAAAAAGTCTGCGGATAAGGCAAAATCATGAGCCAGATGCGAGCATATCCCAGTCGTAACACCGACCTATCCGGTGTTATCCTCTTTTATATGCATCGAAACCTGGTTTAATTGACTGTTTCAATGTGGTACCACATTACTACGTGACCCAAACCCGATGAAACCCCGGGATCTGGCCAACAAGTTTTCGAAAAAGGCGAAAGTATAAGCCAGATGCGGGCATATCCCAGACCTAACCGGTGTTATCCTATAAAATATTGATTGAAACCATGTTTCTTTGTCTGTTTCTGTGTGGTACCACATTACTACGTTATTCAAACCAGAAAAAACCCGGGATCTGGCCAACAAGTATGCGAAGAAGGCAAAATCGTGAGCCAGATGCGGGCATAACCCAGACCTAACCCAGACCTAACCGGTGTCATCCTATAAAATATTAATTGAAACCAGGTTCATTTGTCTGTTTCTGTGTGGTACCACATTACTACGCGATTCAAACCAGAAAAAACGCGGGATCTGATCAACAAGTATGCGGAAAAGGCAAAATCATGAGCCAGATGCGGGCATAACCCAGACCTTACCCAGACCTAACCGGTGTTATCCTATAAAACATTGATCCAAACCAGGTTTAATTGACTTCTTCAGTGTGGTACCACATTACTACGTGATTCAAACACGAAAAAACCCAGGATCAGGCCAACAAGTATGCGAAAAATGCAAAATCATGAGCCACATGCGGGCATTACCCAGACCTAACCCAGACCTAACCGGTGTTATCCTATAAAATATTGATCGAAACCAGGTTTAATTGACTTCTTCAGTGTGGTACCACATGATTACTTGATTCAAACCCGATGAAACCCAGGATCTGGCCAACATGATTGCGTAAATACAAAATCATGAGCCAGATGCGGGCATAACCCAGATCTAACCCAGACCTATCCGGTGTTATCCTATAAAATATTGATTGAAACCAGATTTATTTGTCTGTTTGAGGGTGGTACCACATTACTACGTGATTGAAACCAGAACAAACACGGGATCTGGCCAAAAAGTCTGTGGACAAGGCAAAAACAAGAGCCAGATGCGGGCATATCCCAGACGTAACACAGACCTAACCGGTGTTATCCTATAAAATATCATTTGAAACCTCGTTTATTTGTCTGTTTCTGTGTGGTACCACATTCCAACGCGATTCAAACCAGAAAAAACCCATGATCTGACCAACAAGTATGCGGAAAAGGCAAAATCATGAGCCAGATGCGGGCATATCCCAGTCGTAACACAGACCTATCCGGTATTATCCTCTAACATATGCATCGAAACCTGGTTTAATTGACTGCTTCAGTGTGGTACCACATTACTACGTGATTCAAACACGAAAAAACCCAGGATCAGGCCAACAAGTATGCGAAAAATGCAAAATCGTGGGCCAGATGCGGGCATAACCCAGATCTAACCCAGACCTAACCGGTGTTATCCTATAAAATATTGATCGAAGCCAGGTTTAATTGACTTCTTCTGTGTGGTACCACATGACTACGTGATTCAAGCCCGAAGAAACACAGGATCTGGACAACAAGTTTGCGAAAAATGCAAAAACATGAGCCAGATGCGGGCATGACCCAGACCTAACCCAGACCTAACCTGTGTTATCCCATAAAATATTGATTGAAACCAGGTTTATTTGTCTGTTTCAGTGTGGTACCACATTACTGCGTGACTGAAACCAGAAAACACACGGGATCTGGCCAACAAGTATGCGGACAAGGCAAAATCATGAGCCAGGTGCGGGCATATCCCTGACGTAACACAGACCTAACAGGTGTTATCCTATAAAATATTGATCGAAACCAGGTTTAATTGACTTCTTCAGTGTGTTACCACATGATTACGTGATTCAAACCCGAAGAAACCCAGGATCTGGCCAACAAGTTTGCGAAAAAGGGAAAATCATGAGCCAGATGCGGGCATAACCCAGATCTAACCCAGACCTAACCGGTGTTATCATATAAAATATTGATTGAAACCAGGTTTATTTGTCTGTTTCAGTGTGGTACCACATTACTACGTGATTGAAACCAGAAAACACACGGGATCTGGCCAACAAGTTTGCGAAAAAGGCAAAATCATGAGCCAGGTGCTGGCATATCCCAGACGTAAACCAGAGCTAACCAAGACCTAATTGGTGTTATCCTCTAAAATACTGACCGAATCCAGGTTTAATTGATTGTCACTGTGTGGAACCACATTACTACGTGATACACACCTGGAAAAGCCAGGATCTGGCCAACAAGTATGCGAAGAAGGCAAAATCGTGAGCCAGATGCGGGCAAAACCCAGACCTAGCCCAGACCTAACCGGTGTCATCCTATGAAATATTAATTGAAACCAGGTTTATTTGTCTGTTTCTGTGTGGTACCACATAACTACGCGATTCAAACCAGAAAAAACGCGGGATCTGACCAAGAAGTATGCGGAAAAGGCAAAATCATGAGCCAGATGCGGGCATAACCCAGACCTAACCCAGACCTAACCGGTATTATCCTATAAAACATTGATCCAAACCAGGTTTAATTTACTTCTTCAGTGTGGTACCACATTACTACGTGATTCAAACACCAAAAAACCCAGGATCCGGCCAACAAGTATGCGAAAAATGCAAAATCATGAGCCAGATGCGGGCATTACCCAGACCTGACCCAGACCTAACCGGTGTTATCCTATAAAATATTGATCGAAACCAGGTTTGATTGACTTCTTCAGTGTGGTACCACATGATTACGTGATTCAAACCCGATGAAACCCAGGATCTGGCCAACAAGTATGCGAAGAAGGCAAAATCGTGAGCCAGATGCGGGCAAAACCCAGACCTAGCCCAGACCTAACCGGTGTCATCCTATGAAATATTAATTGAAACCAGGTTTATTTGTCTGTTTCTGTGTGGTACCACATTACTACGTGATTGAAACCAGAACAAACACGGGATCTGGCCAAAAAGTCTGCGGATAAGGCAAAATCATGAGCCAGATGCGAGCATATCCCAGTCGTAACACCGAGCTATCCGGTGTTATCCTCTTTTATATGCATCGAAACCTGGTTTAATTGACTGTTTCAATGTGGTACCACATTACTACGTGACCCAAACCCGATGAAACCCCGGGATCTGGCCAACAAGTTTTCGAAAAAGGCGAAAGTATAAGCCAGATGCGGGCATATCCCAGACCTAACCGGTGTTATCCTATAAAATATTGATTGAAACCATGTTTCTTTGTCTGTTTCTGTGTGGTACCACATTACTACGTTATTCAAACCAGAAAAAACCCGGGATCTGACCAACAAGTATGCGGTAAAAGCAAAATCATGAGCCAGATGTGGGCATAACCCAGATCTAACCCAGACCTAACCGGTGTTATCCTATAAAATATTGATCGAAACCACGTTTATTTGGCTGTTTCTGTGTGGTACCACATTACTACGTTATTCAAACCAGAAAAAACCCGGGATCTGACCAACAAGTATGCGGTAAAAGCAAAATCATGAGCCAGATATGGGCATAACCCAGATCTAACCCAGACCTAACAGGTGTTATCCTATAAAATATTGATTGAAACCAGGTTTATTTGTCTGTTTCAGGGTGGTACCACATTACTACGTGATTGAAACCAGAACAAACACGGGATCTGGCCAAAAAGTCTGCGGACAAGGCAAAATCATGAACCAGATGCGGGCATATCCCAGTCGTAACACAGACCTATCCGGTGTTATCCTCTAAAATATACATCGAAACCTGGTTTAATTGACTGTTTCAATGTGGTACCACATTACTACGGTATTCAAACCAGAAAAAGCCGTGATCTGACCAATAAGTATGCGGAAAAAGCAAAATCATGAGCCAGATGCGGGCATAACCCAGACCTAACCCAGACCTAACCGGTGTTATCCTATAAAATATTGATCGAAACCAGGTTTAGTTGACTTCTTCAATGTGGTACCACATTACTACGTGATTGAAACCAGAAAACACAAGGGATCTGGCCAACAAGTATGCGGACAATGCAAAATCATGAGCCAGATGCGGGCATGACCCAGACCTAACCCAGACCTAACCGGTGTTATCCTACAAAATATTGATCGAAACCAGGTTTAATTGACTTCTTCAGTGTGGTACCACATTACTACGTGATTCAAACACGAAAAAACCCAGGATCAGGCCAACAAGTATGCGAAAAATGCAAAATCATGAGCCAGATGCGGGCATAACCCAGATCTAACCCAGACCTAACCGGTGTTATCCTATAAAATATTGATCGAAACCAGGTTTAATTGACTTCCTGAGTGTGGCACCACAAGACTACGTGATTCAAACCCGAAGAAACCCAGGATCTGGCCAACAAGTTTGCGAAAAAGGCAAAATCGTGAGCCAGATGCGGGCATAAACCAGATCTAACCCAGACCTAACCGGTGTTATCCTATAAAATGTTGATTGAAACCAGGTTTATTTGTCTGTTTGAGTGTGGTACCACATTACTACGTGATTGAAACCAGAAAACACACGCGATCTGGCCAACAAGTATGCGGACAAGGCAAAATCATGAACCAGATGCGGGCATATCCCAGACGTAACACAGACCTAACAGGTGTTATCCTATAAAATATTGATCGAAACCAGGTTTAATTGACTGTTTCAATGTGGTACCACATTACTACGTGACCCAAACCCGAAGAAACCCCGGGATCTGGCCAACAAGTTTTCGAAAAGGGCGAAAGTATAAGCCAGATGCGGGCATATCCCAGACCTAACCGGTGTTATCCCATAAAATATTGATTGAAACCAGGTTTATTTGTCTGTTTCTGCGTGGTACCACATTACTACGTTATTCAAACCAGAAAAAAACCGGGATCTGACCAACAAGTATGCGGTAAAAGCAAAATCATGAGCCAGATGCGGGCATAACCCAGACCTAACCCAGACCTAACCGGTGTTATCCTATAAAATATTAATTGAAACCTGGTTTAATTGACTGTTTCAATGTGGTACCACATTACTACGTGACCCAAACCCGATGAAACCCCGGGATCTGGCCAACAAGTTTTCGAAAAAGGCGAAAGTATAAGCCAGATGCGGGCATATCCCAGACCTAACCGGTGTTATCCTATAAAATATTGATTGAAACCATGTTTCTTTGTCTGTTTCTGTGTGGTACCACATTACTACGTTATTCAAACCAGAAAAAACCCCGGATCTGACCAACAAGTATGCGGTAAAAGCAAAATCATGAGCCAGATGTGGGCATAACCCAGATCTAACCCAGACCTAACCGGTGTTATCCTATAAAATATTGATCGAAACCACGTTTATTTGTCTGTTTCTGTGTGGTACCACATTACTACGTTATTCAAACCAGAAAAAACCCGGGATCTGACCAACAAGTATGCGGTAAAAGCAAAATCATGAGCCAGATGTGGGCATAACCCAGATCTAACCCAGACCTAACAGGTGTTATCCTATAAAATATTGATTGAAACCAGGTTTATTTGTCTGTTTCAGGGTGGTACCACATTACTACGTGATTGAAACCAGAACAAACACGGGATCTGGCCAAAAAGTCTGCGGACAAGGCAAAATCATGAACCAGATGCGGGCATATCCCAGTCGTAACACAGACCTATCCGGTGTTATCCTCTAAAATATACATCGAAACCTGGTTTAATTGACTGTTTCAATGTGGTACCACATTACTACGTTATTCAAACCAGAAAAAGCCGTGATCTGACCAATAAGTATGCGGAAAAAGCAAAATCATGAGCCAGATGCGGGCATAACCCAGATCTAACCCAGACCTAACCGGTGTTATCCTATAAAATATTGATCGAAACCAGGTTTAATTGACTTCCTGAGTGTGGCACCACATGACTACGTGTTTCAAACCCGAAGAAACCCAGGATCTGGCCAACAAGTTTGCGAAAAAGGCAAAATCATGAGCCAGATGCGGGCATGACCCAGACCTAACCGGTGTTATCCTATAAAATATTGATTGAAACCAGGTTTATTTGTCTGTTTGAGTGTGGTACCACATTACTACGTGATTGAAACCAGAAAACACACGCGATCTGGCCAACAAGTATGCGGACAAGGCAAAATCGTGAACCAGATGCGGGCATATCCCAGAAGTAACACAGACCTAACAGGTGTTATCCTATAAAATATTGATCGAAACCAGGTTTAATTGACTGTTTCAATGTGGTACCACATTACTACGTGACCCAAACCCGAAGAAACCCCGGGATCTGGCCAACAAGTTTTCGAAAAGGGCGAAAGTATAAGCCAGATGCGGGCATATCCCAGGCCTAACCGGTGTTATCCCATAAAATATTGATTGAAACCAGGTTTATTTGTCTGTTTCTGCGTGGTACCACATTACTACGTTATTCAAACCAGAAAAAAACCGGGATCTGACCAACAAGTATGCGGTAAAAACAAAATCATGAGCCAGATGCGGGCATAACCCAGACCTAACCCACACCTAACCGGTGTTATCCTATAAAATATTAATTGAAACCTGGTTTATTTGTCTGTTTCTGTGTGGTACCGCATTACTACGTGACCCAAACCCGAAGAAACCCCGGCATCTGACCAACAAGTATGCGGAAAAGGTAAAATCATGAGCCAGATGCGGGCATAACCCAGACCTAACCCAGACCTAACCGGTGTTATCCTATAAAATATTGATCGTAACCAGGTTTAATTGACTTCTTGAGTGTGGTACCACATGACTACGTGATTCAAACCCGAAGAAACCCAGGATCTGGCCAACAAGTTTGCGAAAAAGGCAAAATCATGAGCCAGATGCGGGCATGACCCAGACCTAACCGGTGTTATCCTATAAAATATTGATTGAAACCAGGTTTGTTTGGCTGTTTCAGTGTGGTACGACATTACTACGTGATGGAAACCAGAAAACACAAGGGATCTGGCCAACAAGTATGCGGACAATGCAAAATCATGAGCCAGATGCGGGCATGACCCAGACCTAACCCAGACCTAACCGGTGTTATCCTATAAAATATTGATCGAAACCAGGTTTAATTGACTTCCTGAGTGTGGCACCACATGACTACGTGATTCAAACCCGAAGAAACCCAGGATCTGGCCAACAAGTTTGCGAAAAAGGCAAAATCATGAGCCAGATGCGGGCATAACCCAGATCTAACCCAGACCTAACCGGTGTTATCCTATAAAATATCGATTGAAACCAGGTTTAGTTGACTTCTTCAATGTGGTGTCACATTACTACGTGATTGAAACCAGAAAACACAAGGGATCTGGCCAACAAGTATGCGGACAATGCAAAATCATGAGCCAGATGCGGGCATGACCCAGACCTAACCGGTGTTATCCTATAAAATATTGATTGAAACCAGGTTTATTTGTCTGTTTCTGTGCGGTACCACATTACTACGTTATTCAAACCAGAAAAAGCCGGGATCTGACCAATAAGTATGCGGAAAAAGCAAAATCATGAGCCAGATGCGGGCATAACCCAGACCTAACCCAGACCTAACCGGTGTTATCCTATAAAATATTGATTGAAACCACGTTCATTTGTCTGTTTCTGTGTGGTACCACATTACTACGTTATTCAAACCAGAAAAAACCCGGGATCTGACCAACAAGTATGCGGTAAAAGCAAAATCATGAGCCAGATGTGGCCATAACCCTGATCTAACCCAGACCTAACCGGTGTTATCCTATAAAATATTGATCGTAACCAGGTTTAATTGACTTCTTGAGTGTGGTACCACATGACTACGTGATTCAAACCCGAAGAAACCCAGGATCTGGCCAACACGTTTGCGAAAAAGGCAAAATCATGAGCCAGATGCGGGCATGACCCAGACCTAACCGGGGTTATCCTGTCAAATATTGATTGAAACCAGGTTTATTTGTCTGTTTGAGTGTGGTACCACATTACTATGTGATTGAAACCAGAAAACACACGGGATCTGGCCAACAACTATGCGAACAAGGCAAAATCATGAGCCAGATGCGGGCATATCCCAGACGTAACACAGACCTAACCGGTGTTATCCTATAAAATATCATTTGAAACCTGGTTTAATTGACTTCTTCAGTGTGGTACCACATGATTACGTGATTCAAACCCGAAGAAACCCCGGATCTGGCCAACAAGTTTGCGAAAAAGGCAAAATCATGAGCCAGATGCGGGCATAACCCAGATCTAACCCAGACCTAACCGGTGTTATCCTATAAAATATTGATTGAAACCAGGTTTATTTGTCTGGATCAGTGTGGCACCACACTACTACGTGATTGAAGCCAGAAAACACCCGGGATCTGGCCAACAAGTTTGCGAAAAAGGCAAAATCATGAGTCAGGTGCTGGCATATCCCAGACCTAACCGGGGTTATCCTGTCAAATATTGATTGAAACCAGGTTTATTTGTCTGTTTGAGTGTGGTACCACATTACTACGTGATTGAAACCAGAAAACACACGGGATCTGGCCAACAAGTATGCGGTAAAAGCAAAATCATGAGCCAGATGTGGCCATAACCCAGATCTAACCCAGACCTAACCGGTGTTATCCTATAAAATATTGATTGAAACCAGGTTTATTTGTCTGGATCAGTGTGGCACCACACTACTACGTGATTGAAGCCAGAAAACACACGGGATCTGGCCAACAAGTTTGCGAAAAAGGCAAAATCATGAGTCAGGTGCTGGCATATCCCAGACGTAAACCAGAGCTAACCAAGACCTAACTGGTGTTATCCTCTAAAATACTGACCGAATCCAGGTTTAATTGATTGTCACAGTGTGGAACCACATTACTACGTGATACACACCAGGAAATGCCAGGATCTGGCCAACAAGTATGCGAAGAAGGCAAAATCGTGAGCCAGATGCGGGCATAACCCAGACCTAACCCAGACCTAACCGGTGTCATCCTATAAAATATTAATTGAAACCAGGTTCATTTGTCTGTTTCTGTGTGGTACCACATTACTACGCGATTCAAACCAGAAAAAACGCGGGATCTGACCAACAAGTATGCGGAAAAGGCAAAATCATGAGCCAGATTCGGGCATAACCCAGACCTAACCCAGACCTAACCGGTGTTATCCTATAAAACATTGATCCAAACCAGGTTTAATTGACTTCTTCAGTGTGGTACCACATTACTACGTGATTCAAACACGAAAAAACCCAGGATCTGGCCAACAAGTATGCGAAAAATGCAAAATCATGAGCCAGATGCGGGCATTACCCAGACCTAACCCAGACCTAACCGGTGTTATCCTATAAAATATTGATCGAAACCAGGTTTAATTGACTTCTTCAGTGTGGTACCACATGATTACTTGATTCAAACCCGATGAAACCCAGGATCTGGCCAACATGATTGCGAAAAAGGCAAAATCATGAGCCAGATGCGGGCATAACCCAGATCTAACCCAGACCTATCCGGTGTTATCCTATAAAATATTGATTGAAACCATATTTATTTGTCTGTTTGAGGGTGGTACCACATTACTACGTGATTGAAACCAGAACAAACACGGGATCTGGCCAAAAAGTATGCGGAAAGGCAAAATCATGTGCCAGATGCGGGCATATCCCAGTCGTAACACAGACCTATCCGGTGTTATCCTCTAAAATATGCATCGAAACCTGGTTTAATTGACTGTTTCAATGTGGTACCACATTACTACGTGACCCAAACCCGATGAAAGCCCGGGATCTGGCCAACAAGTCTTCGAAAAAGGCGAAAGTATAAGCCAGATGCGGGCATATCCCAGACCTAACCGGTGTTATCCTATAAAATATTGATTGAAACCACGTTCATTTGTCTGTTTCTGTGTGGTACCACATTACTACGTGAATCAAACACGAAAAAACCCAGGATCAGGCCAACAGGTATGCGAAAAATGCAAAATCATGAGCCAGATGCGGGCATTACCCAGACCTAACCCAGATCTAACCGGTGTTATCCTATAAAATATTGATCGTAACCAGGTTTAATTGACTTCTTGAGTGTGGTACCACATGACTGCGTGATTCAAACCCGAAGAAACCCAGGATCAGGCCAACAAGTATGCGGTAAAAGCAAAATCATGAGCCAGATGCGGGCATAACCCAGACCTAACCGGTGTCATCCTATAAAATATTAATTGAAACCAGGTTTATGTGGCTGTTTCTGTGTGGTACCGCATTACTACGTGACCCAAACCCGAAGAAACCCCGGCATCTGGCCAACAAGTTTTCGAAAAAGGCGAAAGTATAAGCCAGATGCGGGCATATACCAGACCTAACCGGTGTAATCCTATAAAATATTGATTTGAACCAGCTCTATTTGTCTGGATCAGTGTGGCACCACATTACTACGTGATTGAAGCCAGAAAACTCACGGGATCCGGCCAACAAGTTTGCGAAAAAGGCAAAATCATGAGCCAGGTGCTGGCATATCCCAGACCTAACCGGTGTTATCCTATAAAATATTGATTGAAACCACGTTCATTTGTCTGTTTCTATGTGGTACCACATTACTACGTTATTCAAACCAGAAAAAACCCGGAATCTGACCAACAAGTATGCGGTAAAAGCAAAATCATGAGCCAGATGTGGCCATAACCCAGATCTAACCCAGACCTAACCGGTGTTATCCTATAAAATATTGATCGTAACCAGGTTTAATTGACTTCTTGAGTGTGGTACCACATGACTACGTGATTCAAACCCGAAGAAACCCAGGATCTGGCCAACAAGTTTGCGAAAAAGGCAAAATCATGAGCCGGATGCGGGCATGACCCAGACCTAACCGGGGTTATCCTGTCAAATATTGGTTGAAACCAGGTTTATTTGTCTGTTTGAGTGTGGTACCACATTACTACGTGATTGAAACCTGAAAACACACGGGATCTGGCCAACAACTATGCGAACAAGGCAAAATCATGAGCCAGATGCGGGCATATCCCAGACGTTACACAGACCTAACCGGTGTTATCCTATAAAATATCATTTGAAACCTGGTTTAATTGACTTCTTCAGTGTGGTACCACATGATTACGTGACTCAAACCCGAAGAAACCTCGGATCTGGCCAACAAGTTTGCGAAAAAGGCAAAATCATGAGCCAGATGCGGGCATAACCCAGATCTAACCCAGACCTAACCGGTGTTATCCTATAAAATATTGATTGAAACCAGGTTTATTTGTCTGGATCAGTGTGACACCACACTACTACGTGATTGAAGCCAGAAAACACACGGGATCTGGCCAACAAGTTTGCGAAAAAGGCAAAATCATGAGTCAGGTGCTGGCATATCCCAGACGTAAACCAGAGCTAACCAAGACCTAACTGGTGTTATCCTCTAAAATACTGACCGAATCCAGGTTTAATTGATTGTCACAGTGTGGAACCACATTACTACGTGATACACACCAGGAAATGCCAGGATCTGGCCAACAAGTATGCGGAAAAGGCAAAATCATGAGCCAGATGCGGGCATAACCCAGACCTAACCCAGACCTAACCCAGACCTAACCGGTGTTATCCTATAAAACATTGATCCAAACCAGGTTTAATTGACTTCTTCAGTGTGGTACCACATTACTACGTGAATCAAACACGAAAAAACCCAGGATCAGGCCAACAAGTATGCGAAAAATGCAAAATCATGAGCCAGATGCGGGCATTACCCAGACCTAACCCAGACCTAACCGGTGTTATCCTATAAAATATTGATCGAAACCAGGATTAATAGACTTCTTCAGTGTGGTACCACATGATTACTTGATTCAAACCCGATGAAACCCAGGATCTGGCCAACATGATTGCGAAAAAGGCAAAATCATGAGCCAGATGCGGGCATAACCCAGATCTAACCCAGACCTATCCGGTGTTATCCTCTAAAATATGCATCGAAACCTGGTTTAATTGACTGTTTCAATGTGGTACCACATTGCTACGTGACCCAAACCCGATGAAAGCCCGGGATCTGGCCAACAAGTTTTCGAAAAAGGCGAAAGTATAAGCCAGATGCGGGCATATCCCAGACCTAACCGGTGTTATCCTATAAAATATTGATTGACACCACGTTCATTTGTCTGTTTCTGTGTGGTACCACATTACTACGTTATTCAAACCAGAAAAAACCCGGGATCTGACCAACAAGTATGCGGTAAAAGCAAAATCATGAGCCAGATGTGGCCATAACCCAGATCTAACCCAGACCTAACCGGTGTTATCCTATAAAATATCATTTGAAACCTGGTTTAATTGACTTCTTCAGTGTGGTACCACATGATTACGTGATTCAAACCCGAAGAAACCCCGGATCTGTCCAACAAGTTTGCGAAAAAGGCAAAATCATGTGCCAGATGCGGGCATAACCCAGATCTAACCCAGACCTAACCGGTGTTATCCTCTAAAATATACATCGAAACCTGGTTTAATTGACTGTTTCAATGTGGTACCACATTACTACGTGACCCAAACCCGAAGAAACCCCGGGATCTGGCCAACAAGTATTCGAAAAAGGCGAAAATATAAGCCAGATGCGGGCATATCCCAGACCTAACCGGTGTTATCCCATAAAATATTTATTGAAACCAGGTTTATTTGTCTGTTTCTGTGTGGTACCACATTACTACGTTATTCAAACCAGAAAAAACCCGGGATCTGACCAACAAGTAAGCGGTAAAAGCAAAATCATGAGCCAGATGCGGGCATAACCCAGACCTAACCCAGACCTAACCGGTGTTATCCTATAAAATATTAATTGAAACCAGGTTTATGTGTCTGTTTCTGTGTGGTACCGCATTACTACGTGACCCAAACCCGAAGAAACCCCGGCATCTGGCCAACATGTTTTCGAAAAAGGCGAAAGTATAAGCCAGATGCGGGCATATCCCAGACCTAACCGGTGTTATCCTATAAAATATTGATTTGAACCAGCTCTATTTGTCTGGATCAGTGTGGCACCACATTACTACGTGATTGAAGCCAGAAAACACACGGGATCTGGCCAACAAGTTTGCGAAAAAGGCAAAATCATGAGCCAGGTGCTGGCATATCCCAGACGTAAACCAGAGCTAACCAAGACCTAACTGGTGTTATCCTCTAAAATACTGACCGAATCCAGGTTTAATTGATTGTCACTGTGTGGAACCACATTACTACGTGATACACACCCGGAAAAGCCAGGATCTGGCCAACAAGTATGCGAAGAAGGCAAAATCGTGAGCCAGATGCGGGCAAAACCCAGACCTAACCCAGACCTAACCGGTGTCATCCTATAAAATATTAATTGAAACCAGGTTTATTTGTCTGTTTCTGTGTGGTACCACATAACTACGTGATTCAAACCAGAAAAAACGCGGGATCTGACCAACAAGTATGCGTAAAAGGCAAAATCATGAGCCAGATGCGGGCATAACTCAGACCTAACCCAGACCTAACCGGTGCTATCCTATAAAATATTGGTCGAAACCAGGTTTGATTGACTTCTTCAGTGTGGTACCACATGATTACGTGATTCAAACCCGATGAAACCCAGGATCTGGCCAACAAGTTTGCGAAAAAGGCAAAATCATGAGCCAGATGCGGGCATAACCCAGATCTAACCCAGACCTATCCGGTGTTATCCTATAAAATATAGATTGAAACCAGATTTATTTGTCTGTTTGAGGGTGGTACCACATTACTACGTGATTGAAACCAGAACAAACACGGGATCTGGCCAAAAAGTCTGCAGATAAGGCAAAATCAAGAGCCAGATGCGGGCATAACCCAGACCTAACCCAGACCTAACCGGTGTCATCCTATAAAATATTAATTGAGACCAGGTTCATTTGTCTGTTTCTGTGTGGTACCACATTACTACGCGATTCAAACCAGAAAAAACGCGGGACCTGATCAACAAGTATGCGAAAAATGCAAAATCATGAGCCAGATGCGGGCATTACCCAGACCTAACCCAGACCTAACCGGTGTTATCCTATAAAATATCATTTGAAACCTGGTTTAATTGACTTCTTCAGTGTGGTACCACATGATTACGTGATTCAAACCCGAAGAAACCCCGGATCTGTCCAACAAGTTTGCGAAATAGGCAAAATCATGAGCCAGATGCGGGCATAACCCAGATCTAACCCAGACCTAACCGGTGTTATCCTATAAAATATTGATTGAAACCAGGTTTATTTGTCTGTTTCAGGGTGGTACCACATTACTACGTGATTGAAACCAGAACAAACACGGGATCTGGCCATAAAGTCTGCGGACAAGGCAAAATCAAGAGCCAGATGCGGGCATATCCAAGACGTACGACAGACCTAACCGGTGTTGTCCTATAAAATATTAACTGAAACCTGGTTTATTTGTCTGTTTCTGTGTGGTACCACATTACTACGTGATTGAAACCAGAACAAACACGGGATCTGACCAACAGGTATGCGGAAAAGGCAAAATCACGAGCCAGATGCGGGCATATCTCAGTCGTAACACAGACCTATCCGGTGTTATCCTCTAAAATATACATCGAAACCTGGTTTAATTGACTGTTTCAATGTGGTACCACATTACTACGTGACCCAAACCCGAAGAAACCCCGGGATCTGGTCAATAAGTTTTCGAAAAAAGCGAAAGTATAAGCCAGATGCGGGCATATCCCAGACCTAACCGGTGTTATCCTATAAAATATTGATTTGAACCAGCTCTATTTGTCTGGATCAGTGTGGCACCACATTACTACGTGATTGAAGCCAGAAAACACACGGGATCTGGCCAACAAGTTTGCGAAAAAGGCAAAATCATGAGCCAGGTGCTGGCATATCCCAGACCTAACCGGTGTTATCCTATAAAATATTGATTGAAACCACGTTCATTTGTCTGTTTCTATGTGGTACCACATTACTACGTTATTCAAACCAGAAAAAACCCGGGATCTGACCAACAAGTATGCGGTAAAAGCAAAATCATGAGCCAGATGTGGCCATAACCCAGATCTAACCCAGACCTAACCGGTGTTATCCTATAAAATATTGATTGAAACCAGGTTTATTTGTCTGGATCAGTGTGGCACCACACTACTACGTGATTGAAGCCAGAAAACACACGGGATCTGGCCAACAAGTTTGCGAAAAAGGCAAAATCATGAGCCAGATGCGGGCATAACCCAGATCTAACCCAGACCTAACCGGTGTTATCATATAAAATATTGATTGAAACCAGGTTTATTTGTCTGTTCCAGTGCGGTACCACATTACTACGTTATTCAAACCAGAAAAAGCCGGGATCTGACCAATAAGTATGCGGAAAAAGCAAAATCATGAGCCAGATGCGGGCATAACCCAGACCTAACCCAGACCTAACTGGTGTTATCCTATAAAATATTGATCGAAACCAGGTTTAATTGACTTCCTGAGTGTGGCACCACATGACTACGTGATTCAAACCCGAAGAAACCCAGGATCTGGCCAACAAGTTTGCGAAAAAGGCAAAATCATGAGCCAGATGCGGGCATAACCCAGATCTAACCCAGACCTAACCGGTGTTATCCTATAAAATATCGATTGAAACCAGGTTTAGTTGACTTCTTCAATGTGGTACCACATTACTACGTGATTGAAACCAGAAAACACAAGGGATCTGGCCAACAAGTATGCGGACAATGCAAAATCATGAGCCAGATGCGGGCATGACCCAGACCTAACCCAGACCTAACCGGTGTTATCCTATAAAATATTGATTGAAACCAGGGTTATTTGTCTGTTTCTGTGTGGTACCACATTACTACGTTATTCAAACCAGAAAAAGCCGGGATCTGACCAATAAGTATGCGGAAAAAGCAAAATCATGAGCCAGATGCGGGCATAACCCAGACCTAACCCAGACCTAACTGGTGTTATCCTATAAAATATTGATCGAAACCAGGTTTAATTGACTTCCTGAGTGTGGCACCACATGACTACGTGATTCAAACCCGAAGAAACCCAGGATCTGGCCAACAAGTTTGCGAAAAAGGCAAAATCATGAGCCAGATGCGGGCATAACCCAGATCTAACCCAGACCTAACCGGTGTTATCCTATAAAATATTGATTGAAACCAGGTTTATTTGTCTGGATCAGTGTGGCACCACACTACTACGTGATTGAAGCCAGAAAACACACGGGATCTGGCCAACAAGTTTGCGAAAAAGGCAAAATCATGAGCCAGATGCGGGCATAACCCAGATCTAACCCAGACCTAACCGGTGTTATCATATAAAATATTGATTGAAACCAGGTTTATTTGTCTGTTCCAGTGCGGTACCACATTACTACGTTATTCAAACCAGAAAAAGCCGGGATCTGACCAATAAGTATGCGGAAAAAGCAAAATCATGAGCCAGATGCGGGCATAACCCAGACCTAACCCAGACCTAACTGGTGTTATCCTATAAAATATTGATCGAAACCAGGTTTAATTGACTTCCTGAGTGTGGCACCACATGACTACGTGATTCAAACCCGAAGAAACCCAGGATCTGGCCAACAAGTTTGCGAAAAAGGCAAAATCATGAGCCAGATGCGGGCATAACCCAGATCTAACCCAGACCTAACCGGTGTTATCCTATAAAATATCGATTGAAACCAGGTTTAGTTGACTTCTTCAATGTGGTACCACATTACTACGTGATTGAAACCAGAAAACACAAGGGATCTGGCCAACAAGTATGCGGACAATGCAAAATCATGAGCCAGATGCGGGCATGACCCAGACCTAACCCAGACCTAACCGGTGTTATCCTATAAAATATTGATTGAAACCAGGGTTATTTGTCTGTTTCTGTGTGGTACCACATTACTACGTTATTCAAACCAGAAAAAGCCGGGATCTGACCAATAAGTATGCGGAAAAAGCAAAATCATGAGCCAGATGCGGGCATAACCCAGACCTAACCCAGACCTAACCGGTGTTATCCTATAAAATATTGATCGTAACCAGGTTTAATTGACTTCTTGAGTGTGGTGCCACATGACTACGTGATTCAAACCCGAAGAAACCCAGGATCTGGCCAACAAGTTTGCGAAAAAGGCAAAATCATGAGCCAGATGCGGGCATGACCCAGACCTAACCGGGGTTATCCTGTCAAATATTGATTGAAACCAGGTTTATTTGTCTGTTTGAGTGTGGTACCACATTACTACGTGATTGAAACCAGAAAACACACGGGATCTGGCCAACAACTATGCGAACAAGGCAAAATCATGAGCCAGATGCGGGCATGTCCCAGACGTAACACGGACCTAACCGGTGTTATCCTATAAAATATCATTTGAAACCTGGTTTAATTGACTTCTTCAGTGTGGTACCACATGATTACGTGATTCAAACCCGAAGAAACCCCGGATCTGGCCAACAACTATGCGAACAAGGCAAAATCATGAGCCAGATGCGGGCATATCCCAGACGTAACACAGACCTAACCGGTGTTATCCTATAAAATATCATTTGAAACCTGGTTTAATTGACTTCTTCAGTGTGGTACCACATGATTACGTGATTCAAACCCGAAGAAACCCCGGATCTGGCCAACAAGTTTGCGAAAAAGGCAAAATCATGAGCCAGATGCGGGCATAACCCAGATCTAACCCAGACCTAACCGGTGTTATCCTATAAAATATTGATTGAAACCAGGTTTATTTGGCTGGATCAGTGTGGCACCACACTACTACGTGATTGAAGCCAGAAAACACACGGGATCTGGCCAACAAGTTTGCGAAAAAGGCAAAATCATGAGTCAGGTGCTGGCATATCCCAGACGTAAACCAGAGCTAACCAAGACCTAACTGGTGTTATCCTCTAAAATACTGACCGAATCCAGGTTTAATTGATTGTCACAGTGTGGAACCACATTACTACGTGATACACACCAGGAAAAGCCAGGATCTGGCCAACAAGTATGCGAAGAAGGCAAAATCGTGAGCCAGATGCGGGCATAACCCAGACCTAACCCAGACCTAACCGGTGTCATCCTATAAAATATTAATTGAAACCAGGTTCATTTGTCTGTTTCTGTGTGGTACCACATTACTACGCGATTCAAACCAGAAAAAACGCGGGATCTGATCAACAAGTATGCGGAAAAGGCAAAATCATGAGCCAGATGCGGGCATAACCCAGACCTTACCCAGACCTAACCGGTGTTATCCTATAAAACATTGATCCAAACCAGGTTTAATTGACTTCTTCAGTGTGGTACCACATTACTACGTGATTCAAACACGAAAAAACCCAGGATCAGGCCAACAAGTATGCGAAAAATGCAAAATCATGAGCCAGATGCGGGCATTACCCTGACCTAACCCAGACCTAACCGGTGTTATCCTATAAAATATTGATCGAAACCAGGTTTAATTGACTTCTTCAGTGTGGTACCACATGATTACTTGATTCAAACCCGATGAAACCCAGGATCTGGCCAACATGATTGCGAAAATACAAAATCATGAGCCAGATGCGGGCATAACCCAGATCTAACCCAGACCTATCCGGTGTTATCCTATAAAATATTGATTGAAGCCAGATTTATTTGTCTGTTTGAGGGTGGTACCACATTACTACGTGATTGAAACCAGAACAAACACGGGATCTGGCCAAAAAGTCTGCGGACAAGGCAAAATCAAGAGCCAGATGCGGGCATATCCCAGACGTAACACAGACCTAACCGGTGTTATCCTATAAAATATCATTTGAAACCTCGTTTATTTGTCTGTTTCTGTGTGGTACCACATTCCAACGCGATTCAAACCAGAAAAAACCCATGATCTGACCAACAAGTATGCGGAAAAGGCAAAATCATGAGCCAGATGCGGGCATATCCCAGTCGTAACACAGACCTATCCTGTGTTATCCTCTAAAATATGCATCGAAACCTGGTTTAATTGACTGTTTCAATGTGGTACCACATTACTACGTGACCCAAACCCGATGAAAGCCCGGGATCTGGCCAACAAGTTTTCGAAAAAGGCGAAAGTTTAAGCCAGATGCGGGCATATCCCAGACCTAACCGGTGTTATCCTATAAAATATTGATTGAAACCACGTTCATTTGTCTGCTTCTGTGTGGTACCACATTACTACGTTATTCAAACCAGAACAAACACGGGATCTGGCCAACAAGTATTCGAAAAAGTCGAAAGTATAAGCCAGATGCGGGCATAACCCAGACCTAACCCAGACCTAACCGGTGTCATCCTATAAAATATTAATTGAGACCAGGTTCATTTGTCTGTTTCTGTGTGGTACCACATTACTACGCGATTCAAACCAGAAAAAACGCGGGATCTGATCAACAAGTATGCGAAAAATGCAAAATCATGAGCCAGATGCGGGCATTACCCAGACCTAACCCAGACCTAACCGGTGTTATCCTATAAAATATCATTTTAACCTGGTTTAATTGACTTCTTCAGTGTGGTACCACATGATTACGTGATTCAAACCCGAAGAAACCCCGGATCTGTCCAACAAGTTTGCGAAAAAGGCAAAATCATGAGCCAGATGCGGGCATAACCCAGATCTAACCCAGACCTAACCGGTGTTATCCTATAAAATATTGATTGAAACCAGGTTTATTTGTCTGTTTCAGGGTGGTACCACATTACTACGTGATTGAAACCAGAACAAACACGGGATCTGGCCATAAAGTTTGCGGACAAGGCAAAATCAAGAGCCAGATGCGGGCATATCCAAGACGTACGACAGACCTAACCGGTGTTGTCCTATAAAATATTAATTGAAACCTGGTTTATTTGTCTGTTTCTGTGTGGTACCACATTACTACGTGATTGAAACCAGAACAAACACGGGATCTGACCAACAGGTATGCGGAAAAGGCAAAATCACGAGCCAGATGCGGGCATATCTCAGTCGTAACACAGACCTATCCGGTGTTATCCTGGACAATATTGATCGAGACCAGGTTTAATTGACTGTTTCAGTCTGGTGCCACATTACTGCGTGATCTAAAGCAGAAAAAACCCAGGATCTGGCCAACAAGTATGCGAAAAATCCGAAAGTATGAGCCAGATCATGGTAAATACCAGGCCTAACCCAGACATAGCCTTTGTTATTCTCTAAAATATACATCGAAACCTGGTTTAATTGACTGTTTCAATGTGGTACCACATTACTACGTGACCCAAACCCGAAGAAACCCCGGGATCTGGTCAATAAGTTTTCGAAAAAGGCGAAAGTATAAGCCAGATGCGGGCATATCCCAGACCTAACCGGTGTTATCCTATAAAATATTGATTTGAACCAGCTCTATTTGTCTGGATCAGTGTGGCACCACATTACTACGTGATTGAAGCCAGAAAACACACGGGATCTGGCCAACAAATTTGCGAAAAAGGCAAAATCATGAGCCAGGTGCTGGCATATCCCAGACCTAACCGGTGTTATCCTATAAAATATTGATTGAAACCACGTTCATTTGTCTGTTTCTATGTGGTACCACATTACTACGTTATTCAAACCAGAAAAAACCCGGGATCTGACCAACAAGTATGCGGTAAAAGCAAAATCATGAGCCAGATGTGGCCATAACCCAGATCTAACCCAGACCTAACCGGTGTTATCCTATAAAATATTGATTGAAACCAGGTTTATTTGTCTGGATCAGTGTGGCACCACACTACTACGTGATTGAAGCCAGAAAACACACGGGATCTGGCCAACAAGTTTGCGAAAAAGGCAAAATCATGAGTCAGGTGCTGGCATATCCCAGACGTAAACCAGAGCTAACCAAGACCTAACTGGTGTTATCCTCTAAAATACTGACCGAATCCAGGTTTAATTGATTGTCACAGTGTGGAACCACATTACTACGTGATACACACCAGGAAAAGCCAGGATCTGGCCAACAAGTATGCGAAGAAGGCAAAATCGTGAGCCAGATGCGGGCATAACCCAGACCTAACCCAGCCCTAACCGGTGTCATCCTATAAAATATTAATTGAAACCAGGTTCATTTGTCTGTTTCTGTGTGGTACCACATTACTACGCGATTCAAACCAGAAAAAACGTGGGATCTGATCAACAAGTATGCGGAAAAGGCAAAATCATGAGCCAGATGCGGGCATAACCCAGACCTTACCCAGACCTAACCGGTGTTATCCTATAAAACATTGATCCAAACCAGGTTTAATTGACTTCTTCAGTGTGGTACCACATTACTACGTGATTCAAACACGAAAAAACCCAGGATCAGGCCAACAAGTATGCGAAAAATGCAAAATCATGAGCCAGATGCGGGCATTACCCTGACCTAACCCAGACCTAACCGGTGTTATCCTATAAAATATTGATCGAAACCAGGTTTAATTGACTTCTTCAGTGTGGTACCACATGATTACTTGATTCAAACCCGATGAAACCCAGGATCTGGCCAACATGATTGCGAAAATACAAAATCATGAGCCAGATGCGGGCATAACCCAGATCTAACCCAGACCTATCCGGTGTTATCCTATAAAATATTGATTGAAGCCAGATTTATTTGTCTGTTTGAGGGTGGTACCACATTACTACGTGATTGAAACCAGAACAAACACGGGATCTGGCCAAAAAGTCTGCGGACAAGGCAAAATCAAGAGCCAGATGCGGGCATATCCCAGACGTAACACAGACCTAACCGGTGTTATCCTATAAAATATCATTTGAAACCTCGTTTATTTGTCTGTTTCTGTGTGGTACCACATTCCAACGCGATTCAAACCAGAAAAAACCCATGATCTGACCAACAAGTATGCGGAAAAGGCAAAATCATGAGCCAGATGCGGGCATATCCCAGTCGTAACACAGACCTATCCTGTGTTATCCTCTAAAATATGCATCGAAACCTGGTTTAATTGACTGTTTCAATGTGGTACCACATTACTACGTGACCCAAACCCGATGAAAGCCCGGGATCTGGCCAACAAGTTTTCGAAAAAGGCGAAAGTTTAAGCCAGATGCGGGCATATCCCAGACCTAACCGGTGTTATCCTATAAAATATTGATTGAAACCACGTTCATTTGTCTGCTTCTGTGTGGTACCACATTACTACGTTATTCAAACCAGAACAAACACGGGATCTGGCCAACAAGTATTCGAAAAAGGCGAAAGTATAAGCCAGATGCGGGCATAACCCAGACCTAACCCAGACCTAACCGGTGTCATCCTATAAAATATTAATTGAGACCAGGTTCATTTGTCTGTTTCTGTGTGGTACCACATTACTACGCGATTCAAACCAGAAAAAACGCGGGATCTGATCAACAAGTATGCGAAAAATGCAAAATCATGAGCCAGATGCGGGCATTACCCAGACCTAACCCAGACCTAACCGGTGTTATCCTATAAAATATCATTTGAAACCTGGTTTAATTGACTTCTTCAGTGTGGTACCACATGATTACGTGATTCAAACCCGAAGAAACCCCGGATCTGTCCAACAAGTTTGCGAAAAAGGCAAAATCATGAGCCAGATGCGGGCATAACCCAGATCTAACCCAGACCTAACCGGTGTTATCCTATAAAATATTGATTGAAACCAGGTTTATTTGTCTGTTTCAGGGTGGTACCACATTACTACGTGATTGAAACCAGAACAAACACGGGATCTGGCCATAAAGTCTGCGGACAAGGCAAAATCAAGAGCCAGATGCGGGCATATCCAAGACGTACGACAGACCTAACCGGTGTTGTCCTATAAAATATTAATTGAAACCTGGTTTATTTGTCTGTTTCTGTGTGGTACCACATTACTACGTGATTGAAACCAGAACAAACACGGGATCTGACCAACAGGTATGCGGAAAAGGCAAAATCACGAGCCAGATGCGGGCATATCTCAGTCGTAACACAGACCTATCCGGTGTTATCCTCTAAAATATACATCGAAACCTGGTTTAATTGACTGTTTCAATGTGGTACCACATTACTACGTGACCCAAACCCGAAGAAACCCCGGGATCTGGTCAATAAGTTTTCGAAAAAGGCGAAAGTATAAGCCAGATGCGGGCATATCCCAGACCTAACCGGTGTTATCCTATAAAATATTGATTTGAACCAGCTCTATTTGTCTGGATCAGTGTGGCACCACATTACTACGTGATTGAAGCCAGAAAACACACGGGATCTGGCCAACAAGTTTGCGAAAAAGGCAAAATCATGAGCCAGGTGCTGGCATATCCCAGACCTAACCGGTGTTATCCTATAAAATATTGATTGAAACCACGTTCATTTGTCTGTTTCTATGTGGTACCACATTACTACGTTATTCAAACCAGAAAAAACCCGGGATCTGACCAACAAGTATGCGGTAAAAGCAAAATCATGAGCCAGATGTGGCCATAACCCAGATCTAACCCAGACCTAACCGGTGTTATCCTATAAAATATTGATTGAAACCAGGTTTATTTGTCTGGATCAGTGTGGCACCACACTACTACGTGATTGAAGCCAGAAAACACACGGGATCTGGCCAACAAGTTTGCGAAAAAGGCAAAATCATGAGTCAGGTGCTGGCATATCCCAGACGTAAACCAGAGCTAACCAAGACCTAACTGGTGTTATCCTCTAAAATACTGACCGAATCCAGGTTTAATTGATTGTCACAGTGTGGAACCACATTACTACGTGATACACACCAGGAAATGCCAGGATCTGGCCAACAAGTATGCGAAGAAGGCAAAATCGTGAGCCAGATGCGGGCATAACCCAGACCTAACCCAGACCTAACCGGTGTCATCCTATAAAATATTGATTGAAACCAGGTTCATTTGTCTGTTTCTGTGTGGTACCACATTACTACGTGATTCAAACCAGAAAAAACGCGGGATCTGACCAACAAGTATGCGGAAAAGTCAAAATCATGAGCCAGATTCGGGCATAACCCAGACCTAACCCAGACCTAACCGGTGTTATCCTATAAAACATTGATCCAAACCAGGTTTAATTCACTGCTTCAGTGTGGTACCACATTACTACGTGATTCAAACACGAAAAAACCCAGGATCTGGCCAGCAAGTATGCGAAAAATGCAAAATCATGAGCCAGATGCGGGCATTACCCAGACCTAACCCAGACCTAACCGGTGTTATCCTATAAAATATTGATCGTAACCAGGTTTAATTGACTTCTTGAGTGTGGTACCACATGACTGCGTGATTCAAACCCGAAGAAACCCAGGATCAGGCCAACAAGTATGCGGTAAAAGCAAAATCATGAGCCAGATGCGGGCATAACCCAGACCTAACCCAGACCTAACCGGTGTCATCCTATAAAATATTAATTGAAACCAGGTTTATGTGGCTGTTTCTGTGTGGTACCGCATTACTACGTGACCCAAACCCGAAGAAACCCCGGCATCTGGCCAACAAGTTTTCGAATAAGGCGAAAGTATAAGCCAGATGCGGGAATATATACCAGACCTAACCGGTGTAATCCTATAAAATATTGATTTGAACCAGCTCTATTTGTCTGGATCAGTGTGGCACCACATTACTACGTGATTGAAGCCAGAAAACTCACGGGATCCGGCCAACAAGTTTGCGAAAAAGGCAAAATCATGAGCCAGGTGCTGGCATATCCCAGACCTAACCGGTGTTATCCTATAAAATATTGATTGAAACCACGTTCATTTGTCTGTTTCTATGTGGCACCACATTACTACGTTATTCAAACCAGAAAAAACCCGGAATCTGACCAACAAGTATGCGGTAAAAGCAAAATCATGAGCCAGATGTGGCCATAACCCAGATCTAACCCAGACCTAACCGGTGTTATCCTATAAAATATTGATCGTAACCAGGTTTAATTGACTTCTTGAGTGTGGTACCACATGACTACGTGATTCAAACCCGAAGAAACCCAGGATCTGGCCAACAAGTTTGCGAAAAAGGCAAAATCATGAGCCGGATGCGGGCATGACCCAGACCTAACCGGGGTTATCCTGTCAAATATTGATTGAAACCAGGTTTATTTGTCTGTTTGAGTGTGGTACCACATTACTACGTGATTGAAACCTGAAAACACACGGGATCTGGCCAACAACTATGCGAACAAGGCAAAATCATGAGCCAGATGCGGGCATATCCCAGACGTTACACAGACCTTACCGGTGTTATCCTATAAAATATCATTTGAAACCTGGTTTAATTGACTTCTTCAGTGTGGTACCACATGATTACGTGATTCAAACCCGAAGAAACCCCGGATCTGGCCAACAAGTTTGCGAAAAAGGCAAAATCATGAGCCAGATGCGGGCATAACCCAGATCTAACCCAGACCTAACCGGTGTTATCCTATAAAATATCATTTGAAACCTGGTTTATTTGTCTGTTTCTGTGTGGTACCACATTACTACGTTATTCAAACCAGAAAAAACCCGGGATCTGACCAACAAGTATGCGGTAAAAGCAAAATCATGAGCCAGATGTGGCCATAACCCAGATCTAACCCAGACCTAACCGGTGTTATCCTATAAAATATCATTTGAAACCTGGTTTAATTGACTTCTTCAGTGTGGTACCACATGATTACGTGATTCAAACCCGAAGAGACCCCGGATCTGTCCAACAAGTTTGCGAAAAAGGCAAAATCATGAGCCAGATGCGGGCATAACCCAGATCTAACCCAGACCTAACCGGTGTTATCCTCTAAAATATACATCGAAACCTGGTTTAATTGACTGTTTCAATGTGGTACCACATTACTACGTGACCCAAACCCGAAGAATCCCCGGGATCTGGCCAACAAGTATTCGAAAAAGGCGAAAGTATAAGCCAGATGCGGGCATATCCCAGACCTAACCGGTGTTATCCCATAAAATATTTATTGAAACCAGGTTTATTTGTCTGTTTCTGTGTGGTGCCACATTACTACGCGATTCAAACCAGAAAAAACCCGTGATCTGACCAACACGTATATGGAAAAGGCAAAATAATGAGCCAGATGCGGGCATAACCCAGACCTAACACAGACCTAACCGGTGTTATCCTATAAAATATTAATTGAAACCTGGTTTATTTGTCTGTTTCTGTGTGGTACCACATTACTACGTGATTGAAACCAGAACAAACACGGGATCTGACCAACAGGTATGCGGAAAAGGCAAAATCACGAGCCAGATGCGGGCATATCCCAGTCGTAACACAGACCTATCCGGTGTTATCCTCTAAAATATACATAGAAACCTGGTTTAATTGACTGTTTCAATGTGGTACCACATTACTACGTGACCCAAACCCGAAGAAACCCCGGGATCTGGCCAACAAGTATTCGAAAAAGGCGAAAATATAAGCCAGATGCGGGCATATCCCAGACCTAACCGGTGTTATCCCATAAAATATTTATTGAAACCAGGTTTATTTGTCTGTTTCTGTGTGGTACCACATTACTACGTTATTCAAACCAGAAAAAACCCGGGATCTGACCAACAAGTAAGCGGTAAAAGCAAAATCATGAGCCAGATGCGGGCATAACCCAGACCTAACCCAGACCTAACCGGTGTTATCCTATAAAATATTAATTGAAACCAGGTTTATGTGTCTGTTTCTGTGTGGTACCGCATTACTACGTGACCCAAACCCGAAGAAACCCCGGCATCTGGCCAACAAGTTTTCGAAAAAGGCGAAAGTATAAGCCAGATGCGGGCATATCCCAGACCTAACCGGTGTTATCCTATAAAATATTGATTTGAACCAGCTCTATTTGTCTGGATCAGTGTGGCACCACATTACTACGTGATTGAAGCCAGAAAACACACGGGATCTGGCCAACAAGTTTGCGCAAAAGGCAAAATCATGAGCCAGGTGCTGGCATATCCCAGACGTAAACCAGAGCTAACCAAGACCTAACTGGTGTTATCCTCTAAAATACTGACCGAATCCAGGTTTAATTGATTGTCACTGTGTGGAACCACATTACTACGTGATACACACCCGGAAAAGCCAGGATCTGGCCAACAAGTATGCGAAGAAGGCAAAATCGTGAGCCAGATGCGGGCAAAACCCAGACCTAACCCAGACCTAACCGGTGTCATCCTATAAAATATTAATTGAAACCAGGTTTATTTGTCTGTTTCTGTGTGGTACCACATAACTACGCGATTCAAACCAGAAAAAACGCGGGATCTGACCAACAAGTATGCGTAAAAGGCAAAATCATGAGCCAGATGCGGGCATAACTCAGACCTAACCCAGACCTAACCGGTGCTATCCTATAAAATATTGATCGAAACCAGGTCTGATTGACTTCTTCAGTGTGGTACCACATGATTACGTGATTCAAACCCGATGAAACCCAGGATCTGGCCAACAAGTTTGCGAAAAAGGCAAAATCATGAGCCAGATGCGGGCATAACCCAGATCTAACCCAGACCTATCCGGTGTTATCCTATAAAATATAGATTGAAACCAGATTTATTTGTCTGTTTGAGGGTGGTACCACAATACTACGTGATTGAAACCAGAACAAACACGGGATCTGGCCAAAAAGTCTGCGGATAAGGCAAAATCAAGAGCCAGATGCGGGCATAACCCAGACCTAACCCAGACCTAACCGGTGTCATCCTATAAAATATTAATTGAGACCAGGTTCATTTGTCTGTTTCTGTGTGGTACCACATTACTACGCGATTCGAACCAGAAAAAACGCGGGATCTGATCAACAAGTATGCGAAAAATGCAAAATCATGAGCCAGATGCGGGCATTACCCAGACCTAACCCAGACCTAACCGGTGTTATCCTATAAAATATCATTTGAAACCTGGTTTAATTGACTTCTTCAGTGTGGTACCACATGATTACGTGATTCAAACCCGAAGAAACCCCGGATCTGTCCAACAAGTTTGCGAAAAAGGCAAAATCATGAGCCAGATGCGGGCATAACCCAGATCTAACCCAGACCTAACCGGTGTTATCCTATAAAATATTGATTGAAACCAGGTTTATTTGTCTGTTTCAGGGTGGTACCACATTACTACGTGATTGAAACCAGAACAAACACGGGATCTGGCCATAAAGTCTGCGGACAAGGCAAAATCAAGAGCCAGATGCGGGCATATCCAAGACGTACGACAGACCTAACCGGTGTTGTCCTATAAAATATTAATTGAAACCTGGTTTATTTGTCTGTTTCTGTGTGGTACCACATTACTACGTGATTGAAACCAGAACAAACACGGGATCTGACCAACAGGTATGCGGAAAAGGCAAAATCACGAGCCAGATGCGGGCATATCTCAGTCGTAACACAGACCTATCCGGTGTTATCCTCTAAAATATACATCGAAACCTGGTTTAATTGACTGTTTCGATGTGGTACCACATTACTACGTGACCCAAACCCGAAGAAACCCCGGGATCTGGTCAATAAGTTTTCGAAAAAGGCGAAAGTATAAGCCAGATGCGGGCATATCCCAGACCTAACCGGTGTTATCCTATAAAATATTGATTTGAACCAGCTCTATTTGTCTGGATCAGTGTGGCACCACATTACTACGTGATTGAAGCCAGAAAACACACGGGATCTGGCCAACAAGTTTGCGAAAAAGGCAAAATCATGAGCCAGGTGCTGGCCTATCCCAGACCTAACCGGTGTTATCCTATAAAATATTGATTGAAACCACGTTCATTTGTCTGTTTCTATGTGGTACCACATTACTACGTTATTCAAACCAGAAAAAACCCGGGATCTGACCAACAAGTATGCGGTAAAAGCAAAATCATGAGCCAGATGTGGCCATAACCCAGATCTAACCCAGACCTAACCGGTGTTATCCTATAAAATATTGATTGAAACCAGGTTTATTTGTCTGGATCAGTGTGGCACCACACTACTACGTGATTGAAGCCAGAATACACACGGGATCTGGCCAACAAGTTTGCGAAAAAGGCAAAATCATGAGCCAGATGCGGGCATAACCCAGATCTAACCCAGACCTAACCGGTGTTATCATATAAAATATTGATTGAAACCAGGTTTATTTGTCTGTTCCAGTGCGGTACCACATTACTACGTTATTCAAACCAGAAAAAGCCGGGATCTGACCAATAAGTATGCGGAAAAAGCAAAATCATGAGCCAGATGCGGGCATAACCCAGACCTAACTCAGACCTAACTGGTGTTATCCTATAAAATATTGATCGAAACCAGGTTTAATTGACTTCCTGAGTGTGGCACCACATGACTACGTGATTCAAACCCGAAGAAACCCAGGATCTGGCCAACAAGTTTGCGAAAAAGGCAAAATCATGAGCCAGATGCGGGCATAACCCAGATCTAACCCAGACCTAACGGGTGTTATCCTATAAAATATCGATTGAAACCAGGTTTAGTTGACTTCTACAATGTGGTACCACATTACTACGTGATTGAAACCAGAAAACACAAGGGATCTGGCCAACAAGTATGCGGACAATGCAAAATCATGAGCCAGATGCGGGCATGACCCAGACCTAACCCAGACCTAACCGGTGTTATCCTATAAAATATTGATTGAAACCAGGGTTATTTGTCTGTTTCTGTGTGGTACCACATTACTACGTTATTCAAACCAGAAAAAGCCGGGATCTGACCAATAAGTATGCGGAAAAAGCAAAATCATGAGCCAGATGCGGGCATAACCCAGACCTAACCCAGACCTAACCGGTGTTATCCTATAAAATATTGATCGTAACCAGGTTTAATTGACTTCTTGAGTGTGGTACCACATGACTACGTGATTCAAACCCGAAGAAACCCAGGATCTGGCCAACAAGTTTGCGAAAAAGGCAAAATCATGAGCCAGATGCGGGCATGACCGAGACCTAACCGGGGTTATCCTGTCAAATATTGATTGAAACCAGGTTTATTTGTCTGTTTGAGTGTGGTACCACATTACTACGTGATTGAAACCAGAAAACACACGGGATCTGGCCAACAACTATGCGAACAAGGCAAAATCATGAGCCAGATGCGGGCATGTCCCAGACGTAACACAGACCTAACCGGTGTTATCCTATAAAATATCATTTGAAACCTGGTTTAATTGACTTCTTCAGTGTGGTACCACATGATTACGTGATTCAAACCCGAAGAAACCCCGGATCTGGCCAACAAGTTTGCGAAAAAGGCAAAATCATGAGCCAGATGCGGGCATAACCCAGATCTAACCCAGACCTAACCGGTGTTATCCTATAAAATATTGATTGAAACCAGGTTTATTTGTCTGGATCAGTGTGGCACCACACTACTACGTGATTGAAGCCAGAAAACACACGGGATCTGGCCAACAAGTTTCCGAAAAAGGCAAAATCATGAGTCAGGTGCTGGCATATCCCAGACCTAACCGGGGTTATCCTGTCAAATATTGATTGAAACCAGGTTTATTTGTCTGTTTGAGTGTGGTACCACATTACTACGTGATTGAAACCAGGAAACACACGGGATCTGGCCAACAACTATGCGAACAAGGCAAAATCATGAGCCAGATGCGGGCATATCCCAGACGTAACACAGACCTAACCGGTGTTATCCTATAAAATATCATTTGAAACCTGGTTTAATTGACTTCTTCAGTGTGGTACCACATGATTACGTGATTCAAACCCGAAGAAACCCCGGATCTGGCCAACAAGTTTGCGAAAAAGGCAAAATCATGAGCCAGATGCGGGCATAACCCAGATCTAACCCAGACCTAACCGGTGTTATCCTATAAAATATTGATTGAAACCAGGTTTATTTGGCTGGATCAGTGTGGCACCACACTACTACGTGATTGAAGCCAGAAAACACACGGGATCTGGCCAACAAGTTTGCGAAAAAGGCAAAATCATGAGTCAGGTGCTGGCATATCCCAGACGTAAACCAGAGCTAACCAAGACCTAACTGGTGTTATCCTCTAAAATACTGACCGAATCCAGGTTTAATTGATTGTCACAGTGTGGAACCACATTACTACGTGATACACACCAGGAAAAGCCAGGATCTGGCCAACAAGTATGCGAAGAAGGCAAAATCGTGAGCCAGATGCGGGCATAACCCAGACCTAACCCAGACCTAACCGGTGTCATCCTATAAAATATTAATTGAAACCAGGTTCATTTGTCTGTTTCTGTGTGGTACCACATTACTACGCGATTCAAACCAGAAAAAACGCGGGATCTGATCAACAAGTATGCGGAAAAGGCAAAATCATGAGCCAGATGCGGGCATAACCCAGACCTTACCCAGACCTAACCGGTGTTATCCTATAAAACATTGTTCCAAACCAGGTTTAATTGACTTCTTCAGTGTGGTACCACATTACTACGTGATTCAAACACGAAAAAACCCAGGATCAGGCCAACAAGTATGCGAAAAATGCAAAATCATGAGCCAGATGCGGGCATTACCCTGACCTAACCCAGACCTAACCGGTGTTATCCTATAAAATATCATTTGAAACCTGGTTTAATTGACTTCTTCAGTGTGGTACCACATGATTACGTGATTCAAACCCGAAGAAACCCCGGATCTGTCCAACAAGTTTGCGAAAAAGGCAAAATCATGAGCCAGATGCGGGCATAACCCAGATCTAACCCAGACCTAACCGGTGTTATCCTATAAAATATTGATTGAAACCAGGTTTATTTGTCTGTTTCAGGGTGGTACCACATTACTACGTGATTGAAACCAGAACAAACACGGGATCTGGCCATAAAGTCTGCGGACAAGGCAAAATCAAGAGCCAGATGCGGGCATATCCAAGACGTACGACAGACCTAACCGGTGTTGTCCTATAAAATATTAATTGAAACCTGGTTTATTTGTCTGTTTCTGTGTGGTACCACATTACTACGTGATTGAAACCTGAACAAACACGGGATCTGACCAACAGGTATGCGGAAAAGGCAAAATCACGAGCCAGATGCGGGCATATCTCAGTCGTAACACAGACCTATCCGGTGTTATCCTCTAAAATATACATCGAAACCTGGTTTAATTGACTGTTTCGATGTGGTACCACATTACTACGTGACCCAAACCCGAAGAAACCCCGGGATCTGGTCAATAAGTTTTCGAAAAAGGCGAAAGTATAAGCCAGATGCGGGCATATCCCAGACCTAACCGGTGTTATCCTATAAAATATTGATTTGAACCAGCTCTATTTGTCTGGATCAGTGTGGCACCACATTACTACGTGATTGAAGCCAGAAAACACACGGGATCTGGCCAACAAGTTTGCGAAAAAGGCAAAATCATGAGCCAGGTGCTGGCATATCCCAGACCTAACCGGTGTTATCCTATAAAATATTGATTGAAACCACGTTCATTTGTCTGTTTCTATGTGGTACCACATTACTACGTTATTCAAACCAGAAAAAACCCGGGATCTGACCAACAAGTATGCGGTAAAAGCAAAATCATGAGCCAGATGTGGCCATAACCCAGATCTAACCCAGACCTAACCGGTGTTATCCTATAAAATATTGATTGAAACCAGGTTTATTTGTCTGGATCAGTGTGGCACCACACTACTACGTGATTGAAGCCAGAAAACACACGGGATCTGGCCAACAAGTTTGCGAAAAAGGCAAAATCATGAGCCAGATGCGGGCATAACCCAGATCTAACCCAGACCTAACCGGTGTTATCATATAAAATATTGATTGAAACCAGGTTTATTTGTCTGTTCCAGTGCGGTACCACATTACTACGTTATTCAAACCAGAAAAAGCCGGGATCTGACCAATAAGTATGCGGAAAAAGCAAAATCATGAGCCTGATGCGGGCATAACCCAGACCTAACCCAGACCTAACTGGTGTTATCCTATAAAATATTGATCGAAACCAGGTTTAATTGACTTCCTGAGTGTGGCACCACATGACTACGTGATTCAAACCCGAAGAAACCCAGGATCTGGCCAACAAGTTTGCGAAAAAGGCAAAATCATGAGCCAGATGCGGGCATAACCCAGATCTAACCCAGACCTAACCGGTGTTATCCTATAAAATATCGATTGAAACCAGGTTTAGTTGACTTCTTCAATGTGGTACCACATTACTACGTGATTGAAACCAGAAAACACAAGGGATCTGGCCAACAAGTATGCGGACAATGCAAAATCATGAGCCAGATGCGGGCATGACCCAGACCTAACCCAGACCTAACCGGTGTTATCCTATAAAATATTGATTGAAACCAGGGTTATTTGTCTGTTTCTGTGTGGTACCACATTACTACGTTATTCAAACCAGAAAAAGCCGGGATCTGACCAATAAGTATGCGGAAAGAGCAAAATCATGAGCCAGATGCGGGCATAACCCAGACCTAACCCAGACCTAACCGGTGTTATCCTATAAAATATTGATCGTAACCAGGTTTAATTGACTTCTTGAGTGTGGTACCACATGACTACGTGATTCAAACCCGAAGAAACCCAGGATCTGGCCAACAAGTTTGCGAAAAAGGCAAAATCATGAGCCAGATGCGGGCATGACCCAGACCTAACCGGGGTTATCCTGTCAAATATTGATTGAAACCAGGTTTATTTGTCTGTTTGAGTGTGGTACCACATTGCTACGTGATTGAAACCAGAACAAACACGGGATCTGGCCATAAAGTCTGCGGACAAGGCAAAATCAAGAGCCAGATGCGGGCATATCCAAGACGTACGACAGACCTAACCGGTGTTGTCCTATAAAATATTAATTGAAACCTGGTTTATTTGTCTGTTTCTGTGTGGTACCACATTACTACGTGATTGAAACCAGAACAAACACGGGATCTGACCAACAGGTATGCGGAAAAGGCAAAATCACGAGCCAGATGCGGGCATATCTCAGTCGTAACACAGACCTATCCGGTGTTATCCTCTAAAATATACATCGAAACCTGGTTTAATTGACTGTTTCAATGTGGTACCACATTACTACGTGACCCAAACCCGAAGAAACCCCGGGATCTGGTCAATAAGTTTTCGAAAAAGGCGAAAGTATAAGCCAGATGCGGGCATATCCCAGACCTAACCGGTGTTATCCTATAAAATATTGATTTGAACCAGCTCTATTTGTCTGGATCAGTGTGGCACCACATTACTACGTGATTGAAGCCAGAAAACACACGGGATCTGGCCAACAAGTTTGCGAAAAAGGCAAAATCATGAGCCAGGTGCTGGCATATCCCAGACCTAACCGGTGTTATCCTATAAAATATTGATTGAAACCACGTTCATTTGTCTGTTTCTATGTGGTACCACATTACTACGTTATTCAAACCAGAAAAAACCCGGGATCTGACCAACAAGTATGCGGTAAAAGCAAAATCATGAGCCAGATGTGGCCATAACCCAGATCTAACCCAGACCTAACCGGTGTTATCCTATAAAATATTGATTGAAACCAGGTTTATTTGTCTGGATCAGTGTGGCACCACACTACTACGTGATTGAAGCCAGAAAACACACGGGATCTGGCCAACAAGTTTGCGAAAAAGGCAAAATCATGAGCCAGATGCGGGCATAACCCAGATCTAACCCAGACCTAACCGGTGTTATCATATAAAATATTGATTGAAACCAGGTTTATTTGTCTGTTCCAGTGCGGTACCACATTACTACGTTATTCAAACCAGAAAAAGCCGGGATCTGACCAATAAGTATGCGGAAAAAGCAAAATCATGAGCCAGATGCGGGCATAACCCAGACCTAACCCAGACCTAACTGGTGTTATCCTATAAAATATTGATCGAAACCAGGTTTAATTGACTTCCTGAGTGTGGCACCACATGACTACGTGATTCAAACCCGAAGAAACCCAGGATCTGGCCAACAAGTTTGCGAAAAAGGCAAAATCATGAGCCAGATGCGGGCATA
This sequence comes from Colletes latitarsis, assembly GCF_051014445.1. Lineage (NCBI taxonomy): Eukaryota > Metazoa > Arthropoda > Insecta > Hymenoptera > Colletidae > Colletes > Colletes latitarsis. The sequence continues at coordinate 8,024,590 of NC_135141.1, read as the reverse complement.
ACCCAGATCTAACCCAGACCTAACCGGTGTTATCCTATAAAATATCGATTGAAACCAGGTTTAGTTGACTTCTTCAATGTGGTACCACATTACTACGTGATTGAAACCAGAAAACACAAGGGATCTGGCCAACAAGTATGCGGACAATGCAAAATCATGAGCCAGATGCGGGCATGACCCAGACCTAACCCAGACCTAACCGGTGTTATCCTATAAAATATTGATTGAAACCAGGGTTATTTGTCTGTTTCTGTGTGGTACCACATTACTACGTTATTCAAACCAGAAAAAGCCGGGATCTGACCAATAAGTATGCGGAAAAAGCAAAATCATGAGCCAGATGCGGGCATAACCCAGACCTAACCCAGACCTAACCGGTGTTATCCTATAAAATATTGATCGTAACCAGGTTTAATTGACTTCTTGAGTGTGGTACCACATGACTACGTGATTCAAACCCGAAGAAACCCAGGATCTGGCCAACAAGTTTGCGAAAAAGGCAAAATCATGAGCCAGATGCGGGCATGACCGAGACCTAACCGGGGTTATCCTGTCAAATATTGATTGAAACCAGGTTTATTTGTCTGTTTGAGTGTGGTACCACATTACTACGTGATTGAAACCAGAAAACACACGGGATCTGGCCAACAACTATGCGAACAAGGCAAAATCATGAGCCAGATGCTGGCATGTCCCAGACGTAACACAGACCTAACCGGTGTTATCCTATAAAATATCATTTGAAACCTGGTTTAATTGACTTCTTCAGTGTGGTACCACATGATTACGTGATTCAAACCCGAAGAAACCCCGGATCTGGCCAACAAGTTTGCGAAAAAGGCAAAATCATGAGCCAGATGCGGGCATAACCCAGATCTAACCCAGACCTAACCGGTGTTATCCTATAAAATATTGTTTGAAACCAGGTTTATTTGTCTGGATCAGTCTGGCACCACACTACTACGTGATTGAAGCCAGAAAACACACGGGATCTGGCCAACAAGTTTCCGAAAAAGGCAAAATCATGAGTCAGGTGCTGGCATATCCCAGACCTAACCGGGGTTATCCTGTCAAATATTGATTGAAACCAGGTTTATTTGTCTGTTTGAGTGTGGTACCACATTACTACGTGATTGAAACCAGGAAACACACGGGATCTGGCCAACAACTATGCGAACAAGGCAAAATCATGAGCCAGATGCGGGCATATCCCAGACGTAACACAGACCTAACCGGTGTTATCCTATAAAATATCATTTGAAACCTGGTTTAATTGACTTCTTCAGTGTGGTACCACATGATTACGTGATTCAAACCCGAAGAAACCCCGGATCTGGCCAACAAGTTTGCGAAAAAGGCAAAATCATGAGCCAGATGCGGGCATAACCCAGATCTAACCCAGACCTAACCGGTGTTATCCTATAAAATATTGATTGAAACCAGGTTTATTTGGCTGGATCAGTGTGGCACCACTCTACTACGTGATTGAAGCCAGAAAACACACGGGATCTGGCCAACAAGTTTGCGAAAAAGGCAAAATCATGAGTCAGGTGCTGGCATATCCCAGACGTAAACCAGAGCTAACCAAGACCTAACTGGTGTTATCCTCTAAAATACTGACCGAATCCAGGTTTAATTGATTGTCACAGTGTGGAACCACATTACTACGTGATACACACCAGGAAAAGCCAGGATCTGGCCAACAAGTATGCGAAGAAGGCAAAATCGTGAGCCAGATGCGGGCATAACCCAGACCTAACCCAGACCTAACCGGTGTCATCCTATAAAATATTAATTGAAACCAGGTTCATTTGTCTGTTTCTGTGTGGTACCACATTACTACGCGATTCAAACCAGAAAAAACGCGGGATCTGATCAACAAGTATGCGGAAAAGGCAAAATCATGAGCCAGATGCGGGCATAACCCAGACCTTACCCAGACCTAACCGGTGTTATCCTATAAAACATTGATCCAAACCAGGTTTAATTGACTTCTTCAGTGTGGTACCACATTACTACGTGATTCAAACACGAAAAAACCCAGGATCAGGCCAACAAGTATGCGAAAAATGCAAAATCATGAGCCAGATGCGGGCATTACCCTGACCTAACCCAGACCTAACCGGTGTTATCCTATAAAATATTGATCGAAACCAGGTTTAATTGACTTCTTCAGTGTGGTACCACATGATTACTTGATTCAAACCCGATGAAACCCAGGATCTGGCCAACATGATTGCGAAAATACAAAATCATGAGCCAGATGCGGGCATAACCCAGATCTAACCCAGACCTTTCCGGTGTTATCCTATAAAATATTGATTGAAGCCAGATTTATTTGTCTGTTTGCGGGTGGTACCACATTACTACCTGATTGAAACCAGAAAAAACACGGGATCTGGCCAAAAAGTCTGCGGACAAGGCAAAATCAAGAGCCAGATGCGGGCATATCCCAGACGTAACACAGACCTAACCGGTGTTATCCTATAAAATATCATTTGAAACCTCGTTTATTTGTCTGTTTCTGTGTGGTACCACATTCCAACGCGATTCAAACCAGAAAAAACCAATGATCTGACCAACAAGTATGCGGAAAAGGCAAAATCATGAGCCAGATGCGGGCATATCCCAGTCGTAACACAGACCTATCCGGTGTTATCCTCTAAAATATGCATCGAAACCTGGTTTAATTGACTGTTTCAATGTGGTACCACATTACTACGTGACCCAAACCCGATGAAAGCCCGGGATCTGGCCAACAAGTTTTCGAAAAAGGCGAAAGTTTAAGCCAGATGCGGGCATATCCCAGACCTAACCGGTGTTATCCTATAAAATATTGAATGAAACCACGTTCATTTGTCTGTTTCTGTGTGGTACCACATTACTACGTTAATCAAACCAGAACAAACACGGGCTCTGGCCAACAAGTATTCGAAAAAGGCGAAAGTATAAGCCAGATGCGGGCATAACCCAGACCTAACCCAGACCTAACAGGTGTCATCCTATAAAATATTAATTGAGACCAGGTTCATTTGTCTGTTTCTGTGTGGTACCACATTACTACGCGATTCAAACCAGAAAAAACGCGGGATCTGATCAACAAGTATGCGAAAAATGCAAAATCATGAGCCAGATGCGGGCATTACCCAGACCTAACCCAGACCTAACCGGTGTTATCCTATAAAATATCATTTGAAACCTGGTTTAATTGACTTCTTCAGTGTGGTACAACATGATTACGTGATTCAAACCCGAAGAAACCCCGGATCTGTCCAACAAGTTTGCGAAAAAGGCAAAATCATGAGCCAGATGCGGGCATAACCCAGATCTAACCCAGACCTAACCGGTGTTATCCTATAAAATATTGATTGAAACCAGGTTTATTTGTCTGTTTCAGGGTGGTACCACATTACTACGTGATTGAAACCAGAACAAACACGGGATCTGGCCATAAAGTCTGCGGACAAGGCAAAATCAAGAGCCAGATGCGGGCATATCCAAGACGTACGACAGACCTAACCGGTGTTGTCCTATAAAATATTAATTGAAACCTGGTTTATTTGTCTGTTTCTGTGTGGTACCACATTACTACGTGATTGAAACCAGAACAAACACGGGATCTGACCAACAGGTATGCGGAAAAGGCAAAATCACGAGCCAGATGCGGGCATATCTCAGTCGTAACACAGACCTATCCGGTGTTATCCTCTAAAATATACATCGAAACCTGGTTTAATTGACTGTTTCAATGTGGTACCACATTACTACGTGACCCAAACCCGAAGAAACCCCGGGATCTGGTCAATAAGTTTTCGAAAAAGGCGAAAGTATAAGCCAGATGCGGGCATATCCCAGACCTAACCGGTGTTATCCTATAAAATATTGATTTGAACCAGCTCTATTTGTCTGGATCAGTGTGGCACCACATTTCTACGTGATTGAAGCCAGAAAACACACGGGATCTGGCCAACAAGTTTGCGAAAAAGGCAAAATCATGAGCCAGGTGCTGGCATATCCCAGACCTAACCGGTGTTATCCTATAAAATATTGATTGAAACCACGTTCATTTGTTTGTTTCTATGTGGTACCACATTACTACGTTATTCAAACCAGAAAAAACCCGGGATCTGACCAACAAGTATGCGGTAAAAGCAAAATCATGAGCCAGATGTGGCCATAACCCAGATCTAACCCAGACCTAACCGGTGTTATCCTATAAAATATTGATTGAAACCAGGTTTATTTGTCTGGATCAGTGTGGCACCACACTACTACGTGATTGAAGCCAGGAAACACACGGGATCTGGCCAACAAGTTTGCGAAAAAGGCAAAATCATGAGTCAGGTGCTGGCATATCCCAGACGTAAACCAGAGCTAACCAAGACCTAACTGGTGTTATCCTCTAAAATACTGACCGAATCCAGGTTTAATTGATTGTCACAGTGTGGAACCACATTACTACGTGATACACACCAGGAAAAGCCAGGATCTGGCCAACAAGTATGCGAAGAAGGCAAAATCGTGAGCCAGATGCGGGCATAACCCAGACCTAACCCAGACCTAACCGGTGTCATCCTATAAAATATTAATTGAAACCAGGTTCATTTGTCTGTTTCTGTGTGGTACCACATTACTACGCGATTCAAACCAGAAAAAACGCGGGATCTGACCAACAAGTATGCGGAAAAGGCAAAATCATGAGCCAGATTCGGGCATAACCCAGACCTAACCCAGACCTAACCGGTGTTATCCTATAAAACATTGATCCAAACCAGGTTTAATTGACTTCTTCAGTGTGGTACCACATTACTACGTGATTCAAACACGAAAAAACCCAGGATCTGGCCAACAAGTATGCGAAAAATGCAAAATCATGAGCCAGATGCGGGCATTACCCAGACCTAACCCAGACCTAACCGGTGTTATCCTATAAAATATTGATCGAAACCAGGTTTAATTGACTTCTTCAGTGTGGTACCACATGATTACTTGATTCAAACCCGATGAAACCCAGGATCTGGCCAACATGATTGCGAAAAAGGCAAAATCATGAGCCAGATGCGGGCATAACCCAGATCTAACCCAGACCTATCCGGTGTTATCCTATAAAATATTGATTGAAACCAGATTTATTTGTCTGTTTGAGGGTGGTACCACATTACTACGTGATTGAAACCAGAACAAACACGGGATCTGGCCAAAAAGTATGCGGAAATGCAAAATCATGAGCCAGATGCGGGCATATCCCAGTCGTAACACAGACCTATCCGGTGTTATCCTCTAAAATATGCATCGAAACCTGGTTTAATTGACTGTTTCAATGTGGTACCACATTACTACGTGACCCAAACCCGATGAAAGCCCGGGATCTGGCCAACAAGTCTTCGAAAAAGGCGAAAGTATAAGCCAGATGCGGGCATATCCCAGACCTAACCGGTGTTATCCTATAAAATATTGATTGAAACCACGTTCATTTGTCTGTTTCTGTGTGGTACCACATTACTACGTGAATCAAACACGAAAAAACCCAGGATCAGGCCAACAGGTATGCGAAAAATGCAAAATCATGAGCCAGATGCGGGCATTACCCAGACCTAACCCAGACCTAACCGGTGTTATCCTATAAAATATTGATCGTAACCAGGTTTAATTGACTTCTTGAGTGTGGTACCACATGACTGCGTGATTCAAACCCGAAGAAACCCAGGATCAGGCCAACAAGTATGCGGTAAAAGCAAAATCATGAGCCAGATGCGGGCATAACCCAGACCTAACCCAGACCTAACCGGTGTTATCCTATAAAATATTAATTGAAACCAGGTTTATGTGGCTGTTTCTGTGTGGTACCGCATTACTACGTGACCCAAACCCGAAGAAACCCCGGCATCTGGCCAACAAGTTTTCGAAAAAGGCGAAAGTATAAGCCAGATGCGGGCATATACCAGACCTAACCGGTGTAATCCTATAAAATATTGATTTGAACCAGCTCTATTTGTCTGGATCAGTGTGGCACCACATTACTACGTGATTGAAGCCAGAAAACTCACGGGATCCGGCCAACAAGTTTGCGAAAAAGGCAAAATCATGAGCCAGGTGCTGGCATATCCCAGACCTAACCGGTGTTATCCTATAAAATATTGATTGAAACCACGTTCATTTGTCTGTTTCTATGTGGTACCACATTACTACGTTATTCAAACCAGAAAAAACCCGGAATCTGACCAACAAGTATGCGGTAAAAGCAAAATCATGAGCCAGATGTGGCCATAACCCAGATCTAACCCAGACCTAACCGGTGTTATCCTATAAAATATTGATCGTAACCAGGTTTAATTGACTTCTTGAGTGTGGTACCACATGACTACGTGATTCAAACCCGAAGAAACCCAGGATCTGGCCAACAAGTTTGTGAAAAAGGCAAAATCATGAGCCGGATGCTGGCATGACCCAGACCTAACCGGGGTTATCCTGTCAAATATTGATTGAAACCAGGTTTATTTGTCTGTTTGAGTGTGGTACCACATTACTACGTTATTGAAACCTGAAAACACACGGGATCTGGCCAACAACTATGCGAACAAGGCAAAATCATGAGCCAGATGCGGGCATATCCCAGACGTTACACAGACCTAACCGGTGTTATCCTATAAAATATCATTTGAAACCTGGTTTAATTGACTTCTTCAGTGTGGTACCACATGATTACGTGATTCAAACCCGAAGAAACCCCGGATCTGGCCAACAAGTTTGCGAAAAAGGCAAAATCATGAGCCAGATGCGGGCATAACCCAGATCTAACCCAGACCTAACCGGTGTTATCCTATAAAATATTGATTGAAACCAGGTTTATTTGTCTGGATCAGTGTGACACCACACTACTACGTGATTGAAGCCAGAAAACACACGGGATCTGACCAACAAGTTTGCGAAAAAGGCAAAATCATGAGTCAGGTGCTGGCATATCCCAGACGTAAACCAGAGCTAACCAAGACCTAACTGGTGTTATCCTCTAAAATACTGACCGAATCCAGGTTTAATTGATTGTCACAGTGTGGAACCACATTACTACGTGATACACACCAGGAAATGCCAGGATCTGGCCAACAAGTATGCGGAAAAGGCAAAATCATGAGCCAGATGCGGGCATAACCCAGACCTAACCCAGACCTAACCCAGACCTAACCGGTGTTATCCTATAAAACATTGATCCAAACCAGGTTTAATTGACTTCTTCAGTGTGGTACCACATTACTACGTGAATCAAACACGAAAAAACCCAGGATCAGGCCAACAAGTATGCGAAAAATGCAAAATCATGAGCCAGATGCGGGCATTACCCAGACCTAACCCAGACCTAACCGGTGTTATCCTATAAAATATTGATCGAAACCAGGTTTAATTGACTTCTTCAGTGTGGTACCACATGATTACTTGATTCAAACCCGATGAAACCCAGGATCTGGCCAACATGATTGCGAAAAAGGCAAAATCATGAGCCAGATGCGGGCATAACCCAGATCTAACCCAGACCTAACCGGTGTTATCCTCTAAAATATACATCGAAACCTGGTTTAATTGACTGTTTCAATGTGGTACCACATTACTACGTGACCCAAACCCGAAGAAACCCCGGGATCTGGCCAACAAGTATTCGAAAAAGGCGAAAGTATAAGCCAGATGCGGGCATATCCCAGACCTAACCGGTGTTATCCCATAAAATATTTATTGAAACTAGGTTTATTTGTCTGTTTCTGTGTGGTGCCACATTACTACGCGATTCAAACCAGAAAAAACCCGTGATCTGACCAACACGTATATGGAAAAGGCAAAATAATGAGCCAGATGCGGGCATAACCCAGACCTAACACAGACCTAACCGGTGTTATCCTATAAAATATTAATTGAAACCTGGTTTATTTGTCTGTTTCTGTGTGGTACCACATTACTACGTGATTGAAACCAGAACAAACACGGGATCTGACCAACAGGTATGCGGAAAAGGCAAAATCATGAGCCAGATGCGGGCATAACTCAGACCTAACCCAGACCTAACCGTTGTTATCCTATAAAATATTGATCGAAACCAGGTTTAATTGACTTCTTCAGTGTGGTACCACATTACTACGCGATTCAAACCAGAAAAAACGCGGGATCTGACCAACAAGTAGGCGGGAAAGGCAAAATCATGAGCCAGATGCGGGCATAACCCAGATCTAACCCAGACCTAACCGGTGTTATCCTATAAAATATTGATTGAAATCAAGTTTATATGTCTGTTTCAGGGTGGTACCACATTACTACGTGATTGAAACCAGAACAAGCACGGGATCTGGCCAAAAAGTCTGCGGACAAGGCAAAATCAAGAGTCAGATGCGGGCATAACCCAGACCTATCCCAGATCTAACCGGTGTTATCCTATAATATATTAATTGAAACCTGGTTTATTTATCTGTTTCTGTGTGGTACCACATTCCTACGCGATTCAAACCAGAGAAAACCCATGATCTGACCAACAAGTATGCGGAAAAGGCAAAATCATGAGCTAGATGCGAGCATATCCCAGTCGTAACACAGACCTATCCGGCGTTATCCTCTAAAATATGCATCGAAACCTGGTTTAATTGACTGTTTCAATGAGGTACCACATTACTACGTGACCCAAACCCGATGAAACCCCGGGATCTGGCCAACAAGTTTTCGAAAAAGGCGAAATTATAAGCCAGATGCGGGCATATCCCAGACCTAACCGGTGTTATCCTATATAATATTGATTGATACCACGTTTATTTGTCTGTTTCTGTGTGGTACCACATTACTACGTTATTCAAACCAGAAAAAACCCGGGATCTGACCAACAAGTATGCGGTAAAAGCAAAATCATGAGCCAGATGCGGGCATTACCCAGATCTAACCCGGACCTAACCGGTGTTATCATATAAAATATTGATTGAGACCAGGTTTATTTGTCTGTTTCAGGGTGGTACCACATTACTACGTGATTGAGACCAGAACAAACACGGGATCTGGTCAAAGAGTCTGCGGACAAGGCAAAGTCAGAAGCCAGATGCGGGCATATCCCAGACGTAACACAGACCTAACCGGTGATATCCTATAAAATATTAATTGAAACCTGGTTTATTTGTCTGTTTCTGTGTGGTACCACATTACTACGCGATTCAAACCAGAGAAAACCCGGGATCTGACCAACAAGTATGCGGTAAAAGCAAAATCATGAGCCAGATGCGGGCATAACCCAGACCTAACCCAGACCTAACCGGTGTTATCCTATAAAATATTAATTGAAACCAGGTTTATGTGTCTGTTTCTGTGTGGTACCGCATTACTATGTGATTGAAACCAGAACAAACACGGGATCTGACCAACAGGTATGCGGAAAAGGCAAAATCACGAGCCAGATGCGGGCATATCCCAGTCGTAACACAGACCTATCCGGTGTTATCCTCTAAAATATACATCGAAACCTGGTTTAATTGACTGTTTCAATGTGGTACCACATTACTACGTGACCCAAACCCGAAGAAACCCCGGGATCTGGCCAACAAGTTTTCGAAAAAGGCGAAAGTATAAGCCAGATGCGGGCATATCCCAGACCTAACCGGTGTTATCCCATAAAATATTTATTGAAACCAGGTTTATTTGTCTGTTTCTGTGTGGTACCACATTACTACGTTATTCAAACCAGAAAAAACCCGGGATCTGACCAACAAGTATGCGGTAAAAGCAAAATCATGAGCCAGATGCGGGCATAACCCAGACCTAACCCAGACCTAACCGGTGTTATCCTATAAAATATTAATTGTAGCAGGTTTATGTGTCTGTTTCTGTGTGGTACCGCATTACTACGTGACCCAAACCCGAAGAAACCCCGGCATCTGGCCAACAAGTTTTCGAAAAAGGCGAAAGTATAAGCCAGATGCGGGCATATCCCAGACCTAACCGGTGTTATCCTATAAAATATTGATTTGAACCAGCTCTATTTGTCTGTTTCTGTGTGGTACCACATTACTACGTGATTGAAACCAGAACAAACACGGGATCTGACCAACAGGTATGCGGAAAAGGCAAAATCAAGAGTCAGATGCGGGCATATTCCAGACGTAACACAGACCTAACCGTTGATATCCTATAAAATATTGATTGAAACCAGATTTATTTGTCTGTTTCTGTGTGGTACCACATTACTACGCGATTCAAACCAGAAAAAACGCGGGATCTGACCAACAAGTATGCGGAAAAGGCAAAATCATGAGCCAGATTCGGGCATAACCCAGATCTAACCCAGACCTAACCGGTGTTATCCTATAAAATATTGATTGCAATCAAGTTTATATGTCTGTTTCAGGGTGGTACCACATTACTACGTGATTGAAACCAGAACAAACACGGGATCTGGCCAAAAACTCTGCGGACAAGGCAAAATCAAGAGTCAGATGCGGGCATATTCCAGACGTAACACAGACCTAACCGGTGTTATCCTATAAAATATTAATTGAAACCTGGTTTATTTGTCTGTTTCTATGTGGTACCACATTACTACGCGATTCAAACCAGAAAAATCCCGTGATCTGATCAACTAGTATGCGGAAAAGGCAAAATCATGAGCCAGATGCGGGCATGACCCAGACCTAACCGGGGTTATCCTGTAAAATATTGATTGAAAGCAGGTTTATTTGTCTGTTTGAGTGTGGTACCACATTACTACGTGATTGAAACCAGAAAACACACGGGATCTGGCCAACAACTATGCGGACAAGGCAATATCATGAGCCAGATGCGGGCATATCCCAGACGTAACACAGACCTAACAGGTGTTATCCTATAAAATATTGATCGAAACCAGGTTTAATTGACTTCTTCAGTGTGGTACCACATGATTACGTGATTCAAACCCGAAGAAACCCCGGATCTGGCAAACAAGTTTGCGAAAAAGGCAAAATCATCAGCCAGATGCGGGCATAACCCAGATCTAACCCAGACCTAACCGGTGTTATCCTATAAAATATTGATTGAAACCAGGTTTATTTGTCTGTTTCAGGGTGGTACCACATTACTACGTGATTGAAACCAGAACAAACACGGGATCTGGCCAAAAAGTCTGCGGACAAGGCAAAATCAAGACCCAGATGCGGGCATATCCAAGACGTAACACAGACTTAACCGGTGTTATCCTATAAAATATTAATTGAAACCTGGTTTATTTGTCTGTTTCTATGTGGTACCACATTACTACGCGATTCAAACCAGAAAAATCCCGTGATCTGATCAACTAGTATGCGGAAAAGGCAAAATCATGAGCCAGATGCGGGCATAACCCAGACCTAACCCAGATCTAACCGGTGTTAACCTATAAAATATTAATTGAAACCAGGTTTATTTGTCTGTTTCTGTGTGGTACCACATTACTACGCGATTCAAACCAGAAAAAACGCGGGATCTGACCAACAAGTATGCGGAAAAGGCAAAATCATGAGCCAGATGCGGGCATAACCTAGACCTAACCCAGACCTAACCGGTGTTATCCTATAAAATATTGATCGAAACCAGGTTTAATTGACTTCTTCAGTGTGGTACCACATTGCTACGTGATTCAAACACGAAAAAACCCAGGATCAGGCCAACAAGTATGCGAAAAATGCAAAATCATGAGCCAGATGCGGGCATAACCCAGATCTAACCCAGACCTAACCGGTGTTATCCTATAAAATATTGATTGAAATCAGGTTGATATGTCTGTTTCGGGGTGGTACCACATTACTACGTGATTGAAACCAGAACAAATACGGGATCTGGCTAAAAAGTCTGCGGGCAAGCCAAAATCAAGAGCCAGATGCGGGCATATCCCAGACGTAACACAGACCTGACCGGTGTTATCAAATAAAATATTATTTGAAACCTGGTTTATTTGTCTGTTTCTGTGTGGTACCACATTACTACGCGATTCAAACCAGAAAAAACCCGTGACCTGACCAACTAGTATGCGGAAAAGGCAAAATCATGAGCCAGATGCGGGCGTAACCCAGACCTAACCGGTGTTATCCTATAAAATAATGATTGAAACCTGGTTTATTTGTCTGTTTCTGTGTGGTACCACATTACTACGCGATTCAAACCAGAAAACACACGGGGTCTGGCCAACAAGTTTGCGAAAATGGCAAAACCATGAGCCAGGTGCGGGCATATCCCAGAGCTAACCGGTGTTATCCTATAAAATATTGATCGAAATCTGGTTTAATTGACTTCTTCAGTGTGGCACCACATGACTACGTGATTCTAAACCGAAGAAACCCAGGATCTGGCCAACAAGTTTGCGAAAAAGGCAAAATCATGAGCCAGATGCGGGCATAACCCAGATCTAACCCAGACCTAACCGGTGTTATGCTATTGATTGAAACTAGGTTTATTTGTCTCTTTCAGGGTGGTACCACATTACTACGTGATTGAAACCAGAACAATCACGGGATATGGCCAACAAGTTTGCGAAAAAAGCAAAATCATGAGCCAGGTGCGGGCATATCCCAGACGTAAACCAGACCTAACCAAGACCTAACCGGTGTTATCCTCCAAATTACTGACCGAATCCAGGTTTAATTGATTTTCACTGTGAGGTACCACATTACTACGTGATTCACACCCGGAAAAAGCCAGGATCTGGCCAACAAGTATGCGAAGTAGGCAAAATCGTGAGCCAGATGCGGGCATAACCCAGACCTAACACAGACCTAACCGGCGTTATCCTATAAAATATTAATTGAAACCAGGTTTATTTGTCTGTTTCTGTGTGGTACCACATAAAAACGCGATTCAAACCAGAAAAAACGCGGGATCTGACCAACAAGTATGCGGAAAAGGCAAAATCATGAGCCAGATGCAGGCATAACCCAGACCTAACCCAGACCTAACCGGTGTTAACCTTTAAAATATTGATCGAAACCAGGTTTAATTGACTTCTTCAGTGTGGTACCACATGATTACGTGAGTCAAACCCGAAGAAACCCAGGATCTGGCCAACAAGTTTGCGAAAAAGGCAAAATCATGAGCCAGATGCGGGCATAACCCAGATCTAACCCAGACCTAACCGGTGTTATCCTATTGATTGAAACTAGGTTTATTTGTCTCTTTCAGGGTGGTACCACATTACTACGTGATTGAAACCAGAACAAACACGGGATCTGGCCAACAAGTTTGCGAAGAAGGCAAAATCATGAGCCAGATGCGTGCATAACCCAGACCTAACCGGTGTTATCCTATAAAATATTGATCGAAACCAGGTTTAATTGACTTCTTCAGTGTGGTACCACATTACTTCGAGATTCAACCACGGAAAAAGCCAGGATCAGGCCAATAAGTATGCGAAAAATGCAAAATCATGAGCCAGATGCGGGCATAACCCAGACCTAACCCAGACCTAACCGGTGTTATCCTATAAAATATTGATTGAAACTAAGTTAATTTGTCTGTTTCAGGGTGGTACCACATTACTACGTGATTGAAACCAGAAAACACACGGGATCTGGTCAACAAGTTTGCGAAAATGGCAAAACCATGAGACAGATGCGGGCATATCCCAGACGTAAACCAGACCTAACCAACACCTAACCGGTGTTATCCACTAAAATACTGACCGAATCCAGGTTTAATTGATTAACACTGTGCGGTACCACATTACTACGTGATTCACACCCGGAAAAAGCCAGGATCTGGCCAACAAGTATGCGAAGAAGGCAAAATCGTGAGCCAGATGCGGGCATAACCCAGACCTAACCCAGACCTAACCGGTGTTATCCTATAAAATATTGATTGAAACCAGGTTTATTTGTCTGTGTCAGGGTGGTACCACATTACTACGTGATTGAAACCAGAAAACACACGGGATCTGGCCAACAAGTATGCGGACAACGCAAAATCATGAGCCAGATGCAGGCATAACCCAGACCTAACCCAGACCTAACCGGTGTTAACCTATAAAATATTGATCGAAACCAGGTTTAATTGACTTCTTCAGTGTGGTACCACATGATTACGTGAGTCAAACCCGAAGAAACCCAGGATCTGGCCAACAAGTTTGCGAAAAAGGCAAAATCATGAGCCAGATGCGGGCATAACCCAGATCTAACCCAGACCTAACCGGTGTTACCCTAATGATTGAAACTAGGTTTATTTGTCTCTTTCAGGGTGGTACCACATTACTACGTGATTGAAACCAGAACAAACACGGGATCTGGCCAACAAGTTTGCGAAAAAGGCAAAATCATGAGCCAGGTGCGGGCATATCCCAGACGTAAACCAGACCTAACCAAGACCTAACCGGTGTTATCCTCCAAATTACTGACCGAATCCAGGTTTAATTGATTGTCACTGTGTGGTACCACATTACTACGTGATTCACACCCGGAAAAAGCCAGGATCTGGCCAACAAGTATGCGAAGAAGGCAAAATCGTGAGCCAGATGCGGGCATAACCCAGCCTTAGCACAGACCTAACCGGCGTTATCCTATAAAATATTAATTGAAACCAGGTTTATTTGTCTGTTTCTGTGTGGTACCACATTTCTACGCGATTCAAACCAGAAAAAACGCGGGATCTGACCAACAAGTATGCGGAAAAGGCAAAATCATGAGCCAGATGCGGGCATAACCTAGACCTAACCCAGACCTAACCGGTGTTATCCTATAAAATATTGATCGAAACCAGGTTTAATTGACTTCTTCAGTGTGGTACCACATTACTACGTGATTCAAACACGAAAAAACCCAGGATAAGGCCAACAAGTATGCGAAAAATGCAAAATCATGAGCCAGATGCGGGCATAACCCAGATCTAACCCAGACCTAACCGGTGTTATCCTATAAAATATTGATTGAAGTCAGGTTGATTTGTCTGTTTCGGGGTGGTACCACATGACTACGTGATTGAAACCAGAACAAATACGGGATCTGGCTAAAAAGTCTGCGGGCAAGCCAAAATCAAGAGCCAGATTCGGGCATATCCCAGACGTAACACAGATCTGACCGGTGTTATCAAATAAAATATTATTTGAAACCTGGTTTATTTGTCTGTTTCTGTGTGGTACCACATTACTACGCGATTCAAACCAGAAAAAACCCGTGACCTGACCATCTAGTATGCGGAAAAGGCAAAATCATGAGCCAGATGCGGGCATAACCCAGACTTGACACAGACCTAACCGGCGTTATCCTGTAAAATATTAATTGAAACCAGGTTTATTTGTCTGTTTCTGTGTGGTACCACATAACTACGCGATTCAAACCAGAAAAAACGCGGGATCTGACCAAAAGTATGCGGAAAAGGCAAAATCATGAGCCAGATGCAGGCATAACCCAGACCTAACCCAGACCTAACCGGTGTTATCCTATAAAATATTGATCGAAACCAGGTTTAGTTGACCTCTTCAGTGTGGTACCACATGATTACGTGATTCAAACCCGAAGAAACCTAGGATCTAGCCAACAAGTTAGCGAAAAAGGCAAAATCATGAGCCAGATGCGTGCATAACCCAGACCTAACCGGTGTTATCCTATAAAATATTGATCGAAACCAGGTTTAATTGACGTCTTCAGTGTGGTACCACATTACTTCGAGATTCAACCACGAAAAAACCCAGGATCAGGCCAATAAGTATGCGAAAAATGCAAAATCATGAGCCAGATGCGGGCATAACCCAGACCTAACCCAGACCTAACCGGTGTTATCCTATAAAATATTGATTGAAACCAGGTTTAATTGACTTCTTCAGTGTGGTACCACATGATTACGTGAGTCAAACCCGAAGAAACCCAGGATCTGGCCAACAAGTTTGCGAAAAAGGCAAAATCATGAGCCAGATGCGGGCATAACCCAGATCTAACCCAGACCTAACCGGTGTTATCCTATTGATTGAAACTAGGTTTATTTGTCTCTTTCAGTGTGGTACCACATTACTACGTGATTGAAACCAGAACAAACACGGGATCTGGCCAACAAGTTTGCGAAAAAGGCAAAATCATGAGCCAGGTGCGGGCATATCCCAGACGTAAACCAGACCTAACCAAGACCTAACCGGTGTTATCCTCCAAATTACTGACCGAATCCAGGTTTAATTGATTGTCACTGTGTGGTACCACATTACTACGTGATTCACACCCGGAAAAAGCCAGGATCTGGCCAACAAGTATGCGAAGAAGGCAAAATCGTGAGCCAGATGCGGGCATAACCCAGACTTAACACAGACCTAACCGGCGTTATCCTATAAAATATTAATTGAAACCAGGTTTATTTGTCTGTTTCTGTGTGGTACCACATTACTACGCGATTCAAACCAGAAAAAACGCGGGATCTGACCAACAAGTATGCGGAAAAGGCAAAATCATGAGCCAGATGCAGGCATAACCCAGACCTAACCCAGACCTAACCGGTGTTATCCTATAAAATATTGATCGAAACCAGGTTTAATTGACTTCTTCAGTGTGGTACCACATTACTTCGAGATTCAACCACGAAAAAACCCAGGATCAGGCCAATAAGTATTCGAAAAATGCAAAATCATGAGCCAGATGCGGGCATAACCCAGACCTAACCCAGACCTAACCGGTGTTATCCTATAAAATATTGATTGAAACCAGGTTAATTTGTCTGTTTCAGGGTGGTACCACATTACTACGTGATTGAAACCGGAAAACACACGGGATCTGGCCAACAAGTTTGCGAAAATGGCAAAACCATGAGCCAGGTGCGGGCATATCCCAGACGTAAACCAGACCTAACCAAGACCTAACCGGTGTTATCCTCTAAAATACTGACCGCATCCAGGTTTAATTGATTGTCACAGTGTGGTACCACATTACTACGTGATTCACACCCGGAAAAAGCCAGGATCTGGCCAACAAGTTTTCGAAAAAGGCGAAAGTATAAGCCAGATGCGGGCATATCCCAGACCTAACCGGTGTTATCCCATAAAATATTTATTGAAACCAGGTTTAATTGCCTGTTTCTGTGTGGTACCACATAAGTACGAGATACAAACCAGAGCAATCACTGGATCTGGCCAACATGTATGCGAAAATGGCGAAATCATAAGCTGGATGCGGGCATATCCCAGACCTAACCCAGACCTAACCGGTGTTATCCTATAAAATATTGATCGAAACCAGGTTTAATTGACATCTTCAGTGTGGTACCACATGACTACGTGATTCAAACCCGAAGAAACCCAGGATCTGGCCAACAAGTTTGCGAAAAAGGCAAAATCATGAGCAAGATGCGGGCATGACCCAGACCTAACCCAGACCTAGGCGTAACACAGCCTATCCGGTGTTATCCTCTAAAATATGGATCGAAACCTGGTTTCATTGACTGTTTCAGTGTGGTACCACATTACTACGTGATTGAAACCAGAAAACACTCGGGATCTGGCCAACAAGTATGCGGACAATGCAAAATCATGAGCCAGATGCGGGCATGACCCAGACCTAACCCAGACCTAGCCGGTGTTATCCTATAAAATATTGATTGAAACCAGGTTTATTTGTCTGTTTCAGTGTGGCACCACATTACTACGTGATTCAAAACCGAAAAAACTCAGGATCTGGCGAAGAAGTTTGCGGAGGTAGCAAAATCATGATCCAGATGCGGGCATAACACAGACCTAACCCAGACCTAACCGGTGTTATCCTATGAAATATTGATTGAAACCTGGTTTATTTGTCTGTTTCTGTGTGGTACCACATTACTACGTGATTGAAGCCAGAACAAACACGGGATCTGACCAACAAGTATGCGGAAAAGGCAAAATCATGAGCCAGATGCGGGCATGATCCCGACCATTTTTTTTTTGTAACGTGGAGAAATCTTCATGGTCACCACGGCTCCCTCGGGGGGAGGCCAGGGTAGTGCCGGTCTCTTGCCGGCTAAAACACCATGGTGATCGCCTGCGCCCTTTATCTGGGGAGAGTCACGGGAACCAAGCTAGCGATACTATCGTGACTCTCCCCGTTGGCGCAACGCGTTGTACCAGTGTGGTACCACATTGCTACGAGATTCAAACCAGAACAAACACTGGATCAGGCCAACAAGTATGCGAAAAATGCAAAATCATAAGCTAGATGCGGGCATAACCCAGACCTAACCCAGACCTAACCGGTGTTATCCCATTAAATATTAATTGAAACCTGGTTTATTTGTCTGTTTCTGTGTGGTACCACATTACTACGTGATTGAAGCCAGAACAAACACGGGATCTGACCAACAAGTATGCGGAAAAGGCAAAATCATGAGCCAGATGCGGGCATATCCCAGACCTAACCCAGACCTAACCGGTGTTATCCTATAAAATATTGATTGAAACCAGGTTTATTTGTCTGTTTCAGTGTGGCACCACATTACTACGTGATTCAAAACTGAAAAAACTCAGGATCTGGCGAAGAAGTTTGCGGAGAAGGCAAAATCATGATCCAGATGCGGGCATAACCCAGACCTAACCCAGACCTAACCGGTGTTATCCTATGAAATATTGATTGAAACCAGGTTTAATTGATTGTCACTGTGTGGTACCACATTACTACGTGATTCAAACACGATGAAACCCAGGATCAGGCCAACAAGTTTGCGAAAAAGGCAACATCATGAGCCAGATGCGGGCATGACCCAGACCTAACCGGTGTCATCCTATAAAATATTATTTGAAACCTGGTATATTTGTCTGTTTCTGTGTGGTACCACATTACTACGCGATTCGAGCCAGATAAAACCCGGGATCTGACCACCAAGTATGCGGAAAACGCAAAATCATGAGCCAGATGCGGGCATAACCCAGACCTAACCCAGACCTAACCGGTGTTATCCTATAAAATATTGATCGAAACCAGGTTTAATTGACTTCTTCAGTGTGGTACCACATTACTACGTGATTCAAACACGAAGAAACCCAGGATCAGGCCAACAAGTATGCGAAAAATGCAAAATCATGTGCCAGATGCGGGCATATCCCAGACGTAACACAGACCTAACAGGTGTTATCCTATAAAATATTGATCGAAACCAGGTTTAATTGACTTCTTCAGTGTGGTACCACATGATTACGTGATTCAAACCCGAAGAAACCCAGGATATGGCCAACAAGTTTGCGAAAAAGGCAAAATCATGAGCCAGATGCGGGCATGACCCAGACCTAACCCAGACCTAACCGGTGTTATCTTATAAAATATTCATCGAAACCAGGTTTAATTGACTTCTTCAGTGTGGCACCACATTACTATGTGATTCACACCCGGAAAAACCCAGGATCTGACCAACAAGTATGCGAAGAAGGCAAAATCGTGAGCCAGAGGCGGGCATAACCCAGACCTAACCCAGACCTAACCGGTGTTATCCTATAAAATATTGATTGAAACCAGGTTTATTTGGCTGTTTCGGTGTGGTACCACATTACTACGTGATTGAAACCAGAACAAACATGGAATCTGGCGAAAAAGTCTGCGGTCAAGGCAAAATCAAGAGCCAGATGCGGGCATATCGCAGACGTAACACAGGCCTAACCGGTGTTATCCTATAAAATATTATTTGAAACCTGGTTTATTTGTCTGTTTCTGTGTGGTACCACATTACTACGCGATTCGAGCCAGATAAAACCCGGGATCTGACCAACAAGTATGCGGAAAAGGCAAAATCGTGAGCCAGATGCGGGCATAACCCAGACCTAACCCAGACCTAACCGGTGTTATCCTATAAAATATTGATCGAAACCAGGTTTAATTGACTTCTTCAGTGTGGTACCACATGATTACGTGATTCAAACCCGAAGAAACCTAGGATCTAGCCAACAAGTTTGCGAAAAAGGCAAAATCAGGAGCCAGATGCGTGCATAACCCAGATCTAACACAGACCTAACCGGTGTGATCCTATTGATTGAAACTTGGTTTATTTGTCTCTTTCAGGGTGGTACCACATTACTACGTGATTGAAACCCGAAGAAACCCAGGATCTGTCCAACAAGTTTGCGAAAAAGGCAAAATCATGAGCCAGATGCGGGCATGACCCAGACCTAACCCAGACCTAACCGGTGTTATCCTATAAAATATTGATTGAAACCAGGTTTATTTGGCTGTTTCAGTGTGGTACGACATTACTACGTGATTGAAACCAGAAAACACACGGGATCTGGCCAACAAGTTTGCGAAAAAGGCAGAATCATGAGCCAGGTGCTGGCATATCCCAGACGTAACAGAGGCCTAACCGGTGTTATCCTATAAAATATTGATTGAAACCAGGTTTATTTGTCTGTTTCTGTGTGGTACCACATTACTACGTTATTCAAACCAGAAAAAACCCGGGATCTGACCAACAAGTATGCGGTAAAAGCAAAATCATGAGCCAGATGTGGGCATAACCCAGACCTAACCCAGACCTAACCGGTGTTATCCCATAAAATATTGATCGAAACCTGGTTTAATTGACTTCTTGAGTGTGATACCACATGACTACGTGATTCAAATCCGAAGAAACCCAGGATCTAACCAACAAGTATGCGGAAAAGGCAAAATCATGAGCCAGATGCGGGCATAACACAGACCTAACCCAGACCTAACCGGTGTTATCCTATAACATATTAATTGAAACCGGGTTTATATGTCTGTTTCTGTGTGGTACCACATTACTACGCGATTCAAACCAGAAAAAACCCGGGATCTGACCAACAAGTATGCGGAAAAGGCAAAATCATGAGCCAGATGCGGGCATAACCCAGACCTAACCCAGACCTAACCGGTGTTATCCTATAAGGTATTGATCGAAACCAGGTTTAATTGACTTCTTCAGTGTGGTACCACATTACTACGTGATTCAAACACGAAAAAACCCAGGATCAGGCCAACAAGTATGCGAAAAATGCAAAATCATGAGCCAGATACGGGCATAACCAAGACCTAACCCAGACCTAACCGGTGTTATCCTATAAAATATTGATTGAAACCAGGTTTATTTGTCTGGATCAGTGTGGCACCACATTACTACGTGATTGAAGCCAGAAAACACACGGGATCTGGCCAACAAGTTTGCGAAAAAGGCAAAATCATGAGCCAGATGCGGGCATATCCCAGACGTAACACAGACCTAACCGGTGTTATCCTATAAAGTATTATTTGAAACCTGGTTTATTTGTCTGTTTCTGTGTGGTACCACATTCCTACGCGATTGTAAACAGAAAAAACCCATAATCTGACCAACAAGTATGCGGAAAAGGCAAAATCATGAGCCAGATGCGGGCAAATCCCAGACGTAACACAGACCTAACCGGTGTTATCCTATAAAATATTGATTGAATCCAGGTTTATTTGTCTGTTTCAGGGTGGTACCACATTACTACGTGATCGAAACCAGAACAAACACGGGATCTGGCCAAAAAGTCTGCGGACAAGGCAAAATCAAGAGCCAGATGCGGGCATATCCCAGACGTAACACAGACCTAACCGGTGTTATCCTATAAAGTATTATTTGAAACCTGGTTTATTTGTCTGTTTCTGTGTGGTACCACATTCCAACGCGATTCAAACCAGAAAAAACCCATGATCTGACCAACAACTATGCGGACAAGGCAAAATCATGAGCCAGATGCGGGCATATCCCAGACGTAACACAGTCCTAACAGGTGTTATCCTATAAAATATTGATCGAAACCAGGTTTAATTGACTTCTTCAGTATGGTACCACATGATTACGTGATTCAAACCCGAAGAAACCCAGGATGTGACCAACAAGTATGCGAAATATGCAATATCATGAGCCAGATACGGGCATAACCCAGACCTAACCCAGACCTAACCGGTGTTATCCTATAAAATATTGATCGAAATCAGGATTATTTGTCTGTTTCAGGGTGGTACCACATTACTACGTGATTGAAACCAGAACAAACACGGGATCTGGCCATAGAGTCTGCGGACAAGGCAAAATCATTAGCCAGATGCGGGCATAACCCAGACCTAACCCAGACCTAACCGGTGTTATCCTATAAAATATTGATCGAAACCAGGTTTAATTGGCTTCTTCAGTGTGGTACCACATTACTGCGTGATTCAAACACGGAAAAACCCAGGATCAGGCCAACAAGTATTCGAAAAATGCAAAATCATGAGCCAGATGCGGGCATAACCCAGATCTAACCCAGACCTAACCGGTGTTATCCTATAAAATATTGATTGAAATCAAGTTTATTTGTCTGTTTCAGGGTAGTACCACATTACTACGTGATTGAAACCAGAACAAACACGGGATCTGGCCAAAAGTCTGCGGACAAGGCAAAATCAAGAGCCAGATGCGGGCATATCCCTGACGTAACACAGACCTAACCGGTGTTATCCTATAAAATATTATTTGAAACCTGGTTTATTTGTCTGTTTCTGTGTGGTACCACATTACTACGCGATTCAAACCAGAAAAAACCCGTGATCTGACCAACAAGTATGCGGAAAAGGCAAAATAATGAGCCAGATTCGGGCATAACCTAGACCTAACCCAGACCTAACCGGTGTTATCCCATAAAATATTAATTGAAACCTGGTTTATTTGTCTGTTTCTGTGTGGTACCACATTATTACGTGATGGAATCTAGAACAAACGCGGGATCTGACCAACAAGTATGCGGAAAAGGCAAAATCATGAGCCAGATGCGGGTATATCCCAGTCGTAACACAGACCTATCCGGTGTTATCCTCTAAAATATGCATCGAAACCTGGTTTAATTGACTGTTTCAATGTGGTACCACATTACTACGTGACCCAAACCCGAAGAAACCCCGGGATCTGGCCAACAAGTTTTCGAAAAAGGCGGAAGTATACGCCAGATGCGGGCATATCCCAGACCTAACCGGTGTTATCGTATAAAATATTGATTGAAACCAGGTTTATTTGTCTGTTTCTGTGTGGTACCACATTACTACGTGAGTCAAACCCGAAGAAACCCAGGATCTGGCCAACAAGTTTGCGAAAAAGGCAAAATCATGAGCCAGATGCGGGCATAACCCAGATCTAACCCAGACCTAACCGGTGTTATCCTATTGATTGAAACTAGGTTTATTTGTCTCTTTCAGTGTGGTACCACATTACTACGTGATTGAAACCAGAACAAACACGGGATCTGGCCAACAAGTTTGCGAAAAAGGCAAAATCATGAGCCAGGTGCTGGCATATCCCAGACGTAAACCAGAGCTAACCAAGGCCTAACTGGTGTTATCCTCTAAAATACTGACCGAATCCAGGTTTAATTGATTGTCACTGTGTGGTACCACATTACTACGTAATACACACCCGGAAAAAGCCAGGATCTGGCCAACTAGTATGCGAAGAAGGCAAAATCGTGAGCCAGATGCGGGCATAACCCAGACCTAACCCAGACCTAACCGGTGTTATCCTATAAAATATTGATCGAAATCAGGATTATTTGTCTGTTTCAGGGTGGTACCACATTACTACGTGATTGAAACCAGAACAAACACGGGATCTGGCCATAGAGTCTGCGGACAAGGCAAAATCATTAGCCAGATGCGGGCATAACCCAGTCCTAACCCAGACCTAACCGGTGTTATCCTATAAAATATTGATCGAAACCAGGTTTAATTGACTTCTTCAGTGTGGTACCACATTACTGCGTGATTCAAACACGGAAAAACCCAGGATCAGGCCAACAAGTATTCGAAAAATGCAAAATCATGAGCCAGATGCGGGCATAACCCAGATCTAACCCAGGCCTACCCGGTGTTATCCCATAAAATATTGATTGAAATCAAGTTTATTTGTCTGTTTCAGGGTAGTACCACATTACTACGTGATTGAAACCAGAACAAACACGGGATCTGGCCAAAAAGTCTGCGGACAAGGCAAAATCAAGAGCCAGATGCGGGCATATCCCTGACGTCACACAGACCTAACCGGTGTTATCCTATAAAATATTATTTGAAACCTGGTTTATTTGTCTGTTTCTGTGTGGTACCACATTACTACGCGATTCAAACCAGAAAAAACCCGTGATCTGACCAACAAGTATGCGGAAAAGGCAAAATAATGAGCCAGATTCGGGCATAACCTAGACCTAACCCAGACCTAACCGGTGTTATCCCATAAAATATTAATTGAAACCTGGTTTATTTGTCTGTTTCTGTGTGGTACCACATTATTACGTGATGGAATCTAGAACAAACGCGGGATCTGACCAACAAGTATGCGGAAAAGGCAAAATCATGAGCCAGATGCGGGTATATCCCAGTCGTAACACAGACCTATCCGGTGTTATCCTCTAAAATATGCATCGAAACCTGGTTTAATTGACTGTTTCAATGTGGTACCACATTACTACGTGACCCAAACCCGAAGAAACCCCGGGATCTGGCCAACAAGTTTTCGAAAAAGGCGGAAGTATACGCCAGATGCGGGCATATCCCAGACCTAACCGGTGTTATCCTATAAAATATTGATTGAAACCAGGTTTATTTGTCTGGATCAGTGTGGCACCACATTACTACGTGATTGAAGCCAGAAACCACACGGGATCTGGCCAACAAGTCTGCGAAAAAGGCAAAATCATGAGCCAGGTGCTGGCATATCCCAGACGTAAACCAGAGCTAACCAAGGCCTAACTGGTGTTATCCTCTAAAATACTGACCGAATCCAGGTTTAATTGATTGTCACTGTGTGGTACCACATTACTACGTGATACACACCCGGAAAAAGCCAGGATCTGGCCAACAAGTATGCGAAGAAGGCAAAATCGTGAGCCAGATGCGGGCATAACCCAGACCTAACTCAGACCTAACCGGTGTCATCCTATAAAATATTAATTGGAACCAGGTTTATTTGTCTGTTTCTGTGTGGTACCACATTACTACGCGATTCAAACCAGAAAAAACGCGGGATCTGACCAACAAGTATGCGGAAAAGGCAAAATCATGAGCCAGATGCGGGCATAACCCAGACCTAACCCAGACCTAACCGGTGTTATCCTATAAAATATTCATCCAAACCAGGTTTCATTGACTTCTTCAGTGTGGTACCACATTACTACGCGATTCAAACCAGAAAAAACCCGTGATCTGACCAACAAGTCTGCGGAAAAGGCAAAATAATGAGCCAGATTCGGGCATAACCTAGACCTAACCGGTGTTATCCCATAAAATATGAATTGAAACCTGGTTTATTTGTCTGTTTCTGTGTGGTACCACATTACTACGCGATTCAAACCAGAAAAAACCCGTGATCTGACCAACAAGTATGCGGAAAAGGCAAAAACATGAGCCAGATGCGGGCATAACCCAGACCTAACCCAGACCTAACCTGTGTTATCCTATAACATATTAATTGAAACCAGGTTTATTTGTCTGGATCAGTGTGGTACCACATTACTACGCGATTCAAAGCAGAAAAAACCCGGGATCTGACCAACAAGTATGCGGAAAAGGCAAAATCATGAGCCAGATGCGGGCATAACCCAGACCTAACCCAGACCTAACCGGTGTTATCCTATAAAGTATTGATCGAAACCAGGTTTAATTGACTTCTTCAGTGTGGTACCACATTACTACGTGATTCAAACACGAAAAAACCCAGGATCAGGCCAACAAGTATGCGAAAAATGCAAAATCATGAGCCAGATGCGGGCATAACCAAGACCTAACCCAGACCTAACCGGTGTTATGCTATAGAATATTGATTGAAACCAGGTTTATTTGTCTGGATCAGTGTGGCACCACATTACTACGTGATTGAAGCCAGAAACCACACGGGATCTGGCCAACAAGTTTGCGAAAAAGGTAAAATCATGAGCCAGGTGCTGGCATATCCCAGACGTAAACCAGAGCTAACCAAGGCCTAACTGGTGTTATCCTCTAAAATACTGACCGAATCCAGGTTTAATTGATTGTCACTGTGTGGTACCACATTGCTACGTGATACACACCCGGAAAAAGCCAGGATCTGGCCAACAAGTATGCGAAGAAGGCAAAATCGTGAGACAGATACGGGCATAACCCAGACCTAACCCAGACCTAACCGGTGTCATCCTATAAAATATTAATTGAAACCAGGTTTATTTGTCTGTTTCTGTGTGGTACCACATTACTACGCGATTCAAACGAGAAAAAACGCGGGATCTGACCAACAAGTATGCGGAAAATGCAAAATCATGAGCCAGATGCGGGCATAACCCAAACCTAACCCAGACCTAACCGGTGTTATCCTATAAAATATTCATCCAAACCAGGTTTAATTGACTTCTTCAGTGTGGCACCACATTACTACGTGATTCAAACACGAAAAAACCCAGGATCAGGCCAACAAGTATGCGAAAAATGCAATATCATGAGCCAGATGCGGGCATAACCCAGACCTAGCCCAGTCCTAAGCGGTGTTATCCTATAAAGTATTGATTGAAACCAGGTTTATTTGTCTGTTTCAGTGTGGTACCACATTACTACGTGATTGAAACCAGAACAAACACGGGATCTGGCCAAAAAGTCTGCGGACAAGGCAAAATCAAGAGCCAGATGCGGGCATATCCCAGACGTAACACAGACCTAACCGGTGTTATCCTATAAAATATTGATCGAAACCAGGTTTAATTGACATCTTCAGTGTGGTACCACATGACTACGTGATTCAAACCCGAAGAAACCCAGGATCTGGCCAACAAGTTTGCGAAAAAGGCAAAATCATGAGCCAGATGCGGGCATGACCCAGACCTAACCGGCGTTATCCTGTAAAATATTGATTGAAACCAGGTTTATTTGTCTGTTTGAGTGTGGTACCACATTACTACGTGATTGAAACCAGAAAACACACGGGATCTGGCCAACAACTATGCGGACAAGGCAAAATCATGAGCCAGATGCGGGCATATCCCAGACGTAACACAGACTTAACAGGTGTTATCCTATAAAATTTGGTCGAAACCAGGTTTAATTGACTTCTTCAGTGTGGTACCACATGATTACGTGATTCAAACCTGAAGAAACCCAGGATCTGGCCAACAAGTTTGCGAAAAAGGCAATATCATGAGCCAGATACGGGCATAACCCAGACCTAACACAGACCTAACAGGTGTTATCCTATAAAATATTGATCGAAGCCAGGTTTAATTGACTTCTTGAGTGTGGTACCACATGATTACGTGTTTCAAACCCGAAGAAACCCAGGATCTGACCAACGAGTATGCGGAAAAAGCAAAATCATGAGCCAGATGCGGGCATAACCCAGTCCTAACCCTGACCTAACCGGTGTTATCCTATAAAATATTGATCGAAACCAGGTTTAATTGACTTCCTCAGTGTGGTAGCACATTACTACGTGATTCAAACACGAGAAAACCCAGGATCAGGCCATCAGGTTTTGCGAAAAAGGCAAAATCATGAGCCAGTTGCGGGCATGACCCAGACCTAACCGGTGTTATCCTATAAAATATTGATTGAAACCAGGTTTGTTTGTCTGTTTGAGTGTGGTACCACATTACTACGTGATTCAAACACGAAGAAACCCAGGATCTGGCCAACAAGTATGCGAAAAATGCAAAATCATGAGCCAGATGCGGGTATAACCCAGATCTAACCCAGACCTTACCGGTGTTATCCTATAAAATATTGATTGAAACCAGGTTTATTTGTCTGTTTCTGTGTGGTACCACATTACTACGTGATGGAAACCAGAACAAACACGGGATCTGACCAACAAGTATGCGGAAAAGGCAAAATCATGAGCCAGATGCGGGTATATCCCAGTCGTAACACAGACCTATCCGGTGTTATCCTCTAAAATATGCATCGAAACCTGGTTTAATTGACTGTTTCAATGTGGTACCACATTACTACGTGACCCAAACCCGAAGAAACCCCGGGATCTGGCCAACAAGTTTTCGAAAAAGGCGGAAGTATAAGCCAGATGCGGGCATATCCCAGACCTAACCGGTGTTATCCTATAAAATATTGATTGAAACCAGGTTTATTTGTCTGTTTCTGTGTGGTACCACATTACTACGTTATTCAAACCAGAAAAAACCCGGGATCTGACCAACAAGTATGCGGTAAAGCAAAATCATGAGCCAGATGTGGGCATAACCCAGACCTAACCCAGACCTAACCGGTGTTATCCCATAAAATATTGATCGAAGCCAGGTTTAATTGACTTCTTGAGTGTGATACCACATGACTACGTGATTCAAACCCGAAGAAACCCAGGATCTGACCAACAAGTATGCGGAAAAGGCAAAATCATGAGCCAGATTCGGGCATAACCCAGACCTAACCCAGACCTAACCGGTGTTATCCTATAACATATTAATTGAAACCAGGTTTATTTGTCTGGATCAGTGTGGTACCACATTACTACGCGATTCAAACCAGAAAAAACCCGGGATCAGGCCAACAAGTATGCGAAAAATGCAAAATCATGAGCCAGATGCGGGCATAACCAAGACCTAACCCAGCCCTAACCGGTGTTATCCTATAAAATATTGTTTGAAACCAGGTTTATTTGTCTGGATCAGTGTGGCACCACATTACTACGTGATTGAAGCCAGAAAACACACGGGATCTGGCCAACAAGTTTGCGAAAAAGGCAAAATCATGAGCCAGGTGCTGGCATATCCCAGACGTAAACCAGAGCTAACCAAGGCCTAACTGGTGTTATCCTCTAAAATACTGACCGAATCCAGGTTTAATTGATTGTCACTGTGTGGTACCACATTACTACGTGATACACACCTGGAAAAAGCCAGGATCTGGCCAACAAGTATGCGAAGAAGGCAAAATCGTGAGCCAGATGCGGGCATAACCCAGACCTAACCCAGACCCAACCGGTGTCATCCTATAAAATATTAATTGAAACCAGGTTTATTTGTCTGTTTCTGTGTGGTACCACATTACTACGCGATTCAAACCGGAAAAGGCAAAATCATGAGCCAGATGCGGGCATAACCCAGACCTAACCCAGACCTAACCGGTGTTATCCTATAAAATATTCATCCAAACCAGGTTTAATTGACTTCTTCAGTCTGGTACCACATTACTACATGATTCGAGCCAGATAAAACCCGGGATCTGACCAACAAGTATGCGGAAAAGGCAAAATCATGAGCCAGATGCGGGCATAACCCAGACCTAACCCAGACCTAACCGGTGTTATCCTATAAAATATTGATTGAAATCAAGTTTATTTGTCTGTTTCAGGGTAGTACCACATTACTACGTGATTGAAACCAGAACAAACACGGGATCTGGCCAACAAGTTTGCGAAAAAGGCAAAATCATGAGCCAGATGCGGGCTTGACCCAGACCTAACCGGCGTTATCCTGTAAAATATTGATTGAAACCAGGTTTATTTGTCTGTTTGAGTGTGGTACCACATTACTACGTGATTGAAACCAGAAAACACACGGGATCTGGCCAACAACTATGCGGACAAGGCAAAATCATGAGCCAGATGCGGGCATATCCCAGACGTAACACAGACCTAACCGGTGTTATCCTATAAAATATTGATTGAAACCAGGTTTAATTGACTTCTTCAGTGTGGTACCACATGATTACGTGATTCAAACCTGAAGAAACCCAGGATCTGGCCAACAAGTTTGCGAAAAAGGCAATATCATGAGCCAGATACGGGCATAACCCAGACCTATCACAGACCTAACAGGTGTTATCCAATAAAATATTGATGGAAACCAGGTTCAATTGACTTCTTGAGTGTGGTACCACATGATTACGTGATTCAAACCCGAAGAAACCCAGGATCTGGCCAACAAGTATGCGGAAAAAGCAAAATCATGAGCCACTTGCGGGAATAACCCAGACCTAACCCAGACCTAAACGGTGTTATACTATAAAATATTGATCGAAACCTGGTTTAATTGACTGTTTCAATGTGGTACCACATTACTACGTGATCCAAACCCGAAGAAACCCCGGGATCTGGCCAACAAGTTTTCGAACAACGCGAAAGTATAAGCCAGATGCGGGCATATCCCAGACCTAACCCAGACCTAACCGGTGTTATCCCATAAAATATTGATTGAAACCAGGTTTAATTGACTTCTTCAGTGTGGTACCACATGATTACGTGATTCAAACCTGAAGAAACCCAGGATCTGACCAACAAGTATGCGGAAAAGGCAAATTCATGAGCCAGATGCGGGCATAACCCAGACCTAACCCAGACCTAACCGGTGTTATCCTATAACATATTAATTGAAACCAGGCTTATTTGTCTGGATCAGTGTGGTACCACATTACTACGCGATTCAAACCAGAAAAAACCCGGGATCTGAGCAACAAGTATGCGGTTAAGGCAAAATCATGAGCCAGATGCGGGCATAACCCAGACCTAACCCAGACCTAACCGGTGTTATCCTATAAAGTATTGATCGAAACCAGGTTTAATTGACTTCTTCAGTGTGGTACCACATTACTACGTGATTCAAACACGAAGAAACCCAGGATCAGGCCAACAAGTTTGCGAAAAAGGCAACATCATGAGCCAGATGCGGGCATGACCCATATCTAACCGGTGTCATCCTATAAAATATTATTTGAAACCTGGTTTATTTGTCTGTTTCTGTGTGGTACCACATTACTACGCGATTCGAGCCAGATAAAACCCGGGATCTGACCAACAAGTATGCGGAAAAGGCAAAATCATGAGCCAGATGCGGGCATATCCCAGACGTAACACAGACCTAACCGGTGTTATCCTATAAAATATTATTTGAAACCTGGTTTATTTGTCTGTTTCTGTGTGGTACCACATTACTACGCGATTCAAACCAGAAAAAAACCCGTGATCTGACCAACAAGTATGCGGAAAAGGGAAAATAATGAGCCAGATTCGGGCATAACCTAGACCTAACCCAGACCTAACCGGTGTTATCCCATAAAATATGAATTGAAACCTGGTTTATTTGTCTGTTTCTGTGTGGTACCACATTACTACGTGATGGAAACCAGAACAAACACGGGATCTGACCAACAAGTATGCGGAAAAGGCAATATCATGAGCCAGATGCGGGTATATCCCAGTCGTAACACAGACCTATCCGGTGTTATCCTCTAAAATATGCACCGCAACCTGGTTTACTTGACTGTTTCAATGTGGTACCACATTACTACGTGACCCAAACCCGAAGAAACCCCGGGATCTGGCCAACAAGTTTTCGAAAAAGGCGGAAGTATAAGCCAGATGCGGGCATATCCCAGACCTAACCGGTGTTATCCTATAAAATATTGATTGAAACCAGGTTTATTTGTCTGGATCAGTGTGGTACCACATTACTACGCGATTCGAGCCAGATAAAACCCGGGATCTGACCAACAAGTATGCGGAAAATGCAAAATCATGAGCCAGATGCGGGCATATCCCAGACGTAACACAGACCTAACCGGTGTTATCCTATAACATATTAATTGAAACCAGGTTTATTTGTCTGGATCAGTGTGGTACCACATTACTACGTGATTGAAACCAGAACAAACACGGGATCTGGCCAAAAAGTCTGCGGACAAGGCAAAATCATGAGCCAGATGCGGGCATGACCCAGACCTAACCGGCGTTATCCTGTAAAATATTGATTGAAACCAGGTTTATTTGTCTGTGTGAGTGTGGTACCACAATACTACGTGATTGAAACCAGAAAACACACGGGATCTGGCCAACAACTATGCGGACAAGGCAAAATCATGAGCCAGATGCGGGCATATCACAGACGTAACACAGACCTAACCGGTGTTATCCTATAAAATATTGATTGAAACCAGGTTTAATTGACTTCTTCAGTGTGGTACCACATGATTACGTGATTCAAACCTGAAGAAACCCAGGATCTGGCCAACAAGTTTGCGAAAAAGGCAATATCATGAGCCAGATACGGGCATAACCCAGACCTATCATAGACCTAACAGGTGTTATCCAATAAAATATTGATGGAAACCAGGTTTAATTGACTTCTTGAGTGTGGTACCACATGATTACGTGATTCAAACCCGAAGAAACCCAGGATCTGGCCAACAAGTATGCGGAAAAAGCAAAATCATGAGCCACTTGCGGGAATAACCCAGACCTAACCCAGACCTAAACGGTGTTATATTATAAAATATTGATGGAAACCAGGTTTAATTGACTGTTTCAATGTGGTACCACATTACTACGTGATCCAAACCCGAAGAAACCCCGGGATCTGGCCAACAAGTTTTCGAACAACGCGAAAGTATTAGCCAGATGCGGGCATATCCCAGACCTAACCCAGACCTAACCGGTGTTATCCTATAAAATATTGATTGAAACCAGGTTAATTTGTCTGTTTGATTGTGGTACCACATTACTACGTGATTCAAACACGAAGAAACCCAGGATCAGGCCAACAGGTTTGCGAAAAAGGCAAAATCATGAGCCAGTTGCGGGCATGACCCAGACCTAACCGGTGTTATCCTATAAAATATTGATTGAAACCAGGTTTATTTGGCTGTTTCTGTGTGGTACCACATTACTACTTTATTCAAACCAGAAAAAACCCGGGATCTGACCAACAAGTATGCGGTAAAAGCAAAATCATGAGCCAGATGTGGGCATAACCCAGACCTAACCCAGACCTAACCGGTGTTATCCCATAAAATATTGATCGAAACCAGGTTTAATTGACTTCTTGAGTGTGATACCACATGACTACATCATTCAAACCCGAAGAAACCCAGGATCTGACCAACAAGTATGCGGAAAAGGCAAATTCATGAGCCAGATGCGGGCATAACCCAGACCTAACCCAGACCTAACAGGTGTTATCCTATAACATATTAATTGAAACCAGGTTTATTTGTCTGGATCTGTGTGGTACCACATTACTACGCGATTCAAACCAGAAAAAACCCGGGATCTGACCAACAAGTATGCGGAAAAGGCAAAATCATGAGCCAGATGCGGGCATAACCCAGACCTAACCCAGACCTAACCGGTGTTATCCTATAAGGTATTGATCGAAACCAGGTTTAATTGACTTCTTCAGTGTGGTACCACATTACTACGTGATTCAAACACGAAAAAACCCAGGATCAGGCCAACAAGTATGCGAAAAATGCAAAATCATGAGCCAGATACGGGCATAACCAAGACCTAACCCAGACCTAACCGGTGTTATCCTATAAAATATTGATTGAAACCAGGTTTATTTGTCTGGATCAGTGTGGCACCACATTACTACGTGATTGAAGCCAGAAAACACACGGGATCTGGCCAACAAGTTTGCGAAAAAGGCAAAATCATGAGCCAGATGCGGGCATATCCCAGACGTAACACAGACCTAACCGGTGTTATCCTATAAAGTATTATTTGAAACCTGGCTTATTTGTCTGTTTCTGTGTGGTACCACATTCCTACGCGATT
Source organism: Colletes latitarsis (assembly GCF_051014445.1). Classification (NCBI taxonomy): domain Eukaryota; kingdom Metazoa; phylum Arthropoda; class Insecta; order Hymenoptera; family Colletidae; genus Colletes; species Colletes latitarsis. The sequence continues at coordinate 7,991,176 of NC_135141.1, read as the reverse complement.
GTAACCAGAAAAAACCCATGATCTGACCAACAAGTATGCGGAAAAGGCAAAATCATGAGCCAGATGCGGGCAAATCCCAGACGTAACACAGACCTAACCGGTGTTATCCTATAAAATATTGATTGAATCCAGGTTTATTTGTCTGTTTCAGGGTGGTACCACATTACTACGTGATCGAAACCAGAACAAACACGGGATCTGGCCAAAAAGTCTGCGGACAAGGCAAAATCAAGAGCCAGATGCGGGCATATCCCAGACGTAACACAGACCTAACCGGTGTTATCCTATAAAGTATTATTTGAAACCTGGTTTATTTGTCTGTTTCTGTGTGGTACCACATTCCAACGCGATTCAAACCAGAAAGACCCATGATCTGACCAACAAGTATGCGGAAAAGGCAAAATCATGAGCCAGATGCGGGCATATCCCAGTCGTAACACAGACCTATCCGGTGTTATCCTCTAAAATATGCATCGAAACCTGGTTTAATTGACTGTTTCAATGTGGTACCACATTACTACGTGACCCAAACCCGAACAAACCAAGGTTCTGGCTAACAAGTTTGCGAAAAAGACAAAATCATGAGCCAGATGCGGGCATGACCCAGACCTAACCGGTGTTATCCTGTAAAATATTGGTTGAAACCAGGTTTATTTGTCTGTTTGAGTGTGGTACCACATTACTACGTGATTGAAACCAGAAACCACACGGGATCTGGCCAACAACTATGCGGACAAGGCAAAATCATGAGCCAGATGCGGGCATATCCCAGACGTAACACAGTCCTAACAGGTGTTATCCTATAAAATATTGATCGAAACCAGGTTTAATTGACTTCTTCAGTATGGTACCACATGATTACGTGATTCAAACCCGAAGAAACCCAGGATGTGACCAACAAGTATGCGAAAAATGCAATATCATGAGCCAGATACGGGCATAACCCAGACCTAACCCAGACCTAACCGGTGTTATCCTATAAAATATTGATCGAAATCAGGATTATTTGTCTGTTTCAGGGTGGTACCACATTACTACGTGATTGAAACCAGAACAAACACGGGATCTGGCCATAGAGTCTGCGGACAAGGCAAAATCATTAGCCAAATGCGGGCATAACCCAGACCTAACCCAGACCTAACCGGTGTTATCCTATAAAATATTGATCGAAACCAGGTTTAATTGGCTTCTTCAGTGTGGTACCACATTACTGCGTGATTCAAACACGGAAAAACCCAGGATCAGGCCAACAAGTATTCGAAAAATGCAAAATCATGAGCCAGATGCGGGCATAACCCAGATCTAACCCAGACCTAACCGGTGTTATCCTATAAAATATTGATTGAAATCAAGTTTATTTGTCTGTTTCAGGGTAGTACCACATTACTACGTGATTGAAACCAGAACAAACACGGGATCTGGCCAAAAAGTCTGCGGACAAGGCAAAATCAAGAGCCAGATGCGGGCATATCCCTGACGTAACACAGACCTAACCGGTGTTGTCCTATAAAATATGCATCGAAACCTGGTTTAATTGACTGTTTCAATGTGGTACCACATTACTACGTGACCCAAACCCGAAGAAACCCCGGGATCTGGCCAACAAGTTTTCGAAAAAGGCGGAAGTATACGCCAGATGCGGGCATATCCCAGACCTAACCGGTGTTATCCTATAAAATATTGATTGAAACCAGGTTTATTTGTCTGTTTCTGTGTGGTACCACATTACTACGTTATTCAAACCAGAAAAAACCCGGGATCTGACCAACAAGTATGCGGTAAAAGCAAAATCATGAGCCAGATGTGGGCATAACCCAGACCTAACCCAGACCTAACCGGTGTTATCCTATAAAATATTGATTGAAACAAGGTTTACTTGTCTGGATCAGTGTGGCACCACATTACTACGTGATTGAAGCCAGAAACCACACGGGATCCGGCCAACAAGTCTGCGAAAAAGGCAAAATCATGAGCCAGGTGCTGGCATATCCCAAACGTAAACCAGAGCTAACCAAGGCCTAACTGGTGTTATCCTCTAAAATACTGACCGAATCCAGGTTTAATTGATTGTCACTGTGTGGTACCACATTACTACGTGATACACACCCGGAAAAAGCCAGGATCTGGCCAACAAGTATGCGAAGAAGGCAAAATCGTGAGCCAGATGCGGGCATAACCCAGACCTAACCCAGACCTAACCGGTGTCATCCTATAAAATATTAATTGGAACCAGGTTTATTTGTCTGTTTCTGTGTGGTACCACATTACTACGCGATTCAAACCAGAAAAAACGCGGGATCTGACCAACAAGTATGCGGAAAAGGCAAAATCATGAGCCAGATGCGGGCATAACCCAGACCTAACCCAGACCTAAACGGTGTTATCCTATAAAATATTCATCCAAACCAGGTTTTATTGACTTCTTCAGTGTGGTACCACATTACTACGCGATTCAAACCCGAAGAAACCCAGGATGTGACCAACAAGTATGCGAAAAATGCAATATCATGAGCCAGATACGGGCATAACCCAGACCTAACCCAGACCTAACCGGTGTTATCCTATAAAATATGCATCCAAACCAGGTTTAATTGACTTCTTCAGTGTGGTACCACATGTTTACGTGATTCAAACCCGAAGAAACCCAGGATCTGGCCAACAAGTATGCGGAAAAAGCAAAATCATGAGCCAGATGCGGGCATATCCCAGACGTAACACAGACCTAACCGGTGTTATCCTATAAAGTATTATTTGAAACCTGGTTTATTTGTCTGTTTCTGTGTGGTACCACATTCCTACGCGATTGTAACCAGAAAAAACCCATGATCTGACCAACAAGTATGCGGAAAAGGCAAAATCATGAGCCAGATGCGGGCAAATCCCAGACGTAACACAGACCTAACCGGTGTTATCCTATAAAATATTGATTGAATCCAGGTTTATTTGTCTGTTTCAGGGTGGTACCACATTACTACGTGATCGAAACCAGAACAAACACGGGATCTGGCCAAAAAGTCTGCGGACAAGGCAAAATCAAGAGCCAGATGCGGGCATATCCCAGACGTAACACAGACCTAACCGGTGTTATCCTATAAAGTATTATTTGAAACCTGGTTTATTTGTCTGTTTCTGTGTGGTACCACATTCCAACGCGATTCAAACCAGAAAGACCCATGATCTGACCAACAAGTATGCGGAAAAGGCAAAATCATGAGCCAGATGCGGGCATATCCCAGTCGTAACACAGACCTATCCGGTGTTATCCTCTAAAATATGCATCGAAACCTGGTTTAATTGACTGTTTCAATGTGGTACCACATTACTACGTGACCCAAACCCGAACAAACCAAGGTTCTGGCTAACAAGTTTGCGAAAAAGACAAAATCATGAGCCAGATGCGGGCATGACCCAGACCTAACCGGTGTTATCCTGTAAAATATTGGTTGAAACCAGGTTTATTTGTCTGTTTGAGTGTGGTACCACATTACTACGTGATTGAAACCAGAAAACACACGGGATCTGGCCAACAACTATGCGGACAAGGCAAAATCATGAGCCAGATGCGGGCATATCCCAGACGTAACACAGTCCTAACAGGTGTTATCCTATAAAATATTGATCGAAACCAGGTTTAATTGACTTCTTCAGTATGGTACCACATGATTACGTGATTCAAACCCGAAGAAACCCAGGATGTGACCAACATGTATGCGAAAAATGCAATATCATGAGCCAGATACGGGCATAACCCAGACCTAACCCAGACCTAACCGGTGTTATCCTATAAAATATTGATCGAAATCAGGATTATTTGTCTGTTTCAGGGTGGTACCACATTACTACGTGATTGAAACCAGAACAAACACGGGATCTGGCCATAGAGTCTGCGGACAAGGCAAAATCATTAGCCAAATGCGGGCATAACCCAGACCTAACCCAGACCTAACCGGTGTTATCCTATAAAATATTGATCGAAACCAGGTTTAATTGGCTTCTTCAGTGTGGTACCACATTACTGCGTGATTCAAACACGGAAAAACCCAGGATCAGGCCAACAAGTATTCGAAAAATGCAAAATCATGAGCCAGATGCGGGCATAACCCAGATCTAACCCAGACCTAACCGGTGTTATCCTATAAAATATTGATTGAAATCAAGTTTATTTGTCTGTTTCAGGGTAGTACCACATTACTACGTGATTGAAACCAGAACAAACACGGGATCTGGCCAAAAAGTCTGCGGACAAGGCAAAATCAAGAGCCAGATGCGGGCATATCCCTGACGTAACACAGACCTAACCGGTGTTATCCTATAAAATATGCATCGAAACCTGGTTTAATTGACTGTTTCAATGTGGTACCACATTACTACGTGACCCAAACCCGAAGAAACCCCGGGATCTGGCCAACAAGTTTTCGAAAAAGGCGGAAGTATACGCCAGATGCGGGCATATCCCAGACCTAACCGGTGTTATCCTATAAAATATTGATTGAAACCAGGTTTATTTGTCTGTTTCTGTGTGGTACCACATTACTACGTTATTCAAACCAGAAAAAACCCGGGATCTGACCAACAAGTATGCGGTAAAAGCAAAATCATGAGCCCGATGTGGGCATAACCCAGACCTAACCCAGACCTAACCGGTGTTATCCTATAAAATATTGATTGAAACCAGGTTTACTTGTCTGGATCAGTGTGGCACCACATTACTACGTGATTGAAGCCAGAAACCACACGGGATCTGGCCAACAAGTCTGCGAAAAAGGCAAAATCATGAGCCAGGTGCTGGCATATCCCAAACGTAAACCAGAGCTAACCAAGGCCTAACTGGTGTTATCCTCTAAAATACTGACCGAATCCAGGTTTAATTGATTGTCACTGTGTGGTACCACATTACTACGTGATACACACCCGGAAAAAGCCAGGATCTGGCCAACAAGTATGCGAAGAAGGCAAAATCGTGAGCCAGATGCGGGCATAACCCAGACCTAACCCAGACCTAACCGGTGTCATCCTATAAAATATTAATTGGAACCAGGTTTATTTGTCTGTTTCTGTGTGGTACCACATTACTACGCGATTCAAACCAGAAAAAACGCGGGATCTGACCAACAAGTATGCGGAAAAGGCAAAATCATGAGCCAGATGCGGGCATAACCCAGACCTAACCCAGACCTAAACGGTGTTATCCTATAAAATATTCATCCAAACCAGGTTTTATTGACTTCTTCAGTGTGGTACCACATTACTACGCGATTCAAACCCGAAGAAACCCAGGATGTGACCAACAAGTATGCGAAAAATGCAATATCATGAGCCAGATACGGGCATAACCCAGACCTAACCCAGACCTAACCGGTGTTATCCTATAAAATATTCATCCAAACCAGGTTTAATTGACTTCTTCAGTGTGGTACCACATGATTACGTGATTCAAACCCGAAGAAACCCAGGATGTGACCAACAAGTATGCGAAAAATGCAATATCATGAGCCACATACGGGCATAACCCAGACCTAACCCAGACCTAACCGGTGTTATCCTATAAAATATTGATCGAAATCAGGATTATTTGTCTGTTTCAGGGTGGTACCACATTACTACGTGATTGGAACCAGAACAAACACGGGATCTGGCCATAGAGTCTGCGGACAAGGCAAAATCATTAGCCAGATGCGGGCATAACCCAGGCCTAACCCAGACCTAACCGGTGTTATCCTATAAAATATTGATCGAAACCAGGTTTAATTGACTTCTTCAGTGTGGTATCACATTACTGCGTGATTCAAACACGGAAAAACCCAGGATCAGGCCAACAAGTATTCGAAAAATGCAAAATCATGAGCCAGATGCGGGCATAACCCAGATCTAACCCAGACCTAACCGGTGTTATCCTATAAAATATTGATTGAAATCAAGTTTATTTGTCTGTTTCAGGGTAGTACCACATTACTACGTGATTGAAACCAGAACAAACACGGGATCTGGCCAAAAAGTCTGCGGACAAGGCAAAATCAAGAGCCAGATGCGGGCATATCCCTGACGTAACACAGACCTAACCGGTGTTATCCTATAAAATATTATTTGAAACCTGGTTTATTTGTCTGTTTCTGTGTGGTACCACATTACTACGCGATTCAAACCAGAAAAAACCCGTGATCTGACCAACAAGTATGCGGAAAAGGCAAAATAATGAGCCAGATTCGGGCATAACCTAGACCTAACCCAGACCTAACCGGTGTTATCCCATAAAATATTAATTGAAACCTGGTTTATTTGTCTGTTTCTGTGTGGTACCACATTATTACGTGATGGAATCTAGAACAAACGCGGGATCTGACCAACAAGTATGCGGAAAAGGCAAAATCATGAGCCAGATGCGGGTATATCCCAGTCGTAACACAGACCTATCCGGTGTTATCCTCTAAAATATGCATCGAAACCTGGTTTAATTGACTGTTTCAATGTGGTACCACATTACTACGTGACCCAAACCCGAAGAAACCCCGGGATCTGGCCAACAAGTTTTCGAAAAAGGCGGAAGTATACGCCAGATGCGGGCATATCCCAGACCTAACCGGTGTTATCGTATAAAATATTGATTGAAACCAGGTTTATTTGTCTGTTTCTGTGTGGTACCACATTACTACGTTATTCAAACCAGAAAAAACCCGGGATCTGACCAACAAGTATGCGGTAAAAGCAAAATCATGAGCCAGATGTGGGCATAACCCAGACCTAACCCAGACCTAACCGGTGTTATCCTATAAAATATTGATTGAAACCAGGTTTATTTGTCTGGATCAGTGTGGCACCACATTACTACGTGATTGAAGCCAGAAACCACACGGGATCTGGCCAACAAGTCTGCGAAAAAGGCAAAATCATGAGCCAGGTGCTGGCATATCCCAGACGTAAACCAGAGCTAACCAAGGCCTAACTGGTGTTATCCTCTAAAATACTGACCGAATCCAGGTTTAATTGATTGTCACTGTGTGGTACCACATTACTACGTGATACACACCCGGAAAAAGCCAGGATCTGGCCAACTAGTATGCGAAGAAGGCAAAATCGTGAGCCAGATGCGGGCATAACCCAGACCTAACCCAGACCTAACCGGTGTTATCCTATAAAATATTGATCGAAATCAGGATTATTTGTCTGTTTCAGGGTGGTACCACATTACTACGTGATTGAAACCAGAACAAACACGGGATCTGGCCATAGAGTCTGCGGACAAGGCAAAATCATTAGCCAGATGCGGGCATAACCCAGTCCTAACCCAGACCTAACCGGTGTTATCCTATAAAATATTGATCGAAACCAGGTTTAATTGACTTCTTCAGTGTGGTACCACATTACTGCGTGATTCAAACACGGAAAAACCCAGGATCAGGCCAACAAGTATTCGAAAAATGCAAAATCATGAGCCAGATGCGGGCATAACCCAGATCTAACCCAGACCTACCCGGTGTTATCCCATAAAATATTGATTGAAATCAAGTTTATTTGTCTGTTTCAGGGTAGTACCACATTACTACGTGATTGAAACCAGAACAAACACGGGATCTGGCCAAAAAGTCTGCGGACAAGGCAAAATCAAGAGCCAGATGCGGGCATATCCCTGACGTCACACAGACCTAACCGGTGTTATCCTATAAAATATTATTTGAAACCTGGTTTATTTGTCTGTTTCTGTGTGGTACCACATTACTACGCGATTCAAACCAGAAAAAACCCGTGATCTGACCAACAAGTATGCGGAAAAGGCAAAATAATGAGCCAGATTCGGGCATAACCTAGACCTAACCCAGACCTAACCGGTGTTATCCCATAAAATATTAATTGAAACCTGGTTTATTTGTCTGTTTCTGTGTGGTACCACATTATTACGTGATGGAATCTAGAACAAACGCGGGATCTGACCAACAAGTATGCGGAAAAGGCAAAATCATGAGCCAGATGCGGGTATATCCCAGTCGTAACACAGACCTATCCGGTGTTATCCTCTAAAATATGCATCGAAACCTGGTTTAATTGACTGTTTCAATGTGGTACCACATTACTACGTGACCCAAACCCGAAGAAACCCCGGGATCTGGCCAACAAGCTTTCGAAAAAGGCGGAAGTATACGCCAGATGCGGGCATATCCCAGACCTAACCGGTGTTATCCTATAAAATATTGATTGAAACCAGGTTAGTTGTCTGGATCAGTGTGGCACCACATTACTACGTGATTGAAGCCAGAAACCACACGGGATATGGCCAACAAGTCTGCGAAAAAGGCAAAATCATGAGCCAGGTGCTGGCATATCCCAGACGTAAACCAGAGCTAACCAAGGCCTAACTGGTGTTATCCTCTAAAATACTGACCGAATCCAGGTTTAATTGATTGTCACTGTGTGGTACCACATTACTACGTGATACACACCCGGAAAAAGCCAGGATCTGGCCAACAAGTATGCGAAGAAGGCAAAATCGTGAGCCAGATGCGGGCATAACCCAGACCTAACTCAGACCTAACCGGTGTCATCCTATAAAATATTAATTGGAACCAGGTTTATTTGTCTGTTTCTGTGTGGTACCACATTACTACGCGATTCAAACCAGAAAAAACGCGGGATCTGACCAACAAGTATGCGGAAAAGGCAAAATCATGAGCCAGATGCGGGCATAACCCAGACCTAACCCAGACCTAACCGGTGTTATCCTATAAAATATTCATCCAAACCAGGTTTCATTGACTTCTTCAGTGTGGTACCACATTACTACGCGATTCAAACCAGAAAAAACCCGTGATCTGACCAACAAGTCTGCGGAAAAGGCAAAATAATGAGCCAGATTCGGGCATAACCTAGACCTAACCCAGACCTAACCGGTGTTATCCCATAAAATATGAATTGAAACCTGGTTTATTTGTCTGTTTCTGTGTGGTACCACATTACTACGCGATTCAAACCAGAAAAAACCCGTGATCTGACCAACAAGTATGCGGAAAAGGCAAAATCATGAGCCAGATGCGGGCATAACCCAGACCTAACCCAGACCTAACCTGTGTTATCCTATAACATATTAATTGAAACCAGGTTTATTTGTCTGGATCAGTGTGGTACCACATTACTACGCGATTCAAAGCAGAAAAAACCCGGGATCTGACCAACAAGTATGCGGAAAAGGCAAAATCATGAGCCAGATGCGGGCATAACCCAGACCTAACCCAGACCTAACCGGTGTTATCCTATAAAGTATTGATCGAAACCAGGTTTAATTGACTTCTTCAGTGTGGTACCACATTACTACGTGATTCAAACACGAAAAAACCCAGGATCAGGCCAACAAGTATGCGAAAAATGCAAAATCATGAGCCAGATGCGGGCATAACCAAGACCTAACCCAGACCTAACCGGTGTCATCCTATAGAATATTGATTGAAACCAGGTTTATTTGTCTGGATCAGTGTGGCACCACATTACTACGTGATTGAAGCCAGAATCCACACGGGATCTGGCCAACAAGTTTGCGAAAAAGGTAAAATCATGAGCCAGGTGCTGGCATATCCCAGACGTAAACCAGAGCTAACCAAGGCCTAACTGGTGTTATCCTCTAAAATACTGACCGAATGCAGGTTTAATTGATTGTCACTGTGTGGTACCACATTGCTACGTGATACACACCCGGAAAAAGCCAGGATCTGGCCAACAAGTATGCGAAGAAGGCAAAATCGTGAGACAGATACGGGCATAACCCAGACCTAACCCAGACCTAACCGGTGTCATCCTATAAAATATTAATTGAAACCAGGTTTATTTGTCTGTTTCTGTGTGGTACCACATTACTACGCGATTCAAACGAGAAAAAACGCGGGATCTGACCAACAAGTATGCGGAAAATGCAAAATCATGAGCCAGATGCGGGCATAACCCAAACCTAACCCAGACCTAACCGGCGTTATCCTATAAAATATTCATCCAAACCAGGTTTAATTGACTTCTTCAGTGTGGCACCACATTACTACGTGATTCAAACACGAAAAAACCCAGGATCAGGCCAACAAGTATGCGAAAAATGCAATATCATGAGCCAGATGCGGGCATAACCCAGACCTAGCCCAGTCCTAAGCGGTGTTATCCTATAAAGTATTGATTGAAACCAGGTTTATTTGTCTGTTTCAGTGTGGTACCACATTACTACGTGATTGAAACCAGAACAAACACGGGATCTGGCCAAAAAGTCTGCGGACAAGGCAAAATCAAGAGCCAGATGCGGGCATATCCCAGACGTAACACAGACCTAACCGGTGTTATCCTATAAAATATTGATCGAAACCAGGTTTAATTGACATCTTCAGTGTGGTACCACATGACTACGTGATTCAAACCCGAAGAAACCCAGGATCTGGCCAACAAGTTTGCGAAAAAGGCAAAATCATGAGCCAGATGCGGGCATGACCCAGACCTAACCGGCGTTATCCTGTAAAATATTGATTGAAACCAGGTTTATTTGTCTGTTTGAGTGTGGTACCACATTACTACGTGATTGAAACCAGAAAACACACGGGATCTGGCCAACAACTATGCGGACAAGGCAAAATCATGAGCCAGATGCGGGCATATCCCAGACGTAACACAGACTTAACAGGTGTTATCCTATAAAATTTGGTCGAAACCAGGTTTAATTGACTTCTTCAGTGTGGTACCACATGATTACGTGATTCAAACCTGAAGAAACCCAGGATCTGGCCAACAAGTTTGCGAAAAAGGCAATATCATGAGCCAGATACGGGCATAACCCAGACCTAACACAGACCTAACAGGTGTTATCCTATAAAATATTGATCGAAGCCAGGTTTAATTGACTTCTTGAGTGTGGTACCACATGATTACGTGTTTCAAACCCGAAGAAACCCAGGATCTGACCAACGAGTATGCGGAAAAAGCAAAATCATGAGCCAGATGCGGGCATAACCCAGTCCTAACCCTGACCTAACCGGTGTTATCCTATAAAATATTGATCGAAACCAGGTTTAATTGACTTCCTCAGTGTGGTAGCACATTACTACGTGATTCAAACACGAGAAAACCCAGGATCAGGCCATCAGGTTTTGCGAAAAAGGCAAAATCATGAGCCAGTTGCGGGCATGACCCAGACCTAACCGGTGTTATCCTATAAAATATTGATTGAAACCAGGTTTGTTTGTCTGTTTGAGTGTGGTACCACATTACTACGTGATTCAAACACGAAGAAACCCAGGATCTGGCCAACAAGTATGCGAAAAATGCAAAATCATGAGCCAGGTGCGGGCATAACCCAGATCTAACCCAGACCTTACCGGTGTTATCCTATAAAATATTGATTGAAACCAGGTTTATTTGTCTGTTTCTGTGTGGTACCACATTACTACGTGATGGAAACCAGAACAAACACGGGATCAGACCAACAAGTATGCGGAAAAGGCAAAATCATGAGCCAGATGCGGGTATATCCCAGTCGTAACACAGACCTATCCGGTGTTATCCTCTAAAATATGCATCGAAACCTGGTTTAATTGACTGTTTCAATGTGGTACCACATTACTACGTGACCCAAACCCGAAGAAACCCCGGGATCTGGCCAACAAGTTTTCGAAAAAGGCGGAAGTATAAGCCAGATGCGGGCATATCCCAGACCTAACCGGTGTTATCCTATAAAATATTGATTGAAACCAGGTTTATTTGTCTGTTTCTGTGTGGTACCACATTACTACGTTATTCAAACCAGAAAAAACCCGGGATCTGACCAACAAGTATGCGGTAAAAGCAAAATCATGAGCCAGATGTGGGCATAACCCAGACCTAACCCAGACCTAACCGGTGTTATCCCATAAAATATTGATCGAAGTCAGGTTTAATTGACTTCTTGAGTGTGATACCACATGACTACGTGATTCAAACACGAAGAAACCCAGGATCTGACCAACAAGTATGCGGAAAAGGCAAAATCATGAGCCAGATTCGGGCATAACCCAGACCTAACCCAGACCTAACCGGTGTTATCCTATAACATATTAATTGAAACCAGGTTTATTTGTCTGGATCAGTGTGGTACCACATTACTACGCGATTCAAACCAGAAAAAACCCGGGATCAGGCCAACAAGTATGCGAAAAATGCAAAATCATGAGCCAGATGCGGGCATAACCAAGACCTAACCCAGCCCTAACCGGTGTTATCCTATAAAATATTGATTGAAACCAGGTTTATTTGTCTGGATCAGTGTGGCACCACATTACTACGTGATTGAAGCCAGAAAACACACGGGATCTGGCCAACAAGTTTGCGAAAAAGGCAAAATCATGAGCCAGGTGCTGGCATATCCCAGACGTAAACCAGAGCTAACCAAGGCCTAACTGGTGTTATCCTCTAAAATACTGACCGAATCCAGGTTTAATTGATTGTCACTGTGTGGTACCACATTACTACGTGATACACACCTGGAAAAAGCCAGGATCTGGCCAACAAGTATGCGAAGAAGGCAAAATCGTGAGCCAGATGCGGGCATAACCCAGACCTAACCCAGACCCAACCGGTGTCATCCTATAAAATATTAATTGAAACCAGGTTTATTTGTCTGTTTCTGTGTGGTACCACATTACTACGCGATTCAAACCGGAAAAGGCAAAATCATGAGCCAGATGCGGGCATAACCCAGACCTAACCCAGACCTAACCGGTGTTATCCTATAAAATATTCATCCAAACCAGGTTTAATTGACTTCTTCAGTCTGGTACCACATTACTACATGATTCGAGCCAGATAAAACCCGGGATCTGACCAACAAGTATGCGGAAAAGGCAAAATCATGAGCCAGATGCGGGCATAACCCAGACCTAACCCAGACCTAACCGGTGTTATCCTATAAAATATTGATTGAAATCAAGTTTATTTGTCTGTTTCAGGGTAGAACCACATTACTACGTGATTGAAACCAGAACAAACACGGGATCTGGCCAACAAGTTTGCGAAAAAGGCAAAATCATGAGCCAGATGCGGGCTTGACCCAGACCTAACCGGCGTTATCCTGTAAAATATTGATTGAAACCAGGTTTATTTGTCTGTTTGAGTGTGGTACCACATTACTACGTGATTGAAACCAGAAAACACACGGGATCTGGCCAACAACTATGCGGACAAGGCAAAATAATGAGCCAGATGCGGGCATATCCCAGACGTAACACAGACCTAACCGGTGTTATCCTATAAAATATTGATTGAAACCAGGTTTAATTGACTTCTTCAGTGTGGTACCACATGATTACGTGATTCAAACCTGAAGAAACCCAGGATCTGGCCAACAAGTTTGCGAAAAAGGCAATATCATGAGCCAGATACGGGCATAACCCAGACCTATCCCAGACCTAACAGGTGTTATCCAATAAAATATTGATGGAAACCAGGTTCAATTGACTTCTTGAGTGTGGTACCACATGATTACGTGATTCAAACCCGAAGAAACCCAGGATCTGGCCAACAAGTATGCGGAAAAAGCAAAATCATGAGCCACTTGCGGGAATAACCCAGACCTAACCCAGACCTAAACGGTGTTATACTATAAAATATTGATCGAAACCTGGTTTAATTGACTGTTTCAATGTGGTACCACATTACTACGTGATCCAAACCCGAAGAAACCCCGGGATCTGGCCAACAAGTTTTCGAACAACGCGAAAGTATAAGCCAGATGCGGGCATATCCCAGACCTAACCCAGACCTAACCGGTGTTATCCCATAAAATATTGATTGAAACCAGGTTTAATTGACTTCTTCAGTGTGGTACCACATGATTACGTGATTCAAACCTGAAGAAACCCAGGATCTGACCAACAAGTATGCGGAAAAGGCAAATTCATGAGCCAGATGCGGGCATAACCCAGACCTAACCCAGACCTAACCGGTGTTATCCTATAACATATTTATTGAAACCAGGCTTATTTGTCTGGATCAGTGTGGTACCACATCAGTACGGGCTTAACGAACCCGGGGTACCCGAGTCATACACACACCGTAAGCCTCCTGTTGGTCGTCACAACGACCCATTCACAATTCCCTATTGGTTTTGTGAATGGTACGTGACGGCAGGAGGAACGGGGGTCTTGGCTTAACCGCCTGGGCCACGAGTATGGCGACTCTATAAAATCGCCCTCTAATCCTAAGCTATGGTGCGCGGCGATGGGATGCATGGTTGGGGGAGGAGGCCCAATCCCAAGCGACCACCTCCGGGGAACCTGCCGAACCCCCGGAGTATTAGGCTTACCCGGGTAAGGCGGCTCTGCCCGGGTGGACCTTTATTTCCGACCATCTCGTGGGACTATTATGGACACAGAAAATAAAATGGGGATGGGGCGGGTTTTGTCGGTTGGGGAGGACGGAGACGGGGTTGGGGTTAGGGTGGCGGCGCTCGCGCCCCACTCAGCGCCAGGTCCGGCTTCGTGGAGGGTGGAGGAGGACGACGAGACGGCGTCGGTCTCGTCCTTCTCCTCCAGCACGAGCCACATAGGCTCTAAGAGGAAGAGGACGGGGCAGGCCGTCGTCGAGGTGGGCGGGGCGCTGAGCCCGTCGGTGAGGCTGAGTTGCCTCAGGGACGAGGTGACCGAGGAGATATCGGAGAGGATCTCCTCGTCCCTGAGGCGGGTGGAGAAAGTCGCCGCTGCCTGCGCCTTTAAGGGGCAGAAAAGCGGTGGCGCGGAGGCCCTGAAGGCCGCGGCGGAGGAAATGAGGGAGGCGGCGCGGGAGCTCAGAGGGCGGAACGCCCGTCTGCAGCTCCTGCTGGAGGAGGAGCGACAGGGGAGGAGGAGGGCAGAGGCGCTGTGGAACAGCGCGGCCCTCCCTCCCATCCTCCCTCCTCCTCCACCGCCGCGTCCCTCGGCGGAGGTGAATAAGCGGAGTGCGGCGGCAGTGGTGCGGGGCACCGCGGGCCCCTCCACCCGCACTCCGCCCGTGAAGAAGTCCCCGTCCTCCTCAGAAGACGATCTTCTGAGGAGGATTGGGGACATGATTGATGGCAAGCTGGCCGCCTTCCGGGAGGAGCTCCTCGCCGGAAGAGCGGTCAGCAGGAAGGCGGTGCCTCCCCGACCTGTTCCGGTACAGTCGGGGAAGGCAAAGAAGGGCGGAGTGAAGGCTCCGCCCAGCGTTGCGCCACCAGGGCCCCGGGTCGCGACCCCCAAGGGGGGTGTACCCGTGGTCGCGGTGGTCGCGTCCTCCACAGCACCCTCCCAAGGGGGGGTGGCGTGGAGTGAGGTGGTGGGGCGGAAGGCGAAGCGGGCGGCGAGGAAGGCCTCGCAACCGCAGCCTCCGCCTCCGCCGGCGGCGGCCAAGGTAAAGGCCGCGAAGGTCGGGAAGGCACGACCAGGTCGTCCCCCAAAAACGGCAGCGGTGACGCTGACCGTTGCGCAGGGGGGCGACCTGACCCTCGCGGAGGCGATGCGGCTCGCCAGGGAGAATATCTCCCTGGAAGAGCTGGGCATCGCCTCCGTGAGGGCGAAGAGGGCCGTGACCGGGGGTCTCTTGCTGGAGATCCCCGGTGCAGAAGGCGGCGCGAAGGCGGATCGTCTCGCCCAGAGGCTCCGGGAGCAGCTGGGCGAGCGAGGTGTCCGGGTCGCCCGGCCCACGAAGCGCACGGAGATGCGCATTTGTGGGCTGGACGACTCGGTCAGCGCACAGGATGTGTCCCGTGCCCTTGCGAGGGCGGGGGACTGTCCTGTGGAGGACCTGCGGATCGGAGAGATCCGCAGGTCGCCCTCCGGCCTCGGGTCGGTGTGGGCCCGGTGCCCCCTCTCCGCCGCCCGTAAGGTGGCGGAATCCGGGAGGGTGTTGGTGGGGTGGGTTTCGGCGCGAGTGGAAATCCTCGCGCCGCGCCCGCTCCAGTGTCACCGCTGCCTCGAATTGGGGCACGTGAGGCAGTGGTGCACCTCGCCGGTGGACCGCAGCGGTCAGTGTTACCGCTGCGGTGCCAAAGAGCACCGTGCGAGCCAGTGCTCGGCGGCCCCCCACTGCCCGCTGTGTGCGGACATGGGGAGGCCAGCCGATCACAGGGTGGGGAGCAAGAAGTGCTCCCCCCCCTCCCGGAAGGAGAGGAAGAGGCGGGCTGCACCGGCTCCGGTGCCGAGGGCGGTGGCATCGTCCTCCATGGAGGTGGACGGTGCTACGGGGACGGACGGCCGGGAGGAGGCTGGCGCGGCCATTAATTAATGCCGCCCCGCCTCCTCCTCCAGGCCAACCTCAACCACTGCCGCGCGGCACAGGACTTGATGTCCCAAGTCCTCGCGGAGTGGGGGGTTGGCCTGGCGGTCGCCGCCGAGCCGTACCGCGTCCCTGATCACCCTCATTGGGTGGGCGACGCGGACGGCTTGGTGGCGACGGTATGGGGAGGGGGCGACGGGTCCCCACCGTTCTCCTTGTTGGAGCGCGGTCGGGGATTCGTCGCCGTGGACTGGGGGGGAGTCGCTGTGGTGGGGTGCTACATTTCGCCCCGTAGCGGTCACGCTGCGTTCGAGCTGTACTTGGCCGAGGTCGCGGCATGCGTGCAGCGCTACGCGGCCCGGCCGGTGCTGGTCCTGGGGGATTTTAATGCCAAGTCGGTGGCTTGGGGATCCCCCAGGACCTCCGTTCGCGGCGGGATCCTGGGCGATTGGGCGGCGGGGCTCGACCTCCGGGTATTGAACCGGGGGTCGGAGCACACATGCGTGCGGCGATATGGGGGGTCCATCGTGGATGTTGGATTCGCGACCCCCAACGCCGTGCGCATGGTGTCGGGTTGGCACGTGGTCGCGGGGGCAGAGACACTCTCCGATCACCGGTACATCCGGATGGAGGTCTCTGCCGCCGCGAGTGCATCCCGACACGGCCGCCTGCGTGGCACCCCACCACGCCGCTGGGCGCTTCGGCGCCTGGACAAGGACGCCCTGATGGCAGCTGCCCTCGCTGCAACTTGGCCGCAGGGAGCGGCCGAGTTGCCGAGCATAGAGGAGGAGGTCGCCCGGCTCGGAGCATTGGTCGTGGGTATTTGCGACGCGGCGATGCCTCGGGTCGGGCGGGCTTCTCCTCGCCGGGCGGTGTACTGGTGGTCGGACGCGATCGCGGAGTTGCGAGTCGCGACTGTCCGCGCCCGGCGCCAGTACACCCGCGCGCGCCGTCGTCAACGTACAGGCGACGGCGTGGCGCGAGCGAGGGCAGCTGATGACCTGTATGGAGCATACCGCGTGGCGCGGGTTGCTCTGCAGGTCGCCATCAAACGGGCCAAGACCCAGGCATGGAAGGAGCTCCTCCAGACCCTTGATGACGATCCATGGGGGCGCCCATATAAGGTGGTGCTGAATAAGCTCCGCCCGTGGGCGCCCCCCGTCACCGAGGGTCTTGACCCCCGGCTGCTGGAGGACGTGGTCAATACACTCTTCCCAATTGGGGAGAGGGGACCGCGTCCTCCGGCGGCGGCGGCTGTCCCAGTGGAGTGGACGGCCGAGCTGGGGGTCACGCAGGAGGAGCTGGCAGCGGCCATCAGACGGCTCGGGGTTCGTAACACGGCCCCGGGTCCGGATGGTGTGCCCGGCCGGGTTTGGGTCTTGACCCAGGGCGTCCTTGGGGCCGACCTCAGGCGGTTGTTCGACCGCTGCCTGAGGGACGGGCGATTCCCCCCCAGTTGGAAGGTGGCGAGGATGGTCCTCCTCCGGAAGGAGGGTCGGCCCGCGGAGTCTCCCTCCGCATACCGGCCCATTTGTCTCCTCGACGAGGTGGGCAAGCTCTTCGAGCGTGTGATTGCTGCCCGCCTCGTCGAGCACCTGTCGCGGGGTGATCCCGGTCTGGCCGACTGCCAGTTCGGTTTCCGGGGGGGCCGATCGACTATCGACGCGATAGGTCGTGTGAGGGCCCTCTCGGAGGCGGCCGTTTCCCGGGGAGGAGTGGCATTGGCAATATCCTTGGATATTGCCAATGCCTTTAACACCCTCCCCTGGGAAGAGATAAGGAGGGGGCTCGAATATCATCGAGTCCCCCCTTGTCTCAGGGCGGTCGTCGGGGATTATCTCCGCGGCAGGTGGATCGAGTATCCGGGCCGGGATGGTGATATGCGGAGGGAGGTGTACTGCGGTGTTCCGCAGGGGTCGGTCCTCGGGCCACTCCTGTGGAACATCGCGTACGACTCGGTGTTGCGGGCCGGCCTCCCCGACGGCGTCAGCACGGTGTGTTATGCGGATGACACACTGGTGCTGGCCGTCGGGGCGCACTGGGGGAGGGCCATGCGTCGCGCGGAGGAGGGGTCGCAACGCGTCGTCGACCGGATCAGGGGGATGGGGATGACGGTGGCGGTCCATAAGACCGAGGTGATTGCGTTTCATTCACCTCGGCAGGATCCGCCACCCCCTCTGATTCGGGTGGGTGGGGCTGACATCGAGGTGAAGCCCCAGATCAGGTATCTGGGGCTGATCCTCGATAGCCACTGGCGTTTCGAGAAGCATTTCCGCTGCCTGGTCCCCCGGTTGGAAAGGATGGTTGCGGCTCTGGGCCGGATCCTGCCCAACCTGGGGGGCCCGGCGGGCCGAGTTCGTCGCCTCTATGTGGCAATGGTCCAGTCGGTGGCCCTATACGGGGCCCCCGTCTGGGCGGACGACCTGGCTGCCTCCCGGCGCAGCATGACTATGCTGCGTCGGGTGCAGAGGCGCATGGCGCTCAGGGTCGTCCGCGGGTATCGGACCATGTCACATGAGGCGGCGACGGTTCTAGCGGGGATGCCGCCCATGGACCTGCTCGCGCGGTCGCACGCGGTGATGTACCGGCACCGCGTCGACCGTCGCGCGGGGGTGGGGGCGGTCCCGGGCGGGCAGGAACCTGCTTGGGGCGATTTGAAGCGCCAGGCCCGGCAGTCCGTGTTGCTCGCGTGGCAGGAGCGGCTGGCTCTGCCAACCGCGGGGCACCGGACTGTCGGGGCTGTTCGGCCACTCCTGAAGGAGTGGCTGGACAGAGGCCATGGCAGCCTCACCTACCGGCTGACGCAGGTATTTTCCGGGCATGGCAGCTTCGGAAGATACCTGTGCCGGATAGGGAAGGAGCCGACGGCGCGTTGCTGCCACTGCGACGCTGAGCAGGACACGGCGGATCATACCCTGGAGGTATGCCCCGCGTGGGAGGGGGAGCGCCGTGTCCTGGTCGGCGTCGTCGGGCGGGATGTCTCGCTGCCGGGCGTGGTGCGCGCCATGCTCGGCAGCGAGGAGAAGTGGAGGGCCGTGGCCTCCTTCTGCGAGAACGTAATGTTGCAGAAGGAGGCCGCGGGGAGGGAGCGCGAGCTTCAGCGGCGTGCTGAAGCTCGCGCTCGTGCGGTGGCCCGAGGTCGTCGCCCGGTCGCGAGGCGTCGCGGGCGGCCGCCTCGGCGTGGTGGATGACCTAGGCTGGGAGGGGGGTCCTGAGGGGACCCTCCTCCCGCCAGGCGGCGCCGGGTCGGACCGGTTGGGGGTAGGAGTGCCTCCCCCTACCGGTCCGACGCAAGGGGAGGCACCCTCGGCGGTCTGGTGCGGCCATGAACGCCCGGCCGCCGAGGGATGGAAACGGGGTCGCGGGCGGTTGCGAGTTGGGGCTCGCAGCCGCCACTAAACGCGGCCCCGGGACGGATAGCGGCGGGATGGAGTGGCCCCGTCCCGCCGCTATGAGGCAGTGTGTCTACTGGGGGGACCGATTGTCCCCCCGGGGGATGGGCGCGAAAGCGCGGGCACGGGGAGGATACCGGAAGAATGCTTCGAGCGATTCCCGGTATCCTCCCAAAGCGTGCCGAAGTGTCACCGTGGGGTTTTTAGTGGGTAGGTCCCGCGCCTGTCGTTGTACGGGCGCGGGGAATCCCACACACCCCTCCCACCTCTCCCCAAGGAGGTGGGAGGGAGTCTTTCGAAGATTTTCCCCACGACAAAAAAAAAAAAAAAAAAAAAAAAAAAAAAAAAAAAGTGTGGTACCACATTACTACGCGATTCAAACCAGAAAAAACCCGGGATCTGAGCAACAAGTATGCGGTTAAGGCAAAATCATGAGCCAGATGCGGGCATAACCCAGACCTAACCCAGACCTAACCGGTGTTATCCTATAAAGTATTGATCGAAACCAGGTTTAATTGACTTCTTCAGTGTGGTACCACATTACTACGTGATTCAAACACGAAGAAACCCAGGATCAGGCCAACAAGTTTGCGAATAAGGCAACATCATGAGCCAGATGCGGGCATATCACAGACGTAACACAGACCTAACCGGTGTTATCCTATAAAATATTGATTGAAACCAGGTTTAATTGACTTCTTCAGTGTGGTACCACGTGATTACGTGATTCAAACCTGAAGAAACCCAGGATCTGGCCAACAAGTTTGCGAAAAAGGCAATATCATGAGCCAGATACGGGCATAACCCAGACCTATCATAGACCTAACAGGTGTTATCCAATAAAATATTGATGGAAACCAGGTTTAATTGACTTCTTGAGTGTGGTACCACATGATTACGTGATTCAAACCCGAAGAAACCCAGGATCTGGCCAACAAGTATGCGGAAAAAGCAAAATCATGAGCCACTTGCGGGAATAACCCAGACCTAACCCAGACCTAAACGGTGTTATACTATAAAATATTGATGGAAACCAGGTTTAATTGACTGTTTCAATGTGGTACCCCATTACTACGTGATCCAAACCCGAAGAAACCCCGGGATCTGGCCAACAAGTTTTCGAAAAAGGCGGAAGTATAAGCCAGTTGCGGGCATGACCCATATCTAACCGGTGTCATCCTATAAAATATTATTTGAAACCTGGTTTATTTGTCTGTTTCAACAAGTATGCGGAAAAGGCAAAATCATGAGCCAGATGCGGGCATAACCCAGACCTAACCCAGACCTAACCGGTGTTATCCTATAAAATATTGATTGAAATCAAGTTTATTTGTCTGTTTCAGGGAAGTACCACATTACTACGTGATTGAAACCAGAACAAACACGGGATCTGGCCAAAAAGTCTGCGGACAAGGCAAAATCAAGAGCCAGATGCGGGCATATCCCAGACGTAACACAGACCTAACCGGTGTTATCCTATAAAATATTATTTGAAACCTGGTTTATTTGTCTGTTTCTGTGTGGTACCACATTACTACGCGATTCAAACCAGAAAAAACCCGTGATCTGACCAACAAGTATGCGGAAAAGGGAAAATAATGAGCCAGATTCGGGCATAACCTAGACCTAACCCAGACCTAACCGGTGTTATCCCATAAAATATGAATTGAAACCTGGTTTATTTGTCTGTTTCTGTGTGGTACCACATTACTACGTGATTGCAACCAGAACAAACACGGGATCTGGCCAAAAAGTCTGCGGACAAGGCAAAATCAAGAGCCTGATGCGGGCATATCCCAGACGTAACACAGACCTAACCGGTGTTATCCTAAAAAATATTGATCGAAACCAGGTTTAATTGACATCTTCAGTGTGGTACCACATGACTACGTGATTCAAACCCGAAGAAACCCAGGATCTGGCCAACAAGTTTGCGAAAAAGGCAAAATCATGAGCCAGATGCGGGCATGACCCAGACCTAACCGGCGTTATCCTGTAAAATATTGATTGAAACCAGGTTTATTTGTCTGTTTGAGTGTGGTACCACATTACTACGTGATTGAAACCAGAAAACACACGGGATCTGGCCAACAACTATGCGGACAAGGCAAAATCATGAGCCAGATGCGGGCATATCCCAGACGTAACACAGACCTAACCGGTGTTATCCTATAAAATATTGATTGAAACCAGGTTTAATTGACTTCTTCAGTGTGGTACCACATGATTACGTGATTCAAACCTGAAGAAACCCAGGATCTGGCCAACAAGTTTGCGAAAAAGGCAATATCATGAGCCAGATACGGGCATAACCCAGACCTATCACAGACCTAACAGGTGTTATCCAATAAAATATTGATGGAAACCAGGTTTAATTGACTTCTTGAGTGTGGTACCACATGATTACGTGATTCAAACCCGAAGAAACCCAGGATCTGGCCAACAAGTATGCGGAAAAAGCAAAATCATGAGCCACTTGCGGGAATAACCCAGACCTAACCCAGACCTAAACGGTGTTATACTATAAAATATTGATCGAAACCAGGTTTAATTGACTGTTTCAATGTGGTACCACATTACTACGTGATCCAAACCCGAAGAAACCCCGGGATCTGGCCAACAAGTTTTCGAACAACGCGAAAGTATAAGCCAGATGCGGGCATATCCCAGACCTAACCCAGACCTAACCGGTGTTATCCTATAAAATATTGATTGAAACCAGGTTTAATTGACTTCTTCAGTGTGGTACCACATGATTACGTGATTCAAACCTGAAGAAACCCAGGATCTGGCCAACAAGTTTGCGAAAAAGGCAATATCATGAGCCAGATACGGGCATAACCCAGACCTATCACAGACCTAACAGGTGTTATCCAATAAAATATTGATGGAAACCAGGTTTAATTGACTTCTTGAGTGTGGTACCACATGATTACGTGATTCAAACCCGAAGAAACCCAGGATCTGGCCAACAAGTATGCGGAAAAAGCAAAATCATGAGCCACTTGCGGGAATAACCCAGACCTAACCCAGACCTAAACGGTGTTATCCTATAAAATATTGATTGAAACCAGGTTTATTTGTCTGTTTCTGTGTGGTACCACATTACTACTTTATTCAAACCAGAAAAAACCCGGGATCTGACCAACAAGTATGCGGTAAAAGCAAAATCATGAGCCAGATGTGGGCATAACCCAGACCTAACCCAGACCTAACCGGTGTTATCCTATAACATATTAATTGAAACCAGGTTTATTTGTCTGGATCAGTGTGGTACCACATTACTACGCGATTCAAACCAGAAAAAACCCGGGATCTGACCAACAAGTATGCGGAAAAGGCAAAATCATGAACCAGATGCGGGCATAACCCAGACCTAACCCAGACCTAACCGGTGTTATCCTATAAAATATTGATTGAAACCAGGTTTAATTGACTTCTTCAGTGTGGTACCACATGATTACGTGATTCAAACCTGAAGAAACCCAGGATCTGGCCAACAAGTTTGCGAAAAAGGCAATATCATGAGCCAGATACGGGCATAACCCAGACCTATCACAGACCTAACAGGTGTTATCCTATAAAATATTGATGGAAACCAGGTTTAATTGACTTCTTGAGTGTGGTACCACATGATTACGTGATTCAAACACGAGAAAACCCAGGATCAGGCCAACAGGTTTGCGAAAAAGGCAAAATCATTAGCCAGTTGCGGGCATGACCCAGACCTAACCTGTGTTATCCTATAAAATATTGATTGAAACCAGGTTTATTTGTCTGTTTGAGTGTGGTACCACATTACTACGTGATTCAAACCAGAAAAAAACGCGTGATCTGACTAGCAAGTATGCGGAAAAGGCAAAATAATGAGCCAGATCCGGGCATAACCCAGATCTAACACAGACCCAACAGGTGTTATCCTATAAAATATTGATTGAAACCAGGTTTTTTTGTCTGGATCAGTGTGGTACCACATTACTACGCGATTCAAACCAGAAAAAACCCGGGATCTGACCAACAAGTATGCGGAAAAGGCAAAATCATGAGCCAGATGCGGGCATAATCCAGACCTAACCCAGACCTAACCGGTGTTATCCTATAAAGTATTGATCGAAACCAGGTTTAATTGACTTCTTCTGTGTGGTACCACATTACTACGTGATTGAAACCAGAAAACACACGGGATCTGGCCAACAACTATGCAGACAAGGCAAAATCATGAGCCAGATGCGGGCATATCCCAGACGTAACACAGACCTAACCGGTGTTATCCTATAAAATATTGATTGATACCAGGTTTAATTGACTTCTTCAGTGTGGTACCACATGATTACGTGATTCAAACCTGAAGAAACCCAGGATCTGGCCAACAAGCTTGCGAAAAAGGCAATATCATGAGCCAGATTCGGGCATAACCCAGACCTATCACAGACCTAACAGGTGTTATCCTATAAAATATTGATGGAAACCAGGTTTAATTGACTTCTTGAGTGTGGTACCACATGATTACGTGATTCAAACACGAGAAAACCCAGGATCAGGCCAACAGGTTTGCGAAAAAGGCAAAATCATGAGCCAGTTGCGGGCATGACCCAGACCTAACCGGTGTTATCCTATAAAATATTGATTGAAACCAGGTTTATTTGTCTGTTTGAGTGTGGTACCACATTACTACGTGATTCAAACACGAAGAAACCCAGGATCAGACCAACAAGTATGCGAAAAAGGCAAAATCATGAGCCAGATGCGGGCATAACCCAGATCTAACCCAGACCTAACTGGTGTTATCCTATAAAATATTGATTGAAACCAGGTTTATTTGTCTGTTTGAGTGTGGTACCACATTACTACGTGATTGAAGCCAGAAATCACACGGGATCTGGCCAACAAGTATGCGGACAAGGCAAAATCATGAGCCAGATACGGGCATATCCCAGACGTAACACAGACCTAACCGGTGTTATCCTATAAAATATTATATGAAACCTGGTTTATTTGTCTGTTTCTGTGTGGTACCACATTACTACGCGATTCAAACCAGAAAAAAACGCGTGATCTGACTAGCAAGTATGCGGAAAAGGCAAAATAATGAGCCAGATCCGGGCATATCCCAGACCTAACCCAGACCTAACCGGTGTTATCCCATAAAATATTAATTGAAACCTGGTTTATTTGTCTGTTTCTGTGTCGTACCACATTCCTACGCGATTCGAGCCAGACAAAACCCGGGATCTGACCAACAAGTATGCGGAAAAGGCAAAATCATGAGCCAGATGCGGGCATATCCCAGACGTAACACAGACCTAACAGGAGTTATCCTATAAAATATTGATCGAAACCAGGTTTAATTGACTTCTTCAGTGTGTTACCACATGATTACGTGATTCAAACCCGAAGAAACCCAGGATCTGGCCAACAAGTTTGCGAAAAAGGCAAAATCATGAACCAGATGCGGGCATAACCCAGATCTAACACAGACCCAACAGGTGTTATCCTATAAAATATTGATTGAAACCAGGTTTTTTTGTCTGTTTCAGGGTGGTACCACATTACTACGTGATTGAAACCAGAACAAACACGGGATCTGGCCAAAAAGTCTGCGGACAAGGCAAAATCAAGAGCCAGATGCGGGCATAACCCAGACCTAACCCAGACCAAACCGGTGTTATCCTATAAAATATTGATCGAAACCAGGTTTAATTGACTTCTTCAGTGTGGTACCACATTACTACGTGATTCAAAACCGAAAAAACTCAGGATCTGGCCAACAAGTATGCGAAAAAGGCAAAATCATGAGCCAGATGCGGGCATAACCCAGATCTAACCCAGACCTAACCGGTGTTATCCTATAAAATATTGATTGAAACCAGGTTTATTTGTCTGTTTGAGTGTGGTACCACATTACTACGTGATTGAAGCCAGAAATCACACGGGATCTGGCCAACAAGTATGCGGACAAGGCAAAATCATGAGCCAGATACGGGCATATCCCAGACCTATCACAGACCTAACAGGTGTTATCCTATAAAATATTGATGGAAACCAGGTTTAATTGACTTCTTGAGTGTGGTACCACATGATTACGTGATTCAAACACGAGAAAACCCAGGATCAGGCCAACAGGTTTGCGAAAAAGGCAAAATCATTAGCCAGTTGCGGGCATGACCCAGACCTAACCTGTGTTATCCTATAAAATATTGATTGAAACCAGGTTTATTTGTCTGTTTGAGTGTGGTACCACATTACTACGTGATTCAAACACGAAGAAACCCAGGATCAGGCCAACAAGTATGCGAAAAAGGCAAAATCATGAGCCAGATGCGGGCATAACCCAGATCTAACCCAGACCTAACCGGTGTTATCCTATAAAATATTGATTGAAACCAGGTTTATTTGTCTGTTTGAGTGTGGTACCACATTACTACGTGATTGAAGCCAGAAATCACACGGGATCTGGCCAACAAGTATGCGGACAAGGCAAAATCATGAGCCAGATACGGGCATATCCCAGACGTAACACAGACCTAACAGGTGTTATCCTATAAAATATTGATCGAAACCTGGTTTAATTGACTTCCTCAGTGTGGTACCACATTACTACGAGATTCAAACACGAAAAAACCCAGGATCAGGCCAACAAGTTTGCGAAAAAGGCAACATCATGAGCCAGATGCGGGCATGACCCAGACCTAACCGGTGTCATCCTATAAAATATTATTTGAAACCTGGTTTATTTGTCTGTTTCTGTGTCGTACCACATTACTACGCGATTCGAGCCAGACAAAACCCGGGATCTGACCAACAAGTATGCGGAAAAGGCAAAATCATGAGCCAGATGCGGGCATAACCCAGACCTAACCCAGACCTAACCGGTGTTATCCTATAAAATATTGATGGAAACCAGGTTTAATTGACTTCTTCAGTGTGGTACCACATTACTACGTGATTCAAACACGAAGAAACCCAGGATCAGGCCAACAAGTATGCGAAAAATGCCAAATCATGAGCCAGATGCGGGCATAACCCAGATCTAACCCAGACCTAACCGGTGTTATCCTATAAAATATTGATTGAAATCAAGTTTATTTGTCTGTTTCTGGGTGGTACCAGATTACTACGTGATTGAAACCACAACAAACACGGGATCTGGCCAAAACGTCTGCCGACAAGGCAAAATCAAGAGCCAGATGCGGGCATATCCCAGACGTAACACAGACCTAACCGGTGTTATCCTATAAAATGTTATATGAAACCTGGTTTATTTGTCTGTTTCTGTGTGGTACCACATTACTACGCGATTCAAACCAGAAAAAAACGCGTGATCTGACTAGCAAGTATGCGGAAAAGGCAAAATAATGGGCCAGATCCGGGCATAACCCAGACCTAACCCAGACCTAACCGGTGTTATCCCATAAAATATTAATTGAAACCTGGTTTATTTGTCTGTTTCTGTGTGGTACCACATTACTACGTGATTGAAACCAGAACAAACACGGGATCTGACGAACAAGTGTGCGGAAAAAGCAAAATCATGAGCCAGATGCGGGCATATCCCAGTCGTAACACAGACCTATCCGGTGTTATCCTCTAAAATATGCATCGAAACCTGGTTTAATTGACTTCTTGAGTGTGATGCCACATGACTACATGATTCAAACCCGAAGAAACACAGGATCTGACCAACAAGTATGCGGAAAAGGCAAATTCATGAGCCAGATGCGGGCATAACCCAGACCTAACCCAGACCTAACCGGTGTTATCCTATAACATATTAATTGAAACCAGGTTTATTTGTCTGGATCAGTGTGGTACCACATTACTACGCGATTCAAACCAGAAAAAACCCGGGATCTGACCAACAAGTATGCGGAAAAGGCAAAATCATGAGCCAGATGCGGGCATAATCCAGACCTAACCCAGACCTAACCGGTGTTATCCTATAAAGTATTGATCGAAACCAGGTTTAATTGACTTCTTCTGTGTGGTACCACATTACTACGTGATTGAAACCAGAAAACACACGGGATCTGGCCAACAACTATGCAGACAAGGCAAAATCATGAGCCAGATGCGGGCATATCCCAGACGTAACACAGACCTAACCGGTGTTATCCTATAAAATATTGATTGATACCAGGTTTAATTGACTTCTTCAGTGTGGTACCACATGATTACGTGATTCAAACCTGAAGAAACCCAGGATCTGGCCAACAAGCTTGCGAAAAAGGCAATATCATGAGCCAGATTCGGGCATAACCCAGACCTATCACAGACCTAACAGGTGTTATCCTATAAAATATTGATGGAAACCAGGTTTAATTGACTTCTTGAGTGTGGTACCACATGATTACGTGATTCAAACACGAGAAAACCCAGGATCAGGCCAACAGGTTTGCGAAAAAGGCAAAATCATGAGCCAGTTGCGGGCATGACCCAGACCTAACCGGTGTTATCCTATAAAATATTGATTGAAACCAGGTTTATTTGTCTGTTTGAGTGTGGTACCACATTACTACGTGATTCAAACACGAAGAAACCCAGGATCAGACCAACAAGTATGCGAAAAAGGCAAAATCATGAGCCAGATGCGGGCATAACCCAGATCTAACCCAGACCTAACTGGTGTTATCCTATAAAATATTGATTGAAACCAGGTTTATTTGTCTGTTTGAGTGTGGTACCACATTACTACGTGATTGAAGCCAGAAATCACACGGGATCTGGCCAACAAGTATGCGGACAAGGCAAAATCATGAGCCAGATACGCGCATATCCAGACGTAACACAGACCTAACCGGTGTTATCCTATAAAATATTATATGAAACCTGGTTTATTTGTCTGTTTCTGTGTGGTACCACATTACTACGCGATTCAAACCAGAAAAAAACGCGTGATCTGACTAGCAAGTATGCGGAAAAGGCAAAATAATGAGCCAGATCCGGGCATAACCCAGACCTAACCCAGACCTAACCGGTGTTATCCCATAAAATATTAATTGAAACCTGGTTTATTTGTCTGTTTCTGTGTCGTACCACATTCCTACGCGATTCGAGCCAGACAAAACCCGGGATCTGACCAACAAGTATGCGGAAAAGGCAAAATCATGAGCCAGATGCGGGCATATCCCAGACGTAACACAGACCTAACAGGAGTTATCCTATAAAATATTGATCGAAACCAGGTTTAATTGACTTCTTCAGTGTGTTACCACATGATTACGTGATTCAAACCCGAAGAAACCCAGGATCTGGCCAACAAGTTTGCGAAAAAGGCAAAATCATGAACCAGATGCGGGCATAACCCAGATCTAACACAGACCCAACAGGTGTTATCCTATAAAATATTGATTGAAACCAGGTTTTTTTGTCTGTTTCAGGGTGGTACCACATTACTACGTGATTGAAACCAGAACAAACACGGGATCTGGCCAAAAAGTCTGCGGACAAGGCAAAATCAAGAGCCAGATGCGGGCATAACCCAGACCTAACCCAGACCAAACCGGTGTTATCCTATAAAATATTGATCGAAACCAGGTTTAATTGACTTCTTCAGTGTGGTACCACATTACTACGTGATTCAAAACCGAAAAAACTCAGGATCTGGCCAACAAGTATGCGAAAAAGGCAAAATCATGAGCCAGATGCGGGCATAACCCAGATCTAACCCAGACCTAACCGGTGTTATCCTATAAAATATTGATTGAAACCAGGTTTATTTGTCTGTTTGAGTGTGGTACCACATTACTACGTGATTGAAGCCAGAAATCACACGGGATCTGGCCAACAAGTATGCGGACAAGGCAAAATCATGAGCCAGATACGGGCATATCCCAGACGTAACACAGACCTAACAGGTGTTATCCTATAAAATATTGATCGAAACCTGGTTTAATTGACTTCCTCAGTGTGGTACCACATTACTACGAGATTCAAACACGAAAAAACCCAGGATCAGGCCAACAAGTTTGCGAAAAAGGCAACATCATGAGCCAGATGCGGGCATGACCCAGACCTAACCGGTGTCATCCTATAAAATATTATTTGAAACCTGGTTTATTTGTCTGTTTCTGTGTCGTACCACATTACTACGCGATTCGAGCCAGACAAAACCCGGGATCTGACCAACAAGTATGCGGAAAAGGCAAAATCATGAGCCAGATGCGGGCATAACCCAGACCTAACCCAGACCTAACCGGTGTTATCCTATAACATATTAATTGAAACCAGGTTTATTTGTCTGGATCAGTGTGGTACCACATTACTACGCGATTCAAACCAGAAAAAACCCGGGATCTGACCAACAAGTATGCGGAAAAGGCAAAATCATGAGCCAGATGCGGGCATAATCCAGACCTAACCCAGACCTAACCGGTGTTATCCTATAAAGTATTGATCGAAACCAGGTTTAATTGACTTCTTCTGTGTGGTACCACATTACTACGTGATTGAAACCAGAAAACACACGGGATCTGGCCAACAACTATGCAGACAAGGCAAAATCATGAGCCAGATGCGGGCATATGCCAGACGTAACACAGACCTAACCGGTGTTATCCTATAAAATATTGATTGATACCAGGTTTAATTGACTTCTTCAGTGTGGTACCACATGATTACGTGATTCAAACCTGAAGAAACCCAGGATCTGGCCAACAAGCTTGCGAAAAAGGCAATATCATGAGCCAGATTCGGGCATAACCCAGACCTATCACAGACCTAACAGGTGTTATCCTATAAAATATTGATGGAAACCAGGTTTAATTGACTTCTTGAGTGTGGTACCACATGATTACGTGATTCAAACACGAGAAAACCCAGGATCAGGCCAACAGGTTTGCGAAAAAGGCAAAATCATGAGCCAGTTGCGGGCATGACCCAGACCTAACCGGTGTTATCCTATAAAATATTGATTGAAACCAGGTTTATTTGTCTGTTTGAGTGTGGTACCACATTACTACGTGATTCAAACACGAAGAAACCCAGGATCAGACCAACAAGTATGCGAAAAAGGCAAAATCATGAGCCAGATGCGGGCATAACCCAGATCTAACCCAGACCTAACCGGTGTTATCCTATAAAATATTGATTGAAACCAGGTTTATTTGTCTGTTTGAGTGTGGTACCACATTACTACGTGATTGAAGCCAGAAATCACACGGGATCTGGCCAACAAGTATGCGGACAAGGCAAAATCATGAGCCAGATACGGGCATATCCCAGACGTAGCACAGACCTAACAGGTGTTATCCTATAAAATATTGATCGAAACCTGGTTTAATTGACTTCCTCAGTGTGGTACCACATTACTACGAGATTCAAACACGAAAAAACCCAGGATCAGGCCAACAAGTTTGCGAAAAAGGCAACATCATGAGCCAGATGCGGGCATGACCCAGACCTAACCGGTGTCATCCTATAAAATATTATTTGAAACCTGGTTTATTTGTCTGTTTCTGTGTCGTACCACATTACTACGCGATTCGAGCCAGACAAAACCCGGGATCTGACCAACAAGTATGCGGAAAAGGCAAAATCATGAGCCAGATGCGGGCATAACCCAGACCTAACCCAGACCTAACCGGTGTTATCCTATAACATATTAATTGAAACCAGGTTTATTTGTCTGGATCAGTGTGGTACCACATTACTACGCGATTCAAACCAGAAAAAACCCGGGATCTGACCAACAAGTATGCGGAAAAGGCAAAATCATGAGCCAGATGCGGGCATAATCCAGACCTAACCCAGACCTAACCGGTGTTATCCTATAAAGTATTGATCGAAACCAGGTTTAATTGACTTCTTCTGTGTGGTACCACATTACTACGTGATTGAAACCAGAAAACACACGGGATCTGGCCAACAACTATGCAGACAAGGCAAAATCATGAGCCAGATGCGGGCATATGCCAGACGTAACACAGACCTAACCGGTGTTATCCTATAAAATATTGATTGATACCAGGTTTAATTGACTTCTTCAGTGTGGTACCACATGATTACGTGATTCAAACCTGAAGAAACCCAGGATCTGGCCAACAAGCTTTTTTTTTTTTTTTTTGTCGTGGGGAAAATCTTCGAAAGACTCCCTCCCACCACCTTGGGGAGAGGTGGGAGGGGTGTGTGGGATTCCCCGCGCCCGTACAACGACAGGCGCGGGACCTACCCACTAAAAACCCCACGGTGACCCTTCGGCACGCTTTGGGAGGATACCGGGAATCGCTCGAAGCATTCTTCCGGTATCCTCCCCGTGCCCGCGCTTTCGCGCCCATCCCCCGGGGGGACAATCGGTCCCCCCAGTAGACACACTGCCTCATAGCGGCGGGACGGGGCCACTCCATCCCGCCGCTATCCGTCCCGGGGCCGCGTTTAGTGGCGGCTGCGAGCCCCAAATCGCAACCGCCCGCGACCCCGTTTCCACCCCTCGGCGGCCGGGCGTTTATGGCCGCACCAGACCGCCGAGGGTGCCTCCCCTTGCGTCGGATCGGTAGGGGGAGGCACTCCTACCCCCAACCGGTCCGACCCGGCGCCGCCTGGCGGGAGGAGGGTCCCCTCAGGACCCCCCTCCCAGCCTAGGTCTTCCGCCACGCCGAGGCGGCCGCCCGCGACGCCTCGCGACCGGGCGACGACCTCGGGCCACCGCACGAGCGCGAGCTTCAGCGCGCCGCTGAAGTTCGCGCTCCCTCCCCGCGGCCTCCTTCTGCAACATTACGTTCTCGCAGAAGGTGGCCACGGCCCTCCACTTCTCCTCGCTGCCGAGCATGGCGCGCACCACGCCCGGCAGCGAGACATCCCGCCCGACGACGCCGACCAGGACACGGCGCTCCCCCTCCCACGCGGGGCATACCTCCAGGGTATGATCCGCCGTGTCCTCCTCAGCGTCGCAGTGGCAGCAACGCGCCGTCGGCTCCTTCCCTATCCGGCACAGGTATCTTCCGAAGCTCCCATGCCCGGAAAATACCTGTGCCAGCCGGTAGGTGAAGCTGCCATGGCCTCTGTCCAGCCACTCCTTCAGGAGTGGCCGAACAGCCCCGACAGTCCGGTGCCCCGCGGTTGGCAGAGCCAGCCGCTCCTGCCACGCGAGCAACACGGACTGCCGGGCCTGGCGCTTCAAATCGCCCCAAGCAGGTTCCTGCCCGCCCGGGACCGCCCCCACCCCCGCGCGACGGTCGACGCGGTGCCGGTACATCACCGCGTGCGACCGCGCGAGCAGGTCCATGGGCGGCATCCCCGCTAGCACCGTCGCCGCCTCATGTGACACGGTCCGATACCCGCGGACGACCCTGAGCGCCATGCGCCTCTGCACCCGACGCAGCATAGTCATGCTGCGCCGGGAGGCAGCCAGGTCGTCCGCCCAGACGGGGGCCCCGTATAGGGCCACCGACTGGACCATTGCCACATAGAGGCGACGAACTCGGCCCGCCGGGCCCCCCAGGTTGGGCAGGATCCGGCCCAGAGCCGCAACCATCCTTTCCAACCGGGGGACCAGGCAGCGGAAATGCTCCACGAAACGCCAGTGGCTATCGAGGATCAGCCCCAGATACCTGATCTGGGGCTTCACCTCGATGTCAGCCCCACCCACCCGGATCAGAGGGGGTGGCGGATCCTGCCGAGGTGAATGAAACGCAATCACCTCGGTCTTATGGACCGCCACCGTCATCCCCATCCCCCTGATCCGGTCGACGACGCGTTGCGACCCCTCCTCCGCGCGACGCATGGCCCTCCCCCAGTGCGCCCCGACGGCCAGCACCAGTGTGTCATCCGCATAACACACCGTGCTGACGCCGTCGGGGAGGCCGGCCCGCAACACCGAGTCGTACGCGATGTTCCACAGGAGTGGCCCGAGGACCGACCCCTGCGGAACACCGCAGTACACCTCCCTCCGCATATCACCATCCCGGCCCGGATACTCGATCCACCTGCCGCGGAGATAATCCCCGACGACCGCCCTGAGACAAGGGGGGACTCGATGATATTCGAGTCCCCTCCTTATCTCTTCCCAGGGGAGGGTGTTAAAGGCATTGGCAATATCCAAGGATATTGCCAATGCCACCCCTCCCCGGGAGACGGCCGCCTCCGAGAGGGCCCTCACACGACCTATCGCGTCGATAGTCGATCGGCCCCTCCGGAAACCGAACTGGCAGTCGGCCAGACCGGGATCACCCCGCGACAGGTGCTCGACGAGGCGGGCAGCAATCACACGCTCGAAGAGCTTGCCCACCTCGTCGAGGAGACAAATGGGCCGGTATGCGGAGGGAGACTCCGCGGGCCGACCCTCCTTCCGGAGGAGGACCATCCTCGCCACCTTCCAACTGGGGGGGAATCGCCCGTCCCTCAGGCAGCGGTCGAACAACCGCCTGAGGTCGGCCCCAAGGACGCCCTGGGTCAAGACCCAAACCCGGCCGGGCACACCATCCGGACCCGGAGCCGTGTTACGAACCCCGAGCCGTCTGATGGCCGCTGCCAGCTCCTCCTGCGTGACCCCCAGCTCGGCCGTCCACTCCACTGGGACAGCCGCCGCCGCCGGAGGACGCGGTCCCCTCTCCCCAATTGGGAAGAGTGTATTGACCACGTCCTCCAGCAGCCGGGGGTCAAGCCCCTCGGTGACGGGGGGCGCCCACGGGCGGAGCTTATTCAGCACCACCTTATATGGGCGCCCCCATGGATCGTCATCAAGGGTCTGGAGGAGCTCCTTCCATGCCTGGGTCTTGGCCCGTTTGATGGCGACCTGCAGAGCAACCCGCGCCACGCGGTATGCTCCATACAGGTCATCAGCTGCCCTCGCTCGCGCCACGCCGTCGCCTGTACGTTGACGACGGCGCGCGCGGGTGTACTGGCGTCGGGCGCGGACAGTCGCGACTCGCAACTCCGCGATCGCGTCCGACCACCAGTACACCGCCCGGCGAGGAGAAGCCCGCTCGACCCGAGGCATCGCCGCGTCGCAAATACCCGCGACCAATGCTCCGAGCCGGGCGACCTCCTCCTCTATGCTCGGCAACTCGGCCGCTCCCTGCGGCCAAGTTGCAGCGAGGGCAGCTGCCATCAGGGCGTCCTTGTCCAGGCGCCGAAGCGTCCAGCGGCGTGGTGGGGTGCCACGCAGGCGGCCGTGTCGGGATGCACTCGCGGCGGCAGAGACCTCCATCCGGATGTACCGGTGATCGGAGAGTGTCTCTGCCCCCGCGACCACGTGCCAACCCGACACCATGCGCACGGCGTTGGGGGTCGCGAATCCAACATCCACGATGGACCCCCCATATCGCCGCACGCATGTGTGCTCCGACCCCCGGTTCAATACCCGGAGGTCGAGCCCCGCCGCCCAATCGCCCAGGATCCCGCCGCGAACGGAGGTCCTGGGTGGCCAACAAGCTTGCGAAAAAGGCAATATCATGAGCCAGATTCGGGCATAACCCAGACCTATCACAGACCTAACAGGTGTTATCCTATAAAA
The DNA here is from genome assembly GCF_051014445.1 of Colletes latitarsis. NCBI lineage: Eukaryota > Metazoa > Arthropoda > Insecta > Hymenoptera > Colletidae > Colletes > Colletes latitarsis. Next base: position 7,956,121 of record NC_135141.1, on the reverse strand, counting down.
TATTGATGGAAACCAGGTTTAATTGACTTCTTGAGTGTGGTACCACATGATTACGTGATTCAAACACGAGAAAACCCAGGATCAGGCCAACAGGTTTGCGAAAAAGGCAAAATCATGAGCCAGTTGCGGGCATGACCCAGACCTAACCGGTGTTATCCTATAAAATATTGATTGAAACCAGGTTTATTTGTCTGTTTGAGTGTGGTACCACATTACTACGTGATTCAAACACGAAGAAACCCAGGATCAGACCAACAAGTATGCGAAAAAGGCAAAATCATGAGCCAGATGCGGGCATAACCCAGATCTAACCCAGACCTAACCGGTGTTATCCTATAAAATATTGATTGAAACCAGGTTTATTTGTCTGTTTGAGTGTGGTACCACATTACTACGTGATTGAAGCCAGAAATCACACGGGATCTGGCCAACAAGTATGCGGACAAGGCAAAATCATGAGCCAGATACGGGCATATCCCAGACGTAACACAGACCTAACCGGTGTTATCCTATAAAATATTATATGAAACCTGGTTTATTTGTCTGTTTCTGTGTGGTACCACATTACTACGCGATTCAAACCAGAAAAAAACGCGTGATCTGACTAGCAAGTATGCGGAAAAGGCAAAATAATGAGCCAGATCCGGGCATAACCCAGACCTAACCCAGACCTAACCGGTGTTATCCCATAAAATATTAATTGAAACCTGGTTTATTTGTCTGTTTCTGTGTCGTACCACATTCCTACGCGATTCGAGCCAGACAAAACCCGGGATCTGACCAACAAGTATGCGGAAAAGGCAAAATCATGAGCCAGATGCGGGCATATCCCAGACGTAACACAGACCTAACAGGAGTTATCCTATAAAATATTGATCGAAACCAGGTTTAATTGACTTCTTCAGTGTGTTACCACATGATTACGTGATTCAAACCCGAAGAAACCCAGGATCTGGCCAACAAGTTTGCGAAAAAGGCAAAATCTTGAACCAGATGCGGGCATAACCCAGATCTAACACAGACCCAACAGGTGTTATCCTATAAAATATTGATTGAAACCAGGTTTTTTTGTCTGTTTCAGGGTGGTACCACATTACTACGTGATTGAAACCAGAACAAACACGGGATCTGGCCAAAAAGTCTGCGGACAAGGCAAAATCAAGAGCCAGATGCGGGCATAACCCAGACCTAACCCAGACCAAACCGGTGTTATCCTATAAAATATTGATCGAGACCAGGTTTAATTGACTTCTTCAGTGTGGTACCACATTACTACGTGATTCAAACCCGAAAAAACTCAGGATCTGGCCAACAAGTATGCGAAAAAGGCAAAATCATGAGCCAGATGCGGGCATATCCCAGACGTAAACCAGACCTTGCACAGACCTAACCGGTGTTATCCTATAAAATATTGATTGAAACCAGGTTTATTTGTCTGTTTCAGTGTGGCACCACATTACCACGTGATACAAAACCGAAAAAACTCAGGATCTGAAGAAGAAGTTTGCGGACAATGCAAAATCATGAGCCAGATGCGGGCATATACCAGACGTAACACAGACCTATCCGGTGTTATCCTCTAAAATATGCATCGAAACCTGGTTTAATTGACTGTTTCAATGTGGTACCACATTACTACGGGACCCAAACCCGAAGAAACCCTGGGATCTGGCCAACAAGTTTTCGAAAAAGGCGAAAGTATAAGCCAGATGCAGGCATATCCCAGGCCTAACCGGTGTTATCCTATAAAATATTGATTGAAAACAGGTTTATTTGTCTGTTTCTGTGTGGTACCACATTACTACGTGATTGAAACCAGAAAAACCCGGGATCTGACCAACAAGTATGCGGTAAAAGCAATATCATGAGCCAGATGCGGGCATAACCCAGACCTAACCCAGACCTAACCGGTGTTATCCCATAAAATATTGATCGAAACCAGGTTTAATTGACTTCTTGAGTGTGGTACCACATGACTACGTGATTCAAACCCGAAGAAACCCAGGATCTGACCAACAAGTATGCGGAAAAGGCAAAATCATGAGCCAGATGTGGGCGTAACCCAGACTTAACCCAGACCTAACCGGTGTTATCCTATAACATATTAATTGAACCCAGGTTTATTTGTCTGTTTCTGTGTGGTACCACATTACTACGCGATTCAAACCAGAAAAAACCCGGGATCTGACCAACAAGTATGCGGAAAAGGCAAAATCATGAGCCAGATACGGGCATAACCCAGACCTAACCCAGACCTAACCGGTGTTATCCTATAAAGTATTGATCGAAACCAGGTTTAATTGACTGTTTCAATGTGGTACCACATTACTACGTGACCCAAACCCGAAGAAACCCAGGATCTGGCCAACAAGTTTGCGAAATAGGCAAAATCATGAGCCAGATGCGGGCATGACCCAGACCTAACCGGTGTTCTCCTGCAAAATATTGATTGAAACCAGGTTTATTTGTCTGTTTGAGTGTGGTACCACATTACTACGTGATTGAAACCAGAAAACACACGGGATCTGGCCATCAACTATGCGGACAAGGAAAAATCATGAGCCAGATGCGGGCATATCCCAGACGTAACACAGACCTAACCGGTGTTATCCAATAAAATATTATTTTAAACCTGGTTTATTTGTCCGCTTCTGTGTGGTACCACATTACTACGCGATTCAAACCAGAAAAAACCCGGGATCTGACCAACAAGAATGCGGAAAAGGCAAAATCATGAGCCAGATGCGGGCATGACCCAGACCTAACCGGCGTTTTCCTATAAAATAATGATCGAAACCTGGCTTATTTGTCTGTTTCTGTGTGGTACCACATTACTACGTGATTGAAGCCTGAAAACACACGGGATCTGGCAATCAAGTATGCGGACAACGCAAAATCATGAGCCAGATGCGTGCATAACCCAGACCTAACCGGTGGTATCCTATAAAATATTGATCGAAACCAGGTGTAATTGACTTCTTCAGTGTGGTACCACATGACTACGTGATTCTAACCCGAAGAAACCCAGGATCTGGTCAACAAGTTTGCGAAAAATGCAAAATCATGAGCCAGATGCGGGCATAACCCAGACCTAACCCAGACCCATCCGGTGTTATCCTATAAAATATTGATCGAAACCAGGTTTAATTGACTTCTACAGTGTGGTACCACATTACTACGTGATTGAAACACGAAAAAACCCAGGATCAGGCCAACAAGTATGCGAAGAAGGCAAAATCGTGAGCCAGATGCGGGCATAACCCAGACCTAACCCAGACCTAACCGGTGTTATCCTATAAAGTATTAATTGAAACCAGGTTTATTTGTCTGCTTCTGTGTGGTACCACATTACTACGCGATTCAAACACGAAAAAACACAGGATCAGGCCAACAAGTATGCGAAAAATGCAAAATCATGAGCCAGATGCGGGCATAACCCAGACCTAACCCAGACCTAACCGGTGATATTCTATAAAATATTGATCGAAACCAGGTTTAATTGACTTCTTCAGTGTGGTACCACATTACTACGTGATTCAAACCCGAAGAAACCCAGGATCTGGCCAACAAGTTTGCGAAAAAGGCAAAATCATGAACCAGATGCGGGCATAACCCAGATCTAACACAGACCCAACAGGTGTTATCCTATAAAATATTGATTGAAACCAGGTTTAATTGACTTCCTCAGTGTGGTACCACATTACTACGAGATTCAAACACGAAAAAACCCAGGATCAGGCCAACAAGTTTGCGAAAAAGGCAACATCATGAGCCAGATGCGGGCATGACCCAGACCTAACCGGTGTCATCCTATAAAATATTATTTGAAACCTGGTTTATTTGTCTGTTTCTGTGTCGTACCACATTACTACGCGATTCGAGCCAGACAAAACCCGGGATCTGACCAACAAGTATGCGGAAAAGGCAAAATCATGAGCCAGATGCGGGCATAACCCAGACCTAACCCAGACCTAACCGGTGTTATCCTATAACATATTAATTGAAACCAGGTTTATTTGTCTGGATCAGTGTGGTACCACATTACTACGCGATTCAAACCAGAAAAAACCCGGGATCTGACCAACAAGTATGCGGAAAAGGCAAAATCATGAGCCAGATGCGGGCATAATCCAGACCTAACCCAGACCTAACCGGTGTTATCCTATAAAGTATTGATCGAAACCAGGTTTAATTGACTTCTTCTGTGTGGTACCACATTACTACGTGATTGAAACCAGAAAACACACGGGATCTGGCCAACAACTATGCAGACAAGGCAAAATCATGAGCCAGATGCGGGCATATGCCAGACGTAACACAGACCTAACCGGTGTTATCCTATAAAATATTGATTGATACCAGGTTTAATTGACTTCTTCAGTGTGGTACCACATGATTACGTGATTCAAACCTGAAGAAACCCAGGATCTGGCCAACAAGCTTGCGAAAAAGGCAATATCATGAGCCAGATTCGGGCATAACCCAGACCTATCACAGACCTAACAGGTGTTATCCTATAAAATATTGATGGAAACCAGGTTTAATTGACTTCTTGAGTGTGGTACCACATGATTACGTGATTCAAACACGAGAAAACCCAGGATCAGGCCAACAGGTTTGCGAAAAAGGCAAAATCATGAGCCAGATGCGGGCATAACCCAGATCTAACCCAGACCTAACCGGTGTTATCCTATAAAATATTGATTGAAACCAGGTTTATTTGTCTGTTTGAGTGTGGTACCACATTACTACGTGATTGAAGCCAGAAATCACACGGGATCTGGCCAACAAGTATGCGGACAAGGCAAAATCATGAGCCAGATACGGGCATATCCCAGACGTAACACAGACCTAACCGGTGTTATCCTATAAAATATTATATGAAACCTGGTTTATTTGTCTGTTTCTGTGTGGTACCACATTACTACGCGATTCAAACCAGAAAAAAACGCGTGATCTGACTAGCAAGTATGCGGAAAAGGCAAAATAATGAGCCAGATCCGGGCATAACCCAGACCTAACCCAGACCTAACCGGTGTTATCCCATAAAATATTAATTGAAACCTGGTTTATTTGTCTGTTTCTGTGTCGTACCACATTCCTACGCGATTCGAGCCAGACAAAACCCGGGATCTGACCAACAAGTATGCGGAAAAGGCAAAATCATGAGCCAGATGCGGGCATATCCCAGACGTAACACAGACCTAACAGGAGTTATCCTATAAAATATTGATCGAAACCAGGTTTAATTGACTTCTTCAGTGTGTTACCACATGATTACGTGATTCAAACCCGAAGAAACCCAGGATCTGGCCAACAAGTTTGCGAAAAAGGCAAAATCTTGAACCAGATGCGGGCATAACCCAGATCTAACACAGACCCAACAGGTGTTATCCTATAAAATATTGATTGAAACCAGGTTTTTTTGTCTGTTTCAGGGTGGTACCACATTACTACGTGATTGAAACCAGAACAAACACGGGATCTGGCCAAAAAGTCTGCGGACAAGGCAAAATCAAGAGCCAGATGCGGGCATAACCCAGACCTAACCCAGACCAAACCGGTGTTATCCTATAAAATATTGATCGAAACCAGGTTTAATTGACTTCTTCAGTGTGGTACCACATTACTACGTGATTCAAACCCGAAAAAACTCAGGATCTGGCCAACAAGTATGCGAAAAAGGCAAAATCATGAGCCAGATGCGGGCATATCCCAGACGTAAACCAGACCTTGCACAGACCTAACCGGTGTTATCCTATAAAATATTGATTGAAACCAGGTTTATTTGTCTGTTTCAGTGTGGCACCACATTACCACGTGATACAAAACCGAAAAAACTCAGGATCTGAAGAAGAAGTTTGCGGACAATGCAAAATCATGAGCCAGATGCGGGCATATACCAGACGTAACACAGACCTATCCGGTGTTATCCTCTAAAATATGCATCGAAACCTGGTTTAATTGACTGTTTCAATGTGGTACCACATTACTACGGGACCCAAACCCGAAGAAACCCTGGGATCTGGCCAACAAGTTTTCGAAAAAGGCGAAAGTATAAGCCAGATGCGGGCATATCCCAGGCCTAACCGGTGTTATCCTATAAAATATTGATTGAAAACAGGTTTATTTGTCTGTTTCTGTGTGGTACCACATTACTACGTGATTGAAACCAGAAAAACCCGGGATCTGACCAACAAGTATGCGGTAAAAGCAATATCATGAGCCAGATGCGGGCATAACCCAGACCTAACCCAGACCTAACCGGTGTTATCCCATAAAATATTGATCGAAACCAGGTTTAATTGACTTCTTGAGTGTGGTACCACATGACTACGTGATTCAAACCCGAAGAAACCCAGGATCTGACCAACAAGTATGCGGAAAAGGCAAAATCATGAGCCAGATGTGGGCGTAACCCAGACCTAACCCAGACCTAACCGGTGTTATCCTATAACATATTAATTGAACCCAGGTTTATTTGTCTGTTTCTGTGTGGTACCACATTACTACGCGATTCAAACCAGAAAAAACCCGGGATCTGACCAACAAGTATGCGGAAAAGGCAAAATCATGAGCCAGATACGGGCATAACCCAGACCTAACCCAGACCTAACCGGTGTTATCCTATAAAGTATTGATCGAAACCAGGTTTAATTGACTGTTTCAATGTGGTACCACATTACTACGTGACCCAAACCCGAAGAAACCCAGGATCTGGCCAACAAGTTTGCGAAATAGGCAAAATCATGAGCCAGATGCGGGCATGACCCAGACCTAACCGGTGTTCTCCTGCAAAATATTGATTGAAACCAGGTTTATTTGTCTGTTTGAGTGTGGTACCACATTACTACGTGATTGAAACCAGAAAACACACGGGATCTGGCCATCAACTATGCGGACAAGGAAAAATCATGAGCCAGATGCGGGCATATCCCAGACGTAACACAGACCTAACCGGTGTTATCCAATAAAATATTATTTTAAACCTGGTTTATTTGTCCGCTTCTGTGCGGTACCACATTACTACGCGATTCAAACCAGAAAAAACCCGGGATCTGACCAACAAGAATGCGGAAAAGGCAAAATCATGAGCCAGATGCGGGCATGACCCAGACCTAACCGGCGTTTTCCTATAAAATAATGATCGAAACCTGGCTTATTTGTCTGTTTCTGTGTGGTACCACATTACTACGTGATTGAAGCCTGAAAACACACGGGTTCTGGCAATCAAGTATGCGGACAACGCAAAATCATGAGCCAGATGCGTGCATAACCCAGACCTAACCGGTGGTATCCTATAAAATATTGATCGAAACCAGGTGTAATTGACTTCTTCAGTGTGGTACCACATGACTACGTGATTCTAACCCGAAGAAACCCAGGATCTGGTCAACAAGTTTGCGAAAAATGCAAAATCATGAGCCAGATGCGGGCATAACCCAGACCTAACCCAGACCCATCCGGTGTTATCCTATAAAATATTGATCGAAACCAGGTTTAATTGACTTCTACAGTGTGGTACCACATTACTACGTGATTGAAACACGAAAAAACCCAGGATCAGGCCAACAAGTATGCGAAGAAGGCAAAATCGTGAGCCAGATGCGGGCATAACCCAGACCTAACCCAGACCTAACCGGTGTTATCCTATAAAGTATTAATTGAAACCAGGTTTATTTGTCTGCTTCTGTGTGGTACCACATTACTACGCGATTCAAACACGAAAAAACACAGGATCAGGCCAACAAGTATGCGAAAAATGCAAAATCATGAGCCAGATGCGGGCATAACCCAGACCTAACCCAGACCTAACCGGTGATATTCTATAAAATATTGATCGAAACCAGGTTTAATTGACTTCTTCAGTGTGGTACCACATTACTACGTGATTCAAACCCGAAGAAACCCAGGATCTGGCCAACAAGTTTGCGAAAAAGGCAAAATCATGAACCAGATGCGGGCATAACCCAGATCTAACACAGACCCAACAGGTGTTATCCTATAAAATATTGATTGAAACCAGGTTTAATTGACTTCCTCAGTGTGGTACCACATTACTACGAGATTCAAACACGAAAAAACCCAGGATCAGGCCAACAAGTTTGCGAAAAAGGCAACATCATGAGCCAGATGCGGGCATGACCCAGACCTAACCGGTGTCATCCTATAAAATATTATTTGAAACCTGGTTTATTTGTCTGTTTCTGTGTCGTACCACATTACTACGCGATTCGAGCCAGACAAAACCCGGGATCTGACCAACAAGTATGCGGAAAAGGCAAAATCATGAGCCAGATGCGGGCATAACCCAGACCTAACCCAGACCTAACCGGTGTTATCCTATAACATATTAATTGAAACCAGGTTTATTTGTCTGGATCAGTGTGGTACCACATTACTACGCGATTCAAACCAGAAAAAACCCGGGATCTGACCAACAAGTATGCGGAAAAGGCAAAATCATGAGCCAGATGCGGGCATAATCCAGACCTAACCCAGACCTAACCGGTGTTATCCTATAAAGTATTGATCGAAACCAGGTTTAATTGACTTCTTCTGTGTGGTACCACATTACTACGTGATTGAAACCAGAAAACACACGGGATCTGGCCAACAACTATGCAGACAAGGCAAAATCATGAGCCAGATGCGGGCATATGCCAGACGTAACACAGACCTAACCGGTGTTATCCTATAAAATATTGATTGATACCAGGTTTAATTGACTTCTTCAGTGTGGTACCACATGATTACGTGATTCAAACCTGAAGAAACCCAGGATCTGGCCAACAAGCTTGCGAAAAAGGCAATATCATGAGCCAGATTCGGGCATAACCCAGACCTATCACAGACCTAACAGGTGTTATCCTATAAAATATTGATGGAAACCAGGTTTAATTGACTTCTTGAGTGTGGTACCACATGATTACGTGATTCAAACACGAGAAAACCCAGGATCAGGCCAACAGGTTTGCGAAAAAGGCAAAATCATGAGCCAGTTGCGGGCATGACCCAGACCTAACCGGTGTTATCCTATAAAATATTGATTGAAACCAGGTTTATTTGTCTGTTTGAGTGTGGTACCACATTACTACGTGATTCAAACACGAAGAAACCCAGGATCAGACCAACAAGTATGCGAAAAAGGCAAAATCATGAGCCAGATGCGGGCATAACCCAGATCTAACCCAGACCTAACCGGTGTTATCCTATAAAATATTGATTGAAACCAGGTTTATTTGTCTGTTTGAGTGTGGTACCACATTACTACGTGATTGAAGCCAGAAATCACACGGGATCTGGCCAACAAGTATGCGGACAAGGCAAAATCATGAGCCAGATACGGGCATATCCCAGACGTAACACAGACCTAACCGGTGTTATCCTATAAAATATTATATGAAACCTGGTTTATTTGTCTGTTTCTGTGTGGTACCACATTACTACGCGATTCAAACCAGAAAAAAACGCGTGATCTGACTAGCAAGTATGCGGAAAAGGCAAAATAATGAGCCAGATCCGGGCATAACCCAGACCTAACCCAGACCTAACCGGTGTTATCCCATAAAATATTAATTGAAACCTGGTTTATTTGTCTGTTTCTGTGTCGTACCACATTCCTACGCGATTCGAGCCAGACAAAACCCGGGATCTGACCAACAAGTATGCGGAAAAGGCAAAATCATGAGCCAGATGCGGGCATATCCCAGACGTAACACAGACCTAACAGGAGTTATCCTATAAAATATTGATCGAAACCAGGTTTAATTGACTTCTTCAGTGTGTTACCACATGATTACGTGATTCAAACCAGAAGAAACCCAGGATCTGGCCAACAAGTTTGCGAAAAAGGCAAAATCTTGAACCAGATGCGGGCATAACCCAGATCTAACACAGACCCAACAGGTGTTATCCTATAAAATATTGATTGAAACCAGGTTTTTTTGTCTGTTTCAGGGTGGTACCACATTACTACGTGATTGAAACCAGAACAAACACGGGATCTGGCCAAAAAGTCTGCGGACAAGGCAAAATCAAGAGCCAGATGCGGGCATAACCCAGACCTAACCCAGACCAAACCGGTGTTATCCTATAAAATATTGATCGAAACCAGGTTTAATTGACTTCTTCAGTGTGGTACCACATTACTACGTGATTCAAACCCGAAAAAACTCAGGATCTGGCCAACAAGTATGCGAAAAAGGCAAAATCATGAGCCAGATGCGGGCATATCCCAGACGTAAACCAGACCTTGCACAGACCTAACCGGTGTTATCTTATAAAATATTGATTGAAACCAGGTTTATTTGTCTGTTTCAGTGTGGCACCACATTACCACGTGATACAAAACCGAAAAAACTCAGGATCTGAAGAAGAAGTTTGCGGACAATGCAAAATCATGAGCCAGATGCGGGCATATACCAGACGTAACACAGACCTATCCGGTGTTATCCTCTAAAATATGCATCGAAACCTGGTTTAATTGACTGTTTCAATGTGGTACCACATTACTACGGGACCCAAACCCGAAGAAACCCTGGGATCTGGCCAACAAGTTTTCGAAAAAGGCGAAAGTATAAGCCAGATGCGGGCATATCCCAGGCCTAACCGGTGTTATCCTATAAAATATTGATTGAAAACAGGTTTATTTGTCTGTTTCTGTGTGGTACCACATTACTACGTGATTGAAACCAGAAAAACCCGGGATCTGACCAACAAGTATGCGGTAAAAGCAATATCATGAGCCAGATGCGGGCATAACCCAGACCTAACCCAGACCTAACCGGTGTTATCCCATAAAATATTGATCGAAACCAGGTTTAATTGACTTCTTGAGTGTGGTACCACATGACTACGTGATTCAAACCCGAAGAAACCCAGGATCTGACCAACAAGTATGCGGAAAAGGCAAAATCATGAGCCAGATGTGGGCGTAACCCAGACCTAACCCAGACCTAACCGGTGTTATCCTATAACATATTAATTGAACCCAGGTTTATTTGTCTGTTTCTGTGTGGTACCACATTACTACGCGATTCAAACCAGAAAAAACCCGGGATCTGACCAACAAGTATGCGGAAAAGGCAAAATCATAAGCCAGATACGGGCATAACCCAGACCTAACCCAGACCTAACCGGTGTTATCCTATAAAGTATTGATCGAAACCAGGTTTAATTGACTGTTTCAATGTGGTACCACATTACTACGTGACCCAAACCCGAAGAAACCCAGGATCTGGCCAACAAGTTTGCGAAATAGGCAAAATCATGAGCCAGATGCGGGCATGACCCAGACCTAACCGGTGTTCTCCTGCAAAATATTGATTGAAACCAGGTTTATTTGTCTGTTTGAGTGTGGTACCACATTACTACGTGATTGAAACCAGAAAACACACGGGATCTGGCCATCAACTATGCGGACAAGGAAAAATCATGAGCCAGATGCGGGCATATCCCAGACGTAACACAGACCTAACCGGTGTTATCCAATAAAATATTATTTTAAACCTGGTTTATTTGTCCGCTTCTGTGTGGTACCACATTACTACGCGATTCAAACCAGAAAAAACCCGGGATCTGACCAACAAGAATGCGGAAAAGGCAAAATCATGAGCCAGATGCGGGCATGACCCAGACCTAACCGGCGTTTTCCTATAAAATAATGATCGAAACCTGGCTTATTTGTCTGTTTCTGTGTGGTACCACATTACTACGTGATTGAAGCCTGAAAACACACGGGATCTGGCAATCAAGTATGCGGACAACGCAAAATCATGAGCCAGATGCGTGCATAACCCAGACCTAACCGGTGGTATCCTATAAAATATTGATCGAAACCAGGTGTAATTGACTTCTTCAGTGTGGTACCACATGACTACGTGATTCTAACCCGAAGAAACCCAGGATCTGGTCAACAAGTTTGCGAAAAATGCAAAATCATGAGCCAGATGCGGGCATAACCCAGACCTAACCCAGACCCATCCGGTGTTATCCTATAAAATATTGATCGAAACCAGGTTTAATTGACTTCTACAGTGTGGTACCACATTACTACGTGATTGAAACACGAAAAAACCCAGGATCAGGCCAACAAGTATGCGAAGAAGGCAAAATCGTGAGCCAGATGCGGGCATAACCCAGACCTAACCCAGACCTAACCGGTGTTATCCTATAAAGTATTAATTGAAACCAGGTTTATTTGTCTGCTTCTGTGTGGTACCACATTACTACGCGATTCAAACACGAAAAAACACAGGATCAGGCCAACAAGTATGCGAAAAATGCAAAATCATGAGCCAGATGCGGGCATAACCCAGACCTAACCCAGACCTAACCGGTGATATTCTATAAAATATTGATCGAAACCAGGTTTAATTGACTTCTTCAGTGTGGTACCACATTACTACGTGATTCAAACCCGAAGAAACCCAGGATCTGGCCAACAAGTTTGCGAAAAAGGCAAAATCATGAACCAGATGCGGGCATAACCCAGATCTAACACAGACCCAACAGGTGTTATCCTATAAAATATTGATTGAAACCAGGTTTATTTGTCTGTTTCAGGGTGGTACCACATTACTACGTGATTGAAACCAGAACAAACACGGGATCTGGCCAAAAAGTCTGCGGACAAGGCAAAATCAAGAGCCAGATGCGGGCATAACCCAGACCTAACCCAGACCAAACCGGTGTTATCCTATAAAATATTGATCGAAACCAGGTTTAATTGACTTCTTCTGTGTGGTACCACATTACTACGTGATTCAAACACGAAAAAACCCAGGATCAGGCCAACAAGTTTGCGAAAAATGCAAAATCATGAGCCAGATGCGGGCATGTCCCAGACCTAACCGGAGTTACCCTATAAAATATTGTTTGAAACCAGGTTTATTTGTCTGCTTGAGTATGGTACCACATTACTACGTGATTGAAACCAGAAAACACACGGGATCTGGCCAACAAGTATGCGGGCAAGGCAAAATCATGAGCCAGATGCGGGCATATCCCAGACGTAACACAGACCTAACAGGAGTTATCCTATAAAATATTGATCGAAACCAGGTTTAATTGACTTCTTCAGTGTGTTACCACATGATTACGTGATTCAAACCCGAAGAAACCCAGGATCTGGCAAACAAGTTTGCGAAAAAGGCACAATCATGAACCAGATGCGGGCATAACCCAGATCTAACACAGACCCAACAGGTGTTATCCTATAAAATATTGATTGAAACCAGGTTTATTTGTCTGTTTCAGGGTGGTACCACATTACTACGTGATTGAAACCAGAACAAACACGGGATCTGGCCAAAAAGTCTGCGGACAAGGCAAAATCAAGAGCCAGATGCGGGCATATCCCAGTCGTAACACAGACCTATCCGGTGTTATCCTCTAAAATATGCATCGAAACCTGGTTTAATTAACTGTTTCAATGTGGTACCCCATTACTACGTGATCCAAACCCGAAGAAACCCCGGAATCTGGCCGACAAGTTTTCGAAAAAGGCGAAAGTATAAGCCAGATGCGGGCATATCCCAGACCTAACCCAGACCTAACCGGTGTTGTCCTATAAAATATTGATTGAAACCAGGTTTATTTGTCTGTTTCTGTGTGGTACCACATTACTACTTTATTCAATCCAGAAAAAACCCGGGATCTGACCAACAAGTATGCGGTAAAAGCAAAATCATGAGCCAGATGTGGGCATAACCCAGACCTAACCCAGACCTAACCGGTGTTATCCCATAAAATATTGATCGAAACCAGGTTTAATTGACTTCTTGAGTGTGATACCACATGACTACATGGTTCAAACCCGAAGAAACCCAGGATCTGACCAACAAGTATGCGGAAAAGGCAAATTCATGAGCCAGATGCGGGCATAACCCAGACCTAACCCAGACCTAACCGGTGTTATCCTATAACATATTAATTGAAACCAGGTTTATTTGTCTGGATCAGTGTGGTACCACATTACTACGTGATTGAAACCAGAAAACACACGGGATCTGGCCAACAACTATGCAGACAAGGCAAAATCATGAGCCAGATGCGGGCATATCCCAGACGTAACACAGACCTAACCGGTGTTATCCTATAAAATATTGATTGAAACCAGGTTTAATTGACTTCTTCAGTGTGGTACCACATGATTCCGTGATTCAAACCTGAAGAAACCCAGGATCTGGCCAACAAGTTTGCGAAAAAGGCAATATCATGAGCCAGATATGGGCATAACCCAGACCTATCACAGACATTACAGGTGTTATCCTATAAAATATTGATGGAAACCAGGTTTAATTGACTTCTTGTGAGTGGTACCACATGATTACGTGATTCAAACACGAGAAAACCCAGGATCAGGCCAACAGGTTTGCGAAAAAGGCAAAATCAAGAGCCAGTTGCGGGCATGACCCAGACCTAACCGGTGTTATCCTATAAAATATTGATTGAAACCAGGTTTATTTGTCTGTTTGAGTGTGGCACCACATTACTACGTGATTGAAACCAGAACAAACACGGGATCTGGCCAAAAAGTCTGCGGACAAGGCAAAATCAAGAGCCAGATGCGGGCATAACCCAGACCTAACCCAGACCAAACCGGTGTTATCCTATTAAATATTGATCGAAACCAGGTTTAATTGACTTCTTCAGTGTGGTACCACATTACTACGTGATTCAAAACCGAAAAAACTCAGGATCTGGCCAACAAGTATGCGAAAAAGGCAAAATCATGAGCCAGATGCGGGCATATCCCAGACGTAAACCAGACCTTGCACAGACCTAACCGGTGTTATCCTATAAAATATTGATTGAAACCAGGTTTATTTGTCTGTTTCAGTGTGGCACCACATTACCACGTGATACAAAACCGATAAAACTCAGGATCTGAAGAAGAAGTTTGCGGAGAAGGCAATATCATGAGCCAGATGCGGGCATAACCCAGACCTAACCCAGACCTAACCGGTGTTATCCTATGAAATATTGATTGAAACCAGGTTTAATTGATTGTCACTGTGTGGTACCACATTACTACGTGATTCACACCCGGAAAAAGCCAGGATCTGGCCAACAAGTATGCGAAGAAGGCAAAATCGTGAGCCAGAGGCGGGCATAACCCAGACCTAACCCAGACCTAACCGGTGTTATCCTATAAAATATTGATTGAAACCAGGTTTATTTGTCTGTTTCAGTGTGGTACCACATTACTACGTGATTGAAACCAGAAAACACACGGGATCTGGCCAAGAAGTATGCGGACAATGCAAAATCATGAGCCAGATGCGGGCATATACCAGACGTAACACAGACCTATCCGGTGTTATCCTTTAAAATATGCATCGAAACCTGGTTTAATTGACTGTTTCAATGTGGTACCACATTACTACGGGACCCAAACCCGAAGAAACCCTGGGATCTGGCCAACAAGTTTTCGAAGAAGGCGAAAGTATAAGCCAGATGCGGGCATATCCCAGACCTAACCGGTGTTATCCTATAAAATATTGATTGAAAACAGGTTTATTTGTCTGTTTCTGTGTGGTACCACATTACTACGTGATTGAAACCAGAAAAACCCGGGATCTGACCAACAAGTATGCGGACAACGCAAAATCATGAGCCAGATGCGTGCATAACCCAGACCTAACCGGTGGTATCCTATAAAATATTGATCGAAACCAGGTGTAATTGACTTCTTCAGTGTGGTACCACATGACTACGTGATTCTAACCCGAAGAAACCCAGGATCTGGTCAACAAGTTTGCGAAAAATGCAAAATCATGAGCCAGATGCGGGCATAACCCAGACCTAACCCAGACCCATCCGGTGTTATCCTATAAAATATTGATCGAAACCAGGTTTAATTGACTTCTACAGTGTGGTACCACATTACTACGTGATTCAAACACAAAAAACCCAGGTTCAGGCCAACAAGTTTGCGAAAAATGCAAAATCATGAGCCAGATGCGGGCATAACCCAGACCTAACCCAGACCCAACCGGTGTTATACTATAAAATATTGATCGAAACCAGGTTTAATTGACATCAACAGTGTGGTACCACATTACTACGTGATTCAAACACGAAAAAACCCAGGTTCAGGCCAACAAGTTTGCGAAAAATGCAAAATCATGAGCCAGATGCGGGCATAACCCAGACCTAACCCAGACCCAACCGGTGTTATACTATAAAATATTGATCGAAACCAGGTTTAATTGACATCAACAGTGTGGTACCACATTATTACGTGATTGAAACCAGAACAAACACGGGATCTGGCCAAAAAGTCTGCGGACAAGGCAAAATCAAGAGCCAGATGCGGGCATATCCCAGACGTAACACAAACCTAACCGGTGTTATCCTATAAAGTATTATTTGAAACCTGGTTTATTTGTCTGTTTCTGTGTGGTACCACTTTCCTACGCGATTCAAACCAGAAAAAACCCGGGATCTGGCCAACAAGTTTGCGGAAAAGGCAAAATCGTGAGCCAGATGCGGGCATGACCCAGACCTAACCGGTGTTATCCTATAAAATATTGATCGAAACCAGGTTTAATTGACTTCTTCAGTGTTTTACCACATGACTACGTGATTCTAACCCGAAGAAACCCAGGATCAGGCCAACAAGTATGCGAAAAATGCAAAAACATGAGCCAGATGCAGGCATAACCCAGACATAACCCAGACCTAACCGGTGTTATCCTATAAAATATTGATCGAAACCAGGTTTAATTGACTTCTTCAGTGTGGTACCACATTACTACGTGATTCAAACACGAAAAAACACAGGATCAGGCCAACAAGTATGCGAAAAATGCAAAATCATGAGCCAGATGCAGGCATAACCCAGATCTAACCCAGACCTAACCGGTGTTATCCTATAAAATATTGATTGAAACCAGGTTTATTTGTCTGTTTCAGTGTGGTACCACATTACTACGTGATTGAAACCAGAACAAACGCGGGATCTGGCCAAAAAGTCTGCGGACAAGGCAAAATCAAGAGCCAGATGCGGGCATATCCCAGACGTAACACAAACCTAACCGGTGTTATCCTATAAAGTATTATTTGAAACCTGGTTTATTTGTCTGTTTCTGTGTGGTACCACTTTCCTACGCGATTCAAACCAGAAAAAGCCCATGATCTGACCAACAAGTATGCGGAAAAGGCAAAATCATGAGCCAGATACTGGCATATCCCAGACGTAACACAGACCTAACAGGTGTTATCCTATAAAATATTGATCGAAACCTGGTTTAATTGACTGTTTCAATGTGGTACCACATTACTACGTGATTCAAACCAGAAAAAACCCGGGATCTGACCAACAAGTATGCGGAAAATGCAAAATCGATGAGCCAGATGCGGGCATATCCCAGTCGTAACACTGACCTATCCGGTGTTATCCTCTAAAATATGCATCGAAACCTGGTTTAATTGACTGTTTCAATGTGGTACCACATTACTACGTGACCCAAACCCGAGGAAACCCAGGTTCTGGCTAACAAGTTTGCGAAAAAGTCAAAATCATGAGCCAGATGCGGGCATGACCCAAACCTAACCGGTGTTATCCTGTAAAATATTGATTGAAACCAGGTTTATTTGTCTGTTTGAGTGTGGTACCACATTACTACGTGATTGAAACCAGAAAACACACGGGATCTGGCCATAAAGTCTGCGGACAAGGCAAAATCAAGAGCCAGATGCGGGCATATCCCAGACGTAACACAGACCTGACCGGTGTTATCCAATTAAATATTATTTGAAACCTGGTTTATTTGTCTGTTTCTGTGTGGTACCATATTACTACACGATTCAAACCAGAAAAAACCCGTGATCTGACCAACAAGTATGCGGAAAAGGCAAAATCATGAGCCAGATGCGGGCATAACCCAGACCTAACCCAGATCTAACCGGTGTTATCCTATAAAATATTGATCGAAACCAGGTTTAATTGACTTCTTCAGTGTGGTACCACATGATTACGTGATTCAAACCCGAAGAAACCCTGGATCTGGCCAAAAAGTCTGCGAACAAGGCAAAATCAAGAGCCAGATGCGGACATATCCCAGACGTATCACAGATCTAACAGGTGTTATCCTATAAAATATTGATCGAAACCAGGTTTATTTGACTTCTTCAGTGTGGTACCACATGACTACGTGATTCTAACCCGAAGAAACCCAGGATCAGGTCAACTAGTTTGCGAAAAAGGCAAATTCATGAGCCAGATGCGCGCATAACCCAGACCTAACCCAGACCTATCCGGTGTTATCCTATAAAATATTGTTTGAAACCAGGTTTATTTGTCTGTTTCTGTGTGGTACCACATTACGAGGCGATTTATAACCGAAAAAACTCAGGATCTGGCAACGAAGTTTGCGGAGAAAGCAAAATCATGAGCCAGATACGGGCATAACCCAGACGTAACACAGACCCAACAGGTGTTATCCTATAAGATATTGATTGAAACCTGGTTTAATTGACTGTTTCAATGTGGTACCACACTACTACGTGATTCAAACCAGAAAAAACCCGGGATCTGACCAACAAGTATGCGGAAAAGGCAAAATCATGAGCCAGATGCGGGCATGACCCAGACCTAACATGTGTTATCCTATAAAATATTGATTGAAACCAGGTTTAATTGACATCTTCAGTGTGGTACCACATTACTACGTGTTTCATACACGAAAAAACCCAGGATCAGGCCAACAAGTATGCGAAAAATGCAAAATCATGAGCCAGATGCAGGCATAACCCAGAACTAACCCAGACCTAACCGGTGTTATCCTATAAAATATTGATCGAAACCAGGTTTAATTGACTTCTTCAGTGTGGTACCACATGATTACGTGACTCAAACCCGAAGAAACCCAGGATCTGGCCAACAAGTATGCGAAGAAGGCAAAATCGTGAGCCAGATGCGGGCATAACCCAGACCTAACCGGTGTTATCTTATAAGATATTAGTTGAAACCAGGTTTATTTGTCTGCTTCTGTGTGGTACCACATTACTACGCGATTCAAACCAGAAAAAACGCGGGATCTGACCAACAAGTATGCGGAAAAGGCAAAATCATCAGCCAGATGCAGACATAACGCGGACCTAACCGAGACCTAACCGGTGTTATCCTATAAAATATTGATCGAAACCAGGTTTAATTGACTTCTTCAGTGTGGTACCACATGACTACGTGATTCTAACCCGAAGAAACCCAGGATCTGGTCAACAAGTATGCGAAGAAGGCAAAATCGTGAGCCAGATGCGGGCATAACCCAGACCTAACCGGTGTTATCCTATAAGATATTAATTGAAACCAGGTTTATTTGTCTGCTTCTGTGTGGCACCACATTACTATGCGATTCAAACCAGAAAAAACGCGGGATCTGACCAACAAGTATGCGGAAAAGGCAAAATAATGAGCCAGATGCAGGCATAACCCAGACCTAACCGAGACCTAACCGGTGTTATCCTATAAAATATTGATCGAAACCAGGTTTAATTGACTTCTTCAGTGTGGTACCACATGACTACGTGATTCTAACCCGAAGAAACCCAGGATCAGGTCAACTAGTTTGCGAAAAAGGCAAAATCATGAGCCAGATGCGGGCATAACCCAGACCTAACCGAGACCTAACCGGTGTTATCCTATAAAATATTGTTTGAAACCAGGTTTATTTGTCTGTTTCTGTGGGGTACCACATTACTACGCGATTTATAACCGAAAAAACTCAGGATCTGTCAATGAAGTTTGCGCAGAAGGCAAAATCATGAGCCAGATGCGGGCATAACCCAGACGTAACACATACCCAACAGGTGTTATCCT
Source organism: Colletes latitarsis (assembly GCF_051014445.1). Classification (NCBI taxonomy): domain Eukaryota; kingdom Metazoa; phylum Arthropoda; class Insecta; order Hymenoptera; family Colletidae; genus Colletes; species Colletes latitarsis. Next base: position 7,936,290 of record NC_135141.1, on the reverse strand, counting down.
ATAAGATATTGATTGAAACCTGGTTTAATTGACTGTTTCAGTGTGGTACCACATTACTACGTGATTCAAACCAGAAAAAACCCGGGATCTGACCGACAAGTATGCGGAAAAGGCAAAATCATGAGCCAGATGCGGGTATGACCCAGACGTAACACAGACCCAACAGGTGTTATCCTATAAGATATTGATTGAAACCTGGTTTAATTGACTGTTTCAATGTGGTACCACATTACTACGTGATTCAAACCAGAAATACCCGGGATCTGACCGACAAGTATGCGGAAAAGGCAAAATCATGAGCCAGATGCGGGTATGACCCAGACCTAACATGTGTTATCCTATAAAATATTGATTGAAACCAGGTTTATTTGTCTGCTTCAGTGTGGTACCACATTACTACGTGATTCAAATCCGAAAAAACTTTGGATCTGGCCAACAAGTATGCGAAAAATGCAAAATCATGAGCCAGATGCGGGCATATCCCAGACGTAAACCAGACCTTGCACAGACCTATCCGGTGTTATCCTATAAAATATTGATTGAAACCAGGTTTATTTGGCTGTTTCAGTGTGGTACCACATTACTACGTGATTGAAACCAGAAAACACACGGGATGTGGCCAACAACTATGCGGAAAAGGCAAAATCATGAGCCAGATGCGGGCATATCCCAGATCTAACCCAGACCTAACCGGTGTTATCCTATAAAGTATTATTTGAAACCTGCTTTATTTGTCTGTTTCTGTGTGGTACCACATTCCTACGTGACCCAAACACAAAGAAACTCAGGATCTGGCCAACAAGTTTACGAAAAAGGCAAAATCATGAGCCAGATGCGGGCATGACCCAGACCTAACCGGTGTTATGCTGTAAAATATTGATTGAAACCAGGTTTATTTGTCTGTTTGAGTGTGGTAGCACATTACTACGTGATTGAAACCAGAAAACACACGGGATCTGGCCAACAACTATGCGGAAAAGGCAAAATCACGAGCCAGATGCGGGCATATCCCAGACGTAACACAGACCTAACAGGTGTTATCCTATAAAATATTGATCGAAACCAGGTTTAATTGACTTCTTCAGTGTGGTACCACATGATTACGTGATTCGAACCCGAAGAAACACAGGATCTGGCCAACAAGTTTGCGAAAAAGGCAATATCATGTGCCAGATGTGGGCATAACCCAGATCTAACCCAGACCTAACCGGTGTTATCCTATAAAGTATTATTTGAAACCTGCTTTATTTGTCTGTTTCTGTGTGGTACCACATTCCTACGTGACCCAAACCCAAAGAAACTCAGGATCTGGCCAACAAGTTTACGAAAAAGGCAAAATCATGAGCCAGATGGGGGCATGACCCAGACCTAACCGGTGTTATGCTGTAAAATATTGATTGAAACCAGGTTTATTTGTCTGTTTGAGTGTGGTAGCACATTACTACGTGATTGAAACCAGAAAACACACGGGATCTGGCCAACAACTATGCGGAAAAGGCAAAATCATGAGCCAGATGCGGGCATATCCCAGTCGTAACACCGACCTATCCGGTGTTATCCTCTAAAATATGCATCGAAACCTGGTTTAATTGACTGTTTCAATGTGGTACCACATTACTACGTGACCCAAACCAGAAAAAATCCGGGATCTGACCGACAAGTATGCGGAAAAGGCAAAATCATGAGCCAGATGCGGGCATAACCCAGACCTAACCGGTGTTCTCCTTTAAAATAATGATTGAAACCTGGCTTATTTGTCTGTTTCTGTGTGGTACCACATTACTACGTGTTTCAAACACGAAAAAAACCAGGATCAGGCCAACAAGTATGCGAAAAATGCAAAATCATGAGCCAGATGCAGGCATAACCCAGACCTAACCCAGACCTAACCGGTGTTATCCTATAACATATTGATCGAAACCAGGTTTAATTGACTTCTTCAGTGTGGTACCACATGATTACGTGATTCAATCCCGAAGAAACCCAGGATCTGGCCAACAAGTATGCGAAGAAGGCAAAATCGTGAGCCAGATGCGGGCATAACCCAGACCTAACCGGTGTTATCCTATAAGATATTAATTGAAACCAGGTTTATTTGTCTGCTTCTGTGTGGCACCACATTACTACGCGATTCAAACCAGAAAAAACGCGGGATCTGACCAACAAGTATGCGGAAAAGGCAAAATCATGAGCCAAATGCAGGCATAACCCAGACCTAACCGAGACCTAACCGGTGTTATCCTATAAAATATTGATCGAAACCAGGTTTAATTGACTTCTTCAGTGTGGTACCACATGACTACGTGATTCTAACCCGAAGAAACCCAGGATCTGGTCAACAAGTTTGCGAAAAATGCAAAATCATGACCCAGATGCGGGCATAACCCAGACCTAACCCAGACCTAACCGGTGTTATCCTATAAAATATTGATCGAAACCAGGTTTAATTGACTTCTTCAGTGTGGTACCACATTACTACGTGTTTCAAACACGAAAAAACCCAGGATCAGGCCAACAAGTATGCGAAAAATGCAAAATCATGAGCCAGATGCGGGCATAACCCAGACCTAACCCAGACCTAACCGGTGTTATCCTATAAAATATTGATCGAAACCAGGTTTAATTGACTTCTTCAGTGTGGTACCACATGATTACGTGATTCAAACCCGAAGAAACCCAGGATCTGGCCAACAAGTATGCGAAGAAGGCAAAATCGTGAGCCAGATGCGGGCATAACCCAGACCTAACCGGTGTTATCCTATAAGATATTAATTGAAACTAGGTTTATATGTCTGCTTCTGTGTGGCACCACATTACTACGCGATTCAAACCAGAAAAAACGCGGGATCTGACCAACAAGTATGCGGAAAAGGCAAAATCATGAGCCAGATGCAGGCATAACCCAGACCTAACCGAGACCTAACCGGTGTTATCCTATAAAATATTGATCGAAACCAGGTTTAATTGACTTCTTCAGTGTGGTACCACATGACTACGTGATTCTAACCCGAAGAAACCCAGGATCAGGTCAACTAGTTTGCGAAAAAGGCAAAATCATGAGCCAGATGCGGGCATAACCGAGACCTAACCGAGACCTAACCGGTGTTATCCTACAAAATATTGATTGAAACCAGGTTTATTTGTCTGTTTCTGTGGGGTACCACATTACTACGCGATTTATAACCGAAAAAACTCAGGATCTGTCAATGAAGTTTGCGGAGAAGGCAAAATCATGAGCCAGATGCGGGCATAACCCAGACGTAACACAGACCCAACAGGTGTTATCCTATAAGATATTGATTGAAACCTGGTTTAATTGACTGTTTCAATGTGGTACCACATTACTACGTGATTCAAACCAGAAAAAACCCGGGATCTGACCGACAAGTATGCGGAATAGGCAAAATCATGAGCCAGATGCGGGTATGACCCAGACGTAACACAGACCCAACAGGTGTTATCCTATAAGATATTGATTGAAACCTGGTTTAATTGACTGTTTCAATGTGGTACCACATTACTACGTGATTCAAACCAGAAATACCCGGGATCTGGCCAACAAGTTTGCGAAAAAGGCAATATCATGTGCCAGATGTGGGCATAACCCAGATCTAACCCAGACCTAACCGGTGTTAACCTATAAAATATTGATCGAAACCAGGTTTAATTGACTTCTTCAGTATGGTACCACATGATTACGTGATTCAAACCCGGAAAAAACCCTGGATCTGGCCAACAAGTTTGCGAAAAAGGCAAAATCATGAGCCAGATGCGGCCATAACCCAGATCTAACCCAGACCTAACCGGTGTTATCCTATAAAATATTGATTGAAATCAGGTTTATTTTTCTGTTTCAGGGTGGTACCACATTACTACGTGATTGAAACCAGAAGAAACACGGGATCTGGCCAGAAAGTCTGCGGACAAGGCAAAATCAAGAGCCAGATGCGGGCATGTCCCAGACGTAACACAGACCTAACCGCTGTTATCCTATAAAATATTATTTGAAACCTGGTTTATTTGTCTGTTTCTGTGTGGTACCACATTACTACACGATTCAAACCAGAAAAAACCCGTAATCTGACCAACAAGTATGCGGAAAAGGCAAAATCATGAGCCAGATGCGGGCATAACCCAGACCTAACCGGTGTTATCCTATAAAATATTGATCGAAACCAGGTTTAATTGACTTCTTCAGTGTGGTACCATATTACTACGTGATTCAAACACGAAAAAACCCAGAATCAGGCCAACAAGTATGCGAAAAATGCAAAATCATGAGCCAGATGCGGGCATAACCAAGACCTAACCCAGACCTAACCTGTGTTATCCTAAAAAATATTGATTGAAACCAGGCTTATTTGTCTGGATCAGTGTGGCACCACATTACTACGTGATTGAATCCAGAAAACACACGGGATCTGGCCAACAAGTATGCGGACAAGGCAAAATCAAGAGCAAGATGCGGGCATATCCCAGACGTAACACAGACCTAACCGGTGTTATCCTATAAAGTATTATTTGAAACCTGGTTTATTTGTCTGTTTCTGTGTGGTACCACATTCCTACGTGATTCAAACCAGAAAAAACCCATGATCTGACCTACAAGTATGCGGAAAAGGCAAAATCATGAGCCAGATGCGGGCATATCCCAGTCGTAACACAGACCTATCCGGTGTTATCCTCTAAAATATGCATCGAAACCTGGTTTAATTGACTGTTTCAATGTGGTACCACGTTACTACGTGACCCAAACCCAAAGAAACTCAGGATCTGGCCAACAAGTTTGCGAAAAAGGCAAAATCATGAGCCAGATGCGGGCATAACCCAGACCTAACCGGTGTTCTCCTTTAAAATAATGATTGAAACCTGGCTTATTTGTCTGTTTCTGTGTGGTACCACATTACTACGTGATTGAAGCCAGAAAACACACGGGATCTGGCCAACAAGTATGCGGACAACGCGAGATCATGAGCCAGATACGTGCATAACCCAGACCTAACCGGTGTTGTCCTATAAAATATTGATCGAAACCAGGTTTAATTGACTTCTTCAGTGTGGTACCACATGATTACGTGACTCAAACCCGAAGAAACCCAGGATCTGGCCAACAAGTATGCGAAGAAGGCAAATTCGTGAGCCGGATGCGGGCATAACCCAGTCCTAACCGGTGTTATCTTATAAGATATTAATTGAAACCAGGTTTATTTGTCTGCTTCTGTGTGGTACCACATTACTACGCGATTCAAACCAGAAAAAACACGGGATCTGACCAACAGGTATGCGGAAAAGGCAAAATCATGAGCCAGATGCAGGCATAACCCAGACCTAACCGAGACCTAACCGGTGTCATCCTATAAAATATTGATCGAAACCAGGTTTAATTGACTTCTTCCGTGTGGTACCACATGACTACGTGATTCTAACCCGAAGAAACCCAGGATCTGGTCATCAAGTTTGCGAAAAATGCAAAATCATGACCCAGATGCGGGCATTACCCAGACCTAACCCAGACCTAACCGGTGTTATCCTATAAAATATTGATCGAAACCAGGTTTAATTGACTTCTTCAGTGTGGTACCACATTACTACGTGTTTCAAACACGAAATAACCCAGGATCAGGCCAACAAGTATGCGAAAAATGCAAAATCATGAGCCAGATGCAGGCATAACCCAGACCTAACCCAGACCTAACCGGTGTTATCCTATAAAATATTGATCGAAACCAGGTTTAATTGACTTCTTTAGTGTGGTACCACATGATTACGTGATTCAAACCCGAAGAAACCCAGGATCTGGCCAACAAGTATGCGGACAACGCGAGATCATGAGCCAGATACGTGCATAACCCAGGCCTAACCGGTGTTATCCTATAAAATATTGATCGAAACCAGGTTTAATTGACTTCTTCAGTGTGGTACCACATGATTACGTGATTCAAACCCGAAGAAACCCAGGATCTGGTCATCAAGTTTGCGAAAAATGCAAAATCATGACCCAGATGCGGGCATTACCCAGACCTAACCCAGACCTAACCGGTGTTATCCTATAAAATATTGATCGAAACCAGGTTTAATTGACTTCTTCAGTGTGGTACCACATTACTACGTGTTTCAAACACGAAATAACCCAGGATCAGGCCAACAAGTATGCGAAAAATGCAAAATCATGAGCCAGATGCAGGCATAACCCAGACCTAACCCAGACCTAACCGGTGTTATCCTATAAAATATTGATCGAAACCAGGTTTAATTGACTTCTTTAGTGTGGTACCACATGATTACGTGATTCAAACCCGAAGAAACCCAGGATCTGGCCAACAAGTATGCGGACAACGCGAGATCATGAGCCAGATACGTGCATAACCCAGGCCTAACCGGTGTTATCCTATAAAATATTGATCGAAACCAGGTTTAATTGACTTCTTCAGTGTGGTACCACATGATTACGTGATTCAAACCCGAAGAAACCCAGGATCTGGTCATCAAGTTTGCGAAAAATGCAAAATCATGACCCAGATGCGGGCATAACCCAGACCTAACCCAGACCTAACCGGTGTTATCCTACAAAATATTGATCGAAACCAGGTTTAATTGACTTCTTCAGTGTGGTACCACATGATTACGTGATTCAAACCCGGAGAAACCCTGGATCTGGCCAACAAGTTTGCAAAAAAGGCAAAATCATGAGCCAGATGCGGGCATAACCCAGATCTAACCCAGACCTAACCGGTGTTATCCTATAAAGTATTGATTGAAATCAGGTTTATTTTTCTGTTTCAGGGTGGTACCACATTACTACGTGATTGAAACCAGAAGAAACACGGGATCTGGCCAGAAAGTCTGCGGACAAGGCAAAATCAAGAGCAAGATGCGGGCATATCCCAGACGTAACACAGACCTAACCGGTGTTATCCTATAAAGTATTATTTGAAACCTGGTTTATTTGTCTGTTTCTGTGTGGTACCACATTCCTACGTGATTCAAACCAGAAAAAACCCATGATCTGACCAACAAGTATGCGGAAAAGGCAAAATCATGAGCCAGATGCGGGCATATCCCAGTCGTAACACAGACCTATCCGGTGTTATCCTCTAAAATATGCATCGAAACCTGGTTTAATTGACTGTTTCAATGTGGTACCACATTACTACGTGACCCAAACCCAAAGAAACTCAGGATCTGGCCAACAAGTTTGCGAAAAAGGCAAAATCATGAGCCAGATGCGGGCATAACCCAGACCTAACCGGTGTTCTCCTTTAAAGTAATGATTGAAACCTGGCTTATTTGTCTGTTTCTGTGTGGTGCCACATTACTACGTGATTGAAGCCAGAAAACACACGGGATCTGGCCAACAAGTATGCGGACAACGCGAGATCATGAGCCAGATACGTGCATAACCCAGACCTAACCGGTGTTATCCTATAAAATATTGATCGAAACCAGGTTTAATTGACTTCTTCAGTGTGGTACCACATGATTACGTGACTCAAACCCGAAGAAACCCAGGATCTGGCCAACAAGTATGCGAAGAAGGCAAATTCGTGAGCCAGATGCGGGCATAACCCAGAGCTAACCGGTGTTATTTTATAAGATATTAATTGAAACCAAGTTTATTTGTCTGCTTCTGTATGGTACCACATTACTACGCGATTCAAACCAGAAAAAACACGGGACCAGACCAACAAGTATGCGGAAAAGGCAAAATCATGAGCCAGATGCAGGCATAACCCAGACCTAACCGAGACCTAACCGGTGTCATCCTATAAAATATTGATCGAAACCAGGTTTAATTGACTTCTTCAGTGTGGTACCACATGACTACGTGATTCTAACCCGAAGAAACCCAGGATCTGGTCATCAAGTTTGCGAAAAATGCAAAATCATGACCCAGATGCGGGCATAACCCAGACCTAACCCAGACCTAACCGGTGTTATCCTATAAAATATTGATCGAAACCAGGTTTAATTGACTTCTTCAGTGTGGTACCACATGATTACGTGATTCAAACCCGAAGAAACCCAGGATCTGGCCAACAAGTATGCGAAGAAGGCAAAATCATGACCCAGATGCGGGCATAACCCAGACCTAACCCAGACCTCACCGGTGTTATCCTATAAAATATTATTTGAAACCTGGTTTATTTGTCTCTTTCTGTGTGGTACCACATTACTACGCGATTCAAACCAGAAAAAACGCGGGATCTGACCAACAAGTATGCGGAAAAGGCAAAATCATGTGCCAGATGCGGGCATAACCCAGACCTAACCGAGACCTAACCGGTGTTATCCTATAAAATATTGATTGAAACCAGGTTTATTTGTCTGTTTCTGTGGGGTACCACATTACTACGCGATTTATAACCGAAAAAACTCAGGATCTGTCAATGAAGTTTGCGGAGAAGGCAAAATCATGAGCCAGATGCGCGCATAACCCAGACGTAACACAGACCCAACAGGTGTTATCCTATAAGATATTGATTGAAACCTGGTTTAATTGACTGTTTCAATGTGGTACCACATTACTACGTGATTCAAACCAGAAAAAACCCGGGATCTGACCGACAAGTATGCGGAAAAGGCAAAATCATGAGCCAGATGCGGGTATGACCCAGACCTAACATGTGTTATCCTATAAAATATTGATTGAAACCAGGTTTATTTGTCTGTTTCAGTGTGGTACCACGTTACTACGTGATTCAAAACCGAAAAAACTTTGGATCTGGCCAACAAGTATGCGAAAAAGGCAAAATCATGAGCCAGATGCGGGCATATCCCAGACGTAAACCAGACCTTGCACAGACCTATCCGGTGTTATCCTATAAAATATTGATTGAAACCAGGTTTATTTGGCTGTTTCAGTGTGGTACCACATTACTACGTGTTTCAAACACGAAAAAACCCAGGATCAGGCCAACAAGTATGCGAAAAATGCAAAATCATGAGCCAGATGCAGGCATAACCCAGACCTAACCCAGACCTAACCGGTGTTATCCTATAAAATATTGATCGAAACCAGGTTTAATTGACTTCTTCAGTGTGGTACCACATGATTACGTGATTCAAACCCGAAGAAACCCAGGATCTGGCCAACAAGTATGCGAAGAAGGCAAAATTGTGAGCCAGATGCGGGCATAACCCAGACCTAACCGGTGTTATCCTATAAGATATTAATTGAAACCAGGTTTATTTGTCTGCTTCTGTGTGGCACCACATTACTACGCGATTCAAACCAGAAAAAACGCGGGATCTGACCAACAAGTATGCGGAGAAGGCAAAATCATGAGCCAAATGCAGGCATAACCCAGACCTAACCGAGACCTAACCGGTGTTATCCTATAAAATATTGATCGAAACCAGGTTTAATTGACTTCTTCAGTGTGGTACCACATGACTACGTGATTCTAACCCGAAGAAACCCAGGATCAGGTCAACTAGTTTGCGAAAAAGGCAAAATCATGAGCCAGATGCGGGCATAACCCAGACCTAACCGAGACCTAACCGGTGTTATCCTATAAAATATTGATTGAAAACAGGTTTATTTGTTTGTTTCTGTGGGGTACCACATTACTACGCGATTTATAACCGAAAAAACTCAGGATCTGTCAATGAAGTTTGCGGAGAAGGCAAAATCATGAGCCAGATGCGGGCATAACCCAGACGTAACACAGACCCAACAGGTGTTATCCTATAAGATATTGATTGAAACCTGGTTTAATTGACTGTTTCAATGTGGTACCACATTACTACGTGATTCAAACCAGAAAAAACCCGGGATCTGACCGACAAGTATGCGGAAAAGGCAAAATCATGAGCCAGATGCGGGTATGACCCAGACCTAACATGTGTTATCCTATAAAATATTGATTGAAACCAGGTTTATTTGGCTGTTTCAGTGTGGTACCACAGTACTACGTGATTGAAACCAGAAAACACACGGGATGTGGCCAACAACTATGCGGACAAGGCAAAATCATGAGCCAGATGCGGGCATATCCCAGACGTAACACAGACCTATCAGGTGTTATCCTATAAAATATTGATCGAAACCAGGTTTAATTGACTTCTTCAGTGTGGTACCACATGATTACGTGATTCGAACCCGAAGAAACACAGGATCTGGCCAACAAGTTTGCGAAAAAGGCAATATCATGTGCCAGATGTGGGCATAACCCAGATCTAACCCAGACCTAACCGGTGTTATCCTATAAAATATTGATCGAAACCAGGTTTAATTGACTTCTTCAGTGTGGTACCACATGATTACGTGATTCAAACCCGGAGAAACCCTGGATCTGGCCAACAAGTTTGCGAAAAAGGCAAAATCATGAGCCAGATGCGGGCATAACCAAGACCTAACCCAGACCTAACCGGTGTTATCCTAAAAAATATGGATTGAAACCAGGCTTATTTGTCTGGATCAGTGTGGCACCACATTACTACGTGATTGAAACCAGAAAACACACGGGATCTGGCCAACAAGTATGCGGACCAGGCAAAATCAAGAGCAAGATGCGGGCATATCCCAGACGTAACACAGACCTAACCGGTGTTATCCTATAAAGTATTATTTGAAACCTGGTTTATTTGTCTGTTTCTGTGTGGTACCACATTCCTACGTGATTCAAACCAAAAAAAACCCATGATCTGACCAACAAGTATGCGGAAAAGGCAAAATCATGAGCCAGATGCGGGCATATCCCAGTCGTAACACAGACGTATCCGGTGTTATCCTCTAAAATATGCATCGAAACCTGGTTTAATTGACTGTTTCAATGTGGTACCACATTACTACGTGACCCAAACCCAAAGAAACCCAGGATCTGGCCAACAAGTTTGCGAAAAAGGCAAAATCATGAGCCAGATGCGGGCATGACCCAGACCTAACCGGTGTTATCCTGTAAAATATTGATTGAAACCAGGTTTATTTGTCTGTTTGAGTGTGGTACCACATTACTACGTGATTGAAACCAGAAAACACACGGGATCTGGCCAACAAATATGCGGAAAAGGCAAAATCATGAGCCAGATGCGGGCATAACCCAGACGTAACACAGACCCAACAGGTGTTATCCTATAAGATATTGATTGAAACCTGGTTTAATTGACTGTTTGAATGTGGTACCACATTACTACGTGATTCAAACCAGAAAAAACCCGGGATCTGACCAACAAGTATGCGGAAAAGGCAAAATCATGAGCCAGATGCGGGCATGACCCAGACCTAACCTGTGTTATCCTATAAAATATTGATTGAAACCAGGTTTATTTGTCTGTTTCAGTGTGGTACCACATTACTACGTGATTCAAAACCGAAAAAACTCAGGATCTGGCCAAAAAGACTGCGGACAAGGCAAAATCAAGAGCCAGATGCGGGCATATCCCAGACGTAACACAGACCTGACCGGTGTTATCCAATAAAATATTATTTGAAACCAGGTTTAATTGATTGTCACTGTGAGGTACCTCGTTACTACGTGATTCACACCCGGAAAAAGCCAGGATCTGGCCAACAAGTATGCGAAGAAGGCAAAATCGTGAATCAGAGGCGGGCATAACCGAGACCTAACCCAGACCTAACCGGTGTTATCCTATAAAATATTAATTGAGACCAGGATCATTTGTCTGTTTCTGTGTGGTACCACATTACTACGTGATTCAATCCCGAAGAAACCCAGGATGTGGCCAACAAGTTTGCGAAAAAGGCAAAATCATGAGCCAGATGCGGGCATGGCCCAGACCTAACCCAGACCTAACCGGTGTTATCCTATAAAATATAGATTGAAACCAGGTTTATTTGGCTGTTTCAGTGTGGTACGACATAACTACGTGATGGAAACCAGAAAACACACGGGATCTGGCCAACAAGTATGCGGACAAGGCAAAATCATGAGCCAGATGCGGGCATATCCCAGTCGTAACACAGACCTATCCGGTGTTATCCTCTCAAATATGCACCCAAACCTGGTTTAATTGACTGTTTCAATGTGGTACCACATTACTACGTGACCCAAACCCGAAGAAACCCCGGGATCTGGCCAACAAGTTTGCGAAAATGGCAAAATCATGAGCCAGATGCGGGCATATCCCAGGGCCTAACCGGTGTTATCCTACAAAATATTGATTGAAACCAGGTTTATTTGTCTGCTTCTGTGTGGTACCACATTACTACGTTATTCAAACCAGAAAAAACCTGGGATCTGACCAACAAGTAAGCGGTAAAAGCAAAATCATGAGCCAGATGCGGGCATATCCCAGACGTAACACAGTACTAACAGGTGTTATCCTATAAAATATTGATTGAAATCAAGTTTATTTGTCTGTTTCAGGGTGGTACCACATTACTACGTGATTGAAACCAGAACAAACACGGGATCTGGCCAAAAAGACTGCGGACAAGGCAAAATCAAGAGCCAGATGCGGGCATATCCCAGACGTAACACAGACCTGACCGGTGTTATCCAATAAAATATTATTTGAAACCTGGTTTATTTGTCTGTTTCTGTGTGGTACCACATTACTACGCGATTCAAACCAGAAAAAACCCGTGATCTGACCAACAAGTATGCGGAAAAGGCAAAATCATGAGCCACATGCGGGAATAAACCAGACCTAACCCAGATCTAACCGTTGTTAACCTATAAAATATAAATTGAAACCAGGTTTATTTGTCTGTTTCTGTGTGGTACCACATTACTTCGCGATTCAAACCAGAAAAACCCGGGATCTGACCAACAAGTATGCGGACAAGGCAAAATCAAGAGCCAGATGCGGGCATATCCCAGACGTAACACAGACCTAACCGGTGTTATCCAATAAAATATTATTTGAAACCTGGTTTATTTGTCTGTTTCTGTGTGGTACCACATTACTATGCGATTCAAACCAGAAAAAACCCGGGATCTGACCAACAAGTATGCGGAAAAGGCAAAATCAAGAGCCAGATGCGGGCATAACCCAGACCTAACCGGTGTTATCCTATAAAATAATGATTGAAACCTGGTTTATTTTTCTGTTTCTGTGTGGTACCACATTACTACGCGATTGAAGCCAGAAAACACACGGGATCAGGCCAACAAGTATGCGGACGACGCAAAATCATGAGCCAGATGCGTGCATAACCCAGACCTATCCGGTGTTATCCTATAAAATATTGATCGAAACCAGGTTTAATTGACTTCTTCAGCGTGGTACCACATTACTACGTGATTCAAACACGAAAAAACCCAGGATCAGGCCAACAGGTATGCAAAAATGCAAAATCATGAGCCAGATGCGGGCATAACCATGACCTAACCCAGACCTAACCGGTGTTATCCTATAAAATATTGATCGAAACCTGGTTTAATTGACTTCTTCAGTGTGGTACCACATTAATACGTGATTCAAACACGAGAAAACACAGGATCAGGCCAACAAGTATGCGAAAAATGCAAAATCATGAGCCAGATGAAGGCATGACCCCGACCTATCCCGGACCTAACCAGTGTAATCCTCTAAAATATTTATTGAAACCAGGTTTAATTGCCTGTTTCAGTGTGGTACCACATTACTACGTGATTGAAACCTGAAAACATCCAGTATCTGGCCAAGAAGTATGCGATAAAGGCGAAATCATGAGCCAGATGCGGGCATACCCCAAAGCTAGCCCAGACATAACCGATTTTATAGTGTAAAATTTTCATCGAAATCAGGTCTAATTGACTGTTTCACTGTGGTACCACATTACTTCGTGATTCAAACCCGAAGAAACCCAGGATCTGGCCAACAAGTTTGCGAAAAAGGCAAATTCATGAGCCAGATGCGGGCAAAACCCAGATCTAACCCAGACCTAACCGGTGTTATCCTATAAAATATTGATTGAAACCAGGTTTATTTGTCTGGATCAGTGTGGCACCACATTACTACGTGATTGAAGCCAGAAAACACACGGGATCTGGCCAACAAGTATGCGGACAACGCAAAATCATGAGCCAGATACGTGCATAACCCAGACCTAACCGGTGTTATCCTATAAAATATTGATTGAAACTAGGTTTATTTGTCTGTTTCACGGTGGTACCACATAACTACGTGATTGAAACCAGAACAAACACGGGATTTGGCCAAAAAGTCTGCGAACAAGGCAAAATCATGAGCCAGATGCGGGCATAACCCAGACCTAACCCAGACCTAACCGGTGTTATCCTGTAAAATATTGATTGAAACCAGGTTTATTTGTCTGTTTGAGTGTGGTACCACATTACTACGTGATTGAAACCAGAAAACACACGGGATCTGGCCAACAACTATGCGGACAAGGCAAGATCATGAGCCAGATGCGGGCATATCCCAGACGTAACACAGACCTGACCGGTGTTATCCTATAAAATATTGATCGAAACCAGGTTTAATTGACTTCTTCAGTGTGGTACCACATTACTACGTGATTCGAACACCAAAAAACCCAGGATCAGGCCAACAAGTATGCGAAAAATGCAAAATCATGAGCCAGATGTGGGCATAACCCAGATCTAACCCAGACCTAACCGGTGTTATCCTATAAAATATTGATCGAAACCAGGTTTAATTGACTTCTTCAGTGTGGTACCACATGATTACGTGATTGAAACCAGAACAAACACGGGATTTGGCCAAAAAGTCTGCGAACAAGGCAAAATCATGAGCCAGATGCGGGCATAACCCAGACCTAACCCAGACCTAACCGGTGTTATCCTGTAAAATATTGATTGAAACCAGGTTTATTTGTCTGTTTGAGTGTGGTACCACATTACTACGTGATTGAAACCAGAAAACACACGGGATCTGGCCAACAACTATGCGGACAAGGCAAGATCATGAGCCAGATGCGGGCATATCCCAGACGTAACACAGACCTGACCGGTGTTATCCTATAAAATATTGATCGAAACCAGGTTTAATTGACTTCTTCAGTGTGGTACCACATTACTACGTGATTCGAACACCAAAAAACCCAGGATCAGGCCAACAAGTATGCGAAAAATGCAAAATCATGAGCCAGATGCGGGCATAACCAAGACCTAACCCAGACCTAACCGGTGTTATCCCATAAAATGTTAATTGAAACCAGGTTTATTTGTCTGTTTCTGTGTGGTACCACATTACTACGCGTTTCAAACCAGAAAACACACGGGATCTGGCCAACAAGTATGCGGACAAGGCAAAATCATGAGCCAGATGCGGGCATATCCCAGATCTAACCCAGACCTAACCGGTGTTATCCTATAAAATATTGATTGAAATCAGGTTTATTTGTCTGTTTCAGGGTGGCACCACATTACTACGTGATTGAAACCAGAACAAACACGGGATCTGGCGAAAAAGACTGCGGACAAGGCAAAATCAAGAGCCAGATGCGGGCATATCCCAGACGTAACACAGACCTGACCGGTGTTATCCAATAAAATATTATTTGAAACCTGGATTATTTGTCTGTTTCTGTGTGGTACCACATTACTACGCGATTCAAACCAGAAAAAACCCGGGATCTGACCAACAAGTATGCGGAAAAGGCAAAATCAAGAGCCAGATGCGGGCATAACCCAGACCTAACCGGTGTTATCCTATAAAATAATGATTGAAACCTGGTTTATTTTTCTGTTTCTGTGTGGTACCACATTACTACGCGATTGAAGCCAGAAAACACACGGGATCAGGCCAAGAAGTATGCGGACGACGCAAAATCATGAACCAGATGCGTGCATAACCCAGACCTAACCGGTGTTATCCTATAAAATATTGATCGAAACCAGGTTTAATTGACTTCTTCAGTGTGGCACCACATTACTACGTGATTCAAACACGAAAAAACCCAGGATCAGGCCAACAGGTATGCAAAAATGCAAAATCATGAGCCAGATGCGGGCATAACCAAGACCTAACCCAGACCTAACCGGTGTTATCCTATAAAATATTGATCGAAACCTGGTTTAATTGACTTCTTCAGTGTGGTACCACATTAATACGTGATTCAAACACGAAAAAACACAGGATCAGGCCAACAAGTATGCGAAAAATGCAAAATCATGAGCCAGATGCAGGCATGACCCCGACCTATCCCGGACCTAACCAGTGTTATCCTCTAAAATATTTATTGAAACCAGGTTTAATTGCCTGTTTCAGTGTGGTACCACATTACTACGTGATTGAAACCTGAAAACATCCAGTATCTGGCCAAGAAGTATGCGATAAAGGCGAAATCATGAGCCAGATGCGGGCATACCCCAAAGCTAGCCCAGGCATAACCGATTTTATAGTGTAAAATTTTCATCGAAATCAGGTCTAATTGACTGTTTCACTGTGGTACCACATTACTACGTGATTCCAACCCGAAGAAACCCAGGATCTGGCCAACAAGTATGCGGACAAGGCAAAATCATGAGCCAGATGCGGGCATATCCCAGTCGTAACACAGACCTATCCGGTGTTATCCTCTAAAATATGCACCCAAACCTGGTTTAATTGACTGTTTCAATGTGGTACCACATTACTACGTGACCCAAACCCGAAGAAACCCCGGGATCTGGCCAACAAGTTTGCGAAAATGGCAAAATCATGAGCCAGATGCGGGCATATCCCAGACCTAACCGGTGTTATCCTACAAAATATTGATTGAAACCAGGTTTAATTGCCTGTTTCTGTGTGGTACCACATTACTACGAGATTCAAACCTGAACAATCACTGGATCTGGCCAACAAGTATGCGAAAAAGGCGATATCATGAGCCAGATGCGGGCATGACCCCGACATTTTTTTTTTTTTCAACGTGGTGGAATCCTCATGGTCACCCCGGCTCCCTCGGGGGGAGGCCGGGGGAGTGCCGGTCTCTTGCCGGCTAATACACCACGGTGACCGCCTGCGCCCTTTATCTGGGGAGAGTCACGGGAACCAAACTAGCGATACTACCGTGACTCTCCCCGTTGGCGCAACGCCTTACTACGGGCCCTTCCCGGGGGAGGAGATGTGATCCTACTCCCCCAATGGGGCAAACTGATTGCCCCCCGGCGACGCCGCGCGGCCACTCGCGAAGTCGCCCCCACTCGTGCCGTTGCTGCTAGCCGCGACCAGGCCCCCACCTGGTCACGGCCACGGCGGCGGGGCCGGCTAACTCTGTCGCCCCCGCTAGACGGTGACCCTGCCACGGGCCCCCGGTCCGGCGATGGGCTGGGTGCGAGGGGGAATGAGGGAATAATGACCCTCACCTCGCACCCGGACTCCATCTCCGACCCCTTCGCGCTCCCCCTCCCACGAGGAGCGGTGGGGGGTCTTACTGTCGGCGTCGCCGCCTGCCCCCCACCTCCTCACGCGCCCTTTCGGCGACTTCCTTGGGGGCCATGACCTCTTCACAAAACAAGGCCATGGCCGCCCACGCCTCCTCGCTGCCGACCATTGATCGTATGACGGCCGGCAGCGAGTGGTCCGCTCCAATCGCTCTAATAAGGGCACCGCGCTGCGCTGCTCACGCCAGGCAAAACTGCAGCGTGTGCTGCGCGGTGTCCTACCTTCCCCTACAGTGATGGCACGCAGCCGTCGCCTCCCGCCCTATCCGATGCAGGTACCGACCGAAGCAACCGTGTCCGGTCAGTACCTGTGTCAGGCGGTAGGTGGGCGTACCCCAGGTACGGCCCACCCAGGCATAAAATACTGGGCGGACCGCCGCGGCAACGCGATCATCCCGCTGGTCTGGCTTGGATAGCCACACCAGCCACCGACTATAGACGCGTCGCCGCGCCTGGCTTCGGGCCCTGGCGGCCTCCTCGCCGTGCGGGTCCTCGCCCCGCTGGCGAAGGTCGCAGAGGCTTTGATTGACCTCTGCGTCCATTTTCACCAGCAGGTGAAACGGTGCGAAACCCGCCAGCAAGGTTGCGGCTGTGTAGGAGATCGTGCGATAACCCCGCATGACTCTGATGGCGACCAACCTCTGTAACCGACGGAGTACAAATGCACTCCGCCGATTGGCCATCAGACCGCCGGCCCATATTGGCGCGTCATAGAGCGCCATGGACCGGACGATTACCAAATACAGCCGCCGTGCGCCATGTTGGGCGCACCGAGATTAGGCATTATGCGGCCTAATGCGGCCGCTGCCCTCTCGATGCGTGGGCCCAACCTTTTGAAATGATGCCCGAAGCGCCAGTAGCTGTTGAGGGTGAGGTCCAGATACTGCATCCGGCGCCCCACCCCGACTTGGGCTCCGCCCACCCGTGCAGACGCCTGGCGCGGCACCCCGCGACCACCGACGTTACACAGCCAGATGGCTCGGTCTTCTGGGGTGCCACGCGAAACCCCAGACGCTCTACGTCGGCGACCACTCGTGCCGTCCCTTCCTCCGCGAGGGCCACGGCCCTCCTCCACGTATCCCCGCCGGCTATCACCAGGGTGTCGTCGGCATAACAAACCAACGACACGCCGACGGGGAGGTCAGCATACAGCACCGCGTCATATGCCAAGTTCCACAGGAGCGGCCCGAGGACCGACCCCGTGCGGAACCCCGCGGTGCACCACTCTCTGCTCCATCCCGTTCCGGCCCGGATATTGGACTATCCTGCCCCGTAGATAAACCCAGATCAGTCGGCATAGATAGGCGGGCAGCCGGTGGTACTGGAGTGCCCGACCTATCGCCCCCCAAGGAGACGGTGTTAAAGGCGTTGGCTATGTCTAGTGATACAGCCAACGCCACGCCCCCCCCCCCCCCGGGAGATTGCCGATTCCGCCAGGGTCCGCACTGTCGCTATAGCGTCGACTGTGGAGCGGCCCCGGCGAAAGCCGTATTGTCGGTCGGCCAGATCAGGGCCGACGCGGGTCAGGTGCCCCTCGAGCCGCGATACGATGATCCGCTCGAGGAGCTTGCCAGCCTCGTCCAACAGACAAATGGGTCGGAACGCGGATGGGGAATCCGCGGGCTTCCCTGGTTTGAGGAGGAGGACCAACCTAGCCACCTTCCATATGAGGGGGAACTGACCGTTCCGCAGGCACGCGTCAGAGACGCTTATCAGCCCGGCCCCCAGAGCGCCCATCGCTATAGCCCAGGCGTTGCCGGGTATGCCGTCCGGTCCTGACGCCGTCTTCTTGGTAGCCATTCTCCGGACGGCCCTATCTAGCTCCTCCTCGGAGACCCCCAGTTCGTCGGACCACCAAGGCGGGTGAACCGGCTGTGGCTGGGGGGGATGCAGGAACGCTTCTCCCCCAACGGGGAAGAGGACGCGCATAGTTTCCCCGAGCAACTGGGGGTCGAGGCTCTCTGTGATCGGGGGTGCCCATGATCGCATCTTCCCTGCGGCCATATGATACGGGCGCCCCCATGGGTTTGCATCCAGAGTGCCGACGAGTTCCGTCCATGCCTGGGCTTTCGCGGTCGCGATGACCCGACGGAGGGTTCTGCGCGCCAGGGAAAATTCCCAGCGTAACCCCACCACCTCTGCCTCCGTCGCCCCGCGCCCTCTCCTGGCGCGGGTGTACCTGCGTCGAGCGAGGACGCACCGAGTGCGTAAGTCCTCGATCTCGCCCGACCACCAGTACACGGACCCCCCGCGGCTCGGGGCGGTGGCCCGCGGCATGACCGCGTCGCACAACGACGTCATAGTCTCGCGGAACCAACGCGCCCCGGCAGAAGGATTGCCGAGAGTCCGGCGTGGCATCTCCTGCCATGCCACAGCGGAGGCTGCCATCGCAAGGGCGTCCGGGTCCAACCTCTTGGCGGACCAGCGTGTCGCCGGGTGTGTTTCCCTGCCCGGGAGGCGGGGTCCATTTACGCCGGGGGTCGCGGATACGGAAAACGTAATATAGAGGTGGTCGCTTAACGTGGCCACCTCTTCCGCGACCCTCCAGTCGGACACACGGCGCGCTATGGCGGGGCTCGCCAACGATATGTCGACGATCGACTCGCCCCGCGCGTGCACGCACGTGCTCACGGCCCCCTCATTCAACACTACGAGGCCGTGACCCGCCGCCCATACGAGCATCGCGTCGCCCTTCACGGTCGTCCTGGGGCAGCCCCACGCTGCAGCGTGGGCATTGAAATCACCCAGGATGAGCACCCCACGGGCGAGATGTGGGGAGATGCAGCTCCCCACCTCGTCGAGGTACGCCTCAAAATCGCTGAGGCCCATAGCGGGCGACGCATAACACCCGGCAACCACAAGTTCCCCCCGTTTAACCGCCACAAACCCGTGGCCCCTCCCGACTACGGAGCTTGGCAGCGTGCCGCGTCCGTAATGCCAAGTGATCGCCGAGACACCGTTGAGGTCCCCCACCCAAGTTGGGTGTTTGGGGACCCGATAGGGCTCGGCGATCACCGCCATCCCGATGTTCCACTGCCGGAGGGTTTGGAGCATGAGATCCTGGGCCCCCCGGCAGTGGTTCAAATTGACCTGGAGGAGGCGTTGAGACATTATTGGGTCTCATCAGCGGCCTCCTCCAGACCTCCCCTTCCAGAGTTTTGGGGCGCTTTTGTGCGTCCCGGATACTTGCCGCCGTACGAGGCCATTACCCGCCTACTAAGGGGCTCTGACCCGCACTGCGACTGGACTGCCGCTTGCGGTGGGGGCTCTGCAGCTCCCCCACCGGGCAAGACACATTCCGATTTCGAGGAGGTGGAGGGCGCCGAGTCGCAAGTCGCCACATCCACCTCCATCATCTCCGTCGCTGGAGGCGGTGCAGGTGCACACCCCACCACTTTCACTGCCGCCGCGACAGATGCTGGGGCGGGAATAGCCCCCGACACCCCAGCAGGGGACGGCTGGGAACAAGCCGCCCCTTGGACCTCCATCGCGACGGGCAGCGGTGTCGGCTCAACACCAGCCAGCACCATGGATGGGGGCGCAGCCGCCCCCTTCCCCTTCTTTCCCTTGCGTTTGGGGGGACGGCACGCCGCCCCACCCATTCGGTGATCTGCTGGCCGCCCCAGGCCCACACAAAGGGGGCATTTAGGGGCGGCCGTGCACTCCCGTGCGGTGTGGGAGGCCCCTTCGCACCGGTAGCAGAGGCCGCTGCGATCAACAGTGCTGGTGCACCGCTGCCGGACATGGCCAAACTCCAGACAGCGGTGGCACTGCAGCGGCCTCGCGGCGAGCACCACCACCCGGGCCTCGAAGAAGCCGACCATTATTCGGCCGGACTTCGCGAGCTTGGTTGCGGCGCAAAGGGGACAGCGAGCCCAGGCAGTAAACATGCCCGAGCTGTCCCGACGGAGGTCACCAACGTTGACCTCCGCTGCGCCGCAACCCCCGGCGGTGGCAAGGGCCTCCCTAACAGCCAGCTGGGTGGCTGCCTCCGACAGGCCGGAAACTCGTAGCTCGGCCTGTTTTTGGGAGTAAGCCACCCGAACACCTTCCACTTCGAGGGCCCCCTCGAGACGCGCCCTCAAGGCGGTCGCCTTCTCTTTCCCCTTCTCACCGGGGATCGCTAGAAGCAGAGCCCCGGTGACCGCCCTGGTGGGCCGCATCCCTGTGATCCCAAGATCTTTGCAGATCCCGGGCATCACCCTTGGGAGGAGAGGGCCCAAATCTCCATCACGCCCAGCCGCAGCGGTCACCGAAACTGCTGCCTGAGAAGGCAGCTTCGGTAATTTTACCGCCGCGGGCTGGGCGCCTCCCTTTTTCTTGCCGCTGCCAGCTGTACTATTGACGGCTGGCAGACTCCCTGCGGTGGATTTCCCGCCGTTGGAGGATACGGCAGATGCCGTACCCTTTCCTGCTCCCTTTATCCTCCCCCGCCTCACCACCTTCGCCTACGTTCCCTGCCCATCGTTGGCGGGGGCAGGGGAGAGTTTTGGCGCAGCGTCCTTAGCGGGCTTTGCGGACTTACCGCTATCCGCCTTGGGAGGTGGTGGAGGTGGACGTGGCGCTCCTGTCAATGGCGCCTTGGTTTTCGGGGCGGTTGGCCTCTCCGCTCTCGGCCCTCGAGGCGCTGGTTTGCCACCTTCGGCGCTACCAGCACCTTTCTTCTCCAGGTTTGGCTTGGGGTGTGTCGCAGGCGCTTTCACTAGGGCAGACGCACCCCCCTGTTTCGCCATCGCGGGCCCTTTCGTCTTCCCCTTGGCCGCCTCTGTCAACGCCGGCTTAGCGCCTTTTGACGTGGTTGCCGCCCTCACGGACGCAGATGAGGGCAGCAGACCTCTCCCGAGCGGCGAGCGGGAGACAGCCCGCCAAACCGCCTCAAAACGGGCATCAATACGGGCCTCTACGGCCTATATGTGCCCCGCCATCTCGGAAACCCTGTTGAGGACCTCGGTCATCATGACCACTAAAGGGCTTCCGGATTCGGGGCTCTCCTTCTCAGGCGGGGCAGTCCCATCTGCAAGCGACGGTCCAGGAACTGCCGTCTCTACCTCCATACCACAGTCCCCCTCGGCAAAAGTGGACGGAAGGAGATCCTTCCGCCGCGGCCGAGGGGCACAAGGCAGGTCATTGTCCGGCGGTGTCTCGCCGGCCACCACCTTACCTGCTCTCAGCCCACTTCCCGCCTGAGGTGCTCCAACTCCCTGTCCTTGACCCTCACGGTCTGTTTTGCCCGCCACCTCCAGCCTCTTCTCGAGGGCCTTGGCCCTCCTCTCCCATTCGCCGTTGCGAATGACTACCTCCCGGGCCGGCCTATTCGGGTTTTCGGCACGGTCAGCTCTGCCGTGAAGCTCTTCGGCGCTGACCATGGTCACCCGAGCAGCCAAGCGGAGCCCGCGGATATCCGTCGTCTTGAGGTGGCTTGCGGTATCTGCCACCCTGACGACGGACTCGAGCTGCTCCTTGAGCCGGCCCAGGAGCTCGTCCAAATTCATGACCTCCGCTATATTGCGGAGGTCTCCCTGCTTCGGCAGGGCCTTCATCCCGGGACCCAACTTCTTTGGGTCCACAAAAATGCCCCTAGGTCTTCCAGCCGTAGGACCCCTACTCTTTCTCTTCCCGGGCTCATACGCCACACCGTACTCATCGCTTGAGTCGGCGGTTTCCACCTCGTCAGCGCCGCTAGGATTGGGCGGCGCCCACTCGTCGCTGGCCTGGGAGTCGTCGTCGAGGACGCCAGTATCCTCTTCGACATATGCCGTTGCCTCCTCTCCTGTTTGGGCTGTAACGCCCGCCGTGGACTGCGTGCCCTCGGCAACATGCCTCTTGCAGGGAGGTGACTCCTCACCGGTCGCTTGATGCCCAGAAGCACTCTGACACCACTCCGTGACATTCAGCCGCTCCAGGCTGACCACTGGGCTGATTTTGGCCCTAAGGAGGTGCACCTCACTTCCACGGTGGATCCCCAGCGGGGGATTAACCACCTCCACACTCCTGACCGTGGGTCTCACCCCACCAGGATGTGGTCCATTTGTTCCGTTGCCGATTGCCGATTCGTGTGCCAGTCCGTTATCAATGTTGTCCGTCCAGTTAGTTTGTTCTTGATTATTCTCCATATCTGTTCCCACGAGTGTGGTCGGAATGGAGGTCACCCCAGGCAGAGCCGCCATGCCTGGGGAAGCCTAATACTTCGAGGGTTCGGCAGGTGCCCCCGGAGGTGGTCGCTAGGGATTGGGCCTTCTCTCCCAACCATGCATCCCATCGCCGCGCACCATAACTTACGATTAGAGGGTAAGTTATAGAGTTATCATCCGCGCGGCCCAGGCGGATAAGCCAAGGCCCCCGTTCCTCCTGCTGTCACGTACCATTCACAAAACCAAAAATGGAGTTGTGAATGGGTCGTTGCAACGACCAACAGGAGGCTTACGGTGTGATTAGCATCAGGTACCTCGGGGTTGCTACGCCCCGTACTGCGCCGGACACCTGGCCGGATACAGCCCCTGAGGGGGGCATAAGCCAGACCTAACCCAGACCTTTTTTTTTTTTTTTTTTTTTAAACCCTCCACTGACCCCCACACCGCAGGGCGGAACCGCTTTCCGCATTACTTCGCCCCACGGAGGTCACCAGGGAAATCCTGGTGACAAATGGGCACACAAATGCTCACCGTCAGGTGAAGCCTGACGGTGGGGTATACTAAGGTCGGGACTATGCCCCCATTGATCCTTTAATGACACAATATACATAAGTGAGTCATATGCAATCGCATTGTAGAAACACAAACATAGTTGGTATAAACGCTATAAACATAAGGATATAAGGATATAAGTAAAATAAATTAAATAAGTAAATTAAAATGAAATAAAAATATAAATACATGAAAGAATATATAAGCATGTAAGTCGGTAGAACTAACAAAAAATATTAAAATATGCGGCGGGTGTAACGCGTCCAAGCCAAAAATAAAAGCTATTGCAAAAGTCTGTAGATACGTATGCGATAAGACAAAATATGTACTACCAGATATTTATAAAGGTTGTATATGGTAGAAGTGTGGAAGTAAGACTATCATATACCGAGGTATATAAGGAGAATTAAATAGCCGTCAGATAAATTAAATAAATAAATAAAATAAATAAATAAATAAATTGGTCAATAAATATATAAATAAATAAATAAGTCAATAAATAATAAATCAGTAGATGAGTGAATAAAAATAAATAGATGAAAAAATCAATAGATAAATATATAAATAAATTAGTCAATAATAAATAAATAAATAAATGAATCTGTCAGTAGATAAATAGCGCGATGAGATCTTATACAGGGTGTTCGGCCACCCCTGGGAAAAATTTACATGAGCGATTCTAGAGGCCAAAATAAGACGAAAATCAAGAATACCAATTAGTTGATGGAGGCTTCGTTACAAAGTTATTAACGTTTAAAGTTCCGCCTGTAGAATGGCAATCTGAGTACAGCTGCGTTCGCGCGGAAGGTTGCGGCAGGCCAGTGCTAGTGGTTCTCATGCAGCATGAAAAACTCTACTTACCGACGTTATCAACAGTTTTAGATTTTTGTCCATTTATGAAAATGCGAACACCTTACGTTGAATAAGATTCAACCTGTCTTATGAAAATCCAGATGGGCATATCAAAACTCACCCGACGAGACTTTCACAGAGAAAGAGTGAATGTCACTTTCGATACTATAACGTTGTGCACAAAAATCACCCACACGCGATCATACACGTCCCACGATCGTCCACACTGTCCGCAAGTATCCACAAAATAATGCTTTCTGGCACTGACCATTATGCAATTAAATGAACACGCACTGCGATTATGTTATTCGTGAGTGACTATGAGTACGTGTACCACGATTGTTCCGAGTTACTTACGAATAGAAACGTTCTTAATTTTTCAAATACACTACAATTTAAAAATGTAAAAAGGAATCGTAGGATAAATGAAATTTTCATATCGACTTGCGTTCACGTCGAAGAATGTAACAATACTAGCAGCTGACTGTGCCATCGATCGACGAGGTTCTGAGAAACAAATGCCGAAAAGGACCCCGATTCTACGTCACTCACCTCGCTTATCTCTCTCTCACACACACACACATACACACAAACACATGCACTCTACACTCAGTGAAGACAAAGGGCAGCATCGGCACGTGTTCGGCCAGCTAGTCAGTCGTAAAAAAGAATCAGTCAAGACAGTTCACGCGACACATTTTAGAGATATTTCATTCAGTTATGTATTATCGAGCATGTAAGAAGTACAGTGATATAAACAATCAGCGAATACTTACTAAATTCCTTTTTACATTTTTAAATTAAAGTGTATTTGAAAAATTAATAACAGTTCTATTCGTAAGTAATTCTGGAGAATCGTAGTGCACGTACACATAGCCACTCACGAATAACATAATCGGGGTGCGTGTTTATTTAATTGCATAGTGGTTAGTGCCCGGAAGGATTATTTGTGGATACTTGCGGACATTGTGGACGATCGTGGGACGTGTATGATCGCGTGAGGGTGATTTTTGTGAACAACGTTATAGTATCGGAAGTGACACTCACCCTTTCTCTGTGAAAATCTCGTCGAGCTAGTTTTGATATGCCCTTCTGGATTTTCATAAGACAGGTTGAATCTTATTCAACGTAAGGTGTTCGCATTTCCATAAGTGGACAAAAATCTAAGACTGTCGATAACGTCGGTAAGTAGAGTTTTTCATGCTGCATGAGAACCACTAGCACTGGCCTGCCGCAACCTTCCGCGCGAACGCAGCTGTACTCAGATTGCCATTCTACAGGCGGAACTTTAAACGTTAATAACTTTGTAACGAAGCCTCCATCAACTAATTGGTATTCTTGATTTTCGTCTTATTTTGGCCTCTAGAATCGCTCATGTAAATTTTTCCCAGGGGTGGCCGAACACCCTGTATAATAAATTATATTTAGTATTATAGATAAGGCAAGCCTAAGCGCCTACGCACAGCCCTTAACTTAACCTTAAGTTTTCCTCGATTATCTTCTCGTCCTCCCTCGTCTCTGGCTTCTATCAAGGTTTCTCTCATAGCTACCCTTCTCCACGAGAATTTCCGTAATAAATGTCTTAATAGTATTCCATTTTTCTAGGTCAAGGATCATTTCTTCTCCCAATCTCTCTAGGATTAGCTCTTCTTCATCAATATAGAGATTCCTGTAGAGGTTCTCACGTTGGTTTATCCATTTCTGACACCGTACAAAAGTGTGCTCAGCTGTGTCAGATTCTCCGCACTCATACCAACAGAGATCGCTATTTGATTTGCCAATCCTCTTCCTATAAACCGCGAAAGAGCCGTGCCCAGTTAGCGCCTGAGTAACATAGTATGTTACTTGGCCACACGGTCTCTCGATCCAGACCTTGATATTGAGGATCCGCCGATGGGTTAACCTCTGTATGGAGTCCCGGTCCCACATGCCTTGCCACTCCTCCATGACTTCTGACCGTACGCGTTTTCTTTCCACCATGATGGTTTCCTTGAGGTGAGGATGTCCTAGTCCTAGCAGCTCCTTGGCTGCTAGTTCCGCTCGCTCAATTCGCACTCTCTCCTCTATTTTAAGCAGAATAGGGATAACTCCGGCAATCACAGGTAATACATCCCGTGGCACCGTGCCCTACTTGCCCAACGCGCCCAGATTGGTGCCGCATAAAGGAGGATCGATTCTAATACGTAGTAGTATAATAAACTAGTTTTATGCCCTGGGCCCCTTACATTGGGCATGATCCTAGACAAGGCCGCCATTATTTTGACCCCCTTTTCGGCCACCCGTCCTACATGTTTAAGGTAAGTATGGCTCCTATCGAAAGTTACTCCTAGATATCTTATTTCAGTTCCAGGCCGGATCACCTTATTATGGATACGGATATCAAAATCGTTGCCATGCCTCTTCTTGTTTAAAAACAGCGCCTCTGTTTTTTCAGGTGCAATTCTCAGTTTGTTTATCTCAAACCAATTTAAAATTTCCGCAATACTAATACTAATTTTTTGTTTTAACCCAGCTTCATCATGGTGTGCCACAACTAGCGCAAGATCGTCCGCGAAGCCGAAAGTTTCGCAACCTCTTGGCAGATCTATTCTCAGGATACCGTCATAGGCGATATTCCAGAGTATCGGCTCTATTATGGATCCTTGAGGGACCCCCAGGTAAGTATTTCTCCATTTCCAGATACCTTCGTTTTTATAAAAGATCTTCCTATTAATAAGATAATCAGTTACAATCTTCACCAGGTAAGGTGGGAACCTTCTTTTAGTAAGCTCTCCTATAATAAGTTTAAAAGGAACGGTATTAAAAGCGTTTTTTACGTCGAACGTTATCAATATGCAGTGCTTTTGCTTTCTCTTAGCTTCTTCAGCAATCTCCTGGACCCCTCGCAGAGCTTGCAAGGTGCTGTGGCCCTTGCGGAAACCATACTGCCTGTGAGACAACCCCGTGGGTCCTAAAATCGCCAGAATTCTACTTCTGAGTAGGCTTTCGTAAATTTTTGCCCAATGGCTAATTAGACAAAGCGGTCTATACGATGATGCAAGGGTGGGGTCCCTGCCATCCTTATGCAATAGTACCAGCTTCTGATTTTTCCATCTGGCAGGCATGGTACCCCGCAAAATACACCCGTTAATCAGGTTTTTAACAAGTTCCAGTCGACGTTCTACAGTTGTTTTTACCACTAGTCCCGGTATTAGGTCATATCCAGGGGCCTTGTTGAATTTTACGTTTTTAGCCGCTTCTCTGACTTCTTCTTCAGTTGCGAGGGTCATACCAGCTCCAGCGAACTGCGCCACATCAACACGTTGGCGCATATCCTGCGGCCCATGGGGGAACAGGTCGCCGAGGACTTCTTCAAGTTTAATACTCGTTACTTCTGGAGACTCTTTCCTGGGTTTGACTGTTTTCAATACCGCCTTATAAGATCTACCCCAAACGTCATCATCTACCCTCCCACAGAGGTCCTGCCAGGCCCTAATCTTGCTCATGAGGATTTCTTTATTCTGTGCCTTCTTGTTATTTTTAAAGGCTTCAGCAAGTTGTGCCACCTCCGGGCGGCCTCTTTTTAACGCTCGTTGGTATTGCCTGCGGCTAATATTGGTAATAGCTCTCTTTTCCGCAATTTCACTCGTCCACCATATCTTGGAAGCCCTGAAGAAGGGGGTGGATCTTCTGGGCTCCATACTGGCTGCACAGGAAGCTTCAAAAGCATCTAAAACTCTCTCGGTGTCTACGCGGGTAAGTGGTCTCGTGTTGTCTATGCCCAGCGTCTCTTGGTCTAATTTGTATAACATAGAGTCAACGTCAAAAGTACTAATTTTCCAACCTCTTACCTCTACAGGTCTATCAAAGTTTCTGCCTGCGAATGCATGTAGAACATACAGGTGATCTGATGCTGTGAACCTAGGGAGCACAGCACTACTGGTAAGTAACCTCATGGAGTAGTTATCGCAGGCGAGGAAATCGATTTTCGAGCGTCTGCTACCTTTTTCGTAGGTATGGGATCCGCAACTATCGACGGCAACCACTCCCATTTTGGTAAGTGTATCCAGCAATATGATTCCTTTCTGGTCCATGGTGTTTGACCCCCATGCGGGGGATTTCGCATTGAATTCCCCCACAATTTTAGTTCTTAAGTTCCAGGTCGCGCGTGCGGTTTCGAGCTCTTCCATGGCCTCCGTGAAGGTTTCACCATTGTGCCGAGGGGTGTAGTAGCAACTGGCAATTGTTTCGCCCTCCATCTCAACTGCTACGTAGCCGTTGCCTCTGTATACCCGGTCTTGTTTATGGGATTTATGGTTAAATCTGGTAACCCATATTGCCGTCCTACCCGTGATGTCCATCATCCAGTCGTCTCTCGCCCTGTAAGGTTCGGAAATGGCGACAATATCCACTCGTAAATCTTCCGCAGTCCGGATCAACAAGTCCTGTGCCATCCTGCAATGATTTAAATTAATTTGCAGTATCTTCATGCTTCAAAGTAAGAATTATCCTAATATCCTCCACTACTCACCCTTTTCCTCCTAAGGGCTTCCTGATATTGGGGGCACCTGAAAGCCCCCGCCACATGGCGCGTTTTTTCCACGGCTAAGCCCTTCTCCCTGCAGATAATACACGAAGGGTTATTTCCGCATCCTTACATTCTGTGACCATTTTCGCCGCATTTCCTGCAAATTATCTCGATATCGCTGCCCATGGAACAAGCCGGGCTAATGTGTCCGAAAGCGTGGCACTTAAAGCACCTTGTAATTTTGGGTATCAAGGAGACCCTCGCAATCGTATATCCTATTTTCGCTTTTTCTATACTTTGCACTATCGACGCCATTGTGGCCGGCACCTCCAGTACCGCCACCTGGGTTCCCCAATTTGTAGCCCTGAGCACTTTCACACGTATCCCACTACGATCTGTAACCTGATATGCCTCACAAAAACCGTCCAATACAACCTGCGCGTCACTTATGGGGTCAAGGTCCTTCACCTGCACGTCCACCTTGGGTACAAGTGCCCTCACGCTATATCCTTCACCGAGACCTTTCTGGATGGCTTCCAAACCTTTGCCGGCTCCACCCGGTTTTGTGTACTCAACGATTAGATCGCCTCTCCTTGTTTTCCTCGCTATCTTTTATGTCGTTAAGACAATCTTTCGCGTTCTTAGCTATTTCTTTAAAAAGTTCCGCGTAAGTTTTTTGTCCAGCCGCGACGCAGATGGCTTCGGTCCTAGGTCTCGTAAATTTTACTCCCACACGCTGATTTGGCGGACGCATTTCTGCCGCGCTTCTATTGGGTAAGGCCCCATTTGTCCTTATACCCCCATCATCCCTTCCTTTTGCCGGCGTTTCCCGTCCTTGCGGGGTGGCGTCTGAGCCCTCCTTCATTTTCCTTCCTTTGTAAACCAGGATCCACTCCACTTCTTTAGTCCTGTCAGATCCGGCTTCTCCTTCATAAACCACCCTAGCCAAGGATGCCTCATCCCTCAAGGTTTCTTTATTCACCTCTGCAACCGTCCTGCCGTTGGCCAGTGTCTCACTTCCGCTACCTTCTCCCCTTCTCACTCTCCTACTCTCCTCCATTACCTCCGTTTCCGCCGTTGGCGAACGATTTTTCCTCTTATTTGCAGCAACAGATGTATTGGATTCAACCACGCTGCTCGTATTGTACGTTCTGATTATCTTCCTCAACTCTTCCAAGTCCTTTTCCCTGTCCTGCTCTCGCACCCTCATCTTATCCATTTCCTCCTTCATTTCCTGTTCCATGTCTTTTTCTCTTTCTCTCAGAACTCTGATTTCTTCTTCCCTCTTCTTTTCTCTCTCACGCATTTCCTCCATTTCCTTCCTTACCTCCTTGAGTTCCTCGCAGGTCTTCAGTTTTCTTTCAGGTAACATTTCAATACCTTAAGTTCCCGATATACACTCGTGATTGTGCCCTTAACTTCATCGCTAATGTCATCGGACCTCGTTATATATTTGGTCACCTTTTTTACACCATTACAGACCTTGTTGAGTGAGGTATTCATTCCCGTCTCCTTGATTACATCACAGTAGAGCTCTTCAAATTCAGAGTCCTTGTCCGTATCGGTGTCACTCTTGAACTCGATACTTTTGACCACTCCCCCTTCCCCTAGTGCATATGAGCTTCTCCTCACTGGTGACCTACCGACCCTGCCTCTTGTTACGAAGGGGTCGATTGTTCCCGTGAGTCCTTTCGTTACCTTGCGCTGGGGTAACAGAAAAACGTCCCGCTTTGACACTCCGCCCGTATTGTCCACTTTTCCTCTGTCCTTTTCATTATTATTGTCCTTGTTCCTGGTGTTCTCATGCCGTATATCCTCAGTCCTTGTACCTCCCAGTAGCATTTTGCCACGCACCAGCCCGGGGTCCGCTGGGTACGGAGAACAGTCGCTGGATGACGACTCGGTGCGGCCTGTCTGACCACCGACACACGAGCCGGGACCTGGGACTCCGAGCACCCCTGGTCCGGTAACGTAATCCTTATTGTTGTCCAGTTCCATGTCTATTTCCTAGTGTGGCCTTCCTAAACCACTGCGTCGGCCAATTACAGTGACAACGTGTGTCTGTGTGTGTGTGTGTGATCTAGGTGTATGCCTCTATTGCGTAAAGCAAGTATGAATGTGTGACGCCGAGCAGGACACGGCTGATCATACCCTCCAGGTATGCCCAGCTTGGGAGGGGGAGCGACGTGTCCTGGTCGGCGTCATAGGGCGGGATGTCTCGCTGCCGGGTGTGGTGCGCGCCATGCTCGACAGCGAGAGGAAGTGGAGGGCCATGGCCTCCTTCTGCGAGACCGTAATGCTGTAAAAGGAGGCCGCGGGAAGGGAGCGCGAGCTTCAGCGGCGCGCTGAGGCTCGCGCTCGTATGGTGGCGCGAGGGCGTCGCCCGGGCGGCGGCCTTTGCGCGGCGGATGACCCTGGCTGGGAGGGGGGCCCTGAGGGGAGCCTCCTCCCGCCAGGCGGCGATGGGTCAGACCGGGTGGATCCGGCCCACGGGGAGGCACCTGCGGTGGCCTGGAGCGGCCATCAGCTCCCGGCCGCCGAGGGGTAGAAACGGGGTCGCAGGCGGTTGCGAGTTGGGGCTCGCAACCCGCCACTAAATGCGGCCACGGGACGGATGGCGGCGGGATGGAGTGGCCCCGTCCTGCCGCTATGAGACAGTGTGTCTACCGGGGGGACCGTTTGTCCCCCCCGGGGATGGGCGCAGAGCGCGGGCACGGGGAGGATACCGGAAGAATGCTTCGAGCGATTCCCGGTATTCTCCCAAATCGTGCGGAAGGGTCACCGTGGGGTTTTTAGTGGGTAGGTCCCGCGCCCATCATTCTACGGGCGCGGGGAATCCCACGCAACCCTCCCGCCTCTCCCCAAAGAGGTGGGAGGGAGTCTTTCGAAGATTTTCCCCACGACAAAAAAAAAAAAAAAAAAAAAAAAAAAAGTATGAATGTGCGACCGGATGCAGGTAAGTATGAATTTGTGTTGTGTTGTGTTGTGTTATTCGCCTTTCTGCTGTAATTATTTTATTGTTGATAGTGCATGTATGTGTGTAGGTGTGTGTGTGATATGTGTGGGCGGCGAACCGCCACTCCTACCACTTACCCCGTTTGTGCCCTGTTGCAGGTAAACCTACAACAGGACCCCAGGGAGCACCGCGAGGAGGTGGAGTAAGTGGATTCGGTCGGGTAGGGACCTCCAACTTCACCGAAATTCACCGCACCAGGCAAGTATCCCAGGTAAGTATCTATGGTGAGAACCATCAGATAGCCCCTCGGAACGTACCCAGATATTGGCGAACATCGGCTCCATCGTGGTTTTTGACCCAATTCGCATGGTTTTTTTTTTTCTTTTTTTTTCTTTTTTTCTTCATGCGACTTGGGAAATCCCAGCCGGCCACGTGCTCCCCAGACCTAACCCAGACCTAACCGGTGTTATCCTCTAAAATATTGATCGAAACCAGGATTAATTGAATGTTTCAGTGTGGTACCACATTACTACGTGAGTCAAACCAGAAAAAATTCAGGATCTGGCCAAGTATGCGAAAAAGGCAATATCATGAGTAAGATGCGGGCATAACCCAGACCTAACCCAGACCTAACCGGTGTTATACTCATGTAACGCGCATATCCGACGCGGAACCGCGTACCGAGCACCGTCGCGGCCGAGTCCCCGCGACCGGTGGTTTCCCGCGCGGCAGCTAGGCGTCCGCGACTTCTCGCCGGTAATTACGCGCCGCGCGAGTGTTAATACCGGGCTACCGGCCGGGTTCGGCGGACTCGTGTCTTGCTCGTCGAAGCCGAATCAAGTGACGAGGGATTACGTACGCACCATACGGGTCTTCACGAGCTCCGACTTTTTGCAAACACGAGAGTTCGAGGGGCACTCTCACGACAAATCCGCCGAACCTCCCGTAACCGTGGATACTGGGTCGAACCGCTCCTAGATTTCCTACCCTGGCCCTACCGACATCGCGGCCTCGTAGCAGCGTAGGTAGGGTATTGCATTACCGTCCGGTACCGACCCCTCGGCCACATCCCGCCGCCCGCCGAACCTCCAATAACCCTGGATACTGGGTCGAACCTCTTCCTTCTTTCCTACTCTGGCCCTACCGACATCGCGGCCTCGTAGCAGCGTAGGTAGGGTATTGTATGTCCTCTCCCCTCCGCTGAGCACCTGAACGCTCATTGCGCCGCTCTCTTCGAGCGACCGACCGCTCGCTGCGCTTCCCTCCGCTGAGCGCCTGAACGCTCATTGCGCCGCTCTCTTCGAGCGACCGACCGCTCGCCGCGCTCCTCTCCGCTGAGCGCCTGAACGCTCATTGCGCTGCTCTCGTCGAGCGACCGACCGCTCACCGCGCTGTCCTCCGTAGCCATAAGTGAACATAGACTAAGCTTTGTAAGTAGATTAAGGTAGAAATAAATAAGCGTCTACCATCAACCCGGCCTACGTCACTCACCGCAGCGAACCCTCGACCGCCGACTGAGTCGGCACCGGCCACCATCCTCCGCGTTCCGCTCGAATCGGACCGTCCACGGCGGAACGGTACCACACTCTAAAATATTCATCGAAACCAGGTTTAATTGTCTGTTGCAGTGTGGTACCCCATTACTACGTGATTCAAACCAGAACAAACCGTGGATCTGGTCAACAAGTATGCGCAAATGGCGAAAGTATGAGCCAGATGCGAGCACATCCCACACCTAACCCAGACTTAACCGGTGTGATCCTCTGAAATATTGAACGAAACCAGGTTAAATTAAATGTTTCAGTGTGGTGCCACATTACTAACTGATTCAAACCAGAAAATACCCAGGATCTCGCCAACAAGAATGCTAAAAAGGCAATATCATGAGCAAGATGCGGGCATAACCCCGTTGTTTCGGCTCGGTCTATATTGAATAAACCAATTCGCAGTGTGGATAGGATAGATTGGCCCACGGAACTGTGGATATTCCGGCTAATGAACTTTATTCTCCCTTCGCGTCTTATTCTTATAAAGCCTGACGAGCTCACTGTTAACAGGGTTACTTCTGTATGAATCGATTATCAGTTACAGACTAACTGTGCGAAGCGAGCGGTTAAATTTTGTATTCGCCGGCCGAGTATGAAAAACTGTCCGGCGAGACTCGGGCGTGTTCGCGTAACGGCAATAACATCAAGCCTTGTTGACGAGCTGCCAGCGGTTATGCCAAGGCGCTTTGAATATATGATATTGAACATACCGCCCGCCTCGCATTCGAAAGAAGCGAAACGGTGTATATAAGTTCGCAACAGAAAAAAAAAACTAAAGAAATTCATTCACTGATTCGCAAACATTAGGAGCGCTGATCGATCAAATGTGGCATACATTTTATAGGCGCATCGAAGGAACAAGAATAGAATAATTAACAATAACTTAATATTATGACTTAATGGCTAACGGAATTTATAAGCAAGTAATGCATAATGAGCTTGAAACAACGCATTAACTTATAGACAATCACACATAGGGAAGTTAGAATATGTATAATCTAATTATTTCGCAGCGTTTAGATCACTCTCATTCAAAACTGGAATAGGTAGCGGGCAGATCTGCGTTACAGGTCGCTTCAATTCGCCGTCTACCGTGCGTACGGTGACGACACGAACCCTTTGGTCCGAACCAGGGTGTAATCGAGTAATACGCGCGAGTTGCCATTTAGATGGCGGAAGGGAACTATCTTTTAAAATGACGAGATCATTTAAACGCAAGTTAGCGCAGTCCTGTTGCCACTTTCGACGTTGATGTAACGAGTGGAGATAATCTGCTGACCAGGAACGCCAGATCTGCTCGGTTATTCCTCGGACGTGTTGCCATCGATCGAGCCTATTCGGATTAATATCTAGCGTAGATTCCTCTGGAACCGCTACAATAGGTCGACCAATAATAAAGTGACCGGGAGTCAGTGCGGATAGGTCGGTTGGATCGTCGGTGAGAGCGTATATCGGGCGTGAGTTCAAAGACGCCTCGATTTGGCACAATACGGTTGAGAACTCGATTTGAGACAAAGTATGAGCTCCCACTGCTCGCTTCAGGTGATACTTAATACTTTTTACTCCCGCCTCCCAGAGTCCACTAAAATGCGGAGCGGAAGGGGGGATAAACTTCCACGTGACTCCGTCAGTCGCCAACGAACTCTTGAGAGTTGCATCTGCGATTAAAGCATGAAAAGTTCGTTGTAATTCACGATCAGCACCTCGGAAATTTGTACCGTTATCGGAGTACAAAAACGTGGGAAGCCCACGGCGACTGGCGAATCTTTTCAAAGCGGCTAAAAACGCAGAAGTGGAGCTGTCCTCGACAAGTTCGAGATGCACTGCTTTGGTGGCAAGACATATGAATACCGCAATATAATATTTTCTGGTACGCTGACCTCTACCAACGATAGGAAGCACATTAATTGGACCGGCATAGTCAAGACCGGTATGTGAAAACGGAGCAGAGGGTTTGACTCGAACGTCTGGAAGGGCTCCCATCAGCTGAGTAGCCGATTGAGCTTTCTGGCGAACACAAGTTACGCAACGATGTATATACCCGCGAACTAAGGATCTTGCCGATATTATCCAATATTGCTGCCGGAGAACTCGGAGGGTCAATTGGACGCCTCCGTGAAGGGTGCGCTTGTGCACATGGTCGATTAGAAGTTCGGACACGCGATGCTTCGGCAATACAATGGGGTGCTTTTCGTCATAGCTCAGGACCGAGTGCTCGAGCCGCCCGCCAAGCCGAATTAATGAGTCTTTCCCGATGACCGGGTGTAATGAAATAAGCGAACTAGATTTTGGAAGCGGCACCTTGTTTTTTAGCAATTTAAGTTCGGCGTTAAAGTAATTCTTTTGGACATAGGACATCCAAAAGAGAGAAGCGTCGCGTATTTCGTCGACAGTCAGCGTCCATGAATTCGGGGATAGCGGAACTAGTTTTTTACGCGTTCTTTGAGTAAATCTTAATATGTATGCTGTAACTCGACGGAGTCGAGTCCAGCTCGAGTATTGAGAAGGAAGGTCCCATTCTACAAGCGAAGACGCATGGTGCACGTATGATTTGTGAGATTCAGATAACGCGATCTCACGCGTGTTTTGTCCGCCTGAATTAGAACGGTTATCGTCCGGCCAGAACACGGACGGACGGGACAGCCAGTCCGGTCCGGACCACCACAGCTTATGAACTGCAAGTTCGGAAGCGCAGATGCCGCGTGATGTGCAATCAGCTGGATTATCTTGAGATCTTACATGTTTCCACGTCATTTGTGGAAGGCGAGTCTGAACGTCGGACACGCGATTAGCAACGAATGTATTCCACGTAGATGGATGTTGTTTTAGCCACGCCAGAACTACCGTAGAATTGGTCCATCCGTAGACGCGGGGGGTTTGAAACTTTAAGGAGGACAAAGTCCACTCGAGCAGTCGCGTTAACAATACGACCGCGTTTAATTCCAAGCGCGGAATGCTTACAGTTTTGAGCGGAGCTACTTTACTTTTTGCTGTCAGCAATGTAACTTGAGCTTCGGATAGAGAGTGAAGGACTCTTAAATAAACCACGGCAGCATAGGCTCGATGTGACGCATCGGCAAATCCGTGTAATTCTATCGCGACATTATTGTTTCGCGCGCCGGTCCAGCGAGGTATTCTCACTTCACTCAATTGTGATAAATGTTCGCAATACTCGTGCCATTTTTTACAAAGGTCGACAGGAATTTCTTCGTCCCAATCTTTCTTTAGGAGCCAGAGCTCTTGAAGCATTAATTTTGCCACAATAATCACGGGGGAGGCCCATCCTAGTGGATCGAATATCTTTGAAACGATCGAGAGTATGCTTCTTTTAGTACCTTTCGCGGGTAAACAAGAGTCGATGCGAAATCGGAAAGTATCTTCGGAAAGGTTCCATGCAACACCGAGAACTTTCTGAGACTCATCCTCACCGAACGGATGGTCGGAAGTTGTTTCGCGATCTGAAGGAGGAATGTTTTCTAACAGTTCAGCCGCGTTGGCGGTCCACTTGCGAAGTTGAAACCCCCCTCGACTCAGGAGTTCGATTAATTGTCTACGAATTTCGCGGAGCGTATGAATATCGTCCGCACCAAAAATAGCGTCATCGACATAAATTGAATCTTGCACAACAGAAGTAGCGGCGGGAAGGTATGTGCCTTCGTCGAGAGCTAATTGATCTAAGACTTTAATGGCAAGATATGGCGCGGAGGCGAGACCATATGTCACGGTAAGTAATCGGTACGAAGAAATAGGCTGATTTTCGCACGGTCGCCATAACATTCTCTCATAGTCGGCATCCGCTGGATTGATTAGGATTTTTCTGAACATCTTTGCGATGTCCGCAGTGTATACGTAACGAAATAGCCGCCAGCGTAGAATAATAGCTGCTAAATCTCGCTGCAGTTTTGGACCTATCATAAGGTAGTCGTTTAACGATTTTCCGGAATTAGTTTTAGCGGACGCGTTGAATACGACTCTAAGCTTAGTCGTGCTACTGGACGGTGATAGTCGCACTACAGGGTGATGAGGAATGTAGTATATGGATGAGATGTTCGAGGCTTGTTCTTCAATTTGTTCCATGTGACCCATGGAAAGGTATTCCGATAAAAAATCGTGATACTGAGACTTGAGATCCGGCTGTTTGAGCAACCGTTGCTCCAATTTGGCGTAAAAACGGGAAGCAACTTCCCGAGATCCTTCGAAATCGAATGAAGGTTTACTCTTAAATGGGAGCCGAACGATATATCGTCCTTGAGATGATCGAGTATGAGTATCGTGAAAAAAACGCTCACATTTTTCGTCTTCTTCGGAAATCGAGGATCTTGCAGGGATTTTCTCGAGTTCCCAAAATCGACGCAACGAATAATCTAACTCTTCAGCAGATACGCAATTGACAAGAGGGGCTGATTCCTGACGGGAGTCACGCGATCCAATTGGTCCGGAAATAATCCATCCTAGGGCAGTGAGCTGAGCAGTGGAAGTACCGATTGGACCTTGACGAAGGTCGTTCAGTAAAAGCGATCCGTACAAATCAGCACCGATTAAGACGTGAATCGGGTGACTGCTTAACGGGTTCGGATCTGCCAACGGCAAATTGCGTAAATGCGGCCAAGATTGCAAGTCAAGGCGCGCTCTTGAGCCAGCGTAAGAAGTGATAAACGTGCGCTGACAGCGGAAAGGATACTTTAGCATTATGGCAAGATTCTAACTGTACGAGTACGCATGATTTTGATACTCCACTATATTGTTCCCCGAAGCATTGAATCTGAAGCCTCGCCCGATATCTTTTTGTATGCATCAACTGACAGACCGATTCAGAAATGAAGCTAAAGGAAGATCCTTGATCTAGCAACGCGCGGAGTTTGAAGGCACGACCTTCAGCTGTACGGAGCACATCCACGCGGTAGTTAACAGTGTATTTGGAGAGGTGAATTTGGACGAGGAGACGGTCTGCACTGACGCCGGAAACTCTTTGTTTGTATTGTCGGATGCATTCGCTTCGTCGACGGAATCATTTACCGATATGTTGCAAGTCGTTTTGTTA
Source organism: Colletes latitarsis (assembly GCF_051014445.1). Lineage (NCBI taxonomy): Eukaryota > Metazoa > Arthropoda > Insecta > Hymenoptera > Colletidae > Colletes > Colletes latitarsis. The sequence continues at coordinate 7,897,404 of NC_135141.1, read as the reverse complement.
AGAGAGGTAGCGGCTCGATGCAAAAGAGAGTGATGCGTTCGCTTACACAGAAAGCATCGACCAGTACTTTTGCACTCGGAAGTAAGGTGACCGGAGCGTAAGCAATTAAAACAAAGTCTATTTTGTTTCACAAATGAAACACGCTGATCCAGAGACTTAGCTTTAAATCGTTCACACTTAAAGAGCATATGATTACCGGCACAGTCAACACATTTAACAACCGAGACGTTATTAACGCTTGATCGATTCCTCGGTGCGTCGAGAACGACTTTGTTTTTGTACGACGGGCCGTCGTTGGCGGCGAGATAGTCGGTGAGACCGCGTATGCGAAGAGTCATGAACTCATTAATTTCTTTATATGTGGGATACTTTTTAGAACTGCCACGATGCAAATTCCACTCGTCGCGGGTGCGTTTCGAACATTTTTGCGCAATCAAATACACTAAAAGATCGTCCCACGAATCAACAGCGCGGTTAAGGTTTTTTAACGCGGTAAGGGTGGAAGTGACTGTATCCCGTAAACGCTTGAGCTCTGTCGCAAGCTCGGTCTTCATCGGCGGCAAACTAATAAATTTATGAATGTGCGAGTTAATGAGAGCAGTCTCATCTTCGTATTCGTCGACAAGCAATTTCCATGCAGCTACGTAACTTTCGTCGGACATGCTTATATTATCTATTAAGAGTGCCGCGTCACCGGTTACATTAGTTTTCAAATAATGTAGTTTTCGAATGTTTGAGAGCGACTTGTTTGCATCGACGAGCGATTTGAATAAACCACGGATGTTTCCCCATTGATTGAAATCTCCGGAAAACTTCGGAAGCGAAAGACGCGGTAATTGCGATGATGCGGAGGCAACAGAATCGTGACAAATAGAAACGTTACTTTGCTCAGACTGGGGTTTTCCACCGACGTCCAGCTGGGCAAAGGCGTCGCTGAGAAAGTCAGAAGCGTCGAAGTAGGCGTCCTCCGCGTCGCGAAAAGTGTTGTCCTTGAAGTAGGAGATGCCCTTCTGGTTCTCCGCTTTGGTAGACTGTAGTATCAACTGGTGGGTTGCACGGCATTCATCCCATAGTTTCTCCAAATTCTCCTTTCGATTTTTCGCCCTGGCCAACGAAACCTGAGCCTTCGGAAGTTTCTTATAATTAACGATCACTCGTCGTATCGCGGCAATGGTGGTGATCTGCTGTATAAAAAGGCTTTCTGCTCTTTCGGCCATGATTATAGTTCGAAGTGAGCGCGAGTCGAGTAATTAGCCTCAACGAATCAAACAATTTTTCCGCGATGACCTCGCCAGAATCACACGCACGGGTAGGCGTGGAATGGATAAAGGCACTGTTTTGAAACTTGAGTTTGTTTTTTGTTTTTTGTTTTAACGAAACAGCGCGAAGAGAGCGGATTGTAACGGTCCGAACAGGTCTCCGCCCGAGTGGAGAGCGTGGAGCAAAACAAGGTCACGGCAGTTTTCCCGAAACCAATACCCTTAATTTTTAATATGGCTCACACTGAACTCCGTACACGAGCACAACCGAACTTTTACAGACACAGTCACCGCGGTTTATCCGGCTCGAAGGACCATTATGTTTCGGCTCGGTCTATATTGAATAAACCAATTCACAGTGTGGATAGGATAGATTGGCCCACGGAACTGTGGATATTCCGGCTAATGAACTTTATTCTCCCTTCGCGTCTTATTCTTATAAAGCCTGACGAGCTCACTGTTAACAGGGTTACTTCTGTATGAATCGATTATCAGTTACAGAATAACTGTGCGAAGCGAGCGGTTAAATTTTGTATTCGCCGGCCGAGTATGAAAAACTGTCCGGCGAGACTCGGGCGAGTTCGCGTAACGGCAATAACATCAAGCCTTGTTGACGAGCTGCCAGCGGTTACGCCAAGGCGCTTTGAATATATGATATTGAACACCCGTGCTATCCCAAACCTAACCGGGGTTATCTTCTAAAATATTGATCGAAACCAGGTTAAATTGCATGTTTCAGTCTGGTATCACATTACTACATGATTCAACCAGAGAAAACCGAGGATCTGGCCAACAAGTGTGCGAAAAATGCGAAAGTATGACCCAGAGGCGGGAACATCCCAGGCCTAACCCAGACCTAACCGGTGGTATCCTCTGGAATAATGACCCAAACCAGGTTTAATTGACTGTTTCAGTGTGGTACCACATTACTACGAGAGCCCAAACCAGATGAAACCCAGGACTTGGCCAACAAGTATGCAAAAAATTACGAAAGTGTGAGCCAGATGAGGGCATAACCTAGACCTAAACCAGACCTAACTGGTGTTATCCTCTAAAATATTGATCGAGGCCAGATTTAGTTGACTGTTTCTGTGTGGTACCACATTACTACGTGATCCAAACCAGATGAAACGCAGGATCTGGCCAACAAGTATGCGAAAAATGCGAAATCATGAGCCAGATGCGGGCATATCCCAAACCCAACCGGACTTATCCGCCAAGATATTGCCGGAACCAGGTTTAAATGACTGTAACTGTGTGGTACCATATTACTAAGTGATCCAAACCAGAGAAAACCGAGGATCTGGCCAAGAATTAAGCGAAAAATGCGAAAGTATGAGCCAGATGCAGGCATATCCCAGGCCCAACCGGAGTTACCCGCGAAATATTGACCGAAACCAGGTTTAAATAACTGTTACTGTGTGTTACTAACCGGTGGTATCCTCTGAAATATTGACCCAAACCAGGTTTAATTGACTGTTTCAGTGTGGTACCACATTACTACGTGATTCAAACTAGAAAAAATCCAGTATCTGGCCAACAAGTATGCGAAAAAGGCAAAATCATGAGCCAGATGCGGGCATACCCCAGACCTGACTCAGACCTAACCGGTGTTATCCTCTATAATATTGATCGAAACCAGGTTTAATTGAATGTTTCAGTGTGGTACCACATTACTACGTGATTCAAACCAGAACAAACACTGCATCTGGCCAAGAAGTATGCGATAAAGGCAATATCATGAACCAGATGCGCGCATGACTCCGACCTATCCCAGACATAACCAGTGTTATCCCCTAAAATATTGAGCGAAACCAGGTTTAATTGACTGTTTCTGTGTGGCACCACGATACTACGTGATTCAAACCAGAACAAACCGAGGATGTGGCCACAAGTGTGCCAAAAGTCGAAAGTATGATCCAAAAGCGCGCATACCCCAGACCTAACCCAGACCTATCCCAGACCTAAACCAGACCTAACCGGTGTTATCCTCTAAAATATTGATTGAAACCAGGTTTAATTGCCTGTTTCAGTGCGGTACCACATTGCTACGTGATTGATACCAGAAGGAATCCACGATCTGGCCAACAAGTATGCGAAAAAGGCAAAATCATGAGCCAGATGCGGCCATAACCCAGACCTAACCGGTGTTATACTCTAAAACATTCATCGAAACCAGGTTTATTTGAATGTTTCAGTGGGGTACAACATTACTACGTGATTCAAACCAGAATAAACCGCGGATCTGGCCAACAAGTACGCGAAAAGGCGAAAGTGTAAGCCACATGCGGGCATGACCCCGACCTATCCCAGTCCTAACCAGTGTTGTCCTCTAGAATATTGATTGGAACCAGGTTTAATAGACTGTTTCAGTGTGGTACCACATTGCTACGCGATACGAATCAGTAAAGACTCAGGATCTGGCAAACATGAATGCTAAAAAGGCAATATCATGAGCCAGATGCGGCCATAACCCAGACCTAACCGGTGTTATACTGTAAAACATTCATCGAAACCATGTCTAATTGACTGTTTCACAGTGGTACCACATTAGTACCAGATTCAAGACAGAAACAACCCAGGATCTGGCCAACAAGCATGGTGTTAAAGTACTAAGGGACTTTAACGTGGGTCCGGATGAGGAAACAGACAGGGAGAGAAAATGTTACAAGTTTTTCAATAAAGTTTTTATTACAAAAATATAAATGAACTATTTATAACATTTTAACTAAACAAAACTAGAAACTAAAAGAAAAAACTGACGACGGCTCCTATTGCGGCCTCGTCTCCTCTTTTTTAGTCTCCTTATTTCAATTTTCTACTGCGGAGGCTTTCTGTAACAAAAGAATCCGCCTAATAAATACATTTGCGGACAAGTCAACAATCGCGCTCTCGTCAGCTGTTTCTCGCGCTCCAGCGACAGTCTGGTGTGCTTGGAGGGGAGAGCTGGCTGGCTATCTAGCGCTCTAGCTAGTGGACTGTATTCTTCTCTTTCAGGTCGATGAGATTCTCTTTCTATGATCTCACCGACGCGCACAACCGGGTAGATGAGCTTTTCTCCGTTCTACCGGGTTCTCTTTGCAATGCCACGGACGGGAAACCAAATGGAGGTTGTAAGGCTCCAAGAAGCTATATCCCGCGAGCACGCTCCCCGTGCGGGTGGCGTTTCTACGCCACCCACGCAAGAGGACGTCTTGTCCTGGTTCGGCTCCCTCGTCAGCTGCTCCTCAGGAGCGACCTGCGGTATGCACACGTGGTTGCCAAGCCGGCGATTCCTTCATCAAAGGAACGCCCGGCAGCCAGCCGTGGCTACCTCGACGGAGGCTCCTGTGTTCCGAGGAACTGGCCTGCGGCTCACCGGTTCAGGACTCAATCCCCTGCAATTCCAACCACCCTACGTTCACAGCCCAGTGTGGTCGACTCACAGCTGGTAGTGGGTGTTGCGATGGAAGGAAGGCTCTTCGAACCCTTTGCTCCACCGTACGCTTAGGCTTCACTTATTGTCCCCTCACGACGGTATATTGGAGCGGGTTCTCCGACGCCGGATGCACGGAGAGCACCACGAAGTGATATTCCTTCTGAATATCTATCTTCCGGTTGCTCCTACGCCGTATAGCTCTAATCTTGGTCGGTGAAACTTTCCACCCCACCGGTCGGTGTACTCTCACTGGTACACAGGACGGGTGGTTCTAGTGGGTTTCGTATGACCTCTACGAACGGTGAACTACCACTAGGTGATCCCTGTATGTTGGTATCAGCCCTCCAGTAGCTCTAACCGGATAATTGGAAGAAGACTCAAGGCGATCTACACCGAATCTCCAACGTCGCAGTCGCATCCACGAACTGCAACGTTCAATCACAATCCTGCGTCTACGATCGCTTCACACTCGGCGTGCCTTGCGATCGCTGCAACGCCAGGCAGATTGTCCTTTTCTGGGGAAAATCTCAAGTCGCTATGACGAGATTTTCCAATAAACTATTTGTCCGCAAACTGATTCTATTACGAGGAGCGAGATCGACTCATCCTCCTCGGAGCTCGTAGGGAAATGGGAACGCGACCGTCACAAGTTTCGCTCTCGATCGCCGACGGCTCAAGAATGAACCGTGACGATCTGCAAGCAGCGACGGCCGCGGCCGGCTCCGTCGCGCAAGCGCAGAACCGGGTAGCTACGCCTCGCGTTGCTGGGCCCGGGCTGCTACGCGCCGCGTGGCCACGGCGCGGCGCTGCCGCGTTTCGTCTATCGATCTTTTTCCGATAGATCTCTTTTTTCTCTCTTTCTCAGCGCTAACAACACATTCCTAGAATTTGCTCCAAAACTCGAGAATTTCAGTGGAGCTAGCTTGAAAAAACACATAAATAGCCGCGGTATACCAATATGAACGATGGAAAATTTCCATGTCAGCACAACCATCTAGAATTACACGAATTCAATATAGATACGAGCATCGCGGCCGAGGTTCTCCGTCTCGGACTCGCGCGATATTTAAACACATGGGAAATGGCGAAAGTATAAGCTAGATGCGCGCATATCCCAAACCTAACCCTGACCTAACCGGTGTTATCATCTAATATATTGAATGAGACCAGGTTTAATTGACTGTTTCTGTGTGGTACCACATTACCACGTGATTGAAACCAGAAGAAATCCAGGATCTGGCCAAGAAGTATGCGAAAAAGGCAAAGTCATAATCCAGATGCGAGCATACCCCAGACCTAACCCAGACCTATCCGGTGTTATCCCCTAAAATATTGATTGAAAACAGTTTTAATTGCCTGTTTCAGTGCGGTACCACATTACTACGTGATTGATACCAGAAGAAATCCACGATCTGGCCAACAAGTATGCGATAATGGCAAAACATCATGAGCCAGATGCGGGCATGACCCCGACCCATCCCGGACCTAACCAGTGTTATCCTCTAAAATATTGATTGAAACCAGGTTTAGTTGCTGCTTCAGTGTGGTACCATTTTACTACATGATTGAAATCAGAAAAAATCCAGCATCTGGCCAAGAAGTATGCGAAAGAGGCAAAATCATGAGCCAGATGCGGGCATACCCCAGACCTAATCCAGACCCAACCGGTGTTATACTGTAAAATATTCATCGAAACCAGGTCTAATTGATTGTTTCAGTGTGGCACCACATTACTACGTGATTCAAACCAGAACAAACACTGGATCTGGCCAAGAAGTATGCGATAAAGGCAATATCATGAACCAGATGCGCGCATGACTCCGACCTATCCCAGACATAATCAGTGTTATCCCCTAAAATATTGAGCGAAACCAGGTTTAATTGACTGTTTCTGTGTGGCACCACGTTACTACGTGATTCAAACCAGAACAAACCGAGGATGTGGCCACAAGTGTGCCAAAAGTCGAAAGTATGATCCAGATGCGCGCATACCCCAGACCTAACCCAGACCTATCCCAGACCTAACCAGACCTAACCGGTGTTATCCTCTAAAATATTGATTGAAACCATGTTTAATTTCCTGTTTCAGTGTGGTACCACATTACTACGTGATTGATACCAGAAGAAATCCACGATCTGGCCAACAGGTATGCGGAAAAGGCAAAACCTTGAGCCTGATGCGGGCATAACCCAGACCTAACCCAGACCTAAACGGTATTATACCCTAAAATGTTCATCGAAACTCGGTTAGTTGACTGCTTCAGTGTGGCACCACATTACTACGTGATTCAAACCAGTAAAAACTCAGGATCTGGCCAACACGAATGCTAAAATGGCTATATAATGAGCCAGATGCGGGCATAACCCCCTGCTATCCCAGACCTAACCGGTGTTATCCTCTAACATATTGATCGAAACCACGTTTAATTGAATGTTTCACTGTGGTACCACATTACTCAGTGACTCATATCAGAAAAAATCCAGGAACTGGCCAACATGTATGCGAAAAGTCGAAAGTATGAGCCAGATGCGCGCATACCCCAGAACTAACCCAGACCTAGCCGGTGTTATACTGTAAAATACTCATCGAAACCAGGTCTAGTTGACTGTTTCACTGTGCTACCACATTACTACGTGATTCATACCAGAAAAATCCGAGGATCTGGCCAACAAGTGTGCGAAAAGTCGAAAGTATGAGCCAGATTCGAGCATACCCCAGACCTAACCCAGACCTATCCGGTGTTATCCCCTAAAATATTGATTGAAAACAGTTTTAATTGCCTGTTTCAGTGTGGTACCACATTACTCCGTGATTCAAACCAGAAAAAACCCAGGATCTGGCGAACAAGTATGCGATAAAGGCAAAACATCATGAGCCAGTTGCGGGCATGACCCCGACCCATCCCGGACCTAACCAGTGTTATCCTCTAAAATATTGATTGAAACCATGTTTAATTGCCTGCTTCAGTGTGGTACCACATTACTACGTGATTCAAACCAGAACAAACCGAGGATGTGGACACAAGTGTGCGAAAAGTCGAAAATATGATCCAGATGCGCGCATATACCAAACCTAAACCAGACCTAACCGGTGTTATCCTCTAAAATATTGATTGAAACCAGGTTTAATTGCCTCTTTCAGTGCGATACCACATTGCTACGTGATTGATACCAGAAGGAATCCACGATCTGGCCAACAAGTATGCGGTAAAGGCAAATCCTTGAGCCTGATTCGGGCATAACCCAGACCTAACCCAGACCTAAACGGTGTTATACTCTAAAATGTTCATCGAAACTCGGTTAGTTGACTGTTTCAGTGTGGCACCACATTACTACGTGATTCAAACCAGTAAAAACTCAGGATCTGGCCAACAAGAATGCTAAAATGGCTATATCATGAGCCAGATGCGGGCATAACCCCGTGCTATCCCAGACCTAACCGGTGTTATCCTCTAACATATTGATCGAAACCAGGTTTAATTGAATGTTTCACTGTGGTACCACATTACTGAGTGACTCAAATCAGGAAAAATCCAGGAACTGGCCAATATGTATGCGAAAAGTCGAAAGTATGAGCCAGATGCGCGCATATCCCAGAACTAACCCAGACCTAGCCGGTGTTATACTGTAAAATACTCATCGAAACCAGGTCTAGTTGACTGTTTCACTGTGTTACCACATTACTACGTGATTCATACCAGAAAAAACCGAGGATCTGGCCAACAAGTGTGCGAAAAGTCGAAAGTATGAGCCAGATGCGAGCATGCCCCAGACCTAACCCAGACCTATCCGGTGTTATCCCCTAAAATATTGATGGAAAACAGTTTTAATTGCCTGTTTCAGTGTGATACCACATTACGTCGTGATTCAAACCAGAAAAAACCCAGGATCTGACCAACAAGTATGCGATAAAGGCAAAACATCATGAGCCAGATGCGGGCATGACCCCGACCCATCCCGGACCTAACCAGTGTTATCCTCTAAAATATTGATTGTAACCAGGTTTAACTGCCTGCTTCAGTGTGGTACCACATTACTACGTGATTCAAACCAGAACAAACCGAGGATGTGGACACAAGTGTGCGAAAAGTCGAATGTATGATCCAGATGCGCGCATATCCCAAACCTAAACCAGACCTAACCGGTGTTATCCTCTAAAATATTGATTGGAACCTGGTTTAATAGACTGTTTCAGTGTGGTACCACATTACTACGCGATACGAATCAGTAAAAACTCAGGATCTGGCAAACAAGAATGCTAAAACGGCAATATCATGAGCCAGATGCGGACATAACCCAGACCTAACCGGTGTTATACTGTAAAACACTCATCGAAATCAGGTTTAATTGAATGCTTCAGTGTGGTACCACATTACTACGTGACTCAAACTAGAAAAAATCCAGGATCTGGCCAACAAGTATGCGAAAAAGGCAAAATCATGAGCCAGATGCGGGCATACCCCAGACCTAACCGGTGTTATATTCTAAAATATTCATCGAAACCATGTCTAATTGACTGTTTCACTGTGGTACCACATTACTACCAGATTCAAGACAGAAAAAACCCAGGATCTGGCCAACAAGCATGGGAAATGGCGAAAGTATAAGCTAGATGCGCGCATATCCCAAACCTAACCCAGACCTAACCGGTGTTATCATCTAATATATTGAATGAGACCAGGTTTAATTGACTGTTTCTGTGTGGTACCACATTACCACGTGATTGAAACCAGAAGAAATCCAGGATCTGGCCAAGAAGTATGCGAAAAAGGCAAAGTCATAATCCAGATGCGAGCATACCCCAGCCCTAACCCAGACCTATCCGGTGTTATCCCCTAAAATATTGATTGAAAACAGTTTTAATTGCCTGTTTCAGAGCGGTACCACATTACTACGTGATTCATACCAGAAAAAACCGAGGATCTGGCCAACAAGTGTGCAAAAAGTCGAAAGTATGAACCAGATGCGCGCATACCCCAGACCTAACTCAGACCTAACCGGTGTTATATTCTAAAATATTCATCGAAACCAGGTCTAATTGACTGTTTCACTGTGGTACCACATTACTACCTGATTCAAACCAGAAAAAACCCAGGATCTGGCCAACATGTATGGGAAAAGGCGAAAGTACAAGCTAGATGCGCGCATATCCCAAACCTAACCCAGACCTAACCGGTGTTATCATCTAATATATTGAATGAGACCAGGTTTAATTGACTGTTTCTGTGTGGTACCACATTACCACGTGATAGAAACCAGAAAAAATCCAGGATCTGGCCAACAAGTATGCGATAAAGGCAAAACATCATGAGCCAGATGCGGGCATGACCCGGACCCATCCCGGACCTAACCAGTGTTATCCTCTAAAATATTGATTGAAACCAGGCTTAATTGCCTGCTTCAGTGTGGTACCATTTTACTACATGATTGAAATCAGAAAAAATCCAGCATCTGGCCAAGAAGTATGCGAAAGAGGCAAAATCATGAGCCAGATGCGGGCATACCCCAGACCTAACCGGTGTTATATTCCAAAATATTCATCGAAACCATGTCTAATTGACTGTTTCACTGTGGTACCACATTACTACCAGATTCTAGACAGAAAAAACCCAGGATCTGGCCAACAAGCATGGGAAATGGCGAAAGTATAAGCTAGATGCGCGCATATCCCAAACCTAACACAGACCTAACCGGTGTTATCATCTAATATATTGAATAAGACCAGGTTTAATTGACTGTTTCTGTGTGGTACCACATTACCAAGTGATTGAAACCAGAAGAAATCCAGGATCTGGCCATGAAGTATGCGAAAAAGGCAAAGTCATAATCCAGATGCGAGCATACCCCAGACCTAACCCAGACCTATCCGGTGTTATCGCCTAAAATATTGATTGAAAACAGCTTTAATTGCCTGTTTTAGTGTGGTACCACATTACTTCGTGATTCAAACCAGAAAAAACCCAGGATCTGGCCAACAAGTATGCGATAAAGGCAAAACATTATGAGCCAGATGCGGGCATGACCCCGACCCATCCCGGACCTAACCAGTGTTATCCTCTAAAATATTGATTGAAACCAGGTTTAATTGCCTGCTTCAGTGTGGTACCATTTTACTACATGATTGAAATCAGAAAAAATTCAGCATCTGGCCAAGAAGTATGCGAAAGAGGCAAAATCATGAGCCAGATGCGGGCATACCCCAGACCTAACCGGTGTTATATTCCAAAATATTCATCGAAACCATGCCTAATTGACTGTTTCACTGTGGTACCACATTACTACCAGATTCTAGACAGAAAAAACCCAGGATCTGGCCAACAAGCATGGGAAATGGCGAAAGTATAAGCTAGATGCGCGCATATCCCAAACCTAACACAGACCTAACCGGTGTTATCATCTAATATATTGAATAAGACCAGGTTTAATTGACTGTTTCTGTGTGGTACCACATTACCAAGTGATTGAAACCAGAAGAAATCCAGGATCTGGCCATGAAGTATGCGAAAAAGGCAAAGTCATAATCCAGATGCGAGCATACCCCAGACCTAACCCAGACCTATCCGGTGTTATCGCCTAAAATATTGATTGAAAACAGCTTTAATTGCCTGTTTTAGTGTGGTACCACATTACTTCGTGATTCAAACCAGAAAAAACCCAGGATCTGGCCAACAAGTATGCGATAAAGGCAAAACATTATGAGCCAGATGCGGGCATGACCCCGACCCATCCCGGACCTAACCAGTGTTATCCTCTAAAATATTGATTGAAACCAGGTTTAATTGCCTGCTTCAGTGTGGTACCATTTTACTACATGATTGAAATCAGAAAAAATTCAGCATCTGGCCAAGAAGTATGCGAAAGAGGCAAAATCATGAGCCAGATGCGGGCATACCCCAGACCTAATCCAGACCCAACCGGTGTTATACTGTAAAATATTCATCGAAACCAGGTCTAATTGAATGTTTCACTGTGGCACCACATTACTACGTGATTCAAACCAGAACAAACACTGGATCTGGCCAAGAAGTATGCGATAAAGGCAATATCATGAACCAGATGCGCGCATGACTCCGACCTATCCCAGACATAACCAGTGTTATCCCCTAAAATATTGAGCGAAACCAGGTTTAATTGACTGTTTCTGTGTGGCACCACGTTACTACGTGATTCAAACCAGAACAAACCGAGGATGTGGCCACAAGTGTGCCAAAAGTCGAAAGTATGATCCAGAAGCGCGCATACCCCAGACCTAACCCAGACCTATCCCAGATCTAAACCAGACCTAACTGGTGTTATGCTCTAAAATATTGATTGAAACCGTTTTTAATTGCCTGTTCAGTGTGGTACCACATTACTACGTGATTGATACCAGAAGAAATCTACGATCTGGCCAACAAGTATGCGGAAAAGGCAAAACCTTGAGCCTGATGCGGGCATAACCCAGACCTAACCCAGACCTAAACGGTGTTATACTCTGAAATGTTCATCGAAACTCGGTTAGTTGACTGTTTCAGTGTGGCACCACATTACTACGTGATTCAAACCAGTAAAAACTCAGGATCTGGCCAACAAGAATGCTAAAATGGCAATATCATGAGCCAGATGCGGGCATAACCCCGTGCTATCCCAGACCTAACCGGTGTTATCCTCTAACATATTGATCGAAACCAGGTTTAATTGAATGTTTCACTGTGGTGCCACATTACACAGTGACTCAAATCAGAAAAAATCCAGGAACTGGCCAACATGTATGCGAAAAGTCGAAAGTATGAGCCAGATGCGCGCATATCCCAGAACTAACCCAGACCTAGCCGGTGTTATACTGTAAAATACTCATCGAAACCAGGTCTAGTTGACTGTTTCACTGTGTTACCACATTACTACGTGATTCATACCAGAAAAAACCGAGGATCTGGCCAACAAGTGTGCGAAAAGTCGAAAGTATGAGCCAGATGCGAGCATGCCCCAGACCTATCCGGTGTTATCCCCTAAAATATTGATGGAAAACAGTTTTAATTGCCTGTTTCAGTGTGGTACCACATTACTACGTGATTCAAACTAGAAAAAATCCAGGATCTGACCAACAAGTATGCGAAAAAGGCAAAATCATGAGCCAGATGCGGGCATGACTCCGACCTATCCCAGACATAACCAGTGTTATCCCCTAAAATATTGAGCGAAACCAGGTTTAATTGACTGTTTCACTGTGGTACCACATTACTACCTGATTCAAACCAGAAAAAACCCAGGATCTGGCCAACATGTATGGGAAAAGGCGAAAGTACAAGCTAGATGCGCGCATATCCCAAACCTAACTCAGACCTAACCGGTGTTATATTCTAAAATATTCATCGAAACCAGGTCTAATTGACTGTTTCACTGTGGTACCACATTACTACCAGATTCTAGACAGAAAAAACCCAGGATCTGGCCAACAAGCATGGGAAATGGCGAAAGTATAAGCTAGATGCGCGCATATCCCAAACCTAACACAGACCTAACCGGTGTTATCATCTAATATATTGAATAAGACCAGGTTTAATTGACTGTTTCTGTGTGGTACCACATTACCACGTGATTGAAACCAGAAGAAATCCAGGATCTGGCCATGAAGTATGCGAAAAAGGCAAAGTCATAATCCAGATGCGAGCATACCCCAGACCTAACCCAGACCTATCCGGTGTTATCGCCTAAAATATTGATTGAAAACAGCTTTAATTGCCTGTTTTAGTGTGGTACCACATTACTTCGTGATTCAAACCAGAAAAAACCCAGGATCTGGCCAACAAGTATGCGATAAAGGCAAAACATCATGAGCCAGATGCGGGCATGACCCCGACCCATCCCGGACCTAACCAGTGTTATCCTCTAACATATTGATCGAAACCAGGTTTAATTGAATGTTTCACTGTGGTACCACATTACTCAGTGACTCAAATCAGAAAAAATCCAGGAACTGGCCAACATGTATGCGAAAAATCGAAAGTATGAGCCAGATGCGCGAATACCCCAGACCTAACCCAGACCTAACCGGTGTTATCATCTAATATATTGAATGAGACCAGGTTTAATTGACTGTTTCTCTGTGGTACCACATTACCACGTGATAGAAACCAGAAAAAATCCAGGATCTGGCCAAGAAGGATGCGAAAAAGGCAAAGTCATAATCCAGATGCGAGCATACCCCAGACCTAATCCAGACCTATCCGGTGTTATCCTCAAAAATATTGATTGAAAACAGTTTTAATTGCCTGTTTCAGTGTGGTACCACATTACTTCGTGATTCAAACCAGAAAAAGCCCAGGATCTGGCCAACAAGTATGCGATAAAGGCAAAACCGGTGTTATCCTCTAAAATATTGATTGAAACCATGTTTAATTGCCTGTTTCAGTGTGGTACCACATTACTACGTGATTGATACCAGAAGAAATCCACGATCTGGCCAACAAGTATGCGGAAAAGGCAAAACCTTGAGCCTGATGCGGGCATAACCCAGACCTAACCCAGACCTAAACGGTGTTATACTCTAAAATGTTCATCGAAACTCGGTTAGTTGACAGTTTCAGTGTGGCACCACATTACTACGTGATTCAAACCAGTAAAAACTCAGGATCTGGCCAACAAGAATGCTAAAATGGCTATATCATGAGCCAGATGCGGGCATAACCCCGTGCTATCCCAGACCTAACCGGTGTTATCCTCTAACATATTGATCGAAACCAGGTTTAATTGAATGTTTCACTGTGGTACCACATTACTCAGTGACTCAAATCAGGAAAAATCGAGGAACTGGCCAATATGTATGCGAAAAGTCGAAACTATGAGCCAGATGCGCGCATATCCCAGAACTAACCCAGACCTAGCCGGTGTTATACTGTAAAATACTCATCGAAACCAGGTCTAGTTGACTGTTTCACTGTGTTACCACATTACTACGTGATTCATACCAGAAAAAACCGAGGATCTGGCCAACAAGTGTGCGAAAAGTCGAAAGTATGAGCCAGATGCGAGCATGCCCCAGACCTAACCCAGACCTATCCGGTGTTATCCCCTAAAATATTGATGGAAAACAGTTTTAATTGCCTGTTTCAGTGTGGTACCACATTACGTCGTGATTCAAACCAGAAAAAACCCAGGATCTAACCAACAAGTATGCGATAAAGGCAAAACATCATGAGCCAGATGCGGGCATGACCCCGAACCATCCCGGACCTAACCAGTGTTATCCTCTAAAATATTGATTGAAACCAGGTTTAACTGCCTGCTTCAGTGTGGTACCACATTACTACGTGATTCAAACCAGAACAAACCGAGGATGTGGACACAAGTGTGCGAAAAGTCGAAAGTATGATCCAGATGCGCGCATATTGGGATATAAACCAGACCTAACCGGTGTTATCCTCTAAAATATTGATTGGAACCTGGTTTAATAGACTGTTTCAGTGTGGTACCACATTACTACGCGATACGAATCAGTAAAAACTCAGGATCTGGCAAACAAGAATGCTAAAAAGGCAATATCATGAGCCAGATGCGGCCATAACCCAGACCTAACCGGTGTTATACTGTAAAACACTCATCGAAATCAGGTTTAATTGAATGCTTCAGTGTGGTACCACATTACTACGTGACTCAAACTAGAAAAAATCCAGGATCTGGCCAACAAGTATGCGAAAAAGGCAAAATCATGAGCCAGATGCGGGCATACCCCAGACCTAACCGGTGTTATATTCTAAAATATTCATCGAAACCATGTCTAATTGACTGTTTCACTGTGGTACCACATTACTACCAGATTCAAGACAGAAAAAACCCAGGATCTGGCCAACAAGCATGGGAAATGGCGAAAGTATAAGCTAGATGCGCGCATATCCCAAACCTAACCCAGACCTAACCGGTGTTATCATCTAATATATTGAATGAGACCAGGTTTAATTGACTGTTTCTGTGTGGTACCACATTACCACGTGATTGAAACCAGAAGAAATCCAGGATCTGGCCAAGAAGTATGCGAAAAAGGCAAAGTCATAATCCAGATGCGAGCATACCCCAGACCTAACCCAGACCTATCCGGTGTTATCGCCTAAAATATTGATTGAAAACAGCTTTAATTGCCTGTTTTAGTGTGGTACCACATTACTTCGTGATTCAAACCAGAAAAAACCCAGGATCTGGCCAACAAGTATGCGATAAAGGCAAAACATTATGAGCCAGATGCGGGCATGACCCCGACCCATCCCGGACCTAACCAGTGTTATCCTCTAAAATATTGATTGAAACCAGGTTTAATTGCCTGCTTCAGTGTGGTACCATTTTACTACATGATTGAAATCAGAAAAAATTCAGCATCTGGCCAAGAAGTATGCGAAAGAGGCAAAATCATGAGCCAGATGCGGGCATACCCCAGACCTAACCGGTGTTATATTCCAAAATATTCATCGAAACCATGCCTAATTGACTGTTTCACTGTGGTACCACATTACTACCAGATTCTAGACAGAAAAAACCCAGGATCTGGCCAACAAGCATGGGAAATGGCGAAAGTATAAGCTAGATGCGCGCATATCCCAAACCTAACACAGACCTAACCGGTGTTATCATCTAATATATTGAATAAGACCAGGTTTAATTGACTGTTTCTGTGTGGTACCACATTACCAAGTGATTGAAACCAGAAGAAATCCAGGATCTGGCCATGAAGTATGCGAAAAAGGCAAAGTCATAATCCAGATGCGAGCATACCCCAGACCTAACCCAGACCTATCCGGTGTTATCGCCTAAAATATTGATTGAAAACAGCTTTAATTGCCTGTTTTAGTGTGGTACCACATTACTTCGTGATTCAAACCAGAAAAAACCCAGGATCTGGCCAACAAGTATGCGATAAAGGCAAAACATTATGAGCCAGATGCGGGCATGACCCCGACCCATCCCGGACCTAACCAGTGTTATCCTCTAAAATATTGATTGAAACCAGGTTTAATTGCCTGCTTCAGTGTGGTACCATTTTACTACATGATTGAAATCAGAAAAAATTCAGCATCTGGCCAAGAAGTATGCGAAAGAGGCAAAATCATGAGCCAGATGCGGGCATACCCCAGACCTAATCCAGACCCAACCGGTGTTATACTGTAAAATATTCATCGAAACCAGGTCTAATTGAATGTTTCACTGTGGCACCACATTACTACGTGATTCAAACCAGAACAAACACTGGATCTGGCCAAGAAGTATGCGATAAAGGCAATATCATGAACCAGATGCGCGCATGACTCCGACCTATCCCAGACATAACCAGTGTTATCCCCTAAAATATTGAGCGAAACCAGGTTTAATTGACTGTTTCTGTGTGGCACCACGTTACTACGTGATTCAAACCAGAACAAACCGAGGATGTGGCCACAAGTGTGCCAAAAGTCGAAAGTATGATCCAGAAGCGCGCATACCCCAGACCTAACCCAGACCTATCCCAGATCTAAACCAGACCTAACTGGTGTTATGCTCTAAAATATTGATTGAAACCGTTTTTAATTGCCTGTTCAGTGTGGTACCACATTACTACGTGATTGATACCAGAAGAAATCTACGATCTGGCCAACAAGTATGCGGAAAAGGCAAAACCTTGAGCCTGATGCGGGCATAACCCAGACCTAACCCAGACCTAAACGGTGTTATACTCTGAAATGTTCATCGAAACTCGGTTAGTTGACTGTTTCAGTGTGGCACCACATTACTACGTGATTCAAACCAGTAAAAACTCAGGATCTGGCCAACAAGAATGCTAAAATGGCAATATCATGAGCCAGATGCGGGCATAACCCCGTGCTATCCCAGACCTAACCGGTGTTATCCTCTAACATATTGATCGAAACCAGGTTTAATTGAATGTTTCACTGTGGTGCCACATTACACAGTGACTCAAATCAGAAAAAATCCAGGAACTGGCCAACATGTATGCGAAAAGTCGAAAGTATGAGCCAGATGCGCGCATATCCCAGAACTAACCCAGACCTAGCCGGTGTTATACTGTAAAATACTCATCGAAACCAGGTCTAGTTGACTGTTTCACTGTGTTACCACATTACTACGTGATTCATACCAGAAAAAACCGAGGATCTGGCCAACAAGTGTGCGAAAAGTCGAAAGTATGAGCCAGATGCGAGCATGCCCCAGACCTATCCGGTGTTATCCCCTAAAATATTGATGGAAAACAGTTTTAATTGCCTGTTTCAGTGTGGTACCACATTACTACGTGATTCAAACTAGAAAAAATCCAGGATCTGACCAACAAGTATGCGAAAAAGGCAAAATCATGAGCCAGATGCGGGCATGACTCCGACCTATCCCAGACATAACCAGTGTTATCCCCTAAAATATTGAGCGAAACCAGGTTTAATTGACTGTTTCACTGTGGTACCACATTACTACCTGATTCAAACCAGAAAAAACCCAGGATCTGGCCAACATGTATGGGAAAAGGCGAAAGTACAAGCTAGATGCGCGCATATCCCAAACCTAACTCAGACCTAACCGGTGTTATATTCTAAAATATTCATCGAAACCAGGTCTAATTGACTGTTTCACTGTGGTACCACATTACTACCAGATTCTAGACAGAAAAAACCCAGGATCTGGCCAACAAGCATGGGAAATGGCGAAAGTATAAGCTAGATGCGCGCATATCCCAAACCTAACACAGACCTAACCGGTGTTATCATCTAATATATTGAATAAGACCAGGTTTAATTGACTGTTTCTGTGTGGTACCACATTACCACGTGATTGAAACCAGAAGAAATCCAGGATCTGGCCATGAAGTATGCGAAAAAGGCAAAGTCATAATCCAGATGCGAGCATACCCCAGACCTAACCCAGACCTATCCGGTGTTATCGCCTAAAATATTGATTGAAAACAGCTTTAATTGCCTGTTTTAGTGTGGTACCACATTACTTCGTGATTCAAACCAGAAAAAACCCAGGATCTGGCCAACAAGTATGCGATAAAGGCAAAACATCATGAGCCAGATGCGGGCATGACCCCGACCCATCCCGGACCTAACCAGTGTTATCCTCTAACATATTGATCGAAACCAGGTTTAATTGAATGTTTCACTGTGGTACCACATTACTCAGTGACTCAAATCAGAAAAAATCCAGGAACTGGCCAACATGTATGCGAAAAATCGAAAGTATGAGCCAGATGCGCGAATACCCCAGACCTAACCCAGACCTAACCGGTGTTATCATCTAATATATTGAATGAGACCAGGTTTAATTGACTGTTTCTCTGTGGTACCACATTACCACGTGATAGAAACCAGAAAAAATCCAGGATCTGGCCAAGAAGGATGCGAAAAAGGCAAAGTCATAATCCAGATGCGAGCATACCCCAGACCTAATCCAGACCTATCCGGTGTTATCCTCAAAAATATTGATTGAAAACAGTTTTAATTGCCTGTTTCAGTGTGGTACCACATTACTTCGTGATTCAAACCAGAAAAAGCCCAGGATCTGGCCAACAAGTATGCGATAAAGGCAAAACCGGTGTTATCCTCTAAAATATTGATTGAAACCATGTTTAATTGCCTGTTTCAGTGTGGTACCACATTACTACGTGATTGATACCAGAAGAAATCCACGATCTGGCCAACAAGTATGCGGAAAAGGCAAAACCTTGAGCCTGATGCGGGCATAACCCAGACCTAACCCAGACCTAAACGGTGTTATACTCTAAAATGTTCATCGAAACTCGGTTAGTTGACAGTTTCAGTGTGGCACCACATTACTACGTGATTCAAACCAGTAAAAACTCAGGATCTGGCCAACAAGAATGCTAAAATGGCTATATCATGAGCCAGATGCGGGCATAACCCCGTGCTATCCCAGACCTAACCGGTGTTATCCTCTAACATATTGATCGAAACCAGGTTTAATTGAATGTTTCACTGTGGTACCACATTACTCAGTGACTCAAATCAGGAAAAATCGAGGAACTGGCCAATATGTATGCGAAAAGTCGAAACTATGAGCCAGATGCGCGCATATCCCAGAACTAACCCAGACCTAGCCGGTGTTATACTGTAAAATACTCATCGAAACCAGGTCTAGTTGACTGTTTCACTGTGTTACCACATTACTACGTGATTCATACCAGAAAAAACCGAGGATCTGGCCAACAAGTGTGCGAAAAGTCGAAAGTATGAGCCAGATGCGAGCATGCCCCAGACCTAACCCAGACCTATCCGGTGTTATCCCCTAAAATATTGATGGAAAACAGTTTTAATTGCCTGTTTCAGTGTGGTACCACATTACGTCGTGATTCAAACCAGAAAAAACCCAGGATCTAACCAACAAGTATGCGATAAAGGCAAAACATCATGAGCCAGATGCGGGCATGACCCCGAACCATCCCGGACCTAACCAGTGTTATCCTCTAAAATATTGATTGAAACCAGGTTTAACTGCCTGCTTCAGTGTGGTACCACATTACTACGTGATTCAAACCAGAACAAACCGAGGATGTGGACACAAGTGTGCGAAAAGTCGAAAGTATGATCCAGATGCGCGCATATTGGGATATAAACCAGACCTAACCGGTGTTATCCTCTAAAATATTGATTGGAACCTGGTTTAATAGACTGTTTCAGTGTGGTACCACATTACTACGCGATACGAATCAGTAAAAACTCAGGATCTGGCAAACAAGAATGCTAAAAAGGCAATATCATGAGCCAGATGCGGCCATAACCCAGACCTAACCGGTGTTATACTGTAAAACACTCATCGAAATCAGGTTTAATTGAATGCTTCAGTGTGGTACCACATTACTACGTGACTCAAACTAGAAAAAATCCAGGATCTGGCCAACAAGTATGCGAAAAAGGCAAAATCATGAGCCAGATGCGGGCATACCCCAGACCTAACCGGTGTTATATTCTAAAATATTCATCGAAACCATGTCTAATTGACTGTTTCACTGTGGTACCACATTACTACCAGATTCAAGACAGAAAAAACCCAGGATCTGGCCAACAAGCATGGGAAATGGCGAAAGTATAAGCTAGATGCGCGCATATCCCAAACCTAACCCAGACCTAACCGGTGTTATCATCTAATATATTGAATGAGACCAGGTTTAATTGACTGTTTCTGTGTGGTACCACATTACCACGTGATTGAAACCAGAAGAAATCCAGGATCTGGCCAAGAAGTATGCGAAAAAGGCAAAGTCATAATCCAGATGCAAGCATACCCCAGCCCTAACCCAGACCTATCCGGTGTTATCCCCTAAAATATTGATTGAAAACAGTTTTAATTGCCTGTTTCAGAGCGGTACCACATTACTACGTGATTCATACCAGAAAAAACCGAGGATCTGGCCAACAAGTGTGCAAAAAGTCGAAAGTATGAGCCAGATGCGCGCATACCCCAGACCTAACTCAGACCTAACCGGTGTTATATTCTAAAATATTCATCGAAACCAGGTCTAATTGACTGTTTCACTGTGGTACCACATTACTACCTGATTCAAACCAGAAAAAACCCAGGATCTGGCCAACATGTATGGGAAAAGGCGAAAGTACAAGCTAGATGCGCGCATATCCCAAACCTAACCCAGACCTAACCGGTGTTATCATCTAATATATTGAATGAGACCAGGTTTAATTGACTGTTTCTGTGTGGTACCACATTACCACGTGATAGAAACCAGAAAAAATCCAGGATCTGGCCAAGAAGTATGCGAAAAAGGCAAAGTCATAATCCAGATGCGAGCATACCCCAGACCTAATCCAGACCTATCCGGTGTTATTCCCAAAAATATTGATTGAAAACAGTTTTAATTGCCTGTTTCTGTGTGGCACCGCGTTACTACGTGATTCAAACCAGAACAAACCGAGGATGTGGCCACAAGTGTGCCAAAAGTCGAAAGTATGATCCAGAAGCGCGCATACCCCAGACCTAACCCAGACCTAAACCAGTCCTAACCGGTGTTATCCTCTAACATATTGATTGAAACCATGTTTAATTGCCTGTTCAGTGTGGTACCACATTACTACGAGATTGATACCAGACGAAATCCACGACCTGGCCAACAAGTATGCGGAAAAGGCAAAACCTTGAGCCTGATGCGGGCATAATCCAGACCTAACCCAGACCTATACGGTGTTATACTCTAAAATGTTCATCGAAACTCGGTTAGTTGACTGTTTCAGTGTGGCACCACATTACTACGTGATTCAAACCAGTAAAAACACAGGATCTGGCCAACAAGAATGCTAAAATGGCAATATCATGAGCCAGATGCGGGCATAACCCCGTGCTATCCCAGACCTAACCGGTGTTATACTGTAAAATATGCATCGAAACCAGGTCTAATTGAATGTTTCAGTGTGGCACCACATTACTACGTGATTCAAACCAGAACAAACACTGGATCTGGCCAAGAAGTATCCGATAAAGGCAATATCATGAACCAGATGCGCGCATGACTCCGACCTATCCCAGACATAACAAGTGTTGTCCCCTAAAATATTCATCGAAACCAGGTCTAATTGACTGTTCCACTGTGGTACCACATTACTACCTGATTCAAACCAGAAAAAACCCAGGATCTGGCCAACATGTATGCGAAAAGTCGAAAGTATGAGCCAGATGCGCGCATACCCCAGAACTAACCCAGACCTAGCCGGTGTTATACTGTAAAATACTCATCGAAACCAGGTCTAGTTGACTGTTTCACTGTGCTACAACATTACTACGTGATTCATACCAGAAAAAACCGAGGATCTGGCCAACAAGTGTGCGAAAAGTCGAAAGTATGAGCCAGATTCGAGCATACCCCAGACCTAACCCAGACCTATCCGATGTTATCCCCTAAAATATTGATTGAAAGCAGTTTTAATTGCCTGTTTCAGTGTGGTACCACATTACTTCGTGATTCAAACCAGAAAAAACCCAGGATCTGGCCAACAAGTATGCGATAAAGGCAAAACATCATGAGCCAGTTGCGGGCATGACCCCGACCCATCCCGGACCTAACCAGTGTTATCCTCTAAAATATTGATTGAAACCATGTTTAGTTGCCTGCTTCAGTGTGGTACCATATTACTACGTGATTCAAACCAGAACAAACCGAGGATGTGGACACAAGTGTGCGAAAAGTCGAAAGTATGATCCAGATGCGCGCATATCTCAAACCAAAACCAGACCTAACCGGTGTTATCCTCTAAAATATTGATTGAAACCAGGTTTAATTGCCTGTTTCAGTGCGGTACCACATTGCTACGTGATTGATACCAGAAGGAATCCTCGATCTGGCCAACAAGTATGCGAAAAAGGCAAAATCATGAGCCAGATGCGGCCATAACCCAGACCTAACCGGTGTTATACTCTAAAACATTCATCGAAACCAGGTTTATTTGAATGTTTCAGTGGGGTACAACATTACTACGTGATTCAAACCAGAATAAACCGCGGATCTGGCCAACAAGTATGCGAAAAGGCGAAAGTGTAAGCCACATGTGGGCATGACCCCGACCTATCCCAGACCTAACCAGTGTTGTCCTCTAGAATATTGATTGGAACCAGGTTTAATAGACTGTTTCAGTGTGGTACCACATTACTACGCGGTACGAATCAGTAAAAACTCAGGATCTGGCAAACATGAATGCTAAAAAGGCAATATCGTGTGCCAGATGCGGCCATAACCCAGACCTAACCGGTGTTATACTGTAAAACATTCATCGAAACCATGTCTAATTGACTGTTTCACAGTGGTACCACATTACTACCAGATTCAAGACAGAAACAACCCAGGATCTGGCCAACAAGCATGGGAAATGGCGAAAGAATAAGCTAGATGCGCGCATATCCCAAACCTAACCCAGACCTAACCGGTGTTATCGTCTAATATATTGAATGAGACCAGGTTTAATTGACTGTTTCTGTGTGGTACCACATTACCACCTGATTGAAACCAGAAGAAATCAAGGATCTGGCCAAGAAGTATGCGAAAAAGGCAAAGTCATAATCCAGATGCGAGCATACCCCAGACCTAACCCAGACCTATCCGGTGTTATCCCCTAAAATATTGATTGAAAACAGTTTTAATTGCCTGTTTCAGTGCGGTACCACATTACTACGTGATTGATACCAGAAGAAATCCACGATCTGGCCAACAAGTATGCGGAAAAGGCAAATCCTTGAGCCTGATGCGGGCATAACCCAGACCTAACCCAGACCTAAACGGTGTTATACTCTAAAATGTTCATCGAAACTCGGTTAGTTGACTGTTTCAGTGTGGCACCACATTACTACGTGATTCAAAGCAGTAAAATCTCAGGATCTGGCCAACAAGAATGCTAAAATGGCAATATCATGAGCCAGATGCGGGCATAACCCCGTGCTATCCCAGACCTAACCGGTGTTATCCTCTAACATATTGATCGAAACCAGGTTTAATTGAATGTTTCACTGTGGTACCACATTACTCAGTGACTCAAATCAGAAAAAACCCAGGATCTGGCCAACATGAATGCAAAAAGTCGAAAGTATGAGCCAGATGCGCGCATACCCCAGACCTAACTCAGACCTAACCGGTGTTATATTCTAAAATATTCATCGAAACCAGGTCTAATTGACTGTTTCACTGTGGTACCACATTACTACCTGATTCAAACCAGAAAAAACCCAGGATCTGGCCAACATGTATGCGAAAAGTCGAAAGTATGAGCCAGATGCGCGAATACCCCAGAACTAACCCAGACCTAGCCGGTGTTATACTGTAAAATACTCATCGAAACCAGGTCTAGTTGACTGTTTCACTGTGCTACCACATTACTACGTGATTCATACGAGAAAAAACCGAGGATCTGGCCAACAAGTGTGCAAAAAGTCGAAAGTATGAGCCAGATGCGCGCATACCCCAGACCTAACTCAGACCTAACCGGTGTTATATTCTAAAATATTCATCGAAACCAGGTCTAATTGACTGTTTCACTGTGGTACCACATTACTACCTGATTCAAACCAGAAAAAACCCAGGATCTGGCCAACATGTATTGGAAAAGGCGAAAGTACAAGCTAGATGCGCGCATATCCCAAACCTAACCCAGACCTAACCGGTGTTATCATCTAATATATTGAATGAGACCAGGTTTGATTGACTGTTTCTGTGTGGTACCACATTACCACGTGATAGAAACCAGAAAAAATCCAGGATCTGGCCAAGAAGTATGCGAAAAAGGCAAAGTCATAATCCAGATGCGAGCATACCCCAGACCTAATCCAGACCTATCCGGTGTTATCCCCAAAAATATTGATTGAAAACAGTTTTAATTGCCTGTTTCAGTGTGGTACCACATTACTTCGTGATTCAAACCAGAAAAAACCCAGGATCTGGCCAACAAGTATGCGATAAAGGCAAAACATCAAGAGCCAGATGCGGGCATGACCCCGACCCATCCCGGACCTAACCAGTGTTATCCTCTAAAATATTGATTGAAACCAGGTTTAATTGCCTGCTTCAGTGTGGTACCATTTTACTACATGATTGAAATCAGAAAAAATCCAGCATCTGGCCAAGAAGTATGCGAAAGAGGCAAAATCATGAGCCAGATGCGGGCATACCCCAGACCTAATCCAGACCCAACCGGTGTTATACTGTAAAATATTCATCGAAACCAGGTCTAATTGAATGTTTCAGTGTGGCACCACATTACTACGTGATTCAAACCAGAACAAACACTGGATCTGGCCAAGAAGTATGCGATAAAGGCAATATCATGAACCAGATGCGCGCATGACTCCGTCCTATCCCAGACATAACCAGTGTTATCCCCTAAAATATTGAGCGAAACCAGGTTTAATTGGCTGTTTCTGTGTGGCACCACGTTACTACGTGATTCAAACCAGAACAAACCGAGGATGTGGCCACAAGTGTGCCAAAAGTCGAAAGTATGATCCAGAAGCGCGCATACCCCAGACCTAACCCAGACCTATCCCAGATCTAAACCAGTCCTAACTGGTGTTATCCTCTAAAATATTGATTGAAACCATTTTTAATTGCCTGTTCAGTGTGGTACCACATTACTACGTGATTGATACCAGAAGAAATCCACGATCTGGCCAACAAGTATGCGGAAAAGGCAAAACCTTGAGCCTGATGCGGGCATAATCCAGACCTAACCCAGACCTAAACGGTGTTATACTCTAAAATGTTCATCGAAACTCGGCTAGTTGACTGTTTCAGTGTGGCACCACATTACTACGTGATTCAAACCAGTAAAAACTCAGGATCTGGCCAACAAGAATGCTAAAATGGCTATATCATGAGCCAGATGCGGGCATAACCCCGTGCTATCCCAGACCTAACCGGTGTTATCCTCTAACATATTGATCGAAACCAGGTTTAATTGAATGTTTCACTGTGGTACCACATTACTCAGTGACTCAAATCAGGAAAAATCCAGGAACTGGCCAATATGTATGCGAAAAGTCGAAAGTATGAGCCAGATGCGCGCATATCCCAGAACTAACCCAGACCTAGCCGGTGTTATACTGTAAAATACTCATCGAAACCAGGTCTAGTTGACTGTTTCACTGTGTTACCACATTACTACGTGATTCATACCAGAAAAAACCGAGGATCTGGCCAACAAGTGTGCGAAAAGTCGAAAGTATGAGCCAGATGCGAGCATGCCCCAGACCTAACCCAGACCTATCCGGTGTTATCCCCTAAAATATTGATGGAAAACAGTTTTAATTGCCTGTTTCAGTGTGGTACCACATTACGTCGTGATTCAAACCAGAAAAAACCCAGGATCTGACCAACAAGTATGCGATAAAGGCAAAACATCATGAGCCAGATGCGGGCATGACCCCGACCCATCCCGGACCTAACCAGTGTTATCCTCTAAAATATTGATTGAAACCAGGTTTAACTGCCTGCTTCAGTGTGGTACCACATTACTACGTGATTCAAACCAGAACAAACCGAGGATGTGGACACAAGTGTGCGAAAAGTCGAAAGTATGATCCAGAAGCGCGCATACCCCAGACCTAACCCAGACCTAAACCAGACCTAACCGGTGTTATCCTCTAAAATATTGATTGAAACCATGTTTAATTGCCTGTTCAGTGTGGTACCACATTACTACGAGATTGATACCAGAAGAAATCCACGACCTGGCCAACAAGTATGCGGAAAAGGCAAAACCTTGAGCCTGATGCGGGCATAATCCAGACCTAACCCAGACCTAAACGGTGTTATACTCTAAAATGTTCATCGAAACTCGGTTAGTTGACTGTTTCAGTGTGGCACCACATTACTACGTGATTCAAACCAGTAAAAACACAGGATCTGGCCAACAAGAATGCTAAAATGGCAATATCATGAGCCAGATGCGGGCATAACCCCGTGCTATCCCAGACCTAACCGGTGTTATCCTCTAACATATTGATTGAAACCAGGTTTAATTGCCTGCTTCAGTGTGGTACCATTTTACTACCTGATTCAAACCAGAAAAAACCCAGGATCTGGCCAACATGTATGCAAAAAGTCGAAAGTATGAGCCAGATGCGCGCATACCCCAGACCTAACTCAGACCTAACCGGTGTTATATTCTAAAATATTCATCGAAACCAGGTCTAATTGACTGTTTCACTGTGGTTCCACATTACTACCTGATTCAAACCAGAAAAAACCCAGGATCTGGCCAACATGTATGCGAAAAGTCGAAAGTATGAGCCAGATGCGCGAATACCCCAGAACTAACCCAGACCTAGCCGGTGTTATACTGTAAAATACTGATCGAAACCAGGTCTAGTTGACTGTTTCACTGTGCTACCACATTACTACGTGATTCATACCAGAAAAAACCGAGGATCTGGCCAACAAGTGTGCGAAAAGTCGAAAGTATGAGCCAGATGCGAGCATACCCCAGACCTAACCCAGACCTATCCGGTGTTATCCTCAAAAATATTGATTGAAAACAGTTTTAATTGCCTGTTTCAGTGTGGTACCACATTACTTCGTGATTCAAACCAGAAAAAACCCAGGATCTGGCCAACAAGTATGCGATAGAGGCAAAACATCATGAGCCAGATGCGGGTATGACCCCGAACCATCCCGGACCTAACCAGTGTTATCCTCTAAAATATTGATTGAAACCAGGTTTAATTGCCTGCTTCAGTGTGGTACCACATTACTACGTGATTCAAACCAGAACAAACCGAGGATGTGGACACAAGTGTGCGAAAAGTCGAAAGTATGATCCAGATGCGCGCATATCTCAAACCAAAACCAGACCTAACCGGTGTTATCCTCTAAAATATTGATTGAAGCCAGGTTTAGTTGCCTGTTTCAGTGCGGTACCACATTGCTACGTGATTGATACCAGAAGGAATCCTCGATCTGGCCAACAAGTATGCGAAAAAGGCAAAATCATGAGCCAGATGCGGCCATAACCCAGACCTAACCGGTGTTATACTCTAAAACATTCATCGAAACCAGGTTTATTTGAATGTTTCAGTGGGGTACAACATTACTACGTGATTCAAACCAGAATAAACCGCGGATCTGGCCAACAAGTATGCGAAAAGGCGAAAGTGTAAGCCACATGTGGGCATGACCCCGACCTATCCCAGACCTAACCAGTGTTGTCCTCTAGAATACTGATTGGAACCAGGTTTAATAGACTGTTTCAGTGTGGTACCACATTACTACGCGGTACGAATCAGTAAAAACTCAGGATCTGGCAAACATGAATGCTAAAAAGGCAATATCATGTGCCAGATGCGGCCATAACCCAGACCTAACCGGTGTTATACTGTAAAACATTCATCGAAACCATGTCTAATTGACTGTTTCACAGTGGTACCACATTACTACCAGATTCAAGACAGAAACAACCCAGGATCTGGCCAACAAGCATGGGAAATGGCGAAAGAATAAGCTAGATGCGCGCATATCCCAAACCTAACCCAGACCTAACCGGTGTTATCGTCTAATATATTGAATGAGACCAGGTTTAATTGACTGTTTCTGTGTGGTACCACATTACCACGTGATTGAAACCAGAAGAAATCAAGGATCTGGCCAAGAAGTATGCGAAAAAGGCAAAGTCATAATCCAGATGCGAGCATACCCCAGACCTAACCCAGACCTATCCGGTGTTATCCCCTAAAATATTGATTGAAAACAGTTTTAATTGCCTGTTTCAGTGCGGTACCACATTACTACGTGATTGATACCAGAAGAAATCCACGATCTGGCCAACAAGTATGCGGAAAAGGCAAATCCTTGAGCCTGATGCGGGCATAACCCAGACCTAACCCAGACCTAAACGGTGTTATACTCTAAAATGTTCATCGAAACTCGGTTAGTTGACTGTTTCAGTGTGGCACCACATTACTACGTGATTCAAAGCAGTAAAATCTCAGGATCTGGCCAACAAGAATGCTAAAATGGCAATATCATGAGCCAGATGCGGGCATAACCCCGTGCTATCCCAGACCTAACCGGTGTTATCCTCTAACATATTGATCGAAACCAGGTTTAATTGAATGTTTCACTGTGGTACCACATTACTCAGTGACTCAAATCAGAAAAAACCCAGGATCTGGCCAACATGAATGCAAAAAGTCGAAAGTATGAGCCAGATGCGCGCATACCCCAGACCTAACTCAGACCTAACCGGTGTTATATTCTAAAATATTCATCGAAACCAGGTCTAATTGACTGTTTCACTGTGGTACCACATTACTACCTGATTCAAACCAGAAAAAACCCAGGATCTGGCCAACATGTATGCGAAAAGTCGAAAGTATGAGCCAGATGCGCGAATACCCCAGAACTAACCCAGACCTAGCCGGTGTTATACTGTAAAATACTCATCGAAACCAGGTCTAGTTGACTGTTTCACTGTGCTACCACATTACTACGTGATTCATACCAGAAAAAACCGAGGATCTGGCCAACAAGTGTGCGAAAAGTCGAAAGTATGAGCCAGATGCGAGCATACCCCAGACCTAACCCAGACCTATCCGGTGTTATCCCCAAAAATATTGATTGAAAACAGTTTTAATTGCCTGTTTCAGTGTGGTACCACATTACTTCGTGATTCAAACCAGAAAAAACCCAGGATCTGGCCAACAAGTATGCGATAGAGGCAAAACATCATGAGCCAGATGCGGGTATGACCCCGAACCATCCCGGACCTAACCAGTGTTATCCTCTAAAATATTGATTGAAACCAGGTTTAATTGCCTGCTTCAGTGTGGTACCATTTTACTACATGATTGAAATCAGAAAAAATCCAGCATCTGGCCAAGAAGTATGCGAAAGAGGCAAAATCATGAGCCAGATGCGGGCATACTCCAGACCTAATCCAGACCCAACCGGTGTTATACTGTAAAATATGCATGGAAACCAGGTCTAATTGAATGTTTCAGTGTGGCACCACATTACTACGTGATTCAAACCAGAACAAACACTGGATCTGGCCAAGAAGTATCCGATAAAGGCAATATCATGAACCAGATGCGCGCATGACTCCGACCTATCCCAGACATAACCAGTGTTGTCCCCTAAAATATTCATCGAAACCAGGTCTAATTGACTGTTCCACTGTGGTACCACATTACTACCTGATTCAAACCAGAAAAAACCCAGGATCTGGCCAACATGTATGCGAAAAGTCGAAAGTATGAGCCAGATGCGCGCATACACCAGAACTAATCCAGACCTAGCCGGTGTTATACTGTAAAATACTCATCGAAACCAGGTCTAGTTGACTGTTTCACTGTGCTACAACATTACTACGTGATTCATACCAGAAAAAACCGAGGATCTGGCCAACAAGTGTGCGAAAAGTCGAAAGTATGAGCCAGATTCGAGCATACCCCAGACCTAACCCAGACCTATCCGGTGTTATCCCCTAAAATATTGATTGAAAGCAGTTTTAATTGCCTGTTTCAGTGTGGTACCACATTACTTCGTGATTCAAACCAGAAAAAACCCAGGATCTGGCCAACAAGTATGCGATAAAGGCAAAACATCATGAGCCAGTTGCGGGCATGACCCCGACCCATCCCGGACCTAACCAGTGTTATCCTCTAAAATATTGATTGAAACCATGTTTAGTTGCCTGCTTCAGTGTGGTACCACATTACTACGTGATTCAAACCAGAACAAACCGAGGATGTGGACACAAGTGTGCGAAAAGTCGAAAGTATGATCCAGATGCGCGCATATCTCAAACCAAAACCAGACCTAACCGGTGTTATCCTCTAAAATATTGATTGAAACCAGGTTTAATTGCCTGTTTCACTGTGGTACCACATTACTACCAGATTCAAGACAGAAAAAACCCAGGATCTGGCCAACAAGCATGGGAAATGGCGAAAGTATAAGCCAGATGCGAGCATACCCCAGACCTAACCCAGACCTATCCGGTGTTATCATCTAATATATTGAATGAGACCAGGTTTGATTGACTGTTTCTGTGTGGTACCAAATTACCACGTGATAGAAACCAGAAAAAATCCAGGATCTGGCCAAGAAGTATGCGAAAAAGGCAAAGTCATAATCCAGATGCGAGCATACCCCAGACCTAATCCAGACCTATCCGGTGTTATCCCCAAAAATATTGATTGAAAACAGTTTTAATTGCCTGTTTCAGTGTGGTACCACATTACTTCGTGATTGAAACCAGAAAAAACCCAGGATCTGGCCAACAAGTATGCGATAAAGGCAAAACATCATGAGCCAGATGCGGGCATGACCCCGACCCATCCCGGACCTAACCAGTGTTATCCTCTAAAATATTGATTGAAACCAGGTTTAATTGCCTGCTTCAGTGTGGTACCATTTTACTACATGATTGAAATCAGAAAAAATCCAGCATCTGGCCAAGAAGTATGCGAAAGAGGCAAAATCATGAGCCAGATGCGGGCATACCCCAGTCCTAATCCAGACCCAACCGGTGTTATACTGTAAAATATTCATCGAAACCAGGTCTAATTGAATGTTTCAGTGTGGCA
The DNA here is from genome assembly GCF_051014445.1 of Colletes latitarsis. Taxonomy (NCBI): domain Eukaryota; kingdom Metazoa; phylum Arthropoda; class Insecta; order Hymenoptera; family Colletidae; genus Colletes; species Colletes latitarsis. The sequence goes on along the minus strand of NC_135141.1, from coordinate 7,865,685 downwards.
CCACATTACTACGTGATTCAAACCAGAACAAACACTGGATCTGGCCAAGAAGTATGCGATAAAGGCAATATCATGAACCAGATGCGCGCATGACTCCGACCTATCCCAGACATAACCAGTGTTATCCCCTAAAATATTGAGCGAAACCAGGTTTAATTGACTGTTTCTGTGTGGTACCACATTACTCAGTGACTCAAATCAGAAAAAATCCAGGAACTGGCCAACATGTATGCGAAAAGTCGAAAGTATGAGCGAGATGCGCGCATACCCAAGAACTAACCCAGACCTAACCGGTGTTATACTGTAAAATACTCATGGAAACCAGGTCTAGTTGACTGTTTCACTGTGCTACCACATTACTACGTGATTCAAACCAGAACAAACCGAGGATGTGGCCACAACTGTGCCAAAAGTCGAAAGTATGATCCAGAAGCGCGCATACCCCAGACCTAACCCAGACCTATCCCAGATCTAAACCAGACCTAACTGGTGTTATCCTCTAAAATATTGATTGAAACCATTTTTAATTGCCTGTTCAGTGTGGTACCACATTACTACGTGATTGATACCAGAAGAAATCCACGATCTGGCCAACAACTATGCGGAAAAGGCAAAACCTTGATCCTTCCTTGAACCTTCATCGAAACTCGGTTAGTTGACTGTTTCAGTGTGGCACCACATTACTACGTTATTCAAACTCAGGATCTGGCCAACAAGAATGCTAAAATGGCTATATCATGAGCCAGATGCGGGCATAACCCCGTGCTATCCCAGACCTAACCGGTGTTATCCTCTAACATATTGATCGAAACCAGGTTTAATTGAATGTTTCACTGTGGTACCACATTACTCAGTGACTCAAATCAGAAAAAATCCAGGAACTGGCCAACATGTATGCGAAAAGTCGAAAGTATGAGCGAGATGCGCGCATACCCAAGAACTAACCCAGACCTAACCGGTGTTATACTGTAAAATACTCATGGAAACCAGGTCTAGTTGACTGTTTCACTGTGCTACCACATTACTACGAGATTCATACCAGAAAAAATCCAGGAACTGGCCAACATGTATGCGAAAAGTCGAAAGTATGAGCCAGATGCGCGAATACCCCAGACCTATCCCAGACCTAACCGGTGTTATCATCTAATATATTGAATGAGACCAGGTTTAATTGACTGTTTCTCTGTGGTACCACATTACCACGTGATAGAAACCAGAAAAAATCCAGGATCTGGCCAAGAAGGATGCGAAAAAGGCAAAGTCATAATCCAGATGCGAGCATACCCCGGACCTAACCCAGACCTATCCGGTGTTTTCCCCAAAAATATTGATTGAAAACAGTTTTAATTGCCTGTTTCAGTGTGGTACCACATTACTTCGTGATTCAAACCAGAAAAAACCCAGGATCTGGCCAACAAGTGTGCAAAAAGTCGAAAGTATGAGCCAGATGCGCGCATACCCCAGACCTAACTCAGACCTAACCGGTGTTATATTCTAAAATATTCATCGAAACCAGGTCTAATTGACTGTTTCACTGTGGTACCACATTACTACCTGATTCAAACCAGAAAAAACCCAGGATCTGGCCAACATGTATGGGAAAAGGCGAAAGTACAAGCTAGATGCGCGCATATCCCAAACCTAACCCAGACCTAACCGGTGTTATCAACTAATATATTGAATGAGACCAGGTTTAATTGACTGTTTCTGTGTGGTACCACATTACCACGTGATTGAAACCAGAAAAAATCCAGGATCTGGCCAAGAAGTATGCGAAAGAGGCAAAATCATGAGCCAGATGCGGGCATACCCCAGACCTAATCCAGACCTATCCGGTGTTTTCCCAAAAATATTGATTGAAAACAGTTTTAATTGCCTGTTTCAGTGTGGTACCACATTACTTCGTGATTCAAACCAGAAAAAACCCAGGATCTGGCCAACAAGTATGCGATAAAGGCAAAACATCATGAGCCAGATGCGGGCATGACCCCGACCCATCCCGGACCTAACCAGTGTTATCCTCTAAAATATTGATTGAAACCAGGTTTAGCTGCCTGCTTCAGTGTGGTACCATTTTACTACATGATTGAAATCAGAAAAAATCCAGCATCTGGCCAAGAAGTATGCGAAAGAGGCAAAATCATGAGCCAGATGCGGGCATACCCCAGACCTAATCCAGACCCAACCGGTGTTATACTGTAAAATATTCATCGAAACCAGGTCTAATTGAATGTTTCAGTGTGGCACCACATTACTACGTGATTCAAACCAGAACAAACACTGGATCTGGCCAAGAAGTATGCGATAAAGGCAATATCATGAACCAGATGCGCGCATGACTCCGACCTATCCCAGACATAACCAGTGTTATCCCCTAAAATATTGAGCGAAACCAGGTTTAATTGACTTTTTCTGTGTGGCACCACGTTACTACGTGATTCAAACCAGAACAAACCGAGGATGTGGCCACAAGTGTGCCAAAAGTCGAAAGTATGATCCAGTAGCGCGCATACCCCAGACCTAACCCAGACCTATCCCAGACCTAAACCAGACCTAACCGGTGTTATCCTCTAAAATATTGATTGAAACCATGTTTAATTGCCTGTTCAGTGTGGTACCACATTACTACGTGATTGATACCAGAAGAAATCCACGATCTGGCCAACAACTATGCGGAAAAGGCAAAACCTTGATCCTTCCTTGAACCTTCATCGAAACTCGGTTAGTTGACTGTTTCAGTGTGGCACCACATTACTACGTGATTCAAACTCAGGATCTGGCCAACAAGAATGCTAAAATGGCTATATCATGAGCCAGATGCGGGCATAACCCCGTGCTATCCCAGACCTAACCGGTGTTATCCTCTAACATATTGATCGAAACCAGGTTTAATTGAATGTTTCACTGTGGTACCACATTACTCAGTGACTCAAATCAGAAAAAATCCAGGAACTGGCCAACATGTATGCGAAAAGTCGAAAGTATGAGCGAGATGCGCGCATACCCAAGAACTAACCCAGACCTAACCGGTGTTATACTGTAAAATACTCATGGAAACCAGGTCTAGTTGACTGTTTCACTGTGCTACCACATTACTACGTGATTCATACCAGAAAAAATCCAGGAACTGGCCAACATGTATGCGAAAAGTCGAAAGTATGAGCCAGATGCGCGAATACCCCAGACCTAACCCAGACCTAACCGGTGTTATCATCTAATATATTGAATGAGACCAGGTTTAATTGACTGTTTCTCTGTGGTACCACATTACCACGTGATAGAAACCAGAAAAAATCCAGGATCTGGCCAAGAAGGATGCGAAAAAGGCAAAGTCATAATCCAGATGCGAGCATACCCCGGACCTAACCCAGACCTATCCGGTGTTTTCCCCAAAAATATTGATTGAAAACAGTTTTAATTGCCTGTTTCAGTGTGGTACCACATTACTTCGTGATTCAAACCAGAAAAAACCCAGGATCTGGCCAACAAGTGTGCAAAAAGTCGAAAGTATGAGCCAGATGCGCGCATACCCCAGACCTAACTCAGACCTAACCGGTGTTATATTCTAAAATATTCATCGAAACCAGGTCTAATTGACTGTTTCACTGTGGTACCACATTACTACCTGATTCAAACCAGAAAAAACCCAGGATCTGGCCAACATGTATGGGAAAAGGCGAAAGTACAAGCTAGATGCGCGCATATCCCAAACCTAACCCAGACCTAACCGGTGTTATCAACTAATATATTGAATGAGACCAGGTTTAATTGACTGTATCTGTGTGGGACCACATTACCACGTGATTGAAACCAGAAAAAATCCAGGATCTGGCCAAGAAGTATGCGAAAGAGGCAAAATCATGAGCCAGATGCGGGCATACCCCAGACCTAATCCAGACCTATCCGGTGTTTTCCCAAAAATATTGATTGAAAACAGTTTTAATTGCCTGTTTCAGTGTGGTACCACATTACTTCGTGATTCAAACCAGAAAAAACCCAGGATCTGGCCAACAAGTATGCGATAAAGGCAAAACATCATGAGCCAGATGCGGGCATGACCCCGACCCATCCCGGACCTAACCAGTGTTATCCTCTAAAATATTGATTGAAACCAGGTTTAGCTGCCTGCTTCAGTGTGGTACCATTTTACTACATGATTGAAATCAGAAAAAATCCAGCATCTGGCCAAGAAGTATGCGAAAGAGGCAAAATCATGAGCCAGATGCGGGCATACCCCAGACCTAATCCAGACCCAACCGGTGTTATACTGTAAAATATTCATCGAAACCAGGTCTAATTGAATGTTTCAGTGTGGCACCACATTACTACGTGATTCAAACCAGAACAAACACTGGATCTGGCCAAGAAGTATGCGATAAAGGCAATATCATGAACCAGATGCGCGCATGACTCCGACCTATCCCAGACATAACCAGTGTTATCCCCTAAAATATTGAGCGAAACCAGGTTTAATTGACTTTTTCTGTGTGGCACCACGTTACTACGTGATTCAAACCAGAACAAACCGAGGATGTGGCCACAAGTGTGCCAAAAGTCGAAAGTATGATCCAGTAGCGCGCATACCCCAGACCTAACCCAGACCTATCCCAGACCTAAACCAGACCTAACCGGTGTTATCCTCTAAAATATTGATTGAAACCATGTTTAATTGCCTGTTCAGTGTGGTACCACATTACTACGTGATTGATACCAGAAGAAATCCACGATCTGGCCAACAACTATGCGGAAAAGGCAAAACCTTGATCCTTCCTTGAACCTTCATCGAAACTCGGTTAGTTGACTGTTTCAGTGTGGCACCACATTACTACGTGATTCAAACTCAGGATCTGGCCAACAAGAATGCTAAAATGGCTATATCATGAGCCAGATGCGGGCATAACCCCGTGCTATCCCAGACCTAACCGGTGTTATCCTCTAACATATTGATCGAAACCAGGTTTAATTGAATGTTTCACTGTGGTACCACATTACTCAGTGACTCAAATCAGAAAAAATCCAGGAACTGGCCAACATGTATGCGAAAAGTCGAAAGTATGAGCGAGATGCGCGCATACCCAAGAACTAACCCAGACCTAACCGGTGTTATACTGTAAAATACTCATGGAAACCAGGTCTAGTTGACTGTTTCACTGTGCTACCACATTACTACGTGATTCATACCAGAAAAAATCCAGGAACTGGCCAACATGTATGCGAAAAGTCGAAAGTATGAGCCAGATGCGCGAATACCCCAGACCTAACCCAGACCTAACCGGTGTTATCATCTAATATATTGAATGAGACCAGGTTTAATTGACTGTTTCTCTGTGGTACCACATTACCACGTGATAGAAACCAGAAAAAATCCAGGATCTGGCCAAGAAGGATGCGAAAAAGGCAAAGTCATAATCCAGATGCGAGCATACCCCGGACCTAACCCAGACCTATCCGGTGTTTTCCCCAAAAATATTGATTGAAAACAGTTTTAATTGCCTGTTTCAGTGTGGTACCACATTACTTCGTGATTCAAACCAGAAAAAACCCAGGATCTGGCCAACAAGTGTGCAAAAAGTCGAAAGTATGAGCCAGATGCGCGCATACCCCAGACCTAACTCAGACCTAACCGGTGTTATATTCTAAAATATTCATCGAAACCAGGTCTAATTGACTGTTTCACTGTGGTACCACATTACTACCTGATTCAAACCAGAAAAAACCCAGGATCTGGCCAACATGTATGGGAAAAGGCGAAAGTACAAGCTAGATGCGCGCATATCCCAAACCTAACCCAGACCTAACCGGTGTTATCAACTAATATATTGAATGAGACCAGGTTTAATTGACTGTATCTGTGTGGGACCACATTACCACGTGATTGAAACCAGAAAAAATCCAGGATCTGGCCAAGAAGTATGCGAAAGAGGCAAAATCATGAGCCAGATGCGGGCATACCCCAGACCTAATCCAGACCTATCCGGTGTTTTCCCAAAAATATTGATTGAAAACAGTTTTAATTGCCTGTTTCAGTGTGGTACCACATTACTTCGTGATTCAAACCAGAAAAAACCCAGGATCTGGCCAACAAGTATGCGATAAAGGCAAAACATCATGAGCCAGATGCGGGCATGACCCCGACCCATCCCGGACCTAACCAGTGTTATCCTCTAAAATATTGATTGAAACCAGGTTTAGCTGCCTGCTTCAGTGTGGTACCATTTTACTACATGATTGAAATCAGAAAAAATCCAGCATCTGGCCAAGAAGTATGCGAAAGAGGCAAAATCATGAGCCAGATGCGGGCATACCCCAGACCTAATCCAGACCCAACCGGTGTTATACTGTAAAATATTCATCGAAACCAGGTCTAATTGAATGTTTCAGTGTGGCACCACATTACTACGTGATTCAAACCAGAACAAACACTGGATCTGGCCAAGAAGTATGCGATAAAGGCAATATCATGAACCAGATGCGCGCATGACTCCGACCTATCCCAGACATAACCAGTGTTATCCCCTAAAATATTGAGCGAAACCAGGTTTAATTGACTTTTTCTGTGTGGCACCACGTTACTACGTGATTCAAACCAGAACAAACCGAGGATGTGGCCACAAGTGTGCCAAAAGTCGAAAGTATGATCCAGTAGCGCGCATACCCCAGACCTAACCCAGACCTATCCCAGACCTAAACCAGACCTAACCGGTGTTATCCTCTAAAATATTGATTGAAACCATGTTTAATTGCCTGTTCAGTGTGGTACCACATTACTACGTGATTGATACCAGAAGAAATCCACGATCTGGCCAACAACTATGCGGAAAAGGCAAAACCTTGATCCTTCCTTGAACCTTCATCGAAACTCGGTTAGTTGACTGTTTCAGTGTGGCACCACATTACTACGTGATTCAAACTCAGGATCTGGCCAACAAGAATGCTAAAATGGCTATATCATGAGCCAGATGCGGGCATAACCCCGTGCTATCCCAGACCTAACCGGTGTTATCCTCTAACATATTGATCGAAACCAGGTTTAATTGAATGTTTCACTGTGGTACCACATTACTCAGTGACTCAAATCAGAAAAAATCCAGGAACTGGCCAACATGTATGCGAAAAGTCGAAAGTATGAGCGAGATGCGCGCATACCCAAGAACTAACCCAGACCTAACCGGTGTTATACTGTAAAATACTCATGGAAACCAGGTCTAGTTGACTGTTTCACTGTGCTACCACATTACTACGTGATTCATACCAGAAAAAATCCAGGAACTGGCCAACATGTATGCGAAAAGTCGAAAGTATGAGCCAGATGCGCGAATACCCCAGACCTAACCCAGACCTAACCGGTGTTATCATCTAATATATTGAATGAGACCAGGTTTAATTGACTGTTTCTCTGTGGTACCACATTACCACGTGATAGAAACCAGAAAAAATCCAGGATCTGGCCAAGAAGGATGCGAAAAAGGCAAAGTCATAATCCAGATGCGAGCATACCCCGGACCTAACCCAGACCTATCCGGTGTTTTCCCCAAAAATATTGATTGAAAACAGTTTTAATTGCCTGTTTCAGTGTGGTACCACATTACTTCGTGATTCAAACCAGAAAAAACCCAGGATCTGGCCAACAAGTGTGCAAAAAGTCGAAAGTATGAGCCAGATGCGCGCATACCCCAGACCTAACTCAGACCTAACCGGTGTTATATTCTAAAATATTCATCGAAACCAGGTCTAATTGACTGTTTCACTGTGGTACCACATTACTACCTGATTCAAACCAGAAAAAACCCAGGATCTGGCCAACATGTATGGGAAAAGGCGAAAGTACAAGCTAGATGCGCGCATATCCCAAACCTAACCCAGACCTAACCGGTGTTATCAACTAATATATTGAATGAGACCAGGTTTAATTGACTGTTTCTGTGTGGTACCACATTACCACGTGATTGAAACCAGAAAAAATCCAGGATCTGGCCAAGAAGTATGCGAAAGAGGCAAAATCATGAGCCAGATGCGGGCATACCCCAGACCTAATCCAGACCTATCCGGTGTTTTCCCCAAAAATATTGATTGAAAACAGTTTTAATTGCCTGTTTCAGTGTGGTACCACATTACTTCGTGATTCAAACCAGAAAAAACCCAGGATCTGGCCAACAAGTATGCGATAAAGGCAAAACATCATGAGCCAGATGCGGGCATGATCCCGACCCATCCCGGACCTAAACAGTGTTATCCTCTAAAATATTGATTGAAACCAGGTTTAGTTGCCTGCTTCAGTGTGGTACCATTTTACTACATGATTGAAATCAGAAAAAATCCAGCATCTGGCCAAGAAGTATGCGAAAGAGGCAAAATCATGAGCCAGATGCGGGCTTACCCCAGACCTAATCCAGACCCAACCGGTGTTATACTGTAAAATATTCATCGAAACCAGGTCTAATTGAATGTTTCAGTGTGGCACCACATTACTACGTGATTCAAACCAGAAGAAACACTGCATCTGGCCAAGAAGTATGCGATAGAGGCAATATCATGAACCAGATGCGCGCATGACTCCGTCCTATCCCAGACATAACCAGTGTTATCCCCTAAAATATTGAGCGAAACCAGGTTTAATTGACTGTTTCTCTGTGGTACCACATTACCACGTGATAGAAACCAGAAAAAATCCAGGATCTGGCCAAGAAGGATGCGAAAAAGGCAAAGTCATAATCCAGATGCGAGCATACCCCAGACCTAATCCAGACCTATCCGGTGTTATCCTCAAAAATATTGATGGAAAACAGTTTTAATTGCCTGTTTCAGTGTGGTACCACATTACTTCGTGATTCAAACCAGAGAAAACCCAGGATCTGGCCAACAAGTATGCGATAAAGGCAAAACATCATGAGCCAGATGCGGGCATGACCCCGACCCATCCCGGACCTAACCAGTGTTATCCTCTAAAATATTGATTGAAACCAGGTTTAGTTGCCTGCTTCAGTGTGGTACCATTTTACTACATGATTGAAATCAGAAAAAATCCAGCATCTGGCCAAGAAGTATGCGAAAGAGGCAAAATCATGAGCCAGATGCGGGCTTACCCCAGACCTAATCCAGACCCAACCGGTGTTATACTGTAAAATATTCATCGAAACCAGGTCTAATTGAATGTTTCAGTGTGGCACCACATTACTACGTGATTCAAACCAGAACAAACACTGCATCTGGCCAAGAAGTATGCGATAGAGGCAATATCATGAACCAGATGCGCGCATGACTCCGACCTATCCCAGACATAACCAGTGTTATCCCCTAAAATATTGAGCGAAACCAGGTTTAATTGACTTTTTCTGTGTGGCACCACGTTACTACGTGATTCAAACCAGAACAAACCGAGGATGTGGCCACAAGTGTGCCAAAAGTCGAAAGTATGATCCAGTAGCGCGCATACCCCAGACCTAACCCAGACCTAGACCAGACCTAACCGGTGTTATCCTCTAAAATATTGATTGAAACCATGTTTAATTGCCTGTTCAGTGTGGTACCACATTACTACGAGATTGATACCAGAAGAAATCCACGATCTGGCCAACAAGTATGCGGAAAAGGCAAAACCTTGAGCCTGATGCGGGCATAACCCAGACCTAACCCAGACCTAAACGGTTTTATACTCTAAAATGTTCATCGAAACTCGGTTAGTTGACTGTTTCAGTGTGGCACCACATTACTACGTGATTCAAACCAGTAAAAACTCAGGATCTGGCCAACAAGAATGCTAAAATGGCTATATCATGAGCCAGATGCGGGCATAACCCCGTGCTATCCCAGACCTAACCGGTGTTATCCTCTAACATATTGATCGAAACCAGGTTTAATTGAATGTTTCACTGTGGTACCACATTACTCAGTGACTCAAATCAGGAAAAATCCAGGAACTGGCCAATATGTATACGAAAAGTCGAAAGTATGAGCCAGATGCGCGCATATCCCAGAACTAACCCAGACCTAGCCGGTGTTCTACTGTAAAATACTCATCGAAACCAGGTCCAGTTGACTGTTTCACTGTGCTACCACATTACTACGTGATTCATACCAGAAAAAACCGAGGATCTGGCCAACAAGTGTGCGAAAAGTCGAAAGTATGAGCCAGATGCGAGCATGCCCCAGACCTAACCCAGACCTATCCGGTGTTATCCCCTAAAATATTGATGGAAAACAGTTTTAATTGCCTGTTTCAGTGTGGTACCACATTACTTCGTGATTCAAACCAGAACAAACACTGCATCTGGCCAAGAAGTATGCGATAGAGGCAATATCATGAACCAGATGCGCGCATGACTCCGACCTATCCCAGACATAACCAGTGTTATCCCCTAAAATATTGAGCGAAACCAGGTTTAATTGACTGTTTCTCTGTGGTACCACATTACCACGTGATAGAAACCAGAAAAAATCCAGGATCTGGCCAAGAAGGATGCGAAAAAGGCAAAGTCATAATCCAGATGCGAGCATACCCCAGACCTAATCCAGACCTATCCGGTGTTATCCTCAAAAATATTGATTGAAAACAGTTTTAATTGCCTGTTTCAGTGTGGTACCACATTACTTCGTGATTCAAACCAGAAAAAGCCCAGGATCTGGCCAACAAGTATGCGATAAAGGCAAAACATCATGAGCCAGATGCGGGCATGACCCCGACCCATCCCGGACCTAACCAGTGTTATCCTCTAAAATATTGATTGAAACCAGGTTTAGTTGCCTGCTTCAGTGTGGTACCATTTTACTACATGATTGAAATCAGAAAAAATCCAGCATCTGGCCAAGAAGTATGCGAAAGAGGCAAAATCATGAGCCAGATGCGGGCATACCCCAGACCTAATCCAGACCCAACCGGTGTTATACTGTAAAATATTCATCGAAACCAGGTCTAATTGAATGTTTCAGTGTGGCACCACATTACTACGTGATTCAAATCAGAACAAACACTGGATCTGGCCAAGAAGTATGCGATAAAGGCAATATCATGAACCAGATGCGCGCATGACTCCGACCTATCCCAGACATAACCAGTGTTATCCCCTAAAATATTGAGCGAAACCAGGTTTAATTGACTTTTTCTGTGTGGCACCACGTTACTACGTGATTCAAACCAGAACAAACCGAGGATGTGGCCACAAGTGTGCCAAAAGTCGAAAGTATGATCCAGTAGCGTGCATACCCCAGACCTAACCCAGACCTAAACCAGACCTAACCGGTGTTATCCTCTAAAATATTGATTGAAACCATGTTTAATTGCCTGTTCAGTGTGGTACCACATTACTACGAGATTGATACCAGAAGAAATCCACGATCTGGCCAACAAGTATGCGGAAAAGGCAAAACCTTGAGCCTGATGCGGGCATAACCCAGACCTAACCCAGACCTAAACGGTATTATACTCTAAAATGTTCATCGAAACTCGGTTAGTTGACTGTTTCAGTGTGGCACCACATTACTACGTGATTCAAACCAGTAAAAACTCAGGATCTGGCCAACAAGAATGCTAAAATGGATATATCATGAGCCAGATGCGGGCATAACCCCGTGCTATCCCAGACCTAACCGGTGTTATCCTCTAACATATTGATCGAAACCAGGTTTAACTGAATGTTTCACTGTGGTACCACATTACTCAGTGACTCAAACCAGAACAAACCGAGGATGTGGACACAAGTGTGCGAAAAGTCGAAAGTATGATCCAGATGCGCGCATATCCCAGAACTAACCCAGACCTAGCCGGTGTTATACTGTAAAATACTCATCGAAACCAGGTCCAGTTGACTGTTTCACTGTGCTACCACATTACTACGTGATTCATACCAGAAAAAACCGAGGATCTGGCCAACAAGTGTGCGAAAAGTCGAAAGTATGAGCCAGATGCGAGCATGCCCCAGACCTAACCCAGACCTATCCGGTGTTATCCTCTAAAATATTGATTGAAACCAGGTTTAACTGCCTGCTTCAGTGTGGTACCACATTACTACGTGATTCAAACCAGAACAAACCGAGGACGTGGACACAAGTGTGCGAAAAGTCGAAAGTATGATCCAGATGCGCGCATATCCCAAACCTAAACCAGACCTAACCGGTGTTATCTTCTAAAATATTGATTGGAACCAGGTTTAATAGACTGTTTCAGTGTGGTACCACATTACTACGCGATACGAATCAGTAAAAACTCAGGATCTGGCAAACAAGAAAGCTAAAAAGGCAATATCATGAGCCAGATGCGGCCATAACCCAGACCTAACCGGTGTTATACTGTAAAACATTCATCGAAATCAGGTTTAATTGAATGCTTCAGTGTGGTACCACATTACTACGTGATTCAAACTAGAAAAAATCCAGGATCTGGCCAAGAAGTATGCGAAAAAGGCAAAGTCATAATCCAGATGCGAGCATACCCCGGACCTAACCCAGACCTATCCGGTGTTATCCCCTAAAATATTGATTGAAAACAGTTTTAATTGCCTGTTTCAGAGCGGTACCACATTACTACGTGATTCATACCAGAAAAAACCGAGGATCTGGCCAACAAGTGTGCAAAAAGTCGAAAGTATGAGCCAGATGCGCGCATACCCCAGACCTAACTCAGACCTAACCGGTGTTATATTCTAAAATATTCATCGAAACCAGGTCTAATTGACTGTTTCACTGTGGTACCACATTACTACCTGATTCAAACCAGAAAAAACCCAGGATCTGGCCAACATGTATGGGAAAAGGCGAAAGTACAAGCTAGATGCGCGCATATCCCAAACCTAACCCAGACCTAACCGGTGTTATCAACTAATATATTGAATGAGACCAGGTTTAATTGACTGTTTCTGTGTGGTACCACATTACCACGTGATTGAACCCAGAAAAAATCCAGGATCTGGCCAAGAAGTATGCGAAAGAGGCAAAATCATGAGCCAGATGCGGGCATACCCCAGACCTAATGCAGACCTATCCGGTGTTTTCCCCAAAAATATTGATTGAAAACAGTTTTAATTGCCTGTTTCAGTGTGGTACCACATTACTTCGTGATTCAAACCAGAAAAAACCCAGGATCTGGCCAACAAGTATGCGATAAAGGCAAAACAACATGAGCCAGATGCGGGCATGATCCCGACCCATCCCGGACCCAACCAGTGTTATCCTCTAAAATATTGATTGAAACCAGGTTTAATTGCCTGCTTCAGTGTGGTACCATTTTACTACATGATTGAAATCAGAAAAAATCCAGCATCTGGCCAAGAAGTATGCGAAAGAGGCAAAATCATGAGCCAGATGCGGGCATACTCCAGACCTAATCCAGACCCAACCGGTGTTATACTGTAAAATATTCATCGAAACCAGGTCTAATTGAATGTTTCAGTGTGGCACCACATTACTACGTGATTCAACCCAGAACAAACACTGGATCTGGCCAAGAAGTATGCGATAAAGGCAATATCATGAACCAGATGCGCGCATGACTCCGACCTATCCCAGACATAACCAGTGTTATCCCCTAAAATATTGAGCGAAACCAGGTTTAATTGACTGTTTCTGTGTGGCACCACGTTACTACGTGATTCAAACCAGAACGAACCGAGGATGTGGCCACAAGTGTGCGAAAAGTCGAAAGTATGAGCCAGATGCGCGCATACCCCAGAACTAACCCAGACCTAGCCGGTGTTATCCCCTAAAATATTGATTGAAAACAGTTTTAATTGCCTGTTTCAGAGCGGTACCACATTACTACGTGATTCATACCAGAAAAAACCGAGGATCTGGCTAACAAGTGTGCAAAAAGTCGAAAGTATGAGCCAGATGCGCGCATACCCCAGACCTAACCGGTGTTATATTCTAAAATATTCATCGAAACCAGGTCTAATTGACTGTTTCACTGTGGTACCACATTACTACCTGATTCAAACCAGAAAAAACCCAGGATCTGGCCAACATGTATGGGAAAAGGCGAAAGTACAAGCTAGATGCGCGCATATCCCAAACCTAACCCAGACCTAACCGGTGTTATCATCTAATATATTGAATGAGACCAGGTTTAATTGACTGTTTCTGTGTGGTACCACATTACCACGTGATTGAAACCAGAAAAAATCCAGGATCTGGCCAAGAAGTATGCGAAAAAGGCAAAGTCATAATCCAGATGCGAGCATACCCCAGACCTAACCCAGACCTAACCGGCGTTATCCTCTAAAATATAGATCGAAACCAGGTTTTATTGAACGTTTCAGTGCGGTACCACATAACTACGAGAATCAAACCAGAAAAAACCGTGAATCTGGCCAACAAGTATGCGCAAAAGTCAATATCATGAGCCAGATGCGGGCATGACCCCGGCCTATCCCGGACCTAACCAGTGTTATCCTCTAAAATGTTGATTGAAACCAGGTTTAATTGTCTGTTTCAGTGTGGTACCAGATTGTGGGAAGGGGAGAATCAGGGTGCACTTCAGGGTGCACCGGTAAGTGCCCGGGTATGCGGTGCGACTGGGCTGATGCTCGCCGCGAAACAAATAGGCGTTTTGTCATCGCAACGGGCAAAAGCGCGGCCATCTGAGAAAGGGGCCGATATCGATAAACAGTCGGGAAAAGTTCGAGACGAGAACGGATGTCGAAAATAATAGTCGTGTTATATTGTAGGTTAGTTTTCTAGTTTAATTCAGAATAGTTGAGTTTGGTGTGGTTTGTTCCGTGTGTTGTTATTTCAAGTTGTAAATAGTGTTCATTAAACAGTTTGTGTTGTTTGTATCGTTTGCTTTGTGTATATCTTTTATTACTTCCCTGATCCCACAAATTTGGGGGCTCAGCCGGGATACAGAGCGGCGCGGATCAGGAAGTGAGGTGACAATATAAATTGTATGCGAGGTGTCAGTGACGGTGCACGGGTAGGTAAAGGGAAAAAATGCCTAGAAGCAAGGACACGATCAATTACACGGTGACCGACATAAAGGAACTTTTAAGAGGCCGTAATTTAAGTACAACCGGCACAAAAGCCGAGCTGCTGGCGCGGCTGCATGAGTTCGACCCTACAGGGTTATGGATGGGTGCTGACGAAGACGAGGCGAAGTCGCAAAGGAATAGTGCTTTTTCGGCCGGTTCGGTGGAGGAGGAAGGCACACGTGGAGAAACGAGCGTGCCGATCATGACCGCGACCGAGGAGATGGTACAGCAACATCGGGAAATGGACCTACTCCTACGGGAAAAGGCCCTGGTAGGGAGAGAGCTGGAACTCACACGACACGAACTAGCTCTAGCTCGAGGTATGCGGCAATCGGGCCCGGCTGGAGCGGAGCAGCCCGCACCGCAAAATTCACGAATAGGCGTCAAGACCATCGCTGAATTGCTTAGCTACTTCGACGGCACGTCGGAGGATTTTCCGAGCTGGTCAAAACAGGTACGGGTACTGCAAGCGACCTACCGTCTGAACCACGACGAGACAAAAATTCTGATGGGAATGAGACTTCAAGGGAAGGCCCGTGAATGGATGCATTCTCATCCTCGGTTCATCGAGATGAGCGTTGATGCCTTATTGGTGGAATTCGAGAACATGTTCCACCACAGACCCAGCACTATTGTCGCGCGTCAACGGTTCCAAGAGCGCACCTGGGAACGGGGTGAACCCTTCGAGAATTATTACCACGACAAGGTTATAAAGGCAAATCGCATCCCGATTGAAAACCAGATAGAGCTGGTCGATTATCTAGTGGAAGGAATACCGGACCAGATATTACGAAACCAGGCAAGGATGCACTGTTTCAGTACGCCGGAAGCGTTATTACGAGCATTCGAACGATTAGTACTGCCGACGGTTGTGTACGGAGGCAACATCAGAGGGACTCAGCCTAAGCCACCAGTAGCAGCACGTCAGGAGAGGATCCAGCAGGACAATGCAGGGGCACCCAGGGAAGATGCTATAAGGTGTTACAACTGCGGAGCGACGGGTCATCTCAGTAGAATGTGTCCAACCAAAGACCGAGGTATGAGGTGCTACAGTTGCGGGGTTTACGGACACATTTCCACAGCATGCCCGAAGCGTAATGGTGAAGCAAACAGAACCGCCAACCTGGTGGAGCAGACCCCGGTAGAAAAAACATACAAGGCGGTAAGATTGAATGATTTGGATGTATTAGCGCTTATTGATACGGGTAGCGACATAACACTCATGCGAGCGGAGTGTTACATTAAAATGGGGGCACCACGGTTGGAAGCGGGCGAAATAGTGTTTCGTGGTGTCGGAGCGGATGTAAATAGGACGTTAGGCAAATTCATAGCGAATCTCTATGTCGACGGCAACCCTTACTCGGTTGGGGTGAATATAGTATCGGACTCATTGTTAAAATACGATTTGCTTATAGGGACGGACTTTTTAAATTCGGTGAATCTTACAGTAAGGCAAGGCGTCGTCACAATCGGGAAAGCGAAGCAGGACCCTGTTGATTGCGAGAGTGTGCCGGAAATATTCCATATTGAATGCGACGAGAATGGGTCTGATGTAGATTTGTCGCATCTCAAGGATGACGCGATCAGGCGAAAGGTCCAGGCAATGATCGACGGTTACGTCCCCAAAAGAACATGTGAATCGGACGTAAAAATGCATCTGATATTGAAAGACGATGAGCCTGTTTATCAGAGAGCACGGCGTTTAGCTCCAATAGAGAGAGAGAAGGTCAATGTGCAGATTAGCGAGTGGTTGCAGGACGGTGTCATACGGCCATCGCTCTCTGAGTATGCAAGCCCCATCGTCGTAGTGAAAAAAAAGGACGGCTCGGCGCGCCTGTGTGTTGACTACCGGAGAATAAATGAAAAAATTGTGAAAGATCGGTATCCTTTGCCGCTTGTGGAGGACCAATTGGATGCATTGCAGGGCGCTAAAGTGTACGGCACGCTCGATCTAAGAAACGGTTTCTTTCATGTGGCGGTAGGCGAAAATAGTCGAAAATTTACATCGTTCATCGTACCTGACGGACAATATGAATTTCTGCGTGTACCTTTCGGGTTATGTAACTCACCCGCTGTCTTTATGAAGTTTATTCACGCGATCTTTAGAGAACT
The DNA here is from genome assembly GCF_051014445.1 of Colletes latitarsis. Lineage (NCBI taxonomy): Eukaryota > Metazoa > Arthropoda > Insecta > Hymenoptera > Colletidae > Colletes > Colletes latitarsis. The sequence goes on along the minus strand of NC_135141.1, from coordinate 7,848,619 downwards.
TATCAACAGAGGAATTGTATTAGTGTACGTGGACGATTTGATTGTACCGTCGGGAGATGTTATAAGTGGAATTCGGAATCTCGAAACGGTGTTAACGGTGGCGGGGAACGCCGGATTGGAAATTAATTGGAAAAAATGTAGAATATTACAAACGAAAGTCAAATTTCTCGGTCACGTTATTGAAAATGGCAGTGTCCGCCCGTCTGAAAGTAAATCAGACGCCGTTCTGAGATTCCCGAAGCCGACAAACGTCAAACAAGTGCAAAGTTTTCTAGGTTTAACCGGGTACTTTCGCAAATTTATACAGGGATATTCACTAATCGCAAGGCCGTTGACGAACTTGTTGCGGATGCATGTAAAATTTAAATTCAGTGCCGAAGAGACAGAAGCATTCGAGAGGCTAAAGGCCAGTTTATGTAGACAACCCGTACTCAAATTGTATAAAGCAGGAGCGCAAACCGAATTGCATACCGATGCGTCGATGTTCGGTTTCGGGGCAGTGTTATTACAGCGTAGCGACGACGACGGGGAAATGCATCCGGTGCATTTTGCGAGCGGGAAAACAACACAAGCGGAGGCGAAATACGCAAGTTATGAGCTAGAAGTCCTTGCGGTTGTGCGGTCGCTCAAAAAGTTCCGGGTTTATCTGTTAGGGATTCGTTTTAAAATTGTAACGGACTGTAAAGCGTTTTCGTTGACAATGAGCAAGCGTGATTTGTGTATGCGTGTGGCGCGATGGGCGTTATCATTGGAAGAATTTGACTACGTTATCGAGCATCGGTCCGGCAACCGAATGGCGCACGTCGATGCACTGAGCAGGCACCCTTTGCCAACTTGCTTGATCATTAGCGAGGACGAGAGGAGCATGACGAAGAGGATACGGAGAGCGCAGCAAGAGGACGAGAAGGTGCGGAGAATTTTGGAGTTGGCTGAGGAAGGAAAGATAGACGGGTATCTGGTAAGAGGTGGGGTGCTTTTTAAGGTAGTAGATGACGACATTCGGGTAGTCCTTCCTAGGAGCTTACAGCTACAATTCATCCGGCGAATGCACGAGAAAGGACATTTCTCGGTGGCTAAGACGGAAACAGCGTTGAAGAGAGACTACTGGTTCCAGGACATGAGACCCAGGATCGAAAAAGCAATAAGAAATTGTGTTGACTGTATATTGGCAGAAAGGAAGACAGGGAAACAAGATGGTTTCCTTACACCAATTAATAAGGGCGAGACTCCACTTGACACATTCCATGTCGATCACCTAGGACATCTGGCATCAACGAAGAAAAGCTATCATCACATCCTGGTCGTTGTTGATGCGTTCACCAAGTTTGTCTGGCTCTATACGACGAAAACAACAAGCACCAGCGAGGTCGTGCGACATCTTGAAAAACAGGCAATCACGTTTGGGAATCCGCGGCGTATTATCTCCGACAGAGGTACTGCATTCACCTCTGGAGAGTTTAAGGAGTATTGTGCGAGGGAGAAGATTGAGCATCTGCTTATCACGACTGGAGTCCCACGAGGCAACGGACAAGTGGAGCGGGTCAATAAAACACTCATCCCACTACTGACAAAACTAGCCGCGCCTAAGCCGGAGGAATGATACAGATATTTAGAAGCGGTGCAGAAATATATCAACGCAACACATCACCGAAGCATAAATACAACGCCGTTTCAATTGTTCTTTGGAACACGGATGCGATCAAGAGACGATGTACCAATTAGAGAAATGTTGGAGCAGGAGTGGGCGGTGATGTTTGAGGAGAAACGGGATGAGGAAAGAGTGGAAGCCAGGGAAAATATCGCGAAGGTTCAAAGGGAAAATCAGAAGACGTACAACAAAAAGAGGAAGGAAGCACGGGCCTATCGTGACAACTAATTAGTAGCGATCAAGCGAACACAAACGGGACCTGGTATGAAATTGACGGCGAAATATCTAGGTCCCTATCGAATCATAAAAACGTTGCGAAATAATCGCGATATGTGGTCGAAAAGGTTGGAGATCAAGAAAGGCCGAGACAGACAACTACTGTAGCAGACTACGTGAAGCCGTGGGCTCAAGCGGACCACGACATGAGCAGCGAAGAAAGCGCTCCTGAAGACGCAGCATCTGAGGACAGATGCTAGAGCAGGATGGCCGAGTGTGGGAAGGGGAGAAGCAGGGTGCACTTCAGGGTGCACCGGTAAGTGCCCGGGTATGCGGTGCGACCGGGCTGATGCTCGCCGCGAAACAAATAGGCGTTTTGTCATCGCAACGGGCAAAAGCGCGGCCATCTGAGAAAGGGGCCGATATCGATAAACAGTCGGGAAAAGGTCGAGACGAGAACGGATGCCGAAAATAATATAACCCAGACCAGGTTTAATTGACTGTTTCTGTGTGGTACCACATTACCACGTGATTCAAACCAGAACAAGCCGAGGATGTGGCCAACAAGTGTGCGAAAAGTCGAAAGTATGAGCCAGATGCGCGCATACCCCAGACCTAACCCAGACCTAACCGGTGCTATCCTCTAAAATATTGATCGAAACCAGGTTTAATTGAATGTTTCAGTGTGGTACCACATTACTACGTGCTACAAACTAGAAAAAATCCAGGATCTGGCCAACAAGTATGCGAGAAGGGCAAAATCATGAGCCAGATGCGGGCATACCCCAGACCTTACCCAGACCTAACTGGTGTTATACTCTAAAATATTCATCGAAACCAGGTCTAATTGACTGTTTCTGTGTGGTACCACATTACTACGTGATTCAAACGAGAAAAAACCGAGGATCTGGCCAAGGAGAATGCTAAAATGGCAATATCATGAGCCAGATGCGGGCATAACCCCGTGCTATCGCAGACCTAACCGGTGTTATCCTCTAAAATATTGATCGAAACCAGGTTTAATGGAATGTTTCAGTGTGGTACCACATTCCTACGTGATACAAACCTGAAAAAATCCGGGATCAGGCCAACAAGTATGCGAACAAGGCAATATCATGAGCAAGATGCGGGCATAACCCTGACCTAAACCAGGCCTAACCGGAGTTACACTCTAAAATATTCATCGAATCCAGGATTAATTGGCTGATTCAGTGTGGTACCCCATTACTACATGATTCAAACCAGAAAAAACCAAGGATCTGGCCAACAAGTATGCGATAAACGCAACATCATGAGCCAGATGCGGGCATGTCCCAGACCTTACCCAGACCTAACTGGTGTTATACTCTAAAATATTCATCGACACCTGGTCTAATTGACTGTTTCTGTGTGGTACCACATTACTACGTGATTCAAACGAGAAAAAACCGAGGATCTGGCCAAGGAGAATGCTAAAATGGCAATATCATGAGCCAGATACGCGCATACCCCAGACCTAACCCAGACCTAACCGGTGTTATCCTCTAATATATTGAATGAGACCAGGTTTAGTTGACTGTTTCTGTGAGGCACCACATTACTACGTGATTCAAACCAGAACAAACCGAGGATATGGCCACAAGTGTGCGAAAAGTCGAAAGTATGAGCCAGATTCGCGCATTCGCCAGACCTAACCCAGACCAAACCGGTGTTATCCTCTAAAATATTGATCGAAACCAGGTTTAATAGAGTGTTTCAGTGTGGTATCACATTTCTACGTGATACAAACTAGAAAAAATCCAGGATCTGGCCAACAAGTATGCGAAAAGGGCAAAATCATGAGCCAGATGCGGGCATACCCCAGTCCTAACCCTGACATAACCGGTGTTATCCTCTAATACATTGATCGGAACCAGGTTTAATTGAACGTTCCAGTGTGGTATCACATTACTACATGATTCAAACCAGGAAAAACCAAGGATCTGGCCAACAAGTATGCGATAAACGCAACATCATGAGCCAGATGCGGGTATGTCCCCGGTGTACCCCAGACCTAACCTGTGTTATCCTCTAAAACATTGATTGGAAACATTTTTAATTGCCTGTTTCAGTGTGGTACCACATTACTTCGTGATTCAAACCAGAACAAACCGTGGATCTAACCATCATGTATGCGCAAAAGGCGGAAGTATGAGCCAGATACGCGCATACCCCAGAGCTAAGCCAGACCTAACCGGTGTTATCCTCTAAAATATTAATCGAAACCAGGTTTGATTGAATGTTTCACTGTGGTACCACATTACTACTTGATTCAAACCAGAAAAAACCCAGGATCTGGCCGCAAGTGTGCGAAAAGTCGAAAGTATGAGCCAGATTCGCGCATTCGCCAGACCTAACCCAGACCAAACCGGTGTTATCCTCTAAAATATTGATCGAAACCAGGTTTAATAGAGTGTTTCAGTGTGGTATCACATTTCTACGTGATACAAACTAGAAAAAATCCAGGATCTGGCCAACAAGTATGCGAAACGGGCAAAATCATGAGCCAGATGCGGGCATACCCCAGTCCTAACCCTGACATAACCGGTGTTATCCTCTAATACATTGATCGGAACCAGGTTTAATTGAACGTTCCAGTGTGGTATCACATTACTACATGATTCAAACCAGGAAAAACCAAGGATCTGGCCAACAAGTATGCGATAAACGCAACATCATGAGCCAGATGCGGGTATGTCCCCGGTGTACCCCAGACCTAACCTGTGTTATCCTCTAAAATATTGATTGGAAACAATTTTAATTGCCTGTTTCAGTGTGGTACCACATTACTTCGTGATTCAAAGCAGAACAAACCGTGGATCTAACCATCATGTATGCGCAAAAGGCGGAAGTATGAGCCAGATACGCGCATACCCCAGACCTAACCCAGACCTGACCGGTGTTATCCTCTAAAATATTGATCGAAACCAGGTTTGATTGAATGTTTCACTGTGGTATCACATTACTGCTTGATTCAAACCAGAAAAAACCTAGGATCTGGCCAAATGTATGCGAAAAGTCGAATGTATGAGCCAGATCCGCGCATACCCCAGACCTAACCCAGACCTAACCGGTGTTATCCTCTAAAATATTGATCGAAACCAGGTTTAATTGAATGTTTCAGTGTGGTATCACATTACTATGTGATTCAAACTAGAAAAAATCCAGGATCTGGCCAACAAGTATGGGAAAGGGGCAAAATCATGAGCCAGATGCGGGCATTCCCCAGACCTAACCCAGGCCTAACCGGTGTTATACTCCAACATATTCATCGAAGCCAGGTTTAATTGCCTGTTTCAGTGTGGTACCACATTACTTCGTGATTCAAACCAGAACAAACCGTGGATCTGACCATCATGTATGCGCAAAAGGCGGAAGTATGAGCCAGATACGCGCATACCCCAGAGCTAAGCCAGACATAACCGGTGTTATCCTCTAAAATATTAATCGAAACCAGGTTTGATTGAATGTTTCACTGTGGTACCACATTACTACTTGATTCAAACCAGAAAAAACCCAGGATTTGGCCAACAAGTATGCGAAAAAGGCAATATCATGAGCCAGATGCGGGCATAACCCAGATCTAACCCAGACCATACCGGTGTTATACTCTAAAATGTTCATCGAGACCAGGTTTAATTGACAGTTTCACTGTGGTACCACATTACTACCTGATTCAAACCAGAAAAAACCCAGGATCTGGCGAAGAAGTGTGCGGAAGAGGCAAAATCATGAGTCAGATGCGGGCAATCCCCAGACCTAATCCAGACCTAACAGGTGTTATACTCTAAAATATTCATCGAAACCAGGTCTAAATGACTGTTTCACTGTGGTACCACATTACTACATGATTCAAACCAGAAAAAACCGTGATTCTGGCCAAAAAGTATGCGTGAAAGGCAATATCATGAGCCAGATGCGGGCAGAACCCAGACCTAACCGGTGTAATCCTCTAAAATATTGATCGAAACCAGGTCTAATTGAATGTTTCAGTGTGGCACCACATTATTACGTGATTCAAATCAGAAAAAATCCAGGATGTGGCCAACATGTATGCGAAAAGTCGAAAGTATGAGCCAGATTCGCGTATACCCCAGACCTAACCGGTGTTATCCTCTAAAATATTGATCGAAACCATGTTTAATGGAATGTTTCAGTGTGGTATCACATTACTACGTGATTCAAACTACAAGAAATCCAGGGTCTGGCCAACAAGTATGCGAAAAATGCAAAATCATGAGCCAGATGCGGGCATACCCCAGACCTAACCCAGACCTAACCGGTGTTATAATGTAAAATATTCATCGAAACCAGGTCTAATTGACTGTTTCACTGTGGTACCACATTACTGCGTGATTCAAAGCAGTACAAACACTGGATCTGGCCAACAAGTATGCGATAAAGGCAATATCATGAACCAGATGCGGGCATGACTCCGATCTATCCCAGAGATGCCAGAAAAGCACCGGAGGTGCTTTCTCACACTGTGCTAGATCACGCGTACGTGAGCTCGTGGAGTTTCGGAGAGTCGACAAAGGCAGACTGACACATGCCCTCTTTCTCGATTATTCCGAAGCTGCCCGAAGTAATTTCGGTCCGCCTCGTGGGAGTCGAGAGAGAAAGGCTTACATTTGCCTTCTCGCTCTTAACAACTGAAATCCGACCTCCCGTCTACGGCATACGATTTGGAATCTCGAGCCGTGATTCTCGACTGCCCAGGCATTTTTATTTTCCGGCCTATGTAGGCAGACATAAGCAAAGTATCCATAATGGAAAAAAAATTTTGTAAAATTTATTTTACGGAAATATACGTTTTAAGACCTCCTGATCATATTTTAATTATTGAAAAAAAAGAAATTTTTTTTTATTATACCCATGTATGAGCGTACATATGCATATTATTAATACGATTTTTCAAAATCAAAATTCTTTAAGATTGAAAATTAATAAATTAAAATGAGAGTCCACTCTTTGCCAGTATCGTGCACGTTGTGGCATTTTTCAATAAGAAGAGTTCTTATTTTTATATCATAAACAAAAAAGTAGAATTAATAGTTGCGGAAATTAATTAATAATGATTTTCCTCGATATATTTTGAGTTAACCGTATCAATTTGTTATGACGAATTTAATATTATATGTTTGATTTGGCTTAATTTTGCATAAAAAAATGATTGTATCGATCCATAAAAATTAATAACGTGCACGATACCGTTCAATGGAGACCACGGGAAAGTGGTGGTCTCTTCCATCAGGAGGGAAATGTATAAAATTGTTATTTAATTATGCAATGTGCAATATTGAAATGTTTAAACTAATGTAATGAAAAAAGAGCTCGTAGATACATTAATTTTTGATTAATGTACATACGAGCAATAGTCACGAGATCCCCACCATCAAACCGTTTAAAAACAAAGGAATAGTGATCCCGTTTGTCAGTATGATACAAAGTATAGGTTGGATTTTAAATTTGAAAAGGACATAGTCGAATATTTTTAAAGGTACAAAACATAGCGTTTCATTTTAGAACAGTAACATGAGTTAGCAGGTACTATCATAAAACTGTTTTAGCCAGTTATATCCCTTTTTATCTGAAGTATAAGGTAAAAAGTACGAGGTACAAGTAAATCGAAATCCGAAAATCATTCACATTATATCAATGTAAATGAAGCGACCTTTCCATCAGAGTTAAATACAAAATTTTGTAATTTCTGTGAAAACAGAATTTTCATTAGATGTACGTGGTGTTTAAAATTGTTATGTTTAGACTGTTTTTACGAGAAATACCATCTAGATTCATGTACTTCATATATTGAAAATAACACATGATAAATGTGTTACGAGCCAGGGCCGTGCAGCGCGCGTGGCTGGCGAGTGCGAGAGAGAGTATGGAATATGGTATCAATTTGTTAGTTAGGTACACGGACGAACCCGATGCAAAATCGGGGAGCCGCTAGGATAGTTGATAACGAGGACGAACCTGACGCGAAATCAGGGAGCCTCTGGGATGGAGTCACGTACGGACGAACCTGGTACGAAACCAGGGAGCCGTAGGAGGGTGAAACGTCGTGAACGAACCCGATGCGAAATCGGGGAGTCACTAGGATTGTTGATAACGACGCAGACGAACCCAATGCGAAATCGGGGAGCTGCTAGGTGGTTGGAAGAAACGCAGACGAACTCGATGCGGAATCAGGGAGCTGTAGGATGCGGACGAACCTGATGCGTAATCGGGGAGCCGCTGGGATGGTAATAGATTGCGTGGACGAACTCGATGCGTAATCGAGGAGCCACTAGGTTGTAAGAGGTTGTATTTGGATTTGGGGATGTGTTAATTCAACTCGTAACTATGAATTATTAAGTATAATATAACCCGAGCGGTAAGGTTATATTATTATGGAAACGTTTAACTAATAATAATCGCTTTATATAATTATGGGTTAAAGAAGTTGGATAACTCTGATTTGATAATAAAAGTAGATATATTCTTAAATCAACAAATAAAATACAAGTGTTTCGTGTATCTTATGTCGCGATCAAAGAATGATTATATTTACCTAAAATGACCTTGCACGGTGTTGACGCACTGGCGATGCGGGGGTATGTCAGTTGGAAATAAAAGCCGCAATAGAATTTATGCCGGTTCACGGATTCTATATGGTTTGATACGAAAGGGTACGGTAGCCCGATCTCGCAAGATACAACTGACTATCAAATCGTATACGCGTGACAAGAGACGTGACGTTGACTCTAACGTGACGGTACGATTATGATCCCCCGAGTAAGAAAATCAAGGGGTTTATATACCCAAAAATCCGTGGGGGAGGATTGAAATGCACGTTAGACATTACCATATTTGGTAATCTCCGAATTGCGTTAGTCACCGAGCAGCTGTATCTCGTGAGAACTGACTCTACATTCCAAAGGGTAGATAAGTAGCAGGGCGTTTTCCTAATGCACGCAAGTGGTACAGAAAAATTGGGGAACGAAACGTTCGGCATACGTAACAAATGTAATTGGTAAATTCAACTTTAAAAAAAAATATTCGAAGATCAGACAAAAATATAATGTCGCATTTAGTGTACGATTAAAATATAATTAAAAAAAAAAAGATTTCTTTTAGCAGGGTTCGATCCTGCAGAGCAAAAGAAGCTCGAACTTACAGCCAAACACCCCATCATTCACACCATACTACTTATTAGTGAATTTGGTTCTATTTTTGAAGATAAGTAGCTATAATAACTTTAATAATATCTTGCAGTAAAACTTAACCCAAAATCGGGTACCATTTCAACTTTCCCTTATTAGAATCGAGTTTTCAATTTGTTTTAGCGAAAATCCCAGCCGGTTAAGTTGCTTACTGCTGTTTTTAATTACCAAGCATTTTTTCTCAATTAACCCTTTGCGAGTAAAACCATTTTGCACATTATTCTAAAACATTTGCGGTATTCGTTTTCAATGCGATTTAAGTAAGCATATAATGTATAAGATTTCATTTAAGTTTTTCTTTTCTAGAGAAGATAAAGAAAAAGTTTATTTAATTTTTCTTACATAAAATTGAATTCTTCCCAAGATTTATATGAAACATTTAAAAGATCTTTTATAAATTACGCCTATGTATCGGAACAACTATGAAACAAGAGATATAATCATTATTATCCATGGGCTGATTATAGTCAAAGACTAATCGGACTTTGAAATGAGAACATAAAACTTAAATGTAAAGTTCCATTTAAATTCATTCAGCCATTTATACTCAATTGTATTAATAATATACATATGTACGCTCATACATAGGAATAATAACAAAAAATTTCTTTTTTTTCAATAATTAAAATATGATCAGGGGGTCTTAAAACGTGTATTTCCGTAAAATAAATTTTGCAAAATTTTTTTTCCATTATGGGTACATTGCTTATGTGCGCCTACATAGGTCGGAAAATAAAAATGCCTGGGCAGTCGAAAATCGCGGCTCGAGATTCCAAATCGTATGCCGTAGACGCGAGGTCGGATTTCAGTTGTTAAGAGCGAGAAGACAAATGTGAGCCTTTCTCTCTCGACTCCCACGAGGCGGACCGAAATTACTTCGGGCAGCTTCGAAATAATCGAGAAAGAGGGCATGTGTCAGTTTGCCTTTGTCGACTTTCCGAAACTCCACGAGCTCCCGTACGCGTGATCTGCCATGTGTGAGTATCGCACCGGGTGCTGAATCTGGCATCTATGACCTAACCCAGACCTAACCGTTGTTATACTCTAAAATGTCCATCGAAACCAGGTTTAATTGACTGTTTCACTGTGGTACCACATTACTACCTGATTCAAACCAGAAAAAACCCAGGATCTGGCCAACAAGTATGCGAAAAAGGCAAAATCATGAGCCAGACGCGGGCATACCCCAAACCTAACCCAGACCTAACGGGTGTTATACTCTAAAATATTCATCGAAACCAGGCTATATTAACTGTTTCAGTGTGGCACCACATTACTACGTGATTCAAACCAGTAAAAACTCAGGATCTGGCCAACAAGAATGCTAAAAAGGCAATATCATGTGCCAGATGCGGGCATAACGTCGTGCTATCCCAGACCTGACCGGTGTTATCCACTAAAATATTCATCGAAACCAGGTTTAATTGAATGTTTCAGTGTGGTACCACATTACTACATGATTCAAACCAGAAAAAATCCAGGATCTGGCCAACAAGAATGCTAAAAAGGCAATATCAAGTGCCAGATGCGGGCATAACCCCGTGCTATCCCAGACCTGACCGGTGTTATCCACTAAAATATTCATCGAAACCAGTTTTAATTGAATGTTTCAGTGTGGTACCACATTACTACATGATTCAAACCAGAAAAAATCCAGGATCTAGCCAACAAGTATGCGATAAAGGCAAAATCTTGAGCCAGATGCGGTCATAACCCAGACCTTTTTTTTTTTTTTTTTTTTAACGTGGTGAAATCCTCATGGACACCCCGGCTCCCTGGGCGGGGGAGGCCGGGGTAGTGCCGGACTCTTACCGGCTAAAACACCACGGTGACCGCCTGCGCCCTTTATCTGGGGAGAGTCACGGGAACCAAACTAGCGACACTACCGTGACTCTCCCCGTTGGCGCAACGCCCTATTACGGGCCCTTCCCGGGGGAGGACAGTACCTCCTCCCCCCATGGGGGGCAAACTAATCTGATTGCTCCCCGGCGACGCCGCGCGGTCACACGTGACGTCGCCCCCCCTCGTGCCGTTGCTACTAGCCGCGACTAGGACCCCACCCGATCGCGACCACGTCTGCGGGGCCGGCTAAAACTGCCGCCCCCGATGGGCGGGGCCCCTGCCACGGGCCCCAGGTCCGGTGATGGGCTGGGTGCGAGGGGGAATGAGGGGATTAAGTCCCTCACCTTACACCACAAACACCATCACCGACCCCTTCGAGCTCCCCCTGCCACGGGGAGCGGCATAACCCAGACCTAACCCAGACCTATCCAGTGTTATCCTCCAAAATATTGATTGAATCCAGGTTTAGTTGAATGTTTCAGTGTGGTAGAACATTACTACGTGATACAAGCCAGAAGAAATCCAGGATCTGGCCAACAAGTATGCGATAAAGGAAAATCATGAGCCAGATGCGGGCATGAACCTGACTTACCCCAGACCTAACCAGTGTTATCCTCTAAAAAATTGATCGATACCAGGTTAAATTGAATGTTTCAGTGTGGTACCCACATTACTACGTGATTCAAACCAGAACAAACCCTGGATCTGGCCAACAAGAATGCGATAAAGGCAAAATCATGAGCCAGATGCGGGCATGACCCCGACCTACCCCAAACCTAACCAGTGTTATCCTCTAAAATATCGATTGAAACCAGTCTCAATTGCCGGTTTCAGTGTGGTACCACATTATTATGTGATTGATACCAGAAGAAATCCAAGATCTGGCCAACAAGTATGCGAAAAAGGCAAAATCTTGAGCCAGATGCAGCCATAACCCAGACCTAACCGGTGTTATCCTTGAAAATATTGATCGAAACCAGGTTTAATTGTATGTTTCAGTGTGGTACCACATTACTACGTGATTCAAACCAGAACAAACACTGGATCTGTCCAACAAGTATGCGAAAAAGTCGAAATCATGAGCCAGATGCGGGCATAACCAAGACCTAACCCAGACCTAACCGGTGTTATAATGTAAAATATTCATCGAAACCAGGTCTAATTGACTGTTTCACTGTGGTACCACATTACTGCGTGATTCAAAGCAGTACAAACACTGGATCTGGCCAACAAGTATGCGATAAAGGCAATATCATGAACCAGATGCGGGCATGACTCCGATCTATCCCAGAGATGCCAGAAAAGCACCGGAGGTGCTTTCTCACACTGTGCTAGATCACGCGTACGTGAGCTCGTGGAGTTTCGGAGAGTCGACAAAGGCAGACTGACACATGCCCTCTTTCTCGATTATTCCGAAGCTGCCCGAAGTAATTTCGGTCCGCCTCGTGGGAGTCGAGAGAGAAAGGCTTACATTTGCCTTCTCGCTCTTAACAACTGAAATCCGACCTCCCGTCTACGGCATACGATTTGGAATCTCGAGCCGTGATTCTCGACTGCCCAGGCATTTTTATTTTCCGGCCTATGTAGGCAGACATAAGCAAAGTATCCATAATGGAAAAAAAATTTTGTAAAATTTATTTTACGGAAATATACGTTTTAAGACCTCCTGATCATATTTTAATTATTGAAAAAAAAGAAATTTTTTTTTATTATACCCATGTATGAGCGTACATATGCATATTATTAATACGATTTTTCAAAATCAAAATTCTTTAAGATTGAAAATTAATAAATTAAAATGAGAGTCCACTCTTTGCCAGTATCGTGCACGTTGTGGCATTTTTCAATAAGAAGAGTTCTTATTTTTATATCATAAACAAAAAAGTAGAATTAATAGTTGCGGAAATTAATTAATAATGATTTTCCTCGATATATTTTGAGTTAACCGTATCAATTTGTTATGACGAATTTAATATTATATGTTTGATTTGGCTTAATTTTGCATAAAAAAATGATTGTATCGATCCATAAAAATTAATAACGTGCACGATACCGTTCAATGGAGACCACGGGAAAGTGGTGGTCTCTTCCATCAGGAGGGAAATGTATAAAATTGTTATTTAATTATGCAATGTGCAATATTGAAATGTTTAAACTAATGTAATGAAAAAAGAGCTCGTAGATACATTAATTTTTGATTAATGTACATACGAGCAATAGTCACGAGATCCCCACCATCAAACCGTTTAAAAACAAAGGAATAGTGATCCCGTTTGTCAGTATGATACAAAGTATAGGTTGGATTTTAAATTTGAAAAGGACATAGTCGAATATTTTTAAAGGTACAAAACATAGCGTTTCATTTTAGAACAGTAACATGAGTTAGCAGGTACTATCATAAAACTGTTTTAGCCAGTTATATCCCTTTTTATCTGAAGTATAAGGTAAAAAGTACGAGGTACAAGTAAATCGAAATCCGAAAATCATTCACATTATATCAATGTAAATGAAGCGACCTTTCCATCAGAGTTAAATACAAAATTTTGTAATTTCTGTGAAAACAGAATTTTCATTAGATGTACGTGGTGTTTAAAATTGTTATGTTTAGACTGTTTTTACGAGAAATACCATCTAGATTCATGTACTTCATATATTGAAAATAACACATGATAAATGTGTTACGAGCCAGGGCCGTGCAGCGCGCGTGGCTGGCGAGTGCGAGAGAGAGTATGGAATATGGTATCAATTTGTTAGTTAGGTACACGGACGAACCCGATGCAAAATCGGGGAGCCGCTAGGATAGTTGATAACGAGGACGAACCTGACGCGAAATCAGGGAGCCTCTGGGATGGAGTCACGTACGGACGAACCTGGTACGAAACCAGGGAGCCGTAGGAGGGTGAAACGTCGTGAACGAACCCGATGCGAAATCGGGGAGTCACTAGGATTGTTGATAACGACGCAGACGAACCCAATGCGAAATCGGGGAGCTGCTAGGTGGTTGGAAGAAACGCAGACGAACTCGATGCGGAATCAGGGAGCTGTAGGATGCGGACGAACCTGATGCGTAATCGGGGAGCCGCTGGGATGGTAATAGATTGCGTGGACGAACTCGATGCGTAATCGAGGAGCCACTAGGTTGTAAGAGGTTGTATTTGGATTTGGGGATGTGTTAATTCAACTCGTAACTATGAATTATTAAGTATAATATAACCCGAGCGGTAAGGTTATATTATTATGGAAACGTTTAACTAATAATAATCGCTTTATATAATTATGGGTTAAAGAAGTTGGATAACTCTGATTTGATAATAAAAGTAGATATATTCTTAAATCAACAAATAAAATACAAGTGTTTCGTGTATCTTATGTCGCGATCAAAGAATGATTATATTTACCTAAAATGACCTTGCACGGTGTTGACGCACTGGCGATGCGGGGGTATGTCAGTTGGAAATAAAAGCCGCAATAGAATTTATGCCGGTTCACGGATTCTATATGGTTTGATACGAAAGGGTACGGTAGCCCGATCTCGCAAGATACAACTGACTATCAAATCGTATACGCGTGACAAGAGACGTGACGTTGACTCTAACGTGACGGTACGATTATGATCCCCCGAGTAAGAAAATCAAGGGGTTTATATACCCAAAAATCCGTGGGGGAGGATTGAAATGCACGTTAGACATTACCATATTTGGTAATCTCCGAATTGCGTTAGTCACCGAGCAGCTGTATCTCGTGAGAACTGACTCTACATTCCAAAGGGTAGATAAGTAGCAGGGCGTTTTCCTAATGCACGCAAGTGGTACAGAAAAATTGGGGAACGAAACGTTCGGCATACGTAACAAATGTAATTGGTAAATTCAACTTTAAAAAAAAATATTCGAAGATCAGACAAAAATATAATGTCGCATTTAGTGTACGATTAAAATATAATTAAAAAAAAAAAGATTTCTTTTAGCAGGGTTCGATCCTGCAGAGCAAAAGAAGCTCGAACTTACAGCCAAACACCCCATCATTCACACCATACTACTTATTAGTGAATTTGGTTCTATTTTTGAAGATAAGTAGCTATAATAACTTTAATAATATCTTGCAGTAAAACTTAACCCAAAATCGGGTACCATTTCAACTTTCCCTTATTAGAATCGAGTTTTCAATTTGTTTTAGCGAAAATCCCAGCCGGTTAAGTTGCTTACTGCTGTTTTTAATTACCAAGCATTTTTTCTCAATTAACCCTTTGCGAGTAAAACCATTTTGCACATTATTCTAAAACATTTGCGGTATTCGTTTTCAATGCGATTTAAGTAAGCATATAATGTATAAGATTTCATTTAAGTTTTTCTTTTCTAGAGAAGATAAAGAAAAAGTTTATTTAATTTTTCTTACATAAAATTGAATTCTTCCCAAGATTTATATGAAACATTTAAAAGATCTTTTATAAATTACGCCTATGTATCGGAACAACTATGAAACAAGAGATATAATCATTATTATCCATGGGCTGATTATAGTCAAAGACTAATCGGACTTTGAAATGAGAACATAAAACTTAAATGTAAAGTTCCATTTAAATTCATTCAGCCATTTATACTCAATTGTATTAATAATATACATATGTACGCTCATACATAGGAATAATAACAAAAAATTTCTTTTTTTTCAATAATTAAAATATGATCAGGGGGTCTTAAAACGTGTATTTCCGTAAAATAAATTTTGCAAAATTTTTTTTCCATTATGGGTACATTGCTTATGTGCGCCTACATAGGTCGGAAAATAAAAATGCCTGGGCAGTCGAAAATCGCGGCTCGAGATTCCAAATCGTATGCCGTAGACGCGAGGTCGGATTTCAGTTGTTAAGAGCGAGAAGACAAATGTGAGCCTTTCTCTCTCGACTCCCACGAGGCGGACCGAAATTACTTCGGGCAGCTTCGAAATAATCGAGAAAGAGGGCATGTGTCAGTTTGCCTTTGTCGACTTTCCGAAACTCCACGAGCTCCCGTACGCGTGATCTGCCATGTGTGAGTATCGCACCGGGTGCTGAATCTGGCATCTATGACCTAACCCAGACCTAACCGTTGTTATACTCTAAAATGTCCATCGAAACCAGGTTTAATTGACTGTTTCACTGTGGTACCACATTACTACCTGATTCAAACCAGAAAAAACCCAGGATCTGGCCAACAAGTATGCGAAAAAGGCAAAATCATGAGCCAGACGCGGGCATACCCCAAACCTAACCCAGACCTAACGGGTGTTATACTCTAAAATATTCATCGAAACCAGGCTATATTAACTGTTTCAGTGTGGCACCACATTACTACGTGATTCAAACCAGTAAAAACTCAGGATCTGGCCAACAAGAATGCTAAAAAGGCAATATCATGTGCCAGATGCGGGCATAACGTCGTGCTATCCCAGACCTGACCGGTGTTATCCACTAAAATATTCATCGAAACCAGGTTTAATTGAATGTTTCAGTGTGGTACCACATTACTACATGATTCAAACCAGAAAAAATCCAGGATCTGGCCAACAAGAATGCTAAAAAGGCAATATCAAGTGCCAGATGCGGGCATAACCCCGTGCTATCCCAGACCTGACCGGTGTTATCCACTAAAATATTCATCGAAACCAGTTTTAATTGAATGTTTCAGTGTGGTACCACATTACTACATGATTCAAACCAGAAAAAATCCAGGATCTAGCCAACAAGTATGCGATAAAGGCAAAATCTTGAGCCAGATGCGGTCATAACCCAGACCTTTTTTTTTTTTTTTTTTTTAACGTGGTGAAATCCTCATGGACACCCCGGCTCCCTGGGCGGGGGAGGCCGGGGTAGTGCCGGACTCTTACCGGCTAAAACACCACGGTGACCGCCTGCGCCCTTTATCTGGGGAGAGTCACGGGAACCAAACTAGCGACACTACCGTGACTCTCCCCGTTGGCGCAACGCCCTATTACGGGCCCTTCCCGGGGGAGGACAGTACCTCCTCCCCCCATGGGGGGCAAACTAATCTGATTGCTCCCCGGCGACGCCGCGCGGTCACACGTGACGTCGCCCCCCCTCGTGCCGTTGCTACTAGCCGCGACTAGGACCCCACCCGATCGCGACCACGTCTGCGGGGCCGGCTAAAACTGCCGCCCCCGATGGGCGGGGCCCCTGCCACGGGCCCCAGGTCCGGTGATGGGCTGGGTGCGAGGGGGAATGAGGGGATTAAGTCCCTCACCTTACACCACAAACACCATCACCGACCCCTTCGAGCTCCCCCTGCCACGGGGAGCGGCATAACCCAGACCTAACCCAGACCTATCCAGTGTTATCCTCCAAAATATTGATTGAATCCAGGTTTAGTTGAATGTTTCAGTGTGGTAGAACATTACTACGTGATACAAGCCAGAAGAAATCCAGGATCTGGCCAACAAGTATGCGATAAAGGAAAATCATGAGCCAGATGCGGGCATGAACCTGACTTACCCCAGACCTAACCAGTGTTATCCTCTAAAAAATTGATCGATACCAGGTTAAATTGAATGTTTCAGTGTGGTACCCACATTACTACGTGATTCAAACCAGAACAAACCCTGGATCTGGCCAACAAGAATGCGATAAAGGCAAAATCATGAGCCAGATGCGGGCATGACCCCGACCTACCCCAAACCTAACCAGTGTTATCCTCTAAAATATCGATTGAAACCAGTCTCAATTGCCGGTTTCAGTGTGGTACCACATTATTATGTGATTGATACCAGAAGAAATCCAAGATCTGGCCAACAAGTATGCGAAAAAGGCAAAATCTTGAGCCAGATGCAGCCATAACCCAGACCTAACCGGTGTTATCCTTGAAAATATTGATCGAAACCAGGTTTAATTGTATGTTTCAGTGTGGTACCACATTACTACGTGATTCAAACCAGAACAAACACTGGATCTGTCCAACAAGTATGCGAAAAAGTCGAAATCATGAGCCAGATGCGGGCATAACCAAGACCTAACCCAGACCTAACCGGTGTTATGCTCAAAAATATTTATCGAAACCAGGTTTAATTGAATGTTTCAATGAGGAACCACATTAATACGTGATACAAACCAGAAAAAACTCAGGATCTGGCCAACAAGAATGCTCTAAAGGCAATATCATGAACCAGATGCGGGCATGACCCCGACCTATCCCAGACCTAACCAGTGTTAACCTCTGAAATATTGATTGAAACCAGGTTTAATTGATTGTTTCAGTGTAGTAGCACATTACTACGTGATTCAAACCAGAAAAAACCGTGAATCTGGCCAACAAGTATGCGCCAAAGTCGGAAGTATGGGCCAGATGCGGGCACAATCCCACACCTAACCCAGACCTAACCAGTGCGATCCTCCAAAATATTCACCGAAACCAGGTTTAATTGAATGTTTCAGTGTGGTACCACATTACTACGTGATCAAAATTAGAAGAGATCCAGGATCTAGCCAACAAGTATGCGAAAAAGTCATTATCATGAGCCAGATGCGGGCATAACCCAGAATTAACCCAGACGTAATCGGCGTTTTACTCTAAAATATTTAGCGAAACCAGGTTTAATTGACTGTTTCACTGTGGTACCAAACGACTACCTGATTTAAACCAGAAAAAAGCCCAGGATCTGGCCAACAAGTATGCGATGACGGCAAAAAATCATGAGCCAGATGAGGGCATGACCCCGACCTACGCCAGACCTAACCAGTGTTATCGACTGAAATATTGATTGAAACCAGGTTTCATTGAATGTTTCAGTGAGGTACAACATTACTACGTGATTCAACCCAGAAAAAATCCTGGATCTGGCCAAGAATTATGGGAAAAAGGCAAAATCATGAGCCAGATGCGGGCATGACCCCGACCTATCCCGGACCTAACCGGTATTATCCTCAAAAATATTTATCGAAACCAGGTTTAATTGAATGTTTCAATGTGGTACCATATTATTACGTGATTCAAAACAGAAGAAACCCAGAAACTGGCCAACAAGAATGCTAAAAAGGCAATATCATGAGCTAGATGAGGGCATAACCCCGTGCTATCCCAGACCTATCCTGTGTTATCCGCCAAAATATTGAACGAAACCAGGTTAAATAGAATGTTTCAGTGTCGAACCACATTAGTACGTGATTCAAACCAGAAGAAACTCAGGATCTGGCCAACAAGAATGCTAAAAAGGCAATATCATGAGCCAGTTGCGGGCATAAACCCGAGCTATCCCAGACCTAACCGGTGTTATCCTCTAATATATTGATCGAAACCAGGTTACATTGAATCTTTCAGTGTGGTACCACATTACTACGTGATTGATACCAGAAAAAATCCAGGATCTGGCCAACAAGTATGCGAAAAAGGCAAAATCTTGCGCCAGATACGGGCATAACCCAGACCTAACCGGTGTTATTCTCTAAAATATTGATCGAAACCATGTTTAATTGAATGTTACAGTGTGGTACCACACTACTACGTGATTCAAGCCAGAAAAAATGGAGGATCTAGCCAACAAGTATGCGATAAAGGCAAAATCGTGAGCCAGATGCGGGCATGACCCCGACCTGACCCAGACCTAACCAGTGTTATATTCTGAAGTATTGATCGAAACCAGGTTTAATTGACTCTTTCAGTGTGGTACCCCATTACTACGTGATTCAAACCAGAACAATCCGTGGATCTGGTCAACAAGTATGCGCAAATGGCGAAAGTATGAGCCAGATGCGGGCACATCCCACAACTTTTTTTTTTTAACGTGGTGAAATCCTCATGGACACCCCGGCTCCCTGGGGGGGAGGCCGGGGTAATGCCGGACTCTTACCGGCTAAAACACCACGGTGACCGCCTGCGCCCTTTATCTGGGGAGAGTCACGGGAACCAAGCTAGCGATACTACCGTGACTCTCCCCGTTGGCGCAACGCCCTACTACGGGCCCTTTCCGGGGGAGGAGATGTGGTCCTCCTCCCCCCAATGGGGGGCAAACTAATCTGATTGCCCCCCGGCGACGCCGCGTGGTCACTCGCGACGTAGCCCCCACGCGTGCCGTTGCTACTAGCCGCGATCAGGCCCCCATCCGATCGCGACCACGGCTGCGGGGCCGGCTAACACTGCCGCCCCCGCTAGACGGGGCACCTGCCACGGGCTCCCGGTTCGGTGATTGGCTGGGTGCGAGGGGGAATGAGGGGATAAAGTCCCTCACCTCACACCACAAACACCATCACCGACCCCTTCGCGCTCCCCCTGCCACGGGGAGCTGTGGCGGGACTTACGGACAGCGTCGACGTCTGCCCCCCACCTGTTCGCGCGCCCTTTCGGCGTCCTCCTTGGCGGCCATGACTTCTTCACAAAACAAGGCCATGGCCGCCCACGCCTCCTCAATGCCGACCATCGCACGAATGACGGCCGGCAGCGAGAGGCCCGCTCCAATCGCTTTAACGAGGACACCGCGCTGGACTGCCCACGCCGGACAAAACTCCAAGGTATGCTGCGCGGTGTCCTCCCTTCCCCTGCAGTGACGGCACGCAGCCGTCTCGTCCCGCCCTATCCGATGCAGGTACCGACCGAAGCAACCGTGTCCGGTCAGTAGCTGTGTCAGGCGGTAGGTGGGCGTACCCCAGCTACAGCCCACCCAGGCGTAAAATACTGGACGGACCGCCGCGGCAACGCGATCATCCCGCTGGTCTGGCTTGGATAGCCACACCAGCCACCGACTATAGACGCGTCGCCGCGCCTGGCTTCGGGCCCTGGCGGCCTCCTCGCCGTGCGGGTCCACGCTGGCGAAGGTCGCAGAGGCTTTGATAGACCTCTGCGTCCATTTTCGCCAGCAGGTGAAACGGTGTGGAACCCGCCAGCAAGGTGGCGGCTGTGTAGGAGGTCGTGCGATAACCCCGCACGACTCTAATGGCGACCAACCTCTGTAACCGACGGAGTACAAATGCACCCCGCCGATTGGCCATCAGACCGCCGGCCCATATTGGCGCGCCATAGAGCGCCATGGACCGGACGATTACCAAATACAGCCGCCGTGCCGCCATGTTGGGCCCCCCGAGATTTGGCATTATGCGACCTAACGCGGCCGCTGCCCTTTCAATATGGGGACCCAACCCTTCCAAATGATGCCCGAACCGCCAGTAGCTGTCAAGGGTGAGGCCCAAATACTTCATCCGGCGCCCCACCCCGACTTGGGCTCCACCCACCCGTAGAGACGCCTGGCGCGGCAACCCTCGACCACTGACGTTGCACAGCCAGATGGCCTCGGTCTTCTGAGGTGCCACGCGCAACCCCAGACGCTCTACTTCGGCGACGACTCGTGCCGTCCCTTCCTCCGCTAGGGCCACGGCCCTCCTCCATGTATCCCCGTCGGCTATCACCAGGGTGTCGTCGGCGTAACATACCAACGACACGCCGACGGGGAGATCAGCCCGCAGCACCACGTTATACGCCAAGTTCTACAGGAGCGGCCCGAGGACCGACCCCTGTGGAACCCCGCGGTGCACCGCTCTCTGCTCCATCCCATTCCGACCCGGATATTGGACTACCCTGCCCCGCAGATAATCCCCGATCTGTCGGCATAGATAGGCGGGTACTCGGTGGTACTGGAGTGCCCGACCTATCGCCCCCCAGGAGACGGTGTTAAAGGCGTTGGCTATGTCAAGTGATACTGCCAACGCCCCCCCCCCCCCCCCGGGAGATTGCCGATTCCGCCAGGGTCCGCACAGTCGCTATGGCGTCGACTGTGGAGCGGCCCCGGCGAAAGCCGAACTGTCGGTCGGCCAGATCGGTGCCGACGCGGGACAGGTGCCCCTCGAGCCGGGATACAATGACCCGCTCGAGGATCTTTCCAGCCTCGTCCAACAGACAAATGGGTCGGAACGCGGATGGACAATTCGCGGGCTTCCCTGGCTTGTGGAGGAGGACCAACCTCGCCAGCTTCCATATGGGGGGGAACTGACCGGTCCGCAGGCACGCGTCGAAGACGCGTATTAATCCAGCCCCCAGGACGCCCACCGCTATAGCCCAGGCCCTGCCAGGTATGCCGTCTGGTCCTGGCGCCGTCTTCTTGGCTGCCATTCTCCGGACGGCCCTGGTCAGCTCCTCCTCGGAGACCCCCAGTTCGTCGGACCACCAAGGCGGGTGATCCGGCTGTGGCTCGGGGGGATGCAGAAACGCCTCTCCCCCAACGGGGAAGAGGACGCGCATAGTTTCCCCGAGCAGCTGGGGGTCGAGGCTGTCTGTGATCGGGGGCGCCCATGATCGCATCTTCCCTGCGACCATATGGTAGGGGCGCCCCCATGGATTTGCATCCAGAGAGCCGAGGAGCTCCGTCCATGCCTGGGCTTTTGCGGTCGCGATGGCCCGGCGGAGGGTTCTACGCGCCAGGGAAAATTCCCAGCGCAACCCCACCACCTCTGCCTCCGTTACCCCGCGCCGTCTCCTGGCGCGGGTGTACCGGTGTCGGGCGACAACGCAACGAGTGGGTAAGTCCTCGATGTCGCCCGACCACCAGTACACGGACCCCCCGCGGCTCGGGGCGGTGGCCCGCGGCATGACTGCGTCGCACAACGACGTCATAGTCTCACGGAACCAACGCGCCCCGGCAGAAGGATTGACGAGGGTCCAGCGTGGCATCTCCTGCCATGCCACAACGGAGGCTGCCATCGCAAGGGCGTCCGAGTCCAGCCTCTTGGTGGACCAGCGTGGCGCCGGGTGTGCTTCCCTGCCGGGTTGGCGCGGTCCATTTACGCCGGGGGTCGCGGATATGGAGAACGTAATATAGAGGTGGTCGCTTAACGTGGCCACCTCTTCCGCGACCCTCCAGTCGGACACACGGCGCGCTATGGCAGGGCCCGCCAACGAAATGTCGACGATCGACTCGCCCCGCGCGTGCACGCACGTGCTCACGGCCCCCTCATTCAATACTACGAGGCCGTGACCAGCCGCCCATACGAGCATCGCGTCGCCCTTCACGGTCGTCGTGGGGCAGCCCCATGCTGCAGCGTGGCCATTAAAATCGCGCAGGACGAGTACCCCACTGGCGAGATGTGGGGAGATGCATCTCCCCACCTCGTCGAGGGACGCCTCAAATTCGCTGAGGCCTATAGCGGGCGACGCGTAACACCCGGCAACCATCAGTTCCCCCCACTTCACCGCCACAAACCCGTGGCCCCTCCCAACAACGGAGCACGGCAGCGTGCCGCCCCCGTACTGCCAAGTGATCGCCGAGACACCGTTAAGGTCCCCCACCCAAGCTGGGTGTTTAGGGACACGATAGGGCTCGGCGATCACGGCCATCCCGACGTTCCACTGCCGGAGGGTTTGGAGCATAAGATCCTGGGCCCCCCGGCAGTGGTTCAAATTGACCTGGAGGAGGCGTTGAGACATTATCGGGTCTCAGCCGCGGCCTCCTCCAGGCCTCCACTTCCAGCGCTTAGGGGCGCCTCTGCGCGCCCCGTATCTTTGCCGCCGTACGAGGCCATCATCCCCCTCCTAAGGGGCTCTGACCCGCACGGCGGCTGGATTACTGCTTGCTGTGGGGGCACTGCAGCTCCCCCACACGACGGTACACCTTCCGATTTCGTGGAGGTGGAGGGCGTCGAGTCGCAAGGCGCCACATCCACCTCCATCATCTCCGTAACAGGCGGAGGCGCGGGTGCATACCCCACCACCTTCACTGCCGTCGCGACAGATGCCGAGGCGGGAATAGTTCCCGACACCAAAGCTGGGGACGGCTGGGTACAAGCCGCGCCTTGGACCTCCATCACAACGGGCACCGGCGCCGGCTCAACACCAGTCGGCACCGTGGATGGGGGCACACCCGCCCCTTTCGCCTGCTTCCCCTTCCGTTTGGGGGGACGACAAGGCGCCCCACCCATTCGGTGATCCGCTGGCCGCCCCAAGCCCACACAAAGGGGGCATTTAGGGGCGGCCGTGCACTCCCATGCGGTGTGGGAGTCCCCTCCGCAGCGGTAGCAGAGGCCGCTGCGATCTACGGTGCTGGTACACCGCTGCCTAACATGTCCAAACTCAAGGCAGCGGTGACATTGCAGCGACCTCGCGGGGAGCACCGCCAACCGGGCCTCGAAGAAGCCGACCATTAATCGGCCGGACTTCGTGAGCTTGGTTGCGGCGCGAAGGGGACAGCGAGCCCAGGCAGTAAACATGCCCGAGCTGTCCCGGCGGAGGTCACCAACGTTGACCTCCGCAGCGCCGCAACCCCCGGCGGTGGCAAGGGCCTCCCGAACAGCCTGCTGGGTGGCTGCCTCCGACAGGCGGGTCACCCGTAACTCGGCCTGTTTTTGGGGGCAAGCCACCCGAACTCCCTCCACCTGAAGGGCCCCCTCGAGACGCGCCCTCAGGGCGGTCGCCTTCTCCTTTCCCTTTTCGCCGGGGATCGCTAGAAGCAGCGCCCCGGTGACCGCCCTGGTTGGGCGCATCCCTGTGATCCCCAGATCTTTGCAGATCCCGGGCATCACCCTTGTAAGTAGGGGGCCCAAATCCTTTTCACGCCCAGCGGCGGCGGTCACCGAGACTGCCGCATTTTTCGACAGCCTCGGTAGCTTGACCGCCGCAGGCTAGGCACCAACTTTCCTCTTACTGGCAGCTGCAGTATTTGCAGCTGGCCGGTTGGCTGTGGGTATTTTCCCGCTTTTCGCGGACGCTGCGGTAGGAGTCGGACCCCTATCACCACCTTTCCCTTTACCCCTCCTAACCACCTCAGCCCAGGAGCCCAACACACCACTGGTGGAGGCAGGGACGGGCTGTGGCGCGGTGTCCTTCGCGGGTCGGGCGGACTTGCCGCTATCCGCCCTGGGAGGTGGCTGAGGGGGACTTTGCGCGGCCTTCGTTGGTGCCTTCGATTTCGGGGCGGATGGCTTCGCTCCTCCAGCCGCTGGCGTGCCACCTTTGGCCTTACCAGCACCACTCCTCGCCGGGGTTGGCTTTGGGGGTGCCCGGGCGCTTTCACGGGGGCTGACGCGCCCCCATGTTTTGCCACCGCGGCTCCCTTCGTCTTCCCCATTACCGTATCTGTCCCCGCCGGCGTAGCGCATTTCGATGAGCTCGGCGGGGCCGGGGCCGCTCCCACGGATGCAGCTGGGGCCAGTTGACCTCTCCCGAGTGGCGGGCGGGACACAGCCCGCCAAACCGCTTCAAAGCGGGCATCAATCCGGCCCTCCACGGCCGTTAAGTGCCCCGCCATCTCGGAAACTCTTTGCACCACTTCGGTCATCATGACCACCAAAGGATTTCCGGAGGCGGGACTCTCCTCCTCGCACGGGACCGGCCGAAGTGCAGACGACGGTCCAGGGACCGCCGCCTCGACATCCATTCCGGAGTCCACCCCGTCAAACGTAGATGGAAGGAGGTCCCTCCGCCGCGGTCGAGGGACACAGGGAAGCGCGTGGTCCGGTGGCGTATCGCCAGCCACCTCCTCTCCCACTTTCAACAGCCTCCGCTGCTCCTCTTTGTACCTTAGGCGGCCCACTTCCCGCCTAAGGTGCTCCAACCAGGTGGTGGCGGTCTTATCCGCCACCTCCAGCCTCTTCTCGAGGGCCTTGGCCCTCCGCTCCCATTCGCCTTGGCGAATGACTACCTCCGGGGCCGGCCTGTTGGGATTTTCGGCACGGTCAGCTCTGCCGTGCAGTTCCTCGGCGCTGACCATTGCCACCCGAGCTGCCAAACGGAGTCCGCGGATGTCCGTCGTCTTGAGGTGGGTTGCGGTGCCTGCCACCTTGACGACGGACTCCAATTGCTCCTTAAGCCGGTCCAGGAGCTCGTCCAATTTCATGACATCCGCTATATTGCGGAGGTCTCCCTGCATTGGCAGGGCCTTCATCCCTGGACCCAACTTTTTTGGGTCCGCAAAGATACCCCTAGGCCTGCCAGCCCCGGGGCCCTTCCTTTTCCTTTTCCGGGGTCCATAATCCTCTTCGCCTGAGTCGACGCTCTCACTTTCGTCGGCGGTAGATCGGTTTGGCGCCCATTCAGCTTCGTCCATAGAGCCGTCGTCGATGAGGGTAACGGACTCCCCGACGCACGACGTAGCCACGTCTTTGCCCTTGACCGCGACGCTCAGCGAAAGCTGCGGTCCCGCGGCACCATGCCTCTTCCGAGGAGGAGAATCTTTCCCCGCCTTATGCCACCCGTGGCATTTAGCCGCTCCAGGCTAACTACGGGGACGGGGCTGTACCTCTGATGGTCATCCTGCCCCTCAAGGTGGATCCCCAGCGGAGGATTAACCACCTCCACAACCCTGATCGTGGGTTTGACCCCACCAGGGAGTGGTTCATCAATCCCATTGCCGATAAAATCTTTCTCATTTGCCGATATGCTTGCCTGTCCGTTCTCTGTGTTTCCAGTCCTGTTTGTTGGTTTTGAGAGTTAAGATCCATTATTAATCCCACGAGTGTGGTCGGAAAACAGGTCACCCCCGGCAGAGCCGCCTTGCGTGGGGAAGCCTAATACTCCGGGGGTTCGGCAGGTGCCCCCGGTGGTGGTCGCTAGGGATTGGGCCTTCTCTCCCAACCATGCATCCCATCGCCGCGCACCATAACTTAGGATTAGGGGGTAATTTATAGAGTTACCATCCTCGCGGCCCAGGCGGTTAAGCCAAGGCCCCCGTTCCTCCTGCCGTCACGTACCATTCACAAAACCAAAAATGGAGTTGTGAATGGGCCGTTGCCACGACCAACAGGAGGTTTACGGTGTGATTAGCATCAGGTACCTCGGGGTCGCTACGCCCCGTACTGCGCCGGACACATGGCCGGACACAGCCCATGAGGGAGCACATCCCACACCTAACCCAGACCTAACCGGTGTGATCCTCTGAAGTATTGATCGAAACCAGGTTGAATTGAATGCTTCAATGTGGTACCACATTACTACGTGATTCAAAGCAGAAGAAATCCGGGATCTGGCCAACAAGTATGTGAAAAATGCAAAATCTTGAGGCAGATGCGGGCATAACCCAGACCTAACCCAGACCTAACCAGTGTTATCCTCTAAAATATTGATCGAAACCAGGTCTAATTGACTGTTTCACTGTAGTACCACATTACTACGTGATTCAAACCAGAACAAACCCTGGATCTGGCCAACAAGTATGCGCAAAATGCAAAATCTTGAGGCAGATGCGGGCATAACCCGGACCTAACCCAGACCGAACCGGGGTTATCCTCTAAAATATTTATCGAAACCAGGTCTACTTGACTGTTTCACTGTGGTACCATATTACTACGTGATTCAAACCAGAAAAAATCCAGGTTCTGGCCAACAAGTATGCGAATGAGGAAATATCATGAGCCAGATGCGGGCATAACCCAGACCTAACCCAGACCTAACCGGTGTGATCCTCTAAAATATTCATCGAAACCAGGTTAAATTGAATGTTCCAGTGTGGTACCACATTACTACGTGAATCAAACCAGAAGACATCCAGGATCTGGCCAACAAGTGTGCGAAAAGTCGAAAGTATGAGCCAGATGCGCGCATACCCCAGACCTAACCCAGACCTAACCTGTGTTATCCTCTAAAATATTGTTCGAAACCAGGTTTAATTGAATGTTTCACTGTGGTACCACATTACTACGTGATTCAAACCAGAAAAAATCCAGGATCTGGCCAATAAGTATGCGAAAAAGGCAATATCATGAGCCAGATGCGGGCATAACCCAGACCTATCTCAGACCTAACCGGTGTTATCCTCTAAAATATTGATCGAAACCAGGTTAAATTGAATGTTTCAATGTGGTACCACATTACTACGTCAACCAAAACAGAAAAAATCCAGGATCTGGCCAATAAGTATGCGAAAAAGGCAATATCATGAGCCAGATGCGGGCATAACCCAGACCTATCTCAGACCTAACCAGTGTTATCCACTAAAATATTGTTCGAAACCAGGTTTAATTGAATGTTTCACTGTGGTACCACATTACTACGTGATTCAAACCAGAAAAAATCCAGGATCTGGCCAACAAGTATGCGAATGAGGAAATATCATGAGCCAGATGCGGGCGTAACCCAGACCTAACCCAGACCTAACCTGTGTTATCCTCTAAAATATTGTTCGAAACCAGGTTTAATTGAATGTTTCACTGTGGTACCACATTACTACGTGATTCAAACCAGAAAAAATCCAGGATCTGGCCAATAAGTATGCGAAAAAGGCAATATCATGAGCCAGATGCGGGCATAACCCAGACCTATCTCAGACCTAACCAGTGTTATCCACTAAAATATGATCGAAACCAGGTCTAATTGACTGTTTCACTGTAGTACCACATTACTACGTGATTCAAACCAGAACAAACCCTGGATCTGGCCAACAAGTATGCGCAAAATGCAAAATCTTCAGGCAGATGCGGGCATATCCCGGACCTAACCCAGACCGAACCGGTGTTATCCTCTAAAATATTGATCGAAACCAGGTCTACTTGACTGTTTCACTGTGATACCACATTACTACGTGATTCAAACCAGAAAAAATCCAGGATCTGGCCAACAAGTATGCGAATGAGGAAATATCATGAGCCAGATGCGGGCGTAACCCAGACCTAACCCAGACCTAACCGGTGTGATCCTCTAAAATATTCATCGAAACTAAGTTGAATTGAATGTTTCAGTGTGGTACCACATTACTACGTGATTCAAACCAGAAAAAATCCAGGATCAGGCCAACAAGTATGCGAAAAAGGCAATATCATGAGCCAGATGCGGGCATGACACCGACCTATCCCGGACCTAACCAACGTTATCCTTTAAAATATTCATCGAAACCAGGTCTAATTGACAGTTTCAGTGTGGTACCACATTACTACGTGATTGAAGCCAGAAAAAAACCAGGATCTGGCCAACAAGTATGCGAAAAAGGAAATATCATGAGCCAGATGCGGGCATTACCCAGACCTAACCTAGACCTAACCGGTGTTATCCTCTAAAATATTGATCGAAACCAGGTTAAATTGAATGTTTCAATGTGGTACCACATTACTACGTCAATCAAAACAGAAAAAATCCAGGATCTGGCCAACAAGTATGCGAAAAAGGCAATATCATGAGCATGATGCGGGCATAACCCAGGCCTATCCCGGACCTAACCGGTGTTATCCTCTAAAATATAGATCGAAACCTGGTTTAATTGGCTCTTTCAGTGTGGTACCATATTACTACGTGATTTAAACCAGAAGAAACCGAGGATCTGCCCAACAAGTGTGCGAAATGTCGAAAGAATGTGCCAGATTCGCGCATAAACCAGACCTATCTCAGACCTAACCAGTGTTATCCTCTAAAATATTCATCGAAAACAGGTCTAATTGACTGTTTCACTGTGGTACCACATTACAACGTGATTCAAACCAGAACAAACCCTGGATCTGGCCAACAAGTATGTGAAAAATGCAAAATCTTGAGCCAGATGCGGGCATAACCCAGACCTAACCCAGACCTAACCGGTGTCATCCTCTAAAATATTCATCGAAACCAAGTTGAATTGAATGTTTCAGTGTGGCACCACATTACTACGTGATTCAAACCAGAAAAAATCCAGGATCTGGCCAACAAGTATGCGAAAAAGGCAATATCATGAGCCAGATGCGGGCATGACCCCGACCAATCCCGGACCTATCCCATGTTATCCTTTAAAATATTCATCGAAACCAGGTCTAATTGACTGTTTCAGTGTGGTACCACATTACTACGTGAATCAAACCAGAAGACATCCAGGAACTGGCCAACAAGTATGCGAAAAAGGCAATATCATGAGCCAGATGCGGGCATAACCCAGACCTATCTCAGACCTAACCAGTGTTATCCTCTAAAATATTGATCGAAACCAGGTCTAATTGACTGTTTCACTGTAGTACCACATTACTACGTGATTCAAACCAGAACAAACCCTGGATCTGGCCAACAAGTATGCGAAAAAGGCAATATCATGAGCGTGATGCGGGCATAACCCAGACATATCCCAGACCTAACCGGTGTTATCCTCTAAAATATTGATCGAATCCTGGTTTAATTGACTCTTTCAGTGTGGTACCATATTACTACGTGATTTAAACCACAAAAAACCGAGGATCTGCCCAACAAGTGTGCGAAAAATGCAAAATCTTGAGGCAGAAGCGGGCATAACCCAGACCTAACCCAGACCGAACCGGTGTTATCCTCTAAAATATTGATCGAAACCAGGTCTAATTGAACGTTTCAGTGTGGTACCATATTACTACGTGATTTAAACCAGAAAAAACCGAGGATCTGCCCAACAAGTGTGCGAAATGTCGAAAGTATGAGCCAGATTCGCGCATAAACCAGACCTATCTCAGACCTAACCAGTGTGATCCTCTAAAATATTCATCGAAAACAGGTCTAATTGACTGTTTCGCTGTGGTACCACATTACAACGTGATTCAAACCAGAACAAACCCTGGATCTGGCCAACGAGTATGTGAAAAATGCAAAATCTTGAGGCAGATCCGGGCATAACCCGGACCTAACCCAGACCGAACCGGTGTTATCCTCTAAAATATTGTTTGAAACCAGGTTTAATTGAATGTTTCAGTCTGGTACCACATTACTACGTGATTCAAACCAGAAAAAATCCAGGATCTGGCCAACATGTATGCGAAAAGTCGAAAGTATGAGCCAGATGGGCGCACACCCCAGACCTAAACCAGACCTAACCGGTGTTATCCTCTAAAATATTGTTTGAAGCAGGTTTAATTGAATGTTTCAGTCTGGTACCATATTACTACGTGATTCAAACCAGGAAAAATCCAGGATCTGGCCATCAAGTATGTGAAAAAGGAAATATCATGAGCCAGATGCGGGCATAACCCAGACCTAACCCAGACCTAACCGGTGTTATCCTCAAAAATATTGATCGAAACCAGGTATAATTTAATGTTTCAGTGTGGTACCACATTACTACGTGATTGAAACCAGAAGAAATCCAGGATCTGGCCAACAAGTATGCGAAAAAGGCAAAATCTTGAGCATGATGCGGGCACATCCCACACCTAACCCAGACCTAATCGGTGTTATCCTCTAAAATATTCATCGAAACCTGGTTTAATTGACTCTTTCAGTGTGGTACCATATTACTACGTGATTTAAACCAGAAAAAACCGAGGATCTGGCCAATAAGTGTGCGAAAAGTCGAAAGTATGAGCCAGATGCGCGCATACCCCAGACCTAACCCAGACCTAACCGGTGTGATCCTCTGAAGTATTGATCGATACCAGGTTGAATTGAATGTTTCAGTGTGGTACCACATTACTACCTGATTAAACTCAGAAAAAATCCAGGATCTGGCCAACAAGTATGCGAAAAAGTCAATATCATGAGCCAGATGCGGGCATGACCCAGACCTAACCTAGACCTAACCGGTGTTATACTCTTAAATATTCATCGAGACCAGGTTTAATTGACTTTTCCACTGTGGTACCACATTACCACCTGATTCAAACCAGAAAAAACCCGGGATCTGAACAACAAGTATGCGATTAATGCAACAAATCATGAGACAGATGCGGTCATGACCCCGACCTATCCCGGACCTGACCAATGTTATCCTTTAAAATATTCATCGACGCCAGGTCTAATTGACTGTTTCAGTGTGGTTCCACATTACTACGTGATTGAAGCCAGAAAAAAACCAGGATCTGGCCAACAAGTATGCGAAAAAGGAAATATCATGAGCCAGATGCGGGGATTACCCAGACCTAACCTGGACCTAACCGGTGTTATCCTCTAAAATATTGATCGAAACCTGGTTAAATTTAATGTTTCAATATGGTACCACATTCCTACGTCAATCAAACCAGAAGAAATCCATGATCTTGCCAACAAGTATGCGAATGAGGAATTATCATGAGCCAGATGCGGGCACATCCCGCACCTAACCCAGATCTAACCGGTGTTATCCTCTAAAATATTGTTTGAAACCAGGTTTAATTGAATGCTTCCGTCTGTTACCACATTACTACGTGATTCAAACCAGAAAAAATCCAGGATCTGGCCAACATGTATGCGAAAAGTCGAAAGTATGAGCCAGATGCGCGCATACCCCAGACCTAAACCAAACTAACCGGTGTTATCCCCTAAAATATTCATCGAAACCAGGTTTAGTTGAATGTTTCACTGTGGTACCACATTACTACGTGATTCAAACCAGAACAAACCGAGGATGTGGCCACAAGTGTGCGAAAAGTCGAAAGTATGATCCAGATGAGCGCACACCCCAGACCTAAACCAGACCTAACCGGTGTTATCCTCTAAAATATTCTTTGAAGCAGGTTTAATTGAATGTTTCAGTCTGGTACCACATTACTACGTGATTCAAACCAGAAAAAATCCAGGATCTGGCCAACAAGTATGCGAAAAAGGCAATATCATGAGCATGATGCGGGCATAACCCAGGCCTATCCCGGACCTAACCGGTGTTATCCTCTAAAATATAGATCGAAACCTGGTTTAATTGGCTCTTTCAGTGTGGTACCATATTACTACGTGATTTAAACCAGAAGAAACCGAGGATCTGCCCAACAAGTGTGCGAAATGTCGAAAGAATGTGCCAGATTCGCGCATAAACCAGACCTATCTCAGACCTAACCAGTGTTATCCTCTAAAATATTCATCGAAAACAGGTCTAATTGACTGTTTCACTGTGGTACCACATTACAACGTGATTCAAACCAGAACAAACCCTGGATCTGGCCAACAAGTATGTGAAAAATGCAAAATCTTGAGCCAGATGCGGGCATAACCCAGACCTAACCCAGACCTAACCGGTGTCATCCTCTAAAATATTCATCGAAACCAAGTTGAATTGAATGTTTCAGTGTGGCACCACATTACTACGTGATTCAAACCAGAAAAAATCCAGGATCTGGCCAACAAGTATGCGAAAAAGGCAATATCATGAGCCAAATGCGGGCATGACCCCGACCAATCCCGGACCTATCCAATGTTATCCTTTAAAATATTCATCGAAACCAGGTCTAATTGACTGTTTCAGTGTGGTACCACATTACTACGTGAATCAAACCAGAAGACATCCAGGAACTGGCCAACAAGTATGCGAAAAAGGCAATATCATGAGCCAGATGCGGGCATAACCCAGACCTATCTCAGACCTAACCAGTGTTATCCTCTAAAATATTGATCGAAACCAGGTCTAATTGACTGTTTCACTGTAGTACCACATTACTACGTGATTCAAACCAGAACAAACCCTGGATCTGGCCAACAAGTATGCGAAAAAGGCAATATCATGAGCGTGTTGCGGGCATAACCCAGACATATCCCGGACCTAACCGGTGTTATCCTCTAAAATATTGATCGAAACCTGGTTTAATTGACTCTTTCAGTGTGGTACCATATTACTACGTGATTTAAACCAGAAAAAACCGAGGATCTGCCCAACAAGTGTGCGAAAAATGCAAAATCTTGAGGCAGAAGCGGGCATAACCCAGACCTAACCCAGACCGAACCGGTGTTATCCTCTAAAATATTGATCGAAACCAGGTCTAATTGAATGTTTCAGTGTGGTACCACATTACTACGTGATTTAAACCAGAAAAAATCCCGGATCTGGCCAACAAGTATGCGAAAAAGGCAATATCATGAGCTAGATGCGGGCATAACCCAGACCTAACTTAGACCTAACCGGTGTTATCCTCTAAGATATTGATCGAAACCAGGTTATATTGAATGTTTCAATGTGGTACCACATTACTACGTCAATCAAACCAGAAGAAATCCAGGATCTGGCCAACAGGTATGCGAAAAAGGCAAAATCTTGAGCCAGATGCGGGCACATCCCACACATAACCCAGACCCAACCGGTGTTATCCTCTAAAATATTGATCGAAACCAGGTTTAATTGAATGTTTTAGTATGGTACCACATTACTACGTGATTTAAACCAGAAAAAATCCAGGATCTGGCCAACAAGTATGCGAAAAAGGCAATATCATGAGCCAGATGCGGGCATAACCCAGACCTATCTCAGACCTAACCGGTGTTATACTCTTAAATACTCATCGAAACCAGGTTTAATTGACTGTTTCACTGTGGTACCAAATTACCACCTGATTCAAACCTGAAAAAACCCGTGATCTGAACAACAAGTATGCGATTAATGCAACAAATCATGTGGCAGATGCGGGCATGACCCCCACCTATCCCGGACCTAACCAATGTTATCCTTTAAAATATTCATCGAAACCAGGTTTAATTGACTGTTTCACTGTGGTAACACATTACCACCTGATTCAAACCAGAAAAAACCCGGGATCTGAACAACAAGTATGCGAAAAAGGCAATATCGTGAGCATGATGCGGGCATAACCCAGACCTAACCCAGACCTAACCGGTGTTATCCTTTAAAATATTCATCGAAACCAGGTTTAGTAGACCCTTTCAGTGTGGTACCTCATTACTACGTGACTCAAATCAGAACAAACCGTGGATCTGGTCAAAAAAAGTATGCGCAAAATGCGAAAGTATGAGCCAGATGCGGGCATAACCCAGACCTATCCCGGGCATCACCGGTGTTATCCTCTAAAATATTGATCGAAACCAGGTTTAATTGACTGTTTCACTGTGTTGCCACATTACCACCTGATTCAAACCAGAAAAAACCCGGGAACTGAACAACAAGTATGCGATTAATGCAACAAATCATGAGCCAGATGCGTGCATGACCCCGACCTATCCCGAACCTAACCAATGTTATCCTTTAAAATATTCATCGAAACCAGGTCTAATTGACTGTTTCAGTGTGGTACCACATTACAACGTGATTGAAGCCAGAAAAAAACCAGGATCTGGCCAACAAGTATGCGAAGAAGGAAATATCATGAGCCAGATGCGGGCATTACCCAGACCTAACCTAGACCTAACCGGTGTTATCCTCTAAAATATTCATCGAAACCAGGTTGAATTGAATGTTTCAGTGTGGCACCACATTACTACGTGATTCAAACTAGAAAAAATCCAGGATCTGGCCAACAAGTATGCGAAAAAGGCAATATCATGAGCCAGATGCGGGCATGACCCCGACCAATCCCGGACCTATCCAATGTTATCCTTTAAAATATTCATCGAAACCAGGTCTAATTGACTGTTTCAGTGTGGTACCACATTACTACGTGAATCAAACCAGAAGACATCCAGGAACTGGCCAACAAGTATGCGAAAAAGGCAATATCATGAGCCAGATGCGGGCATAACCCAGACCTATCTCAGACCTAACCAGTGTTATCCTCTAAAATATTGATCGAAACCAGGTCTAATTGACTGTTTCACTGTAGTACCACATTACTACGTGGTTCAAACCAGAACAAACCCTGGATCTGGCCAACAAGTATGCGAAAAAGGCAATATCATGAGCGTGATGCGGGCATAACCCAGACATATCCCGGACCTAACCGGTGTTATCCTCTAAAATATTGATCGAATCCTGGTTTAATTGACTCTTTCAGTGTGGTACCATATTACTACGTGATTTAAACCACAAAAAACCGAGGATCTGCCCAACAAGTGTGCGAAAAATGCAAAATCTTGAGGCAGAAGCGGGCATAACCCAGACCTAACCCAGACCGAACCGGTGTTATCCTCTAAAATATTGATCGAAACCAGGTCTAATTGAATGTTTCAGTGTGGTACCATATTACTACGTGATTTAAACCAGAAAAAACCGAGGATCTGGCCAATAAGTGTGCGAAAAATCGAAAGTATGAGCCAGATTCGGGGATTCGTCGCCGTGGACTGGGGGGGAGTCGCTGTGGTGGGGTGCTACATTTCGCCCCGTAGCGGTCACGCTGCGTTCGAGCTGTACTTGGCCGAGGTCGCGGCATGCGTGCAGCGCTGCGCGGCCCGGCCGGTGCTGGTCCTGGGGGATTTTAATGCCAAGTCGGTGGCTTGGGGATCCCCCAGGACCTCCGTTCGCGGCGGGATCCTGGGCGATTGGGCGGCGGGGCTCGACCTCCGGGTATTGAACCGGGGGTCGGAGCTCACATGCGTGCGGCGATATGGGGGGTCCATCGTGGATGTTGGATTCGCGACCCCCAACGCCGTGCGCATGGTGTCGGGTTGGCACGTGGTCGCGGGGGCAGAGACACTCTCCGATCACCGGTACATCCGGATGGAGGTCTCTGCCGCCGCGAGTGCATCCCGACACGGCCGCCTGCGTGGCACCCCACCACGCCGCTGGGCGCTTCGGCGCCTGGACAAGGACGCCATGATGGCAGCTGCCCTCGCTGCAACTTGGCCGCAGGGAGCGGCCGAGTTGCCGAGCATAGAGGAGGAGGTCGCCCGGCTCAGAGCATTGGTCGCGGGTATTTGCGACGCGGCGATGCCTCGGGTCGGGCGGGCTTCTCCTCGCCGGGCGGTGTACTGGTGGTCGGACGCGATCGCGGAGTTGCGAGTCGCGACTGTCCGCGCCCGACGCCAGTACACCCGCGCGCGCCGTCGTCAACGTACAGGCGACGGCGTGGCGCGAGCGAGGGCAGCTGATGACCTGTATGGAGCATACCGCGTGGCGCGGGTTGCTCTGCAGGTCGCCATCAAACGGGCCAAGACCCAGGCATGGAAGGAGCTCCTCCAGACCCTTGATGGCGATCCATGGGGGCGCCCATATAAGGTGGTGCTGAATAAGCTCCGCCCGTGGGCGCCCCCCGTCACCGAGGGTCTTGACCCCCGGCTGCTGGAGGCCGTGGTCAATCCACTCTTCCCAATTGGGGAGAGGGGACCGCGTCCTCCGGCGGCGGCGGCGGCTGTCCCAGTGGAGTGGACGGCCGAGCTGGGGGTCACGCAGGAGGAGCTGGCAGCGGCCATCAGACGGCTCGGGGTTCGTAACACGGCCCCGGGTCCGGATGGTGTGCCCGGCCGGGTTTGGGTCTTGACCCAGGGCGTCCTTGGGGCCGACCTCAGGCGGTTGTTCGACCGCTGCCTGAGGGACGGGCGATTCCCCCCCAGTTGGAAGGTGGCGAGGATGGTCCTCCTCCGGAAGGAGGGTCGGCCCGCGGAGTCTCCCTCCGCATACCGGCCCATTTGTCTCCTCGACGAGGTGGGCAAGCTCTTCGAGCGTGTGATTGCTGCCCGCCTCGTCGAGCACCTGTCGCGGGGTGATCCCGGTCTGGCCGACTGCCAGTTCGGTTTCCGGGGGGGCCGATCGACTATCGACGCGATAGGTCGTGTGAGGGCCCTCTCGGGGGCGGCCGTCTCCCGGGGAGGGGTGGCATTGGCAATATCCTTGGATATTGCCAATGCCTTTAACACCCT
Organism: Colletes latitarsis; assembly: GCF_051014445.1. Taxonomy (NCBI): domain Eukaryota; kingdom Metazoa; phylum Arthropoda; class Insecta; order Hymenoptera; family Colletidae; genus Colletes; species Colletes latitarsis. Next base: position 7,811,393 of record NC_135141.1, on the reverse strand, counting down.
CCCCTGGGAAGAGATAAGGAGGGGACTCGAATATCATCGAGTCCCCCCTTGTCTCAGGGCGGTCGTCGGGGATTATCTCCGCGGCAGGTGGATCGAGTATCCGGGCCGGGATGGTGATATGCGGAGGGAGGTGTACTGCGGTGTTCCGCAGGGGTCGGTCCTCGGGCCACTCCTGTGGAACATCGCGTACGACTCGGTGTTGCGGGCCGGTCTCCCCGACGGCGTCAGCACGGTGTGTTATGCGGATGACACACTGGTGCTGGCCGTCGGGGCGCACTGGGGGAGGGCCATGCGTCGCGCGGAGGAGGGGTCGCAACGCGTCGTCGACCGGATCAGGGGGATGGGGATGACGGTGGCGGTCCATAAGACCGAGGGGATTGCGTTTCATTCACCTCGGCAGGATCCGCCACCCCCTCTGATCCGGGTGGGTGGGGCTGACATCGAGGTGAAGCCCCAGATCAGGTATCTAGGGCTGATCCTCGATAGCCACTGGCGTTTCGAGGAGCATTTCCGCTGTCTGGTCCCCCGGTTGGAAAGGATGGTTGCGGCTCTGAGCCGGATCCTGCCCAACCTGGGGGGCCCGGCGGGCCGAGTTCGTCGCCTCTATGTGGCAATGGTCCAGTCGGTGGCCCTATACGGGGCCCCCGTCTGGGCGGACGACCTGGCTGCCTCCCGGCGCAGCATGACTATGCTGCGTCGGGTGCAGAGGCGCATGGCGCTCAGGGTCGTCCGCGGGTATCGGACCATGGCACATGAGGCGGCGACGGTTCTAGCGGGGATGCCGCCCATGGACCTGCTCGCGCGGTCGCACGCGGTGATGTACCGGCACCGCGTCGACCGTCGCGCGGGGGTGGGGGCGGTCCCGGGCGGGCAGGAACCTGCTTGGGGCGATTTGAAGCGGCAGGCCCGGCAGTCCGTGCTGCTCGCGTGGCAGGAGCGGCTGGCTCTGCCAACCGCGGGGCACCGGACTGTCGGGGCTGTTCGGCCACTCCTTCAGGAGTGGCCGGACAGAGGCCATGGCAGCCTCACCTACCGGCTGGCACAGGTATTTTCCGGGCATGGCAGCTTCGGAAGATACCTGTGCCGGATAGGGAAGGAGCCGACGGCGCGTTGCTGCCACTGCGACGCTGAGCAGGACACGGCGGATCATACCCTGGAGGTATGCCCCGCGTGGGAGGGGGAGCGCCGTGTCCTGGTCGGCGTCGTCGGGCGGGATGTCTCGCTGCCGGGCGTGGTGCGCGCCATGCTCGGCAGCGAGGAGAAGTGGAGGGCCGTGGCCTCCTTCTGCGAGAACGTAATGTTGCAGAAGGAGGCCGCGGGGAGGGAGCGCGAGCTGCAGCGCGCCGCTGAAGCTCGCGCTCGTGCGGTGACCCGAGGTCGTCGCCCGGTCGCGAGGCGTCGCGGGCGGCCGCCTCGGCGTGGCGGATGACCTAGGCTGGGAGGGGGGTCCTGAGGGGACCCTCCTCCCGCCAGGCGGCGCCGGGTCGGGCCGGTTGGGGGTGGGAGTGCCTCCCCCTACCGATCCGACGCAAGGGGAGGCACCCTCGGCGGTCTGGTGCGGCCATGAACGCCCGGCCGCCGAGGGGTGGAAACGGGGTCGCGGGCGGTTGCGAGTTGGGGCTCGCAGCCGCCACTAAACGCGGCCCCGGGACGGATAGCGGCGGGATGGAGTGGCCCCGTCCCGCCGCTATGAGGCAGTGTGTCTACTGGGGGGACCGATTGTCCCCCCGGGGGATGGGCGCGAAAGCGGCGGGCACGGGGAGGATACCGGAAGAATGCTTCGAGCGATTCCCGGTATCCTCCCAAAGCGTGCCGAAGGGTCACCGTGGGGTTTTTAGTGGGTAGTTCCCGCGCCTGTCGTTGTACGGGCGCGGGGAATCCCACACACCCCTCCCACCTCTCCCCAAGGAGGTGGGAGGGAGTCTTTCGAAGATTTTCCCCACGACAAAAAAAAAAAAAAAAAAAAAATGTATGAGCCAGATGCGCGCATACCCCAGACCTAACCCAGACCTAACCGGTGTGATCCTCTAAAATATTCATTTGTTAAAGTACTAAGGGACTCTAACGTGGGTCCGGATGAGGAAACAGACAGGGAGAGAAAATTGTTACAGGTTTTTCAATAACGTTTTTATTTTACAAAAATAGAAAGTTAACTCTTTAGGAAATTATAACAAAAATTACTGAATTAAAAGAAAAACGACGACGGCTCCTACTGCGGCCTCGTCTCCTCTTTTTCAGTCTCCTTTTTTCCTTATTTTCTACTGCGGAGTCTTTCTGTAACAAAAGAATCCGCCTAATAAATACATTTGCGGACAAGTCAACAATCGCGCGCTCGTCAGCTGTTTCTCGCGCTCCAGCGACAGTCTGGTGTGCTTGGAGGGGAGAGCTGGCTGGCTATCTAGCGCTCTATCTAGTGGACTGTATATTCTTCTCTTTCTGGTCGATGAGATTCTCTTTCTACGATCTCACCAACGCGCACACCGGGTAGACGAGCTTTTCTCCGTTCTACCGGGTTCTCTTTGCAATGCCACGGACGGGAAACCAAATGGAGGTTGTAAGGCTCCAAGAAGCTATATCCCGCGAGCACGCTCCCCGTGCGGGTGACGTTTCTACACCACCCACGCAAGAGGACGTCTTGTCCTAGTTCGGCTCCCTCGTCAGCTGCTCCTCAGGAGCGACCTGCGGTATGCACACGTGGTTGCCAAGCCGGCGATTCCTTCATCAAAGGAACGCCCGGCAGCCAGCCGTGGCTACCTCGACGGAGGCTCCTGTCCCGAGGAACTGGCCTGCGGCTCACCGGTTCAGGACTCAATCCCCTGCAATTCCAACCACCCTACGTTCACAGCCCAGTGTGGTCGACTCACAGCTGGTAGTGGGTGTAGCGATGGAAGGAAGGCTCTTCGAACCCTTTGCTCCACCGTACGCTTAGGCCCTACTTATTGTCCCCTCACGACGGTATATTGGAGCGGGTTTTCCGACGCCCGATGCACGGAGAGCACCACGAAGTGATATTCCTTCTGAATATCTATCTTCCGGTTGCTCCTACGCCGTATAGCTCTAATCTTGGTCGGTGAAACTTTCCACCCCAACGGTCGGTGTACTCTCACTGGTACACAGGACGGGTGGTTCCAGTGGGTTTCGTATGACCTCTAGAAACGGTGAACTACCACTAGGTGATACCTGTATGTCGGTATCAGCCCTCCAGTAGCTCTAACCGGATAATTGGAAGAAGACTCAAGGCGATCCACACCGAATCTCCAACGTCGCAGTCGCATCCGCGAACTGCAACGTTCAATCACAATCCTGCGTCTACGATCGCTTCACACTCGGCGTGCCTTGCGATCGCTGCAACGTCAGGCAGATTGTCCGTTTTCTGGGGAAAATCTCAAGTCGCTATGACGAGATTTTCCAATAAACTATTTGTCCGCAAACTGATTCTATTACGAGGAGAGAGATCGGCTCATCCACCTCGGAGCTCGTAGGGAAATGGGAACGCGACCGTCACAAGGTCCGCTCTCGATCGCCAACGGCTCAAGAATGAACCGTGACGATCTGCAAGCAGCGACGGCCGCGGCCGGCTCCGTCGCGCAAGCGCAGAACCGGGTAGCTACGCCTCGCGTTGCTGGGCCCGGGCTGCTACGCGCCGCGTGGCCACGGCGCGGCGCTGCCGCGTTTCGTCTATCGATCTTTTTCCGATAGATCTCTTTTCTCTCTCTTTCTCAGCGCTAACAACACATTCCTAGAATTTGCTCCAAAACTCGAGAATTTCAGTGAAGCTAGCTTGAAAAAACACGTAAATAGCCGCGGTATACCAATCTGAACGATGGAAAATTTCCATGTCAGCACAACCATCTAGAATTACGCGAATTCCATATATATACGGGCATCGCGGCCGAGTTTCTGCGTCTCGGACTCATGCGATATTTAAACATTCATCGAAAACAGGTCTAATTGACTGTTTCTATGTGGTACCACATTACTACAGCTGTTTAGTAGATCACTGCTTGCTGAATAGGTAGCTGCTTTCTTGCTAGCCTGCTGCTTGCTTTCCAGCATAGTGCTTGCTTACTACCTTACTGCTTGCTTACTAGCTTACTGTTTTCTTTCTAGCTAACTGCTTTCTTACCAGCTTACTGCATGCTTACAAGCTTACAGCTTGGTTACTAACGTACTGCTTTCTGACTAGCCCGATGCTTGCTTACTAGCTTATTGGTTGCTTACTAGCTCACTGCTTGCTTATTAGAATACTGCTTCCTTACGAGCTCCATGCTCGCTTGCTAGCACATTGCTTGCTTACTAGCATACTGTGTGCTTACTAGCTTACTGCTTGCTTAATAGCGAACTGCTTTCTTACCAGCTAACTGCATGCTTACATGCATACAGCTTGATTATCTTCTTACTGCTTGCTTACTAACTTGCTGCTTTGTTACTAATTATATGCTTTCTCACTAGCTCACTGGTTGCTTCATAACATGCTGCTTTCTTACTAACTTACTTCTTTCTTACGAGACGAATGCATCCTTACTAGCTTCCTGCTTGCTTACTAGCTTACAGCTTTGTTATTAACTTACTGCTTTCCTACTACTTCTCTGCTTGCTTACTATCCCACTGCTTGCTTACAAGATTACTGCTCGCTTCCTAGCTTACTACTTGCATACTAGCTTACTGCTTGCTTGCTAGCTTGTTGCTTGCGTTCTAGCTTACTGGTTACTTATTAGCTTACTACCTGCTTACTAGCGTACTGCTAACTTACTTGCTTACTACACGCTTGTTACCACGCTGCATGCTTGCTAGCTTACTTCTTGCGTAATAGCTAGCTGCTCTCATACCAGCTAATTGGTTTCATACTAGCCTGCTTCTTGCTAACTAGCTTACTTGTAACTTACTTGCTTACAGCTTGGTTACTTGCATACTGCCTCCTCACTAGATTCCCGCCCGCCTACTAGCTCACTGAGTGCTTACAAGCTTACTGCTTGCTTATTAACTTACTGCTTACTCACTAGCGAACTGCTTTCTTGCCAGCTAATTGCATTCTTACCAACATGCTGCTTGCTTACTATCTTACTTGTTGTTTACTAGCTTACTGCTTGCTTACTATCATACTACTTCCTTACTAGCTTCCTGCTCGCTTACTAGCTCACTGCTTGCTTACTAACTTACTGCTTGCTTACTGACCTACTACTTCCTTACTTGCTACCTGCTTTCTTACCAGCATACGGCATTCTTTCTAGCTAATTGCTTTCTTACTAGCCTGCTGCTTACTTACTAGCTTACTTGTTTCTTACTAGCCTACTGCTTCCTTACTAGCCTTTTTTTCTTAGGGAAAATCTTCGTAAGACTCCCTCCCACCTCTTTGGGGTGAGGCAGGAGAGGTGTGTGGGATTCCCCGCGCCCATGGAATGACGGGCGCGTGACCTACCCACTAAAAACCCGACGGTAACCATTCCGCACGATTTTGGAGGATACCGGGATTCGCTCGATGCATACTTCCGGTACCCTCCCAAATGGTTCCTCCCGGCAGTCACACTATCTCATGGCGGCAGGGCGAGACCACTCCTTCCCGCCGCCATCCATCTCGGGGCCTCTATCAGTGGCGGCTGCGAGCTCCAACTCGCACTCGCACGCAACCCCATTGGTACCCCTCGGCGGCTGGTGGCTCATGGACGCACCATGCCACCGAGGGTGCCTCCCGATGCGTTGGACCGGAATTGGGGTGACACTTCCACCCCCCTCTGGTCCGGCTCTGCGCCTCGTGCCTGGAGGAGGCTCCCTTCAGGAATCCCCTCCCTGCCAGGGTCATCCACCATGCCGCGGGGGCCGCCCACGATGCCCGGCGCCTGGACGACGCCCTCCCGCCTCACACGTGCGCGAGCCTCAGCACGCCGCTGAAGCTCGCGTTCCCTGCCGGCGGCCTCCATCTGCAACATTACGCTCTCGCAGAAGGTGGCCACGGCCCTCCACTTCCCCTCGCTGCCGAGCATGGCGCGCACCATGCCCGGCAGCGAGACATCCCGCCCGATGACGCTGACCAGGACACGGCGCTGCTCCTCCCAGGCAGGGCACACCTCGAGGGTATGTTCAGCCGTGTCCTGCTCAGCGTCACAATGGCAGCAGCGCGCCGCCGGCTCCTTCCCTATCTGACACAGGTATCTCCCGAAGCTGCCATGTCCGGAGAACACCTGTGCCATCCGATAAGTGAGGCTTCCATGGCCTCTGTCCAGCCACTCACTCAGGAGTGGCCGAACAGCCCCGTCTGTCCGGTGCATCATTCAAATTAGTATACCGCGGCTATTTACGTGTTTTTTCAAGTTAGCTTCTCTGAAATTCTCGAGTTTTGGAACAAATTTTAGGAATTGTATTGTTAGCGCTGAGAAAGAGAGAGAAAAGAGATCTATCGGAGAAAGATCGATGGACGAAACGCGGAAGCGCAGCGCCGTGGCCACGCGGCGCGTAGCAGCCCGGGCCCAGCAACGTGAGGCATAGCTACCCGGTTCTGCGCTTGCGCGACGGAGCCGGCCGCGGCCGTCGCTGCTTGCAGATCGTCACGGTTCATTCTTGAGCCGTCGGCTATCGAGAGCGGACCCTGTGACGGTCGCGTTCCCATTTACCTACGAGCTCCGAGGAGAATGAGTCGATCTTGCTCCTTGTAATAAAATCAGTTTGCGGACAGACAATTTATTGAAAAATCACGTCATAGGGGGTGGAAATTTTCCCCAGAAAAAAAACAATCTGCCTGACGTTGCAGCGATCGCATGACACGCCGAGTGTGAAGCGATCGTAGACGCAGGATTGTGATTGAACGTTGCAGTTCGTGGACGCGACTGCGACGTTGAAGATTCGGTGTGATCGCCTTGAGTCTTTTTACAATTATCCGGTTGGAGCTACTGGAAGGCTGATATCGACATACTTGTATTACCTAGTGGTAGTTCACCGTTCGTAGAGGTCGTACGAAACCTACGGGAATCACCCGTCCTGTGTACCACTGAGAGTACACCGACCGGTGGGGTGGAAAGTTTCAACGACCAAATTAGAGCTATACGGCGTAGGAGCAACCGGAAGATAGATATTCAGGAAGGATATCACTTCGTGGTGCTCTCCGTGCATCGGGCGTCGGAGAACCCGCTTCAATATACCGACGTGAGGGGACAATAGGAAGAGCCTAAGCGTACGGTGGAGCAAAGAGTTCGAAGAGCCTTCCTTCCATCGCTACACCCACTACCAGCTGTGAGTCGACCACACTGGGCTGTGAACGTAGGCTGGTTGGAATTGCAGGGGATTGAGTCCTGCACCTGTGAGCCGCAGGCCAGTTCCTCGGAACATAGGAGCCTGCGTCGAGGTAGCTACGGCTGGCTGCCGGGCGTTCCTTTGATACAAGTATCGCCGGCTTGGCAACCACGTGAGCATACAAAATTGAAAAAAAGGAGACTGAAAAAGAGGAGACGAGGCCGCAGTAGGAGCCGTCGTCATTTTTGTTTTGAGTTCAGTATTTTTTGTTATAATTTTATAAAGAGTTAACCTGATATTTTTGTAAAATAAAGAATTTACTGAAAAACATGTAACAATATCTCTCCCTGTCTGCTTCCTCATCCGGACCCATGTTAAAGTCCCTTAGTACCTTAATAAGCATACTGCCTCGATATTAGCTTACTGCTTGCTCACAAGCTAACAGCTTTCTTACCAGCTTACTGCTTGCTGACTAGTTTACTGCTTTCTTACTAGCATACTGCTTTCTTACTTGCTCACTGCTTGCTTACTAGCTTACTGCTTGCTTACTCGCTTACTGATTTCTTACAAGATAATTGCCTTCTTACTAGCCTGCTGCTTTCTCACCAGCTTACGGCTTGCTTACTAGCTTACTGGTTACATACTGGCTTACTGCTTGCATGCTATTTTACAGCATCCTCACTAGCTTCCTTTTGTCTTACTAGCCCCCTGCTCGCATACTAGCTCACTGCTTGCTTACACGCTTACCGCTTGCTTACTAGCTTATTGCTTGCTTCCTAGCTAACTGCTTTCTTACAAGCCTGCTCCTAGCTTTCTAGCTTACTTCTTGCATACTAGCTTACTGCTTGCTGACTACCTGACTGCTTGCTTACAAGCTACCTGCTTTCATTCTCACTGCTTCTTGCTTTCCAGCTTACTCCTTGCTTACTAGTATTCTGCTTCCTTACTAGTTGCCTGCACGCGTACTAGCTCACTGCTAGGTCACTATCTTACTGCATGCTTACTAGCTTACTGCTTGCTTACTCCCTTGCTGCTTGCTTTCTAGCTTACTGCTTGCCTACTAGCATACTGATTCCTTATTGGTCCCCTCCCACCCTGCTTACTAGCTCACTGCTTGCTTACTAGCTTACTGGCTGCATAATAGCATACTGCTTGCTTACTAGCTTACTGCTTGCTTGCCAGCATACTGCTTCCTTACTAGTTTCCTGATCGCGTGCTAGCTAACTGCTAGGTTACTATCTTACAGTTTCCTTACTAGCGTACTGCTTCCTTACTAGTTAACTGCTTTCTGACTAGCCTGCTGCTTGCTTACCAGCTTAATGCTTGCTTACTAGCATGCTGCCTCGCTACAAACATGCTGCTTTGTTACCAGCTTACTGCTTGCTTACTGGCTCACAGCTTGCTTACTGCCTTCCTGCTTTCTTCCCATCTTACTGATATCTTGCTAGCTACCGGTTTTTTTACTAGCCTGCTGCTTGTTTGTAAGCTTCCTTGTTGCTCACAAGTTTACTGCTTGCTTACTAGCTTACTACTTGCTTAGATGCTTACTACTTCCTTACTAGCAAACTGCTTCCTTACCAGCATGCAGCTTGCTTACTAGCTTACTGCTTGCTTAGATGCTTACTACTTCCTTACTAGCAAACTGCTTCCTTACCAGCATGCAGCTTGCTTACTAGCTTACTGCTTGCTTACTAGCTCCCTGCTTACTTGCTACCCTGTTGCTTGATTTCAATCTTACTGCTTGCTTACAATCATACTGGTTGCTTACAATCTTAATGTTTGCTTACTCGATTACTGCTTGCTTACTAGCTAGCTGCTTTCATACTAGCCTTCCCCTTGCTTTCTAGCTTACAGCTTGGTTACTAGCACACTGCTTTCTGACTAGCTAATTGCTTTTTTACTAGCCAGCTGCTTGCTTACTAGATTACCTGTTGCTTACTAGCCCACTGCTTCCTTACTAGCATACTGCTTCCTTACTAGTTTCCTGCTCGCTTAGTAGCTCACTGCGTGCTTAACAGCTTGCAGCTTGCATACTATCTTACTGCTTGCTTACTGGCATACTGCTTCTATACTAGCACCCTGCTCGCTTTCTAGCTCACTGCTTACTTACTAGCATGCTGCTGCCTTACTAGCTTCCTGCTCGCTTAATAGCTCACAGCTTGCATACGAGCTTACTGCTTGCTATCTAGCTTACTCCTTGCTTTCTAGCTCACTGCTTGCTCTCCAGCATACTGCTTGCTTACTACCTCGCTGCTCGCTTACTAGCTCACTGCTTGCCTACTAGGTTGCTGCTTGCCTACGAGCATGCTGCTTCCTTACTCGCACAATACTCTCTTACTTTCTAATTGCTTTCATACTAGCCTGCTGCTTCCTTATTAGCTAATTGCTTTCTTAACAGTTTACTGCTTGCTTACTAGCTTACTGGTTGCATACCAGCTTACTGCTTGCTCACTAGCATACTGTTTCCTTACTTAATCCTTGCTTGCTTACTAGATTACTGGCTGTTTACAATATTACTGTTTGCTTACTAGCTTGCTGCATGTTTTCTAGCTTAGTGCTTGCTTACTAGCAAACTGCTACCTTACTAGCTTCCTGCTCGCCTACTAGCTAATTGCTTTCTTACTAGCCATCTGCTTGCATGCTAGCTTACCGCTTGCTTTCTATCATACTGCATCGTTACTAGCTTCCTGCTTGCTTACCAGCTCACTGCTCGCTTACTAGCTTACTGCGTGCTTTGGGGCTTCCTACATGCTTTCTATCCAACTGCGTTCTTACCAGCTTGCTGCTTGCTTACTGGCTTACTGGTTGCTTACTATCATACAGCTTGCTTCCTATCAAGCTGCTTCCTTACTAGCTTCCTCTTCGCTTACTAGCTCACTCCATGCTTACTTGCTTACTGCTCGCTTGCTAGCACGCTGCTTTCTTACTAGCTAATTGCATCCTTACTAGTCTGCTGCTAGCTCAGTACATTAGTTGTTGCTTACCAGGTTACTGCTTGCTTACTAGCATACTGTTTTCTTACCAGATTCCTGCTCGCTTACTAGTTTACTGGTTACTTACTAGATTACTGCTTGCTTACTAGCCTGCTGCTTGCTTTCTGGCTTACTGCTTGCTTACTAGCTTGCTTCTTTGTAGGTATCTTACTGTTTTGTTACTAGCTTACTGCATGCTTAATAGCTAACTGCTTCCTTACTAGCCTGCTGCCTGCTTTCCAGCATACCGCTTTCTTAGTAGATAATTGCTTCCTTACTAGCCATCTGCTTGCTTACTAGCTTACCTGTTTCCTGCAAACATACTGTTTGCTGACTAGCATACTTGTTAAAATAGGTGCGAGTCGGTCTATGGGGGGTTTTCTCTCGTGACCTGATCTATCACCCTTTAACGGGGAGTCCGTATTTCGAGGGATTGGAATTGTGTGGGAAAGTGAATTGTATATTTAAAAATTTCCTTCGCCTGGTCCATCGGACACAGGCCGTTTATTTAAACAAAAATAAAATTTGAAATAAACAAAAATAGAAGGAAATTAAAAAATAAATCTGGTATTAAACAGCAGGAAAAACCTGAGCTGATGGCTTGGAAAAAAACCTGTGCCGCCGTCGGCCCCTACGGCTCTCGTCTCGGTCTTCTGTTATCAAAAAGAAATACCAAAATTCGGCGGTTAATACCTGACAACGCTCGGTGCGTTGTCTGACTCGCTCTAATCCATACGCTCCTTCTTCCGTTTACGGTAAACAGGTGCGGGATTCTTACACAGCGATACACAACTGTGTTAGTGGACTGTATTATTATTTCAACGTTTCAGATTTTGGAAACGTTGAATTGCAGATGGGGAAGACGAGATTCTAATCTCGATCTTCCCACTGCTGCAGGTTTGGTTTTTGCAGGAGAGGACAACAAGTGGAGATTGTAAGGCTCGAAGGGTTGTCAACTCCGCGGTCCCTGGTATTTTTCAGCCATCGGTTGCTTTTTGAGTGAAGTGGAAAGAAAATCAGTTGGATTTTGTTTCTTTCCAAAATGGTTCGTTCGTCGCGGTGACCGATTTCTGCATGTGAACGTATGGCTGGTATATTTCGACTCAAGGGCAGGATTATTTAAACCCGCTGCAGTCTCAATTCCGAGCAACTTTGTTCACATGATTCTACGACAAGTTAGACAAAACTAACATGTCGAGAATCGATCTCCGACTCCAGACGAGGTCGACGATGAGGTCCGTTCTCGTCGAGAACCAAATAGCGAGTCAACCTGAGACATACCTTTTTTTTTTTTTTTTTTTGTCGTGGGGAAAATCTTCGAAAAAGACTCCCTCCCACCTCTTTGGGGAGAGGCGGGAGGGTTGTGTGGGATTCCCCGCGCCCGTAGAATGACGGGCGCGGGACCTACCCACTAAAAACCCCACGGTGACCCTTCCGCACGATTTGAGAGGATACCGGGAATCGCTCGAAGCATTCATCCGGTATCCTCCCCGTGCCCGCGCTTTGCGCCCATCCCCGGGGGGGACAAACGGTCCCCCCGGTAGACACACTGTCTCATAGCGGCAGGACGGGGCCACTCCATCCCGCCGCCATCCGTCCCGGGGAACCTGAGACATACCTGCTTAATCGTGACCACGAGGGAGGGGAAATTTTCACCTCGTGGCGCTGTCTGGTCTAAGCTGTCTGTCTCTTATAAATTTGGAATCCTCTCTTCGGTTCGGCGTAGTAACACCTGTTCTCTTGGAACCGTTACTGGGCCGATCGCGGAACTGTTATCGAATGTAAATACGGAGTTTTTGTATGCGGTATTGTGCCTGTAACGTATTACGCCTCAGAGAAGACACTCGAATGTCGCGTAAACTAGGAACAACATCGTACAAGAAATGGCCCGTTTTTCTATCGATCACGCGATGGTTTAACAGACGTTTTTCGATTGTCGAATAAACGCGATATTTAAACAATACTGCTTCCTTGTTAGCATCCTCCTCGCTTATTAGCTCACTGCTAGCTTACTAGCTTACTGCTTGCTTACTAGCATACTGCTTCCTCACTAGTTTCCTTCTCGCTTACTAGCTTACAGCTTGCTTACTAGCATCCTGCTTTCCAAATAGTTAACTGCTTTCTGAATAGCATGCTGATTGCTTACTAGCCTACTTGATCCTTACTAGCTTATTGCTTGCTTTCTAGCTTACTGCACGCTTACTAGCTTGCTGCTTGTTACCTAGCTTACTGCTTGCTTATTAGCATATAGCTTCCTTACTGGCTTCCTCTTCGCTTACCAGCTCACTGCCTGTATACCAGCTTACTGCTAGCTTGCTCGTTTACTGCATGCTTACTAGCCCGCTGCTTGCTTTCTAGCTTGCTGCTTGCATACTAGCATGCTGCTTGCTTTCTAGCTTAGTTGCATCCTTACTAGCTTACTGATTGCTTACTGGATAGCTGCGTTCAATCTAGCCTGCTCCTTTCTTTATAGCTTACTACTTGCTTACTGTCATGCTGCTTGCTTACTAGCTTGCTTGTTTCTTACTAGCTTGCTTGTTTCTTACTAACTTACTGCTTGCTTACTAGCATACTGCTTCCTCACTAATTTCCTTCTCGCATACTAGCTTACTGCTTGCTCCCTAGCTTACTGTTTGCTTACTAACTTGTTGCTTGCTTTCCAGCTTACTGCTTGCTTACTAGCATACTGCTTCCTCACAAGCTCCCTGCTCGCTTTCTAGCTCACTGCTCGCATATTAGCATCCTGCTCTCTTACTAGCCGAATGCTTCCTTACTAGCATCCTGCTTGCATACTAGCTTACTGCTTCCTTACTAGTTTTCTACTCACTTAGTGCCTAACTGCTTCCTTACCAGCTTACAGCTTGCTTACTAGCATACTGCTTCCTTACTAGCGCCCTGCTCGCTTACTAGCTTACACCTTGCATACTAGCTCACTACTTGCTTACTAGCTTACTGCTTGCTTACTAGCTTGTTGCTAGCTGTCCAGCATAGTGCTTTCTTACAAGCCTACTGCTTGCAGAGTAGCTTACTGCTTGCTTACGAGCTTACTGCTTTCGTACCAGCCTGCTGCTTGCTTACAAGGTTAGTGGTTACATACTAGCTGACTGCTTGCTCAATAGCTAGCTGCTTGCTTACTAGTATGGTGCTTGCTTTCCAGCTTACTGCTTTGTTACTAGGTTACTCCTTGCTTACTAGCTCACTGCTTGCCTACTAGCATACTGCTTTCTTACAAGCTAACTGCTTCCTTACTAGCTTGCAGGATGCTTACTAGCATACTTGTTGCGTACTAGCTTACTGCTGGCTTACTAGCATACTGTTTCCCCCCTAGCTTTCTGCCCGCTTACCAGCACACTGTTTGCGTACTAGATTACGGCTTGCTTACTAGTTTACCGCTTACTTACTAGCATACTGCTTTCTTAATACCTAACTGCTTCCTTACCAGCGCCCTGCTCGCTTATCAGCTCACTGCATGCTTACTAGCTCACTGCTTGCTTGTTAGCATACTACTTTCCTACCAGCTCATAGACTCGAAGATCTAGGAGTGGATTTTTCTATATTTTGAATAGTGAACCAATTTCGTGGTCCAGTCAATTGCAAAAGGTCGTTGCCCTTTCGACCGCTGAGTCGGAATATATCGCGTTAGGTCACGGCGTGAAAGAAGCGGTTTGGTTACGTCGTATGTTGAATGAATTGGATGTTTTGTGCAATATCGTTCCGGCTTTAGTTGATAACCAAGCGGCCATAAAAATTGCTAATATTTCCGAAAACCATAAGCGCTCGAAACACATCGATATAAAGTACCATTTTACTCGTGATGTCGTTAATCGCGGAGAAGTAGAAATTAGATATGTTCAAACGAAAGAACTATTGGTTGATATCTTTACTAAGCCTTTGCAAAACCAGCCTGTTAAAAAGCTGATGCTTTTAACGACGAAGTCCGGATAGAGGCACAATAGTTTTCAGGGAAAATTATTAAGGGCGTCAGGTTTTCTTTTCGTCGGCCTCCTATGCCGACCTTTTATTGTAAAATAAATTTAAACAAACAAAAAAAAACCAAATAGAAAATTATAAGAACTAAGGAAATCCGTACTGGCACGTTGCCTGCCTCGACTCTGCCGGTCGCCGAACTAGCCGGGTTGAGGTAGGCCATAGTTCCTATAATCAGAAAAACACGGCTATGTGTTAGACACACGTAAACACGTTATACGTATCTATGCCGCGTTTGTGTCCTTACGCTCCTGGCTTCGGGATTCGAATGTATAGGAGCGGAGAATTACGCTCGCTCGTATTATACGAGCTCGCTAGTGGACAGTATTTTTAATTTTAGCTTTTGATAAAGAATGAATTCCTTATCTACGCCGTTTGCAGTCGATTACATTATGGACGGGATTGCAAGTGGAGGTTGTAAGGCTCCAAATGCACTTTTCCCGTGAGTCTGTCCACTGAGTCTATGCGTCGAAACGCAGTGCAGTGCAACAGCCCAACCGTCGAACAGTGGCTGCTCTTGGCTGCTCCAACAGATGACTTATTGGCCAGGGGTTGCACTACGGAGCCCGACTGCATGTGGTTCACTCCACGTTGCACATCTATTCGTTGCACTTAGCAGTATTTGAACCACGTGGGAGCCTGACCCACGACTCCGTTACTCCTCTGCACAGGTGCTCCTCTAAACGTTACACCGGCGGGATCTGTAGGAGTGAGGACTCGCAAACCGGAAAAGTCAGGCGTCCTTTGTGGACGTCGACCCGACTACAATGGACCCACCTGGATGGTTCACCACGTAGGTGCCTCCCTTTGGTGTCTCTTCAGCCTGGCGGTAATCACAAGAAAATTGAAACGTAATTTTGGCAATTTTCTTATGTCTCGATCGTTTATTCGATCGAGACGACCGCTCAAATCTGCACGGAGGGATCGAACACCTTACTGGTGTATATTCTCGATCACTCCACAGGATATCGAACACCTTACTGGTGTATTTTCTTGATCTCCTATCTCAGGACTGATTTCGTGGAATCTCGATTTGGGAAATCCCATACAACATTCCGGGGCGTACTTGATCGAATCTAAACCGATCCGTTTGTCAAGGAAAAGGCGGATTATTTCCACACTTTTCTCGAGTTTTATCGAATTCTCAGCTGTGCGAGGTCAATCAGTGGACCCGCACCAGACTGAACGTCTACTCTTTACACCCTTTAAGTACAGGCAGAATCGTTCTGAATATTAAACAATGAGAACTTTCCTTTTGTAAATCCTTCCGTTCGGGTGCAATCGGGAGCCGATCCGCTCTAGTTGGAAGTCTACGTAGGACTGCGCGGATTGACAGCCAAAGACGCGGCCCCGTTACTCTAATTAGTCGTTACGCGGCGCTGTCTAAATTTCGGCAGTCTTTCTCTGTCTGATTCTTAGCGCACTACTCTCACACGGTACTGACGTCATCAACACCGTTAGCACTCTCGAATCGAAGGTAATGAGCCGTTACCGATGTCAGAAAAACTAGTAATAAACGCATTTTTCTATCACTGCTCGCTGTACAAATTCTCTTAGAGATAATCTCCCGATTATTGTACGCTAACAGGATTAACGGTAATCGCGGCCGAGGACAATCGCTCGGCATTATGCAAATCTTTAAACGCAGCCGTCTTGCTACACGAGAGAAAAATTTCATATTAGCGGGCACTCAAAGTAAGTGGGAGTGTTGAGAATAGATATATTTTGTATTTCCGAAACTTCGCGATTTTTCTCTGTTCGACGCCGGCCCAGGTCATGCCATACAATTAAAATGTCTGCCGACCATTTGGCGACGCATATATAGCCGGGATTTTTCTCGGTTTGAGGTTAGGCGTGCGACAACCCTGACCGCGGAGAAAAGACTTCCATATATTTTGTCGCCTTCGTGCCTTACACATTATACCGTTTCAACAAATAATTCTTTCTTCTTTCTGCGGTAAGCAATTGGGGAAATCTATCACAAAGATAGATCCTCAATACTATCATACTGCTTTCTTACTAGCTACGTGCTTTCTTACTACCATGCTGCTTCCTTACTAGCTTACTGGTAGCTTACTAGCTTACTGGTTGCTTAATAGCTTACAGCTTGCATACTAGCATATTGCTTCCTTACTAGATTCCTCCTCGCTTACTAGCTCCCTGCTTGCTTAGTAGTTTACTGCTTGCGTACTAGCTTACAGCTAGCTTACACGCATACTGCTTGATTACTAGCCCGATGCTTGCCTTCTAACATACTGCTTCCTTACTAGCTTCCTGCTTGCTTACCCGCTTACTGCTTGCTTACTAGTCCGCTGCTTGCTTTCTAGCATAATGCTTCCTTACAAGCTCCCTGCTCGCTTACTAGCTCACTGCTTGCGTCCAGATTACTGCTTGCTTACAAGCTTAGTGCTTGCTTACTAGCTTACCACCTGCTTACTAGCATACTGCTTGCTTACTAGCTTTCTGCTTCCTTACTAGCTTGCTGCTTGCTTTCTAGCTTACTGCTTGCTTACTAGCATACTGCTTCCTTGCTACCTCCCTTCTGGCTTACTGGCTCACTGCTAAATTAATAGCTTTCTGCTTGCTTACCAGCTCACTACTTGCATATTAGCTAACTTGTTTCTTACCAGCTTACGGCTTGCTTACCAGTTTTCTGGTTGCTTACTAGCTTACAGCTTGCACACTATCATACTGCTTCCTTACTAGCTTCCGCCTCGCCTACTAGCTCGCTGCTTGTTTACTAGCTTACTGCTAGCTTACCCACTCGCTGCTTGCTTGCTAGTCTGCTGCTTGCTTTCGGGCTTGCTGCTTGCTTACTAACTCACTGCTTGCTTACTAGCTTAGTACTTCCTTACTAGCTAACTGCTATCTTACCAGGTTACTGCCTGATTTCTAGCTTACTGGTTGCTTACTAGCTTACTGCTTACATACTAGCTTGCTGCTTGCTTTCTAGCATACAGCTTGCTTACTAGCAAACTGCTTTCTTACTGGCTAGCAGCTTTCTGACTAGCTTACCGCTTCCTTACTATCTCCCTGCTCGCTTACTGGCTCTCTGCTTGCTTACTAGCTTACTACTTCCTTACAAGCTAACTGCTATCTTACCAGCTTACTGCCTTCTTACTAGCTTACTGGTTGCTTTCTAGCTTACTGCTTGCTTACTAGTATACTGCATGCGTAATAGCTAGCCGCTATCTTGCTAGCCTGCTGCATGCTTTCTATATTACTGCACGCTTGCTAGCATACTGCTTCCTTACTAGCTTCCTTCTCGCTTACTAGCTTACTGCTTGCATACTAGTTTTTTTTTTTTCTTTGTGGGGAAATCTTCGTAAGACTCCCTTCCACCTCTTTGGGGTGAGGCGGGAGGGGTGTGTGGGACTCCCCACGCCCATGGAATGACGGGCGCGGGACCTACCCACTGAAAACCCCACGGCGACCCTTCCGCACGATTTGGGAGGATACCGGGAATCGCTCGTGACATACTTTCGGTACCGTCCCCATGCCTGCGCTGTGCGCCCATCCACGGGGGGAAAAAGGTTTCTCCTGGCTGTCACGCTATCTCATGGCGGCAGGACGAGGTCACTCCCACTTCGGTCCGACCCCGCGCCTCGTGGCTGGAGGAGGCTCCCTTCAGGAACCCCCTCCCAGCCAGGGTTATCCGTCACGCCGCGGTGGCCACCCACGACGCCCGGCGCCTGGGCGGCACCCTCCTGCCACCAAACGAGCACGAGCCCCAGCATGCCACCGAAGCTCGCGCTTCCTGCCCGCGGCTTCCTTCTGCAACATTACTTTTTTGCAGAAGGAGGCCACGGCCCTCCACTTCTGCTCACTGCCGACCATGGCGCTCACGATGCCCGGCAGCGAGTCATCCCGTCCGATGGCAGCAACGCGCCGTCGGCTCCTTCCCTATCCGGCACAGGTATCTCCCGAAGCTGCCATGCCCGGAGAACACCTGTGCCTCCGGTAAGTGTGGCTTCCATGGCCTCTGTCCAGCCACTCACTCAGGAGTGGCCGAACAGCACCGACTATCGAGTGCCCCGCGGTTGGCAGGACAACTGCTCCTGCCACGCGAGCACCACGAACTGCCGGGCCTGGCGCTTCAAATCGCCCCAAGCAGGTACCTGCGCTCCCGGGACCGCTCCCACCCCCGCGCGACGGTCGACACGATGACGATACACAATCGCGTGCGACCGCGCGTGGAGATCCATTGGCGGTATCCCCGCAAGAACCGTCGCCGCCTCATACGACACGGTTCGGTAGCTGCGGACGACTCTCATCGCCATCCGCCTCTGCACCCGACGCAGCATCGTCATGCTGCGCCGGGAGGCCGCCAGGTCGTCCGCCCAGACGGGGGCCCCGTAAAGGGCCACCGACTGTACCATTGCCACATAGAGACGGCGCACTCTGCCAGCCGGGCCCCCAGGTTGGTTAGTATTCGGCCTAAAATCGCGACCATCCCCTCCAGCCGGGGGAGCAGGCAACGGAAATGCTCCTCGAAGCGCCAGTGGCTATTGAGTATCAGCCCCAGATACCTCATCCGAGGCTTCACCTCGATATCAGCCCCGCCCACCCGGATCAGAGGGGGTGGCGGATCCTGCCGAGGTGAATGGAACGCTATCACCTCGGTCTTATGGACCGCCACCGTCATCCCCATCCCCCTGATCTGGCCGACGACGCGCTGTGCCCCCTCCTCCGCGAAACGCTTGGCCTTCCCCCAGTAAGCCCCGACGGCCAGCACCAGTGTGTCATCTGCATAACACACGGCGCTGACGCCGTCGGGGAGGTCGGCCCGCAACACCTTATCGTATGCAACGTTCCACAGGAGTGGCCCAAGGACCGATGCCTGCGGAACGCCGCAGTACACCTCCCTCCGCATATTTCCATCCCGGCCCGGATACTCGATCCACCTGTCACGGAGATAATCCCCGACGACTGCCCTGAGATAAGGAGGGACCCGATGATCTTCGAGCCCCCTCCTTATCTCTTCCCAGGGTAGGGTGTTAAAGGCGTTGGCAATATCCAAGGATGCTGCCAAAGCAACCCCACCCCGGGAGACGGCCGTTTCCGAGAGGACCCTGACCCGACTGATCGCGTCGATCGTCGATCGACCCTCCCGGAAGCCGTACTGGCAGTCGGCCAGGGCGGGAGCACACTTTGATAGGTGCTCAACGAGGCGGGCGGCAATCACGCGCTCGAAGGGTTTGCGCACCTCGTCGAGGAGACAGATGGGCCGGTATGCCGGAGGGAGACTCTTCGGGCCGACCCGTCTTCCAGAGGACGACAATCCTCGCCACATTCCAACTAGGGGAGAATCGCCCGTCCCTCAGGCATCGGTCAAACAACCGCCTGAGGTCGTCCCCAAGGACGCCCTGGGTCAGAACCCAAACCCGGCCAGGCACACCATCCGGCCCCGGGGCCGTGTAACGCGCCACGAGCCGTTTGATGGCCGTGGCCAGCTCCCCCTGCGTGACCTCCCGCTCGGCCGTCCACTCAATTGGGACAGCCGTCGCCGCCGGAGGACGTGATCCTCCCTCCCCAATTGGAAAGAGAGTATTGATCACGCCCTCCAGCGGCAGAGGATTAAGACACTCGGTGACAGGGGGCGCCCACGGGCGGCGCTTATTAGCACCACCTTATACGGGCGCCCCCGAGGATTGTCATCGAGAGTCTGGAGGAGCTTCTTCCATGCTCGGGTTTTGTCCCGTTTGATGGCGACCTGCAGAGCAACCCGAGCCATACTGTATGACTCATACAGGTCATCTGCCTCTATGCTCGGCAACTCGGCCGCCCCCTGAGTCCAAGTTGCAGCGAGAGCAGCTGCCATCATAGCGTCCTTGTCCAGGCGCCGAAGCGCCCAGCTGCGCGGTGGGGCGCCAACCGTGCGGTGGTGTCGGGATGTACATTCGGGGGCAGAGACCTCCATCCGAATATACCGGTGGTCCGAGAGTGACTCTGCCCCCCCCCCAAACCACCTGCCATCCCAACACCATGCGCAAGGCGTTGGGGGTCCCGAATCCAACATCCACGATGGACCCCCATATCGCCGCACGCACGTGTGCTCCGACGCCCGGTTCAGTAACCGAAGGTCGAGCCGGCCGCCCAGTCGCCCAGGATCCCACCGCGAACGGAGATCCTGGGGGATCCCCACGCCACCGACTTGGCGTTAAAGTCCGCCAGGACCAGCACCGGCCTAGCCGCGAAGCGCTGCACGCACGCCGCGACCTCGGCCAGGTACTGCTCGAACGCGGCGTGGCCGCTGCGGGGCGAGATGTAGCACCCCACCACGGTGGCTCCCCCCCCCCCAGTCCACGGCGACGGAGCCCCGACCGCGCTCCAGTATGGAGAAAGGCGGGGACACGTCGCCTCCTACTCATACCGCCGCCACCAAGCCGTCCGCGTCCCCCAACCAATGAGGGTGATCAAGGACGCGGTACGGCTCGGCGGCGACCGCCAGTCCAACCCACCACTCCGCGAGGACTTGGGACGTCATGTCCTGTGCCGCGCGGCAGTGGTTGAGGTTGGCCTGGAGGAGGAGACGCGGCGGCATTACTTCGCGGCCGCCCCAGCCTCCTCCCGGCTATCCGTCCCCGTGGCACCGTCCACCTCCATTGTGGACGATGCCACCAACCGCGAAGCCTGAACCGGCGAGGGCCGATTCCCCCTCTTCTTCCGGGAGGTGGGACAGCACTTTTTGCTCCCCACCCTGTGATCGGCCGGCCTCCCGATGTCCGCCCTTTGCGGGCAGTGGGGGGCCGCCGAGCACTGGCTCGCGCGGTGGTCTTTCGCTTCGCAGCTGTAACGCTGACCGCTGCGGTCCACCGACGAGGTGCACCAGTGCCTCACGTGCCCCGCCTCGAGGCAGCGGTGACACTGGAGTGGGCGCGGCGCGAGTATCTCCACTCGCACCGTAACCCACCCCACCAAAACCCTCCCGGATTTCGCCACTTTGCGGGCAGCGGAGAGGGGGCATCGGGCCCACACCGACCCCAGGCCGGAAGGAGACTTGCGGATCTCACCGACCCGCACGTCTACTTCAGGGCAGTCCCCCGCCCTCGCTGGGACATGAGACACCTCCTGCGCTGTGACCGAGTCGTCCAGCCCACAAACGCGCATCTCCGTGCGCTTCGTGGGCCTGGCGACCCGGACACCCCGCTCGGCCAGCTGCTCCCGGAGCCTCTGTGCGAGTCGGTCCGCCATCTCCCCGCCCACCGGTCCGGGAATCTCCAGCAGGAGACCCCCGATCGCTGCCCTCTTCGTCCTCACGGAAGCGATGCCACGCTCTTCCAGGGAGATGCTCTCCCTGGCGAGCAGCATCGCCGCCGCGAGGGTCAGGTCGCCACCCTGCGCGACGGTCAGCGCCACCGCTGCCGTTTTGGGGGGACGCCCAGGTCGCGTCTTTGCGACCTTTACTTTGGCCGCGTGCGGCGAGGGCGGAGGTTGCGGCTGCGAGGCCTTCCTCGCCTTCCGCCCAACCACCTCGCTCCAGGACACCCCCCCTTGGGACGGTGCCATGGATGGCGTCCGGTCCAGGACCGCGGGTAGTCTGGCCCCCTTGGAGTCCGCGACCCGAGGCCCCGGAGTGACTACGGTGGGCGGAGTCTTCGCTCCCCCCACCTTCGCCTTCCCCGATTGTACCGGTATTGGTCGGGGGGGGGGGCACCGCGTTTCTGCTGCCTGCTGTACCGGGGAGGAGCTCATTCCGGAAGAGGGCCAGCTTCCGGTCAATCATTTCCCCAATCCTCCTCAGACCTTCGTTCTCTGAGGAAAACGGGGAACTCTGCGCGGACGGAGTGCGGGCGGGAGGGCCTGTAGAGCCTCGCACCACCGCCGCCGCACCCAGCTTATTTGCCATCGCCGGGGCACGCGGCGGAGGAGGCGGGAGGATTGAAGGCAGGACCGCGCCTTTCCAGCACGCCTCTGCCCTCCTCCTCCCCAATCTCACCTCCTCCAACAGGAGCTGCAGACGGGCGTTCCGTCCGCTCAGCTCCTGCACCGCCTTCCTGATCTTTTGTGCAGGCTCCCTCAGGGCCTCTGCGCCGCCGCTCTTCTGCCCCTTCAAGGAGCAGGATGCGGCCACCTTCTCCACCCGCCTCAGAGACGAGGATATCCTCTCGGAAATCTCCTCGGTTACCTCGTCCCTGAGGAAACTCACCATTACCACCGGGCTCATTGCCCTACTAACTCCGGAGACGGCCTGCCCCGTCCGCTTCCTCTTGGAGCCTATGTGGCTCCTGGCGGAGGAGAAGGATGAGACTGACGCAGAGTCTCGTTGTCCTTCTCCGCACTCCACGAAGCGAGACCTGGCGCTGAGTGAAGCGTGAGCGCCGTCTCCCTAGCCCCAACACCCTCATCGACCTACCCCTCCGAAATGACCCGCCCCTACCCTGTTTTGTTATGAAAATCCATTTAGTTCCCACGCGTACGTCGGAAAAAAGGTCCACCTGGGCAGAGACGCCTTACCCGGGCAAGCCTAATACTCCGAGGGATCGACAGGTGCCCCCGGAGGTGGTCGCTCGGGATTGGGCCTTCTCCCCCAGGCATGCATCCCATCGCCGCGCACCATAGCTTGGGATTCGAGGGCGATTTTATAGAGTCGCCATACTCGCGGCCCGGGCGGCTAAGCCAAGGACCCCGTTCCTCCTGCCGTCACGTACCATTTACAAAACCAAAGAAGGTATTGTGGATGGGTCGTTGTGACGAACAACAGGAAGCTTACGGCGTGATAAGCATCAGGTACCACGGGGTCGCTACGCTCCGTCCTGCGGCCGACGAATGCCGGACACAGCCCCTGAGAGTTGCATACTAGCTTGCTGCATTCTTCCTAGCTTACTGCTTCCTTACTAGCTTACTGGTTGCTTACTAGCTTACTGCTTGCTTACTAGCTTACTGCTTGCTTACTAGCTTACTGCTTGCTTAGTAGCATACTCCTGCCTTACTAGCCAGCTGCTTGCTTACTAGCTTACTGGTTGTTTACTAGCTTCCTGCTTGCTTACTAGCTTACTCAATGCTCACCTGCTTACTGCTTGCTTACTAGCTTGCTGCTTGCCTTCTAGCTTACTGCTTCCTTCCTAGTATACTGCTTCCTTACTAGCTCAGTGCTTTGTTACCAGCTTACTGTTTGCTTACTGGCTTACTGGATGCATACTAGGACGCTGCATGCTCAATAGCTAACTGCTTGCATACTAGCTTCCTTCTTGCTTAGAAGCATACTGCTTCCTTACAAACTTACTGCTTTGTTAATAGCATACTGCTTTCTTTCTAGCTTACTACTTGCTTACGAGGTGACCGTGTTCATACTAACTTACTGCTTTGTTAATAACTTACTGCTTGTTTACTAGCATACTACTTGCTTACTAGCATACTGCTTGCTTACTAGCTTACTCAATGCTTACCTGCTTACTGCTTGCTTGCTAGCTTGCTGCTTTGTTACTAACTAAATGCTTCCTCACTAGCTCACTGCTTGCTTACCAACTTACTACTTTCTTACTCACCTACTGCATTCTTACTAGCCGAATGCTTCCTTACAAGATTACTGCTTGCTTACTAGCTTACTGCTTCGTTACAAGCATACTGCTTCCTCACAAGCTTCCTCCTCGCTTACTATTTCACTGCTTTGTTACTAGCTCACTACCCGCTTACTAGTTCACTGCTTGCCTACTAGCTTACTGCGTGCTTAAAAGCTTACTGCTTGATTACTTGATTACTGCTTTGTTACTAGCTCCCTGCTCGCTTACTAGCTCACAGCTTGCTCACTAGCTTACTGCTTGCTTACCAGCATACTACTTGCTTTCTAGCTTACTGCTTGCATACCAGCTTGCTGCATGCTTTCTAGCTTACTGTTTGTTTACAAGCTGACCGTTTTCTTACTTACTTACAGCTTTGTCAATAGCTTACTGCACTCTTACCACCCTGCTGCTTGCTTACTAGCTTACTGCTTGCTTACTAGCATACTACTTCCTTCCCAGCTTCCTGCTCGCTTACTAGCTTACTGCTTTGTTACTAATTTACTGCTTTGTTACTAACTTACTACTTTCTTACCAGCTCACTGCTTGCATACTAGCTTACCGGTTGCTTTCTAGCTTACTGCTTGCTTGCTAGCGTACTACTTTCTTACTAGCTTTCTGCTCGCTTACTAGCTCTCTGCTTGCTTACTACCTTCCTGCTTTCTTAGTGGCTACCAGCTTTCTTACTAGCCTGCTGCTTGCTTTCTAGCTTACTACTTGCTTGCTAGCTTACTGATTGCTTACCTGCATACGGCTTGCTTACTAGCTCACTGCTTGCTTACTAACTTACAATTTGCATACTAGCATACTTTTTTTTTTTTTTTTTTTTTTTTACGTGGGGAAGTCCTCATGGCCCCCCGAGGCCCTTAAGTAGGGGAGGGCCTCGAGGTAGTGCCGGACTCCTACCGGTTAAAACCCCAAGGTGACCGTCCTCGGGCGCTGCGGCGGGGGACCGGTAACTCTAGTGAGACATCACAGAGTCCCCCGCCGCGCCTTGCCTGTCGAGGCTCATCCCGGTTTGAACGACAACGTGTCATTCCCTCCTTATTTCTCCGCCGCGGGCGCCAGGTCACCCGACGCCCGCGGCCCCGGAGCTGACTTCGGTGCTCGGGCCCCTAACGCCGAGCACCTGCAGCTCCCACGGGCGGCCCGTCCACCCCCCGGCCATCGACGTGGTGGCCGGAGGTGAAAGCTGACGGGCCGCCCCACCACTTCAGAAGTTATTGAAGGGGGCCAGGAGGCGAAGGTCGCCTCGCCCTCGCCCCTCTCCGAGCCCTCCCTCTCCGAGCGGGATGCGCGGCGTGCTCGCGCGCCCGCGCCGCGGCCTCCTTCTGTGACATAACTACCTCACAGAAGGATGCCACCACTTGCCATGTCCTCTCGCTGGCCACCATCTTGCCAATTACTGTGGCCAGCGAGAGGTTCCTCCCAACTTGCTGTTCCAGGACACGGCGCTCATCTGCCCACGCTGGGCAGGCTGCCAGCGTGTGCTGCGCCGTGTCCAGAGGGTCTCCACAGTGGTGGCACACCGCCGTCGCCTCCTTCCCGATTCGACACAGATACTCACCAAAGCAACCATGCCCGGTGAGCACCCGTGTCATCCTGTAGGACAGCCTACCTGGTTTGTCCTGCCACTCTTGCCAATGTGGCAGGACTGCACCAACGGACCGTTGTGTGGTTCCACCAGTCTGAATGAGTTGGTGGAACCACACAAACAAAACGGTCCGTTGGGCATGGCGCCTCGTCGCTTGGACCGCTTGCCTCCTCTCCTCTGGCGGCCTCCCAGCCTCCTGGAGCTCCCTCGATTGCCGGAAAACCAATTGGTTTCTCCAGGCTAGGAGCTCCAGGGGCGGGAGACACGCCAGGGTAGTCGCCGCCTCGTGGGAGATGGTGCGATACCCTCTAACAACCCGGATTGCCAGCCGGCGGTTGACGCGGCGCAGCATCTCCGTGCTGCGCCGGCTGGCATCCAGTTGTGGGGCCCCGTAGAGGGCAATTGAACGTACCACCTCCACATAGAGGCGGCGGACTCCAACATCAGGCCCTCGATATTCGGAAGAAGGCGGCCTAATGCTGCAGGCGCCTTCTCCACACGGGGGGTCAAGCGGTCGAAATGCTCCACGAAGCGCCACCGGCTGTCGAGGATCACGCCCAGGTATTTCATATGGGCCTTCACCTCGACGTAGGCTGTCCCAACTCGGATCCGCAGGCCGGCCGGCGGCACCCCACGGGGGCCAAGTTTTCGAAAATACATGGCCTCCGTTTTCTGGGGTGCCACCTCTAGGCCCAGCCTGCGGATTTCGGCGACGACGGTGGCCACCGCCATCTCCGCGGCGCACGCTGTCCCTCTCCAATCTGACCCGCTGACTAGCACCAGCGTGTCATCGGCATAACACGCCAGCGCCACGTCAGCGGCAGAGGGGCCCGCAGTACCGAGTCGTACCCGATGTTCCATAGCAAGGGCCCTAGAACCGACCCCTGCGGAACACCGCTAACGATTCCCCTCTGCATGTATACTCCATCCCGGCCGGTGCAACAGATCCACCTGTCGCTAAGGTAGGACCCGACTATCCTCTTCAGGTATGGGGGCACACGATGAAAGTCTAGCGCCCCCATAATCGTCTTCCAGGGTAGGGTGTTAAAGGCATTGACGATATCTAGCGATATCGCCAGAACCACCCTACCCTGGGAGGTGGCCCCCTGAGAGAGGGACCGGACCAGCTGGACGGCATCGAGCGTGGAGCGTCCCTCTCTAAAGCCGAATTGGCAAGGGGCCAAGTCGGGTCCTACTGTGGACAGGTGGTTGGAGAGGCGGGCTGCTACTATGCGCTCAAAGAGCTTGCCCGCCTCATCTAACAAACACACCGGCCGGTACGCGGAGGGCGTACCTGCAGGCCTTCCCGCCTTCTGGAGAAGGACCAGCCGCGCCGCCTTCCACGGCGAGGGAAATACCCCTCGGCGGAGGCAACCGTTCAGTAGTCTCCCGAACCGCGGACTCAAGACGCCATGGGCACAGGCCAACACCTGGCCGGGCACGCCGTCGTGACCCGGAGCAACCCTCCGAGACCTCATCCGACGAACGACCCGGCCCATCTCCTCGGGGGTGACCTCCAGTTCCTGGGACCAGAGGGTAGGGTCCCAGGGTTCTCGAGGAGGTGGTACCCCGACCCGGTTAGACCCCGGGAACAGGGTTGATACCACCTCCTCTAAAAACTGGAGGTCGATAGTCTCTGTCAGCGGGGGCGCCCATGGACGAAGCTTGTCCATTACAAGCTTATACGGGCGCCCCCACGGATCTCTGTTCAGCTCCCCGAGGAGGTCCTTCCATGCCTGTGCCTTGGCGTCTCGGATGGCGCGCTGGAGGGTCCGCCGCTCCCTGGCGAACTCCTCGTATATGCGCGCCATCTGCTCCGCGGTAGGGCGTCGACGACGTGAGCGTCGGGCGCGGGTGTATCTACGGCGGGCGCGCGCACACCGAGCGTTGCACTGCTCAATGTGCGGCGACCGCCAATACTCCGCGCCCTGTCTTCTGGGAGGCCTGGTCCGGGGCATAGAGGCATCGCACACCTCGTTGAACGTGCCCCGAAACCACTCGGCCTCTCGCTCGACGTCCTCGACGGGTCAATACTCTGGCTGCGACCAGGCTGCCACCGTTGTGGCTGCCTCTGCCATCTCCCAACTCACCCTCTTGAGGGACCATCGCGGTTGGGCCACGGCATCCGCCGCACGCCTCCGGCCCAGGGGCTCCCTTCGTGCCGGGGTGGCCCTCACCGACATGGTGATGTAGATGTGGTCACTAAGTGTGGCAACTTCTACAGCCACTCGCCACCCCGACACGAGTCGCAGGGCCGCAGGTGTTGCCCACGTCAAATCGATGACGGACGTTCCCTGCGGCCCTACGAAAGTGGCTTCGGAGCCCCGATTCCCAGCCGGAGGTCATACTCAGCCGCCCACCCCAACAGCGTCTCGCCACGGCGGTTAGTCCTGGGGTTGCCCCATGCAGCTGCATGAGCATTGAAATCCCCCAGGACCAGTACCGGGCGGGGTAGGCATCTCCTGATACAACCGCCCACCCCGTCCAGGTATGCCGCATATGTGGCGAGGTCGTAGTTGGGCGACACGTAGGAGTCCACCACCGCGATTTTCCCCCATTGGACCGCCAGAAACCCCCTCCCCCGATGCAAGATGGTAACGGGAGGGGAGTCTGGCGGCCACGCCCAGACCATCGCTACCAGTCCGCACAGGCTCCCGACCCAATTGGGCTGATCGGGAGCCATGTACGGCTCGGCGGCGATGGCCTACCCTTTGGGCCCGCAGGGCGTGGACAAACATGTCCTGTGCCCTGCGAGCCCTCGCCAAATTGGCCTGAAGAAGGAGCGTGAATTTCAGGACTTCACGGCCTCCTCCAGGCCTTTACTCTTTGTTGGGGAGGGGTGCTCACACTCCCCCTTCGACTCTGATGTCGGGAGGGGCCCATCCCCCCCGACGACTTGATCTACCTCCATCGATGGAGAGGCCATAGCCCCCTGTTCTGCCTCCTTGCTCGTCGTAGTGGAAGAGGCATTACTGACCTCTCCCAACGGGAGAGCGTGAACGAATATCGCCCACTTGGACCCCCTCCTCTGGGCACTCTCCCAGGGCCGCTATGGCAAAGCGAACCTCTGCTGGGGTGGCGGCGTCGTCCAAACCACTCACCCTCAGCTCGGCCCGCTTGGTTGGGCGGGCCACCCTAACCGCTATCCCGGTTAGGGTCTCCTTCAGCTTGGCGGCTAAGGCATCTGCCTTGGCCTCCCCCTCGGGCCCGGAAATCTCGAGCAAGAGTTCCCCCGTAATAGCCCGCTTCGTCTTGACCTCAGCGATGCCGAGGTCCGCGACGTTGATGTTCGCCAGCGCCCTCGACATTGCCTCGGCCAAGACGGCAGCCGAGCCTTCCACTGCATCGAGGACCACCGCCGCCGTTTTTGGCGGACGGCTTGCTATCGGGGTCGATCTAGTTGCCCCCCTAGCTTAGGGATGGGGGCCTTTTCCGCCCAACTGCATTAAAGGGGAGGAGGCCTGGGTGTTCGTTGGGCGGACCTGGGCGGCAGTTACGGCGGCCTGGACGGAATGATGCTTGGCCCGTCCACGCCTCACCGTGTTCGCCCACGTATGTCCAACCGCCCTCTTTCCCGGAAACATGGGTGTGGATGGTGGTAGTGACGAAGGATTGGTAGTTGGTTGGGTGAGGCGTCGGTGATGGGGGCGGGTTTGCAGACCTTTACAGGTGCTCGTAGTCGCTCCAGATTCCGGGGGTTTGGACGAGGAAGAGGTAGAACAGAGGGCGGCCAGTATTAGTTTCTGCCTGGCCCTCTGCTCCCTGCTCTTCCTCGTCCTCCTGTTGGCAGCGGTTCCACCCCTCGTTATCATCTAGGGCGACGTCGGCGCCCGATACTCGAGTCGGGGCATAGCTGCCGACCTAGTGACCCGTGGCCGCGCCATAGAAGCGGAAGAAGGGACAGCCGGGCGTGCAAGGGAGAGAATAATCTCCTCCCGCAGCGCCCGCAATCTCCCCTCTATCACCGCTTCCACGCGCCTCACCAGGGCTTCCACGTCTGCCGAGGAGGCAGACCCAAGAGACAAGGTAGGGGCTGCAATCTCCCCTCGCTTCTCCGCCAGCACTCCCACAACCTCGCCCGCATCGCTTGCTATGGGCGGGAAGGTTTCGGGATAAGGATCCGAATCCGGAATTGGCGTGTCTTCCGCGGTGTCATCCGTTAAAACGGGCGCGGCCGATGTTTTCTGCATTTCCAAGGGTGGCGGGGGTTCATCTCCACCCTGACCCTTCAGAGCCGCCAGTTCCCGTCGCGCCTCCTGCAGCTCCACTTGTAGCTTCAGCTCTTGTGACCTTTGGGTGGAGACGACCGAAAGACGTCTCTGTAGCTCGGTCGCTGCCACCCGGATAAATTCTGCCGCGAACTTCAAGTCCCTCACCGCGGTTCCTTTAAGATTAGCCGACTTCTCGGCCACCTCGACGACCTTCTCCGTCTCGTCGAGGATTTCTGTATGGAGCGCCTCCTCCTCCTTCCTCTTCATCTGGGCGCGGAGCTTCTCCCCAAGACGTTCATCCACTTCTTTTTTCGCTTCCCGGCCACCTCGTGCCACTCCTCTGACGATTCGGCCGAGTAGCAGGGTGAGACAATACCTGCTTCTAAAGGGTCAGCCTGGCGCTTCCTCCTCGTCGAAGCCGCTACACGAGACTTAACACCACTCTCCTCACGCTGTGAGGCAGCAGCGGCCGCGATCCGCGATCCCGCGCTACCACCCTTTTTCCTCCCACCTTCATTCCCCATACCCCCCATTTTGGTTTTATTGTTTCGATCCATTAGTCATCCCACTAGTAGGGTCGGAAAGAAGGTCACCCCAGGCAGAGCCGCCATACCTGGGGAAGCCTAATACTCCGGGGGTTCGGCAGGTGCCCCCGGAGGTGGTCGCTAGGGATTGGGCCTTCTCTCCCAACCATGCATCCCATCGCCGCGCACCATAACCTAGGATTAGAGGGCGATATTATAGTCACCATACTCGCGGCCCAGGCGGTTAAGCCAAGGCCCCCGGTCCTCCTGCCGTCATGTACCATTCACAAAACCAAAAATGGAGTTGCGAATGGATCGTTGCGACGACCAACAGGAGGCTTACGGTGTGAATAGAATCAGGTACCTCGGGGACGCTACGCCCCGTACTGCGCCGCACACCTTGCCGGACACAGCCCCTGAGGGAGCATACTAGCATACTGCTTCCTTACTAACTCCCCCCTCGCTTACAAGCTTACTGCTTGCCTAACAGCTTACTGCTTCCTTACTAGCTCCCTGCTCGCTTACTAGCTCACTGCTTGCTATCTAGCCTACTGCTTGATTTCTAGCTTACATTCTGCTTACTAGCATACTGCCTTCTTACCTGCTTACTGCTTGCTTACTGGCTTACTGGTTGTTTACTAGCATACAGCTTGCTTACCATCAAACTTCTTCCTTACTGGTTTCCTCCTCGCTTACTAGCTCACTGCATGCTTACTAGCTTACTCGCTTACTGCTCGCTTAATAGCCTGCCGCTTGCTTTCCAGCTTTCTGCTTCCTTACTAGCCTGCTGCACGACTTCTAGCTTACACCTAGCATACTAGCTTACTGCTTGCTATCTAGCTTAGTGCTTCCTTACCAGCTTCCGTCTTGCTTACTAGCTCACAGCTTGCTTACTAGCTTACAGCTGGCTCACTGGCTTACTGCTAGCCTACTCGCTTACTGCTTGCTTACTAGCTAACCGATTCCTTACTAGTTCTTTGCTTGCATGCTAGCTTACAGCATGCTTGCTAGCTAATTGTATTCTTACCAGCTTACTGCTTGCTTACTAGCTTGCTGCTTGCTCACTAGCCTACTGCTTTCTTCCTAGCCTGCTGCTTACTTACTAGCTTACTGCTTGCTTATTAGCATACTGCTTCCTTACGAGCTCCTTGCTCGCTTAATACCAAACAGCTTTCTTACTAGCCAGCTGCTTCCTTTCAAGCTTCTGCTTTCTTACTAGCTTGCTGTTTGCTTTGTAGTATACTGCTTGCTTACTAGTTTACTGCTTGCTTAATAGCCTACTGCATTCCTACTAGCTATCTGCTTTCTTAATAGCCTGGTGTTAGCATACTCGCTCACTGCTCGCTTACTAGCCTGCTGCTTGCTTTCTAGATTATGCTTGCATACTAGCTTGCTGCTTGCTTTCTAGCATACTGCTTACTTACTAGCATACTGCTTTCTTACTAGCCCCTTGCCAGCTTTCTAGCATATTTGTTGCTTCCTAGCTTACTGCATGCTTACTAGCTTTCTACTTGCCTACTACCTTACTGCTTGCTTCCTAGCTACATGCTTTCTTGCTACCCTGCTGCTTGCTATGCAACTTACTGCTTACTTACAATCTTGCTGCTTGCTTCTAGCGTACTGCTTGCTTTCTAACATACTTTCTTTTTTTTTTTTTTTGTGTACGCGGGGAAATCCTCATGGTCACCCGCGGGCCCACTCAAAGGGCGGGCCGGCTGGTAGTGTCGGACTCTTACCGACTAAAATCACACGGTGACCATCCCCAGACGCCTGGCGAGGGTCCGGGAACAGTACTGAGACATCACAGAGTCCCCCGCCGCGTCGTGCCTTTTCGGACCCCTCCCGGTGGGAGGCACTCCTCCCACCGCATTCCCTCTCAACCGCGGGCGCCTGGACACCAGCGCCCACGGCCCCGTGACATAGGACCAAGCCGCCGACTGGGTGGCCACGTTGGCCGCTGGACTCATCCGCAGCCAACGGGCCAACCTGCAGCCTTAGGTAACACCCGCGGCAAATATCCCATGCCCCGGGCCACTCACACACACATTCACACACGCAGAGCATTCTTACCGGTGTTTGGTCCGCGGGAGCTTTCGCTCCAACCTCCGGGATCACATGCGAGGATGTGGTCACCAGCCTCCACAGGTTGGTGACCCCATCCCCGCACCCCATCACAGCGGCTATCCCTATCCGCCACCTGGGGACGCGCCACGTAGGGGTTCACCTCCCCTGCCGCCTGGACAACCAAACGGGTGCGTGGGCTTTCTAACATACTGCTTCCTTACTATCTTCATCCTTGCTTACAACGTAACTGCTTGCAGACTAGGTTACTGCTTGCTTACTAGCATACTGCTTTCGTACTAGCTAATTGACTTCCTTACTAACCTGCTGCGTGCTTACTAGCTTACAGCGTGGTTACTAGCATACTGCCTGCATGCTAGCTTACTACTTGCTCAATGGCTAGCTGCTTTCTTAGTAGCCTGCAGCTTGCGTTCAATCTTACTCCCTGCTTAATAGCATACTACTTGCTTACAAGCTTACTGCTTGCCTTCCAGCATACTGCTTTCTTATTAGCTTCATCCTCGCTTACAAGCACACTGCATGCTTACTAACTTACTGCTTGCTGACAAGTTTACTGCCAGCTTACTAGCCCACTGCTTGCTTACTAGCATACTGCTTCCTTACTAGCCTGCTGTTTGCTCACTAGCTTACATGTTGCTTAGTAGCTTACTGGTAGCTTACACGCTTCCTGGTTGCCTGCAAGCTTGCAGCTGTTTTTCAAGCTTACTCCTTGCTTACTAGCTTACTTGTAGCTTACTAGCTTACAGCTTTCCTACTATTCAACTGCTTTCTTACAAGCTAACTGCTTTCATACAAGCTTACTGCTTGCTTACTAGCATACTGCTTCCTTACTAGCCTGCTGTTTGCTCACTAGCTTACATGTTGCTTAATAGCTTACTGGTAGCTTACACGCTTCCTGGTTGCCTGCAAGCTTGCAGCTGTTTTTCAAGCTTACTGCTTGCTTACTGGCTCACTGCTTGCTTACTAGCTTGCTGCTCTCTTACTAGCTCACTCCTTGCTTGGTTCATTACTGCTTGGTTACCTGCTTACAGCTTGCTTAATAGTTAACTTGTTTTTTGCTAGCATGATGCTTGCCTTCTAGCGTAGTGCTTGTTTACTAGACTGCTGCTTGCTTTCTAGCTCACTGCTTGCTTACTGTCTTACTGATTACTTACTACCTTACTGCAAGCTTACGAGCTTAGTCCTTGCTTAAAAGCCTCCTGGTTGCTTTCTAACATACTGCTTGCTTACTAGCTAACTGCGTTCTTACTATCTTACTGGTTGTTTACTAGCATACTACTTGCTTACTAGCTTACTGGATGCTTACTATCGTACTGGTTGCTTACTAGCTTACTGCTTGCTTACTAACATACCGCTTCCTTGCTAGCTCCCTGCTCGCTTACTAGCTCACTGCTTGCATACTAGCATACTTTTACAGACGAAAAGAGGCGCGGACGAGGAACAGGGACGCGAAGAATGGCGGAGCAATTCAGACAGTCACAAATTTATTGTACGATTGCACAACGTTCACACTGCGGCAAGCGTAACTGGGACGCGGTGGGCACGTGTGCGATAACAGTTGCAAGGGCAACTCCCTAGGAGAATGCGCAAGGGCGACGAAGGTCCGTTCTCGATATCACGTACAATCGGATCGACAGCTTGGATCGTTCTGCCGTTACAGGATCGCGCACGACAAACCGTTGATCTTTCAAA
This sequence comes from Colletes latitarsis, assembly GCF_051014445.1. Taxonomy (NCBI): domain Eukaryota; kingdom Metazoa; phylum Arthropoda; class Insecta; order Hymenoptera; family Colletidae; genus Colletes; species Colletes latitarsis. The sequence goes on along the minus strand of NC_135141.1, from coordinate 7,777,607 downwards.
TCTCGTCCATAGATCGGTGACGGTCGCGCCAACCGTCGGCACACATGACACGCTCCCACAAGACTCATTCACTCTCTCTCTCACTCACGCAATCCACACCGCACGCACCTTAATCTAAACACGAAGACGGTACAATAAACGTATTTCTATATCTTATACTAATTCTTATACCTTATTCTAAACAATACTACTTGCTTACTAGCTTACTGCTTGCTTACCTGCTTACTGCTTGCTTACTACCTTACTGCTTGCTTACCAGCTCACTGCTTGCTTATTACTTTACCGGTTGCTTACTAGCTTACTGCTTGCTTACAAGCATACTACTTTTTTACTAGTTTCCCGCTCGCTTACTAGCTCATTGCTTGCTTAATATCTTCCTGCTTTCTTAGTAGCTACTAGCTTTCTTTCTAGCCTGCTGCTTGCTTCCTGGCCTGCTGCTTGTTTCCTAGCTTACCGCTTGATTACTAGCTTACTACTTGCTTACTAGCTTACTGATTGCTTACCTGCTTACTACTTGCTTACTAGCCCGCTGCTTGTTTATTAGCTTACTGCTTGCTTCCTGGCATACTGCTGTCTTACTAGACAGCTGCTTGCCTACTAGCTTACTGGTTGCTCACTAGCTTACTGCTTGCTTACCAGCTTACTGCTTGCTTACCAGCGTACTTCTAGCTTACACGCTTACTGCTTGCTTACTAGCATTCTGCTCCCTTACTATGTCCCTGCTGGCTTACCAGCTTACTGCTTGTTTACCAGCTTACTGCTTGCATACAAGCTTACAGCTTGCATACTAGCTTATAGCTTGCTTACCAGCTTGCTGCTTGCTTACAAGCATACTGCTCTCTTACTAGCTAATTTCTTCCTTATTAGCCTGCTGCTTGCTTACTACCATACTTGATTCTACCTAGCTAACTGCTTGCTTACCAGCTTACGGCATGCTCAATAGCTAACTGCTTGCAGACTAGCATACTGCTTCCTTACTAGGTTCCTCCTCGCATACTACCTCGCTGCTTGCTCCCTAGCTTGCGGCTTGCTTACTAGCATACTAGTTCCTTACTAACTCCCGGCTTGCTTACTAGCTTACTGCTTCCTTACTACCTTGCTGCTTGCTTTCTAGCTTTCTGCTAGCTAACTAGCATACTACATTCTTACTGGCACTCACTGATTGCATACTAGCCTACTGCTTGCTTACTAGATTACGGATAGCTAACTCGCTTACTGCCTGGTTACTAGCTTCCTCCTCGCTTACTAGCTCTCTGCTTGCTTACCAGCTTACTGCTTGCTTGCCAACTTACTGCTTGCATACAAGCTTTCTGTCGCTTACAAACGTACAGCCTGCTTACTAGCTTACTACTTGCTTACATGCTTACTGGTTACTTACTAGCTTACTGCTTGCTTAATAGCTTACTGTTTTGTTACTTAAATTCTGCTTTGTTACTAGCTTGCTGCTTCCTTACTAACTAACTGCTTTTTTACTAGCCTGCAACTTGTTTCCTGGCTTACTGGTTGCTTACCAGCTTACTGCTTGCTTACTAGCTTACAGCTTACTTACTAGCATACTGCAATGTTACTAGCTTACTGCTTGGTCACTAGCTAACGTCTTTCTTACCAGCTTTCTGCTTGGTTACTAGCTTACTTCTTTGTTACTAACATACTGCTTTATTACTGGCTAACTGCTTGCTTTCTAGCTTACTGCTTGTTTTCTAGCTTACTGCGTCCTTACTGGCTTCCTGCTTGCTTGCTAGATCACTGCTTGCTTACAAGCTTACAGATAGCTTAATCACTCACTGTTTCCTTGCTAGTTTACCGCCTGTTTTGTAGTTCACCACTTGCTTACGAGCTTGCTGGTTGCATAGCCGCATACAACTTGCTTACTACAAAACTGCTACCTTACTAGCTTCCCCCTCGCTCACTAGCTCACTGCATGCTTACTAGCTTACTGCAAGCTTACTCGCTTCCTGCTTACTTACTAGCACACTGCATTCTTAATAGCTTCCTGATTGCTTACTAGCTCACTGGTTGCTTACTAGATTACTGCTTTGTTATTGGCTCCCTGCTCGCTTACTAGCTCACTGCTTGCATACTAGCTTACTGCTTGCTTACAAGATTACTGCTTGCATACTAGTTTACTACATGCCAACAGGCTAACTGCCTTCATACCAGGCAACAGGTTGCCTACTAGTTTACAGGTTGCTCACTAGCCTAGTGCGTGCCTACTAGCATACTGCTTCCTTACAAGCTCCCAGCTCGCTTGCGTCCTCACTGCTCGCGTACTAGCTTGCAGCTTGCTTTCTAGGTTACTGCTTGCCTTCTAGCATACTGCTACCTTACCAGCTCTCAGCTCGCTTATTAGCTCACAGCTTGCTTAGTAGCTTACTATCTGCTTAGTAGCATACTGCTCCCTTACTAGCTCCCAGCTCGCTAATTAGTACGCTGCATTCATACTAGCTAAGTTCTTTCTGACCAGCCTGCTGCTTGCTTACGTGCATACAGGTTGCTTACTAGCTTAACGGTTGCTTACTAGCTTATTGCTTGCTTTCTAGCTTACAGCTTCCTAACGGGCTTCTTGCACCCTTAATAGCTATCTGTGTGCTTTCGAGCTTACTGCTCCTTTACTAGAATCCTGCTTGCTTACGACCTCATTGCTTTCTTACTAGCTTCCCCCGCGCTTAGTCGTTCACTGCTTGCTTACTAGCTGACAGCACGCTAACATGCTTACTGCTTTCTTACTAGCTCACTGCTCTCTTACTAGCCTACTGCATGCTTAATAGCTTCCTGCATGCCTACTAGAATACAGCTTCCGTACTAGCATTCTGCTTACCTACTAGCTAACTCCTCCCTGACTAGCCTGATGCTTTGTTAATGCTAGCACACTAACACGCTGCGCTCCTACTAGCTAATTGCTTTCATACTTCCCTGGTGCTTGCTTACTAGCTTGCTGCTTGCTTACAAACTTACTGCTTGCTTAGTAGCTCACAGCTTGCTTATAGCTTGCTGCATGCTTTCTAGCATACTGCTTGGTTACTAGCATACTGCTTTCTAACAAGCTAACTGCTTTCTTACTAGCATACTGCTTCCTCATTAGCTTCCCGCTTGCATACCAGCATTCAGGTCTCTTGCTAGATATCTGCTTTCTTACTAGCTTGCTGCTTGTTTTCTAGCTTACTTGTTGCTTACTAGCTCACTGCTCGCTTACTATCACACTGCTTGCTTACTAGCTTACTGCTTGTTTACTAGCATGTAGCTTTCTTACAACCTAACTGCTTTTTTACTGGCATACTGCTTCCTTACTAGCTTCTTGCTCGCATACTGGCTCAATGCTTGCTTAGTAACTTACTGCTTGCCTACTGGGTTACTGCTTGCTTACAAGCTTACTGGTTGCTTACTAACTTACTGCTTGCTTACTAGACTAGTACTTCCTTGCTAGCTAACTGCTTTCTAACCATCTTACTGCTTGCCTACACGCTTATTGGTTGCTTACGAGCATACTGCTAGCTTACTCGCTTTCTGCTTGCTTGCTAGCTTGCTGCTTGCTTTCGAGCTTATCGCAGGCTTTCTAACTTACCGCTTGCTTATTAGTCTACTACTTCCTTACTAACTAACTGCTTTCTAACCAGCTTACAGTCTGCTTACTAATTTGCTGCTTGCATTCCAGCTTACTGCTTGCTTACTAACTTACTCCTTGCTTACCAATTTCCTCCGCGCTTAATACCTCACTGCTTGCATACTAACTTAGTGCTTGCTTCCTACCTTACTTCTTGCTTACTAGCATACTGCTTTCTTACTAGCTCCCTGCTTGCACACTAGCTTACTGCATGCTTACTAGATAATTGCTAGCATACTCGCTTACTGCTCGCTTACTAGCTCCCTACTCGCGTACTAGCTTACTGCATGCTTACTAGTTTACTGCTAGCTTATTCACTTATTGCTCGCTTACTAGCCTGCCGCTTGCTTTCTAGCTTACTGCTTTCTTACTAACTCTCTGCTCCGTTACTAGCCGAAAACTTCGTTACTATCTTACTGGTTGCATTCTTGCTTGCTGCATGCTTACTAGCATACTGCTGCCCTACTAGCTCCCTGCTTGCTTACTAGCTTACTGCCCCCATACTAGCTAACTGCCTTCTTACCAGCTTACTGCAAGCTTACAAGTTTATAGCTTGCTTACTAGCTTACTGCTTGCTTACTTGCTTAACGCTTGCTTACTTGCATACTACTTTCTTACCAGCTGACTGCTTGCTTACTAGCTAAGTGCTTTCTTACAAGCTTGCTGCTTGCTTTCTAGCTTCCTGCTAGCTTACTAGCACACCGCTCTCATACTAGCTAACTTCTTCCTGTCAAGCCTGATGCTTGCTTACTAGCTTACCGGTTGCTTATCAGCTTACTGCTTGGTTACTAGCATACTGCTTCCTTACCAGCTACCTGCGCATCTACCAGCTCACTGTTTACTAGCCTACTACCCTCCTGCTTGTTCACTTGCTCACTACTTGCTTAATAGCTATCTGCTTTCTTACAAGCCTGCTACTTGCTTTCTAGCTCAAAGCTTGCTTACTAGCTTGCTGCTTGCTTTCTAGCGTACTGCTAGCTCACAAGCATACTACAGCCTCACTAGCTTCCCCCTTGATTACTAGCTCACTGCTTGCTTACTGGTTTACTGGAAGCTTACTAGCTTACTGCTTGCTTAGTAGCATACTGTCTCCTTACCGGCGTAATGCTTTCTTACTAGCTAATTGCTTTCTTAGTAGCCTGCTGCTTGCTTACTAGTATACTTGATGCTTACTAGCTTACTGCTTGCTTACTAGCATGCTGCTGCCTTACTAGCTTCCTGCTCGCTTACTAGATGACTGCTTGCTTACTAGTTTACTGCTTGCACAATAGCTAGCTCCTTTCTTGCAAGCCTGCTGCTTGCTTTCCATCATAATGCTTGCTTACTAGCTTGCTGCTTGCGTACAGCTTACTACTTGCTTACTAGCTTGCTGCTTTGTAGGTATCTCACTACTTTGTTACCAGCTTACTGCATGCTCAATAGCTTACTGCTTCCTTACTAGCCTACTGGCTGTTTTCTAGCATAGCGCTTTCTTAGTAGATAATTGCTTCCTTACTAGCCTGCTGCTCGCTTACTAGCTTACCTGTTTCCTCCAAACATACTGTTTGCTGACTGGCATACTTGTTAAAATAGGTGCGAGTCGGTCTATGGGGGGTTTTCTCCCGTGACCTGATCTGTCATCCTTTAACGGTCGGAGTCCGAATTTCGAGGGTTTGGAATTGTGTGGGAAAGTGAATTGTATATTTTGAAATTTCCATCGCCTGGTCCATCGGACATAGGCCGTTTATTTAAACAAAAATAGAATTTGGAATAAACAAATATAGAAGGAAATTAAAGAAACGAGAAATAAAAAAATAAATCTGGTATTAAACAGCTGGAAAGCCCGAGCTGAAGGCTTGGAAAAAAACCTGTGCCGCCGTCGGCCTCTACGGCTCTCGTCTCGGTCTTCTGTAATCAAAAAGATATACTGAAATCCGGCGGTTAATAACTGACAAGGCTCGGTGCGTTGTCTGACTCGCTCTAATCCATACGCTCCTTCTTCCGGATACAGTAAACAGGAGCGGGATTCTTACCCAGCGATACACAACTGTGCTATTGGACTGTATTATTATTTCAACGTTTCAGATTTTGGAAACGTTGAATTGCAGATGGCGAAGAGCAGATTCTAATCTCGATCTTCCCACTGCTGCAGGTTCGGTTTGCTTACTAGCATACTGCTTCCTCACCAGCTCCCTGCTTGCTTTCTAGCTCACTGCTCGCATATTAGCTTCCTGCTCTCTTACTAGCCGAATGCTTCCTTACTAGCATCCTGCTTGCATACTAGCTTACTTGTTTGTTAGTAACTTACTGCTTTGTTACTAGCTTACTGCTTGCTGACTAGCATTCTGCTCCCTTACTATCTCGCTGCTCGCATTCTAGCCTACTGCTTGCTTACTTTGTCGCTGCTTGCCTTCTAGTTTACTGCATGCTTACTAGCATACCGCTTTCTTACTAGCTTACTGCTTGGTTACTAGTATTCAGCTCCCTTACTAACTCGCTGCTCCCTTACTAGCTTACTTTTTGCTTACTAGCCTCCTGCTTGCTTTCTAGCTTACTGCTTGCTTACTAGCTTCCTGCTCGCTTACTAGCTGTTGGGAAGAGTTATATTTTGTATTTCCGAATCTTCGCGACTTTTCTCTGTTTGACGTCGGCGCAGGTCATGTCATAAAACCAATAGGTCTGCCGACCGTGGGGCGATGCATATATTGCCGGGATTTTTCTTGGTTTGAAGTTTGTTGTGCGATAACCCTGACCGTGGAGGGACGTCTTCCATATATTTTGTCGCCTCCGTGTCTTGCACCTTATACCGTTTCAACAAAATATTTTTTCTTCTTTCTGCTGTAAGCGATTGGGGAAATCTATCTCACAGATAGATCCTTAATAGTTTTTGTGCCCAGCATGCTTCCACTGCGCCTGCTAGAAAGAATTTGTTTGTTGATAAGCCACTCTGGCTAGGTGAATAAAGGTTTTTTGTACTGGGTACCAATTGTGTAAGTGATTTTCTTCGCAATGTTTGACATAGAAGTTGGAATGGAAATCGTGAATCTGGACAGCACTATCTACTTCATGTGGAAATCTGGAGTAGTGATTGCGCTAGAAGCAAAAGGTTTGCTTGGCTTCGTAGATGGTACAATAGTAAAACCTGCAGATGACAAGGCAACGGAGCTCAATGAGCACGGTCAAAAATCAGCGCAGGTAAAAATGATTATACTGAGTACAATCGCCCAAAATCTTCGCCGCAATTTGTACAACTGCTCCACTGCAAAGGAAATGTGGAACAAGCTAAGGGACCTGTACGGAGATGCAAGTGAAGACGCTGCACAAACTGCCTGGGAGCAGTTTTATAATCTTCGCGTTAATGGAGAGGAGCCCATTGCAGATCATTTGAAGATACTGGAGAGCATCTGCAGACGCCTGCAGGATGCGGGTGAGGAACTGTCGGACAAAGCTGTCATGGCAAAACTGCTTCGCAGTTTACCCGCGAAGTTCTCCATTTTTCGTCACACGTGGGATTGCACTTCTGCTACGGAAAAGACGAAAACGAACTTTATCAGCAGACTGATCAAGGAAGACAGGCGTTTTGCTGCGGATGAAGTGGCGACGCTCGCACTTCGTGTTCAAAAGACGTCCCTGAACGACGCAAATAAAAAGAAACGCTCCAAGAAGGATATCGAGGAGTTGAAGAAACGAACGCGGTGTGGAGTCTGCAAAGAGAAAAGCCACTGGGCACGTGAATGTTCAAAAAATCAAGCTGGAGAATCATCGGACAGTTTAGCGAGAAACCGCCAGCGTTGGTGTGTGACATTGTTGCAACATATAAATGCACCAGTGAAAGTGACAGTGACGTGTGGATTGCGGATTCAGGTGCCGGAATGCATATGACTTTCCGCAAAGACTATTCTTCGTCACTGCAGCCGAACTGAAATAGTCATGCGCTTAAAGTAGCGGATGATCGCATCATCTTAGGGACTGGCATCGGAACAATTAAAATCCAAGAAGTGCTTGAGGGAGTGCTATACAAACGCAAATTACAAGATGTGCTCTATGTACCTGAACTAAAGTGTAGTTTGTTTTCTATAGGCTCAATGAACAAAAAACAGTACTCTTTTCATTCGTTTGAAAACAAATGTGAAGTTCGTGATAGCAAAGGAAAACCGCTTTTCTATATGGCGATCTTCAAGAAGAAATTTATTTGAAGCAGCCTCCAGGATACACAATTTAGAGCCAACCGGATGCAGTCTTCAAGCTACATCGCAGCCTGTATGGATTGAAGCAGTCACCCAAATGCTGGAACGAGAAGTTCACGAAGTTTCTGAACGAATATAATCTCGTGAACATCGCAAGTGATAAGTGCGTGCTTGTCGGTGTAGTGGAAAGTTCAAAAGTGTATTTAGCCCTGTATGTGGATGATGGTTAGATTATGAGCAAAAGCGAGAATGCAATCAAGAGCATCTTAGATTATTTAGAAGGTAACCTTAAAATCTCGGTAGATCGGGCCGATGAATTTCTCGGTTTCGAGATTAAACGCGATCGCGAACGACGACTCTTAAAAATTTCTCAACCGGGCTATATTAAGAAAATATTAAAGACCTTTAATATGCTTGAAGCAAATCCGTCAAGTGTACCTGTGGAGCCAGGTATGCCCTTGCAAAAACAAACACCTGCGACTGACAGTAAAATACCGTTTCGTGAGGCAATAGGCTCTTTATTATTCGCTGCACGAGTTTGTCGCCCGGATATCGAATTTGCGGTCAATTACGCAAGTCAATTTTTGAGTTCTTACGACGACACTCATTGGCAATCGGTAAAGAAAATAATGCGTTATTTAAATGGAACACGTGATCACGGAATAGTTTACGGAAATAGTGGGAGTTCGCTTGATATTTCGGGATTCACGGATGCTCATTGTGCCGGATGCTCATTATGCCGGATGCTCAGAGACTCGAAGATCTAGGAGTGGATTAGTCTATATTTTGAATAGTGGACCAATTTCGTGGACCAGTCACTTGCAAAAGGTCGTTGCCCTTTCGACCGCTGAGTCGGAATATATCGCGTTAGGTCACGGCGTGAAAGAAGCGGTTTGGTTACATCGTATGTTGAATGAATTGGATGTTGTGTGCAATATCGTCCCTGTTTTTGTTGATAACCAAGCGGCCATAAAAATTGCTAATAGTTCCGAAGACCACAAGCGCTCGAAACACATCGATATAAAGTACCATTTTACTCGTGATGACGTTAATCGCAGAGAAGTAGAAATTAGATATGTTCTAACGAAAGAACAATTGGCTGATATCTTTACTAAGCCTTTGCAAAAGCAGCCTGTTAAAAAACTGATGCTATTAACGATGAAGTCCGGATAGAGGTACAAGAGTTTTCAGGGAAAATTATTACGGGCGTCATGTTTTCTTTTCGTCGGCCTTCTATGCCGACCTTTTATAGTAAAATAAATTTAAACAAACAAAAAAAATCAAAAAGAAAATTATAAGGACTAAGGAAATCCGTACTGGGACGTTGCCTGCCTCCTCTGTGCCGGTCGCCGAACTCGCCGGGTTGAGGTAGGCCAAGGTTCCTATAATCAGAAAAACACGGCTATGTGTTAGACACACCTAAACACGTTATACGTATCTATGCCGTGTTTGTGTCCTCACGCTCCTGGCTTCGGGATTCGAATGTATAGGAGCGGAGAATTACGCTCGCTTGTAATATACGAGCTCGCTAGTGGACAGTATTTTTAATTTTAGCTTTTGATAAAGAATCAATTCCTTACCTACGCCGTTTGCAGTCGATTGCCTTGTGGACGGGATTGCAAGTGGAGGTTGTAAGGCTCCAAATGCACTTTTCCCGTGCGTTTGTCCACTGAGTCTATGCGTCGAAACGCAGTGCAGTGCAACAGCCCAACCGTCGAACTGTGGCTGCTTTTGGCTGCTTCAACAGACGACTTATTGGTCAGGGGTTGCACTACGGAGCACGACTGCACGTGGTTCACTGCACGTTGCACATCTATTCGTTGCACTTAGCAGTACTTGAACCACGTGGGGGCCTGACCCACGACTCCGTTACTCCTCCGCACAGGTGCTCCACTAAACGTTACACCGGCGGGATCTGTAGGAGTGAGGACTCGCGGACCGGAAAAGTCAGGCGTCCTTTGTGGACGTCGACCCGACTACAATGGACCCACCTGGATGGTTCACCACGTAGGTGCCTCCCTTTGGTGTCTCCTCAGCCTGGCGGTAATCACAAGAAAATTGAAACGTAATTTTGGCAATTTTCTTATGTCCCGATCGTTTGTACGATCGAGACGACCGCTCAAATCTGCACGGAGGGATCGAACACCTTACTGGTGTATATTCTCGATCACTCCACGGGATATCGAACACTTTACTGGTGTCTTTTTTCGATCTCCTGTCGCAGGACTGATTTCGTGGAATCTCGATTTGGGAAATCCCATACAAGATTCCGGGGCGTACTTGACCGAATCTAAACCGATCCGTTTGTCAAGGAAAAGGCGGATTATTTCCACGCTTTTCTCGAGTTTTATCGAATTCTCAGCTGTGCGAGGTCAATCAGTGGACCCGCACCAGACTGAACATCTACACCCTTCAACTACAGGCACAATCGTTCTAAATATTAAACGATGAGAAATTTCCTTTTGTAAATCTTTCCGTTCGAGTGCAATCGGGAGCCGATCCGCTCTAATTGGAAGTCTACGTAGGACTGCGCGGATTGACAGCCGAAGACGCGGCCGCGTTACTCTAATTAGTCGTTACGCGGCGCTGTCTAAATTTCGGCAGTCTTTCTCCGTCTGATTCTTAGCGCACTACTCTCACACGGTACTGACGTCATCAACACCGTTAGCACACTCGAATCGAAGGTAATGAGTCGTTACCGATGCCAAAAAAACTAGTAATAAACGCGTTTTTCTATCACTGCTCGCTGTACATTTTCTCTCAGAGATATTCTCCCGATTATTGTACGCTAACCGGATTAAAGGTAATCGCGGCAGAGGACAATCGCTCGGCATTATGAAAATCTTTAAACGCAGCCGTCTTGCTATACGAGAGAAAAATTAAATATTAGCGGGCACTCAAAATAAGTGGGAGTGTTGAGAATAGATATATTTTGTATTTCCGAATCTTCGCGATTTTTCTCTGTTCGACGCCGGCCCAGGTCATGTCATACAATTAATAGGTCTGCCGACCATTTGGCGACGCATATACAGGGTGGGGCAGTAACTATTGGCACCTCAGATATCTTGGAAACTATAAGTTTCACAGAAATGTTTGCTAAAGTAAATTGCACAGTACGAAGGGCGCTATTGGGTGGCGATAATAGTTTTTTAGCAGGTGGAGGTACTTCGGACATTTGAAGGTCACATCCATTTTTTTAAATGGATCGGTATGTTTTTGCTTCCGTATCACGATAGAGGATCTTAAAACGAGTTCAACGACCTATTACACAAGGTCATTGAAGGTCATAGAAAGTAGAGAAAGGCGATAATACTTACGGTTTTGGTAGTAAATGAAACATACGTATTGTCAATAGTAGAGGAATGCGTAATGCTTACCGTTTACTTCACTGAGAATAAACACTGCTTGAAGGACACTTTAATAGTTTGCAGAGTAAGATAAACATCGATAAATTTATCGATTAGTATCGATAAATCGGTCAATCCGGCACGATGTATCCGTTTGAAGAGCAGGTTGATATGCTTCTTATTTATGGCGAATGCCAACAAAATTCTGTAAGGGCGAAAAACTTGTATGCTGAACGATATCCACATCGGTCTCAGCCTTCGCGTCAAACATTTAAAAATGTGTATGATAAACTTAGGTAAACCGGTAGTTTAAGTGTTCGTAAAAGTGAACGCCAGAAACGAGTAATTAACGAAGAAATGGAAATCGGTGTGATCGCTAGTGTGTCTAGAAATTCTCATATTAGTTCGCGACAGATTGAACGCGAATCTGGCATTAGTAGGAGGAGCGTACTTCGCATTTTGCACCGTCACAAATTTCATCCGTATCACGTTAGTCTTCACCATGAATTGCATGGGAACGACTTCATGAATCGCGTTGAGTTTTGTCGATGGGCTATACGTCAGATTCAAAACAATGAGCCTTTTTCAATACCGTCTTGTTTACTGATGAAGCAACATTCACAAATCACGGGAATGTTAATTTGCATAACATGCATTTATGGACAGCGGAAAATCCACATTGGCTGCGACAGGTTGAACATCAAAAACAATGGTCTGTGAATGTATGGTGCGGTATCATAGGTGATAAAATTATTGGACCTTATTTTATCAATGGAAATTTGAATGTCAACGTCTATGCTAATTTTATTAAGGATACATTGGGTCTTTTGCTAGAAGAGTTACCTTTATTTACACGACAAACCATGTGGTATCAACATGATGGATGCCCAGCACATTATTCATCGATTGCGCGAAGGGAACTCGATGAAAAATTTCGAAACCGTTGGATTAGACGCGGCGGTCCAATATCGTGGCCAGCTCGTTCACCAGGCATAACACCTTTAGATTTCGTTCTGTGGGGAACACTGAAAGAGAAAGTATACAAAGAAGTACCAACTACATCTCACGATATGCAACAGCGAATTATTGCAGTCTGTGCATCAATAAGTGCTGACGCTGTAAGACTTGCAAGTCAATCAATCGTAAAAAGAATCCAACGGTGCATTGACAGTGATGGTCATCATTTCGAACACCTACTATAAACATGTTTCATTTACTACCAAAACCGTAAGTATTATCGCCTTTCTCTACTTTCTATGACCTTCAATGACCTTGTGTAATAGGTCGTTGAACTCGTTTTAAGATCCTCTATCGTGATACGGAAGCAAAAACATACCGATCCATTTAAAAAAATGGATGTGACCTTCAAATGTCCGAAGTACCTCCACCTGCAAAAATACTATTATCGCCACCCAATAGCGCCCTTCGTACTGTGCAATTTACTTCAGCAAATATTTCTGTGAAACTTATAGTTTCGAAGATATCTGAGGTGCTAATAGTTACTGCCCCACCCTGTATAGCCGGGATTTTTCTCGGTTTGATGTTAGGCGTGCGACAACCCTGACCGCGGAGAAAAGACTTCCATATATCTTGTCGCCTCCGTGTCCTACACATTATACCGTATCAACAAATAATTCTTTATTCTTTCAGCGGTAAGCGCTTGGAGAAATCTATCACAAAGATTGATCCTCAATACAATCATACTGCTTTCTTCCTAGCTACGTGCTTTCTTACTACCATGCTGCTTCCTTACTAGCTCACTGGTAGCTTACTAGCTTACTAGTTGCTTAATAGCTTACTGCTTGCATACTAGCATACTGCTTCCTTACTAGAATCCTCCACGCTTACTATTTCACTGCTTCCTTACTAGCCAGCTGCTTTCTTACTAGCTTACTTGTTGCATACTAGCTTACTGCATGCTTACTACCATACTGCTTCCATACTAGCTCCCTGCTCGCTTACTAGCTCACTGCTTGCTTACCAGCTTACTGCTTGCATACGAACTTACTGCTTGCGTACTAGCTTACTGCTTGCTCACTAGCTTACTGCTTGCTTACCACCTAACTGCTTTCTTACTACTTTCCAGCTTTCTTTCTAACTAACTGCTTTCTTACCAGCCAGATGCTTGCTTGCTAGATTACTGCCTGCTTTCTAACATAGTACATCACCACTAGCTTCCTGCTTGCTTACTAACACACTGCTTGCTTTCTGGATTACTGCTTGCTTACAAACTTACTGCTTGCTTACTAGCTTACTGCTAACTTACTAGTTTACTCCATGGTTTCTAGCATTCTGCTTTCTTACTAGATCACTGCTTTCTTACCAGCTTACTGCTTGCTTACAAGCTTACTGCTTGCTTAGTAGCATGCTGTTCGCTTACTAGCTTGCTGCTTGCTTACTAGCCCGCTGCTTGCTTTCTAGCATACTGCTTCCTTACTAGCCAGCTGCTAGCATACTATCTTACTGCTTGCTTACTAGCTTACTGCTAGCTTACTCGCATTCTGCTCGCTTACTGGCTAACTGCTTTCCTACCAGCTTACTGCTTGCTTACCAACTTACTTGTTGCTTACTAGCTTACTGCTTACTTACTATCATGCTGCTTCCTTTGTAGCTTCTTCCTCGCTTACTAGCTCAATGCTCGCTTACCAGCTTACTGCGAGCTTGCTCGATTACTGCAAGCTTACCAGCCTGCTGCTTGCATTCTAGCTTACTGCTTGCTCACTAGCTTACTGCATGCTTACTAGCATACTGGTTGCAAACTAGATTACTGCTTGCATACTAGCATACTACATTCTTGCTAGCTTCCTGCACGCTTACTAGCTTACTGCTTGCATACTAGCTTACAGCTAGCTGAATCGCTTACTGCTTGCCTGCTAGATCATTGGCTCACTGCTATGTTACTAGCTTACTACTTGTTTACTAGCTAACTGCTTTCCCACCAGCTTACTGCTTGCTTACTAGCATGCTGCATGCTCTCTAGCTCACTGCTTGCTTACTAGCATACAGCTTCCTTACCAGCTCCCTGCTCGCTTAGTAGCTCACTGCTTCCCTACTACCTCGCTGCTCGCTTACGAGCTCACTGCTTGCTTGCTAGCCTACTACATGCCTCTTAGCTTACTGCTCGCTTACTAGCACACTGCTTGCTTACTAGCTTACAGCTGGCTTAGTAACTTACTGCTTGCTTAATAGCATGCTGTTTTTTTACTAGCTTCCTGCTCTCTTACTAGTCGAATGTTTCCATTCTAGCATCCTGCTTGCTTACTAGCTTACTGGTTAGTGAATAACTTACTGCTTTGCTACTAGCTTACTGGATGCTTACTAGCATACTGCTTCGTTACGTGCTCCCTTCGCGCTTAATAACTCAGCGCTTGCTTACTAGCTTACTGCTTGCTTACTAGCATACTGCTTCCTTACCAGCTTACTGCTTGCTTACTAGCTTACTGCTTGCTTACCAGCATACCGCTTCCTTACTAGCTTCCTCCTCGCTTACTAGCTCACAGCTTGCTTACTGGCTTACTGCCTGCTTAGTAGCTTACTACTTCCTTAATTGCTTGCTGTTTGCTTTCTAGCTTACTGCTTGCTTGCTAGCATACTGCTTTCTTACTAGCTCACTGCCTGCTTACTAGCTCACTGCTTGCTTACTAGCTCACTGCTTGCTTACTAGCTTCCTGCTTGCTTACTAGCTTACTCTTTTTTTTTTTATATATATTGAATGCTTAATTGGAACCCCCCATGGGGGGTTATAAAGCTATACATTAGTGATAAATGTACATCTTACTGTTAAGCATTAATGATATCAGAACCGTGGGACACATTAGGTATATAACACATAAGTACATCACTTTAAATCTTTAAATTACATTGCTTGAAGAAATTGAAAAGAAAATATCATGCCTGAATATTCGGTTCATGTAACGATCTGATATTTAAGGGTGGAAACAATTTGAGCTTCCTTAATTTTTTCATGAGATCAATTCTTTGTGATTCAAACAAGGTACATTGCCAAATGATATGGTTAAGATCTTGAACCTCATTACCGCAGTTACATTTGGGATCATCTATTATGTGTAGTCGTGAAGGAGACGCTGCAAGATGATAGTGACCTGCTCTACAACGATTGAATGTGACAATAATTTGCCGTGATAAACCTCTACCCGAGAACCATGGCGCAGTCACATCTCTAACATAATACTGAAAGGATTCCTTGCCTTTAAATTGACCCTGCTGCATTGTGAAATCACTAGTACTTTGTCGACATTTGTGTTTATAAAATTTCCGTAAATCAGAAAATGGAATGACATTACTCTTATTAGCTCGTTCTAGTGTAGCCGACTTAGCTAAGGCGTCAGCCTCACCATTTCCAACAATGCCTGAATGGGACGGAATCCAAACAAATTCTATACTGCTATTATTTGATGTGCTTTTCTTGAACTTAAAGTATTTCTCCTTAATTTCATAAATATAGAAGTTAGTCATTATATTAAACTTTGACCTTTGTAGACATAGCAGGGCACTGCGAGAATCGGTAAATATTTTATAATTTTGGTTTGTGTCCAAAAGAGCAATGTCAAGAGCATCAATTAAAGCAATGCATTCAGCCGTAAATATAGAAGCACTAGATGGGATGCTTTTTTTTGTAGATATATTTAAATCCTTACAAATGCATCCAGGTCCAACAGAGTTAGAACCTGGAATTTTACTACCATCAGTAAAAATTGCGTATGAGTCACAGTTTAAAAGCCAATTATGTAATATGGAATTTGGATGGTCACATATTTTAAGATCATGATCAAGTTCAGTATTTATTGGAATCGAATTAATAATAACATTATAATCCAGACGATAAATATCATAACAGTTACTGATTCTTAAATTTCTTTTTATGATAGGGATGTCATCAATACATTGATGTATAAGTCTTTTCCTCTTGCGTTTAAAATTTCTGGTCTTGGAATAATATTGATGTATTTCATTGTTGACCAGGATGGGAGTATTGGAAATAACTTTACTCAAGTAGCTATTACATAAGAATTTTTCACGATCTCTTATTAACGGGAGCTTTGACTCAGCAAATAGAATGTTGGTAGGAGTAGATATACGATAACCTAAACCCGATCTAATGGCAGAAAATTGAATTTTTTCTAGTTTGTAGTTTAGATCTTTACGTGTAGGAAAATAAATGAAGCATCCATAATCAATATTTGAACGAACAAAACTTTTGTAAAGAATTAATAATGTTGTTGGGTCTGAGCCCCACCATGTTCCGCATAGAAATATAACGATATTTAAGGCTCTCATACATTTGTTTTGAACATAAGATAAATGAATCTCGAAAGATAGTTCATAATCAAAAATTATTCCTAAGAATCGAGTGGAGCAGTTAGATTTGATAATGCAAACATTTACTTTAATTTCAGTTTGTCCAGGGAGGATCTTTTTGTTGTTAAAGTGAAGGAAGGCTGTTTTCTGTGGGCTAAGTTCCAAACCTAATAAAAGAAGGTTACACTTTATAATGAAAATAGATTTTCTATTTTTCTTTCTATAAGATGTTTACATTTTCTTAGTGGAGAGATTTTTGAATAAACTGCAATGTCATCTGCAAATTGAGATACATAAATATTTTTGGGCAAATTTTCAGTAATTTTTGAAACATATATTAGATAAAGAAGTGGACTTAATACACCTCCTTGGGGGACACCTTTGAAGACAAATCTAACTTCGTCGCCTGTCAAACTTGTGAATATTTCTCTTTTGTATGTTAAAAATTTAACAAATCGAATTAAACGGTCAGTGCAAACCTACAGAGGCAAGTTTGTTCAACAAAATATCACTATTAACGTTATCAAAAGCACCTTGGACATCCAAAAAGGCTGCCAAGGTGTCCTTTCTCTTATAAAATCCTTCCTGAATGTATAACATTAGCTTGGTGGCATTATCTATACATGATTGTCCTTTACGAAAACCCGTTTGGCTAGCTGGAAGTAGATTTTGGTGTTCAATCCACCATTGTAACCTATTTTTTATAAGCGTTTCAAACAGTTTACAGAAGCAAGAGGAAAGGTCTATAGGACGGACGCTTTTTTTGTCTGATTTTCCAATGAAATGAATGTAATATTGATTCCATTCCTGAGGGTAGTCATTTGATAAGTAAATTTCGTTATAAATATCTAGAAGTAATAGCTTATATTGTACAGATAATGTTTTGATAACTAGATAATTGATCCCGTCAAGACCCGGAGCCGAGCCATCATATCGTGAGGTTAAGGCAGCGTTAAATTCGATTAGATTGAAGCATTCATCAAAAAACTCATTGACATTACCGTTTGGTATATAGGTAGGATCAGTAGGAACCCATGGAGGACTAATCTTGTCCAGAGAAGACAAAATTTGATTTTCATTTTAGAGATTCTCAGTTATGCTCTTTGGGTTAATTTTAACCCATTTATTTTTTTAAATTCTAACTCTGTTCCAAGCAAATTTTGTATCAGTATGAATGTTGATTTTTTCAGCGAATTCCCTAAAACTATCCTTCTTTCTTTTTAAATAATTTCTTTGTTTGAGCTGCAATTTTCTTATAGTTAATTAAATCAGTTAGGTTATGAGAATATTCCCATTTTTTATATGCAGCTTTTCTTAGTCTTTTGAACTTATCATATTCCAAGTCCCACCAAGGGACAGGATTTCTATGTCTACGAAGATTTACTCTTTTCCTTTCAGGAGTGTTGTGCTTAATGGAATTCGTTAGTACATTAATAGAAAATTTATATTTTTCACTACCAGTTAAAGTGTCATAAAGAGGATCAAAAAAATCAACATAATGAATATCTAGGTATGATAGGGCACCGTCGCAATCTGTGCGAACAGAATCAATTTTAAAAGATTTTCTATAATAATAATTTTTTTCGACCAAAATGTCAAAAAAGATAGGAGAATAGTCAGAACCTAGAGATTCATCATAAACCTTAATGTTAATTTTATCTGCAATATTCATAGGTGATAGGATGAGGTCAATATTAGACTTATTATTCCTATAAAGATCGATATGAGTGAATGAATTTGGGTTGTGCAGAAATAAATCATTCTTACCAATAGCCTGCAAAAGCCTTTCACCATTCTGGTCAGTAATGGAACAATTCCATATCCTATGAGGGGAGTTAAAGTCCCTCATGAAAATACAATTGTCATTTCTTCCAATATTACTAACCAGTTGATCCCATTGAGATTGGGAAAGAACAGAACCTGGAGTTCTATAGCAAGATATTATCTTTAAAGGGGGATTAATATTAGTTAAATTTACGCCACCAATTTCGATGGAGTCATGAACTGAAATTAAATGATTTATCTCTGAAAACGCAATGGACTTACGTATAAGAAAAATAATGCCGCCTCCGCGAGAATGTAATCTATCACGTCTATATGCATTAAAGCTTGGAAACATTAAGTCTTTTTCAGGAGTCAACCACGATTCCACACACACAAATATGTCTAAATTTTTTAACAAAACTTCAACTTCTTCTTTCCGTTGTATGATGCTTCTTGCATTCCAGAAGAACAGACGTAAATTTGAGGAGCTGCGACTACGTTGAGTAGAATAGGTGGGAGATTGCGATTGAAATAACAAATTTGAATTATTCATTGGTCTTCTGAAGAGCTAAAATCCTCACTAGAAGTGTCTTTCTTATTTGATAGTAACTTTTTAATAATACTGGAAATCAGAACCTTATATGTTTTCTTTTTGATGTGTTTTTGCGTTTGTTTTAACATTTCGATAAGTGCTGGAGTGTCGTTGGTGAATTTAGAAGCAAGTCCTTGTATATCTGAGTTGTTCAAACTTTCCACAATAAAATTGGTTAAATTCTCAACACTGAGAGGAGGGTTTTGTGTCGTACTCCTAATGAGTGGTTTTATGAAATCGAATTGTTCTTTAAATTCATCTGAAAAGCTATCTGTCTTAGACTTCTTATTTTTTTTTTTTATGTTTTTGCATATGGTTTTTTAAATTTCGATGTGCGTAGTACTTGGAATTTCACTTAAATTAGAGTAGTTGTAGACCGAATTGTTGTCTGAATGAGGACGTTTGATGCTGAGTACAAGAGGAACTTTGAATGAATTGTTTTCTTCGTTTGATGCTTGATTATCCTGATGAATTTCTTGAGAAAGGTTGTTATTATCAGATATGTCATCCATCACCTGACTGTAAGTAGTCATATCATTACTGGATTCCTTCTCAAGGTCGACCATTGGAGTGAAAGAAGTATGATCTTCCTGCTGAAGGGTAACTGAAGATTCTTGATTGACAGTGCCACTATTTTTACAGTGCTTGGCGAGATGACCTTCGGCTTTACAAATGAAACACGTCAATTTTACAGTTGAAATGTAAATCCAGTATAATGTGTTTTCATAGTTTATTTGCATAGCATCTGGTAGTTTATTAATATCATCTGGATCAATATACACTTGTCTTCTGAAACTCAGAATATGACTGTATCCAGGTTCAGTCATTCCTGCTCGAATATACGATATTTGAGATTTTATAGATATATTCAGTACTATCAATTTATTTTCGATAATATTGTTCGGTATTGTTGGGCATACATTAGACAATATTATACGTTTAGCAGGAAAAACAAGCGGACGTATTTCAAGAATGTGACCGCTAATGTTTACATTTTTGTGGGTACTGAGGTGAGTGTCAACAATAGTTTGACTGCTCAAATATAGATATACTCTCCCGTGAGAAATTCTGGATCTGAATCGTATATTACTTGGACCGACTAATTTTCCAATGGATATGGTGTATTCTTTGATCGCGATTCCTTCTATTGCATCGACTACAATGGCATGATCCTTTTCCGAAACAAAAACATTTTGGGTAACTTGAGCATACGATACTTTTGATGTAGACATTGTTGTAGACATTGTTGGTTTTACTCCAGTATAGTTTACACAACGTTGAGAATGGGCACCTCCAATATTGGAGGCACTCATTTATGCTGATACTCCTTCCACGAAAAGTACTTCAGAACACAGAAAGCACAGAAACTTATTTTGTCGTAATAGGTTCACTATATAATAGAATCGAATGGTAAACTCGCTGGCATGAGAGTAAACAAGTACGTCCTAACGCTGTGACGGCTCAAGCGAGACTCTACTAGCTTACTTGTTGCTTACTATCTTACTGGTTGCTGACAATCATGCTGCTTCCTTACTGGCTTTCTCCTCGCTTACTAGCTCATTGCTTGCTTACTATCATGCTGCTTCTTTGCGATCTTCCTCCACGTTTCCTAGCACACTGCTTGCTTACCAGCTTACTCCTAGCTTGCTCGCTAACAGCATGCTTACTAGCCTGCTGCTTGCTTTCTAGCTTACAGCTTGCTTACCACCATACTACTTGCTTACTATATAACTGCTTTCTTACCAGTATACCGTTGGCTTACTGGTTTACTGCTTTGTTACTAGCTCCCTCCACGATTACTAGCTCACTGCTCGCTTTCTAGCACACTGCTTGCTATCTAGCTTACTACTTGATTTCTAGCTTACATTCTGCTTACTAGCATACTGCCTTCTTACCTGCTTACTGCTTGCGTACTGGCTTACTGGCTGTTTACTAGCATCACAGCTTGCTAACCATCAAACTGCTTCCTTACTGGTCTCCTCCTCGCTTACTAGCTTACCGATTCCTTACTAGCTCCGTGCTCGCTTTCTAGTTCTCTGCTTGCATGCTAGCTTACAGCTTGCTTGCTAGCTAATTGCATTCTTACCAGCTTGCTGCTTGCTTACTAGCATACTGGTTGCTTACAAGCATACTGCTTGCTAACTAGCTTACTGCATGCTTACTAGCTTACTGCTAGCTTACTACCTAACTGCTCTCTTACTACATTCCTGCTTTCTTCCTATCTTACTGCTTCTTTATTACCTTACTGTTTCCCTATTAGCCAAATGCTTCCTTACTAGCTTCCTGCTTGCTTACCAGCATACTGCTTTGTTACTAACTTACTGCTTTGTTACTAACTTACAGCTTTGTTACTAGCTTACTGCTTGCTTACTTGCTTGCTGCTTGTTCACTAGCCTACTGCTTTCTTACTAGCTCACTGCTTGCTTACTAGATTACTCCTCGCTGACTATCTCACTGCTTGCTTAATAGTCTGCCGCTTACTTTCTAGCTTACTGCTTCCTCACTAGCCTGCTGCTCGCTTTCTAGCTTACAGCTTGCCTTCTAGCATACTGCTTCCTTACTAGCTTTCTGCTAGCTTACTATCTCACTGCCTGCCTACTAGCATACTGCTTTCTTATTAGCTAATTGCTTTCTTACTAGCACACTGCTTGCTTGGTAGCTTACAGCATGCTTAATGGCTTACTACTTGCTTACTAGCTAACTACTTTCTTACCAGGTTACTGCATCCATACTAACTTACTGCTTGCTTTGTTCCTTCATGCTTGTTTACTAGCTTACTGCTAGCTTACTACCTCACTGCTAGCTTACTATCTCACTGCATGCTTACTAGCGTACTGCTTGCTTACAGGCTTACTACTTGCTTACTAGCCAACTGCTTTCCAACCTGCATACTGCTTTCTTACTAGATTACTGCTATGTTACTAGCTCACTGCTTGCTTACTAACTTACTGCTTGCTTACCAGCATACCGCTTCCTTACTAGCTTCCTCCTCGCTTACTAGCTCACAGCTTGCTTACTGGCTTACTGCCTGCTTAGTAGCTTACTACTTCCTTAATTGCTTGCTGCTTGCTTTCTAGCTTACTGCTTGCTTGCTAGCATACTGCTTTCTTACTAGCTATCTACTTTCTGACTATCCTGGTGCTTGCTTACAATCTTACTGTTTGCTTACTACCTTACTGCTTGCTTACAACAGTCCTGCTTTTTTCCTAACTTACTGCATTCTTACTAACTTACCGCTCTCTTACCAGACGAATGCTTACTAGCTTCCAGCCTGCTTACCAGGTTACTGCTTCGCTACAAACTTACTGCTTTGCTACTAGCTTACTGCTTGCTTTCTAGCTTACTGGTTGCTTACTAGCTTAGTGCTTTGTTACTATCTTACTGCTTTCTTACTAGCTCACTACTTGCCTACTAGCTTGCTGCTTGCTTACAACCTTACTTCTTGCTTACTTGCTTATAGCGTGCTGACTAGCTTACTGGTTGCTTACTAGCTTACTTCTTGCTTACTAACATGCCGCTTCCTTACTAGCTCGCTGCTCGCTTACTAGCTCACTGCTGCTTACTAGCATACTTGTACAGACGAAAAGAGGCGCGGACGAGGAACAGAGACGCGAAGAATGGCGGAGCAATTCACACAGTCACAAATTTATTGTAAGATTGCACAACGTTCACACTGCTGCAAGCGTAACAGGGACGAGGTGGGCACGTGCCCGATAACAGTTGCAAGGGCAACTCCCTAGGGGAATGCACAAGGGCGACGAAGGTCCGTTCTCGATATCACGTACAATCGGATCGACAGCTTGGATCGTTCTGCCGTTACAGGATCGCGAACGACAAACCGTTGATCTTTCATATATCGTCCATAGATCGGTGACGGTCGCGCCAACCGTCAGCACACATGACACGCTCCCACAAGACTCATTCACTCTCTCTCTCTCTCACGCAATCCACACCGCTCGCACATTAATCTAAACACGGAGACGGTATAATAAACATATTTCTACATCTTATCCTAATTCTTATACCTTACTCTAATCAATACTACTTGCTTACTAGCTTACTGCTTCCTTACTAGCTTACTACCAGCTTACTCGCATCCTGCTTGCTTACAATCTTGCTTGCTGCTTTCGATCTTACTGCTGGCTTACTAACTGCTTTCTTACTAACTTACCGTTTGCTTACTAGCATACTGCTTGCTTACTAGCTTACTGCTTGCCTACAAACTTACTGCTTGCCTACAAGCTTACTGCTTGCTTACTAGATTGCTACATGCTTTTCAGCTTGCCGCTTGCTTACTAGCGTTCTGCTTGCTTACTAGCTTACTGCTTGCATACTAGCTTATTGCTTTCTTATTAGCTTACTACATCCTTACTAGCTACCTGATTTCTTACCAGCTTACTGCTTGCTTACAAGCTTACTGCTAGCTTACTAGCTTACTGGATACTTACTAACTAACTGTCAGCTTACTAGCCAACTGCTTTCTTACTAGCTAACAGCTTGCTTACTAGCTAACTGCTTCCTTACTAGTGTCCTGCTTGCTTTCTAGCTTACTGCACGCTTACTAGCCTGCTACTTGCTTCCCAGCTCACTGCTTGCCTACTAGCTTACTGCTTGCTTTCTAGCATACTGATTCCTTACTAGCATCCTGCTTGCATACTAGCTTACTGGTACCTTAATAGCTTACTGCTAGCTTACTAGCATTCTGCTCCTTACGAGGTCTCTGCTCGCTTACTAGCTTACTGCTTCCTTACTAGCTT
The DNA here is from genome assembly GCF_051014445.1 of Colletes latitarsis. Taxonomy (NCBI): domain Eukaryota; kingdom Metazoa; phylum Arthropoda; class Insecta; order Hymenoptera; family Colletidae; genus Colletes; species Colletes latitarsis. Next base: position 7,754,061 of record NC_135141.1, on the reverse strand, counting down.
CCTCCTCGCTTACTAGCTCCTTGCTCTCTTACTAGCTCACTGCTTGGTTACCAACTTACAGCTTGCTTACATGCTTACTGCTTGCTTACTAGCTTACTGGTTCCTTAATAGCTTACTGCTAGCTAACTAGAATTCTGCTCTCTTACTAGGTCCCTGCTCGCTTTCTAGCTTCCTGCTCGCTTACTAGCTTACTGCTGGCTTACTAGGTTACAGCTCGCTTACTTGCTTACTGGTTGCTTTCAAGCATTACCGCTTCCTTAGTGAATTCCTGCTTGCTTACTAGCTTACTGGTTCCTTAACCTCTTAGGCACGGCTGAATTTTGCGCGGAGCTGTTACTCTGTACGGCAGAGTTCAACGCAAATTACGTGTAAATGATACAGCACTGCAATATGTGACGGATAATGCTGTTCTTTACACGAGTACATTGGAATGAAGTGTTTGATGATTAAATTATAGTTTTTCTTAAAGATATGATACACGCATTTTAACTTTAACAATTTATTCTAATAATTAATAATACAATTGAGTACGGTACAACACAAAAACCAACATCACAGTCTTCACATTCGTAGCGCGATCGTCGTCTTTTATCGTTTTTTGAACATACGACACAATTTCGTAGCATCTTTTTAGATTTGTTAGACTTACAGCAGGATGGGAAATGTTTGTCGGTTAGTCTAAACGGGTAATCAACCGTAGATTTCCTGCAGATAATGTTATTGTTCATGTCCCTGTACTTTTTAAAAATTTCTTTTAGCAATTTAAGATGAAAGGCTCGCATTGTAACGTCCGGTTTTTTTCAAACCTGTACAAAGAGTATGCATTCCAAATAGCGACATCAAGTAAATGAAAAAAAAATTTCTTATACCATTTGATGCTCTTTCGGATAGACTGCACACTAGATATTACTTTATCTCTATTGTCGACTGCTCCCATATTGGTAGTGTAATTGACAATGCAAGATGGTTTTTGTACTCTTTCTCCTGTCCGATAATTTATTTTTTTCGTAGTTATGTAATCCGCGGAGTGGCAAGTTGACAATACGTATACATCGCGTTTGTCTTTCCATTTGACGGCAAGAATATTGGACGACGATCGGAAAGATAACTAACCACTTTCTAATTTTTCACTCATAACAGGCATGTCTTTTCTTCGCGGTTTTACGGTGCCGCACGCGTTCGTTTTGTTATTATACAAGTAACTAAATAAGGTTGGGCTGGTATACCAGTTATCGACAAATAATGTATGCCCCTTTCCTAAATAAGACTTAAGTAATGTCAGTACCACCTCAGCCGATTTTCCTAAATATTTATCATCCATTTTTGTGATATCGGAATCACTTCCGGCATATAAAACAAAATTTAACACAAATCCCGTCTTGCAGTCACATAATACAAAGGATTTTATACCAAACCTATTGCGTTTGGATGGGATATATTGCTTGAATGAGAGACGTCCATTGTATAACAATAAGCTTTCGTCGATGCATAAATTGCGAAACGGAGTAAAACAATTTGCAAACGAACTGCAAAGCTTATCGCAAAGTTCTCTAATTTTTGTCAATCTATTGGATTTTTCTGACTGAACTTCAGTAAAATAAAGGTTGCGTAACAAAAACGCGTATCTATCTCTACTCATTATTTTGCCGAAAACATCAGTTCGAAGAAATTTATCTTTTGTCCAATACTCTGAAAAATGTAGTTTCTTTACCCGCGACATTAACAAACGAATTACAAACAAATTATACATTTCACTTAATGTGACTTTTCCTTCGTGAGCTTTTATAAAAGAGCGCCTGGAAGTGTTCTTCTTGAACTTCCTATATTCATTAGTTTTTTCCACAATAAATAAAACCAAATCTTCTGAGAAGAATAGCTGGAAATAATCGATCGGTGTTGCCGATCGATTGAGCCGAGTCCTCATGCCAGAATTTCGGGAATCAAATACATGTACTTGCGGCTCCAAATTTTCGTGTGACCAGATTATTCTTCTGACGGTTTCCCTTCGGGGCACATCGAAATCATCTGAGTCGGAAGAACTGGGTATTCTAAATCTTTTTATATTTTTCCTGCCACGCATGTTCTTGTTCATATTATTTTCTATTTGCGAGTCGCTTCCTGAATTGTAATAAATTGATCTCCGTTTTCTACCTTGAAGCGGCATTTTAAGGTTATAGATTCTAACAAATTATAAGGATGTGTTAAAAAGGCATAATAAAAGGAGAATCAGGTATATTAAGATCAAATGGTATATTTATTTAAATAAAAAGCAACAATTCATACTTGACACGGGTAGATAAAGAACAGGCTGTATATTGCGAAAACAATTAACAATCGATATGAATGCAAAACAATATGTAAAAATGATTACTTTATTCAAACGGTGAGCGAGTGTGCCAGTAGAGTGCGCCACTATAGTGGCGCGTCGTACAGACAGATGACATCCGCGAAAGCCACTGTGGTGGCGCGTCATACAGAAAGATGATATCCGCGAAAGCCACTATAGTGGCGCATAGTGCCTAAGAGGTTAATAGCTTACTGCTAACTTACTAGCATTCTGCTCTCCTACTAGGTCCCTGCTCGCTATCTAGATTCTTGCTCGCTTATTAGCTTACTGCTGGCTTACTAGGTTACAGCTCGCTGACACACTTACTGCTTGCTTACTAGCCCGCTGCTTTCTTACTAGCTAACTGCTTCCTTACTAGGGTGCTACTTGCTTACTAGCTAACTTTTTTTTTTTTTCTTTTTTTTTTTTTTTGTCGTGGGGAAGATTTTCCAATCTTCGAAAGACTCCCTCCCACCTCTTTGGAGAGAGGCGGGAGGGTTGTGTGGGATTCCCCGCGCCCGTAGAATGCCGGGCGCGGGACCTACTCACTAAAAACCCCACGGTGACCCTTCCGCACGATTTGGGAGTATACCGGGAATCGCTCGAAGCATTCTTCCGGTATCCTCCCCGTGCCCGCGCTTTGCGCCCATCCCCGGGGGGGACAAACGGTCCCCCCGGTAGACACTCTGCCTCATAGCAGCAGGACGGGGCCACTCCATCCCGCCGCCATCCGTCCCGGGGCCGCATTTAGTGGCGGGCTGCGAACCCCCAACTCGCAACCGCCTGCGACCCCGTTTCTACCCCTCGGCGGCCGGGAGCTCATGGCCGCTCCAGGCCACCGAGGGTGCCTCCCCGTGGGCCGGACCCACCCGATCCGATCCATCGCCGCCTGGCGGGAGGAGGCTCCCCTCAGGGCCCCCTCCCAGCCAGGGTCATCCGCCGCGCAAAGGCCGCGACGCCTGGCGCCCGGGCGACGTCCTCGCGCTCCCTTCCCGCGGCCTCCTTCTGCAGCATTACGGTCTCGCAGAAGACGGCCACGGCCCTCCACTTCCTCTCGCTGCTGAGCATGGCGCGCACCACACCCGGCAGCGAGACATCCCGCCCTATGACGCTGACCAGGACACGGCGCTCCCACTCCCACGCTGGGCGTACCTGGAGGGTAGGATCAGCCGTGTCCTGCTCGGCGTCACAATGGCAGCAACGCGCCATCGGCTCCTTCCCTATCCGGCACAGGTATCCTCCGAAGCTACCATGCCCGGAAAATACCTGTGCCATCCGGTAAGTAAGGCTTCCTTGGCCTCTGTCCAGCCACTCACACAGGAGTGGCCCAACAGCCCCGACTGTCCGGTGCCCCGCAGTTGGCAGGGCCAACCGCTCCTGCCACGCGAGCACCACGAACTGCCGGGCCTGGCGCTTCAAATCGCCCCAAGCAGGTTCCTGCTCTCCCGGGACCGCCCCCATACCCGCGCGACGGTCGACACGATGACGATACATCATCGCGTGCGACCGCGCGAGGAGATCCATGGGCGGCATCCCTGCAAGAACCGTCGCCGCCTCATGCGACACGGTCCGGTAGCAGCAGACGACTCTCAGCGCCATCCGCCTCTGCACCCGATGCAGCATCGTCATGTTGCGCCGGGAGGCCGCCAGGTGGTCCGCCCAGACGGGGGCCCCGTATAGGGCCACCGACCGAGCCATTGCCACATAGAGGCGGCGAACTCGTCCCGCCGGGCCCCCCAGGTTGGGGAGGATCCGGCCTAAAGCCGAGACCATCCGCTCCAACCGGGGAACCAGGCAGCGGAAATGCTCCTCGAAGCGCCAGTGGCTATCGAGAATCAGCCCCAGATACCTCATCCGAGGCTTCACCTCGATATCAGCCCCACCCACCCGGATCGGAGGGGGTGGCGGATCCTGCCGAGGAGAATGGAACGCTATCACCTCGGTCTTATCGACCGCCACCGTCATCCCCATCGCCCTGATCCGGTCGACGACGCGTTGCGCCCCCTCCGCGTCGAGGCGCTTGGCCCTCCCCCACTGAGCCCCGACAGCCAGCACCAATGTGTCATCTGCGTAACACACGGCACTGACGCCGTCGGGGAGGTCGGCCCGCAACACCGCGTCGTACGCGATGTTCCACAGGAGTGGCCCGAGGACCGACCCCTGCGGAACCCCGCAGTACACCTCCCTCCGCATATCGCCATCCCGGCCCGGATACTCGATCCACCTGCCGCGGAGATAATCCCCGACGACTGCCCTGAGACATGTAGTTTGTAGCCGTTATTCTGTCCAAGCGCGTTGCCACTTGGGGACTTTGCTGTACCTCAGCCCGAAGGTCTATACCAGCAACTACATTTTGCCTGATGTTCGGGCATCTACTTTTCACGCGTCGTTATGCGTTTGGAGGCTAACGACGTCGAAACCTGCTGCCACCTCGAGTCCAACCCAATCCAGGAACGCTTGCCGAAGCAAGCGGGGCTTGTATCCCGGCCCGAGGAGGCCATTGCCGAAGCACATGACCTAGCATCCGTTCGAGTACATTTTCAAGCATGATTATTAGAGAGAATCCGCAGACTTCTCTCGTTCTGTTACGTAGCGTATTGCGTTCAATGGCGGTTTTGGTGTCGCCCTGCTTTCGTAAGTAGTACCGAGCGCGTATATGTCCGGAACTCCCTGTATAGGTCTTGTGTTACAAGATCGGCTTCGGTCACCGGCCACGGATGGCCAGTTTCTTCAGCCGCTTGTCTCAGGAGTTCTCGCGCGTCTCGGTACCTCCGGCACTCGAATAGGACGTGGTTTGGTGTTTCCACTTGGCCACAGTCGCAATTCTCGTGCGGTACTAAAGCAAATTCCTTGAGCTTGGCTCGGAAATCTCCGTGCCCGCTTAGGAATTGTACCACGTAGTGATCCAAGATCACCCAGCTTGCATTGAGACGGTCAGATACATCAGAGAAGTAACGGTAGGTGACCCTACCTTTCTCCGATGACGACCATCTCGTTTGCCACATATTGAGAAGTTCCGCTCGCACCAAGGCTTTCGCCTGAGCAGCGGTTACTTCTCCAGCCGCCAAATCGGCTCGACTTATTCGACAATTTCCGACTTCGATATTGATTTGTCTTCTAATCTGGTATGCACACGCGCGCTCCACTAACACCAAGTCTATCGGCATCGTCCCGGCGATCACAGTGATCGCGTCGGTAGATACCGTGCGATAGGCCTTGGTGACGGCGAGCAAAACATGTCTCTGCGCCCTGGCAAGTTTAGTTCTTGTCACAGAGGTGAGCATGTCTACCCATCTGGCGGCGGCGTATGTCGTGATCGGGACGAAGAGACCTTTGTACAAAGTACGCATGGTTCTGTGTCCCAATCCCCAGTTTGATCGAGCAAGTCTTGCTAGCGTATAAAACGTTCGCATGACTTTGGCATTCAAGTATTCGACGTGGGATCTTACTCCCATTCGCGCATCGATGTGAACACCCAAGTACCTTATGGTTTGCTTGAGTGCCACACTTCTCCCGTTTATCTTTATCACAGGAGGTCGTTTTCTATCCAGATTTCCTTTCAAGAGAATCATCTCGGTCTTAGTCGCGGATAGTGTAAGTTTCTGCGTGGCGCACCACTCAGAAATTGTATCCGCGACTCTTTGCCCTCTTTGCTGTAACTGATTCCTCGAGTTTCCGTAGAATACCACGAGTAAGTCGTCAGCGTAAGCTATTGGCTCGCAAGCCAGATGTTCGTTTGATAGGAGCTGTAGAACTTCGTCAAAGACTAGGTTCCAACAGCTCGGACCGAGTATCGACCCCTGTGGGCAGCCCTTGGTGACTTGCTTACGCACATTACCGTGTTTGGAAACTATTGTAACCATACGGTCAGCGAAGTAGTCGACCATGAGTCGATAAAGATTTCGGGGACATCCCCGGCGTTTCAGCTTCTGAAGTATGCTTGGCCACCAAACATTATCAAAAGCTCCGGCGATGTCGAAGGAGAGACCCATCACATATCGTTCCTCTCGCTGGGATATCAATTCCCTGAGCTTCACCACGGCGTCTTCCGTGGATCGTCCAGGCCTGAATCCATATTGCCGATCGGAACTATGTTCTGGGTTTAGGAATATATTACTCATTCGATTAAGCATTAGTCGTTCTAACACTTTGCCTAAGATGGAGAGTAGGCATATCGGTCTATACGACTTGACGTCCGTTGGTGGTTTATCGGGCCCTTTCAAGATTGCTCTGGTCGAGCCGATTTTCCACCTAACGGGGAAGACCCCGTGCGCTAGACACCCGTTGTAGAGTCGAAGTAGAGCACTATGGCAGGGCATTTGCCTCGCTTTAAGCGCGATACTGCAGCTCCGAGCTCATTCCTCGTGAAGACTGGACAGTCTTCAGTCGGCGGATCGGTTGCAGCATCAGCTCTGGTGTTTGCTTGCTCCGGCGTTTCATCCGTGGACGAGTCGTCCGGGATTAGCGCCTGTAGGAGCTGCAGGGCAGTCGATTCCCAGTCAGTCGTATATCTTTCCGGCGTTCGAATGTTAGAGACCGCAGTCTCAACGCAGAGTTTCTTTTGGGCGATCTTGTAAACAAGTCCCCATGGCTCTTTATTCCCCTGCTCCGTCACAAAGTTCTGCCAGCTTTGTGCTCTCGCAGCGCGCACTGCGGCTGTGTAGGCGAGTCTAGATGTTCGATACTCAGCCTGCTTTGCCGCTCTCTCCTCCGAGTTCCTCTCGCGCTGAAAGGCTCGTCTAAGTCGATAGACTCGCGCTTTCATTCTCGTCAAATTTTCCGTCCACCATGGGACGGACTTCGAATGCCACTTCTTGGGGCGCATTGAGGCATTGCACGCATCGATGATCGATTTCTCGACCTCTTGTGCTAGGTGTTCGACTTCCCTACGGCAACCAGTGCCGAGGGGTAATTGCCTCGCGCCCTCAAGAAGAACTTGATCAAATCGCTCCCAGTTCGCATGCAACGTGCGGAATCGAGGCTGTGGGCTTCGATTCTCATTCACGTCCGTGAACTGTAAGACAAAATCAATGAGTCGGTGGTCACTGGAGGTCCAATCCTCGTGAACCGTCCAGTTTCGCACAATTGTCGCCATGTCTGGAGTCGATAATGTGACATCGATCCATGACTCACCGGCAGGGCTGGAGTATGTAGGAATACTCCCAGCCTCGTTCAAGATCGTCAAGTCGTGTAATGCGATAAACTCTTCGAGCTTTTCGCCTCGCGTGTCCGATCGAACGCTTTCTCCCCCCCCCCCCCCAAAGGTGGGATTTGGCATTGACGTCCGCGGCTATCACGACTCGACGGTGTTGGAGAGCATCGAGTGTCCTCTCCAAGCGTGCCAGACTTGGTTCAATGTCTTCCGAGCATTGAAAGTACTGGCTAACGAGGTAGAAACTACCGAAGGGTCCGCTAATGCAAACGCAGGAGGTGTGAGTATCACACAGCTGTGTGATTTTTACCACCGAGATGTCCGGGTTTCTGACCACTATTGCGGCCATAGCCCGATCATTCTCGGCGATCACCTTCGCCGTGAGCCCAAAGCCTGGAATCTGTCCCTGAAATTGGTAAGGTTCCTGCATGAGCAACACGTCGATTTCCTTTGCGTGCATTAGCTCGCTCACCTCACCATGAACAATTAGCGCACGCCGCATATTATGCTGCGCGATGCGCAATTGCCTTAGAGGATTCTCCGGGTCGTGTCTATCCATAATTGTTCCGAGATACTGCAAGGTCGAGTGCTGCCTGATAGGCAGGGCAGTTCTTGTCTCGTGACTTATGGTCGTGCTTCTTGCCTCTTGCTTTACAGTTCGAGCAAGTTGGGGACTTACTCTTCGCTGTACAAGAGGCAATGGTATGCCCTTCTTCGGAGCAGTGACCGCAAACCTCGTTCTGCGCTTTACAATGTTTGGCCATGTGGCCAAACATTTGACACTTAAAGCATCGTGTAACAGAGACATAGTCCTGCACTCTGCATGCGGACCAGCCCAGGTACACTCTGCCCATGCTCTTCAGCCGCTGGCGAACCAGCGGACTGACTTCCATGACCCAGTTGGCAGTGTCATTTTCCTTCGGGCCGGTTGCAAACCGGACCTTCAGATTGGACGACACATCCCCCTGGGTCATATCGCTGAGGTTTTGCTTCCAGATACTGGAAGAAACCTCCTCTTTCCTCATCGACTTGGGAACGTCATACACTATAAGTGTAGGGTTCCTCAAGGTCGGTAGAGTAGCTGAAAGTCCTACTTCTTTCAGCTTCGCGCAGTTGACGAAGGCCTTTAGATCCTCCTTGCGTTCAGTCTCGACGGCTATGCCACCGGAGTGGATGCGTCGGACGGACCTCACGCGGATCTTGGCTTTCGGCGGCTTGACCAGTGACAGAACAGTTTGTTTGGTAACGTCGCTGTTCTGTCCTTTTCCTTTCGGCGGGAAAATACGCACCACATGTCGTGGTGGTTTTACCGCTTCTGGGGAAACTCGATTCGCGTCGACCTTTACCGCTTGCGCGTAGGTCGTTGCCGCACGAATTGGTACAGGTTTCACAGTCGGACGGGATCCCGTCGTCTGCGAAACCGTAGGGGCAACCCTCTCTGCGATCCTCTGGGAGACTCTCACCTCTTACCGGATCGCCGCGAGCTGTCCTTTTAGGAAAGAGTTCTGGATAAGAACCTCCTGGACTAGCTCATAGAGAGCTGCCGCGTTGCCAACGATCAAGGCTCCGGTCTCCTTGCTGAGCCTGGATTCTTTTCCAAGACAGCTGGTCCGGATGCCCTTGAACAGTTTCGAGGCCTCTCCACTAATTTTGTCGAGAGGCCTGTTCGAAGGACCAGGTGCCGCCTCCGCCGACACCTTTCCTGGCATTTTCTCACCGCTTTTTTGGGCTTTCTCGGCCCTTTGCGGTTTCTCCTTCTTAACGACGGTTACCCAACCGTCGTTATCTACTTCTTGGCCCAATCCTCCGTCCGTAGACGTGGCGTTGCCTTCAGAAGTCGCCTTCGGCTTTTTGGCCTCCGGCTTCTTCGGTGGATTTGTGCGGGGTGGTGTCCCCGGTCCGTCCTTCTTGGCATCCTTTTTATCCACAGGGGATGTCGTACCTGCCGGCTTTGGTGGAGAAGCCGTCTTCCGCGTCGACGGTCTGGTGCAGGGGGGCGTTTTAGCGCCTTTACCCACTTCAACCGCCTTCGCTTTCTCTCTCTTCTGGGTGGTGAAACCACCCCAGCTCTCTTACTCACCGCCGTCGTTCTGCCGGGAGCAGCGACAGCGGCCTCCTTAGCTCCCTTTTCCCCCTTGCGGGGTACCGAGGCGTCGATTGGTGTTAATTTAATTTTGGGATCCATACTTGCTTGGATACTGTTTCGTCCCGGCGTGTGTCCCGGCCTCCATGGACCCTCAAATGGAACCCGGCTCCGCCTGGGTTAGGACTTGCACCCGGGATATAGTCCGCGAACAAAGGCCGACCGGGCTTTCCCCGGACTCCTAGGTTCACTTCCTCGCCCAATAGAACCCACGAGTGGTGTTCCGAGCCGATTGACTAGGCACAGGGCTGCTTTTCCCGCCTAGCCGCCTGTCTAGACGAAGCAGAGGCCAAAGGTACGTGTTGGGCAGCTACACTCCCGCAGGAGAGAGAGAGGGCCCTCAGATCCCAGGATCCTCCTTTCCGCCGACACAGGTCGCCACGCACGGCAATCACGTGGGGAACAAACCTCAAGCAGATGTTCCCTCTGCTTCGCTACGCCCGGTTTCTGCTCCCTGTTTTTGCAGGGAACCCGCTGCGTAACTAGGACATGACCTCGGGCATCATGTCCCTGTAGCATTAGCTCCAAAACGTGGGACTCGTCCTTAGCACGACTAGTAGAACTCACTTTGCCATCATCAACTATGCTCTTGACGCTTCAGCGTCCTTTTGCCATCGCCAACGACGGGAGCTGCTGTCAGCAGCGCGACGACGGTCTTACATGTATAAATACATGTTGTCTTTCGTCGTTGGCGTACCTTTCAGTGTTTTCGTCATGCGCTGCATATCCTTCCTATATGCAGCGTCCGTATGGCAAGGACTCCGAGTCTGACAGAGCCGTACACCACCGGTTTACAGCTCGGAGTTGAGCCGGTCTAGGCGGAGTCTTCTAATGGCCAGGGGAGCGAACCACGTTTCGAGGCCCGTCTCCCTACCTAGGATACTAGCGTGGTTTCCCAGCCGACACCTTCAGGCAGTAAGGAGCAGCTCAGCTGCTTCTACGGTGGCCTCCTTCCGTCAATCGTCTGGCATTACGACGTCTGCCACCAGATGTTTTGGTGTGCTGGATTCTGCCAAGCCCAGCGGCGTATTGCTTTTCCCAGCGGCGTATTGCTTTTGGGGACGCATACAGACGTCGTTTCGTGTCTTATCCTGATCTTGGTTTTTTGCTTAACGTGAAAAGGGGGCATATAGCCCCCTTTTTGATTTCTGGTGTCAGGATCGCCTCCTCGGAAAAGCATTAAAGCAAAAAGGGGGCTTAAAGCCCCCTGGTATTAGTTAGGTCTTTCTTGGAGAAGCCCCAGATGTTCGAGTATGAACTTCGAAAAGTTCCTTAAAGTGAAAAAGGGGCATATAGCCCCTTTTTGTACAATATACCTTCTCCAATAAGCCTTAACGTGAAATGGGGGCCGAAGCCCCCAGGTGTTCAATATACGCTAGTCATAATGCTTCCCCATCTCTCTTTGCTTTCCTGACACCACTCCTTTCTGACATCTCTGTATTACACAGTACAATTGACGTATCTCGTCTTGCTCGGGAAGGTGGGGTCGCTACTCCCATACGGTGTGCCCCTGCACCGCCCCTGCCTAAACCAGAGCCCCGTTGCCGTTTCCAGCGTCCACCGCGAGGAGGAGGGGTAGGCACATGCGATCCTGGTGCTGTATAGCAAGCTATACGCCCGGACGGCTTCTAGACGCCACTGCCCTGAGACAAGGGGGGACCCGATGATATTCGAGCCCCCTCCGTATCTCCCCCCAGGGAAGGGTGTTAAACGCGTTGGCAATATCCAGCGATACCGCCAACGCCACCCCACCCCGGGAGACGATCGACTCCGAGAGGGCCCCGACCCGACTGATCGGCCCCCCCCCCCCGGAAACCGTACTGGCAGTCGGCCAGGCCCGGAGCACCCCGCGACAGGTGCTCGACGAGGCGGGCAGCAATCACTCGCTCGAAGAGCTTGCGCACCTCGTCGAGGAGACAGATGGGCCGGTATGCGGATGGAGACTCCGCGGGCCGACCCTCGTTCCGGAGGAGGACCATCCTCGCCACCTTCCAACTGGGGGGGAATCGCCCGTCCCTTAGGCATTGGTTAAATAGCCGCTTGAGGTTGGCCCCAAGGACTCCGTGGGTTAAGACCCAATCCCCGCCGGGCACACCACCCGGACCCGGGGCCGTATTACGCGCCCCGAGCCGTCTGATGGCCGCGGCCAACTCCTCCTGCGTGACACCCGGCTCGACCACCCACTCCAACGGGGCCGTCGCCTCTCACGGAGGACGTGGTCCATCTCCCCAATTGGGAAGAGAGTATTGACCACGTCCTCCAGCAGCCGGGGGTCAAGACCCTCGGTGACGGGGGGCGCCCATGGGCGGAGCTTGTTCAGCACCACCTTATAGGGGCGCCCACAAGGGCCGTCATCAAGGGTCTGGAGGAGCTCCTTCAATGCCCGGGTCTTGGCCCGTTCGATGGCGACCTGCAGAGCCATCCGCGACATGCGGTATTGCTCATACAGGTCATCTGCCCTCGCTCGCGCCACGCTATCGTCTCTCCTTAGACGACGGCGCGCGCGGGTGTACTGGCGTCGAGCGCGGACACTCGCGTCTCGCATTTCCGCGATCGCGGCCGACCACCAGTACACCGCCCGGCAAGGAGAAGCCCGCCCGACCCGGGACATCGCCGCGTCACATATGTTCGCGACCATCCCTCCGAGCCGGGCGACCTCCTCCTCTATACTCGGCAACTCGTCCGCCCCCTGCGGCCAAGATGCAGCGAGGGCAGCTGCCATCAGGGCGTCCTTGTCCAGGCGCCAAAGCGCCCAGCCGCGTTGGGGTACCACCCGGACGGTGGTGTCGGGATGCATCCCCCGCGGCGGCAGAGGCCTCCATCCGGATATACCGGTGGTCCGAGAGTGTCTCTGCACCCGTGACCACGTGCCACCCCGACACCACGCGCACGGCGTTGGGGGTCGCGAATTCAACATCCACGATGGACCCCCCATATCGCCGCACACACGTGTGCTCCGACCCCAGGTTCAGTAACCGAAGGTCGAGCCCCGCCGCCCAGTCGCCCAGGATCCCGCCGCGAACGGAAGTCCTGGGGGACCCCCACGCCACCGACTTGGCGTTGAAGTCCCCCAGGACCAGCACCGGCCGGGCCGCGCAGCGCTGCACGCATGCCGCGACCTCGACCAGGTACTGCTCGAACGCGACGTGACCGCTGCGAGGCGAGATGGAGCACCCCGCCACGGCGACTCCCACCCAGTCCACAGCGACGCAGCCCCGACCGCGCTCCAGGATGGAGAAAGGCGGGGACCCGTCGCCTCCTACCTATATTGCCGCCACCATGCCGTCCGCGTCCCCCACCCAATGAGGGTGATCAAGGACGCGGTACGGCTCGGCGGCGACCGCCAGGACAACCCCTCACTCCGCGAGGACTTGGGACATCAAGTCCTGTGCAGCGCGGCAGTGGTTGAGGTTGGCCTGGAGGAGGAGACGGGACGGTATTACTTACCGGCCGCCACAGCCTCCTCCCGGCTGTCCGTCCCCGTGGCACCGTCCATCTCCATCGTGGACGCTGCCACCAACCGCGGAGCCTGAACCGGTGGGGGCCGATTCCCCCTCTTCTTCCGGGAGGTGGGAGAGCACTTTTTGCTCCCCAGCCTGTGATCGGCCGGCCTCCCCAAGTCCGCACATAGCGGGCAGTCGGGGTCACCGAGCACTGACTCGCCCGGTGGTATTTCGCTCCGCAGCGGTAACATTGAACCCTGCGGTCCACCGGCGAGGTGCACCATTGCCTCACGTGCCCCAACTCGAGGCAGCGGTGACACTGTAGTGGGCGCGGCGCGAGTATCTCCACTCGCGCCGAAACCCACCCCACCAAAGCCCTCCCGGATTCCGCCACTTTGCGGGCAGCGGAGAGGGGGCACCGGGCCCACACCGACCCCAGGCCGGAAGGAGACCTGCGGATCTCTCCGACCCGCACGTCTCCTTCGGGGCAGTCCCCCGCCCTCGCTAGGGCATGAGACACCTCCTGCGCCGCGACCGAGTCGTCCAGCCCACAAACGCGCATCTCCGTGCGCTTCGTGAGCCTGGCGACCCGGACACCCCGCTCGCCCAGCTGCTCCCGTAACCTCTGGGCGAGTCGGTCCGCATTCTTCCCGCCCTCCGGTCCAGGGATCTCCAACAGGAGACCCCCGTTCACCGCCCTCTTCGTCCTCACGGAAGCGATGCCAAGCTCCTGCAGGGAGATGTTCTCCCTGGCGAGCTGCTTCGCCGCCGCGAGAGTCAGGTCGCCACCCTGCGCGATGGTCACCGCCACCGCTGCCGTTTTGGGGGGGCACCCAGGTCGCGTCTTCGCGGCGTTTACTTTGGCCGCGTGCGGCGACAGCGGAGGTTACGGCTACGAGGCATTCCTCGCTGCCCTCCTCGCCTTCCGCCCAACCACCTCGCTCCAGGACACCCCCCCCCCCCTTGGGTCGGTGCCATGGATAGCGTCCGATCCGGGACCGCGGAGTGGCCACGGTGGGCGATACCTTCGCTCCCCCCACCTGCGCCTTCCCCGTTTGTACCGGTATTAGTCGGGGGGGGGGCACCGCCTTCCTGCTGACCGCTCTACCGGGGAGGAGCGGGAAGGCGGCCAGCTTCCGGTCAATCATTTCCCCAATCCTCCTCAGAAGTTCGTCTCCTGAGGAGAACGGGGACTCTGCGCGGTCGAAGTGCGGGCGGAAGGGCCTCTAGAGCCCAGCACCATCGCCGCCGCACCCCGCTTATTTGCCACCGCCGGGGCACGCGGCGGAGGAGGCGGCAGGATTGGTGGGAGGGCCGCGTTATTCCAGCACGCCTCTGCCCTTCTCCTCCCCCGTCACTAAACCTCCAACAGGTGCTGCAGACGGACGTTCCATCCGCTCAGCTCCTGCGCCGCCTCCCTCATCTTTTGCGCAGCCTCTCTCAGGGCCTCTGCGCCACCGCTCTTCTGCCCCTTAAAGGAGCAGGATGCGGCCACCTTCTCCAGCCGCCTCAGAGACGAGGATATGCTCTCGGAAATCTCCTTGGTAATCTCGTCCCTGAGGCAACTCATCATTACCACCGGGCTCATTGGCCTACCCACTCCGGAGACGGCCTGCCACGTCCACTTCCCCTTGGAACCTATGTGGCTCCTGATGGAGGAGAAGGATGAGACTGACGCAGTCTCGTCGTCGTCCTCCGCCCTCCACGAAGCCGGCCAAGGCGCTGAGTAAGGCGCGAGCGCCGTTACCCTTGCCCCAACACAGTCTTCGACCTCCTTCTCCGCAATAAACCGCAACAACACCTTTTCGTCATGAAAATCCATTTAGTTCCCACGCGTCCGTCGGTAAAAGGTCCACCCGGCAGAGCTGCCTTACCCGGGCAAGCCTAACACTCCGGGGGATCGGCAGGTGCCCCCGCAGGTGGTCGCTTGGGATTGGGCCTTCTCCCCCAACCACGTATCCTATCGCCGCACACCATAGCTTAGGATTCGAGGGCGATTTTATATTAACCGGGCGGCTAAGCCAAGGCCCCCGTTCCTCCTGCCGTCACGTACCATTCACAAAACCAAAGAAGGAATTGTGGATGGGTAGTTGTGACGACCAACAGAAGGCTTACGGTGTGACTAGCATCAGGTACCCCGGGGTTGCTACGCCCCGTACTACTGGCCGACGATAGCCGGACACAGCCCCTGAGGGCATACTAACTTAGCGCTAGCTTAATAGCCTGCTGCTCGCTTTTTAGCATACTGCCTGCTCACTAGCTTGATGCTTGCATTACAGCGTAAAGCTTGTTTACTAGTTCACAGCTTGTTTACTAGCCAACTGCTTTCCTGCCAGCTAATAGCATTCTTTGCAACATGCTGCTTGCTTACTACCTTAGTTGTTGCTTACTAGCTCATTGCGTGCTTACTATCTTACTACTTGCTTGCTATCCCTCTGCATGCTTACTAGCATACTACTTCCTTACTGGCTAACTGCTTCCTAACTAGCTTACTGCTTGCCTACTCGCTTACAGGTTGCTTACTAGCTTACTGCTTGGTTACTAGTTCACTGCAAGCTCACTAGATAACAGCTTTCTTGCTAGCCTGCTCCTTGCTTTCTAGCACACTGCACGCTTAATTGCTTGCTGCTTGTTTTCAAGCTTACTTCTTGCTTACTAGCATACTGCTTTTCTACTAGCTAACTGCTTCCATACAAGCTTACAGCTTGCCTTACTCGCTTTCTTGTCGCTTACTAGCTTACGGCTCCCTTACTAATATGCTGCTTCGTTACTAGATTCCACCTCGCCAACTAGCTCACTGCATGCTTACAAGCTTACAGCTAGCTTGTTCCCTTACTGCACGCATACTAGCCTGCTGCTTGCATTCTAACTCACTGGTTGCACACTAGCTTGCTGCTTCCTTCTAGCTTACTGCATGCTTACTACCATCATGCTTCCTTAGTAGCTTCCTCCTCCCTTACTAGCTAATTGCTTGCTTACCAGCTTACTGCTAGCTTGTTCCCTTACTGCATGCATACTAGCCTGCTGCTTGCACTTTAGCTCACTGATTGCACACTAGCTTGCTGCTCGCTTACTAGATCACTGCTCGCTTACTAGCACACTGCTTGCAATCTAGTTTAATGCTTGCTGGGTGGCATACTGCTTGCTTAATAGCTAACTGCTTTCTCACTGGCCTCCTGCTTGCATTCCTGCTTAGTGCTTCCTTATTAAATTGCTGCTTCCTTCCTAGCACACCGTTTGCTCACTAGCATACTGCTTCCTTACTAGCCTTCCCCTCGCTTAGTAGCTCACTGCTTGCTTACTAGCTTACTAGTTGCTTGCTAGGTTTTCTGGCTGCTTACTAGCATACTACTTCCGTACTAGCTCCCTGCTTGCTTACTAACTCAGTGCTTGTTTACTAGCTCACTGCATGCTCAATATCTAGCTGCTTCCTTGCTAGCCTGCTGTTGCTTTCCAGCATAGTGCTTGCTTACTAGCTTGCTGCTTGCTTCCAGCTTACTGCTTGCTTACTAGCATGCTGCTTGCTTACTACCTTATTGCTAGCATACTCGCTTCCTGCATGCTTACATGCCCACTGCTTGTGTTCTAGCTTACTGCTTGCTTACCAGCTTGCTGCTACCATTCTAGCTTACTGCGTGAATACTAGCATACTGCTTTCAACCAGCTTCCTGCTTGCTTACTAGCCTGCTGCTTGCTTTCTAGCATACTGCTTCCTTACTAGACCACTGCTTTCTTACTGTCTCACTGCTTGCATACTAGCTTAGTGCTTGCCTACAAGTTAATTGCTTTCATACCAGCTTCCTGCTTGCTTACTGGCTTACTGGTTGCTTACTAGTATTCTGCTTGCTTTCTAGCTTTCTGCGCCCTTACTAGCTCCCTGCTCGCTTACTAGGTTACTGCTTGCTTACTAACTTGCTGCTTGTATTCCAGCTTACTGCTTGCTTACTAGCATACTTCTTTCTTACTAGCTCACTGCTTGCCAACTAGCTTAATTCTTGCTTACCAGCTTACTGCTAGCTTACTCGCTTACAGCTTGCTTACTAGCTTCCTTTCGCCAACTAACTCACTGCTTGCTTAGTATCTTACTACTTGCTTCCTAGCTTACTGCATGCCTTCTAGCATACTTCCTCATTACTAGCTTCCTCCTCGCTTACTAGCTCAGTGCTAGCTTACTAGCTTACGGCTTGCTTACTTGTTTACGGCTTGCGTACTAACATACTGCTTTCTTACTAGCTCATAGCTTCCTGACTAGCCCGCTGCTTGGTTACTAGCTACCTTGTTTCCTACAAGCATACTGCTGGATAACTAGCATACTGCAAGCTTGCTAGCATCCCCCTCCCTTATTAGCTCACTGCTTGCATAGTAGCTTACTGGTTGCCTACTAGCATACTGCGTGCTTACTAGCTTACTTCTTGCTCACTAGCCTGTTTCCTGCTTCCTCTCTATCCGCTTGCTTACCAGCTTAGAGCTTGCTTACTAGCATACTGCCTCCTTACTAGCTTCCACCTCGCTTATTAGCTCAATGCTAGCTTACTAGCTTACTGCTTGCTTACTAGTTTACGGCTTGCATACTAGCATACTGCTTTCTTACTAGATCCCTGCTCTCTTACTAGCCCGCTGCTTTCTTACTAGCTAAGTGCTTCCTTACTAGCCTGCCGCTTGCTTACTAGCTTACTGTATGCTTACTAGCTTACTGCTTTCTTACTAGCATACTGCACACTTATTAGCTTCCAGTTTGCATACTAGCTTACTGCTGTCTTACTACCTTACTACTTCCTTACTAGCTAACTGCTTTCTTACCAGCTAACTGCATGCTTACTAGCATACTGCTTCCTTACTATCTTTCTCCTCGCTTACTAGCTCACTGTTTGCTTACCAGCTTCCTGTTTGCATATGAGCATACTACTTCCTTACTAGCTAACTGCCTGCTTACTTGCTGACTGCCTGCTTACTAGCAAACTGCTTCCTTACTTTCCAGCAGCTTTCTCACTAGCCTGCAACTTGCTTACAAGCTTACTGTTTGTTTACTAGATTACTGCCTGCTTACTATCTTACTCCTTGCTTACCAGCTCCCTGCTCGCTCACTAGCACACTTTTTTTTTTTTTTTTTTTTGTCGTGGTGAAAATCTTCGAAAGATTCCCTCCCACCTCTTTGGGGAGAGGCGAGAGGGGTGTGTGGGATTCCCGCGCCCGTAGAATGACGGGCGCGGTACCTACCCACTAAAAACCCCACGGTGACCCTTCCGCTCGATTTGGGAGGATACCGGGAATCGCTCGAAGCTTTCTTCCGGTATCCTCACCGTGCTCGCGCTTTGCGCCCATCCCCGGGGGGGGGGGGGGAACAAACGGTCGCCCCGGTAGCCACTCTGTCTCATAGCGGCAGGGCGGGGCCACTCCATCCCGCCGCCATCCGTCCCGGGGCCGCGTTTAGTGGCGGCTGCGAGCCCCATCTCGCAACGGCCTGCGACCCCGTTTCTACCCCTCGGCGGCGGGGAGCACATGGCCGCTCCAGGCCACCGAGGATGCCTCCCCGTGGGCCTAACCGACCTGGTCCGACCCTTCGCCGCCTGGCGGGAGGAGGCTCCCCTCAGGGCCGCCCTCCCAGCCAAGGTCATCCGCCGCGCAAAGGCAGCCGCCCGCGACGCCTGGCGTCTGGGCGACGCCCTCGCACCACCATACGAGCGCGAGCCTCAGCGCGCCGCTGAAGCTCGCGCTCCCTTCCCGCGGCCCCCTTCTGCAGCATTACGGTCTCGCAGAAGGAGGCCACGGCCCTCCACTTCCTCGCGCTGCCGAGCATGGCGCGCACCACACCCGGCGGCGAGACTTCCCGCCCTATGACGCCGACCAGGACACGGCGCTCCCCCTCCCACGCTGGGCATACCTGGAGGGTATGGTCAGCCGTATCCTGCTCGGCGTCACAATGGCAGCAACGCGCCACCGGCTCCTTCCCTATCCGGCACAGGTAACTTCCGAAGCTGCAATGCCCGGAAAGTACCTGTGCCAGCTGGTAAGTGAGACTTCCATGGCCTCTGTCCAGCCACTCACTCAGGAGTGGCCGAACAGCCCCGACTGTCCGGTGCCCCGCAGTTGTCAGGGCCAACTGCTCCTGCCAAGCGAGCACCACGAACTGCCAGGCCTGGCGCTTCAAATCGCACCAAGCAGGTTCCTGCTCTCCCGGGACCGCCCCCACACCCGCGCGACGGTCGACACGATGACGATACATCATCGCGTGCGACCGCGCGAGGAGATCCATGGGCGGCATCCCCGCAGGAACCGTCGCCACCTCATGCGACACGGTCCGGTAGCCGCGGACGACCCTCAGCGCCATCCGCCTCTGCACCCGACGCAGCATCGTCATGCTGCGCCGGGAGGCCGCCAGGTCGTCCGCTCAGACGGGGGCCCCATATAGGACCACCGACTGACCCATTGCCTCATAGAGGCGGCGAACTCGTCCCGCCGGGCCCCCCAGGTTGGGGAGGATCCGACCTAAAGCCGAGACCATCCTCTCCAACCGGGGAACCAGGCAGCGGAAATGCTCCTCGAAGCGCCAGTGACTATCGAGGATCAGCCCCAGATACCTCATCCGGGGCTTCACCTCGATGTCAGCCCCACCCACCCGGATCAGAGGGGGTGGCGGATCCTGCCGAGGTGAATGGAACGCTATCACTTCGGTCTTATGGACCGCCACCGTCAACCCTATCCCCCTGATCCGGTCGACGACGCGTAGCGCCCCCTCCTCCGCGAGGCGCTTGGCCTTCCCCCACTGAGCCCCGACAGCCAGCACCAGTGTGTCAGCTGCGTAACACACCGTGCTGACGCCGTCGGGGAGGCCGGCCCGCAACACCGAGTCGTACGCGATGTTCCACAGGAGTGGCCCGAGGACCGACCCCTGCGGAACACCGCAGTACACCTCCCTCCGCATCTCTCTATCCCGGCCCGGATACCCGATGCACCTGCCACGGAGATAATCCCCGACGACTGCCCTGAGATAAGGAGGGACCCGATGATCTTCGAGCCCCCTCCTTATCTCTTCCCAGGGAAGGGTGTTAGACGCGTTGGCAATATCCAGCGATACCGCCAACGCCACCCCTCCCCGGGAGACGGCCGACTGCGAGAGGGCCCTGACCCGACTGATCGCGTCGATCGTCGATCGACCCTCCCGGAAGCCGTACTGGCAGTCGGCAAGGCCGGAGGCACACCGCGACAGGTGCTCAACGAGGCGGGCAGCAATCACGCGCTCGAAGAGCTTGCCCACCTCGTCGTGGAGACAGATGGGCCGGTAAGCCGGAGGGGAACTCTGCGGGCCGACCCGCCTTCCGGAGGAGGACCATCCTCGCCACTTTCGAACTAGGGGGGAATCGCCCGTCCCTCAGGCATCAGTCAATCAACCGCCTGAGGTGGGCCCCAAGGACGCCCTGGGTCAAAACCCAAACCCGGCCAGGCACACCATCCGGCCCCGGGGCCGTGTTGAGACAGCCGACGTCGCCGGATGACGTGATCCTCCCTGCCCAATTGGAAAGAGAGTATTGACCACGTCCTCCAGCAGCCGGGATCAAGACCCACGGTGCCAGGGGGTGCCCACGGACGGAGCTTATTTAGCACCACCTTATACGGACGCCCCCAAGGATCGTCATCGAGGGTCTGGTAAGCAAGCAGTGAGCTAGTAAGCAAGCAATAGGCGAGTATGCTAGCAGTAAGCTAGTAAGCAAGCAGCAAGCTAGTAAGCAAGCAGTAAGCGAGCAAGCTAGCAGTAAGCTAATAAGCAACCAGTCAGTTAGTAAGCAAGCAGTGATCTTCTAAGCGAGGAGAAATCTAGTTAGAAAGCATTAAGGTAGTAAACACACAGTAAGCTTGTAAGCCAGCAGTAAGCTGGTAAGAAACACGTATGATAGTGAGCAAGCAGCAGGCTAGTAAGAAAGCAATCAGCTAGTAAATAAGAAATATGCTAGTAAGCAAGCAGAAAGATAGAAAGCAAGCAGCAAGCTAATAAAAAAATACTAAGCTAGAAAGCAGAAGGCTAGTAAGAAAGCAGTTAGCTAGTAAGCAAGCAGTAATGTAGAAAGTAAGTAGAAAGCTAGTAAGCATGCAGTAAGCTTGTAAGCAAGCGGTAATCTTCTAAGGAAGCAGAGAGCTAGTAAGCGAGGAGCAGGATAGTATGAGAGCAGTCATCTACTAAGCAAGGAGTGAACTTGTAAGCAAGCAGTACGCTGGTAAGAAAGCCCTAAGCTAGTAAGCAAGCAGCTGGCTAGTAAGAAAGCAGTATGCCAGTAAGCATGCTGTAAGCTAATAACCAAGCAGTGAGCTAGTAAGCAAGCAGGAAGCTAGTAAGGAAGCACTAAGCTGGAAAGCAAGCAACAAGCTTGCAAGCAAGCAGGTAGCTGGTAAGAAAGCAGGTAACTACTAAGGAAGTGGTAAGCTAGAAAGCAAGCAGTAAGCTAGTAAGCATGCAGTGAGCTAGTAAGCGAGCAGGAAGCTGGTAAGGAAGCAGTATTCTAGTAAGCAAGCAGGTAACTAGTAAGGAAGTAGTAAGTTAGTAAGCAAGCAGGTAACTAGTAAGGAAGTAGTAAGTTAGTAAGCAAGCAGTAAGTTAGTAAGCAAGCAGTGAGCTAGTAAGCAAGCAGTATGTTAGAAAGCAAGCTGCAAGCTAGTAAGCACGGAGGATGCTAGTAAGCAAGCAGTTAACTTGTAAGCAAGCAGTGAGCGAGTAATCTAGCTGTAAGCAAGTAAGCAAGCAGTAAGATAGTAGGCCAGGAGTGAGCTAGTAAGAAAGCATTATGCTAGTAAGCAAGCAGTGTGCTAGTAAGCGAGCAGTGCGCTAGTACGCGAGCATGGATCTAGTATGAGAGCGGGATGCTAGTAAGCTAGCAGTGTGCTAGTAAGCAAGCTGTAAGCTAGAAAGCAAGCAGCAAGCTAGTATGCAAGCTGTGAGGTAGTAAGCAAGCAGTGAGCTGGTAAGCGAGCAGGAATCTAGTAGGCAACCAGTAAGCTAGTAAGCAACCAGTAAGCTTGTAAGCAAGCAGTAAGCTTGTCCGGGGGATGGGCGCGAAAGCGCGGGCACGGGGAGGATACCGGAAGAATGCTTCGAGCGATTCCCGGTATCCTCCCAAAGCGTGCTGAAGGGTCACCGTGGGGTTTTTAGTGGGTAGGTCCCGCGCCTGTCGTTGTACGGGCGCGGGGAATCCCACACACCCCTCCCACCTCTCCCCAAGGAGGTGGGTGGGAGTCTTTCGAAGATTTTCCCCACGACAAAAAAAAAAAAAAAAAAAAAAAAAAGCAGTAAGCTTGTAAGAAAGCAGTTAGCTAGTAAGCAAGCAGCTGGCTAGTAAGAAGGCGGTATATAAGTAAGCAAGCAGTAAGCTAATAAGCAAACAGTAACTAGCAAGCAAGCAATACGCATGTGAGCAAGCAGTAAGCTGGTAAGCAAGCAGTGAGCTAGTACGCGAGCAGGGTGTTATGGAAGAAGCATTATTGTTTAAATATCGCGTGAGTCCGAGACGGTGGAACTCGGCTGCGATGCCCGTATCTATATTGAATTCGCATAATTCTAGATGGTTGTGCTGACGTGGAAATTTTCCATCGTTCAGATTCGTATACCGCGGCTATTTACGTGTTTTTCCAGTTAGCTTCACGGGAATTCTCGAGTTTTGAGAGAAATTCTAGGAATTGTGTTGCTAGCGACGAGAAAAAGAGAGAAACGAGATCTATCGAAGAGAGATCGATAGACGAAACGCGGCAGCGCCGTGCCGTGGTCACGCAGCGAGGAGCTGCCCGGGGCCCAGCAGCGCGATGCATCGCTAACCAGTTCTGCGCCTGCGCAACGGAGCTAGCCGGAGCCGTGGCTGCTTGCAGATCGTCACGCTTCAGTACTGAGCCGTCGGTGATCCAGAGCAGACCTATTTACGATCTCGCTCCGGTTTTCAATCGAAGCTCAGAGGAGTGTGAGCTAAGCTCGCTCTTAAGTATACACAGCAAGTGGACAGCGATAATAATTTATTGGAAAACCTCGTCTTCGTGACGTGAGATTTTACCAGAGATCGGACAATCTGCCTGTCGTTGTAGCGATCGCACGGCACTCCGGGTGTGAAGCGATCGTAGACGCAGGAGTGTGATTGAACGTTGCCGGTCGTGGATGCGACTGCGACGTTGGAGACTCGGTGTCGATCGCCTTGAGTCTTCTTCCAATTATCCGGTTAGAGCTACTGGAAGGCTGATACTGATATACTAGTATCGCCTGGTGGTAGTTCACCGTTTGTAGAAGTCGTACGAAACCCAGTGGAGCCACTCGTCCTGTGTACCGTAGAGAGTACACCGACCGGTGGGGTGGAAAGTTTCAACGACCAGTCTGGAGCTATACGGCGTAGGAGCAACCGGAAGGTAGATATTCAGGAAGGATATTACCTCGTGGTGCTCTCCGTGCATCGGGCTTCTGAGAACCCGTTCCAATATACCGTCGTGAGGGTACAATAAGTAGAGCCTAAGTGTACGGTGGAGCAAAGGGTTCGAAGAGCCTTCCTCCCACCTCCACACCTACTACCAGCTGTGAGTCGTCCACACTGGGCTGTAAAAGTAGGGTGGATAGGTTAGCAGGGGAATTCGTTCTAATCCGGCGAGCCGCAGGCCAGTTCCTCGGACTATAGGAGCTGCCGTCGAGGTCGCTACGGCTGGCTGTCGGGCATTCCTGATTGAAAGGAATCGCTGGCTAGGCAGCTGCGTAGACAGGCCGCAGGTCGCTCCTGAGGAGCAGCTGACGAGGAAGTCGAACCAGAACAAGACGTCCTCTTGCGTTGTTGGTGTCCAGACGCCACTCGCACGGTGAGCGTGCATGCGGGATATAGCCTCTTGGAGCCTTACAACCTCCATTTGGTTTCCCGTCCGTGGCATTGCGAGAGCGAACCCGGTAGATCGGAGGAGATCTTCATCTACCCGGTTGTACACGTCGGTGAGATCGTAAGAAACGAATCTCATCGACCAGAAAGAATATACAGTCCACTGGTTAGAACGCTAAATTGCCAGCCAGCTCTCCCCTCCAAACACACTAGACTGTCGCTGGAGCGCGAGATAAGCAGCTGACGCGCGCGTTAACGTGTAAGCTGAACGCAAAATATTCATACTTTGCTGTAAAATTGTGTTACAGAAGGTCTCCACCAAGATAAATCAATTGGGAGAGAAAAGAGGAAGCCGGTCGAAAAAACCGAGCCAGGCATTCCATAACTTTATCGTTTTTTCATTATATTTATTTTCACATTTAATTTTGTAACAGATTATATTTTGTAAAATAAATTTAATTTTTTGTAAAAGTTGTAACTGTTTCTCTACCTGTCTGTTCCCTCGTCCGGACCCACGTTAAAGTTCCTTAGTACTTTAACAATTACCCTAGTAAGCAAGCAGTACGCTAGTAAGCAACCAGTAAGCTAGTAGGCGAGCAGGACACTAGTAATGAAGCAGTATGTTAGAAAGCAAGCAGCGGGCTAGTAAGCAAGCAGTAAGCTAGTAGGCAAGCAGGGACCTAGTAAGGAAGTAGTACGTTAGTAAGCAAGCAGTGAGCAAGTATGCCAGCAGTAAGCTACTAAACAAACAGTATGCTTGTATGCAAGCAGCAGCCTAGTCAGAAAGCTGCTAGCTAGTAAGAAAACATTATGCTAGTACGCAAACTGTAAGCTAGAATGCAAGTAGTAAGCTAGTAAGCAAGCAGTAAGCGTGTAAGCTTTCTGTAAGCTAGTAAGGAATCAGTATGCTAGTATGCAAGCAGTGAGCTAGTAAGAAAGCAGCATGATAGTGAGCAAGTAGTAAGCATGTAAGCAAGCATTGTGATTGTAAGCAAGCTGTAAGCTAGAAAGCAAGCTGTAAGCGAGGAAGATAGCAGTAGGATAGTTAGCATGCAGTAAGCTTGTGGGCAAGGTGTAAGCTAGTAAGCAAGCAGTAAGCTAGTAAGAAAGCCGAAAGCTAGTGAGGAAGCAGTAAGCTAGCAAGCAAGCAGTAAGTTAGTAACAAAGCACTTTGCTAGTAAGGAGGCAGTTAGTTAGAAAGGAGGCTGTAGGCTAGTAAGCAAGCAGCCAACTTGTAAGCAAGCAGCAGGATAGTAAACGAGCAATTAGCTAGTAAGGAAGCAGTAGCGTAGTTAGCAAGCACTAAGGTAGAAAGCAAACAGCAGGCTAGTAAGAACGCAGTTAGCTATTGAGCAAACTACTAAGAAACGAGTAAGCTTGTAAGCATGCAGCACGCTAGTATGAATGCAATTAGCTAGTGAGGAAGCAGTATCCTAGTAAGAAAGCTGTAAGCTAGAAAGCAAGCAGCAAGCTAGTATGCAAGCAGTGAGCTACTAAGCGAGTAGTGAGGTAGTAAGCTGGCTGTAACCAAGTAAGCAAGCTGTAAGCGAGTAGGCAAGCAGTGAGCTAGTAATCAAGCAGTGGGCTAGTAAGCGAGCAGGAACCTTCTAAGGGAGCAGAATGCTACTAAGCATCCAGTGAGCTAGTAGGCAACCAGTAAGATAGTAAGCAAGCTGGAAGCTAGGAAGGGAGCAGTAAGCTAGTAAGCAAGCAATAAGCTACCAAGCAAGCAGTAAGCTTGTATGCAAGCAGTAAGCTGGTAAGAAAGCAGTAAGCTAGTAAGCAAGCAGGAAGCATGTAAGCACGCAGTAAGCTGGTAAGCAAGCAGTAAGCTAGTAAGCAATAGGTAAGCTAGTAAGCAAGCAGCGGGCTAGTAATAATGTAATTAGGTAGTAAGGGAACAGTATACTAGTAAGCAAGCAGTAAGCTAGAAAACAATCTGCAAGCTAGAAAGCATGCAGTCAGCTAAAAGAAATCAAGTAAGCTAGTAAGCCAGCTGCAGGCTAGTAAGAAAGCAATTAGCTAGATAGAAGGCAGTATGATAGTAAACAAGCAGTAAGCTAGTACGTAAGCAGGAAGCGTTCGGCTAGTGAGAAAGCGGTAAGTTAGTAAGAAAGCAGTAAGGTAGTGAGCAAGCAGGGAGCTAGTGAGAAGGCATTTAATTAGTAACGAAGCAGCAATCAAGTAAGCATGCAGTAACGGGGGTAAGCAAGCAGTAAGATTGTAAGCAAGCAGTAAGCTAGTAAGCAAGCAGTGAGATATTAAGCGGACAAGATAGTAGTAAGCATCAGATAAGCTAGTAAGCAAGCAGCAAGCTATAAGCAAGCAGTAAGCTAGTATGCAAGGAGTAAGATTGTAAGCAAGCAGCAGACTAGTCAGAAAGCAGTTATCTGATAGGAACGCGGAAAGACAGTAAGCAAGCTGTATTCTGGGAAGCAAGGAGAAAGCTAGAAAGCAAGCGGCAGGGTAGTAAGCTTGCTGTAAGTGAGTAAGCTAGAAGTAATCTCGTAAACAAGTAGTGAGCTAGTAAGCGAGTAGGAAGCCGGTATGGAAGCAGTGTGCTAGTAAGCAATCGGTAGGTAAGTAACAAAGCAGTATGCTAGTAGGCAAGCAGCAGGCTAGCAAGAATGCAGTTAGTTATTTAGCAAGTAGCAGTCTAGTAAGAAAGCAGTTAGGTAGTATGCAAGCAGTAAGCTAGAAAAACAAGCAGTACGCTAGTAAGCAAGCAGCAAGCTAGAAAGAAAGCAGCAATCTAGGAAGCAAGGAGCAAAGCTAGTAAGGAAGCAGTGAGCAATTAAGCTAGCAGTAAGCTAGTAAGCAAGCAGTAAACTAGTAGAGCAAGCAGTGAGCTAGTAAGCGAGCAGGGAGCTCGTAAGGAGGCTGTAAGCTAGAAAGCAAGCAGCACGCTAGTAAGATAGCAGTTAGTCAGTAATACAGCAGCAGGCTAGTAAGAATGCAGGTAGCTAGTAAGGTGGCAGTAAGCTAGTAAGCCAGTAGTAAGATAGTAAGCAAGTAGTGACCTAGTAAGCGAGCTGTAAGCTAGAAAGCAAGCAGCAAGCTAGTATGCAAGCAGATAGCTAGAAAGCACGCAGCAGGCTAGTAAGCATGAAGTAGGCGATTAAGATAGCTGTAAGCTAGTAAGCAAGCAGCAAGCAAGTAAGCGAGCATTAAGCGATTCAGCTTTTATGCTGCCAGTAATCTAGTAAGCATGCAGTAAACTAGTAAGCAGCCAGTAAGCTACTAAGCAAGCAGAAAGCTAGTAAGGAAGCAATATGCTAGAAAGCTAGCAGCGGGCTAGTAAGCCAGCAGCAAGCGAGTAAGCTAGCAGTAAGCTGGAAAGCAAGCAGTAAGCTAGTAAACAAGCAGTGAGCTAGTAAGCAAGTAGTTAGCTTTTGAGCATGCAGTAAACTAGTAAGCAAGCAGTAAGCTAATAAGCCAGCTGTAAGCTAGTAAGAAAGCAGTATCTTAGCAAGCAAGCAGCAAGCTGGAAGGCAGGCAGCAAGCTAGTAAGCAAGCAGTAAGCTAGTAAGCTAGCTGTATGCTAGTAAGCTAGCTGTAAGCTAGTAAGAATGCAGTAAGCTAGTAGGTATGCAGTGAGCTAGTAAGGAAGCAGTATGCTAGTAAGCAAGCAGTAAGCTAGAATGCAAGCAGCAAGCGAGTAAGCTAGCAGTAGGCTAGCAAGCGAGCAGGGACCCATTAGGGGAGCAGAATGCTAGTAAGCATGCAGTAACCTAGTTAGCAACCAGTAAGCTAGTAAGGAAGCAGGAAGCTACTAAGGAAGCAGTATGCTAGAAAGCAAGCAGCGTGCTAGTATGCAAGCAGTAAGCTAGTAAGCGAGCAGGGACCTAGTTAGGAAGCATTATGCTTGTAAGCAAGTTGTAAGCTAGTAAGCGAGCAGGGACCTAGTTGGGAAGCATTATTCTTGTAAGCAAGCTGTAAGCTAGTGTGCGAGCAGGGACCTATAAAGGGAGCAGAATGCTAGTATGCCAGCTGTAAGCTATTAAGGAACCAGTAAGCTAGTAAACAAGCAGGAACCTAGTATGTATACAGTATGCTAGAAATCAAGCTGCTGGCTAGAAAGCAAGCAGTAAACGATTAAGCTAGCAGTAAGCTAGTGGGCAAGCATTGAACTAATAAGCGAGCAGGAAGCTGGTAAGCAAGCAGTAAGCTGGTAACCTAGCAGAGTGCTAGTGAGCTAGGAAGCAAGCAGTAAGCGATTAAGCTAGCAGTAAGCTAGTATCAAGCAGTGAGCTAGTAACCTAGCGGTCTGCTAGTAATCGAGCATGAAGCTAGTATGGAAGCAGTATTGTTAGAAGCTATGGTGTCTAACCGGTGTCTGGACAAGGGAACTACTAGGGTAAGTGAATGATAAGTTTTTATTATTTGTATTTTTCGCTTGTCGCTCTGCGACAAGCCTTTTACTAGGAAATAAATTTAACAAAAATTAAAAAACATAAGGAAATATATAATTAGAAAAAAAAAGAATAATTATATTTTTTTGTATGGCCGTTGTGGCTGCACCGTTGTGGCCCCTTGTGGGATGGACCTTTGTTGCTGTAACAAAGGTTCGTTCTAATTATATACGTGCGTACACGTATCGTAAACACACGCTCGTCAGCTGTTAGCCTCGCTCTACTTGCAACTATCGGTGCGCTGGGAGGGGGAGATCAGCTGTCGTTTAACGTGGATCAGTGGACTGTAAATTTGTACTTGTTCGTTGATAATTGTTTATTGATATTATCAGCGAGACTTTCGCCCTGAACAGAAGGGAATTCACTCGTATCTGTCGGGGGCGACTTTGCCACGGACGAGTCACCAAATGGAGGTCGTAAAGCTCCAAATGGGTGGATCCCGTGAGCACGCTCTTCGTGCGGGTAACGTAGAAACGTCGTGCGAGGTGATTTCTTGCGACACTGTAAAATTACTGCATGGCAACCGTTTCTACCGGGGACCGTGACAGTAAAGTGTCCTTTGCAAAAAATCCCTCGCGGGTCGACTCGTACACCGACGGGTTTCTGGAGAGGGCTTTTCAGCGACCTTTGCACGAAGAGCACTCCACGTGGCGGTACCGATTCAACGGTATGACCTTTGGGAGGCTCCGAAGCCGTATAGCTTTAAAGGGATTCTGGGTGGGTGCACCCTGAGTCCCTTACGTCGCGGTCGCGGCAACGACTGCAACGTACAATCCTTCCTAGCGTAGGCGGTCGTGCCACGCGCAGCGTGTATTACGACCTCCCTTTTGTCGCAGGTAGATTGTTATAAGAAACCTCTAACCGCAGCAACGGTGAGAATTCTTTAAAAACAAGTCCATTCGTAATTGTGCGAGTTCGTACTTGAGGAGCGAGATCTTCAGGGATCCGCTCCTGTTCGTAGTCGGCACGTGAATAATTACAAAAAACGTCGCGGACCAACACACGAAGGCTCGGTCGCGCCTTGTTATCGCGACGCGGCGCTGCCGAATTCAGCTGTCGATCTCTTTTCAATATATCATACGGTCCTCTCCCTCGACGCTGACGTCACGATACCGTATAAACCGGTGCGAAGCGAACCTTCGCGTGAGGTCTGCGTACAAAATCACGTAAACGGCCGCGGGTTTAAATTGTCCGTACGTTCAACGAACTTGACGAACGCTTAACATTCCGCAGTGTCACATACACAAACGGATACGGGAATCGCGGCCGAGAATTTAATATTTCGGACGAACGCGATTTTAAATAGTTTTTAACATATTTAAACAAGTATGCTAGTAAGCAAGCAGCATGCTAGTATGAGAGCAATTAGCTAGTGAGCGAGCAGGAAGCAAGTAAGGAAGCGGTGTGCTAATAAGCAAGCGGTAACCTAGTAAGCAACAAGTAAGCTAGTGAGCAAGCAGCAGGCTAGTAAGGATGCAATTAGATAGTAAGCGAGCAGCAAGCTAGTAAGGAAGCAGCGTGCTAGTAAGCGAGCAGGAAGCAAGTAAGGAAGCAGCATGCTAGTAATCAAGCTGTAAGCTAGTAAGCAACAAGTAAGCTAGTAGGCAAGCAGCAGGCTAGTAAGCAAGCAGTAAGCTAGTAAGCATGCAGTGGGCTAGTAAGCGAGGAGGAAGCTGGTAAGGAAGCAGGTTGATACTAAGCAAGCTGTATGCTAGTAACCAACTAGTAAGCCAGTAAGCAAGCAGCAAGCTGGTAAGAACGCAGTTAGCTACTATGCATGTAGGAAGCTAGTAAGCACGCAGAGAGCTAGTTAGCAAGCGACAGGCTAGTAAGCGAGCAGCGAGTGATTAAGCTACCAGTAAGCTTGTAAGCAAGCAGTGAACTAGCAAGCAAGCAGGAAGCTAGTAAGGATGCAGTAATCTAGAAAGCAAGCTGTAAGCTAGTATGCAAGCAGTGAGCCAGTAAGCGAGCAAGAAGCTAGTAAAGCAGCAGTATGCTAGTCAGAAAGCAGTAAGCAAGTAAGCAACCAGCCCCTCAGGGGCTGCCAGCCTTTCAGCTGCAGTACGGGCTTAACGAACCCGGGGTACCCGAGTCATACACACACCGTAAGCCTCCTGTTGGTCGTCACAACGACCCATTCACAATTCCCTATTGGTTTTGTGAATGGTACGTGACGGCAGGAGGAACGGGGGTCTTGGCTTAACCGCCTGGGCCACGAGTATGGCGACTCTATAAAATCGCCCTCCAATCCTAAGCTATGGTGCGCGGCGATGGGATGCATGGTTGGGGGAGAAGGCCCAATCCCAAGCGACCACCTCCGGGGAACCTGCCGAACCCCCGGAGTATATAGGCTTACCCGGGTAAGGCGGCTCTGCCCGGGCGAACCTTTTCTTCCGACCTGCGCGTGGGAATATTATGGAATTCAATATTAAAACGGGGATGGGACGGGGTAAGTCAGAGGGGGAGGACGAAGGCGGTGTTGGGACTGGAGTGACGGCGCTCGCGCCGCCTCCAGCGCCTGGCCCGGCTTCGTGGAAGGTGGAGGAGGACGACGAGACTGCGTCAGTCTCGTCCTTCTCCTCCACCAGGAGCCTCATAGGCTCTAAGAGGAAGAGGACGGGGCAGGCCGTCGTCGAGGTGGGCGGGGCGATGAGCCCGTCGGTGAGGCTGAGTTGCCTCAGGGACGAGGTGACCGAGGAGATATCGGAGAGGATCTCCTCGTCCCTGAGGCGGGTGGAGAAAGTCGCCGCTGCCTGCGCCTTTAAGGGGCAGAAAAGCGGTGGCGCGGAGGCCCTGAAGGCCGCGGCGGAGGAGATGAGGGAGGCGGCGCGGGAGCTCAGAGGGCGGAACGCCCGTCTGCAGCTCCTGTTGGAGGAGGAGCGACAGGGGAGGAGGAGGGCAGAGGCGCTGTGGAACAGCGCGGCCCTCCCTCCCATCCTCCCTCCTCCTCCACCGCCGCGTCCCTCGGCGGAGGTAAATAAGCGGAGTGCGGCGGCAGTGGTGCGGGGCACCGCGGGCCCCTCCACCCGCCCTCCGCCCGTGAAGAAGTCCCCGTCCTCCTCAGAAGACGATCTTCTGAGGAGGATTGGGGACATGATTGATGGCAAGCTGGCCGCCTTCCGGGAGGAGCTCCTCGCCGGAAGAGCGGTCAGCAGGAAGGCGGTGCCTCCCCGACCTGTTCCGGTACAGTCGGGGAAGGCAAAGAAGGGCGGAGTGAAGGCTCCGCCCAGCGTTGCGGCACCAGGGCCCCGGGTCGCGACCCCCAAGGGGGGTGGTGTACCCGTGGTCGCGGTGGTCGCGTCCTCCACAGCACCCTCCCAAGGGGGGGTGGCGTGGAGTGAGGTGGTGGGGCGGAAGGCGAAGCGGGCGGCGAGGAAGGCCTCGCAACCGCAGCCTCCGCCTCCGCCGCCGGCGGCCAAGGTAAAGGCCGCGAAGGTCGGGAAGGCACGACCAGGTCGTCCCCCAAAAACGGCAGCGGTGACGCTGACCGTTGCGCAGGGGGGCGACCTGACCCTCGCGGAGGCGATGCGGCTCGCCAGCGAGAATATCTCCCTGGAAGAGCTGGGCATCGCCTCCGTGAGGGCGAAGGCGGATCGTCTCGCCCAGAGGCTCCGGGAGCAGCTGGGCGAGCGAGGTGTCCGGGTCGCCCGGCCCACGAAGCGCACGGAGATGCGCGTTTGTGGGCTGGACGACTCGGTCAGCGCACAGGATGTGTCCCGTGCCCTTGCGAGGGCGGGAGACTGTCCTGTGGAGGACCTGCGGATCGGAGAGATCCGCAGGTCGCCCTCCGGCCTCGGGTCGGTGTGGGCCCGGTGCCCCCTCTCCGCCGCCCGTAAGGTGGCGGAATCCGGGAGGGTGTTGGTGGGGTGGGTTTCGGCGCGAGTGGAAATCCTCGCGCCGCGCCCGCTCCAGTGTCACCGCTGCCTCGAATTGGGGCACGTGAGGCAGTGGTGCACCTCGCCGGTGGACCGCAGCGGTCAGTGTTACCGCTGCGGTGCCAAAGAGCACCGTCCGAGCCAGTGCTCGGCGGCCCCCCACTGCCCGCTGTGTGCGGACATGGGGAGGCCAGCCGATCACAGGGTGGGGAGCAAGAAGTGCTCCCCCCCCCTCCCGGAAGGAGAGGAAGAGGCGGGCTGCACCGGCTCCGGTGCCGAGGGCGGTGGCATCGTCCTCCATGGAGGTGGACGGTGCTACGGGGACGGACGGCCGGGAGGAGGCTGGCGCGGCCATTAATTAATGCCGCCCCGCCTCCTCCTCCAGGCCAACCTCAACCACTGCCGCGCGGCACAGGACTTGATGTCCCAAGTCCTCGCGGAGTGGGGGGTTGGCCTGGCGGTCGCCGCCGAGCCGTACCGCGTCCCTGATCACCCTCATTGGGTGGGCGACGCGGACGGCTTGGTGGCGACGGTATGGGGAGGGGGCGACGGGTCCCCACCGTTCTCCTTGTTGGAGCGCGGTCGGGGATTCGTCGCCGTGGACTGGGGGGGAGTCGCTGTGGTGGGGTGCTACATTTCGCCCCGTAGCGGTCACGCTGCGTTCGAGCTGTACTTGGCCGAGGTCGCGGCATGCGTGCAGCGCTACGCGGCCCGGCCGGTGCTGGTCCTGGGGCATTTTAATGCCAAGTCGGTGGCTTGGGGATCCCCCAGGACCTCCGTTCGCGGCGGGATCCTGGGCGATTGGGCGGCGGGGCTCGACCTCCGGGTATTGAACCGGGGGTCGGAGCACACATGCGTGCGGCGGTATGGGGGGTCCATCGTGGATGTTGGATTCGCGACCCCCAACGCCGTGCGCATGGTGTCGGGTTGGCACGTGGTCGCGGGGGCAGAGACACTCTCCGATCACCGGTACATCCGGATGGAGGTCTCTGCCGCCGCGTGTGCATCCCGACACGGCCGCCTGCGTGGCACCCCACCACGCCGCTGGGCGCTTCGGCGCCTGAACAAGGACGCCCTGATGGCAGCTGCCCTCGCTGCTACTTGGCCGCAGGGAGCGGCCGAGTTGCCGAGCATAGAGGAGGAGGTCGCCCGGCTCGGAGCATTGGTCGCGGGTATTTGCGACGCGGGGATGCCTCGGGTCGGGCGGGCTTCTCCTCGCCGGGCGGTGTACTGGTGGTCGGACGCGATCGCGGAGTTGCGAGTCGCGACTGTCCGCGCCCGACGCCAGTACACCCGCGCGCGCCGTCGTCAACGTACAGGCGACGGCGTGGCGCGAGCGAGGGCAGCTGATGACCTGTATGGAGCATACCGCGTGGCGCGGGTTGCTCTGCAGGTCGCCATCAAACGGGCCAAGACCCAGGCATGGAAGGAGCTCCTCCAGACCCTTGATGACGATCCATGGGGCGCCCATATAAGGTGGTGCTGAATAAGCTCCGCCCGTGGGCGCCCCCCGTCACCGAGGGTCTTGACCCCCGGCTGCTGGAGGACGTGGTCGATACACTCTTCCCAATTGGGGAGAGGGGACCGCGTCCTCCGGCGGCGGCGGCTGTCCCAGTGGAGTGGACGGCCGAGCTGGGGGTCACGCAGGAGGAGCTGGCAGCGGCCATCAGACGGCTCGGGGTTCGTAACACGGCCCCGGGTCCGGATGGTGTGCCCGGCCGGGTTTGGGTCTTGACCCAGGGCGTCCTTGGGGCCGACCTCAGGCGGTTGTTCGACCGCTGCCTGAGGGACGGGCGATTCCCCCCCAGTTGGAAGGTGGCGAGGATGGTCCTCCTCCGGAAGGAGGGTCGGCCCGCGGAGTCTCCCTCCGCATACCGGCCCATTTGTCTCCTCGACGAGGTGGGCAAGCTCTTCGAGCGTGTGATTGCTGCCCGCCTCGTCGAGCACCTGTCGCGGGGTGATCCCGGTCTGGCCGACTGCCAGTTCGGTTTCCGGGGGGGCCGATCGACTATCGACGCGATAGGTCGTGTGAGGGCCCTCTCGGAGGCGGCCGTCTCCCGGGGAGGGGTGGCACTGGCAATATCCTTGGATATTGCCAATGCCTTTAACACCCTCCCCTGGGAAGAGATAAGGAGGGGACTCGAATATCATCGAGTCCCCCCTTGTCTCAGGGCGGTCGTCGGGGATTATCTCCGCGGCAGGTGGATCGAGTATCCGGGCCGGGATGGTGATATGCGGAGGGAGGTGTACTGCGGTGTTCCGCAGGGGTCGGTCCTCGGGCCACTCCTGTGGAACATCGCGTACGACTCGGTGTTGCGGGCCGGCCTCCCCGACGGCGCCAGCACGGTGTGTTATGCGGATGACACACTGGTGCTGGCCGTCGGGGCGCACTGGGGGAGGGCCATCCGTCGCGCGGAGGCGGGGTCGCAACGCGTCGTCGACCGGATCAGGGGGATGGGGATGACGGTGGCGGTCCATAAGACCGAGGTGATTGCGTTTCATTCACCTCGGCAGGATCCGCCACCCCCTCTGATCCGGGTGGGTGGGGCTGACAGCGAGGTGAAGCCCCAGATCAGGTATCTAGGGCTGATCCTCGATAGCCACTGGCGTTTCGAGCAGCATTTCCGCTGCCTGGTCCCCCGGTTGGAAAGGATGGTTGCGGCTCTGGGCCGGATCCTGCCCAACCTGGGGGGCCCGGCGGGCCGAGTTCGTCGCCTCTATGTGGCAATGGTCCAGTCGGTGGCCCTATACGGGGCCCCCGTCTGGGCGGACGACCTGGCTGCCTCCCGGCGCAGCATGACTATGCTGCGTCGGGTGCAGAGGCGCATGGCGCTCAGGGTCGTCCGCGGGTATCGGACCGTGTCACATGAGGCGGCGACGGTTCTAGCGGGGATGCCGCCCATGGACCTGCTCGCGCGGTCGCACGCGGTGATGTACCGGCACTGCGTCGACCGTCGCGCGGGGGTGGGGGCGGTCCCGGGCGGGCAGGAACCTGCTTGGGGCGATTTGAAGCGCCAGGCCCGGCAGTCCGTGTTGCTCGCGTGGCAGGAGCGGCTGGCTCTGCCAACCGCGGGGCACCGGACTGTCGGGGCTGTTCGGCCACTCCTGAAGGAGTGGCTGGACAGAGGCCATGGCAGCCTCACCTACCGGCTGGCACAGGTATTTTCCGGGCATGGCAGCTTCGGAAGATACCTGTGCCGGATAGGGAAGGAGCCGACGGCGCGTTGCTGCCACTGCGACGCTGAGCAGGACACGGCAGATCATACCCTGGAGGTATGCCCCGCGTGGGAGGGGGAGCGCCGTGTCCTGGTCGGCGTCGTCGGGCGGGATGTCTCCCTGCCGGGCGTGGTGCGCGCCATGCTCGGCAGCGAGGAGAAGTGGAGGGCCGTGGCCTCCTTCTGCGAGAACGTAATGTTGCAGAAGGAGGCCGCGGGGAGGGAGCGCGAGCTTCAGCGGCGCGCTGAAGCTCGCGCTCGTGCGGTGGCCCGAGGTCGTCGCCCGGTCGCGAGGCGTCGCGGGCGGCCGCCTCGGCGTGGCGGATGACCTAGGCTGGGAGGGGGGTCCTGAGGGGACCCTCCTCCCGCCAGGCGGCGCCGGGTCGGACCGGTTGGGGATAGGAGTGCCTCCCCCTACCGGTCCGACGCAAGGGGAGGCACCCTCGGCGGTCTGGTGCGGCCATGAACGCCCGGCCGCCGAGGGGTGGAAACGGGGTCGCGGGCGGCTGCGAGTTGGGGCTCGCAGCCGCCACTAAACGCGGCCCCGGGACGGATAGCGGCGGGATGAAGTGGCCCCGTCCCGCCGCTATGAGGCAGTGTGTCTACTGCGGGGACCGATTGTCCCCCCGCGGGATGGGCGCGAAAGCGCGGGCACGGGGAGGATACCGGAAGAATGCTTCGAGCGATTCCCGGTATCCTCCCAAAGCGTGCCGAAGGGTCACCGTGGGGTTTTTAGTGGGTAGGTCCCGCGCCTGTCGTTGTACGGGCGCGGGGAATCCCACACACCCCTCCCACCTCTCCCCAAGGAGGTGGGAGGGAGTCTTTCGAAGATTTTCCCCGCGACAAAAAAAAAAAAAAAAAAAAAAGTAAGCAACCAGTAAGCTAGTAAGTAACGAGTATGCTGGTAAGCAAGCTCTAAGCTAGTAAGCAAGCAGTGTGTTAGTAAGCGAGCAGTGAGCTAGTAAGCAACAAGTAAGCTAGAAAGCAAGCAGGAAGCTAGTATGAAAGCTGTATGCTAGTAAGCAAGCAGTAAGCTAGAAAGCAAGCAGTGAGCTAGTAAACGAGGAGGAAGCTAACAAGGAAGCAGTATACTAGTAAGCAAGCAGTATGTTTGGAGGAAACAGGTAAGCTAGTAAGCAAGCAGCTGGCTAGCATGGAAACAGTGAGCTTGTAAGCGGGCAGGGACCTTCTAACTAAGCAGGAAGATAGTAAGAAAGCAGTTATCTATTGACCACGCAGTAAACTAGTAAGCAAGCAGTAAGCTAGTAAGTTACCAGTAAGCTAATAAGCGAGCAGGAAGCTGGTAAGAAAGCAGTATGCTAGTAAGCAAGCTGCAGGCTAGTAAGAATGCAATTAGCTAGTAAGAAAGCAGCGTGCTATTAAGCGAGCAGTAAGCTAGAAAGCGAGCAGCAGGCTAACAAGCAAGCAATAAGGTAGAAAGCCGGCGACAGTCTAGTAAGCGGGCAGTATGCGAGTAAGCTAGCAGTAACCTAGTAAGCATCCAGTGAGCTAGTAAGCGAGGAGGGACCTAGTAAGGAAGCAGTTTGATAGTAAGCGAGCTGTATGCCAGTAAGCAATCAGTAAGCCAGAAAGCAAGCAGCAAGCTGGTAAGAACGCAGTTGGGTAGAAAGCATGTAGGAAGCTAGTAAGCAAGCAGTGAGCTAGTAAGCGAGGCGGAAGCAACTAAGAAAGCTGTGCGCTAGAAAGCAAGGAGTAAGCTAGCAAGCAAGCAGCAAACCAGTAACAAAGCAGTATGTTTGTAACAAAGCAGTAAACTAGTAAGCAAGCAGAAAGTTGGTAAGAAAGACGTTAGCTAGAGAGCAAGCAGTAAGCAAGTAAGAAAGCAGTATGCTAGAAAGCAAGCAGTAAGCATGAAAACAAGCAGCAAGCAAGTAAGCGTGCAGTAAGCTAGAAAGGAAGCAGCATGCTAGCAAGAATGCAGTAAGCTATTGAGCATGCAGTAACCTAGTAACCATGAAGTAAGCTAGTAAGCAACCACTAAGCTAGTAAGCAAGCAGTAAGCTAGTAACCTACCAGTAAGCTAGCAAGCAAGCAATGAGCTAGTAAGCGATGGGGAAGCTAGCATGGAAGAAGTGTGCTAGTAAGGAAGCAGTAACCTAGTAAGCGTGCAGTGAGCTAGAAAGCGAGCAGGGCGCTAATATGGAAGCGGAATGCCAGTAAGCAAGCAGTTACTTAGTAAGGCAGCAGTGAGCTAGTAAGCGAGGACCAATCTACCAAGGAAGCAGTACACTAGTATGCAAGCAGTAAGCTGGAAACCAAGCAACAAGCTAGTACGCAAGCAGTATGCTAGAAAGGAAGCAGCATGCTAGTAAGCAAGCAGTAAGCTAGTAACCAAGCAGTAAGTTAGTAAGCAAGCAGCAACCTAGTAGGCAAGCAGTAAGCTATTAGGAATCACGTAAGCTAGAAACCAAGCAGCAGGCTAGTAACAACGCAATTAGCTAGTAAGAAAGCAGTATGCTAGTTATCAAGCCGTAATCTAGAAAGCATGCAGCAAGCTAGTAAATAAGCCTTAAGCTGGATAGCAAGCTGTAAGCTAGATAGCAAGGAGTATGCTAATAAGCGAGCAGGGAGCTAGTAAACGAGGAGGAAGCTAGTAAGGAAGCAATGTGCTAGTATGCAACTAGTAAGCTAGTAGGCAACCACTAAGCTAGTAAGCATGGAGCAGGCTAGCAAGTAGGCATGAAGCGAGTCAGCTAGCTGTAATTTAGTAAACATGCAGGTGAGCTAGTAAGCGAGCTGGAAGCTAGCAAGGAGGCAGCCTGCCAGTAAAGTAGTAGTGAGCTAGTAAGCTGGCAGTGAGCTAGTAAGCGAGGAGGAATCTAGTAAGGAAGCAGTATGCTAGTATGCAACTAGTAAGCTAGTAAGCAACCAGTAAGGTAGTAAGCATGCAGCAATGTAGTAAGAATGCAATTAGCTAGTAATTAAGCAGGCAGCGAGAAGCATGGAGCAAGCTAGCAAGAAAGCAGTAAGCTCGTAAGAATGCCGTGAGCTAGTAACCGAGGAGGAAGCTAGTAAGCAAGCAGTAAGCTGTTAAGCAAGCATTCAGCTAGTAAGCGAGCTGGGAGGTAGTAAGGAGGCATTATGCTTGTAAGCAAGGAGGAAGCTAGTAATGTCGCAGTTTGCTAGTTAGGCAGCAGTAAGCTAGTAATGAAGCAGTTAGCTAGTAAGAAAGCGGAATGCCAACCAGCAAGCAGTATGCTAGAAAGCATGCAGCAACCAAGTGACAAAGACGTAAGCAAGAAAGCAAGCATCAGGCTAGTAAGCATGCAGTAGGCGAGTATGCTAACAGTAAGCTAGTAAGCGAGCAGTGAGCTAGTAAGCGAGGAGAAAGCTAGTAACAAAGCAGTATGCTAGTAAGCAAGCATTATACTGGAAACAAAGCAGTAAGCGGGTAAGCAAGCAGTAAGCCAGTACGCATCCCCTCAGGGGCTGCCAGCCTTTCAGCTGCAGTACGGGCTTAACGAACCCGGGGTACCCGAGTCATACACACACCGTAAGCCTCCTGTTGGTCGTCACAACGACCCATTCACAATTCCCTATTGGTTTTGTGAATGGTACGTGACGGCAGGAGGAACGGGGGTCTTGGCTTAACCGCCTGGGCCACGAGTATGGCGACTCTATAAAATCGCCCTCCAATCCTAAGCTATGGTGCGCGGCGATGGGATGCATGGTTGGGGGAGAAGGCCCAATCCCAAGCGACCACCTCCGGGGAACCTGCCGAACCCCCGGAGTATTAGGCTTACCCGGGTAAGGCGGCTCTGCCCGGGTGGACCTTTATTTCCGACCATCTCGTGGGATTCTTATGGACACAGAAAATAAAATGGGGATGGGGCGGGTTTTGTCGGTTGGGGAGGACGGAGACGGGGTTGGGGTTAGGGTGGCGGCGCTCGCGCCCCACTCAGCGCCAGGTCCGGCTTCGTGGAGGGTGGAGGAGGACGACGAGACGGCGTCGGTCTCGTCCTTCTCCTCCAGCACGAGCCACATAGGCTCTAAGAGGAAGAGGACGGGGCAGGCCGTCGTCGAGGTGGGCGGGGCGATGAGCCCGTCGGTGAGGCTGAGTTGCCTCAGGGACGAGGTGACCGAGGAGATATCGGAGAGGATCTCCTCGTCCCTGAGGCGGGTGGAGAAAGTCGCCGCTGCCTGCGCCTTTAAGGGGCAGAAAAGCGGTGGCGCGGAGGCCCTGAAGGCCGCGGCGGAGGAAATGAGGGCGGCGGCGCGGGAGCTCAGAGGGCGGAACGCCCGTCTGCAGCTCCTGTTGGAGGAGGAGCGACAGGGGAGGAGGAGGGCAGAGGCGCTGTGGAACAGCGCGGCCCTCCCTCCCATCCTCCCTCCTCCTCCACCGCCGCGTCCCTCGGCGGAGGTAAATAAGCGGAGTGCGGCGGCAGTGGTGCGGGGCACCGCGGGCCCCTCCACCCGCACTCCGCCCGTGAAGAAGTCCCCGTCCTCCTCAGAAGACGATCTTCTGAGGAGGATTGGGGACATGATTGATGGCAAGCTGGCCGCCTTCCGGGAGGAGCTCCTCGCCGGAAGAGCGGTCAGCAGGAAGGCGGTGCCTCCCCGACCTGTTCCGGTACAGTCGGGGAAGGCAAAGATGGGCGGAGTGAAGGCTCCGCCCAGCGTTGCGGCACCAGGGCCCCGGGTCGCGACCCCCAAGGGGGGTGGTGTACCCGTGGTCGCGGTGGTCGCGTCCTCCACGGCACCCTCCCAAGGGGGGGTGGCGTGGAGTGAGGTGGTGGGGCGGAAGGCGAAGCGGGCGGCGAGGAAGGCCTCGCAACCGCAGCCTCCGCCTCCGCCGCCGGCGGCCAAGGTAAAGGCCGCGAAGGTCGGGAAGGCACGACCAGGTCGTCCCCCAAAAACGGCAGCGGTGACGCTGACCGTTGCGCAGGGGGGCGAACTGACCCTCGCGGAGGCGATGCGGCTCGCCAGGGAGAATATCTCCCTGGAAGAGCTGGGCATCGCCTCCGTGAGGGCGAAGAGGGCCGTGACCGGGGGTCTCTTGCTGGAGATCCCCGGTGCAGAAGGCGGCGCGAAGGCGGATCGTCTCGCCCAGAGGCTCCGGGAGCAGCTGGGCGAGCGAGGTGTCCGGGTCGCCCGGCCCACGAAGCGCACGGAGATGCGCGTTTGTGGGCTGGACGACTCGGTCAGCGCACAGGATGTGTCCCGTGCCCTTGCGAGGGCGGGGGACTGTCCTGTGGAGGACCTGCGGATCGGAGAGATCCGCAGGTCGCCCTCCGGCCTCGGGTCGGTGTGGGCCCGGTGCCCCCTCTCCGCCGCCCGTAAGGTGGCGGAATCCGGGAGGGTGTTGGTGGGGTGGGTTTCGGCGCGAGTGGAAATCCTCGCGCCGCGCCCGCTCCAGT
The DNA here is from genome assembly GCF_051014445.1 of Colletes latitarsis. Taxonomy (NCBI): domain Eukaryota; kingdom Metazoa; phylum Arthropoda; class Insecta; order Hymenoptera; family Colletidae; genus Colletes; species Colletes latitarsis. The sequence continues at coordinate 7,713,291 of NC_135141.1, read as the reverse complement.
GTCACCGCTGCCTCGAATTGGGGCACGTGAGGCAGTGGTGCACCTCGCCGGTGGACCGCAGCGGTCAGTGTTACCGCTGCGGTGCCAAAGAGCACCGTGCGAGCCAGTGCTCGGCGGCCCCCCACTGCCCGCTGTGTGCGGACATGGGGAGGCCAGCCGATCACAGGGTGGGGAGCAAGAAGTGCTCCCCCCCCTCCCGGAAGGAGAGGAAGAGGCGGGCTGCACCGGCTCCGGTGCCGAGGGCGGTGGCATCGTCCTCCATGGAGGTGGACGGTGCTACGGGGACGGACGGCCGGGAGGAGGCTGGCGCGGCCATTAATTAATGCCGCCCCGCCTCCTCCTCCAGGCCAACCTCAACCACTGCCGCGCGGCACAGGACTTGATGTCCCAGGTCCTCGCGGAGTGGGGGGTTGGCCTGGCGGTCGCCGCCGAGCCGTACCGCGTCCCTGATCACCCTCATTGGGTGGGCGACGCGGACGGCTTGGTGGCGACGGTATGGGGAGGGGGCGACGGGTCCCCACCGTTCTCCTTGTTGGAGCGCGGTCGGGGATTCGTCGCCGTGGACTGGGGGGGAGTCGCTGTGGTGGGGTGCTACATTTCGCCCCGTAGCGGTCACGCTGCGTTCGAGCTGTACTTGGCCGAGGTCGCGGCATGCGTGCAGCGCTACGCGGCCCGGCCGGTGCTGGTCCTGGGGGATTTTAATGCCAAGTCGGTGGCTTGGGGATCCCCCAGGACCTCCGTTCGCGGCGGGATCCTGGGCGATTGGGCGGCGGGGCTCGACCTCCGGGTATTGAACCGGGGGTCGGAGCACACATGCGTGCGGCGATATGGGGGGTCCATCGTGGATGTTGGATTCGCGACCCCCAACGCCGTGCGCATGGTGTCGGGTTGGCACGTGGTCGCGGGGGCAGAGACACTCTCCGATCACCGGTACATCCGGATGGAGGTCTCTGCCGCCGCGAGTGCATCCCGACACGGCCGCCTGCGTGGCACCCCACCACGCCGCTGGGCGCTTCGGCGCCTGGACAAGGACGCCCTGATGGCAGCTGCCCTCGCTGCAACTTGGCCGCAGGGAGCGGCCGAGTTGCCGAGCATAGAGGAGGAGGTCGCCCGGCTCGGAGCATTGGTCGCGGGTATTTGCGACGCGGCGATGCCTCGGGTCGGGCGGGCTTCTCCTCGCCGGGCGGTGTACTGGTGGTCGGACGCGATCGCGGAGTTGCGAGTCGCGACTGTCCGCGCCCGACGCCAGTACACCCGCGCGCGCCGTCGTCAACGTACAGGCGACGGCGTGGCGCGAGCGAGGGCAGCTGATGACCTGTATGGAGCATACCGCGTGGCGCGGGTTGCTCTGCAGGTCGCCATCAAACGGGCCAAGACTCAGGCATGGAAGGAGCTCCTCCAGACCCTTGATGACGATCCATGGGGGCGCCCATATAAGGTGGTGCTGAATAAGCTCCGCCCGTGGGCGCCCCCCGTCACCGAGGGTCTTGACCCCCGGCTGCTGGAGGACGTGGTCAATACACTCTTCCCAATTGGGGAGAGGGGACCGCGTCCTCCGGCGGCGGCGGCTGTCCCAGTGGAGTGGACGGCCGAGCTGGGGGTCACGCAGGAGGAGCTGGCAGCGGCCATCAGACGGCTCGGGGTTCGTAACACGGCCCCGGGTCCGGATGGTGTGCCCGGCCGGGTTTGGGTCTTGACCCAGGGCGTCCTTGGGGCCGACCTCAGGCGGTTGTTCGACCGCTGCCTGAGGGACGGGCGATTCCCCCCCAGTTGGAAGGTGGCGAGGATGGTCCTCCTCCGGAAGGAGGGTCGGCCCGCGGAGTCTCCCTCCGCATACCGGCCCATTTGTCTCCTCGACGAGGTGGGCAAGCTCTTCGAGCGTGTGATTGCTGCCCGCCTCGTCGAGCACCTGTCGCGGGGTGATCCCGGTCTGGCCGACTGCCAGTTCGGTTTCCGGGGGGGCCGATCGACTATCGACGCGATAGGTCGTGTGAGGGCCCTCTCGGAGGCGGCCGTCTCCCGGGGAGGGGTGGCATTGGCAATATCCTTGGATATTGCCAATGCCTTTAACACCCTCCCCTGGGAAGAGATAAGGAGGGGACTCGAATATCATCGAGTCCCCCCTTGTCTCAGGGCGGTCGTCGGGGATTATCTCCGCGGCAGGTGGATCGAGTATCCGGGCCGGGATGGTGATATGCGGAGGGAGGTGTACTGCGGTGTTCCGCAGGGGTCGGTCCTCGGGCCACTCCTGTGGAACATCGCGTACGACTCGGTGTTGCGGGCCGGCCTCCCCGACGGCGTCAGCACGGTGTGTTATGCGGATGACACACTGGTGCTGGCCGTCGGGGCGCACTGGGGGAGGGCCATGCGTCGCGCGGAGGAGGGGTCGCAACGCGTCGTCGACCGGATCAGGGGGATGGGGATGACGGTGGCGGTCCATAAGACCGAGGTGATTGCGTTTCATTCACCTCGGCAGGATCCGCCACCCCCTCTGATTCGGGTGGGTGGGGCTGACATCGAGGTGAAGCCCCAGATCAGGTATCTGGGGCTGATCCTCGATAGCCACTGGCGTTTCGAGAAGCATTTCCGCTGCCTGGTCCCCCGGTTGGAAAGGATGGTTGCGGCTCTGGGCCGGATCCTGCCCAACCTGGGGGGCCCGGCGGGCCGAGTTCGTCGCCTCTATGTGGCAATGGTCCAGTCGGTGGCCCTATACGGGGCCCCCGTCTGGGCGGACGACCTGGCTGCCTCCCGGCGCAGCATGACTATGCTGCGTCGGGTGCAAAGGCGCATGGCGCTCAGGGTCGTCCGCGGGTATCGGACCATGTCACATGAGGCGGCGACGGTTCTAGCGGGGATGCCGCCCATGGACCTGCTCGCGCGGTCGCACGCGGTGATGTACCGGCACCGCGTCGACCGTCGCGCGGGGGTGGGGGCGGTCCCGGGCGGGCAGGAACCTGCTTGGGGCGATTTGAAGCGCCAGGCCCGGCAGTCCGTGTTGCTCGCGTGGCAGGAGCGGCTGGCTCTGCCAACCGCGGGGCACCGGACTGTCGGGGCTGTTCGGCCACTCCTGAAGGAGTGGCTGGACAGAGGCCATGGCAGCCTCACCTACCGGCTGGCACAGGTATTTTCCGGGCATGGCAGCTTCGGAAGATACCTGTGCCGGATAGGGAAGGAGCCGACGGCGCGTTGCTGCCACTGCGACGCTGAGCAGGACACGGCGGATCATACCCTGGAGGTATGCCCCGCGTGGGATGGGGAGCGCCGTGTCCTGGTCGGCGTCGTCGGGCGGGATGTCTCGCTGCCGGGCGTGGTGCGCGCCATGCTCGGCAGCGAGGAGAAGTGGAGGGCCGTGGCCTCCTTCTGCGAGAACGTAATGTTGCAGAAGGAGGCCGCGGGGAGGGAGCGCGAGCTTCAGCGGCGCGCTGAAGCTCGCGCTCGTGCGGTGGCCCGAGGTCGTCGCCCGGTCGCGAGGCGTCGCGGGCGGCCGCCTCGGCGTGGCGGATGACCTAGGCTGGGAGGGGGGTCCTGAGGAGACCCTCCTCCCGCCAGGCGGCGCCGGGTCGGACCGGTTGGGGGTAGGAGTGCCTCCCCCTACCGGTGCGACGCAAGGGGAGGCACCCTCGGCGGTCTGGTGCGGTCATGAACGCCCGGCCGCCGAGGGGTGGAAACGGGGTCGCGGGCGGTTGCGAGTTGGGGCTCGCAGCCGCCACTAAACGCGGCCCCGGGACGGATAGCGGCGGGATGGAGTGGCCCCGTCCCGCCGCTATGAGGCAGTGTGTCTACTGGGGGGACCGATTGTCCCCCCGGGGGATGGGCGCGAAAGCGCGGGCACGGGGAGGATACCGGAAGAATGCTTCGAGCGATTCCCGGTATCCTCCCAAAGCGTGCCGAAGGGTCACCGTGGGGTTTTTAGTGGGTAGGTCCCGCGCCTGTCGTTGTACGGGCGCGGGGAATCCCACACACCCCTCCCACCTCTCCCCAAGGAGGTGGGAGGGAGTCTTTCGAAGATTTTCCCCACGACAAAAAAAAAAAAAAAAAAAAAAAAAAAGCCAGTACGCATGTAGTGAGATTGTAAGTGAGCAGAAAGCTACTAAGGAAGGATTATGCTAGTAAGCAAGCAGCAATGTAGTAATCGAGCATGGTCCTAGTAAGCGAGCAGAGACCTAGTAAGGGAGCAGAATGATAGTATGCATGCAGTTAGCTAGTAAGCTACCAGTTAGATAGTACGCAAGCTGTGAGCTTGTAAGTGAGGAGGAAGCTAGTAAGGAAGCAGTAAGCTAGTAAACAAGCCGTAAGCTGGTACGAAAGCAGTTAGCAAGTGAGCAAGTAGTAAGCTTGTAAGCAGGCAGTGAGTTGGTTAGATAGCAATTAGCTTGTAAGCAAGCAGTAACCTAGTGTGCAAGCGGTTAGCTTGTAAGCGAGGAGGAAGCTAGTAAGGAAGCAGTCAGCTTGTAAGCAAGCAGTGAGCTAGAAAGCGAGCACGGAGCTAGTAAGGAAGCAGTATGCTACTAAGCAAGCAGTAAGCGAGTAAGTTAGCAGTAAGCTAGTAAGCAAGCAGTGAGCTAGTATGCGATCCGGAAGCTAGTAGGGAAGCAGTTTGCCTGTAAGCATGCAGTAAGATAGTAAGGAAGCAGTTAGCTAGTAAGATAGCAGGATGCTATTAGGCAAGAAGTAAGCTAGTAAGCAGGCAGTGATCTGGTAAGCGAGCAGGGCGCTGGTAAGGATGGAGTATGCTAGTAAGCAATCTGTAGGCTTTTAAGAGGGCAGTTATCTAGTACGGAAGCAGAAAGCTGGAAAGCAAGCAACAAGCTAATATGCAAGCAGTAATCTAGTAAGCATGCTGTAAGCTAGTAGGCAAGCAGTAAGCTAGTAACAAACATGTAAGCTTCTAAGCAAGCAGCATGCTAGTATGAAAGAAGCTAGACGGGATGAAAGCTGGAATGTAGTAAGAATGCTGTTAGGTAGTAAGCAAGCAGTAAGCTAGTAAGCATGCAGTACACTAGTAAGCAAGAAGTAAGCTTGTATGCAAGCAGCAGGCTAGACAGATAGGAGTTAGCTAGTAAGAAAGCTGTGTGCTAGTAAGAAACAGTAGGCTAGAAAAAATGCACCATGCTGTTAAGCAGGCTGTAATCGAGAAAGCAAGAAGCAGGCTAGTAAGCAAGCAGTAGGCTAGTGAGCGAGGAGGAAGCTAGTAAGCAAGCTGCAGGCTAGTAAGAAAGCACTTAGCTAGTAAGAATGCAGTATGCTAGTATTGAGGGCCTTTTTTTTGTGACAGATTTCCCCAATCGATTACCGCAGAAAGAAGAAGGAATAATTTGTTGAAACGGTATAATGTGTAAGACACGGAGGCGACAAAATATGTGGAAGACTTTTCTCCGTGGTCTGGGTTGTCGCACGACTAAGCACGAAAAATCCCGGCTATATATGCGTCGCCAAATGGTCGGGAGACCTATTGGTTTTATGACATTACCTGGGGCGACGTCGAACAGAGAAAAATCGCGAAGATTCGGAAATACAAAATATATCTATTCTCAACACTCCCACTTATTTTGAATGTCCGCTAATATTTAATTTTTCTCTCGGATAGCAAAACGGTTGCTTTTGCAAAGGCTAAGCAAAGATATCAGCTAATTGTTCTTTCGATTGAACATATCTAATTTCTACTTCTCCGCGATTAACGACGTCAGGAGTAAAATGGTACTTTATACCGATGTGTTTCGAGGGCTTATGGTTTTCGGAACTATTAGCAATTTTTATGGCCGCTTGGTTATCAACTAAAGCCGGAACGATATTGCATACAAAATCCAATTCATTCAACATACGACGTAACCAAACCGTTTCTTTCACGCCGTGAGCTAACGCGATATATTCCGACTCAGCGGTCGAAAGGGCAACGACCTTTTGCAATTGACCGGACCACGAAATTGGTCCACTATTCAAAATATAGACAAATCCACTCCTAGATCTTCGAGTCTCTGAGCATCCGGCATAATGAGCATCCGTGAATCCCGAAATATCAAGCGAACTCCCACTATTTCCGTAAACTATTCCGTGATCACGTGTTCCATTTAAATAACGCATTATTTTCTTTACCGATTGCCAATGAGTGTCGTCGTAAGAACTCAAAAATTGACTTGCGTAATTGACCGCAAATTCGATATCCGGGCGACAAACTCGTGCAGCGAATAATAAAGAGCCTATTGCCTCCCGAAACGGTATTTTACTGTCAGTCGCAGGTGTTTGTTTTTGCATGGGCATACCTGGCTCCGCAGGTACACTTGACGGATTTGCTTCAAGCATATTAAAGGTCTTTAATATTTTCTTAATATAGCCCGGTTGAGAAATTTTTAAGAGTCGTCGTTCGCGATCGCGTTTAATCTCGAAACCGAGAAATTCATCGGCCCGATCTACCGAGATTTTAAAATTACCTTCTAAATAATCTAAGACACTCTTAATTGCATTCTCGCTTTTGCTCATAATCAAACCATCATCCACATACAGGGCTAAAAACACTTTTGAACATTCCACTACACCGACAAGCACGCACTGATCACTTGCGATGTTCACGAGATTAAATTCGTTCAGAAACCTCGTGAACTTCTCGTTCCAGCATTTGGGTGACTGCTTCAATCTATACAGGCTGGGATGTAGCGGGAAGACTGCATCCGGTTGGCTCTAAATTGTGTATCTTGGAGGCTGCTCCAAATAAATTTCTTCTTCAAGATCGCCATATAGAAAAGCGGTTTTCACGTCGAACTTCATTATTTCATAATCTTCTTTCGCAGCTATTGCAAGAAGAGTTCTAATGGACTCGTAGCGAACGACAGGTGCGAATGTGTCAAAATAATCGATTCCTTCTGGTTGTCGGAATCCTTTCGCTACGAGTCTCGCCTTGTATCTCTTCAGATTTTCAGCTGCATCATTTTTGATTGAGAAAACCCATTTGTAACCGATTGCACGTTTTCCTTGCAGCAGTGCACATATGGCCCATGTGCGATTTTTTTCAAGCGCCAGCATCTCTTCGTCCATGGCTTTCTTCAATTTGCTGGTGTCGTCACTGGATATTGCCTCAGTGTAGGTCATAGGCACCGTATCAGCCAATAAAGCAATAGGTATGCCGTATCGATCAGGTGCTTGTAATGTTTTTCTATTATGCAGTTGTCTACCTTCCCGAGCATTTTCATTGGCGGCTACCTGCTCTGTCTCTGGCAAAGCAGCGCTTTCTTTATTTCCATTGTTTTCCAGTTCTCGTGTTTCGACGACATCTTCCACAACTGGAGCTTGGTGTTCGGCTGCACCTTCTGGAGTAGGAATCGTCTCTCTTTCGTCTTCAATTCCGAACTTGATTATTGTATCGGTTTCGGCACACGTTTCGGCACTGGGCAGAGCATTTTCGTTGAAGGTTACGCCACTGCTTATTGAAATTTTCTTCCATTTATTATCCCAGAGTCTATAATTAGTAGACTCCCCATCGTAACCGACGAATATGACCTGTCTGCTTTTTGGGTCGAATTTTTGCCATCTTTCCTTCGGCACGTTCAGCTAAACTACGGATCCAAACACCTTTAAATGTTTTATATCAGGTTTGCGTTTAAACCACTTCTCGAACGGAGTAATCGTCTCCCCTGGTTTTAGGATGGTCCGATTCAGCAGGTAGCACGCGGTGTTTACTGCTTCTGCCCATAATTTTTGATCCATGTTCTTTGCGTGAATCATAGAACATGCACTTTCAATGAGCGTCCGAATTTCGCGTTCAGCGCGACCATTCTGCTCATGAATGTATGGTGACGAGCATTCGTGGATGATACTTTTTTCCTCTAAAAAGGTCCGGAGCTGACTGCAGGTGTACTCTGTCCCATTATCCGAGCGCAGGACTTTGATTTTCATTCCTGTCTGCGTCGATACGAGTGCCTCGAACTCCTTAAATTTGATGAATACATTTGATTTATGGCTCATGAAGTATACCTTCCTATATCTGGTACTCTCGTCGTTAAACAGTAAAAAGAACCGCGTGTTGCTCGGTGAGTTTATGTTTACAGAGCCACAGACATCGATATGAATTTTCTCCCCTGGTCCGTAATTGTCTTCAACCCCGATGCTTGGATGCGGCCTTCGGGACTGCTTGACCATAATGCATCCTTCACAAAAAAACTTTGACAAATTGTCCTTTTCAATTCCATGGATGCCGAGTTGTTCACACGTGTATTTTACGGCGCGCTCATTTACGTGTCCCATTCGCTCATGCCAAAGTTTTAATTTTTCCTGGCCATCTGCTAATTTCAGCGCTTTACAGTCAATGGGCACTTTCACTTTGAAACACATTTTAAACAGTTTTCCTTGCGGTATTCCACGTGCAGCGAGTTTTCCTTTAATATCGCAAACTTCACATTTGTTTTCAAACGAATGAAAAGAGTACTGTTTTTTGTTCACTGAGCCTATAGAAAACAAACTACACTTTAGTTCAGGTACATAGAGCACATCTTGTAATTTGCGTTTGTATAGCACTCCCTCAAGCACTTCTTGGATTTTAATTGTTCCGATGCCAGTCCCTAAGATGATGCGATCATCCGCTACTTTAAGCGCATGACTATTTCAATTCGGCTGCAGTGCCGAAGAATAGTCTTTGCGGAAAGTCATATGCATTCCGGCACCCGAATCCGCAATCCACACGTCACTGTCACTTTCACTGGTGCATTTATATGTTGCAACAATGTCACACACCAACGCTGGCGCATTTCTCGCTAAACTGTCCGATGATTTTCCAGCTTGATTTTTTGAACATTCACGTGCCCAGTGGCTTTTCTCTTTGCAGACTCCACACCGCGTTCGTTTTTTCAGCTCCTCGATATCCTTCTTGTAGCGTTTCTTTTTCTTTGCGTCGTTCAGGGACGTCTTTTGAACACGAAATGCGAGCGTCGACACTTCATCCTCAGCAAAACGCCTGTCTTCCTTGATCAGTCTGCTGATCAAGTTCGTTTTCATTTTTTCTGTAGCAGGAGTGCAATCCCACGTGTGACGAAAAATGGAGAACTTCGCGGGTAAACTGCGCAGCAGTTTCGCCATGACAGCTATGTCCGACAGTTCTTCACCCGCATCCTGCAGGCGTCTGCAGATGCTCTCCAGTATCTCCAAATGATCTGCAATGGGCTCCTCTCCATTAACGCGAAAATTATAAAACTGCTCCCAGGCAGTTTGCGCAGCGTCTTCACTTGCATCTCCGTACAGGTCCCTCAGCTTGTTCCACATTTCCTTTGCAGTGGAGCAGTTGAACAAATTGCGGCGAAGATTTGGGGCAATTGTACTCAGTATAATCATTTTTACCTGCGCTGATTATTGACCGTTCTCTTTGAGCTCCGTTGTCTTGTCTTCTGCAGGTTTTACTATTGTACCATCTACGAAGCCAGGCAAACCTTTTGCTTCTAGCGCAATCACTACTCCAGATTTCCACATGGAGTAGTTATTGCCGTCCTGATTCACGATTTCCATTCCAACTTCTATGTCAAACATTGCGAAGAAATCACTTACACAATTGGTACCCAGTACAAAAAACCTTTATTCACATAGCCAGAGTGGCTTATCAATAAACAAATTCTTTCTAGCAGGCGCAGTGGAAGCATGCTGGGCACAAAAACTATTAAGGATTTATCTGTGAGATAGATTTCCCCAATCGCTTACAGCAGAAAGAAGAAAAAATATTTTGTTGAAACGGTATAAGGTGCAAGACACGGAGGCGACAAAATATATGGAAGACGTCCCTCCACGGTCAGGGTTATCGCACAACAAACTTCAAACCAAGAAAAATCCCGGTAATATATGCATCGCCCCACGGTCGGCAGACCTATTGGTTTTATGACATGACCTGCGCCGACGTCAAACAGAGAAAAATCGCGAAGATTCGGAAATACAAAATATAACTCTTCCCAACAGCTAGTAAGCAAGCAGAAAGATAGAAAGCAAGCAGCAAGCTAGTAAGCAAGCAGTAAGTTAAAAAGCAAGCAGCAGGCAAGTAAGAAAGCAGTTAGCTATACAGCAAGCAGTAAACTAGAAAGCAAGTAGTAAGCTAGTAAGCATGCCGTGGGCTAGTAAGCTAGAAGGGAGCTAGTAAGGAAGCACAATGCTAGTAAGAAAGCACTTAGCCAGTAAGCGAGAAGGAAGCTAGTAAGAAATCAGTATGCTAGAAAGCAAGTAGTAAGCTAGTATGCAACCAGTAAACTTGAGAGCTAGTCAGCAAGCAGTGAGCTAGTAAGTGTGATGGAACCTAGTAAGGATGCAGTATGCTAGTAAACAAGCGGTAAACTTCTAAGCAACATGTAAGTTTACAAGCAAGCAGCAGGGTAGTAAGAAAACGGGTAGCCAGCAAGATATCAGTAGGGTAGGAAGAAAGCAGGAAGGTAGTAAGTTAGCAGTAAGCCAGTAAGCATGCAGTAAGCTAAAATGCGTGGCGCAGGCTAGTAAGCATGCAGAGAGCCAGAAACCAAGTAGCAGGCTTGTAAGACAGCAATTAGCTAGTAAGAAAGCAGTATGCGAGTATACCAGCAGTTAGCTCGAAAGCAAGCTGCAAGCTAGCAAGCAAGCAGGAAGCAAGGTAGCTAGCAGTATGCTAGTAAGCAAGCAGTAATCTAGTAAGCAAGCAGTAGGCTAGTAAGCAAGCAGTAAGCTAGAAAGCAAGCAGTGTGCAAATAAGCGAGGAGGAAGCTAGTAAGGAAGCAATATGCTAGAAGGCAAGATGTAAGCTAGTGAGCAACAAGTAAGCTAGTAAGCAAGCAACAGGAAGTAAGAATGCAATTAGCTAGTAAGGATCAGCATGATAGTAAGCAAGCAGGAAGCGAGTAAGCTGACAGTACACTAGTAAGCAAACAGTGAGCTAGTAATCGAGCAGGAGGCCAGTAAGGAAACAGTATGCCAGTAAGCAAGCAGTAAGCTAGCGAGCAACAAGTAAGCTAGTAAGCAAGCAGCAGGCTTGTATGAATGCAGTTAGCTAGTAAGAAAGCAATTAGCCATTAAGAAAGTAGTATGCTAGCAAGCAAGCAGTAAGCCGGTAAGCAAGTAGTAAGCTAGTAAGCAAGCAGTGAGCTAGTCAGCAAGAAGGAAACTAGAAAGCAAGCTGTATGCTAGTATGCAAGCAGTAGGTTATTAAGCAACAAGTAAGCTAATAAGCTAGCAGCATGCTAGTATGGGAGCAATTAGCTAGTAAACGAGCAGGAAGCCTCTGAGCAAGCGGTGTGCTAATAAGCAAGCGGTAACTTTGTAAGCAACAAGTAAGCTCGTGTGCAAGCAGCAGGCTAGTAAGGATGCAATTAGCTAGTAAGAAAGCTGCGAGCAGTAAGCTAGAAAGCGAGCAGCAGGATAGTAAGCAAGCAGTAAGCTAGTACGCGATCTGGGAGCTAGTAAAGAACCATTATCCTAGTAGGCAAGCAGTAAGCTAGTAAGCAAGGAGTAAGCAACTAAACAAACAGTAAGCTTGTATGCACACAGCAGGCTACTAAGAAGGCAGTATGCTTGTAAGCAAGCTGTAAGCTAGAATGCAAGCAGTAAGCATGTAAGCAAGCAATAACCTTGTAAGCAAGCAGAGAGCTAGTACGCAAGGTGGGAGCTAGTAAGGAAGCAGTATACTTGTAAGCAAGCTGTAAGCTAGAAAGCAAGCAGCAAGCTAGTAAGCAAGTATTAAGCTAGTAAGCAAGCAGGAAGCTAGAAAGGAAGCAGGAAGCCATTAAGCAAGCAGAAAGCTAGTAAGCATGCAGTCAGCTAGTAAGCGAGCTGGAATCTAGAAGGCAACCAGTAAGCTAGTAAGCAAGCAGTTAGCTTGTAAGCAAGCAGTAAGCTAAGCTGTTAAGCAAGCAGAAAGCTTGTATGCGTGGAGGAAGCTAGTAAGCAAGCAGTAAGCGTGTACGCTAGCAGTAAGCTAGAAAGCATGCAGTAAGCATGTAAGCAATCAGTAAGATAGTAGGCCAGGTGTGAGTTAGTAAGAAAGCAGTATGCTAGTAAGCAAGCAGTAAGGTAGTAAGCAAGCTGTAAGCTAGTAAGCATGCAGTAGTCTTGTAAGCAACCAGTAAGCTAGTAAGCAAGCACTAAGCTGGTAAGCAAGCTGTTTGCTAGTAAGTGTGGAGGAAGCTAGTAAGTAAGCAGCAGCCTAGTGAGAAAGCAGTTGACTTGTAAGAAAGCAGTAAGGTAGTAGCCAAGCAGGAAGCGAGTAAGCTAGCAGTAAGCTAGTATGCAAGCAGTAAGCTACTAAGCAACCAGTGAGCTAGTAAGCGAGGAGGAATCTAGTAAGGAAGCAGTATGCTAGTATGCAAGCAGTAAGCTATTAGGCAACCAGTAAGCTAGTAAGCTACCAGTGAGCTAGTAAGGAAGCAGCATGGTAGTAAGAAAGCTCGTAGCTAGTAAGAAAGCAGTATGATAGTATTGAGGATCTATCTTTGTGATAGATTTCCCCAATCGCTTACAGCAGAAAGAAGAAAGAATTATTTGTTGAAACGGTATAATGTGCAAGACCCGGAGGCGACCAAATACATGGAAATCTTTTCTCCGCGGTCAGGGTTGTCGCACGCCTAACTTCAAACCGAGGAAAATCCTGGCTATATATGTGTCACCAAATGGTCGTCAGACCTATTAATTGTATGACATGACCTGGGCCGGCGTCGAACGGAGAAAAATCGCGAAGATTCGGAAATACAAAATATATCTGTTCTCAACGCTCCCACTTATTTTGAGTGCCCGCTAAGATTTAATTTTTCTCTCGTATAGCAAGACGGCTGCGTTTAAAGATTTTCATAATGCCGAGCGATTGTCCTCTGCCGCGATTACCTTTAATCCGGTTAGCGTACAATAATCGGGAGATTATCTCTAAGAGAAATTGTACAGGGAGCAGTGATAGAAAAACGCGTTTATTACTAGTTTTTCTGGCATCGGTAAAAGCTCATTACCTTCGATTCGAGTGTGCTAACGGTATTGATGAAGTCAGTACCGTGAGAGAGTAGTGCGCTAAGAATCAGACGGAGAAGGACTGCCGAAATTTAGACAGCTCCGCGTAACGACTAATTAGAGTAACGCGGCCGCGTCTTCGGCTGTCAATCCGCGCAGTCCTACGTAGACTTCCAACTAGAGCGGATCGGCTCCCGATTGCACTCGAACGGAAAGATTTACAAAAGGAAATTTCTCATCGTTTAATATTCAGAACGATTCTGCCTGTAGTTGAAGGGTGTAGATGTTCAGTCTGGTGCGGGTCCACTGATTGACCTCGCACAGCTGAGAATTCGATAAAACTCGAGAAAAGTGTGGAAATAACCCGCCTTTTCCTTGACAAACGGATCGGTTTAGTTTCGGTCAAGTACGCCCCGGAATCTTGTATGGGATTTCCCAAATTGAGATTCCACGAAATCAGTCCTGCGACAGGAGATCGAGAAAATACACCAGTAAGGTGTTCGATATCCTATGGAGTGATCGAGAATATACACCAGTATGGTGTTCGATCCCTCCGTGCAGATTTGAGCGGTCGTCTCGATCGTATAAACGATCGAGACATAAGAATGTTGGCAAAATTACGTTTCAATTTTCTTGTGATTACCGCCAGGCTGAGGAGACACCAAAGGGAGGCACCTACGTGGTGAACCATCCAGGTGGGTCCATTGTAGTCGGGTCGACGTCCACAAAGGACGCCTGACTTTTCCGGTCCGCGAGTCCTCACTCCTACAGATCCCGCCGGTGTAACGTTTGGAGGAGCACCTGTGCGGAGGAGTAACGGAGTCGTGGGTCAGGCCCCCACGTGGTTCAAATACTGCTAAGTGCAACGAATAGATGTGCAACGTGCAGTGAACCACGTGCAGTCGGGCTCCGTAATGCAACCCCTGACCAATAATTCGTCTGTTGAAACAGCCAAGAGCAGCCACAGATCGACGGTTGGGCTGTTGCACTGCACTGCGTTTCGACGCATAGACTCAGTGGACAGACTTACGGGAAAAGTGCATTTGGGACCTTATAACCTCCACTTGCAATCCCGTCCACAAGGTAATCGACTGCAAACGGCGTAGATAAGGAATTCATTCTTTATCAAAAGCTGAAATTAAAAATACTGTCCACTAGCGAGCTCGTATATTACGAGCGAGCGTAATTCTCCGCTCCTATACATTCGAATCCCGAAGCCAGGAGCGTGAGGACACAAACGCGGCATAGATACGTATAACGTGTTTACGTGTGTCTAACACATAGCCGTGTTTTTCTGATCATAGAAACCTTGGCCTACCTCAACCCGGCGAGTTCGGCGACCGGCACAGACGAGGCAGGCAACGTCCCAGTACGGAAATCCTTAGTCCTTATAATTTTCTATTTGGTTTTTTTTTGTTTGTTTAAATTTATTTTACAATAAAAGGTCGGCATAGAAGGCCGACGAAAAGAAAACCTGACGCCCGTAATAATTTTACCTGAAAACTCTTGTACTTCTATCCGGACTTCGTCGTTAAAACCATTAGCTTTTTAACAGGCTGCTTTTGCAAAGGCTTAGTAAAGATATCAGCCAATTGTTCTCTCGTTTGAACATATCTAATTTCTACTTCTCCGCGATTAACGACATCACGAGTAAAATGGTACTTTATATCGATGTGTTTCGAGCGCTTGTGGTTTTCGGAACTATTAGCAATTTTTATGGCCGCTTGGTTATCAACAAAATAGGGACGATATTGCACACATCATCCAATTTATTCAACATACGACGTAACCAAACCGCTTCTTTCACGCCGTGAGCTAACGCGATATATTCCGACTCAGCGATCGAAAGGGCAACGACCTTTTGCAATTGACCGGACCACGAAATTGGTCCACTATTCAAAATATAGACAAATCCACTCCTAGATCTTCGAGTCTCTGAGCATCCGGCATAATGAGCATCCGTGAATCCCGAAATATCAAGCGAACTCCCACTATTTCCGTAAACTATTCCGTGATCACGTGTTCCATTTAAATAACGCATTATTTTCTTTACCGATTGCCAATGAGTGTCGTCGTAAGAACTCAAAAATTGACTTGCGTAATTGACCGCAAATTCGATATCCGGGCGACAAACTCGTGCAGCGAATAATAAAGAGCCTATTGCCTCCCGAAACGGTATTTTACTGTCAGTCGCAGGTGTTTGTTTTTGCATGGGCATACCTGGCTCCGCAGGTACACTTGACGGATTTGCTTCAAGCATATTAAAGGTCTTTAATATTTTCTTAATATAGCCCGGTTGAGAAATTTTTAAGAGTCGTCGTTCGCGATCGCGTTTAATCTCGAAACCGAGAAATTCATCGGCCCGATCTACCGAGATTTTAAAATTACCTTCTAAATAATCTAAGACACTCTTAATTGCATTCTCGCTTTTGCTCATAATCAAACCATCATCCACATACAGGGCTAAAAACACTTTTGAACATTCCACTACACCGACAAGCACGCACTGATCACTTGCGATGTTCACGAGATTAAATTCGTTCAGAAACCTCGTGAACTTCTCGTTCCAGCATTTGGGTGACTGCTTCAATCTATACAGGCTGGGATGTAGCGGGAAGACTGCATCCGGTTGGCTCTAAATTGTGTATCTTGGAGGCTGCTCCAAATAAATTTCTTCTTCAAGATCGCCATATAGAAAAGCGGTTTTCACGTCGAACTTCATTATTTCATAATCTTCTTTCGCAGCTATTGCAAGAAGAGTTCTAATGGACTCGTAGCGAACGACAGGTGCGAATGTGTCAAAATAATCGATTCCTTCTGGTTGTCGGAATCCTTTCGCTACGAGTCTCGCCTTGTATCTCTTCAGATTTTCAGCTGCATCATTTTTGATTGAGAAAACCCATTTGTAACCGATTGCACGTTTTCCTTGCAGCAGTGCACATATGGCCCATGTGCGATTTTTTTCAAGCGCCAGCATCTCTTCGTCCATGGCTTTCTTCAATTTGCTGGTGTCGTCACTGGATATTGCCTCAGTGTAGGTCATAGGCACCGTATCAGCCAATAAAGCAATAGGTATGCCGTATCGATCAGGTGCTTGTAATGTTTTTCTATTATGCAGTTGTCTACCTTCCCGAGCATTTTCATTGGCGGCTACCTGCTCTGTCTCTGGCAAAGCAGCGCTTTCTTTATTTCCATTGTTTTCCAGTTCTCGTGTTTCGACGACATCTTCCACAACTGGAGCTTGGTGTTCGGCTGCACCTTCTGGAGTAGGAATCGTCTCTCTTTCGTCTTCAATTCCGAACTTGATTATTGTATCGGTTTCGGCACACGTTTCGGCACTGGGCAGAGCATTTTCGTTGAAGGTTACGCCACTGCTTATTGAAATTTTCTTCCATTTATTATCCCAGAGTCTATAATTAGTAGACTCCCCATCGTAACCGACGAATATGACCTGTCTGCTTTTTGGGTCGAATTTTTGCCATCTTTCCTTCGGCACGTTCAGCTAAACTACGGATCCAAACACCTTTAAATGTTTTATATCAGGTTTGCGTTTAAACCACTTCTCGAACGGAGTAATCGTCTCCCCTGGTTTTAGGATGGTCCGATTCAGCAGGTAGCACGCGGTGTTTACTGCTTCTGCCCATAATTTTTGATCCATGTTCTTTGCGTGAATCATAGAACATGCACTTTCAATGAGCGTCCGAATTTCGCGTTCAGCGCGACCATTCTGCTCATGAATGTATGGTGACGAGCATTCGTGGATGATACTTTTTTCCTCTAAAAAGGTCCGGAGCTGACTGCAGGTGTACTCTGTCCCATTATCCGAGCGCAGGACTTTGATTTTCATTCCTGTCTGCGTCGATACGAGTGCCTCGAACTCCTTAAATTTGATGAATACATTTGATTTATGGCTCATGAAGTATACCTTCCTATATCTGGTACTCTCGTCGTTAAACAGTAAAAAGAACCGCGTGTTGCTCGGTGAGTTTATGTTTACAGAGCCACAGACATCGATATGAATTTTCTCCCCTGGTCCGTAATTGTCTTCAACCCCGATGCTTGGATGCGGCCTTCGGGACTGCTTGACCATAATGCATCCTTCACAAAAAAACTTTGACAAATTGTCCTTTTCAATTCCATGGATGCCGAGTTGTTCACACGTGTATTTTACGGCGCGCTCATTTACGTGTCCCATTCGCTCATGCCAAAGTTTTAATTTTTCCTGGCCATCTGCTAATTTCAGCGCTTTACAGTCAATGGGCACTTTCACTTTGAAACACATTTTAAACAGTTTTCCTTGCGGTATTCCACGTGCAGCGAGTTTTCCTTTAATATCGCAAACTTCACATTTGTTTTCAAACGAATGAAAAGAGTACTGTTTTTTGTTCACTGAGCCTATAGAAAACAAACTACACTTTAGTTCAGGTACATAGAGCACATCTTGTAATTTGCGTTTGTATAGCACTCCCTCAAGCACTTCTTGGATTTTAATTGTTCCGATGCCAGTCCCTAAGATGATGCGATCATCCGCTACTTTAAGCGCATGACTATTTCAATTCGGCTGCAGTGCCGAAGAATAGTCTTTGCGGAAAGTCATATGCATTCCGGCACCCGAATCCGCAATCCACACGTCACTGTCACTTTCACTGGTGCATTTATATGTTGCAACAATGTCACACACCAACGCTGGCGCATTTCTCGCTAAACTGTCCGATGATTTTCCAGCTTGATTTTTTGAACATTCACGTGCCCAGTGGCTTTTCTCTTTGCAGACTCCACACCGCGTTCGTTTTTTCAGCTCCTCGATATCCTTCTTGTAGCGTTTCTTTTTCTTTGCGTCGTTCAGGGACGTCTTTTGAACACGAAATGCGAGCGTCGACACTTCATCCTCAGCAAAACGCCTGTCTTCCTTGATCAGTCTGCTGATCAAGTTCGTTTTCATTTTTTCTGTAGCAGGAGTGCAATCCCACGTGTGACGAAAAATGGAGAACTTCGCGGGTAAACTGCGCAGCAGTTTCGCCATGACAGCTATGTCCGACAGTTCTTCACCCGCATCCTGCAGGCGTCTGCAGATGCTCTCCAGTATCTCCAAATGATCTGCAATGGGCTCCTCTCCATTAACGCGAAAATTATAAAACTGCTCCCAGGCAGTTTGCGCAGCGTCTTCACTTGCATCTCCGTACAGGTCCCTCAGCTTGTTCCACATTTCCTTTGCAGTGGAGCAGTTGAACAAATTGCGGCGAAGATTTGGGGCAATTGTACTCAGTATAATCATTTTTACCTGCGCTGATTATTGACCGTTCTCTTTGAGCTCCGTTGTCTTGTCTTCTGCAGGTTTTACTATTGTACCATCTACGAAGCCAGGCAAACCTTTTGCTTCTAGCGCAATCACTACTCCAGATTTCCACATGGAGTAGTTATTGCCGTCCTGATTCACGATTTCCATTCCAACTTCTATGTCAAACATTGCGAAGAAATCACTTACACAATTGGTACCCAGTACAAAAAACCTTTATTCACATAGCCAGAGTGGCTTATCAATAAACAAATTCTTTCTAGCAGGCGCAGTGGAAGCATGCTGGGCACAAAAACTATTAAGGATTTATCTGTGAGATAGATTTCCCCAATCGCTTACAGCAGAAAGAAGAAAAAATATTTTGTTGAAACGGTATAAGGTGCAAGACACGGAGGCGACAAAATATATGGAAGACGTCCCTCCACGGTCAGGGTTATCGCACAACAAACTTCAAACCAAGAAAAATCCCGGTAATATATGCATCGCCCCACGGTCGGCAGACCTATTGGTTTTATGACATGACCTGCGCCGACGTCAAACAGAGAAAAATCGCGAAGATTCGGAAATACAAAATATAACTCTTCCCAACAGCTAGTAAGCAAGCAGAAAGATAGAAAGCAAGCAGCAAGCTAGTAAGCAAGCAGTAAGTTAAAAAGCAAGCAGCAGGCAAGTAAGAAAGCAGTTAGCTATACAGCAAGCAGTAAACTAGAAAGCAAGTAGTAAGCTAGTAAGCATGCCGTGGGCTAGTAAGCTAGAAGGGAGCTAGTAAGGAAGCACAATGCTAGTAAGAAAGCACTTAGCCAGTAAGCGAGAAGGAAGCTAGTAAGAAATCAGTATGCTAGAAAGCAAGTAGTAAGCTAGTATGCAACCAGTAAACTTGAGAGCTAGTCAGCAAGCAGTGAGCTAGTAAGTGTGATGGAACCTAGTAAGGATGCAGTATGCTAGTAAACAAGCGGTAAACTTCTAAGCAACATGTAAGTTTACAAGCAAGCAGCAGGGTAGTAAGAAAACGGGTAGCCAGCAAGATATCAGTAGGGTAGGAAGAAAGCAGGAAGGTAGTAAGTTAGCAGTAAGCCAGTAAGCATGCAGTAAGCTAAAATGCGTGGCGCAGGCTAGTAAGCATGCAGAGAGCCAGAAACCAAGTAGCAGGCTTGTAAGACAGCAATTAGCTAGTAAGAAAGCAGTATGCGAGTATACCAGCAGTTAGCTCGAAAGCAAGCTGCAAGCTAGCAAGCAAGCAGGAAGCAAGGTAGCTAGCAGTATGCTAGTAAGCAAGCAGTAATCTAGTAAGCAAGCAGTAGGCTAGTAAGCAAGCAGTAAGCTAGAAAGCAAGCAGTGTGCAAATAAGCGAGGAGGAAGCTAGTAAGGAAGCAATATGCTAGAAGGCAAGATGTAAGCTAGTGAGCAACAAGTAAGCTAGTAAGCAAGCAACAGGAAGTAAGAATGCAATTAGCTAGTAAGGATCAGCATGATAGTAAGCAAGCAGGAAGCGAGTAAGCTGACAGTACACTAGTAAGCAAACAGTGAGCTAGTAATCGAGCAGGAGGCCAGTAAGGAAACAGTATGCCAGTAAGCAAGCAGTAAGCTAGCGAGCAACAAGTAAGCTAGTAAGCAAGCAGCAGGCTTGTATGAATGCAGTTAGCTAGTAAGAAAGCAATTAGCCATTAAGAAAGTAGTATGCTAGCAAGCAAGCAGTAAGCCGGTAAGCAAGTAGTAAGCTAGTAAGCAAGCAGTGAGCTAGTCAGCAAGAAGGAAACTAGAAAGCAAGCTGTATGCTAGTATGCAAGCAGTAGGTTATTAAGCAACAAGTAAGCTAATAAGCTAGCAGCATGCTAGTATGGGAGCAATTAGCTAGTAAACGAGCAGGAAGCCTCTGAGCAAGCGGTGTGCTAATAAGCAAGCGGTAACTTTGTAAGCAACAAGTAAGCTCGTGTGCAAGCAGCAGGCTAGTAAGGATGCAATTAGCTAGTAAGAAAGCTGCGAGCAGTAAGCTAGAAAGCGAGCAGCAGGATAGTAAGCAAGCAGTAAGCTAGTACGCGATCTGGGAGCTAGTAAAGAACCATTATCCTAGTAGGCAAGCAGTAAGCTAGTAAGCAAGGAGTAAGCAACTAAACAAACAGTAAGCTTGTATGCACACAGCAGGCTACTAAGAAGGCAGTATGCTTGTAAGCAAGCTGTAAGCTAGAATGCAAGCAGTAAGCATGTAAGCAAGCAATAACCTTGTAAGCAAGCAGAGAGCTAGTACGCAAGGTGGGAGCTAGTAAGGAAGCAGTATACTTGTAAGCAAGCTGTAAGCTAGAAAGCAAGCAGCAAGCTAGTAAGCAAGTATTAAGCTAGTAAGCAAGCAGGAAGCTAGAAAGGAAGCAGGAAGCCATTAAGCAAGCAGAAAGCTAGTAAGCATGCAGTCAGCTAGTAAGCGAGCTGGAATCTAGAAGGCAACCAGTAAGCTAGTAAGCAAGCAGTTAGCTTGTAAGCAAGCAGTAAGCTAAGCTGTTAAGCAAGCAGAAAGCTTGTATGCGTGGAGGAAGCTAGTAAGCAAGCAGTAAGCGTGTACGCTAGCAGTAAGCTAGAAAGCATGCAGTAAGCATGTAAGCAATCAGTAAGATAGTAGGCCAGGTGTGAGTTAGTAAGAAAGCAGTATGCTAGTAAGCAAGCAGTAAGGTAGTAAGCAAGCTGTAAGCTAGTAAGCATGCAGTAGTCTTGTAAGCAACCAGTAAGCTAGTAAGCAAGCACTAAGCTGGTAAGCAAGCTGTTTGCTAGTAAGTGTGGAGGAAGCTAGTAAGTAAGCAGCAGCCTAGTGAGAAAGCAGTTGACTTGTAAGAAAGCAGTAAGGTAGTAGCCAAGCAGGAAGCGAGTAAGCTAGCAGTAAGCTAGTATGCAAGCAGTAAGCTACTAAGCAACCAGTGAGCTAGTAAGCGAGGAGGAATCTAGTAAGGAAGCAGTATGCTAGTATGCAAGCAGTAAGCTATTAGGCAACCAGTAAGCTAGTAAGCTACCAGTGAGCTAGTAAGGAAGCAGCATGGTAGTAAGAAAGCTCGTAGCTAGTAAGAAAGCAGTATGATAGTATTGAGGATCTATCTTTGTGATAGATTTCCCCAATCGCTTACAGCAGAAAGAAGAAAGAATTATTTGTTGAAACGGTATAATGTGCAAGACCCGGAGGCGACCAAATACATGGAAATCTTTTCTCCGCGGTCAGGGTTGTCGCACGCCTAACTTCAAACCGAGGAAAATCCTGGCTATATATGTGTCACCAAATGGTCGTCAGACCTATTAATTGTATGACATGACCTGGGCCGGCGTCGAACGGAGAAAAATCGCGAAGATTCGGAAATACAAAATATATCTGTTCTCAACGCTCCCACTTATTTTGAGTGCCCGCTAAGATTTAATTTTTCTCTCGTATAGCAAGACGGCTGCGTTTAAAGATTTTCATAATGCCGAGCGATTGTCCTCTGCCGCGATTACCTTTAATCCGGTTAGCGTACAATAATCGGGAGATTATCTCTAAGAGAAATTGTACAGGGAGCAGTGATAGAAAAACGCGTTTATTACTAGTTTTTCTGGCATCGGTAAAAGCTCATTACCTTCGATTCGAGTGTGCTAACGGTATTGATGAAGTCAGTACCGTGAGAGAGTAGTGCGCTAAGAATCAGACGGAGAAGGACTGCCGAAATTTAGACAGCTCCGCGTAACGACTAATTAGAGTAACGCGGCCGCGTCTTCGGCTGTCAATCCGCGCAGTCCTACGTAGACTTCCAACTAGAGCGGATCGGCTCCCGATTGCACTCGAACGGAAAGATTTACAAAAGGAAATTTCTCATCGTTTAATATTCAGAACGATTCTGCCTGTAGTTGAAGGGTGTAGATGTTCAGTCTGGTGCGGGTCCACTGATTGACCTCGCACAGCTGAGAATTCGATAAAACTCGAGAAAAGTGTGGAAATAACCCGCCTTTTCCTTGACAAACGGATCGGTTTAGTTTCGGTCAAGTACGCCCCGGAATCTTGTATGGGATTTCCCAAATTGAGATTCCACGAAATCAGTCCTGCGACAGGAGATCGAGAAAATACACCAGTAAGGTGTTCGATATCCTATGGAGTGATCGAGAATATACACCAGTATGGTGTTCGATCCCTCCGTGCAGATTTGAGCGGTCGTCTCGATCGTATAAACGATCGAGACATAAGAATGTTGGCAAAATTACGTTTCAATTTTCTTGTGATTACCGCCAGGCTGAGGAGACACCAAAGGGAGGCACCTACGTGGTGAACCATCCAGGTGGGTCCATTGTAGTCGGGTCGACGTCCACAAAGGACGCCTGACTTTTCCGGTCCGCGAGTCCTCACTCCTACAGATCCCGCCGGTGTAACGTTTGGAGGAGCACCTGTGCGGAGGAGTAACGGAGTCGTGGGTCAGGCCCCCACGTGGTTCAAATACTGCTAAGTGCAACGAATAGATGTGCAACGTGCAGTGAACCACGTGCAGTCGGGCTCCGTAATGCAACCCCTGACCAATAATTCGTCTGTTGAAACAGCCAAGAGCAGCCACAGATCGACGGTTGGGCTGTTGCACTGCACTGCGTTTCGACGCATAGACTCAGTGGACAGACTTACGGGAAAAGTGCATTTGGGACCTTATAACCTCCACTTGCAATCCCGTCCACAAGGTAATCGACTGCAAACGGCGTAGATAAGGAATTCATTCTTTATCAAAAGCTGAAATTAAAAATACTGTCCACTAGCGAGCTCGTATATTACGAGCGAGCGTAATTCTCCGCTCCTATACATTCGAATCCCGAAGCCAGGAGCGTGAGGACACAAACGCGGCATAGATACGTATAACGTGTTTACGTGTGTCTAACACATAGCCGTGTTTTTCTGATCATAGAAACCTTGGCCTACCTCAACCCGGCGAGTTCGGCGACCGGCACAGACGAGGCAGGCAACGTCCCAGTACGGAAATCCTTAGTCCTTATAATTTTCTATTTGGTTTTTTTTTGTTTGTTTAAATTTATTTTACAATAAAAGGTCGGCATAGAAGGCCGACGAAAAGAAAACCTGACGCCCGTAATAATTTTACCTGAAAACTCTTGTACTTCTATCCGGACTTCGTCGTTAAAACCATTAGCTTTTTAACAGGCTGCTTTTGCAAAGGCTTAGTAAAGATATCAGCCAATTGTTCTCTCGTTTGAACATATCTAATTTCTACTTCTCCGCGATTAACGACATCACGAGTAAAATGGTACTTTATATCGATGTGTTTCGAGCGCTTGTGGTTTTCGGAACTATTAGCAATTTTTATGGCCGCTTGGTTATCAACAAAATAGGGACGATATTGCACACATCATCCAATTTATTCAACATACGACGTAACCAAACCGCTTCTTTCACGCCGTGAGCTAACGCGATATATTCCGACTCAGCGATCGAAAGGGCAACGACCTTTTGCAATTGACCGGACCACGAAATTGGTCCACTATTCAAAATATAGACAAATCCACTCCTAGATCTTCGAGTCTCTGAGCATCCGGCATAATGAGCATCCGTGAATCCCGAAATATCAAGCGAACTCCCACTATTTCCGTAAACTATTCCGTGATCACGTGTTCCATTTAAATAACGCATTATTTTCTTTACCGATTGCCAATGAGTGTCGTCGTAAGAACTCAAAAATTGACTTGCGTAATTGACCGCAAATTCGATATCCGGGCGACAAACTCGTGCAGCGAATAATAAAGAGCCTATTGCCTCCCGAAACGGTATTTTACTGTCAGTCGCAGGTGTTTGTTTTTGCATGGGCATACCTGGCTCCGCAGGTACACTTGACGGATTTGCTTCAAGCATATTAAAGGTCTTTAATATTTTCTTAATATAGCCCGGTTGAGAAATTTTTAAGAGTCGTCGTTCGCGATCGCGTTTAATCTCGAAACCGAGAAATTCATCGGCCCGATCTACCGAGATTTTAAAATTACCTTCTAAATAATCTAAGACACTCTTAATTGCATTCTCGCTTTTGCTCATAATCAAACCATCATCCACATACAGGGCTAAAAACACTTTTGAACATTCCACTACACCGACAAGCACGCACTGATCACTTGCGATGTTCACGAGATTAAATTCGTTCAGAAACCTCGTGAACTTCTCGTTCCAGCATTTGGGTGACTGCTTCAATCTATACAGGCTGGGATGTAGCGGGAAGACTGCATCCGGTTGGCTCTAAATTGTGTATCTTGGAGGCTGCTCCAAATAAATTTCTTCTTCAAGATCGCCATATAGAAAAGCGGTTTTCACGTCGAACTTCATTATTTCATAATCTTCTTTCGCAGCTATTGCAAGAAGAGTTCTAATGGACTCGTAGCGAACGACAGGTGCGAATGTGTCAAAATAATCGATTCCTTCTGGTTGTCGGAATCCTTTCGCTACGAGTCTCGCCTTGTATCTCTTCAGATTTTCAGCTGCATCATTTTTGATTGAGAAAACCCATTTGTAACCGATTGCACGTTTTCCTTGCAGCAGTGCACATATGGCCCATGTGCGATTTTTTTCAAGCGCCAGCATCTCTTCGTCCATGGCTTTCTTCAATTTGCTGGTGTCGTCACTGGATATTGCCTCAGTGTAGGTCATAGGCACCGTATCAGCCAAAAAAGCAATAGGCCGTATCGGTCAGGTGCATGTAATGTTCTCCTATTGCGCAGTTGTCTACCTTCCCTAGCATTTTCATTGGCGGCTACGTGCTCTGCCTCTGGTAAAGCTGCGTTTTCTTTATTTCGCTTACTAGCTCACAGCTTACTGCTTGCTTACTAGCCTATTGCTTTCTTACGCGTTTGTTGCTTCCTTTCTAGCTTACTGCATGCTTAATTGCTTACAGCTTGCTCACTAGCTTGCAGCTTGCTTCCTCTCTACTGCTTGCTTACTAACTCACTGCTTGCTTACAAGCATACTGCCTGCTTACTAGCTTACTATTTGCTCAACAGCTAACTGCTTTCTTAATAGCCTGATGCTTGCTTACTAGCTTACTACTTGCTCAATAGCTAACTGCTTTCTTAATAGCCTGCTGCTTGCACTCTAGCTTACTGCCTGCTTAAGAGCTTACGACTTGCTTACAACCATACTGGTTGCTTTCTAGCCTACTGCTTTCTAACTACCTTACTGCTTGCTTTCTAGCATACTGCATTCTTACTGACATACTGCTTTGCTTATAGGTTACTGTTTCCTTGCTAGCTCACACCTTGCATTCTAGCATACTGCCTCCTTACTAGCTTCCTGCATTCTTACTAGCTCACTGCTTTCTTACTAACTTGCAGCTTTCTTGCTAGCTAACTGCATCCTTATTAGCTTCCTGCTTGCTTACTAGCTGACTGATTACTTACTATCTTACTGCATGCTTATTGACGTTCTGCTCCATTACTAGGTCCGTGCTCGCTTATTAGCTTCCTGCTTGCTTACTAACTTCGTGTTTGCATTCAAGCTAATTGCCTTCATACCGTCTAGCTGCTTGCTTACAAGTTTACAGCATGCTCAACAGCCCACTGCTTGCTTACCAGCTTACTGCTTACTTTGTAGCTTCCTCCTCGCATACTAGCCCACTCGTTGCATGCTACCTTACTGCATGCCTACAAGCTAATTGATTTCATACCAGCTTACTCCTTGCTTACTAGCTTACTAGTAGTGTACTAGCTTACTGCTTTCTTACTAGCATAGTGCTACCTTACTAGCTCCCTGATCGCTTACTAGCTTACTACTTGCTTACTAGGTAACAGCTTTCTTACAAGCTTACTACTTGCTTACTAGGTTACTGGTTGGTTACTAGCTTACTGCATCATTACTAGCATCCCGTTTCTTACTAGCTCCCTGCTCGCTTACTAGCACACTGCTTGCTTTCCAGTTTGCTGCTTGCATACAAGCACACTGCCTGCTTACTAGCTTACTGTTTCCTCACTAGATAACTGCTTTCTTACCAGCTTAATGCTTGCTTACTAGCTTACTGGTTACTTACTAGCTTACAACTTGCTTACTAGCATACTGCTTCCTTACTATCTTGCTGCTCGCTTACTAGCTCTCTGCTTGCGTACTGCCTTACAGCTTGCTTAATAGCTAACTGCTTTCTTACTAGCCTGCCGGTTGTTTACTAGCATACTTGTTGCTTACTAGCTTACTGCTTGCTTACTATCATACTGCTTCGTTACTAGCTTCCTCCTCGCTTGATAGCTTGCTGCGAGCATTCTAGCTTACCGCACGCTTGCTAGCATACTGCTTCCTTACCTGCTAACTGCACTCTGACTAGCCTGCTGCTTGCTTACTAGCACACTACTTGCTTACTAGCATACTGCTTCCTTACTATCTCCCTGCTCGCATACTAGCTCGCTGCTTGCTTGCTAGCTCACTGCAAGCTTACTCGCTTCCTGTTAGCTTGGTAGCTTGCTGAATGCTTTCGAGCTTATTGCTGGCTTACTAACTTACTGCTTGCTTACTAGCCTAGTACTTCCTTACTAGCTAATTGCTTTCTAACCTTCTTACTGCTTGCCTACACGCTTACTGGTTGCTTACTATCATTCAACTAGGCTACTAGTTTACTGCATGCTCAATAGCTAACTGCTTTCTTGCTAGCCTGCTCCTTGCTTTCTGGCTTACTGCACGCTTACTTGCTTGCTGCTTGGCTTCAAGCTTACTGCTTGCTTACGAGCATACCGCTAGCTTACTAGCTCACTGCTTGCACACTAGCTCACTGCATGCTTACTAGCTTACTGCTAGCTTATTCACTTACTACTCGCTTACTAGCCTGCCGCTTGCTTTCTAGCTTACTGCTTTCTTACTAACTCACTGATCCGTTACTAGCTGAATGCTTCCTTACTATCTTACTGGTTGCTTACTTGTTTGCTGCTTGCTTACTAGCATACTGCTGCCCTACTAGCTCCCTGCTTGCTTACTAGCTTACTGCTTTCTTACCAGCTTACAGCATGCTTACAAGCTTACAGCTTGGTTACTAGCTTACTGCTTTCTGACTAGCCCGATGCTTGCTTACTAGCTTACTGGTTGCTTACTAGCTTACTGCTGGCTGACTAGAATACTGCTTCCTTACGAGCTCCCTGCTCGCTTACTAGCACACTGCTTGATTACTAGCTTACTTCTTGCTTACTTCCTTACTGCTTGGTTACTAGCATACAGCTCTCTTACCAGCTTACTGCATGCAAACTAGCTTACTGTTTATTTACTATCTTACTGCATGCTTAGTAGCATACTGCTTCCTTACTAGCTCCCTGCTCGCTTACTAGACCGTTGCTTTCTTTCTAGCTAAGTGCTTTCGTACTAGCCTGCTGCTTGCTTACTTGCTTACTGCTTTTTTACCAGCTTACTGCTTACATGCTAGCTTACTGGTTGATTACTATCTTACTAGTTCCTTACTGTCATTATGCTTCCTTAATAGCTTTCACATCGCTCTCTAGCTCACTGCTTGCATATGAGATTACTGCTAGCTTACTCGCTTACTGCATGCTTACTTGCCTGCTGCTTGCTTTCTTGCTTAACTTCATGCATACTAACTTGCTGCTTGTCTTCATGCTTACTGCTTGCGTACTAGCAAACTGCTTCCTTACTAGCTTCCACCTCGCTTACGAGCTCACTGCTGTCTTACAAACTTACTAATTGCTTACTTGCTATCTGCTTCCTTACCAGCTTACAGCGTGGTTACTAGCTTACTTGTGGCTTACTAGCTTACTGCATCCTAACTAGCTTCCTCCTCGCTTACTACCTCACTGCTTGCTTACTAGCATACTGTTTTCTTACCAGATTGCAGCTCGCTTACTAGATTACCGGTTATTTACTAGATTACTGCTTGCTTACTAGCTTGCTGCTTTGTAGGTATCTTACTGCTTTGTTACTAGCTTACTGCATGCTTAATAGCTAAATGCTTCCTTACTAGTCTGCTGCCTGCTTTCTAGCATACAGCTTTCTTAGTAGATAGTTGCTTCCTTACTAGCCAGCTGCTTGCTTACTAACTTACCTGTTTCCTCCAACATACTGTTTGCTGACTAGCATACTTGTTGAAATAGGTGCGAGACGGTCTATGGGGGGTTTTCTCCCGGGACCTGATCTATCACCCTTTAACGTGGTGTCCGAATTTCGAGGGATTGGAATTGTGTGGGAACGTGAATTGTATATTTAAAAATTTCCTTCGCCTGGTCCATCGGGCGCAGGCCGTTTATTTAAACAAAAATAAAATTTGAAATAAACAAAAATAGAAGGAAATTAAAAAAACGAGAAATTAAAAAAAAAATCTGGTATTAAACAGTAGGACAAACCCGAGCTGATGGCTTTTCTTTTTTTTTTTTTTGTCGTGGGGAAAATCTGCGAAAGACTCCCTCCCACCTCTTTGGGGAGAGGCGGGAGGAGTGTGTGGGATTCTCCGAGCCCGTAGAATGACCCACTAAAAACCCCACTGTGACCCTTCCGGACGATTTGGGAGGATACCGGGAATCGCTCGAAGCATTCTTCCGGTATCCTCCCCGTGCCCGCCCCTTGCGCTCATCCCCGGGGGGGGGACAAGCGGTCCCCCCGGTAGACACACTGTCTCATAGCGGCAGGACGGGGCCACTCCATACCGCCGCCATCCGTTCCGGGGCCGCGTTTAGTGGCGGCTGCAAGCCCCAACTCGCAACCGTCTGAGACCCCGTTTCTACCCGTCGGCGGCCTGGAGCTCATGGCCGCTCCAGGCCACCGAGGGTGCCTCCCCGTGGGCCAGACCCACCCGGTCCCCGAGCTGATGGCTTGGAAAAAAAACCTGTGCCGCCGTCGGCCCCTACGGCTCTCGTCTCGGTCTTCTGTAATCAAAAAGAAATACCGAAATCCGGCTGTTAATACCTGGCAACGCTCGGTGCGTTGTCTGACTCGCTCTAATCCATACGCTCCTTCATCCGTTTATGGTAAACAGAAGCGGGATTTTTTTTTTTTTTTTTTTTTTTTTGTCGTGGGGAAAATCTTCGAAAGACTCCCTCCCACCTCCTTGGGGAGAGGTGGGAGGGGTGTGTGGGATTCCCCGCGCCCGTACAACGACAGGCGAGGGACCTACCCACTAAAAACCCCACGGTGACCCTTCGGCACGCTTTGGGAGGATACCGGGAATCGCTCGAAGCATTCTTCCGGTATCCTCCCCGTGCCCGCGCTTTCGCGCCCATCCCCCGGGGGGACAATCGGTCCCCCCAGTAGACACACTGCCTCATAGCGGCGGGACGGGGCCACTCCATCCCGCCGCTATCCGTCCCGAGGCCGCGTTTAGTGGCGGCTGCGAGCCCCAACTCGCAACCGCCCGCGACCCCGTTTCCACCCCTCGGCGGCCGGGCGTTCATGGCCGCACCAGACCGCCGAGGGTGCCTCCCCCTGCGTCGGACCGGTAGGGGGAGGTACTCCTACCCCCAACCGGTCCGACCCGGCGCCGCCTGGCGGGAGGAGGGTCCCCTCAGGGCCCCCCTCCCAGCCTAGGTCATCCGCCACGCCGAGGCGGCCGCCCGCGACGCCTCGCGACCGGGCGACGACCTCGGGCCACCGCACGAGCGCGAGCTTCAGCAGCGCGCTGAAGCTCGCGCTCCCTCCCCGCGGCCTCCTTCTGCAACATTACGTTCTCGCAGAAGGAGGCCACGGCCCTCCACTTCTCCTCGCTGCCGAGCATGGCGCGCACCACGCCCGGCAGCGAGACATCCCGCCCGACGACGCCGACCAGGACCCGGCGCTCCCCCTCCCACGCGGGGCATACCTCCAGGGTATGATCCGCCGTGTCCTGCTCAGCGTCGCAGTGGCAGCAACGCGCCGGCGGCTCCTTCCCTATCCGGCACAGGTATCTTCCGAAGCTGCCATGCCCGGAAAATACCTGTGCCAGCCGGTAGGTGAGGCTGCCATGGCCTCTGTCCAGCCACTCCTTCAGGAGTGGCCGAACAGCCCCGACAGTCCGGTGCCCCGCGGTTGGCAGAGCCAGCCGCTCCTGCCACGCGAGCAACACGGACTGCCGGGCCTGGCGCTTCAAATCGCCCCAAGCAGGTTCCTGCCCGCCCGGGACCGCCCCCACCCCCGCGCGACGGTCGACGCGGTGCCGGTACATCACCGCGTGCGACCGCGCGAGCAGGTCCATGGGCGGCATCCCCGCTAGAACCGTCGCCGCCTCATGTGACATGGTCCGATACCCGCGGACGACCCTGAGCGCCATGCGCCTCTGCACCCGACGCAGCATAGTCATGCTGCGCCGGGAGGCAGCCAGGTCGTCCGCCCAGACGGGGGCCCCGTATAGGGCCACCGACTGGACCATTGCCACATAGAGGCGACGAACTCGGCCCGCCGGGCCCCCCAGGTTGGGCAGGATCCGGCCCAGAGCCGCAACCATCCTTTCCAACCGGGGGACCAGGCAGCGGAAATGCTCCTCGAAACGCCAGTGGCTATCGAGGATCAGCCCCAGATACCTGATCTGGGGCTTCACCTCGATGTCAGCCCCACCCACCCGGATCAGAGGGGGTGGCGGATCCTGCCGAGGTGAATGAAACGCAATCACCTCGGTCTTATGGACCGCCACCGTCATCCCCATCCCCCTGATCCGGTCGACGACGCGTTGCGACCCCTCCTCCGCGCGACGCATGGCCCTCCCCCAGTGCGCCCCGACGGCCAGCACCAGTGTGTCATCCGCATAACACACCGTGCTGACGCCGTCGGGGAGGCCGGCCCGCAACACCGAGTCGTACGCGATGTTCCACAGGAGTGGCCCGAGGACCGACCCCTGCGGAACACCGCAGTACACCTCCCTCCGCATATCACCATCCCGGCCCGGATACTCGATCCACCTGCCGCGGAGATAATCCCCGACGACCGCCCTGAGACAAGGGGGGCTCGATGATATTCGAGTCCCCTCCTTATCTCTTCCCAGGGGAGGGTGTTAAAGGCATTGGCAATATCCAAGGATATTGCCAATGCCACCCCTCCCCGGGAGACGGCCGCCTCCGAGAGGGCCCTCACACGACCTATCGCGTCGATAGTCGATCGCCCCCCCCCCCCGGAAACCGAACTGGCAGTCGGCCAGACCGGGATCACCCCGCGACAGGTGCTCGACGAGGCGGGCAGCAATCACACGCTCGAAGAGCTTGCCCACCTCGTCGAGGAGACAAATGGGCCGGTATGCGGAGGGAGACTCCGCGGGCCGACCCTCCTTCCGGAGGAGGACCATCCTCGCCACCTTCCAACTGGGGGGGAATCGCCCGTCCCTCAGGCAGCGGTCGAACAACCGCCTGAGGTCGGCCCCAAGGACGCCCTGGGCCAAGACCCAAACCCGGCCGGGCACACCATCCGGACCCGGGGCCGTGTTACGAACCCCGAGCCGTCTGATGGCCGCTGCCAGCTCCTCCTGCGTGACCCCCAGCTCGGCCGTCCACTCCACTGGGACAGCCGCCGCCGCTGGAGGACGCGGTCCCCTCTCCCCAATTGGGAAGAGTGTATTGACCACGTCCTCCAGCAGCCGGGGGTCAAGACCGTCGGTGACGGGGGGCGCCCACGGGCGGAGCTTATTCAGCACCACCTTATATGGGCGCCCCCATGGATCGTCATCAAGGGTCTGGAGGAGCTCCTTCCATGCCTGGGTCTTGGCCCGTTTGATGGCGACCTGCAGAGCAACCCGCGCCACGCGGTATGCTCCATACAGGTCATCAGCTGCCCTCGCTCGCGCCACGCCGTCGCCTGTACGTTGACGACGGCGCGCGCGGGTGTACTGGCGTCGGGCGCGGACAGTCGCGACTCGCAACTCCGCGATCGCGTCCGACCACCAGTACACCGCCCGGCGAGGAGAAGCCCGCCCGACCCGAGGCATCCCCGCGTCGCAAATACCCGCGACCAATGCTCCGAGCCGGGCGACCTCCTCCTCTATGCTCGGCAACTCGGCCGCTCCCTGCGGCCAAGTTGCAGCGAGGGCAGCTGCCATCAGGGCGTCCTTGTCCAGGCGCCGAAGCGCCCAGCGGCGTGGTGGGGTGCCACGCAGGCGGCCGTGTCGGGATGCACTCGCGGCGGCAGAGACCTCCATCCGGATGTACCGGTGATCGGAGAGTGTCTCTGCCCCCGCGACCACGTGCCAACCCGACACCATGCGCACGGCGTTGGGGGTTGCGAATCCAACATCCACGATGGACCCCCCATATCGCCGCACGCATGTGTGCTCCGACCCCCGGTTCAATACCCGGAGGTCGAGCCCCGCCGCCCAATCGCCCAGGATCCCGCCGCGAACGGAGGTCCTGGGGGATCCCCATGCCACCGACTTGGCATTAAAATCCCCCAGGACCAGCACCGGCCGGGCCGCGTAGCGCTGCACGCATGCCGCGACCTCGGCCAAGTACAGCTCGAACGCAGCGTGACCGCTACGGGGCGAAATGTAGCACCCCACCACAGCGACTCCCCCCCAGTCCACGGCGACGAATCCCCGACCGCGCTCCAACAAGGAGAACGGTGGGGACCCGTCGCGCCCTCCCCATACCGTCGCCACCAAGCCGTCCGCGTCGCCCACCCAATGAGGGTGATCAGGGACGCGGTACGGCTCGGCGGCGACCGCCAGGCCAACCCCCCACTCCGCGAGGACTTGGGACATCAAGTCCTGTGCCGCGCGGCAGTGGTTGAGGTTGGCCTGGAGGAGGAGGCGGGGCGGCATTAATTAATGGCCGCGCCAGCCTCCTCCCGGCCGTCCGTCCCCGTAGCACCGTCCACCTCCATGGAGGACGATGCCACCGCCCTCGGCACCGGAGCCGGTGCAGCCCGCCTCTTCCTCTCCTTCCGGGAGGGGGGGGGGAGCACCTCTTGCTCCCCACCCTGTGATCGGCTGGCCTCCCCATGTCCGCACACAGCGGGCAGTGGGGGGCCGCCGAGCACTGGCTCGCACGGTGCTCTTTGGCACCGCAGCGGTAACACTGACCGCTGCGGTCCACCGGCGAGGTGCACCACTGCCTCACGTGCCCCAATTCTTCTCCGGTCGGGGCTAAGAAATTCCGGACTTCTTAGCTCAACCTGCTCGAGCAACGCTCCTTGACCGCCAGTGAGTACGTACCCTGTGCGTAGAGCAACGCATAATGAGCACCGTGGTGTATGCTCCTTTAAACGTAAGACGCTACGTGCGCCGTTAAGGGCTACACCTCACCGCGTCTTGTACGCAAGGAACGGTGAGAAACTGCGGTTTGGACAGCATTTGGAGCTTTACGACCTCCACATGTTGTCCTTTCCTGTGGCATTCAACGATCGCTAAAAAGCGGAGAATTGAGAAATTAGATCTCTTCTTCCGCACAGCGATCGAACGGTTCTCGATTTATGAGAACGTTCATATATACAGTCCACTCATACATATCTCAGTTCGTCGAGACGTGTCTGTAATCTCCGCTTTTGAGTGCGAACGGCACAGACAGGAGCGCGCGAGATAGAGCGAGACAGGCGACGCGACAAGCGTTAATAGGTATTTCAATCCAGCCTTGTCTTTCCTTGTTACAGAACAACACATCGCGAACTTGGCCAGGAGCAGCCGGCCCAGGTGTTTTTCCTCCAGACGTCGGATCGACGTCTAGGTGGTTTTTTTCCTTTTTTTTCTTTTTGATTAAAAATAAAAGTTTAATTTCTTGAGCAAATTCAGGTGCATCAATTTATTCAATAATTTTTCCCAGTGTCCTTTCCCTCGTAATCCGGACCACGTCAGACTAAAATAACCCCCTTAGGGCGGTTAAGGTCTTTAAACAATCTTCAAAATCAGAAATTCATCCTTCTACAGAATATACACCAGTACCATCAAACTGGCGAACACAATCTTCTACATCATGATAGCTCATAGGAAATTTAAAGTGATCTCGTTTATTTAATGAAGAGAAATGTGTAGAATTGTTATCATTTATATCATCAAGTACAATAGATGTATCAACATTCTCACCCTGAACATCTTCAATGATTTCATCGTCTTCAGGATCACCTTTTGTAGTGGAACACAGAGAACGTAAATCCATTCAACCACAACAAATTTTCTGAACCAAATCTTCTCGAGATCCTCTATAATCCAGGTCTAGGATCTTACAACAAGATACCAAATAGCCATAACTTAAACCAGTAGCATATGTTAATTTAGCTTTATGCTCTACTGAATCTGTATGAAATTGAAAGCCTTCAAAATCACGTATGCGTTTTCGATTTCCTCGGTCACCTTCAGTTTCGAAAATAAATTTGTGCAAAGCTTTTATGCTCGCCACAGATGCGTTATTAATTTTGTGCTGAATTTTCCCGATTTTAGCTAAAGTTTCCATACTAAAAGTACTTAACATTTCAGAATTCTTAAAGAAATATATATATGTAAAATGTTCCTTCACAAATTATTGCTTCTTGATTAACTCGGACGAGCCGCCAAATTTGTAGGATTTAACGCAGAGAATATATTTGAGGAACCAATATACAAAGAATATAATTTTAATAAACGAATTAAGTACACGCTAGTTAGCAATTAACAATTAACAACACAAATTCAAATCACAATAATTCGTAACATAACTTATAATCACGTCTCTCTTCCACAATTACTCGTTTCCAAACTCCTCGTTTTCTCGCTGTCCCTGGTTACCCATTCATTCTCGAACAAAACACTCCCAAACCTTTCGCACATAAATTAACATTTACCAAACTACAGCGTGGCACAAATCTTCAATACAAATCTCCTATATCAGTGTGCAAGCAGAAAGCTAGTAAGCGAGGAGCAAGCTAGTAAACAAGCAGTAAGCTAGTAAGCCTGCAGTGAGCTAGTAAGCGAGAAGGGAGCTAGTAAGGAAGCAGCATGTTAGTAAGTCAGCTGTGAGCTAGTAAGCAACAAGTAAGCTAGAAAGAAAGCAGTACGCGAGTAAGCTAGCAGTAAGATAGTAAGCAAGCAGTAAGCTAGTAAGCAAACGGTAAGCTTGTAAGCAAGAAGTAAGGTGGTAAGAAAGTATGTAGCTAGTAAGGAGGTAGTAAGCTAGTATGAAAGCAGTATGCTAGTAACCAAGCAGTAAGCTAGTAAGCATGCAGTAAGCTAGTAAGCAAGCAGTAAGCTAGTAAGAAACAAGTTAGCTAGTAAGAAAGCGGAATGCCAGTCAGCGAGCAGTATTCTAGAAAGCAAGCAGCAAGCTAGTAAGCAACGAGCAGGCTAGTAAGAAAGCAGTCAGCTAGTAAGCAAGCAGTTAGCTAGTAAGTAAGCAGCAAGCTAGTAAGCAAGCTGTTAGCTACTAAGCAAACGGTAAGCCATAATGCAAGAAGTAAGCGAGTACGCGACAAGTAAGTTGGTAAGCAAGCAGCAGAGTAGTCAGAATGCAGAAAGCTAGAAAGCAAGCAGTAAGCTAGTAAGCCACCAGTAAGCTAGTAATCAACCAGTAAGCTTGTAAGTATGCAGCAAGCTGGTAAGAAAGCAGTTAGCCAGTAAGGAGGCAGTAAGCTAGTAAGCAAGCAGTAAGTTAGTATGCAAGCAGTGAGCTAGTAAGCAAGCAGTAAGCTAGTAAGCTACCAGTAATCTAGTAAGCAAGCAGTGAGATAGCAAGCGAGCAGGAAGCTGGTAAGAAAGCAGAAATCCAGAAAGCAACCAGCGGGCTAGTTAGCAAGCATTAAGCAGGTAAGAAAACAGTAGGTAACCAAGTAGTAAGCATGCTGTAAGCTAGTAAGCTTCCTGTAAGATAGCGAGAATGCAGTTAGCTAGTAAACAAGTAGTAAGCTAGTATGCAAGCTGCAAACTAGTAAGCCAGCGGTGTGCTAGTAAGCAAGCAGTAAGCTAGTAAGCAAGCATTGAGCTAGTAAGCGAGCAGGGAGCACGACAGGAAGCAGTATGCTAGTATGTAAGCAGTAAGATAGTAAGCAAGCAGCAAGCTTGTATGCAACCCACAGGGGCTGTGTCCGGCAATCGTCGGCCGCAGGACGGGACGTAGCGACGCAGTGGTACCTGATGCTTATCACACCGTAAGCTTCCTGTTGTTCGTCACAACGACCCATCCACACTTCCTTCTTTGGTTTTGTGAATGGTACGTGACGGCAGGAGGAACGGGGGCCTTGGCTTAGCCGCCCGGTTAATATAAAATCGCCCTCGAATCCTAAGCTATGGTGCGCGGCGATGGGATGCATGGTTGGTGGAGAAGGCCCAATCCCAAAGGTGAATAAGCGGAGTGCGGCGGCAGTGGTGCGGGGCACCGCGGGCCCCTCCACCCGCACTCCGCCCGTGAAGACGTCCCCGTCCTCCTCAGAAGACGATCTTCTGAGGAGGATTGGGGACATGATTGATGGCAAGCTGGCCGCCTTCCGGGAGGAGCTCCTCGCCAGAAGAGCAGTCAGCAGGAAGGCGGTGCCTCCCCGACCTGTTCCGGTACAGTCGGGGAAGGCAAAGAAGGGCGGAGTGAAGGCTCCGCCCAGCGTTGCGGCACCAGGGCCCCGGGTTGCGACCCCCAAGGTGGGTGGTGTACCCGTGGTCGCGGTGGTCGCGTCCTCCACAGCACCCTCCCAAGGGGGGGTGGCGTGGAGTGAGGTGGTGGGGCGGAAGGCGAAGCGGGCGGCGAGGAAGGCCTCGCAACCGCAGCCGCCGGCGGCCAAGGTAAAGGCCGCGAAGGTCGGGAAGGCACGACCAGGTCGTCCCCCAAAAGCGGCAGCGGTGACGCTGACCGTTGCGCAGGGGGGCGACCTGACCCTCGCGGAGGCGATGCGGCTCGCCAGGGAGAATATCTCCCTGGAAGAGCTGGGCATCGCCTCCGTGAGGGCGAAGAGGGCCGTGACCGGGGGTCTCTTGCTGGAGATCCCCGGTGCAGAAGGCGGCGCGAAGGCGGATCGTCTCGCCCTGAGGCTCCGGGAGCAGCTGGGCGAGCGAGGTGTCCGGGTCGCCCGGCCCACGAAGCGCACGGAGATGCGCGTTTGTGGGCTGGACGACTCGGTCAGCGCACAGGATGTGTCCCGTGCCCTTGCGAGGGCGGGGGACTGTCCTGTGGAGGACCTGCGGATCTCTCCGATCCGCAGGTCGCCCTCCGGCCTCGGGTCGGTGTGGGCCCGGTGCCCCCTCTCCGCCGCCCGTAAGGTGGCGGAATCCGGGAGGGTGTTGGTGGGGTGGGTTTCGGCGCGAGTGGAAATCCTCGCGCCGCGCCCGCTCCAGTGTCACCGCTGACTCGAATTGGGGCACGTGAGGCCGTGGTGCACCTCGCCGGTGGACCGCAGCGGTCAGTGTTACCGCTGCGGTGCCAAAGAGCACCGTGCGAGCCAGTGCTCGGCGGCCCCCCACTGCCCGCTGTGTGCGGACATGGGGAGGCCAGCCGATCACAGGGTGGGGAGCAAGAAGTGCTCCCCCCCCTCCCGGAAGGAGAGGAAGAGGCGGGCTGCACCGGCTCCGGTGCCGAGGGCGGTGGCATCGTCCTCCATGGAGGTGGACGGTGCTACGGGGACGGACGGCCGGGAGGAGGCTGGCGCGGCCATTAATTAATGCCGCCCCGCCTCCTCCTCCAGGCCAACCTCAACCACTGCCGCGCGGCACAGGACATGATGTCCCAAGTCCTCGCGGAGTGGGGGGTTGGCCTGGCGGTCGCCGCCGAGCCGTACCGCGTCCCTGATCACCCTCATTGGGTGGGCGACGCGGACGGCTTGGTGGCGACGGTATGGGGAGGGCGCGACGGGTCCCCACCGTTCTCCTTGTTGGAGCGCGGTCGGGGATTCGTCGCCGTGGACTGGGGGGGAGTCGCTGTGGTGGGGTGCTACATTTCGCCCCGTAGCGGTCACGCTGCGTTCGAGCTGTACTTGGCCGAGGTCGCGGCATGCGTGCAGCGCTACGCGGCCCGGCCGGTGCTGGTCCTGGGGGATTTTAATGCCAAGTCGGTGGCATGGGGATCCCCCAGGACCTCCGTTCGCGGCGGGATCCTGGGCGATTGGGCGGCGGGGCTCGACCTCCGGGTATTGAACCGGGGGTCGGAGCACACATGCGTGCGGCGATATGGGGGGTCCATCGTGGATGTTGGATTCGCGACCCCCAACGCCGTGCGCATGGTGTCGGGTTGGCACGTGGTCGCGGGGGCAGAGACACTCTCCGATCACCGGTACATCCGGATGGACGTCTCTGCCGCCGCGAGTGCATCCCGACACGGCCGCCTGCGTGGCACCCCACCACGCCGCTGGGCGCTTCGGCGCCTGGACAAGGACGCCCTGATGGCAGCTGCCCTCGCTGCAACTTGGCCGCAGGGAGCGGCCGAGTTGCCGAGCATAGAGGAGGAGGTCGCCCGGCTCGGAGCATTGGTCGCGGGTATTTGCGACGCGGGGATGCCTCGGGTCGGGCGGGCTTCTCCTCGCCGGGCGGTGTACTGGTGGTCGGACGCGATCGCGGAGTTGCGAGTCGCGACTGTCCGCGCCCGACGCCAGTAAACCCGCGCGCGCCGTCGTCAACGTACAGGCGACGGCGTGGCGCGAGCGAGGGCAGCTGATGACCTGTATGGAGCATACCGCGTGGCGCGGGTTGCTCTGCAGGTCGCCATCAAACGGGCCAAGACCCAGGCATGGAAGGAGCTCCTCCAGACACTTGATGACGATCCATGGGGGCGCCCATATAAGGTGGTGCTGAATAAGCTCCGCCCGTGGGCGCCCCCCGTCACCGACGGTCTTGACCCCCGGCTGCTGGAGGACGCGGTCAATACACTCTTCCCAATTGGGGAGAGGAGACCGCGTCCTCCGGCGGCGGCGGCTGTCCCAGTGGAGTGGACGGCCGAGCTGGGGGTCACGCAGGAGGAGCTGGCAGCGGCCATCAGACGGCTCGGGGTTCGTAACACGGCCCCGGGTCCGGATGGTGTGCCCGGCCGGGTTTGGGTCTTGACCCAGGGCGTCCTTGGGGCCGACCTCAGGCGGTTGTTCGACCGCTGCCTGAGGGTCGGGCGATTCCCCCCCAGTTGGAAGGTGGTGAGGATGGTCCTCCTCCGGAAGGAGGGTCGGCCCGTGGAGTCTCCCTCCGCATACCGGCCCATTTGTCTCCTCGACGAGGTGGGCAAGCTCTTCGAGCGTGTGATTGCTGCCCGCCTCGTCGAGCACCTGTCGCGGGGTGATCCCGGTCTGGCCGACTGCCAGTTCGGTTTCCGGGGGGGCCGATCGACTATCGACGCGATAGGTCGTGTGAGGGCCTTCTCGGAGGCGGCCGTCTCCCGGGGAGGGGTGGCATTGGCAATATTCTTGGATATTGCCAATGCCTTTAACACCCTCCCCTGGGAAGAGATAAGGAGGGGACTCGAATATCATCGAGCCCCCCTTGTCTCAGGGCGGTCGTCGGGGATTATCTCCGCGGCAGGTGGATCGAGTATCCGGGCCGGGATGGTGATATGCGGAGGGAGGTGTACTGCGGTGTTCCGCAGGGGTCGGTCCTCGGGCCACTCCTGTGGAACATCGCGTACGACTCGGTGTTGCGGGTCGGCCTCCCCGACGGCGTCAGCACGGTGTGTTATGCGGATGACACACTGGTGCTGGCCGTCGGGGCGCACTGGGGGAGGGCCATGCGTCGCGCGGAGGAGGGGTCGCAACGCGTCGTCGACCGGATCAGGGGGATGGGGATGACGGTGGCGGTCCATAAGACCGAGGTGATTGCGTTTCATTCACCTCGGCAGGATCCGCCACCCCCTCTGATCCGGGTGGGTGGGGCTGACATCGAGGTGAAGCCCCAGATCAGGTATCTAGGGCTGATCCTCGATAGCCACTGGCGTTTCGAGGAGCATTTCCGCTGCCTGGTCCACCGGTTGGAAAGGATGGTTGCGGCTCTGGGCCGGATCCTGCCCAACCTGGGGGGTCCGGCGGGCCGAGTTCGTCGCCTCTATGTGGCAATGGTCCAGTCGGTGGCCCTATACGGGGTCCCCGTCTGGGCGGACGACCTGGCTGCCTCCCGGCGCAGCATGACTATGCTGCCTCGGGTGCAGAGGCGCATGGCGCTCAGGGTCGTCCGCGGGTATCGGACCATGTCACATGAGGCGGCGACGGTTCTAGCGGGGATGCCGCCCATGGACCTGCTCGCGCGGTCGCACGCGGTGATGTACCGGCACCGCGTCGACCGTCGCGCGGGGGTGGGGGCGGTCCCGGGCGGGCAGGAACCTGCTTGGGGCGATTTGAAGCGCCAGGCCCGGCAGTCCGTGTTGCTCGCGTGGCAGGAGCGGCTGGCTCTGCCAACCGCGGGGCACCGGACTGTCGGGGCTGTTCGGCCACTCCTGAAGGAGTGGCTGGACAGAGGCCATGGCAGCCTCACCTACCGGCTGGCACAGGTATTTTCCGGGCATGGTAGCTTCGGAAGATACCTGTGCCGGATAGGGAAGGAGCCGACGGCGCGTTGCTGCCACTGCGACGCTGAGCAGGACACGGCGGATCATACCCTGGAGGTATGCTCCGCGTGGGAGGGGGAGCGCCGTGTCCTGGTCGGCGTCGTCGGGCGGGATGTCTCGCTGCCGGGCGTGGTGCGCGCCATGCTCGGCAGCGAGGAGAAGTGGAGGGCCGTGGCCTCCTTCTGCGAGAACGTAATGTTGCAGAATGAGGCCGCGGGGAGGGAGCGCGAGCTTCAGCGGCGCGCTGAAGCTCGCGCTCGTGCGGTGGCCCGAGGTCGTCGCCCGGTCGCGAGGCGTCGCAAGGGGAGGCACCCTCGGCGGTCTGGTGCGGCCATGAACACCCGGCCGCCGAGGGGTGGAAACGAGGTCGCGGGCGGTTGCGAGTTGGGGCTCGCAGCCGCCACTAAACGCGGCCCCGGGACGGATAGCGGCGGGATGGAGTGGCCCCGTCCCGCCGCTATGAGGCAGTGTGTCTACTGGCGGGACCGATTGTCCCCCCGGGGGATGGGCGCGAAAGCGCGGGCACGGGGAGGATACCGGAAGAATGCTTCGAGCGATTCCCGGTATCCTCCCAAAGCGTGCCGAAGGGTCACCGTGGGGTTTTTAGTGGGTAGGTCCCGCGCCTGTCGTTGTACGGGCGCGGGGAATCCCACACACCCCTCCCACCTCTCCCCAAGGAGGTGGGAGGGAGTCTTTCGAAGATTTTCCCCACGACAAAAAAAAAAAAAAAAAAAAAGTCCGTGGAGTCGTCAGTACTGATCGGGCTGTAGCCCTTGCTGAGACTGGAGTTTCGACACACGGGAAACGATTCTTATCTCGATTCCCCTTTCATGACCGCGTAGCACAAACGTCACATGAAAGTTGGACGAAAACCCACAGTCTTTTAAATTTTGTTAATAATCTCGCCAAGCGGGAACCGAAGTTTATCAATTCCCTCACACGACCACGTAACTCGATCGTCACGTGCTATTCTGCGAGATTGTACAGTCAATAATCGGGACTGATAAAATGCCTCACCGATTTAGTTAATTTTGAGCAACAATTTAAAATTCTCAACGAAAGGTTCGAGTGTTCTCAGAACCTATATTCGGAGATTTGGTTTCGTCGCGGAGCGGAATCGTTTGTCGATCTGCTCGCTGCGAGGACCCGCTATCGAGTCTCGAAGCTAAGAAGCGAACAGACATCCGCAGTCGCGGCCACGAGAGGGGTAATCACCACCTCGCGGCGCTATCCCTGCTCTTCAATGTCTATCTCTTCTTAATTTCAATATTCCTCTACCCTCTCTGTTTATGGATCTTCGACGATCGATCCCAAGTAAATATATTGGGTCGATCACGTGACTGAGAGCAACCAACACTCGCGTATGGTTTTTCTAACCTGTATCGTTCCGTGTACCGATCTACGCATCAGAGAGCCTCTGGAATGTCGCGTACACGAAAAACAATACCGTACGAGGAATTTATGATTCTCAGTCATAATTCACGTTAACTTGAATATTTCTCTAAACGGTTCTAAAATCCGTCAATTAACGCGATATTTAAACAAAGATGTTGCAATATTGTTTCAATGGTCTGAGTTAGAGAAAGTAATTTTTGCAAAAAAGTCTTTGACGGGTATAGCAAAATTATTTATTCAGAGCGAAGGTGTTGTCACGACGTGGTGAAAACTTAAATCTCTACTACGTGATGAGTTTTTACATAAAATTAATAGTGCTGAACTACATGAAATGTTAGTTAAACGAAAAATGAGGAGAGACGAAACTGTTCAAGAATATTTTCTCAAAATGAAAGAATTAGTTTCTCAGGGCAATGTGGAAGATGATGCTCTTATTAAGTACGTTATAGACGGAATACAGGATGATATTTATAATAAACTTGTTTTATTTGGAGCCAAGGAACTGCAGGATTTTAAGAATTGTCTTAAACTTTACGAAACGATTCGGAACGCAAAAAGATTACAGCAAACAAACAGATATGGACGGCGGAAAGAAGAAAACAAAACAAGAATGGAATCTTCGAAGGTGTATACGTCAAAGAATATTGAAGGAGAATAGCAGAAGATGGAACTTCGGTGTTACAACTGCGGGGGGAAAGACCATGTATTCAATGATTGTTGTTACAAAGAAATGGGGAGAAAATGTTTTAAATGTCAAAAATTTGGGCATGTAGCAAACGAGTGTACCGTTGTACGAGAGGGTAAGTCATCTGTGCTGTTACGATCAAATGTTAATTGTATTTTACCGCCCTTTAAAAGTAATATGTTTAAAGAAGTTTATATAAATGATGTACGTGTAAAAGCTTTAATAGATACTGGAAGTCAAGTAACACTAATACGTGAAAATATTTATAACAAATTAAAATCTATTCCTTTATACGATATGCATATACCCTTAACTGGTTTTGGAAAATATGAGACTATACCCTTAGGATATTTACAAACAGTTCTTACGATAGACAACAATGATTTTCCGAGTTGTTGCTGGGCGGTCGTGCAGTTCGGACGTGTTTTCAGTAGCTCGCGAGTGCCACTGTCCTATTCTGTTTTGTTTACGTTACTTTCGTATATTTGCATTGTAGCTCTTCGATTGGTGTAAGTGTATCTGTGTTTCCATTAGTATTAGCTGCGTAAAATTCTACATTCCATCCTCATAAATGCTTTATTTATGAGTGATGGGGATATGGAAACCATGATCTCTGAGTACAGGGATCTAACTAAGACCAACAACAATCCGAAAATGACAACTCAAAAAAACCAGGCAACTACAGCAAACCCACGTACCTATGCATCAGCAATTATGAACAATGTTTTTCCAAAAAAGGAACAAGCTATTGTAATTGATTCGATTAAAGGAATCCCTATCAAAGAGTACGCTGTGACGATAGGCAAATTAATAGGATCAAACTCTATACGATTTATATCCAAAATTTCTAACAACAGAGTGTGTATGTATCTCGACTCCATGAAAACGTGATTTCGAGATACTATAAAAAATCCTTTATTGTTTTATGACAATTACAATCCTACAGTGGAATCTCAATGGTTTTTGCCGACGACTACCGCACCTTCAAATCCTTATTAATGAATATAAACCAGATATTCTCTGCATACAAGAAACCAACTTTAAATCTGACCACGTTGCAAAAATAAAAAATTATACCGCCTTTTACAAAAATCGTAATTCATCAAGTGCAAACGGAGATGCTGCTATATTCATAAAAAACTCTATTTATAGTGAAAGTGTACTTATTAACTTCAACATGGAAGTAGTGACAGCTAAAGTACACACTTCCCCTTGACCCTCGCGGAGGCGATGCGGCTCGCCAGGGAGAATATCTCCCTGGAAGAGCTGGGCATCGCCTCCGTGAGGGCGAAGAGGGCCGTGACCGGGGGTCTCTTGCTGGAGATCCCCGGTGCAGAAGGCGGCGCGAAGGCGGATCGTCTCGCCCTGAGGCTCCGGGAGCAGCTGGGCGAGCGAGGTGTCCGGGTCGCCCGGCCCACGAAGCGCACGGAGATGCGCGTTTGTGGGCTGGACGACTCGGTCAGCGCACAGGATGTGTCCCGTGCCCTTGCGAGGGCGGGGGACTGTCCTGTGGAGGACCTGCGGATCTCTCCGATCCGCAGGTCGCCCTCCGGCCTCGGGTCGGTGTGGGCCCGGTGCCCCCTCTCCGCCGCCCGTAAGGTGGCGGAATCCGGGAGGGTGTTGGTGGGGTGGGTTTCGGCGCGAGTGGAAATCCTCGCGCCGCGCCCGCTCCAGTGTCACCGCTGACTCGAATTGGGGCACGTGAGGCCGTGGTGCACCTCGCCGGTGGACCGCAGCGGTCAGTGTTACCGCTGCGGTGCCAAAGAGCACCGTGCGAGCCAGTGCTCGGCGGCCCCCCACTGCCCGCTGTGTGCGGACATGGGGAGGCCAGCCGATCACAGGGTGGGGAGCAAGAAGTGCTCCCCCCCCTCCCGGAAGGAGAGGAAGAGGCGGGCTGCACCGGCTCCGGTGCCGAGGGCGGTGGCATCGTCCTCCATGGAGGTGGACGGTGCTACGGGGACGGACGGCCGGGAGGAGGCTGGCGCGGCCATTAATTAATGCCGCCCCGCCTCCTCCTCCAGGCCAACCTCAACCACTGCCGCGCGGCACAGGACTTGATGTCCCAAGTCCTCGCGGAGTGGGGGGTTGGCCTGGCGGTCGCCGCCGAGCCGTACCGCGTCCCTGATCACCCTCATTGGGTGGGCGACGCGGACGGCTTGGTGGCGACGGTATGGGGAGGGGGCGACGGGTCCCCACCGTTCTCCTTGTTGGAGCGCGGTCGGGGATTCGTCGCCGTGGACTGGGGGGGAGTCGCTGTGGTGGGGTGCTAC
Source organism: Colletes latitarsis (assembly GCF_051014445.1). NCBI lineage: Eukaryota > Metazoa > Arthropoda > Insecta > Hymenoptera > Colletidae > Colletes > Colletes latitarsis. The sequence goes on along the minus strand of NC_135141.1, from coordinate 7,668,416 downwards.
ATTTCGCCCCGTAGCGGTCACGCTGCGTTCGAGCTGTACTTGGCCGAGGTCGCGGCATGCGTGCAGCGCTACGCGGCCCGGCCGGTGCTGGTCCTGGGGGATTTTAATGCCAAGTCGGTGGCTTGGGGATCCCCCAGGACCTCCGTTCGCGGCGGGATCCTGGGCGATTGGGCGGCGGGGCTCGACCTCCGGGTATTGAACCGGGGGTCGGAGCACACATGCGTGCGGCGATATGGGGGGTCCATCGTGGATGTTGGATTCGCGACCCCCAACGCCGTGCGCATGGTGTCGGGTTGGCACGTGGTCGCGGGGGCAGAGACACTCTCCGATCACCGGTACATCCGGATGGAGGTCTCTGCCGCCGCGAGTGCATCCCGACACGGCCGCCTGCGTGGCACCCCACCACGCCGCTGGGCGCTTCGGCGCCTGGACCAGGACGCCCTGATGGCAGCTGCCCTCGCTGCAACTTGGCCGCAGGGAGCGGCCGAGTTGCCGAGCATAGAGGTGGAGGTCGCCCGGCTCGGAGCATTGGTCGCGGGTATTTGCGACGCGGCGATGCCTCGGGTCGGGCGGGCTTCTCCTCGCCGGGCGGTGTACTGGTGGTCGGACGCGATCGCGGAGTTGCGAGTCGCGACTGTCCGTGCCCGACGCCAGTACACCCGCGCGCGCCGTCGTCAACGTACAGGCGACGGCGTGGCGCGAGCGAGGGCAGCTGATGACCTGTATGGAGCATACCGCGTGGCGCGGGTTGCTCTGCAGGTCGCCATCAAACGGGCCAAGACCCGGGCATGGAAGGAGCTCCTCCAGACCCTTGATGACCATCCATGGGGGCGCCCATATAAGGTGGTGCTGAATAAGCTCCGCCCGTGGGCGCCCCCCGTCACCGAGGGTCTTGACCCCCGGCTGCTGGAGGACGTGGTCAATACACTCTTCCCAATTGGGGAGAGGGGACCGCGTCCTCCGGCGGCGGCGGCTGTCCCAGTGGAATGGACGGCCGAGCTGGGGGTCACGCAGGAGGAGCTGGCAGCGGCCATCAGACGGCTCGGGGTTCGTAACACGGCCCCGGGTCCGGATGGTGTGCCCGGCCGGGTTTGGGTCTTGACCCAGGGCGTCCTTGGGGCCGACCTCAGGCGGTTGTTCGACCGCTGCCTGAGGGACGGGCGATTCCCCCCCAGTTGGAAGGTGGCGAGGATGGTCCTCCTCCGGAAGGAGGGTCGGCCCGCGGAGTCTCCCTCCGCATACCGGCCCATTTGTCTCCTCGACGAGGTGGGCAAGCTCTTCGAGCGTGTGATTGCTGCCCGCCTCGTCGAGCACCTGTCGCGGGGTGATCCCGGTCTGGCCGACTGCCAGTTCGGTTTCCGGGGGGGCCGATCGACTATCGACGCGATAGGTCGTGTGAGGGCCCTCTCGGAGGCGGCCGTCTCCCGGGGAGGGGTGGCATTGGCAATATCCTTGGATATTGCCAATGCCTTTAACACCCTCCCCTGGGAAGAGATAAGGAGGGGACTCGAATATCATCGAGTCCCCCCTTGTCTCAGGGCGGTCGTCGGGGATTATCTCCGCGGCAGGTGGATCGAGTATCCGGGCCGGGATGGTGATATGCGGAGGGAGGTGTACTGCGGTGTTCCGCAGGGGTCGGTCCTCGGGCCACTCCTGTGGAACATCGCGTACGACTCGGTGTTGCGGGTCGGCCTCCCCGACGGCGTCAGCACGGTGTGTTATGCGGATGACAAACTGGTGCTTTTTTTTTTTTTTTTGTCGTGGGGAAAATCTTCGAAAGACTCCCTCCCACCTCCTTGGGGAGAGGTGGGAGGGGTGTGTGGGATTCCCCGCGCCCGTACAACGACAGGCGCGGGACCTACCCACTAAAAACCCCACGGTGACCCTTCGGCACGCTTTGGGAGGATACCGGGAATCGCTCGAAGCATTCTTCCGGTATCCTCCCCGTGCCCGCGCTTTCGCGCCCATCCCCCGGGGGGACAATCGGTCCCCCCAGTAGACACACTGCCTCATAGCGGCGGGACGGGGCCACTCCATCCCGCCGCTATCCGTCCCGGGGCCGCGTTTAGTGGCGGCTGCGAGCCCCAACTCGCAACCGCCCGCGACCCCGTTTCCACCCCTCGGCGGCCGGGCGTTCATGGCCGCACCAGACCGCCGAGGGTGCCTCCCCTTGCGTCGGACCGGTAGGGGGAGGCACTCCTACCCCCAACCGGTCCGACCCGGCGCCGCCTGACGGGAGGAGGGTCCCCTCAGGACCCCCCTCCCAGCCTAGGTCATCCGCCACGCCGAGGCGGCCGCCCGCGACGCCTCGCGACCGGGCGACGACCTCGGGCCACCGCACGAGCGCGAGCTTCAGCGGCGCGCTGAAGCTCGCGCTCCCTCCCCGCGGCCTCCTTCTGCAACATTACGTTCTCGCAGAAGGAGGCCACGGCCCTCCACTTCTCCTCGCTGCAGAGCATGGCGCGCACCACGCCCGGCAGCGAGACATCCCGCCCGACGACGCCGATCAGGACACGGCGCTCCCCCTCCCACGCGGGGCATACCTCCAGGGTATGATCCGCCGTGTCCTGCTCAGCGTCGCAGTGGCAGCAACGCGCCGTCGGCTCCTTCCCTATCCGGCACAGGTATCTTCCGAAGCTGCCATGCCCGGAAAATACCTGTGCCAGCCGGTAGGTGAGGCTGCCATGGCCTCTGTCCAGCCACTCCTTCAGGAGTGGCCGAACAGCCCCGACAGTCCGGTGCCCCGCGGTTGGCAGAGCCAGCCGCTCCTGCCACGCGAGCAACACGGACTGCCGGGCCTGGCGCCTCAAATCGCCCCAAGCAGGTTCCTGCCCGCCCGGGACCGCCCCCACCCCCGCGCGACGGTCGACGCGGTGCCGGTACATCACCGCGTGCGACCGCGCGAGCAGGTCCATGGGCGGCATCCCCGCTAGAACCGTCGCCGCCTCATGTGACATGGTCCGATACCCGCGGACGACCCTGAGCGCCATGCGCCTCTGCACCCGACGCAGCATAGTCATGCTGCGCCGGGAGGCAGCCAGGTCGTCCGCCCAGACGTGGGCCCCGTATAGGGCCACCGACTGGACCATTGCCACATAGAGGCGACGAACTCGGCCCGCCGGGCCCCCCAGGTTGGACAGGATCCGGCCCAGAGCCGCAACCATCCTTTCCAACCGGGGGACCAGGCAGCGGAAATGCTCCTCGAAACGCCAGTGGCTATCGAGGATCAGCCCTAGATACCTGATCTGGGACTTCACCTCGATGTCAGCCCCACCCACCCGAATCAGAGGGGGTGGCGGATCCTGCCGAGGTGAATGAAACGCAATCACCTCGGTCTTATGGACCGCCACCGTCATCCCCATCCCCCTGATCCGGTCGACGACGCGTTGCGACCCCTCCTCCGCGCGACGCATGGCGCTCCCCCAGTGCGCCCCGACGGCCAGCACCAGTGTGTCATCCGCATAACACACCGTGCTGACGCCGTCGGGGAGGCCGGCCCGCAACACCGAGTCGTACGCGATGTTCCACAGGAGTGGCCCGAGGACCGACCCCTGCGGAACACCGCAGTACACCTCCCTCCGCATATCACCATCCCGGCCCGGATACTCGATCCACCTGCTGCGGAGATAATCCCCGACGACCGCCCTGAGACAAGGGGGGACTCGATGATATTCGAGTCCCCTCCTTATCTCTTCCCAGGGGAGGGTGTTAAAGGCATTGACAATATCCAAGGATATTGCCAACGCCACCCCTCCCCGGGAGACGGCCGCCTCCGAGAGGGCCCTCACACGACCTATCGCGTCGACAGACGATCGGCCCCCCCGGAAACCGAACTGGCAGTCGGCCAGACCGGGATCACCCCGCGACAGGTGCTCGACGAGGCGGGCAGCAATCACACGCTCGAAGAGCTTGCCCACCTCGTCGAGGAGACAAATGGGCCGGTATGCGGAGGGAGACTCCGCGGGCCGACCCTCCTTCCGGTGGAGGACCATCCTCGCCACCTTCCAACTGGGGGGGAATCGCCCGTCCCTCAGGCAGCGGTCGAACAACCGCCTGAGGTCGGCCCCAAGGACGCCCTGGGTCAAGACCCAAACCCGGCCGGGCACACCATCCGGACCCGGGGCCGTGTTACGAACCCCGAGCCGTCTGATGGCCGCTGCCAGCTCCTCCTGCGTGACCCCCAGCTCGGCCGTCCACTCCACTGGGACAGTCGCCGCCGCCGGAGGACGCGGTCCCCTCTCCCCAATTGGGAAGAGTGTATTGACCACGTCCTCCAGCAGCCGGGGGTCAAGAACCTCGGTGACGGGAGGCGCCCACGGGCGGAGCTTATTCAGCACCACCTTATATGGGCGCCCCCATGGATCGTCATCAAGGGTCTGGAGGAGCTCCTTCCATGCCTGTTTCTTGGCCCGTTTGATGGCGACCTGCAGAGCAACCCGCGCCACGCGGTATGCTCCATACAGGTCATCAGCTGCCCTCGCTCGCGCCACGCCGTCGCCTGTACGTTGACGACGGCGCGCGCGGGTGTACTGGCGTCGGGCGCGGACAGTCACGACTCGCAACTCCGCGATCGCGTCCGACCACCAGTACACCGCCCGACGAGGAGAAGCCCGCCCGACCCGAGGCATCGCCGCGTCGCAAATACCCGCGACCAGTGCTCCGAGCCGGGCGACCTCCTCCTCTATGCTCGGCAACTCGGCCGCTCCCTGCGGCCAAGTTGCAGCGAGGGCAGCTGCCATCAGGGCGTCCTTGTCCAGGTGCCGAAGCGCCCAGCGGCGTGGTGGGGTGCCACGCAGGCGGCCGTGTCGGGATGCACTCGCGGCGGCAGAAACCTCCATCCGGATGTACCGGTGATCGGAGAGTGTCTCTGCCCCCGCGACCACGTGCCAACCCGACACCATGCGCACGGCGTTGGGGGTCGCGAATCCAACATCCACGATGGACCCCCCATATCGCCGCACGCATGTGTGCTCCGACCCCCGGTTCAATACCCGGAGATCGAGCCCCGCCGCCCAATCGCCCTGGATCCCGCCGCGAACGGAGGTCCTGGGGGATCCCCAAGCCACCGACTTGGCATTAAAATCCCCCAGGACCAGCACCGGCCGGGCCGCGTAGCGCTGCACGCATGCCGCGACCTCGGCCAAGTACAGCTCGAACGCAGCGTGACCGCTACGGGGCGAAATGTAGCACCCCACCACAGCGACTCCCCCCCAGTCCACGGCGACGAATCCCCGACCGCGCTCCAACAAGGAGAACGGTGGGGACCCGTCGCCCCCTCCCCATACCGTCGCCACCAAGCCGTCCGCGTCGCCCACCCAATGAGGGTGATCAGGGACGCGGTACGGCTCGGCGGCGACCGCCAGGCCAACCCCCCACCCCGCGAGGACTTGGGACATCAAGTCCTGTGCCGCGCGGCAGTGGTTGAGGTTGGCCTGGAGGAGGAGGCGGGGCGGCATTAATTAATGGCCGCGCCAGCCTCCTCCCGGCCGTCCGTCCCCGTAGCACCGTCCACCTCCATGGAGGACGATGCCACCGCCCTCGGCACCGGAGCCGGTGCAGCCCGCCTCTTCCTCTCCTTCCGGGAGGGGGGGGGAGCACTTCTTGCTCCCCACCCTGTGATCGGCTGGCCTCCCCATGTCCGCACACAGCGGGCAGTGGGGGGCCGCCGAGCACTGGCTCGCACGGTGCTCTTTGGCACCGCAGCGGTAACACTGACCGCTGCGGTCCACCGGCGAGGTGCACCACTGCCTCACGTGCCCCAATTCGAGGCAGCGGTGACACTGGAGCGGGCGCGGCGCGAGGATTTCCACTCGCGCCGAAACCCACCCCACCAACACCCTCCCGGATTCCGCCACCTTACGGGCGGCGGAGAGGGGGCACCGGGCCCACACCGACCCGAGGCCGGAGGGCGACCTGCGGATCGGAGAGATCCGCAGGTCCTCCACAGGACAGTCCCCCGCCCTCGCAAGGGCACGGGACACATCCTGTGCGCTGACCGAGTCGTCCAGCCCACAAACGCGCATCTCCGTGCGCTTCGTGGGCCGAGCGACCCGGACACCTCGCTCGCCCAGCAGCTCCCGGAGCCTCTGGGCGAGACGATCCGCCTTCGCGCCGCCTTCTGCACCGGGGATCTCCAGCAAGAGACCCCCGGTCACGGCCCTCTGCGCCCTCACGGAGGCGATGCCCAGCTCTTCCAGGGAGATATTCTCCCTGGCGAGCCGCATCGCCTCCGCGAGGGTCAGGTCGCCCCCCTGCGCGACGGTCAGCGTCACCGCTGCCGTTTTTGGGGGACGACCTGGTCGTGCCTTCCCGACCTTCGCGGCCTTTACCTTGGCCGCCGGCGGCGGAGGCGGAGGCTGCGGTTGCGAGGCCTTCCTCGCCGCCCGCTTCGCCTTCCGCCCCACCACCTCACTCCACGCCACCCCCCCTTGGGAGGGTGCCGTGGAGGACGCGACCACCGCGACCACGGGTACACCACCCCCCTTGGGGGTCGCGACCCGGGGCCCTGGTGCCGCAACGCTGGGCGGAGCCTTCACTCCGCCCTTCTTTGCCTTCCCCGACTGTACCGGAACAGGTCGGGGAGGCACCGCCTTCCTGCTGACCGCTCTTCCGGCGAGGAGCTCCTCCCGGAAGGCGGCCAGCTTGCCATCAATCATGTCCCCAATCCTCCTCAGAAGATCGTCTTCTGAGGAGGACGGGGACTTCTTCACGGGCGGAGTGCGGGTGGAGGGGCCCGCGGTGCCCCGCACCACTGCCGCCGCACTCCGCTTATTTACCTCCGCCGAGGGACGCGGCGGTGGAGGAGGAGGGAGGATGGGAGGGAGGGCCGCGCTGTTCCACAGCGCCTCTGCCCTCCTCCTCCCCTGTCGCTCCTCCTCCAACAGGAGCTGCAGACGGGCGTTCCGCCCTCTGAGCTCCCGCGCCGCCTCCCTCATCTCCTCCGCCGCGGCCTTCAGGGCCTCCGCGCCACCGCTTTTCTGCCCCTTAAAGGCGCAGGCAGCGGCGACTTTCTCCACCCGCCTCAGGGACGAGGAGATCCTCTCCGATATCTCCTCGGTCACCTCGTCCCTGAGGCAACTCAGCCTCACCGACGGGCTCATCGCCCCGCCCACCTCGACGACGGCCTGCCCCGTCCTCTTCCTCTTAGAGCCTATGTGGCTCGTGCTGGAGGAGAAGGACGAGACCGACGCCGTCTCGTCGTCCTCCTCCACCCTCCACGAAGCCGGACCTGGCGCTGTGTGGGGCGCGAGCGCCGCCACCCTAACCCCAACCCCGTCTCTGTCCTCCCCAACCGACAAAACCCGCCCCATCCCCATTTTATTTTCTGTGTCCATAATAGTCCCACGAGATGGTCGGAAATAAAGGTCCACCCGGGCAGAGCCGCCTTACCCGGGTAAGCCTTATACTCCGGGGGTTCGGCAGGTTCCCCGGAGGTGGTCGCTTGGGATTGGGCCTTCTCCCCCAACCATGCATCCCATCGCCGCGCACCATAGCTTAGGATTGGAGGGCGATTTTATAGAGTCGCCATACTCGTGGCCCAGGCGGTTAAGCCAAGACCCCCGTTCCTCCTGCCGTCACGTACCATTCACAAAACCAATAGGGAATTGTGAATGGGTCGTTGTGACGACCAACAGGAGGCTTACGGTGTGTGTATGACTCGGGTACCCCGGGTTCGTTTAGCCCGTACTGCAGCTGAAAGGCTGGCAGCCCCTGAGGGAATGACACACTGGTGCTGGCCGTCGGGGCGCACTGGGGGAGGGCCATGCGTCGCGCGGAGGAGGGGTCGCAACGCGTCGTCGACCGGATCAGGGGGATGGGGATGACGGTGGCGGTCCATAAGACCGAGGTGATTGCGTTTCATTCACCTCGGCAGGATCCGCCACCCCCTCTGATCCGGGTGGGTGGGGCTGACATCGAGGTGAAGCCCCAGATCAGGTATCTAGGGCTGATCCTCGATAGCCACTGGCGTTTCGAGGAGCATTTCCGCTGCCTGGTCCCCCGGTTGGAAAGGATGGTTGCGGCTCTGGGCCGGATCCTGTCCAACCTGGGGGGCCCGGCGGGCCGAGTTCGTCGCCTCTATGTGGCAATGGTCCAGTCGGTGGCCCTATACGGGGCCCACGTCTGGGCGGACGACCTGGCTGCCTCCCGGCGCAGCATGACTATGCTGCGTCGGGTGCAGAGGCGCATGGCGCTCAGGGTCGTCCGCGGGTATCGGACCATGTCACATGAGGCGGCGACGGTTCTAGCGGGGATGCCGCCCATGGACCTGCTCGCGCGGTCGCACGCGGTGATGTACCGGCACCGCGTCGACCGTCGCGCGGGGGTGGGGGCGGTCCCGGGCGGGCAGGAACCTGCTTGGGGCGATTTGAAGCGCCAGGCCCGGCAGTCCGTGTTGCTCGCGTGGCAGGAGCGGCTGGCTCTGCCAACCGCAGGGCACCGGACTGTCGGGGCTGTTCGGCCACTCCTGAAGGAGTGGCTGGACAGAGGCCATGGCAGCCTCACCTACCGGCTGGCACAGGTATTTTCCGGGCATGGCAGCTTCGGAAGATACCTGTGCCGGATAGGGAAGGAGCCGACGGCGCGTTGCTGCCACTGCGACGCTGAGCAGGACACGGCGGATCATACCCTGGAGGTATGCCCCGCGTGGGAGGGGGAGCGCCGTGTCCTGGTCGGCGTCGTCGGGCGGGATGTCTCGCTGCCGGGCGTGGTGCGCGCCATGCTCGGCAGCGAGGAGAAGTGGAGGGCCGTGGCCTCCTTCTGCGAGAACGTAATGTTGCAGAAGGAGGCCGCGGGGAGGGAGCGCGAGCTTCAGCGGCGCGCTGAAGCTCGCGCTCGTGCGGTGGCCCGAGGTCGTCGCCCGGTCGCGAGGCGTCGCGGGCGGCCGCCTCGGCGTGGCGGATGACCTAGGCTGGGGGGGGGGGGTCCTGAGGGGACCCTCCTCCCGCCAGGCGGCGCCGGGTCGGACCGGTTGGGGGTAGGAGTGCCTCCCCCTACCGGTCCGACGCAAGGGGAGGCACCCTCGGCGGTCTGGTGCGGCCATGAACGCCCGGCCGCCGAGGGGTGGAAACGGGGTCGCGGGCGGTTGCGAGTTGGGGCTCGCAGCCGCCACTAAACGCGGCCCCGGGACGGATAGCGGCGGGATGGAGTGGCCCCGTCCCGCCGCTATGAGGCAGTGTGTCTACTGGGGGGACCGATTGTCCCCCCGGGGGATGGGCGCGAAAGCGCGGGCACGGGGAGGATACCGGAAGAATGCTTCGAGCGATTCCCGGTATCCTCCCAAAGCGTGCCGAAGGGTCACCGTGGGGTTTTTAGTGGGTAGGTCCCGCGCCTGTCGTTGTACGGGCGCGGGGAATCCCACACACCCCTCCCACCTCTCCCCAAGGAGGTGGGAGGGAGTCTTTCGAAGATTTTCCCCACGACAAAAAAAAAAAAAAAAAAAAAAAAAAAAGTACACACTTCCCCTCCGTTTCATATTTGTAATATGTATATTCCTAATAGCTATCAACTTGATGAAAATGAGTAAAATAAAGGTATAGGAGCGCTACCGAAACCTTACGTAATAACAGGAGATTTTAATAGTCATAACAGTCTATGGGGGTCAAGAAGAACTGATCCGAGAGGTAAAATATTAGAAAAGGTCATATCGTTCCATAATATAATTCTTCTTAATGACACAAACTGGACCCATTTCAATACTGCAAACGAATCATTCAGCAATATTGATCTAATAATGTGCAGTGCAAATATCGCATGCAACTGTTACGAGCCAGGGCCGTGCAGCGCGCGTGGCTGGCGAGTGCGAGAGAGAGTATGGAATATGGTATCAATTTGTTAGTTAGGTACACGGACGAACCCGATGCAAAATCGGGGAGCCGCTAGGATAGTTGATAACGACGCAGACGAACCCAATGCAAAATCGGGGAGCTGCTAGGAGGTTGGAAGAAACGCAGACGAACTCGATGCGTAATCAAGGAGCTGCTGGGAGGTTGGATAAATCACAGACGAACCTGATGCGAAATCAGGGAGCTGTAGGATGCGGACGAACCTGATGCGTAATCAGGGAGCCGCTGGGATGGTAATAGATTGCGTGGACGAACTCGATGCGTAATCGAGGAGCCACTAGGTTGTAAGAGGTTGTATTTGGATTTGGGGATGTGTTAATTCAACTCGTAACTGTGAATTATTAAGTATAATATAACCCGAGCGGTAAGGTTATATTATTATGGGAACGTTTAACTAATAATAATCGCTTTATATAATTATGGGTTAAAGAATTTGGATAACTCTGATTTGATAATAAAAGTAGATATATTCTTAAATCAACAAATAAAATACAAGTGTTTCGTGTATCTTATGTCGCGATCAAAGAATGATTATATTTACCTAAAATGACCTTGCACGGTGTTGACGCACTGGCGATGCGGGGGTATGTCAGTTGGAAATAAAGGCCGCAATAGAATTTATGCCGGTTCACGGATTCTATATGGTTTGATACGAAAGGGTACGGTAGCCCGATCTCGCAAGATACAACTGACTATCAAATCGTATACGCGTGATAAGAGACGTGACGTTGACTCTAACGTGACGGTACGATTATGATCCCCCGAGTAAGAAAATCAAGGGGTTTATATACCCAAAAATCCGTGGGGGAGGATTCAAATGCACGTTAGACATTACCATATTTGGTAATCTCCGAATTGCGTTAGTCATCGAGCAGCTGTATCTCGTGAGAACTGACTCTACATTCCAAAGGGTAGATAAGTAGCAGGGCGTTTTCCTAATGCACGCAAGTGGTACAGAAAAATTGGGGAACGAAACGTTCGGCATACGTAACACAACATTGAAAGTAAAACGTTGTCTGACTTATACGATAGCGATCATTTCCCTATTGTAAGTAAATTTCACTCTGGCCATAATAAACAGAGGTACACGACACTTTCTCGCTATAAATTTGAATCGGCAGACTGGAGAGAATACCGCAGATTAATAGATTTAAATACCCCCCTTTTAGTACAACCAACTATAGACTGCATGTTTCCAATTGACTTCTTATTAGATGAATTGGTAACTATGATCAACGCCGCAGCTTCCCAGTCCATTCCAAAAACCAAGCCAGGGTTAATAGGAAACGGCAATATCGTCCCATGGTGGAACAAATCTTGCGAGACCGCAGTAAGAAATACTAAACACGCGTTTAACAAACATAAAAGGAATAAAACTACAGAAAACCTAATTCTTTTCAAAAACTGCAGAGCAAAATCCAGACAAATTATCAAAGAAAGTAAGAAACAATCGTGGCTTGATTATTTAGCAACTTTAAACGGCTCAATTCCTCAAAAGATAATCTGGAATAAATTAAAATCAAGCAAAGGGTCTTTAATTGCAAATAACATAAACGCTCTTTGTAAACTAGACCTCTCTAGTACTACGGATCAGGAAGAAATAGCTAATATGTTAGCTGAATCATTTGCAGAAAACTCCAGTGATGCTAACTACGACGCACAATTCATATCTCACAGAAATAGCTACTTAAATCGAGAACATAACAAATCCTTTGAAAGTAATATAGAGAATCTTGCGTGCATTAATGATCTTATCAAACTTGAAGAACTTACTACAGTTCTTGCCAAGTGTAAAAACACTAGCCCAGGCCCAGACGGGATCCCCAACAAACTACTAATTAATCTTCCGAATAGTGGACTTCACTACATCTTAAATTTATTTAACTATATATGGGAAAAAATGTCTTTCCAGAAGGCTGGAAGGATGCTATAGTTGTTCCTATTTTGAAGCCTGGGAAGTCACCCACAGCACCAAACAGTTATCGTCCGATATCTTTAACAAATACTTTATGCAAATTAATGGAGAAAGTTATCAACAACAGATTAAAGTGGATTCTTGAATCTAATAATCTAATATCGCCTTACCAAAGCGGATTTAGATCCTTTTTCTCTACCTATGATCAACTCATTAATATACATGCAATCATCTGTGATTCTCTATTAAATAACCAGCATACAACATTAATATCAATGGATATTGAAAAAGCGTATGATTTAACTTGCAGGAAAAGAATATTAGAGATTCTTAAAAATTATGGATTCTATGGCAATATATTTTCCTTTATTGAAAATTTTTTAGAAACACGACGTATTAGAGTCCGAATCAGTAACTGTTTTTCACATCCAATAGTGCTACAGAATGGGGTCCCTCAAGGATCGGTTCTAAGTGTTACCTTATTCCTAATTGCAATCAACCAAGTTCTATCTATAGTAGATCTGCCGGTTAAAGCGTTTCTCTATGCTGACGATCTCTCAATTCTCTGCAAAGGAAGAAATCCTGAAACAACCCAGCACATTTTACAAACGACACTAAATAAACTGTATGAGTGGTCAAAAGTGTCCGGCTTTAAATTCTCAAATTCCAAAACAGCAGAAATAACTTTCTCCAAACAGCGTGAACCGCCAGAAATCAAACTCTACCTAGGAAACACTGAAATTCAACAAGTTAACACTATCAAAATACTCGGGTTAACCTTTGACAGCAGATTAACATGGAAAGCTCACGTAGAGAACCTCAAAAATGACTGCACCAAACGTTTAAACTTTTTGAAGGTTCTTGCACCAATAATTGGGGTGCTGATAAAGGAATTTTAATGAAGACATACAAAGCTACTATTAGGTCAAAATTAGATTATGGCGCAATTATATATTGTACAGCAAAACAATCTGTTCTTAAGAAACTTGATGTAATTCACCATACAGGACTAAGAATATCTGTTGGAGCGTACATAACGAGCCCTATCCTAAGTATATTAAAGGAAGCAAATGAACCTTCTCTCAGTTTCAGAAGAAAATTACTTAGCATTTCTTATGCCATAAAGTCTGCTGCCTCTCCTACCAAGCCGGTTTATCAAAATGTCTTTTCAAATCGAAATCATGCCAAATTTTTACTGCGTGTAAGTGCACCTAAACCTCTCTATCACAAAATCCGTAGTTATGAAAATGAACTAAATATCAAATTAGGCCACCCTAACCTCAGAAGATTACCTAAATACCCTCCTTGGACTTTGCCTCCCCTCAAAATTCGTAATGACCTCGAGATATACAAAAAATCGGAAACCAACCCAGATATCTTTTTATCTTTAGCCAACGAGATTATTAGTGAGTATGATGGCTACCTACATATACAGGGTGGGGCAGTAACTATTAGCACCTCAGATATCTTGGAAACTATAAGTTTCACAGAAATGTTTGCTAAAGTAAATTGCACAGTACGAAGGGCGCTATTGGGTGGCGATAATAGTTTTTTTGCAGGTGGAGGTACTTCGGACATTTGAAGGTCACATGCATTTTTTTAAATGAATCGGTATGTTTTTGCTTCCGTATCACGATAGAGGATCTTAAAACGAGTTCAACGACCTATTACACAAGGTCATTGAAGGTCATAGAAAGTAGAGAAAGGCGATAATACTTACGGTTTTGGTAGTAAATGAAACATACGTTTTGTCAACAGTAGAGGAATGCGTAATGCTTACCGTTTACTTCACTGAGAATAAACACTGCTTGAAGGACACTTTAATAGTTTGCAGAGTAAGATAAACATCATAAGATTAGTATCGATAAATCGGTCAATCCGGCACGATGTGTCCGTTTGAAGAGCAGGTTGATATGCTTCTTATTTATGGCGAATGTCAACAAAATTCTGCAAGGGCGAAAAACTTGTATGCTGAACGATATCCACATCGGTCTCAGCCTTCGCGTCAAATATTTAAAAATGTGTATGATAAACTTAGGCAAACCGGTAGTTTAAGTGTTCGTAAAAGTGAACGCCAGAAACGAGTAATTAACGAAGAAATGGTAATCGGTGTGCTCGCTAGTGTGTCTAGAAATTCTCATATTAGTTCGCGACAAATTGAACGCGAATCTGGCATTAGTATCACGTTAGTCTTCACCAAGAATTGCATGGGAACGACTTCATGAATCGCGTTGAATTTTGTCGATGGGCTATACGTCAGATTCAAAACAATGAGCTTTTTTTTAATACCGTCTTATTTACTGATGAAGCAACATTCACAAATCACGGGAATCTTAATTTGCATAACATGCATTTATGGGCAGCGGAAAATCCACATTGGCTGCGACAGGTTGAACATCAAAAACAATGGTCTGTGAATGTATGGTGCGGTATCATAGGTGATAAAATTATTGGACCTTATTTTATCAATGGAAATTTGAATGGCAACGTCTATGCTAATTTTATTAAGGATACATTGGGTCTTTTTCTAGAAGAGTTACCTTTATTTACACGACAAACCATGTGGTATCAACATGATGGATGCCCAGCACATTATTCATCGATTGCGCGAAGGGAACTCGATGAAAAATTTCGAAATCGTTGGATTGGACGCGGCGGTCCAATATCGTGGCCAGCTCGTTCACCAGACATAACACCTTTAGATTTCTTTCTGTGGGGAACACTGAAAGAGAAAGTGTACAAAGAAGTACCAACTACATCTCTCGATATGCAAGAGCGAATTATTGCAGCCTGTGCATCAATAAGTTCTGACGCTGTAAGACTTGCAAGTCAATCAATCGTAAAAAGAATCCAACGGTGCATTGACAGTGATGGTCATCATTTCGAACACCTACTATAAACATGTTTCATTTACTACCAAAACCGTAAGTATTATCGCCTTTCTCTACTTTCTATGACCTTCAATGACCTTGTGTAATAGGTCGTTGAACTCGTTTTAAGATCCTCTATCGTGATACGGAAGCAAAAACATACCGATTCATTTAAAAAAATGCATGTGACCTTCAAATGTCCGAAGTACCTCCACCTGCAAAAAAACTATTATCGCCACCCAATAGCACCTTTCGTACTGTACAATTTACTTTAGCAAATATTTCTGTGAAATTTATAGTTTCCAAGATATCTGAGGTGCTAATAGTTACTGCCCCACCCTGTATATACTGATGGATCAAAATTTAATTCCGGAAC
Organism: Colletes latitarsis; assembly: GCF_051014445.1. NCBI lineage: Eukaryota > Metazoa > Arthropoda > Insecta > Hymenoptera > Colletidae > Colletes > Colletes latitarsis. The sequence goes on along the minus strand of NC_135141.1, from coordinate 7,653,413 downwards.
GGGCTGTGCAATTTTCGCCTCTTCCACCCTCAAGATTAACTTTCGCATCAGGATACACAGCAGAATTGTTAGCAATTAAGAGAACAGTTCAGTTTGCTTATGAGGCACCGGATAAAAAAATAGCCATCTTTACAGACTCTAAAAGTGTCTTAACAGCGATTCAATACCGGTCACACACGGATGACAACATGTTATATATAATAGAAACTAATGCCGAAGCAGTCAAGCAGAATAAAGAAATAGTATTCATATGGATTCCATCACATGTTGGAATACAAGGTAACGACAAAGTTGATGCTGCAGCTAAGGAGGCGGCCACCAGTCTAACAGCAGGAATTCAAAATCTTTTTACCATGGATGACCTTCTAAAAGAAATTAAAATGAAACTAAAAATGAAATGGGAAGAAGAATGGATATGTAAAGCTCCTTCTCATATCAAAAGATTTACTGTGAGTTTTTTTGATCAATCTACTGAAGAAAGGAAATTAATGGCACCTAGAAGGGAACAAGTGATAATTACACGCATAAGAATCGGACATTCTAAAATGACTCACTCTTACTTATTGTCACGGGACTCTGCACCTATATGTGATAAGTGCTTGGAGAGAACGACAATTGAACACCTCATAATAAGCTGTTCCAAATATAACAGGACCCATATGCAACATAGTTTGGAACCTCAGCTCGAAGACAACCTCGTCGGTCAAAAAATGCGGAACGTACTCTCATTTCTTAGAGAAACTGGACTTTTCAGTAAATTATTATAAATACTGTTAATTGTGCCGATGTCGCTAATAACCAAGTTGTTGATGCGACGTTAAATCATTAATTAAAAAAAAAAATGATTTTCCAACTACTGTTTATATTGTCCCAAATACTGTAATGAATATGGATGCAGTAATTGGAACTGATATTTTAAATTTGGCTGAAGTCAAAATAGATAATCAGGGTATAACGATAAGGAAAATTCCTTCGATAACGTTTTTAACGCAAATGAGTTCTACTAAAGAGCAGTTATTAGATTCTAGTCATGTTACTGATGAAAAATTACGCGAAGAATTAGAAAATGTTGTTTTATCGTATGAACCAAAAAAATGTAAGACAACTAACGTACAAATGTGTATAAGATTAAAAGATGACCAACCACTTAGTCAGAAACCACGTAGATTACCTAAACTAGAGGGTGAAACTGTTCATAAGCAAGTAGAGGAGTGGATTAAGGATGGAATAGTAGAGCCTGGTACGTCTGAGTATGGAAGTCCTGTAGTTGTTGTGAAAAAGAAAGATGGAAGTCCACGTCTTTGTATTGATTATCGGCGATTGAATAGAATTACGGAAAAAGATAAATTTCCTCTTCCATTAATCGAAGAATTATTAAATAAATTGCAGAACGCTCGAGTGTTTAGTTCTCTCGATTTATAAAATGGATTTTTCCACGTGTCAGTAGAGAAAGAGAGTAGGAAATACACTGCATTTGTTACACAAAATGGACAATATGAATGTTAGGGGGAGGAGGTTTGAAAATACCTCGCCTAACGGGGGTCCGGATCTCGAGGGAAGGAACAGACGAAAAATAAGCGGTACAAGAAAATATAATTTTCGCTTAGCCGGAAGGATCGGCTAAGCCTTTTATTTTATCCCTTTTTTTTCTTTTATATATTGTAAATGCAGGTCGTACATTTGCGGCTGCCAGACGTTTTGGTCCTGCTGATGTTGATGCCCTGTAACAGAAAGAGACACGAATAGGCGTTAAATACCTATTGACGTGAGTCACGTTGTGTGTCTTTCTCTGTTCCGCACGCTCCTGGTTTGTGCTTGTCGCACTCAAGAGTGGGAATCTCTGCCGCCGCGATATGCAGCTAAGCTAGTGGACTGTATGTGTGAGCGTTCCCTTTAAATCGGGAATCGCTCGGTTATTTCTTTCAATTAGTGAATTCAGTCTCGTTATCTTTCGACTGCAATACTTGATTGCCGCAGGAGAGGGTGCCTAGAGGGAGGTTGTAAGGCTCCAACCGTCACCCGGTCCTCGGCCCCTTACCGTCTTCGTATATGTGTGTACGGAACACTGTGTGGTGCAGTCTTTCAACGGCGTATACGACGACTTACAATTGGGACTGTCACCACGGCGCCTTTTGAGTCGCGTTCTACACGCAGTAACCGTACAATACTGGTGGTCAGTGAACAACGCTCTGGCATTCGCCGGAAGCTGGGCTTGGAATAACTCGTCCCACGCTCCGACTAGAAGGCAGCAAGTCCACCCAGGGTATACACGCCAATAAGGCCCCTATAGGTGGGTGTAAGACCGTTCGATAAATCAAGGGAGGATCGAGTCTTAATCTCGATGCCTCTCGCATGACCGCTGTTTGCAGCAATACGTGGAAAATTCGGGAACTCGATGATACCAACGATTTTCCCGCAGTCTTTAACCGGGTCGTACTCACGACCGAATCGATTTATTAATTGACTCGACAACCGGAATTACACGCAGGTTACCGGGAAGAGTTTGCTTACGCAATCGGATCCCGTAAAGCTGCGGCTATACGTCGGTTGTCCGCGTTATGAAAGTTCGAATAACTCGAACTTTCAAGTCGGTGAATGAATCAACCGATAGATTTGAGATTTTCTTTTAATTTTCCCAAAGGCTCGAATGCTCGAATAACTCGAAGCAATTCGGAATTCTGTAAATTGTGTGAAGCGTGATCGGCTATCGATCCGCGCTTGGCAGGCTCTCGTTTGCAAGTGACGGACGAGCACGAGCTGCCGAAAAGTACGTGTGAGAGAGGGGGAATACTCCGACGCGCGGCGCTGTCGCCGTGGCTCTCGTCCGTCTTTATCTAACTTGTAATTGTCGTACCTTCTCTATGGTCGAGCGTTTAACCGAAAAGTTCGAAATCGAACGTTACTGTAATGCTCGCGTGACTTACAGAAAAACTCAAGGAGCGATAGTTTTTCTGCTGCCTTCTGTTTCGAATCGCGGACGCGTCGACCTAGAATATTCTGGTCTGTCGCGTGTATTGAAAACAAAGCGGATTAACGGCTAATTACGGGTTTAAATAAATCGAATTAACTCGATCTTTAAACAATGAATTTATTAAAATGCCATTTGGATTGTGTAACGCTCCTTCGGTTTTTCAGAGATTTATAAATTGTGTATTTCGGGATTTAATTAATCAAGATATTGTTTTACTGTATTTGGATGATGTTATTATTTTAGCTTCAGATGACAAAGAGAATTTATCACGTTTAAAATTAGTTCTTCAAGTTGCTAGTGACTATGGATTGCAAATAAATTTCAAAAAATGTAAATTTAAGAAAAGACGTATTGAATTTTTGGGTCATATTGTAGAAGCAGGGAAAATTTATCCATCAGAAGCGAAAATGAAGGCTGTATTTACTTTTCCAGAGCCAAAAAAGATAAAAGATGTCCAAAGTTTCTTGGGATTATCTGGTTATTTTCGTAAATTTATTATGAATTATTCACTAATAGCAAAGCCATTAAGTGATTTGTTACGAAAAGACAGGACATTTCAATTTACCGATAATGAAAGAAAGGCATTTTTGGAATTAAAACAGATTTTGACACAATGTCCTGTGTTGCATATATATAATTTGAATTTTGAAGCAGAATTGCATACTGATGCGTGTAAACATAGATATGATGCTGTATTAATGCAAAAATCGCCTGACGACGGACAATTTCATCCTGTATATTATATGAGTAGAAAGACTAAATGTGAGGAACGGAATTATTGTAGTTATGAACTTGAAACTCTTGCTATCGTTAGGGTACTTTTTTTTTTTTTTTTTTTTTTTTTTTTTTGTCGTGGGGAAAATCTTCGAAAGACTCCCTCCCACCTCCTTGGGGAGAGGTGGGAGGGGTGTGTGGGATTCCCCGCGCCCGTACAACGACAGGCGCGGGACCTACCCACTAAAAACCCCACGGTGACCCTTCGGCACGCTTTGGGAGGATACCGGGAATCGCTCGAAGCATTCTTCCGGTATCCTCCCCGTGCCCGCGCTTTCGCGCCCATCCCCCGGGGGGACAATCGGTCCCCCCAGTAGACACACTGCCTCATAGCGGCGGGACGGGGCCACTCCATCCCGCCGCTATCCGTCCCGGGGCCGCGTTTAGTGGCGGCTGCGAGCCCCAACTCGCAACCGCCCGCGACCCCGTTTCCACCCCTCGGCGGCCGGGCGTTCATGGCCGCACCAGACCGCCGAGGGTGCCTCCCCTTGCGTCGGACCGGTAGGGGGAGGCACTCCTACCCCCAACCGGTCCGCCCGGCGCCGCCTGGCGGGAGGAGGGTCCCCTCAGGACCGCCCTCCCAGCCTAGGTCATCCGCCACGCCGAGGCGGCCGCCCGCGACGCCTCGCGACCGGGCGACGACCTCGGGCCAATCGTTAGGGTACTTGAAAAATTTCGTGTATATTTATTAGGAATTTCTTTTACCATAGTTACTGACTGTGCTGCTTTTAAATTAATGATAAATACGAAAGAATTAGTTCCGCGTATTGCTTGATGGGTTCTTTATCTAGAAGATTATCACTATAAGATGATACATAGATCAGGCACACGTATGAAACACGTAGATGCTTTAAGTAGATATCCAGTTTTTCAAATTACTAAAGATCCTCTATATGTTAAAATACAAAAGTTTCAGGAAAATGATGGAGAGATTAAAGCTATTATGGAAATTTTAAAAGATCATCCTTATGATAATTACTGTATACACAACAATTTGTTATATAAATTTGTGGATGGCCGAGAATTATTGGTCGTACCAAAATTGTTAGAAGGCGAAATAATTCAATTAACACATCGACGAGGACATTTTGCGTTGAAACGTACAGAGGAATTTATAAAACAAGATTATTATATACCTAACCTTGAAAAAAAGATTCAGCAATATATTTCTAGTTGTGTTCTGTGCATTATGGCAAATTACGAACAGGGCAAACAGGAAGGTTTCTTACATCCACTTACAAAAATTGATATTCCATTGCATACATATCATATCGATCATTTAGGACCATTAGATACTACAAGCAGAAGTTACAATCATATTTTTGTTATTATTGATAGTTTTACTAAGTTCATTTGGTTGTATCCGACAAAGTCGACGACGACAAGAGAAGTCTTATGTAAATTAGATGTACAAAAAGAAAATTTTGGAAGTCCAGAACAGATTATATCAGATCGAGGTACAGCATTTACTTCGAAAGAATTTAAAGATTATTGTGTGAAAGAAAATATTAAATGCTTACAAATAACAGCAAGCTTACCGCGAGCTAATGGTCAAGTAGAAAGATTAAATAGAACAACGATTTCGACAAAGCTTTCAATTAATGATCCTACGAAATGGTATAAGCATATAGATAAATTACAACGCGTGCTAAATTCAACTTTTCAGAGAAGTATCAATATGACACCGTTTGAATTATTATTTGGGGTAAAAATGTATGATGAAACTGATATTAAACTAAACGACCTTGTCAAACAGGAATTTTTATCTCAATTTAATGAAAACAGAAACAAGTTACGTGAAAGAGCTGAAGAACAACTTTTTAAAGTGCAGGAAGAAAATCGTCAAACATATAATCGAAAAACGTCATTCGCGTGCGAACCGTCGAAGAGTACAGACGTGTATACATAGCGATCCCTGAGTGTAAATATACATAAGTGAACGGTTAAGAAAGTGAGAAACTGAAACTCGAAAGTGTTCATCCACCTTCCAGTTTACATCAATAACTCTCATTAGTTGCAAAATGCAGCAAGGAAGTGGAGGGATATATCCCTCACCGATATTCACTTCTGCAAGTGATACAGTGACCACAACTTCGTACTCTACAAATCCATATTATGGGCAATCTATATTTGGAAGAACACCTATTATGGCTATAGAAATCACAACAAATCAGAATACCCACACATACACAGCCAACGCCGGCACCTCGGAACAACACAACGTACGAAACGGCGAGTAATACACATAGATTCCCCACTACAAGAACAGGAGGAATTCAGACAACGCATCGATACGAATATGTCAGTTCAAGAACTCACGTGGCAACAAGTAAAACCCCGGAGAAATAAAAGAAATGGAGATACAGTCCAACCAGAAAACTACACAAGAAAGAAACAAGCCTTGCACGATACCAGCAAACAAAACTTCAATCGATTTTCAGAGCTGAATAATAATGAACCAATACAAGAAGATGAAATTACTGAGAATATCAATGTAATCTCTAATAAAATACAGAAACCTCCTCCAATATTCAGGAACGATATAGCAAACTTCTCACTTATGTTAGAAAGCTTCAAAACTGTCCTAACAAGTGAAGATTTTTCCTGCAAATCAATGCCTATGGACTCGGTTAAAGTAAACACTAACACACCAGACGCCTACCGGAAACTAGTCCATTTCCTAAAAGCAAATAACATAGCATTTCACACGTATCAACCGCGTCAGGAAAGATCTTTCAGAGTTGTTATCAAAAATCTACATAGCTCAATTCCAACAACGGATATTAAAGACGAGCTAGAAAAAAAGGGTTTCGAAATCAGAAGTGTCATTAACATACGTAGCTGGAAAACGAAAGAATCACTCCCTTTATTCTTTGTGGACCAAGCACCAGGTGAAAAAAATAAAGAAATCTATAAATTAAAACACCTCCTTAACACTATAATAGAAGTCGTACCGCCGCGTAAAAAGAATGCGATACCTCAATGTCATCGCTGTCAAAAATATGGGCATACCAAGGGATATTGCACCAAGCCATTTAACTGCGTGAAATGTGCTGAAAATCATCCTACAAATACTTTTTTTTTTTTTTTTTTTTGTCGTGGGGAAAATCTTCGAAAGACTCCCTCCCACCTCCTTGGGGAGAGGTGGGAGGGGTGTGTGGGATTCCCCGCGCCCGTACAACGACAGGCGCGGGTCCTACCCACTAAAAACCCCACGGTGACCCTTCGGCACGCTTTGGGAGGATACCGGGAATCGCTCGAAGCATTCTTCCGGTATCCTCCCCGTGCCCGCGCTTTCGCGCCCATCCCCCGGGGGGACAATCGGTCCCCCCAGTAGACACATTGCCTCATAGCGGCGGGTCGGGGCCACTCCATCCCGCCGCTATCCGTCCCGGGGCCGCGTTTAGTGGCGGCTGCGAGCCCCAACTCGCAACCGCCCGCGACCCCGTTTCCACCCCTCGGCGGCCGGGCGTTCATGGCCGCACCAGACCGCCGAGGGTGCCTCCCCTTGCGTCGGACCGGTAGGGGGAGGCACTCCTACCCCCAACCGGTCCGACCCGGCGCCGCCTGGCGGGAGGAGGGTCCCCTCAGGACCCCCCTCCCAGCCTAGGTCATCCGCCACGCCGAGGCGGCCGCCCGCGACGCCTCGCGACCGGGCGACGACCTCGGGCCACCGCACGAGCGCGAGCTTCAGCGCGCCGCTGAAGCTCGCGCTCCCTCCCCGCGGCCTCCTTCTGCAACATTACGTTCTCGCAGAAGGAGGCCACGGCCCTCCACTTCTCCTCGCTGTCGAGCATGGCGCGCACCACGCCCGGCAGCGAGACATCCCGCCCGACGACGCCGACCAGGACACGGCGCTCCCCCTCCCACGCGGGGCATACCTCCAGGGTATGATCCGCCGTGTCCTGCTCAGCGTCGCAGTGGCAGCAACGCGCCGTCGGCTCCTTCCCTATCCGGCACAGGTATCTTCCGAAGCTGCCATGCCCGGAAAATACCTGTGCCAGCCGGTAGGTGAGGCTGCCATGGCCTCTGTCCAGCCACTCCTTCAGGAGTGGCCGAACAGCCCCGACAGTCCGGTGCCCCGCGGTTGGCAGAGCCAGCCGCTCCTGCCACGCGAGCAACACGGACTGCCGGGCCTGGCGCTTCAAATCGCCCCAAGCAGGTTCCTGCCCGCCCGGGACCGCCCGCACCCCCGCGCGACGGTCGACGCGGTGCCGGTACATCACCGCGTGCGACCGCGCGAGCAGGTCCATGGGCGGCATCCCCGCTAGAACCGTCGCCGCCTCATGTGACATGGTCCGATACCCGCGGACGACCCTGAGCGCCATGCGCCTCTGCACCCGACGCAGCATAGTCATGCTGCGCCGGGAATCCTACAAATACTTGCACCAAGGAGAAAAACTCTCCTGCAAAATGTGTATTGTGTGACGGCCCGCATCCTGCAAACTACAAAGGATGTAGCGTATATCGAGAACTACAGAAAATAAGAGGTAAGCCAGATAAAAATACAATTGTTAATAGAAATTATAATATACGTGAAAACATAAGTTACGCTCAAGCCACAGAAGGTAACACTATGCAAAATGACCATAATGATGCTGCTAACACAATGTTAAATCAATTCCTACAGAAATTCGAGTACCTTTTCAAACAATTAATGGACCAAAACAGCTTGATTATAAATCTGCTAACCGCCTTCGTCAACAGAAAATAACAATGCCTGATAATATAAGAATAGCCTTATGGAATGCAAACGGTTTGCAGCAACGCAAACGGGAAATAGAATTATTCCTAAATCAAAACAAAATAGACATTCTTCTAATTTCTGAAACTCATTTTACTGACAGAAGCTATTTTAATATTTTCAAGTATAAAACATATAGCACCAATCATCCAGACAGGACAGCCCACGGGGGAACTGCCATTATTATAAACGAAAAGATATCGCACTCTGAATCAACCAAATTCGAAGAAGCTTGTCTACTGTCAACTACAACATACAGTACAATCGTCATTGCGGCGGTCTACTGTCCACCCAGACATGCAATAAGCAAAGAAAAATTTGATCAATTCTTTAACACGCTAGGTGTGAGATTTATCTCAGGTGGAGACTACAATGCAAAACATCCCCAATGGGGCTCAAGGCTCAGCAACCCAAAAGGTAAAGAACTCCAGAAAACAATGACATCAAAAGGGTATAATCACATCAGCACTGGTGAACCGACTTACTGGCCAACTGATCTCAGGAAAACACCAGACTTACTTGACTTCTTTATAACCAAAGGTATCTCGTTAAGACATCTTGAAGTAAATACAAGCTTCGACCTGTCATCTGATCACTCGCCAATTATACTCACACTGAGCTCTACGGTGGTAGACAACGAAAAACGGCCGTACTGGACAAACTCGAAAACAGACTGGCCTCTTTATAGAACACTTATAAATAATAATATAGATCTAAATATCCCGCTCAAAACTGCGAATAACTTAGATCAGGCGGTAGAACTCTTAACTAAGACGCTGCAAGTCGCAGCATATCAATCGACGCCTGAAACCAAAGCTGAAAATAAACACGCAATGAACCATCCTTTATCCGTGAGAATTAAAATTGCAGAAAAGAGGAAAGCTAGGAAAAAATGGCAGCTGTCTAGACACCCCGATGATAAGAGAATGCTAAATAAGCTAACCAGGGAACTCACAAACCTACTGCACAAAACTACAAATGAGCGCATCCAAGATTACCTTCAAAGCTTGTCTCCACGTCAGGAAGATAATTACTCCTTGTGGAAAATCACAAAAAAATTAAAAAGGCCAACTAATCACACCTCTCCTATCAAAATGGAAAACAAGCGGTGGGCCAGGAACGATCAAGAAAAAGCTGATACTTTTGCAAATCATTTATCTACAATCTTTACACCGAATGACATACCAATGCTCGACAGTGACTACAGAGACATCACTAATTTCCTCAATGCTCCCTCGCAACCTTGCGAACCTATCAAACATTTCTCTCCCAGAGAAATAGCACAAGAAATAAAGAAACTTAAAGACCGAAAAGCACCTGGATATGATCTCATTACTGCTAAAATGTTAAAAGAATTACCAAAAAAGAAAGGTGTAGTAGCAATCACACAAATATATAATGCGATACTGAGAGTCCAGTACTTTCCCATCCAATGGAAATTTGGGACGATCATTATGATTCAAAAGCCTGGCAAACCACCCACAGAAGTGACCTCTTATAGGCCTATCTCACTGCTACCAATCTTGTCAAAATTATTTGAAAGATTACTGCTAAACAGGCTAACACCAATATTAACGGAGAAACGCATAATTCCACAACATCAATTCGGTTTTCGGAAGCAACACTCTACTATCGAATAAGTACATCGCATAGTCAATGTGATAGAAAAATGTTTCGAGAAACGCATGGTATGCTCCGCTGCATTTATTGACATTAACCAAGCTTTTGATAGAGTGTGGCACATGGGCTTGTTATACAAAATTAGGCAGAACCTTCCAGATAACTACTATGCCCTGCTAAAATCATACTTAAATGACAGGTTCTTCCAGATCAATCAAAATGCCAAATACTCGAAAATCTACCCTATACACGCGGGTGTTCCTCAAGGTAGCGTCTTAGGTCCCATATTATACCAAATTTATACAGCAGACCTTCCTGCAGATGAAAACGTACTCGTGGCCACATACGCAGATGACACTGCGTTCCTATCTTCCCATGAAAACCCTGAGGAGGCATCACGATACTTGCAAGGAGTTCTTGATAAGACTACAGAATGGGCCAAAAAATGGAAAATTAAAATCAACGTAAACAAATCAGCACACATTACATTTACTACCAGACATATTACGTCCCCTGCAGTCAAACTGAACAGTGAATACCTCGAGATCAAGGACTGTGTCAGATATCTTGGACTGCACATAGATAAAAGACTCACATGAAAAGACCACATAAAAAAGAAAAAAATGCAACTGAACCTCAAAATGAGAACCATGTATTGGGTCCTTGGTCGAAAATCGAAACTTACACTATACAATAAACTACTCCTGTATAAGGTCGCAATCATTCCAATTTGGACATATGGAATACAACTCTGGGGATGTGCCAAGAGAAGTAACATAGACATCATTCAGAGGTTTCAGAACAAAGCACTGAGAACTATTGCCGGAGCCCCATGGTACATCACCTCAGACTCTCTACATAATGATTTGGGCGTACATAATATCAAACAACAGATAGAAAAATTTGGTATAGCACACAAGAAACGAATATTAAATCACCCCAACGATAACGTTAAGGAACTAAATCAGGCACCACAACACAGAAGACTAAAAAGAAACAAACCGACTGACTTGCAGAATTAAGTAAAAAGAAGGAACATTACTTGTAATGGAAGCGGAAACGCTACGGAGCGTTTACTGCATGCATGCCATGTCTCTAGTTCATCAAATTTGCTGGTTAGCTCAAAGAAGCTAGTTGTAAATGTAATTTAAAAATAAATAAATAAAAAAATATAATCGAAAAAGGAAAAAAGCCGTTAGGTATGAAGTAGATAACCTTGTAGCTATCAAGCGTACACAATTAGGTCCAGGACGAATATTACGAGCAAAGTATCTAGGTCCATATCGCATTACAAAAGTTAAATGTAACGACACGTATGATGTGGAAAAAGTAGGTTTCCATGAAGGTCCTTCAGCAACATCAACATGTGCAGAATACATGAAACCATGGCTCATTTTGTAAACCTCATCCGGGGCGGATGAATGCCAAAATGGCCGGGAAGGATTAAATCCTAAATATAAGATATATTCATCCGAGGCGGGTGAAGATCAGCATGGCCGAATGTAGGAGATTTGTATTGGTTATTTGTGCCACGCTGTAGTTTTGTTCAATGTTAATTTATGTGTAAAAGGTTTGGGAGAGTTCTGCCCGAGAAGGAATGAGTAACCAGGGACAGCGAGAAAACGAGGAGTTGGAAACGAAGGATTGTGAAAGAGTGACGTGATTATAAGTTATGTTGCCAAATAATGTGATTTGAGTTTGTGTTGTTAATTGTTAATTGCTAACTAGCTGCTTGCTTACTAGCTTCCTCCTCGCTTACTAGCTCACTGCTTGCATACTAACTCACTGCTTGCTTACAAGCTAATTGCTTTCATACCAGATTACTGCTTGCTTTCTAGATTGCCCGTTGTTTACTTTTTTTTTTTTTTTTTTTTTTTTTGTCGTGGGGAAAATCTTCGAAAGACTCCCTCCCACCTCTTTGGGGAGAGGCGGGAGGGTTGTGTGGGATTCCCCGCGCCCGTAGAATGACGGACGCGGGACCTACCCACTAAAAACCCCACGGTGACCCTTCCGCACGATTTGGGAGGATACCGGGAATCGCTCGAAGCATTCTTCCGGTATCCTCCCCGTGCCCGCGTTTTGCGCCCATCCCCGGGGGGGACAAACGGTCCCCCCGGTAGACACTCTGTCTCATAGCGGCAGGACGGGGCCACTCCATCCCGCCGCGATCCGTCCCGGGGCCGCATTTGGTAGCGGGCTGCGAGCCCCAACTCGCAACCGCCTGCGACCCCGTTTCTACCCCTCGGCGGCCGGGAGCTCATGGCCGCTCCATGCCACCGAGGGTGCCTCCCCGTGGGCCGAACCCACCCGGTCCGACCCATCGCCGCCTGGCGGGAGGAGGCTCCCCTCAGGGCCCCCCTCCCAGCCAGGGTCATCCGCCGCGCAAAGGCCGCCGCTCGCGACGCCTGACGCCCGGGCGACGCCCTCGCGCCACCATACGAGCGCGAGCCGCAGCGCGCAGCTGAAGCTCGCGCTCCCTTCCCGCGGCCTCCTTCTGCAGCATTACGGTCTCGCAGAAGGAGGCCACGGCCCTCCACTTCCTCTCGCTGCCGAGCATGGCGCGCACCACACCCGGCAGCGAGACATCCCGCCCTATGACGCCGACCAGGATACGGCGCTCCCCCTCCCACGCTGGGCATACCTGGAGGTTATGATCAGCCGTGTCCTGCTCGGCGTCACAATGGCAGCAACGCGCCGTAGGCTCCTTCCCTATCCGGCACAGGTATCTTCCGAAGCTACCATGCCCGGAAAATACCTGTGCCATCCGGTAAGTAAGGATTCCATGGCCTCTGTCCAGCCACTCACACAGGAGTGGCCGAATAGCCCCGACTGTCCGGTGCCCCGCAGTTGGCAGTGCCAACCGCTCCTGCCACGCGAGCACCACGAACTGCCGGGCCTGGCGCTCCAAATCGCCCCAAGCAGGTTCCTGCTCTCCCGGGACCGCCCCCACTCCCGCGCGACGGTCGACACGATGACGATACATCATCGCGTGCGACCGCGCGACGAGATCCATGGGCGGCATCCCCGCAAGGACCGTCGCCGCCTCATGCGACACGGTCCGGTAGCCGCGGACGACCCTCAGCGCCATCCGCCTCTGCACCCGACGCAGCATCGTCATGCTGCGCCGGGAGGCCGCCAGGTCGTCCGCCCAGACGGGGGCCCCGTATAGGGCCACCGACTGAACCATTGCTACATAGAGGCGGCGAACTCGTCCCGCCGGGCCCCCCAGGTTGGGGAGGATCCGGCCTAAAGCCGAGACCATCCTCTCCAACCAGGGAACCAGGCAGCGGAAGTGCTCCTCGAAGCGCCAGTGGCTATCGAGGATCAGCCCCAGATACCTCATCCGGGGCTTCACCTCGATATCAGCCCCACCCACCCGGATCAGAGGGGGTGGCGGATCCTGCCGAGGTGAGTGGAACGCTATCACCTCGGTCTTATGGACCGCCACCGTCATCCCCATCCCCCTGATCCGGTCGACGACGCGTTGCGCCCCCTCCTCGGCGAGGCGCTTGGCCCTCCCCCACTGAGCCCCGACGGCCAGCACCAGTGTGTCATCTGCGTAACACACGGCACTGACGCCATCGGGGAGGTCGGCCCGCAACACCGCGTCGTACGCGATGTTCCACAGGAGTGGCCCTAGGACCGACCCCTGCGGAACCCCGCAGTAGACCTCCCTCCGCATATCACCATCCCGGCCCGGATACTCGATCCACCTGCCGCGGAGATAATCCCCGACGACTGCCCTGAGACACGGGGGTACCCGATAATATTCGAGCCCCCTCCGTATCTCCTCCCAGGGAAGGGTGTTAAACGCGTTGGCAATATCCAGCGATACCGCCAACGCCAACCCTCCCCGGGAGACGGCCGACTCCGAGAGGACCCTGACCCGACTGATCGCGTCGACCGTCGACCGGCCCCCCCCCCCCCCCGGAAACCGTACTGGCAGTCGGCCAGGCCCGGAGCACCCCGCGACAGGTGCTCGACGAGGCGGGCAGCAATCACTCGCTCGAAGATCTTGCCCACCTCGTCGAGGAGACAGATGGGCCGGTATGCGGATGGAGACTCCGCGGGCCGACCCTCCTTCCGGAGGACGACCATCCTCGCCACCTTCCAACTGGGGGGGAATCGCCCGTCCCTCAGGCATCGGTTAAACAACCGCCTGAGGTCGGCCCCAAGGACGCCGTGGGTCAAGACCCAAACCCAGCCAGGCACACCTTCCGGACCCGGGGCCGTGTTACGCGCCCCGAGCCGTCTGATGGCCGCGGCCAGCTCCCCCTGCGTGACCCCCGGCTCGGCCACCCACTCCAACGGGGCCGCGACATGCGGTATGCCTCACACAGGTCATCTGCCCTCGCTCGCGCCACGCTATCGTCTCTCCGTAGACGACGGCGCGCGCGGGTGTACTGGCGTCGGGCGCGGACACTCGCGTCTCGCATTTCCGCGATCGCGGCCGACCACCAGTACACCGCCCGGCGAGGAGAAGCCCGCCCGACCCGGGGCATCGCCGCGTCACATATGTTCGCGACCATCCCCCCGAGCCGGGCGACCTCCTCCTCTATACTCGGCAACTCGGCCGCCCCCTGCGGCCAAGTTGCAGCGAGGGCAGCTGCCATCAGGGCGTCCTTGTCCAGGCGCCGAAGCGCCCAGCGGCGCGGTGGGTTACTACCCGGACGGTGGTGTCGGGATGCATCCCCCGCGGCGGCAGAGACCTCCATCCGGATATACCGGTGGTCCGAGAGTGGCTCTGCCCCCGCGACCACGTGCCACCCCGACACCATGCGCACGGCGTTGGGGGTCCCCCCATATCGCCGCACACACGTGTGCTCCGACCCCCGGTTCAGTAACCGAAGGTCGAGACCCGCCGCCCAGTCGCCCAGGATCTCGCCGCGAACGGAAGTCCTGGGGGACCCCCACGCCACCGACTTGGCGTTGAAGTCTCCCAGGACCAGCACCGGCCGGGCCGCGCAGCGCTGCACGCATGCCGCGACCTCGGCCAGGTACTGCTCGAACGCGACGTGACCGCTGCGAGGCGATATGTAACACCCCACCACGGCGACTCCCCACCAGTCCACGGCGACGAATCCTCGACCGCGCTCCAGCATGGAGAACGGCGGGGACCCGTCGCCACCTCCCCATACCGTCGCCACCAAGCCGTCCGCGTCCCCCACCCAATGAGGGTGATCAGGGACGCGGTACGGCTCGGCGGCGACAGCCAGGCCAACCCCCCACTCCGCGAGGACTTGGGACATCATATCCTGTGCCGCGCGGCAGTGGTTGAGGTTGGCCTGGAGGAGGAGGCGGGGCGCCATTAATTACCGACCGCCCCAGCCTCCTCCCGGCTGTCCGTCCCCGTAGCACCGTCCACCTCCATGGTGGACGATGCCACCGCCCGCGGCGCCGGAGTCGGAACGGCCCGCCTCTTCCTCTCCTTCCGGGAGGGGGGAGAGCACTTCCTGCTCCCCACCCTGTGGTCGGCTGGCATCCCCCTGTCCGCACATAGCGGGCAGTGGAGGGCCGCCGAGCACTGGCTCGCGCGGTGGTACTTCGCCCCGCAGCGGTAACATTGACCGCTGCGGTCCACCGGCGAGGTGCACCACTGCCTCACATGCCCCAATTCGAGGCAGCGGTGACACTGGAGCGGGCGCGGCGCGAGTATCTCCACTCGCGCCGAAACCCACCCCACCAAAACCCTCCCGGATTCCGCCAATTTATGGGCGGCGGAGAGGAGGCAGCGGGCCCACACGGACCCCAGGCCGGAAGGAGATCTGCGGATCTCCCCGACCCGCAAATCCCCCTCAGAGCAATCCCCCGCCCTTCCTAGGGCACACGCCACGTCCTCCGCGGTGGCCGAGTTGTCCAGCCCACACACGCGCATCTCCGTGCGTTTCGTGGGCCGGGCGACCCGGACACCCCGCTCGCCCAGCTGCTCCCGGAGCCTCGGGGCGAGTCGGTCGGCCTTCACGCCGCCGTCTGGACCGGGGATCTCCAGCAGGAGACCCCCAGTCACGGCCCGCTTCGCCCTGACGGAAGCGATGCCAAGCTCTTCCAGGGACACATTGTCCCTGGCGAGCCGCATCGCTTCCGCGAGGGTCAGGTCGCCCCCCTGCGCAACGGTCAGCGCTACCGCTGCCGTTTTAGGGGGGCAGCCAAGTTGCGCATTCGCGCCCTTTCCTTTGGCCGCGGGCGGCGGGGGCGGAGGCTGCGCCTGCGAGGCCTTCCTCGCCGCCCTCCTCGCCCTCCGCCCCACCACCTCGCTCCACGACACCCCCCCTTGGGGCGGTGCCGCGGAGGACGCGGGAACCGGGACCACGAGTCCGCTTGCCCCCTTGGGGGTCACGACCCGAGGTCCCGGAGTCGCCACGGTGGGCGGAGCCTTGGCTCCCCCCACCTTCGCCTTCCCCGTTCGTGCTGGCACTGGTCGGGGTGGCACCACCCTCCCTCCGACCGCGCTTCCGGGGAGGAGCTCCTCCCGGAAGGCAGCCAGCCTCTTATCAATCATGTCCCCTATCCTCCTCAGGAGATCGTCCTCTGAGGAGGACGGGGACTTCTGTGCGGCGGAGTGCGGGTGGAAGGGCCCGTAAGGGCCCGCACCACCTCCGCCGCACTCCGCTTCATAACGACCGCAGTACGGCGCGGCGTAGGAGGAGGGAGGACAGGAGTGAGGGCCGCGCTGTTCCAGCGCGCCTCTGCCCTCATCCTCCCCCGTCGCTCCTCCTCCAACAGGAGCTGCAGACGGGCGTTCCGCCCGCTCAGCTCCCGCACCGCGTCCCTCATCGTTCAGGCAGCCTCCCTCAGAGCCTCTGCCCCGCCGCTCTTCTGCCCCTTAAACGAGCAGGCAGCGGCCACTTTCTCCACTCGTCTCAGGGACGAGGAGATCCTCTCCGATATCTCCTCGGTAACCTCGTCCCTGAGGCAACGCATCCGGACAACCGGGCTCATCGCCCTGTCCACTCCATTGACGGCCTGCCCCGTCATCTTTCTCTTGGAGCCTATGAGGCTGCTGGTGGAGGAGAAGGACGAGACTGACGCAGTCTCATCGTCCTCCTCCACCCTCCACGAAGCCGGGCCAGGCGCTGGGAGCGGCGCGAGCGCCGTCACTCCAGTCCCAACACCGCCTTCGTCCTCCCTCTCTGACTTACCCCGTCCCATCCCCGTTTTAATTTTAAACTCCATAGTATTCCCACGAGCAGGTCGGAAGAAAAGGTCCGCCCGGGCAGAGCCGCCTTACCCGGGTAAGTCTATATACTCCGGGGGTTCGGCAGGTGCCCCGGAGGTGGTCGCTTGGGATTGGGCCTCCTCCCCCAACCATGCATCCCATCGCCGCGCAGCATAACTTAGGATTGGAGGGCGATTTTATAGAGTCGCCACACTCGCGGTCCCGGGCGGTTAAGCCAAGGCCCCCGTTCCTCCTGCCGTCACGTACCATTCACAAAACCAAAGAAGGAATTGAGGATGGGTCGTTGTGACGACCAACAGGAGGTTTACGGTGTGATAAGCATCAGGTACCTCGGGGTCGCTACACCCCGTACTGCGGCCGACGATAGCCGGACACAGCCCCTGAGGGCCCGTTGTTTACTTGCTTACTGCTTGCTAACTAGCTTGTTGCTTGCCTTCTAGCTGACTTGTTGCTTACTAGCGTACTGCTTGCTTGCTAGGATACTGCTTCCTTACAAGCTTCCTGCGCGCTTACTAGCTCATTGCTTGTTTACTAGCTTTCTGGTTGCTTACTAGCATACTGCTTTGTTAATAGGTTAGTGCTTCCTTCCTAGTTTACTGCTTGCTTTGCAGCATACTGCTTCCTTACTAGCTTCTCGCACGCTTACTAGCTTACTGCTTGCTTACTACCTTACTGCTCCCTTACTAGCCAGCTGCTTGCTTACCAGCTTACTTAATGCTTACGAGATTACCGCTTGGTTAATAGCAGGCTGCTTCCTTACTAGCATCCTGCCTGCTTACTAGCTCGTAGTTTACTTACTAGCTTACTGCTAGCTTAATCGCTTACTGCTGGCTTGCCGGCTTACAACTTGCTTTCTAGCTTCCTCCTCGCTTACAAGCTCACTGCTTGCGTACTAGTTCACTGCTTGCTTACAAGCTTACTGCTTGCTTATTAGCTTACTGCTTGCTTACTAGCTTACTGGTTACTTACTAGCTTACTGCCTGCTTTCTAGCTTTCTGCTTGCTATCCAGCTTACTGCTTGCTTACTAGTCTACTGCTTGCTGAATAGCTAACTGCTTTCTTGCTAGCCTGCTGCTTGCTTTCCAGCATACAGCTTGCATATTAGGTTTCTACTTGCTTAATGGAATGCTGCTGGCTTACTAGCTCACTGCTTGCTTACAGCTTACTTCTTTGTTACTAGCTTTCTGCTTGCTTTCTAGCTTACTTCTTGCTTACTGGCTCACTGCTTGCATACTAGCTTACTGAGGGCTTATTGTCTTACTACTTCCTTACAAGCTAACTGCTTCCTTACCAGCTAACAGCTTGCCTACAAACTTACTGGTTACTTACTAGCCTACTGCGTGCCTACTAGTTTACTGCTTGCTCAATATCTAACTGCTTTCTTACTAGGTTACTGCTTAGTTACTACCTAACTGCATTCTAACTACTTTCCTGCATTCTAACTACTTTCCTGCATTCTTCCTAACTTACCGCCTTCTTACTAATTTGCTGCTCTTTTACTAGCCGACTGCTTCCTTACAAGCTTACTGCTTGCTTACTAGCTTCCTCCTCGCTTGCTAGCTCACTGCTTGCTTACTAGCTTACTGGTTGCTTTCTAGCTTGCTTCTTGCTTACTAGCATACTGCTTCTTTACTAGCCTACTACTTGCTTACTTGCTAACAGCATCCATACCAGCATACTGCATGCTTAATAGATTACTGATTTGTTACTAGCACCCTGCTCGCTTAATAGCTCACTGCTTGCATGCTAGCTTACTGCTTGCTTACATGCTTGCTACTTCCTTACTAGCCTGCTGCTTGCTTTCTAGCTTACTTCTTGCTTACTAGTTTACTGCTAGCGTCCTAGCTTACTGCTTGCCATCTAGCATACTGCTTCCTCATTAGCTCACAGCATGCTTTCTATCTTACTGCAGGCTTACTATCTTCCTGCTTGCTTCCCAGCTTACAGCTTGCTTGCTATCATACTGCTTTCGTACCAGAAAACGGTTTTCTGACTTGCCTGCTGCTTTCTTACTAACTTTCTGCTCTCTTACCAGCCGAATGCTTCCTTACTAGCTTCCTGCTTTGTTACTAGCACACTGCGTGCTTAATAGCTAACTGCTTCCTTACCGGCTAACAGCTGTCTTACAAGCTTACTGCTTACTTATTAGCGTACTGCTTCCTTACTAGCTTCCCCCTCGCTTACTGGCTCACTGCTTGCTTACTAGATTACTGCTTGCTTAGTAGCTTACTGCTTGCATACTAGCACATTGCTGCCTTACTAGCTTCCTCCTCGCTTACTAGCTCTCTGCTTGCTTACTAGCTTACTGCTTGATTACTAGCACACTGGTTCCTAACTAGCTAATTGCTAACTTTTTGACCTGCAGCCTGATTACTAGCTTACTCGTTGTATACAATCTTACTGCTTTCTCCCTGGCATACTGCTTCCTTACTAGCTTCCTGCTCGCTTACAGGCTCATTGCTTGCTTCCTATCTTACTGCTTGCTTACTAGCTTACTGCTTGGTTACTTGCATCCTGCTCTCCTACTAGCAGAATGCTTCCCAACTAGATTCCAGCTTGCTTACTATCTTACTGCTTTGTTAGGAACTCACTGCTTTGTTACTAGCTTACTGCTTGCTTACTAGGACCCTGGATCCTTACTAGCAAATTGCTAACTTACTAACCTGTAGCCTGCTTACTAGCATAATTGTTGCTTACAATTTTACTGCTTTCTCCCTAGCATACTGCTTCCTTACTAGATTCCCGCTGGCTTACTAGCTCACTGTGAGTATACTAGCTTACTGTTTGCTTACTAGCTTACTACTCGCTTACTAGCTAACTGCTTCCTTACCAGATTACTGGTAGCGTACTATCTAACTGTTTTCTTACCAGCTTACGGCTTGCTTACTGGCTTACTGCTTGCTTATTAGCATACTGCTTCCTTACTAGCGCCCTGCTCGCTTACTAGATCAGGGCTTGTGTACTAGCTAACCGCTTGCTTACTAGCTTGCTGCTTGCTGTCTAGCATACTGCTTGGTTACTAGCATACTGCTTCCTTACTAGCTTCCTGCTTGCTTACTAGCTCTCTGCTTGCTTACTAGATTACTACTTGCTTACCATCTTGCTGCTAGCTTACTCGCTTACTGCTTGCTTACTAGCCTGTTCCTTTTTTCTTTCTTTTTTCTTTTTTTTTTTTGTTCGTGGGGAAAATCTTCGTATGACTCCCTCCCACCTCTTTCGGGAGAGGCTGGAGGGGTGTGTGGGATCCTTCGCGCCCATGAAATGACGGGCGCTCGACCTACTCACTAAAAACCCCATGGTGACCCTTCCGCACGATTTGTGAGGTTACCGGGAATCGCACGAAACAAACTGCCGGTATTCACATCGTGCAGTGGTGCACGAGCAGACCTCCAATCTCCGCATAGTTTTTAATGCGTCCGCTGTGACCTCAGACGGCACGTCGCTCAACGAGCACCTCCTGATGGGACCGTAATTACAAGCCCATTTGAATTCAATTCTGCTCCGGTGGCGAATCTCGCGCGTCGCTCTAAAGGCCGACATACAAATAATGTATCGTCAAATTTTAGTTGATCGGGAAGATCACGCGTACCAATGCATCTTGTGGCGTCGCGAATTACCACAAGAACCGGGCACCTTCGCATTACGTACCGTTATGTATGGCACTGCTTCCGTACCATTTTTAACGCAGCGGGTCCTACGGCAGCTGGCCGATGACGACGGAGACTCTTTCCCACGCGGTCGCCTCGTCCTCACTCACAACTTCTACGTCGACGACGTCCTCTTCGGGGCTGACACTCTGGCCGAAGCCATCGCGACGCGTCACGACCTAACCTCGTTGCTCGCGAAAGGCGAGTTCTCGTTGAGAAAATGGGCAGCAACTGAGGCGGCCGCTCTCCCGGAAGGAGCCTTGCCGGAAAATTCCCTACCCCTAGGATCGGAGGATGAGCCCTTCCATTCCGTTTTAGGGCTTCAGTGGAACCCCGAGGACGACGTGTTCGCGTTTCGCGTGGACAAGCCCAGCGCAGCGACTCCCACGAAGCGATCCGTATTATCCATGACGGCGCGGCTATTCGACCCTCTTGGTTGTATGTCACCGGTCATCATTGTCGCGAAAATTATCTTACAAAGCCTATGGATTCGCGGGGTCGACTGGGACTCACCTCTTCCGCCGAAATTGCTGCAGGAGTGGTGTCGCTATGCAACGGAACTGCATTTACTGCGTCACATGCGCGTACCATGATGGTGCGGGCTGTCGCCGGGCAACATGGCGTTGGAGCTGCACGGGTTTGCCGACGCGTCCTCGCGTACGCGGCGGTGGTCTACGCCCGAGTCGCGTCGGAAAGGGGAGCGGCGATCCGCGTCACGCTACTCGTAGCTAAGACGCGTGTCGCCCCGGTCAAAACGTTGAGCATTCCTTGCCTCGAGTTGTACGCCGCGGTGCTGCTCACGCGCCTCTTCGCGTGCATTCATGCCGAAACACCCTTCGTACGGGCTAGCATTTTTGCTTAGACGGACTCCCGGGTTGTCCTAGAATGGCTCCGCCGACACCCTTCCACGTGGCAGGTTTTTGTGGCGAATCGCGTCTCCGAGATCCAGACTGCACTTCCCTCGGCGTCCTGGTAACACGTGCCGACTCGCGACAATCCCGCCGACTGCGCATCCCGGGGAATGTTACCCGAAGTCTTTCTCGCCCATACTCTGTGGTGGCACGGCTCCGGCTGGCTCTTGAGCCCTCGCTCAGACTGGCCCGCTCAGGACGACGCGTCCCCAACGATCGCACCGGAAGTGCGTACGACAATCGCGCATTGCTCGGCTGCTCCCGCGAGTAGTCCCCTCAAACCCCTTCCGAATAGCGTCTCATCGTGGCCGCGACTTCTACGCATCACCGCACATATTCTGCGTTTCATCCACGCGATCTAAGCATCCCTTGCTACACGCGACCCGGGGCCCTTCGATGTTCGCGACATATCTGATAGCCACTGGGCGCGTGTATTTTGGATTCGATGGATACAGCTTAACGAGTTTCGTGCGGAATTACGAAATCTTCGGGAGGGAAAGCCCGTCTCCGCGTCGAGTCTGCTGACCACGCTCGTCCCATTTGTCGACGAAGACGGTGTCATCCGGATGGGGGGACGCATCCATCACGCGCCAGGCCTACATGACGCCCGGCACCAACTTCCGCGGCGCGGATCGTGAGCTGCGGGCCTCCATCCGGTCGGCAACGCGGTCTGCCGAGTTCACCGCGTTCATTCAGGCCGAGAAGTTACCGTGGCAATTCATCCCCCCCCAATGCACCGCACTTCGGAGGCTTATGGGAAGCCGGAGTGAAAAGCGTGAAGCATCATCTTCGTCGGGTCACCCGCGAGCACCCTCTCACCTTCGAGGAACTCGCGACGCTGTTAGCCATGGTCGAGGCGTGCCTCAATTCGCGTCCGCTTACACCCCTGTCGACGGATGTGGACGATAGTGCGGCACTCACTCCGGGACATTTTCTAATCGGCGACCCCATGCTGGCGCTTCCGCTTAGCGTTCCCGAAGCAGGGGCGACGTCACTGCTCTCCCGTTGGCAGCTCGTCACCCGAATGCGCGATCATTTTTGGAAGCGGTGGCAGCGCGACTACGTGCTGTCACTTCAGCAGCGATATCGGTGGTCCCGGCCAGCGCGCGACTCCCAACCCAACGACCTCGTGGTTATCAGGGAGGACAATCTTCCCCCGGGTCAGTGGATGTTAGGACGAATAGTCCGAGCACACCCCGGTCGAGATGGGCGAGTCCGCGTGGTCTCCATCCGCACGTCACGCGGAGAAATTGAGCGACTTATCACTCGCCTGGTCCTCCTGCCGGTCGCGGAGGACCCCGACGGCGTGACGGTGGGCGGTGAAAATCCCCAAGGGTCATCGGTCGCGCTTCACGCGGCCGAGGCGGGCGGCATGTTTAGAATAAGGTATAAGAATTAGGATAAGATGTAGAAATACGTTTACTGTACCGTCTTCGTGTTTAGATTAAGGTGCGAGCAGTATGGATTCCGTGAGAGAGAGTGAATGAGTGTTGTGAGAGAGTGTCATGTGTGCTGACGGTTGGCGCGACCGTCACCGATCTATGGACGAGTTTTGAAAGATCAACGGTTGGTCGTGCGCGATGCTGTAACGGCAGAACGATCCAGGCTGTCGATCCGATTGTACGTGATACCGACAACGGACCTTCGTCGCCCTTGCGCATTCTCCTAGGGAGTTGACCTTGTAACTGTTATCGAATACGTGCCCACCGCGTCCCAGTTACGCTTACCGCAGTGTGAACGTTGTGCAATCTTACAATAAATTTGTGACTGTTAACTGTTTTGCCATTCTTCGCGTCCCTGTTCCTCGTCCGCGCCTCTTTTCGTCTGTGCTTTAACACTAGCCTTCTGCATGCTTACTAGCTTACTTGTTGCTTACCAGCTTACTGCATGCTTACTGGCATACTGCTTCCTCTCTAGCTTCCTGCTCGCATACTAGCTCACGGCTTGCTTACTAGCTTACTGCTAGTTTACTCGCTTCCTGCTTGCTTTCTAGCTTATTGTTTTCTTACTAACATACAGCTTCCTTACAAGTTAACTGCTTGCTTACTAGCTCACTGCTTGCATGCGAGATTACTGCTTGCTTACTACCTTACTGCTAGCTAACCAGCTTGCTGCTTTTATACTAACCTGCTGCTCGCTTACTAGCTCACAGCTTGCATACTAACATACTGTTGCGACGGTATGAAGATGCCGCGCAATACCGCGAAATTGCATCGTCGCAACGGTGTGAAGAGGCTTCGCGATGAGGTGAAGCTGCCACACAAAAACGAGCGGATGCGAGATCCCGGGCTTTCGGGTTGCTCAGAAACCGGCAACGATTTGGAAGAATAGAACTACGACAGACCGCAAGACGAACGAACGTATCGAAAAGCATCCTTGTTAATAAAGTTCTTAGTTGTGTTACGTTATGCTATTTTTGTTGTGTTATAATATGCGGCGATCGACGAGTAATACTCCCCGGCGCAACAGTGGTGCCAGAAGCGGGATGTCGACCCGATCTACCGCCAGGGAGGGAGAGGCCGTTCCTTCCTTGGAACTGTTGTTCGAGGGCCTGCAGAGGAGCCTCGCGGCGCAGTTCCGGGAGCAGCAGAGAACTTTCGAGTCCAGGTGGGAAGAGGATCGGAAGCGGACCGAAGAGAGGCAGGCCGCGAAGGAGGCTGCCGCTTCGGCGAAGGAGGCTGCCGCTTCGGCGAAGGAGGCTGCTGTGGAAGGGAGGATAAGGGCCATGGAAAATCGTTATCAGGTGCTTCCAGAGAATTTTAAGAGTGTGATCGATAACCTGTCGGCCGCGACGTTCCGTAGCGAGGATCGCGAGTCCAGCCTTGTTAATAATGTTGTTAGGGATAATCCTGTTGTTGCTGGACTCGCGATGCCTTCCACTTCGCAGTCGGCTCCTCCGTTGGAAGCGACTGGTGGATTTCTGGGGTACGTCCTGAAACCACCAGCGTTTGATGGGAGAGCTTGTTGGGAGGAGTACCGGGTGCAATTCTAGGCGATTGCGAAGGCGAATGGATGGGATGCACCAAGGAAGGCTTTGGCCTTGGTCGCATGTCTGGAGGGGCCCGCTCGGGGTGTTTTGACTACCCTTTCCGAGGAGTCGCGTTGCGATTTTGGTGTCTTAGTTTCCGCTTTGGAGTTCCGTTTCGGAACCAAGAATTTCGGGAATTTAAATTACGTGAAGTTTCAAAATTATACTCAACGGAAGGGGGAGTCGATTTCTGATTTGGCCTCGGAGATTGAGAGGTTGGCGCAGGCTTCCTTTTGTGATTACCCGATGGAAGTCAGGGATAAGCTGACCGCCTCTCAGTTCGTCTCCACCCTGGCCAATGAGGAAATGAGGAGGACGCTCAGGTTGGGCGGTTTCACTACTCTCAGGGCGGCTGTGAACAGAGCTCTGGAGATTGAGGCCGTCGAGTCTGTGGCCCCTGGTCCTTGCCGTGTTAAGGACTGCATTCAGGGTGTCACTTGTTTTCCCAAGGGAAAGTTGGAGAAGAGGACTGCCGAGAAGCCGGTCTCGGAGTGCTAGAACTGCGGGCAGGAGGGACATTTGCAGCGGAACTGCCCGAAGAAGAGGAGAAGAGAAGAGGCCCCCTCGAAGAAGGGAAACTGATCGCTGTCAAGGATTGTTCTTCCGTCGAGGAGGGAGAGTCTCGCAAGAGGAGATATCCGGACGAAGAAGAGGATACACCGGAAAAGGGGACTGAAAGCGAAAGACCCATGGAATGTTGGAGCTGCAGGGAAACGGGACATTTGCGGTGGAACTGCCCCAGAAAGAACAAGAAGAGGAAGGCGTAGAAGGAGAATTTTTCTGCGTTGAAGAAATCGCCGAGATGATCTGAAAAATGAATCATCGTCATGGTCAGCTGTCTGCAATGGAAGGACCTTTTAAGAAGGGAAGAGGAGCACCCTTTGGAGGGATAGGGCTCGCCGGAGCACCTTCTGCAGGGATGGCGCTCGGCGGGGCATCTTTTGGAAGGATAGGGCTCGTGGGAGCACCTTTCGAAGGTATAGAGCTCGTCGCAGCACCCTTTGAAGGGACAGGGCTCGCAAGAGCACCTTCTGGAGGGATGGCGCTCGTCGGGGCATCTTTCGGAAGGATAGGGCTTATGGGAGCACCTTCTGAAGGGAAAGCGCTCTATGTTATGGGTTCCCTGCCAAGGTCTGTGCTGAAGGTGACGACAAGAAGGCGATGCGAAGAATCGGCACGATGAGTTGGATTTCCGTATAGTCCGTTTCCAGAAGTTCAAACCAAGGGTTGTGCATGTGAACCGACTGGCTCGGTACGATTCACGAGAGGCCCCCTGCGAAGATACTGCGAGGTGAGGATCGAGGAAGATGGCCGACATCTTCGCCCAAGAAGAGGACGTATCATCGCAGAAGGCGAGGATCGGGTTTTCTCACCGGCCGCGGAGGACTCTCCATTTCCGCAGGTCAGAACGGCCGGGGAAGTGCGATTCTCCCCGGGGAGGGTCGCCCCTCAGTCATGCTCGACTCTAATAGCGGAGTGGGGCACAGACGGTCGTACGGCGGAATTGTGGTATGTTCCACAACCGATCATCGAGGAAATTCTCCTTGGAGATTGGGGAACATCCCATGGGAAGTTCTCTCGTGAGGCTGGGGGGAATCCGCATCCGGGAAGCCCTCAAGAAAGAAGCGCGCAAGCCGCAAGAGTCAAGGGGATGGGCGAGGAGCAGTCGGGATTTCCTCATCCTCGAAGATGTCTGAGTTCAGACGAAGTATTCCGAAGGGTACACCGGCGCCTTGCTCAAGGTTTTTGAGTGGTTTTCCTTGGGACGAAGGACGAATGTCAAGGCGCTGACTGTCTGATAAAGGCCACTCAGGTAAATGTTCGACCTATTAGTTTATCTACTTTACAGACAGAGGTGTACAGGTTCGACGCAGCTTCGCGACCACCCGGAGGTTAGGAGACTACGGGTGAAGTTGGCTGTTCGAACGGAATTTGCAGCGGTCGGGACGACCGCTCTGAAGGCAGAGGGAGCAGTGTTGCGACGGTATGAAGATGCCGCGCAATACCGCGAAATTGCATCGTCGCAACGGTGTGAAGAGGCTTCGCGATGAGGTGAAGCTGCCACACAAAAACGAGCGGATGCGAGATCCCGGGCTTTCGGGTTGCTCAGAAACCGGCAACGATTTGGAAGAATAGAACTGCGACAGACCGCAAGACGAACGAACGTATCGAAAAGCATCCTTGTTAATAAAGTTCTTAGTTGTGTTACGTTGTGCTCTTTTTGTTGTGTTATAATATGCGGCGATTGACGAGTAATACTCCCCGGCGCAACAATACTGATTCCTTACTAGCTAACCGCTTCCATACTAGCCAGCTGCTTCTTACTAGCTTTCTTTTTGCTTACTAGCTTACTGCTTGCATACTAGCATACTGCTTCCCTACCAGCTTCCTCCTCGCTCACCGGCTCACTGCATCGCTTACTAGCTTACAGCTAGCTTACTCGTTTCCTGCTTGCATACTAATTCACTGCTTGCTTACTAGCTTACTGCTTGCGCACTAGCTGACTGCTTGCATGATATCTAACTGCTTTCTTTCTAGCCTGCT
Organism: Colletes latitarsis; assembly: GCF_051014445.1. Classification (NCBI taxonomy): domain Eukaryota; kingdom Metazoa; phylum Arthropoda; class Insecta; order Hymenoptera; family Colletidae; genus Colletes; species Colletes latitarsis. The sequence continues at coordinate 7,625,997 of NC_135141.1, read as the reverse complement.
GCGTGCTTTCTAGCTTACTGCTTGCTTACTAGCTTGTTGCTTGCCATCCAGCTTACAGCTTGCTTACTAGCATACTGCTTCCTTACCACCTTCCTGCTCGCTTACTAGCTCACTGCTTGCATACTAACTCACTGCTTGCTTACAAGCTAATTGCTTTCATACCAGATTACTGCTTGCTTTCTAGATTACCCGTTGTTTACTTTTTTTTTTTTTTTTTTTTTTTGTCGTGGGGAAAATCTTCGAAAGACTCCCTCCCACCTCTTTGGGGAGAGGCGGGAGGGTTGTGTGGGATTCCCCGCGCCCGTAGAATGACGGGCGCGGGACCTACCCACTAAAAACCCCACGGTGACCCTTCCGCACGATTTGGGAGGATACCGGGAATCGCTCGAAGCATTCTTCCGGTATCCTCCCCGTGCCCGCGTTTTGCGCCCATCCCCGGGGGGGACAAACGGTCCCCCCGGTAGACACTCTGTCTCATAGCGGCAGGACGGGGCCACTCCATCCCGCCGCGATCCGTCCCGGGGCCTTACTAGCTGACTGCTTTCTTACTACCTTACTGTTTGCTTACTAGCTCATTGCTTGCTTACTATCTTACTGCTTCCTTACATGCTTACTGCTTGCTTACTAGCTTCCTGCTCGCTTACTGGCTTAGTGCTTGCTTACTAGCATTCTGCTTCCATACTAGCTCCCTGCTCGCTTACTAGCCCACTGCTTGCGTACTAGCTTACTACTTGCTTACTAGTTTACTGCTTGCTCAATAGCTAACAGCTTCCTTACTAGCCTGCTGCATGCTTTCTAGCTTACTGCTTGCTTACTAGTTTGCTGCTTGCTTTCTACCTTACTGCTTGCTTTCTACCTTACTGCTTGCTTTCTAGCTGTTGAGAATAGATATATTTTGTATTTCCGAATCTTCGCGATTTTTCTTTGTTTGACGTCGGCCCAGGTCATGTCATAAAAGCAATAGGTCTGCCGACTATTTGGCGACGCATATATAGCCGGGATTTTTCTTGGTTTGATGTTAGTTGTGCCATTACCCTGACCTGTGGGGAGTAGTCTTCCATATATATTATCGTCTCCGTGTCTTACACCTTATACCGTTTCAACAAAATATTTTTTCTTCTTTCTGCTGTAAGCGATTGGGGAAATCTATCTCGAAGATAGATCCTTAATAGTTTATGGGCCCAGCACGCTTCCATTGCGCCTGCTAGAAAGAATTTGTTTGTTGATAAGACACGCTGGCTAGATGAATAAAGGTTTTTTTTACTGGGTAATGTCTGACATAGAAGTCGGAATGGAAATCGTGAAACTGGACGGCTCTAACTACTCCATGTGGAAATCTGGTGTAGTGATTGCGCTAGAAGCAAAAGGTTTGCTTGGTTTCGTAGATGGTACAAGAGTAAAACCTGCTGAAGTCAAGGCAACGGAGCTGAAAGTGTCCGGTCAGAAATCAGCGCAGGTAAAAATGATTATACTGAGTACAATCGGCCCAAATCTTCGCCGCAATTTGTACAACTGCTCCACTACAAAAGAAATGTGTAACAAACTGAGGGACCTGTACGGAGATGCAAGTGAAGATGCTGCACAAACTGCCTGGGAACAGTTTTATAATTTTCGCGTAATGAAGAGGAGCCCATTGCAGATCATTTGGAGATACTGGAGAGCATCTGCAGACTCCTACAGGATGCGGGTGAGGAACAGTCGGACAAAGCTGTCATGGCAAAACTGCTGCGCAGTTTACCCGCGAATTTCTCCATTTTTCGTCACACGTGGAATAGCACTTCTGCTACCGAAAAAACGAAAACGAACTAGATCAGCAGACTGATCAAGGAAGACAGGCGTTTTGATGAGGATGAAGTGTCGACGCTCGTACTTCGTGTTCAAAAGACGCTACTAGCTCAGTGGTTGCTTATTAGCTTACTGCTAGCTTACTCGCTTACTGATTGCTCACTAGCTTGTTGCTTGCATACTAGCTTACTGCTTGCTCAATAGCCAACTGCTTCCTTACTAGCATACTGATTTCTTACCAACTTACTGCTTTCTTTCCAGCTTACTGCTTGCTTACAAGTTTACTGGATGCTTACAAGTATACAGCTTGCTCAATAGCTAACTGCTTGCTTACTAGCTAACAGCTTTCCTACCAGCTTACTGCTTGCTTAATAGCATCGCGGTTGCTTACTAGCTAACTGCTTTCTTACTAGCCTTCTGCTTGCTTTCTAGCTTAGTGCTCGTTTATTAGCTTGCTGCTTGCTTTCTATCTTACTGCTTGCTTACTAGCATATTTCATCCTTACCAGCTACATGCTTCCTTACTAGCCTGCTGCTTGCTCCCTAGCATACGTGTTTTTTACCAGATTACTGCTGGCTTAAAAGCTTACTGGTTGCATGCTACCTTAATGCTTTCTAACTAGATTTCTCCTCGCTTACGAGATCACTGGTTGCTTACTAGATCACTGGTTGCTTATTAGCTTACTGCTTGCTTTCTAGCATACTGCTTCCTTAGTATCATGCTGCTTTTTTAACAGCTTACTGCTTGCTTACTAGCTTACAGCTTGCTTACTTGATTACTGCCTGCATACTATCTTACTGCTAGCTTACTCGCTTCCTGCTTGCTTACTAGCTCACCTCTTGCTTACTAGATTACTGCCAGCTTACTAGCTTACTCGCTTACTGCTTGCCTACTAGCTTGCTAGTTGCGTTGTAGCTTACTAATTGCTTACTAGCACACTGCTTTCTTACTAACTAGTTGCTCTCTTACCTGCCTTCTGCCTGCCTTCTAGCTTACGTATTGCTTACTGGCATACTGCTTGCTTACTAGCATACTGCTTCCTTAATTGCTTCCTCCTCGCATACTAGCTCACTGCTTGCTTACTAGCTTCCTGCATGCTTACCAGCTTACTGCATTGCTACAAACTTACAGCTTCCTTACCAGCCGAATGCTCCCTTACTAGTTCACTGCTTGCTTGCTGGCATACTTTTTTTTTTTTTTTTTTTTTTTTTTTTTTTTGTCGTGGGGAAAATCTTCGAAAGACTCCCTCCCACCTCCTTGGGGAGAGGTGGGAGGGGTGTGTGGGATTCCCCGCGCCCGTACAACGACAGGCGCGGGACCTACCCACTAAAAACCCCACGGTGACCCTTCGGCACGCTTTGGGAGGATACCGGGAATCGCTCGAAGCATTCTTCCGGTATCCTCCCCGTGCCCGCGCTTTCGCGCCCATCCCCCGGGGGGACAATCGGTCCCCCCAGTAGACACACTGCCTCATAGCGGCGGGACGGGGCCACTCCATCCCGCCGCTATCCGTCCCGGGGCCGCGTTTAGTGGCGGCTGCGAGCCCCAACTCGCAACCGCCCGCGACCCCGTTTCCACCCCTCGGCGGCCGGGCGTTCATGGCCGCACCAGACCGCCGAGGGTGCCTCCCCTTGCGTTGGACCGGTAGGGGGAGGAACTCCTACCCCCAACCGGTCCGACCCGGCGCCGCTTGCTGGCATACTGCTTTCTTACTAGCTAAGTGCATTCTTACTAGACTGCTTCTTCGTTACTAGCTCACAGGTTGCATACTAGCATACAGCTTGCTTACTACTTTACGGCTTGCTAACTAGTATACTGCTTTCTTAGTAGCTTCCCGCTCGCATACTAGCACACTCCTTGCTTACTAGCTTCCTGATAGTTTACTCGTTTACAGCTTGCTTGCTAGCTTGCTGCTTGCTTTCTAGTTCACTGCTTGCTGTCTAGATTGCTGCTTGTCTGCTAGCTTACTGGTTGCTTGCAAGCTTACTGCTTCCATACTAGCTTCCTGCTTGCTTACTAGCTCACTGCTTGCATACTAGATTTCAGCTCGCATTCTAGCTCTCTGCTGGCGTACTCGTTTACTGCTTGCTTGCTAGCTTTCTGCTTGTTTTCTAGCTTACAGCATGCATTCAAGCCTACTTGTTGCTTACTAGCTTACTGCTTGCTTTCTAACTTCCAGCCTGCTTTCTAGCTGTCTGCTGCCTTACTAGCATACTGCATTCTTACTAGCTAATTCCTTTCTTAAAAGCCAGTAGCCTGCTTACTAGCTTACTTGATGCTTACTAGCATACTGCTTGCTTACTGGCCTACTACTTTCATGCTAGCGTGCTGCTCGCTTACTAGCTTTCTGCCAGTTGACTAGCATACTGCTTTGATACTAGCTTACTGCGTTCTCACAAGCATACTGCTTGCCTGCTAGCTTACTCGTTGCTTGCAAGCTTACTGCTAGCTTACTCGCTTACTGCATACTTACCAGCCCACTGCTTGCTTACTAGCATACTGCTCGCTTACTAGTTCACAGCTCGCTTTTCAGCACACTGCTAGGTTACTAGCTGATTGCTTGGTTACTAGCTTACTACTTGCTTACTAGCTAACTGCTTGCTAACTAGTTTACTGCATGCGCAGTAGCTAACTGCTTTCCTGCTACCCTGCTGCTTGCTTTCCAGCTAACTGCCTGCTTACTAGCTTGTTGCTTGCTTCTAGCTTACTGCCGGCTTTCTAGCATACTGCTTCATTGCTACCTCCCTGCTCGCTTACTAGCTCCCTGCTTGCTTACTAGCTTCATGCTTGCTAACTAGCTTACTGCTTGCTCAATAGCTAACTGCTTCCTTGCTAGTTTGCTTCTTGCTTACTAGCTTACTGCTTGCTTACAATTATGCTGCTTCCTTACCAGCTTCCTGCTCGCTTACTGGCTCACTGCATGCTTACTAGCTTACTGCTTGCTTACTAGCTTACTGCTTGCTTACTTGCTAACTACTTTCTTACTAGCCTGCTCCTTGCTTTCTGGCTTACTGCTTGCTTACTAGCATGGGGCGCGCTTTCTAGCTTATTGCTTGCTTACTACCATACTGCTATCTTACTAGCTAACTGCTTTCTTACTAGCTTACTCCTTGCTTACTATCATGCTGGGGGTTTTCTAGCACACTGCTCATTTACTATCTGGTTGCTTTCATACTAGCCAGCTCCTTGTTTTCTAACTTACTGCTTGCATACTAGCATACTGCTTCTATTTTTTTTTTTCATGGTGAAAATCTTCGTAGGACTCCCTCCCACCTCTTTGGGGAGAGGCGTGGAATGACGGGCGCGGGACCTACCCACTAAAAACCCCACGGTGACCCTTCCGCACGATCTGGGAGGATACCGGGAATCGCTCGAAGCATACTTCAGGTATCCTACCCGCGCCTGCGCTGTGCGCCCATCCACGGGGGGACAAAAGGGTCCACTCCGTCCTGATGCCATCCGTCTCGGGGCCACGTTCAGTGGCGGCTGCAAGCCCCAACTCGCAACCGCCCGCGACCCCATTTCTACCTCTCGGGGTCTGGTGGCTGATAGCCGCTCCATGCCACCGAGGGTGTCTCCCGATTCGCCGGACCTGAATTTGGGTGGCACTCCCACTCCCCTTCGGTCCGACCCCGTGCCTCGTGGCTGGAGGAGGCTCCCTTCAGGAACCCCATCCCAGCCGGTATTATCCGCCTCACCGCGGGGGCCGCCCACGGCGCCTGGCGCCTGGGCGACGCCCTCCTGCCACCACACGAGCGCGAACGTCAGCACGCCGCTGAAGTTCGCGCTTCCTGCTCGCGGCCTCCTTCTGCAACATTACTTTCTCGCAGAAGGAGGCCACGGCCCTCCACTTCTTCTCGCTACCGAGCATGGCGCGCACCATGCCTGGCAGCGACACATCCCGTCCGGTGACGCCGACCAGGACACGGCGCTCCCCCTCCCACGCTGGGCATACCTGGAGGTTATGATCAGCCGTGTCCTGCTCGGCGCCACAATGGCAGCAACGCGCCGTCGGCTCCTTCCCTATCCGGCACAGGTATCTTCCGAAGCTACCATGCCCGGAAAATACCTGTGCCATCCGGTAAGTAAGGATTCCATGGCCTCTGTCCAGCCACTCACTCAGGAGTGGACGAACAGCCCCGACAATCCGGTGCCCCGCGGTTGGCGGAGCCAACCGCTCCTGCCACGCGATCATCACGAACTGCCGGGCCTGGCGCCTCAAATCGTCCCAAGCAGGTTCCAGCACTCCCGGAACCGCTCCCAGCCCTGAGCGACGGTCGACGCGGTGACGATACAGCACCGCGTGCTACAGCGCGAGGAGGTCCATGGGCAGCATCCCCGCAAGAACCGTCGCCGCCTAATGCGACACAGTCCGGTACCCGCGGCCGACCCGCAACGCCATCCGCCTCTGCACCCGACATATTATCGTCATGCTGCGCCAAGAAGCCGCAAGGTCGTCCGCCTAGACGGGGGCCCGTAAAGGGCCACCGACTGTACCATTGCTACATAGAGGCGGCGCACTCTGCCAGCCGGGCCACCCAGGTTGGTTTGGATTCGGCCTAAAGCCGCGACCATCCCCTCCAACCTGTGGCCCAGGCAACGGAAATGCTACTCGAAGCGCCAGTGGCTATCGTGGATCAGCCCCAGATACCTCATCTGGGGTTTCACCTCGATATCAGCCTCACCGACCCGGATCAGAGGGGGTGCATAACACACGTCATCTGCATAACACACGGCGCTGACACCGTCGGGTAGGTCGGCCCGCAACACCTTATCGTACCCGACGTTCCACAGATGTGGCCCGAGTACCGACCCCTGCGGAACGCCGCAGTACACCTCCCTCCGCATATCTCCAACCCGGCCCGGATACTCGATAAGGAGCGATCCGATGACCTTCGAGCCGCCTCCTTATCTCTTCCCAGGGAAGGGTGTTAAAGGCGTTGGCAATATCCAAGGATACTGCCAAAGCCACCCTTCCCCGGGTGAAGGCCGACTCCGTGAGGGCTCTCACGCGACCTATCGCGTCGATCGTCGATCGACCCTCCCGGAAGCCGTACTGGCAGTCGGCCAGGCCAGGGGCACACCGCGACAGGTGCTCGTCGAGGCGGGCGGCAGTCACGCGCTCGAAGATCTTGCCCATCTTGTCGAGGAGACAGATGGGCCGGTATGCGGAGGAAAACTTTGCGGGCCGACCCGCCTTCCGGAGGAGGACCATCCACGCCCCTTTCCAACTAGGGGAGAATCGCCCGTCCCTCAGGCATCGGTCAAACAACCGCCTGAGGTCGGCCCCAAGGACGTCCTGGAACAAAACCCAAACCCGGCCGGGCACACCATCCGGACCCGGGGCCGTGTTACGCGCCCCGAGCCGTCTGATGGCCGCGGCCAGCTCCCCCTGCGTGACCCCCGGCTCGGCCACCCACTCCAACGGGGCCGTCGCCTCTGCCGGAGGACGTGGTCCCATCCCGCCAATTGGGAAGAGAGTATTGACCACGTCCTCCAGCAGCCGGGGGTCAAAACCCTCGGTGACGGGGGGCGCCCATGGACGGAGCTTGTTCAGCACCACCTTATTACGGCGCCCCAAGGGTCTCGAGGAGCTCCTACCATGCCCGGGTCTTGGGCCGTTTGATGGCGACCTGCAGAGCAACCCGAGCCGTACTGTATGACTCAAACAGGTCATCTGCCCTCGCTCGCGCCACACCATCGTCTCTTCGTAGACGACGGCGCGCGCGGGTATACTGGCGTCGGGCGCGCACACTCGCGACGCGCAATTCTGCGATTGGGGGCAGAGGACGCAGGGGGCGGCCGAATTGCCGAGCATAGAGGAGAAGGTCGTTCGGCTCGGGGGATTAGTCGCAAATATTTGCGACGCGACGATGCCCCGGGTCGGGCGGGCTTCTCCTCGCCGGCCGGTGTACTGGTGGTCGGCCGCGATCGCGGAAATTCGAGACGCGAGTGTCCGCGCCCGACGCCAGTACACCCGCGCGCGCCGTCGTCTACGGAGAGACAATAGCGTGGCGCGAGCGAGGGCAGATGACCTGTATGTAGCATACCGCATGTCGCGGATGGCTCTGCAGGTCGCCATCAAACGGGCCAAGACCCGGGCATGGAAGGAGCTCCTCGAGACCCTTGATGACGACCCCTGGGGGCGCCCTTATAAGGTGGTGCTGAACAAACTCCGCCCGAGGGCGCCCCCGTCACCGAGGGTCTTGACCCCCGGCTGCTGGTGAGCGTGGTCAATACTCTCTTCCCAATTGGGGAGATGGGACCACGTCCTCCGGCAGAGGCGACGGCCCCGTTGGAGTGGGTGGCCCAGCCGGGGGTCACGCAGGGGGAGCTGGCCGCGGCCATCAGACGGCTCGGGGCGCGTAACATGGCCCCGGGCCGGATGGTGTGCCCGGCCGGGTTTGGGTTTTGATCCAGGGCGTCCTTGGGGTCGACCTCAGGCGGTTGTTTAACCGATGCCTGAGGGACGGGCGATTCCCCTCCAGTTGGAAGGTGGCGAGGATGGTCCTCCTCCGGAAGGAGGGTCGGCCCGCGGAGTCTCCATCCGCATATCGGCCCATCTGTCTCCTCGACGAGGTGGGCAAGCTCTTCGAGCGAGTGATTGCTGCCCGCCTCGTCGAGCACCTGTCGCGGGGTGCTCCGGGCCTGGCCGACTGCCAGTACGGTTTCCGGGGGGGCCGGTCGACGGTCGACGCGATCAGTCGGCTCAGGGTCCTCTCGGAGTCGGCCGTCTCCCGGGGAGGGGTGGCGTTGGCGATATCGCTGGATATTACCAACGCGTTTAACACCCTTCCCTGGGGGGAGATACGGAGGGGGCTCGTATATCATCGGGTACCCCCGTGTCTCAGGGCAGTCGTCGGGGATTATCTCCGCGGCAGGTGGATCGAGTATCCGGGCCGGCATGGTGATATGCGGAGGGAGGTGTACTGCGGGGTTCCGCAGGGGTAGGTCCTCGGGCCACTCCTGTGGAACATCGCGTACGACGCGGTGTTGCGGGCCGACCTCTCCGAAGGCGTCAGTGCCGCGTGTTACGCAGATGACACACTGGTGCTGGCCGTCGGGGCTCAGTGGGGGAGGGCCAAGCGCCTCGCCGTGGAGGGGGCGCAACGCGTCGTCGACCGGATCAGGGGTATGGGGATGACGGTGGCGGTCCATAAGACCGATGTGATAGCGTTCCATTCACCTCGGCAGGATCCGCCACCCCCTCTGATTCGGGTGGGTGAGGCTGATATCGAGGTGAAGCCCCGGATTGTGTATCTGGGGCTGATCCTCGATAGCCACTGGAACTTCGAGGAGCATTTCCGCTGACTGGTTCCCCGGTTGGAGAGGATGGTCTCGGCTTTAGGCCGGATCCCCCCCAACCTGGGGGGCCCGGCGGGACAAGTTCGCCGCCTCTATGTGGCAATGGTTCAGTCGGTGGCCCTATACGGGGCCCCCGTCTGGGCGGACGACCTGGCGGCCTCCCGGCGCAGCATGACGATGCTGCGTCGAGTGCAGAGGCGGATGGCGCTGGGGGTCGTCCGCGGCTACCGGACCGTGTCGCATGAGGCGGCGTCGGTTCTTGCGGGGATGCCGCCCATGGAACTCCTCGCGCGGTCGCACGCGATGATGTATCGTCATCGTGTCGACCGTCGCACGGGAGTGGGGGTGGTCCCGGGAGAGTAGGAACCTGCTTGGGACGATTTGGAGCGCCAGGCCCGGCAGTTCGTGGTGCTCGCGTGGCAGGAGCGGTTGGCCCTGCCAACGGCGGGGCACCGGACAGTCGGGTCTGGACAGAGGCCATGGAAGCCCCACTTACCGGATGGCACAGGCATTTTCCGGGCATGGTAGCTTCGGAAGATACCGATGCCGGATAGGGAAGGAGCCGACGGCGCGTTGCTGCCATTGTGACGCCGAGCAGGACACGGCTGATCATACCCTCCAGGTATGCCCAGCGTGGGAAGGGGAGCACCGTGTCCTGGTCGGCGTCATAGGGCGGGAAATCTCGCTGCCGGGTGTGGTGCGCGCCATGCTCGGCAGCGAAAGGAAGTGGAGTGCCGTGGCCTCCTTCTGCGAGACCGTAATGCTGCGGGAATGGAGCGCGAGCTTCAGCGGCGCGCTGAGGGTCGCACTCGTATGATGGCGCGAGGGCGGCGGTCTTTGCGTGGCGGATGACGCTGGCTGGGATGGGGGGCCCTGAGGGGAGCCTCCTCCCGCCAGGCGGCGGAGGGCCGGACCGGGTAAGTCCGACGCACGTGGAGGCACCCTCGGTGGCCTGGAGCGGCCATGAGCTCCCGGCCGCCGAAGGGTAGAAACGGGGTCGCAGGCGGTTGCGAGTTGGGGCTCGCAGCAGCCACTAAATGCGGCCCCGGGACGGATGGCGGCGGGATGGAGTGGCCCCGTCCTGCCGCTATGAGACAGAATGTCTACCGGGGGACCGTTTGTGCCCACCAAGGATGGGCGCAAAGCGCGGGCACGGGGAGGATACCGGAAGAATGCTTCGAGCGATTCCCGGTATCCTCCCAAATCGTGCGGAAGGGTCACCGTGGGGTTTTTAGTGGGTAGGTCCCGCGCCCGTCATTCTACGGGCGCGGGGAATCCCACACACCCCTCCCACATCTCCCCAAAGAGGTGGGAGGGAGTCTTTCGAAGATTTTCCCCACGACAGAAGATGTTCTCCCTGGCGAGCTGCAACGCCGCCGCGAGGGTCAGGACGCCACCCTGCGCGATGGTCGACGCCACCGCTACCGTTTGGGGGGGGGGGGCGCCCAGGTTGCGTCTTCGCGGCCATTACTTTGGCCGCATGCGGCGAGGGCGGAGATTCCGGCTGCGAGGCCTTCCTCGCCGCCCTCCTTGCCTTCCGCCCAACCACCTGGCTCCAGGACACCTCCCTTGGGACGGTGCCATGGATGGCGTCCGATCCAGGACCGCGGGTAGTCTGGCCCACTTGGAGGCCGCGACCCGAGGCCCCGGAGTGACCGCGGTGGCGGAGGCTTCGCTCCCCCCACCTACGCCTTCCCCGTTTGTACCGGTATTGGTCGTGAGGGCACCGCCTTCTTGCTGACCGCCCTACCGGGGAGGAGCTCATCCCGGAAGCTAGCATACTGCATGCTTACTAGCTATTTGCTTTGTTACTAGCCAGGTCCTTGCTTTCTTGCTTACTGCGTCCTTACTAGCTTACTGGTTGCTTACTGGCTTACTGCTTGCTTACTAGCATACTGCTTCCTTACTAGCCTCGAGAACGCTTACTATCTCACTTCTTGCTTACTTGCATACTGCTTGCTTACTAGCTAATTGCATTGCTACTAGCCTGCTGCTTGCTTACTAGCTTACTTGTTGCTTACTCCCTTAGTGCTTTTTACTAGAATACGGCTTCCTTACTATATTCCTGCGCGCATACTAGCTCACTGTGTGCTTACTAGCTTACCACTTGCTTACCAGCTTACTACTTTCTTACTAGGAAATTGCTTTCGTACTAGCCTGCTGCTTGCATACAAGGTTAGTTGTTGCTTACTAGCGGCGGCTGCCTTACCAGTTCCCTGCTCGCATTCTAGCTCACTACTAGCTTACTAGCTCACTGCTTTCTTACTCGTTTACTGCTTTTTTTTTTTTTTTTTTTTGTCGTGGGGAAAATCTTCGAAAGACTCCCTCCCACCTCCTTGGGGAGAGGTGGGAGGGGTGTGTGGGATTCCCCGCGCCCGTACAACGACAGGCGCGGGACCTACCCACTAAAAACCCCACGGTGACCCTTCGGCACGCTTTGGGAGGATACCGGGAATCGCTCGAAGCATTCTTCCGGTATCCTCCCCGTGCCCGCGCTTTCGCGCCCATCCCCCGGGGGGACAATCGGTCCCCCCAGTAGACACACTGCCTCATAGCGGCGGGGCGGGGCCACTCCATCCCGCCGCTATCCGTCCCGGGGCCGCGTTTAGTGGCGGCTGCGAGCCCCAACTCGCAACCGCCCGCGACCCCGTTTCCACCCCTCGGCGGCTGGGCGTTCATGGCCGCACCAGACCGCCGAGGGTGCCTCCCCTTGCGTCGGACCGGTAGGGGAAGGCACTCCTACCCCCAACCGGTCCGACCCGGCGCCGCCTGGCGGGAGGAAGGTCCCCTCAGGACCCCCCTCCCAGCCTAGGTCATCCGCCACGCCGAGGCGGCCGCCCGCGACGCCTCGCGACCGGGTGACGACCTCGGGCCACCGCACGAGCGCGAGCTTCAGCGCGCCGCTGAAGCCCGCGCACCCTCCCCGCGGCCTCCTTCTGCAACATTACGTTCTCGCAGAAGGAGGCCACGGCCCTCCACTTCTCCTCGCTGTCGAGCATGGCGCGCACCACGCCCGGCAGCGAGACATCCCGCCCGACGACGCCGACCAGGACACGGCGCTCCCCCTCCCACGCGGGGCATACCTCCAGGGTATGATCCGCCGTGTCCTGCTCAGCGTCGCAGTGGCAGCAACGCGCCGTCGGCTCCTCCCCTATCCGGCACAGGTATCTTCCGAAGCTGCCATGCCCGGAAAATACCTGTGCCAGCCGGTAGGTGAGGCTGCCATGGCCTCTGTCCAGCCACTCCTTCAGGAGTGGCCGAACAGCCCCGACAGTCCGGTGCCCCGCGGTTGGCAGAGCCAGCCGCTCCTGCCACGCGAGCAACACGGACTGCCGGGCCTGGCGCTTCAAATCGCCCCAAGCAGGTTCCTGCCCGCCCGGGACCGCCCCCACCCCCGCGCGACGGTCGACGCGGTGCCGGTACATCACCGCGTGCGACCGCGCGAGCAGGTCCATGGGCGGCATCCCCGCTAGAACCGTCGCCGCCTCATGTGACATGGTCCGATACCCGCGGACGACCCTGAGCGCCATGCGCCTCTGCACCCGACGCAGCATAGTCATGCTGCGCCGGGAGGCAGCCAGGTCGTCCGCCCAGACGGGGGCCCCGTATAGGGCCACCGACTGGACCATTGCCACATAGAGGCGACGAACTCGGCCCGCCGGGCCCCCCAGGTTGGGCAGGATCCGGCCCAGAGCCGCAACCATCCTTTCCAACCGGGGGACCAGGCAGCGGAAATGCTTCTCGAAACATCAGTGGCTATCGAGGATCAGCCCTAGATACCTGATCTGGGGCTTCACCTCGATGTCAGCCCCACCCACCCGAATCAGAGGGGGTGGCGGATCCTGCCGAGGTGAATGAAACGCAATCACCTCGGTCTTATGGACCGCCACCGTCATCCCCATCCCCCTGATCCGGTCGACGACGCGTTGCGACCCCTCCTCCGCGCGACGCATGGCCCTCCCCCAGTGCGCCCCGACGGCCAGCACCAGTGTGTCATCCGCATAACACACCGTGCTGACGCTGTCGGGGAGGCCGGCCCGCAACACCGAGTCGTACGCGATGTTCCACAGGAGTGGCCCGAGGACCGACCCCTGCGGAACCCCGCAGTACACCTCCCTCCGCATATCACCATGCCGGCCCGGATACTCGATCCACCTGCCGCGGAGATAATCCCCGACGACTGCCCTGAGACACGGGGGTACCCGATGATATACGAGCCTCCTCCGTATCTCTTCCCAGGGGAGGGTGTTAAAGGCATTGGCAATATCCAAGGATATTGCCAATGCCACCCCTCCCCGGGAGACGGCCGCCTCCGAGAGGGCCCTCACACGACCTATCGCGTCGATAGTCGATCGGCCCCCCCGGAAACCGAACTGGCAGTCGGCCAGACCGGGATCACCCCGCGACAGGTACTCGACGAGGCGGGCAGCAATCACACGCTCGAAGAGCTTGCCCACCTCGTCGAGGAGACAAATGGGCCGGTATGCGGAGGGAGACTCCGCGGGCCGACCCTCCTTCCGGAGGAGGACCATCCTCGCCACCTTCCAACTGGGGGGGAATCGCCCTTCCCTCAGGCAGCGGTCGAACAACCGCCTGAGGTCGGCCCCAAGGACGCCCTGGGTCAAGACCCAAACCCGGCCGGGCACACCATCCGGACCCGGGGCCGTGTTACGAACCCCGAGCCGTCTGATGGCCGCTGCCAGCTCCTCCTGCGTGACCCCCAGCTCGGCCGTCCACTCCACTGGGACAGCCGCCGCCGCCGGAGGACGCGGTCCCCTCTCCCCAATTGGGAAGAGTGTATTGACCACGTCCTCCAGCAGCCGGGGGTCAAGACCCTCGGTGACGGGGGGCGCCCACGGGCGGAGCTTATTCAGCACCACCTTATATGGGCGCCCCCATGGATCGTCATCAAGGGTCTGGAGGAGCTCCTTCCATGCATGGGTCTTGGCCCGTTTGATGGCGACCTGCAGAGCAACCCGCGCCACGCGGTATGCTCTATACAGGTCATCAGCTGCCCTCGCTCGCGCCACGCCGTCGCCTGTACGTTGCCGACGGCGCGCGCGGGTGTACTGGCGTCGGGCGCGGACAGTCGCGACTCGCAACTCCGCGATCGCGTCCGACCACCAGTACACCGCCCGGCGAGGAGAAGCCCGCCCGACCCGAGGCATCGCCGCGTCGCAAATACCCGCGACCAATGCTCCGAGCCGGGCGACCTCCTCCTCTATGCTCGGCAACTCGGCCGCTCCCTGCGGCCAAGTTGCAGCGAGGGCAGCTGCCATCAGGGCGTCCTTGTCCAGGCGCCGAAGCGCCCAGCGGCGTGGTGGGGTGCCACGCAGGCGGCCGTGTCGGGATGCACTCGCGGCGGCAGAGACCTCCATCCGGATGTACCGGTGATCGGAGAGTGTCTCTGCCCCCGCGACCACGTGCCAACCCGACACCATGCGCACGGCGTTGGGGGTCGCGAATCCAACATCCACGATGGACCCCCCATATCGCCGCACGCATGTGTGCTCCGACCCCCGGTTCAATACCCGGAGGTCGAGCCCCGCCGCCCAATCGCCCAGGATCCCGCCGCGAACGGAGGTCCTGGGGGATCCCCAAGCCACCGACTTGGCATTAAAATCCCCCAGGACCAGCACCGGCCGGGCCGCGTAGCGCTGCACGCATGCCGCGACCTCGGCCAAGTACAGCTCGAACGCAGCGTGACCGCTACGGGGCGAAATGTAGCACCCCACCACAGCGACTCCCCCCCAGTCCACGGCGACGAATCCCCGACCGCGCTCCAACAAGGAGAACGGTGGGGACCCGTCGCCCCCTCCCCATACCGTCGCCACCAAGCCGTCCGCGTCGCCCACCCAATGAGGGTGATCAGGGACGCGGTACGGCTCGGCGGCGACCGCCAGGCCAACCCCCCACTCCGCGAGGACTTGGGACATCAAGTCCTGTGCCGCGCGGCAGTGGTTGAGGTTGGCCTGGAGGAGGAGGCGGGGCGGCATTAATTAATGGCCGCGCCAGCCTCCTCCCGGCCGTCCGTCCCCGTAGCACCGTCCACCTCCATGGAGGACGATGCCACCGCCCTCGGCACCGGAGCCGGTGCAGCCCGCCTCTTCCTCTCCTTCCGGGAGGGGGGGGAGCACTTCTTGCTCCCCACCCTGTGATCGGCTGGCCTCCCCATGTCCGCACACAGCGGGCAGTGGGGGGCCGCCGAGCACTGGCTCGCACGGTGCTCTTTGGCACCGCAGCGGTAACACTGACCGCTGCGGTCCACCGGCGAGGTGCACCACTGCCTCACGTGCCCCAATTCGAGGCAGCGGTGACACTGGAGCGGGCGCGGCGCGAGGATTTCCACTCGCGCCGAAACCCACCCCACCAACACCCTCCCGGATTCCGCCACCTTACGGGCGGCGGAGAGGGGGCACCGGGCCCACACCGACCCGAGGCCGGAGGGCGACCTGCGGATCGGAGAGATCCGCAGGTCCTCCACAGGACAGTCCCCCGCCCTCGCAAGGGCACGGGACACATCCTGTGCGCTGACCGAGTCGTCCAGCCCACAAACGCGCATCTCCGTGCGCTTCGTGGGCCGAGCGACCCGGACACCTCGCTCGCCCAGCAGCTCCCGGAGCCTCTGGGCGAGACGATCCGCCTTCGCGCCGCCTTCTGCACCGGGGATCTCCAGCAAGAGACCCCCGGTCACGGCCCTCTTCGCCCTCACGGAGGCGATGCCCAGCTCTTCCAGGGAGATATTCTCCCTGGCGAGCCGCATCGCCTCCGCGAGGGTCAGGTCGCCCCCCTGCGCAACGGTCAGCGTCACCGCTGCCGTTTTTGGGGGACGACCTGGTCGTGCCTTCCCGACCTTCGCGGCCTTTACCTTGGCCGTCGGCGGCGGAGGCGGAGGCTGCGGTTGCGAGGCCTTCCTCGCCGCCCGCTTCGCCTTCCGCCCCACCACCTCACTCCACGCCACCCCCCCTTGGGAGGGTGCTGTGGAGGACGCGACCACCGCGACCACGGGTACACCACCCCCCTTGGGGGTCGCGACCCGGGGCCCTGGTGCCGCAACGCTGGGCGGAGCCTTCACTCCGCCCTTCTTTGCCTTCCCCGACTGTACCGGAACAGGTCGGGGAGGCACCGCCTTCCTGCTGACCGCTCTTCCGGCGAGGAGCTCCTCCCGGAAGGCGGCCAGCTTGCCATCAATCATGTCCCCAATTCTCCTCAGAAGATCGTCTTCTGAGGAGGACGGGGACTTCTTCACGGGCGGAGTGCGGGTGGAGGGGCCCGCGGTGCCCCGCACCACTGCCGCCGCACTCCGCTTATTTACCTCCGCCGAGGGACGCGGCGGTGGAGGAGGAGGGAGGATGGGAGGGAGGGCCGCGCTGTTCCACAGCGCCTCTGCCCTCCTCCTCCCCTGTCGCTCCTCCTCCAACAGGAGCTGCAGACGGGCGTTCCGCCCTCTGAGCTCCCGCGCCGCCTCCCTCATTTCCTCCGCCGCGGCCTTCAGGGCCTCCGCGCCACCGCTTTTCTGCCCCTTAAAGGCGCAGGCAGCGGCGACTTTCTCCACCCGCCTCAGGGACGAGGAGATCCTCTCCGATATCTCCTCGGTCACCTCGTCCCTGAGGCAACTCAGCCTCACCGACGGGCTCATCGCCCCGCCCACCTCGACGACGGCCTGCCCCGTCCTCTTCCTCTTAGAGCCTATGTGGCTCGTGCTGGAGGAGAAGGACGAGACCGACGCCGTCTCGTCGTCCTCCTCCACCCTCCACGAAGCCGGACCTGGCGCTGTGTGGGGCGCGAGCGCCGCCACCCTAACCCCAACCCCGTCTCCGTCCTCCCCAACCGACAAAACCCGCCCCATCCCCATTTTATTTTCTGTGTCCATAATAGTCCCACGAGATGGTCGGAAATAAAGGTCCACCCGGGCAGAGCCGCCTTACCCGGGTAAGCCTTATACTCCGGGGGTTCGGCAGGTTCCCCGGAGGTGGTCGCTTGGGATTGGGCCTTTTCCCCCAACCATGCATCCCATCGCCGCGCACCATAGCTTAGGATTGGAGGGCGATTTTATAGAGTCGCCATACTCGGGGCCCAGGCGGTTAAGCCAAGACCCCCGTTCCTCCTGCCGTCACGTACCATTCACAAAACCAATAGGGAATTGTGAATGGGTCGTTGTGACCAACAGGAGGCTTACGGTGTGTGTATGACTCGGGTACCCCGGGTTCGTTAAGCCCGTACTGCAGCTGAAAGGCTGGCAGCCCCTGAGGGATACTCGTTTACTGCTTGCTCAGTAGTTAGCAGCCTTCTTCCTAGCCTGCTGCACGCTTTCCAGCATAATGCTTGCCTACAAGTTTACTGCTTCCTTACTAGTTTACTGCATGCTTACAAGCTTATTGGTTAATTACTAGCGTACTGTTTGCTTACTAGCATACAACATCCTTACTGGCTCCCTGCTCGCTTATTAGCTAATAGCTTGCTCTCTAGCTTAATGCTTGTTTACTAGATTGTTGCATGCTTTCTAGATGATAGCTTGCTTTCTAGCTTACTGCTTGGTTACTAGCATGCTGCTTCCTTACTAGCTTCCTGCACGCGTAGTGGCTCACTGCCTGCTTACTAGCTTACTGCTTGCTTACTAGCTTACTCCTTGCTTACTAGCTAACTGCTTCATTACTAGCCTGCTCCCTCCTATCTTGCTGACTGATTGCTTACTAGTTAACTGCTTTCCTACTAGCCTGCCCCTTACTTTCTATCTTACTGCTTGCTTACTAGCTTACGGGTAGCCGGCCGCCTGCTTACTAGCTTACTTGTTGCTTACTAGCTTACATGTTGCTTACTAGCTCACTGCTTGCTTATTAGCATACTGCTTCCTTACTAGCTTCCGGCTCGCTTACTAGCTCCCTGCTTGTTTACTAGCTTACTTCTAGCTTACTCGCTTACTGATTGCTTACTAGCCTGCTGCTTGCTTTCTAGCTTAATGCTACCTTACTACCTTCCAGCTTTCTTACCAGCTTAATGCTCGCTTAATAGCTTACTGGTTACTTACTAGCTTACTGCTTGCTTAGTAGCTTCATGCTTGCTTAGTACCCAACTGCTTTCTTACCAGCTTACTGCTTGCTTACAGGCTGACTGGTTGCTTGCTAGCATAGAGTTTGCTTACTATCAAACTGTCTCCATACTAGCTTCCTCCTCGCTTACCAGCTCACTGCAACCTTACTCGCTTACTGCTAGCTTACTGGCCCGCTGCTTGCTTTCTAGCTTACTGCCAGCTTACTCCTTTATTGCTTGCTTGCTAGCTTGCTCCTTGCTTTCTAGGTTTCTGCTTGCTTAGTAGCCTACTTGTTGCATACTAGCTTACTGCTTTCTTGCTACCTTGCTGCTTTCTTTCGAGCTTACTGATTGCTAACTAGCTTACTGCTTGCATACTAGCTTACTGCTAGCTTACTCGCTTGCAGCTTGCTTACTTGCCTCCTGCCTGCTTTCTAACTTAGTGCTTCCTTACTAGCTTCCTGCTGGACTACTATCTCACTGCTTGCTTACTAGACTACTGCTTGCTTACACGTTTACAGCCAGCTTACAGGCTTCCAGCTTGCTTGCTACCTTGCTGCTTTCATTCGAGCTTACAGATGTCTTACTAGCATACTGCTTTAAAACTAGGTAATTGCTATCCTACTAGCCTGCTGCTTGCTTAATAACTTACTTCTTGCTTACTAGCTTATTGCTTACTTACTAGGCTACTCCCACCTTACAAGCTTCCTATTCGCTTACTAGCTCACTGCTTGCTGTCTAGATTACTGCTTGCATACTAGCTTACTGCTAGCCGGCTGCCTGCTTACTAGCTTACAAGTTGCTTACTAGCTCACTGCTTGCTTATTAGCATTCTGCTTCCTTACTAGCTTCCGGCTCGCTTAATAGCTCCCTGCTTGCTTACTAGCTTACTGCTAGCTTACTCGCTTACTGCTTGCTTACTAGCCTGCTGCTTGCTTTCTAGCTTACTGCTTCCTTACTAGCTTCCAGCTTGCTTACTAGTTCAGTGCTTGCTTTCTAGCTTACTGTTGCATACTGGCCCGCTGCTTGCTTTAGAGTTTCCTGCTCGCCTCCTGGCTCACCGCTTGATTCCCAGCTTCCTGCTAGCTTACTTGCTTACTGCTTGCATACTAGCCCGCTGCTTGCTTTCTAGCCCACTGCTTCCTTACTAGCTTTCTGCTTGCTTACTATCTCACTGCTTGGTTACGAGGTTACTGCTTGCTTACTAGCAGGCTTCTTCCTTACTAACTCCCTGCTTGCTTACTACTAGCTTACTACTTGCTTACCAGATAACTGCTTCCTTACCACAACGCTAATAAGGAAGCTGTAAGCTCGAAAAATAGCAACAAGCTAGTAAGCAAGCAGTTAGCTTGTAGGATTGCAGAATGCTAGTGAGGATGCTGTATGCTATTAAGCCCACAGTAAGTTATTAAGCAAGCATCAGGCGAGAAACCAAGCAGCAGGTTAGTAAGCAAGAAGTAAGCGAGTAAGTTTGCTGTTAGCTAGTGGGCAAGCATTGAGCTAGTAAGCGAGTAGCAGGCTAGCACGAAAGCTGTTAGCTGTTAAGCAAGCAGTAAGATAGTAAGCAAGGAGTAAGCTAGTAAGCATGCGGTGAGCTAGTAGGTGAGGAGGTAGCTAGTAACAATGAAGTAATCTAGTAGGCTGGCAGTATGCTGGTAAGAAAGCTGTTAGCAAGTAAGCAAGTAGTAAGCTAGTAAGAAAGCAACGGGCTAGTAAGCGTGCAGGGAGCTAGTAAGGGAGCAGTATGCAACTATGGAAGCAGTAAGATAGTAAGTAACCAGCAAGCTAGTAAGCAAGTTGGAAGCTAGTCAGCAAGTAGTAAGCTAGTAAGCAATCAGCGAGCTAGTATGCAACAAGTGAGCTGGTAACCCAGCAGAAGCTAGGAGGTTAGCAGTGTGCTAGTTGGCAAGCAGTAAGCTAGTAAGCAAGCAGTAGGCTAGTAAGCAAGCAGTGATATAGTAAGCGAGGAGGAAGCTAGTAAGGAAGCAGTATGCTGGTAAGCAAGCAGTAAGCTATTTAGGAACAAGTAAGCTAGTAAGCAAGCAGCAAGCAAGTAGGGACGCAATTAGCAAGTATGAAGCCAAAATGCTGGTAAGCACTCAGTAAGCTAGTAAGTAAGCAGTAAGCAATTAAGAATCAAGTAAGCTAGTAAGCAAGCAGCGGGCTAGTAAGCGCGCAGGGAGCTAGTAAGGAAGCAGTATGCTAGTAAGCACGCAGTAAGCTAGTAAGCAACAAGAAAGCTAGTAAGCAAGCATTGAGCTAGTAAGCGAGTAGCAGGCTGGCAAGAAAGCAGTTAGCTGTTAAACAAACAGTAAGCTAGTAAGAAAGCAGTAAGTTAGTAAGCAAGCAGTAAGCTAGTAAGCATGCAGTGAGCCTGTAAGCACGGAGTGAGGTGATAAGTGAGCAGGAATCTAGAAAGCAAGCGGTGCGCTAGTATGCGAGGAGGAAGCTAGTAAGGAAGCAGTATGCTAGCACGCAAGCAGTAAGTTATTGAGGAACAACTATGCTAGTAAGCAAGCAGCAAGCAAGTAAGGAAGCAACTAGCCAGTAAGAATGCAGTGTGCTAGAAACCAAGCAGTGTGCCTGTAAGCAAGCAGTAAGCTAGTAAGCAACCGGCAAGCTATTAAGGATGCAACAGGCTAGTATGAAAGCACTTAGCTAGTAAGAAAGCTGTATGCTAGTATTGAGGATCTATCTTTGTGATAGATTTCCCCAATCGCTTGCCGCAGAAAGTAGAAGGAATAATTTGTTGAAACGGTATGATGTGTAAGACACGGAGGTGACAAAATATATGGAAGTATTTTCTCCGCGGTCAGGGTTGTCGCACGACTAACTTCAAACCGGGAAATATCACGGCTATATATGCGTCGCGAAATGTTCGGCAGACCTATTAATTGTATGACATGACCTGGGCCGGCGTCGAACAGAGAAAAATCGCGAAGATTCGGAAATACAAAATATATCTATTCTCAACACTCCCACTTATTTTGAGTGCCCGCTAAGATTTAATTTTTCTCTCGTATAGCAAGACGGCTGCGTTTAAAGATTTTCATAATGCCGAGCGGTTGTCCTCTGCCGCGATTACCTTTAATCCTGTTACGGTACAATAATCGGGAGATTATCTCTAAGGGAAATTGTACAGCGAGCAGTGATAGAAAAACGCGGCATCGGTAACGGCTCATTACCTTCGATTCGAGTGTGCTAACGGTGTTGATGACGTCAGTACCGTTAGAGTGTAGTGCGCTAAGAATCAGACGGAGAAAGACTGCCGAAATTTAGACAGCGCCGCGTAACGACTAATTAGAGTAACGCGGCCGCGTCTTCGACTATCAATCCGCGCAGTCCTACGTAGACTTCCAACTAGAGCGGATCGGCTCCCGATTGCACTCGAACGGAAAGATTTACAAAAGGAGAGTTCTCATTGTTTAATATTCAGAACGATTCTGCCTGTAGTTAAAGGGTCTAAAGAGTAGATGATCAGTCTGGTGCGGGACCATTGATTGACTTCGCACAGCTGAGAATTCGATAAAACTCGAGAAAAGTGTGGAAATAATACGCCTTTTCCTTGCCGAACGGATCGGTTTAGATTCGGTCAAGTACGCCCCGGAATCTTGTATGGGATTTCCCAAATTGAGATTCCACGAAATCAGTCCTGCGTCAGGAGATCGAGAAAATACACCAGTAAGGTGTTCGATATCCTGTGGAGTGATCGAGAATATACACCAGTAAGGTGTTCGATCGCTCCGTGCAGATTTCAGCGGTCGTCTCTATCGTATAAACGATCGAGACATAAGAATGTTGGCAAAATTACGTTTCAATTTTCTTGTGATTACCGCCAGGCTGAGGAGACACCAAAGGGAGGCACCTACGTGGTGAACCATCCAGGTGGGTCCATTGTAGTCGGGTCGACGTCCACAAAGGACGCCTGACTTTTCCGGTCTGCGAGTCGTTACTCCTACAGATCCCGCCGGTGTAACGTTTGGAGGAGCACCTGTGCGGAGGAGTAACGGAGTCGTGGGTCAGGCCCCCACGTGGTTCAAATACTGCTAAGTGCAACGAATAGATGTGCAACGTGCAGTGAACCACGTGCAGTCGGGCTCCGTAATGCAACCCCTGACCAATAAGTCGTCTGTTGAAACAGCCAAGAGCAGCCACAGTTCGACGGTTGGGCTGTTGCACTGCATTGCGTTTCGACTCATAGACTCAGTGGACAGACTCACGGGAAAAGTGCATTTGGAGCCTTACAACCTCCACTTGCAATCCCGTCCACAAGGTAATCGACTGCAAACGGCGTAGATAAGGAATTCATTCTTTATCAAAAGATAAAATTAAAAATACTGTCCACTAGCGAGCTCGTATATTACGAGCGAGCGTAATTCTCCGCTTCTATACATTCGAATCCCGAAGCCAGGAGCGTGAGGACACAAACGCGGCATAGATACGTATAACGTGTTTACGTGTGTCTAACACATAGCCGTGTTTGATTATAGGAACCTTGGCCTACCTCAACCCGGCGAGTTCGGCGACCGGCACAGACGAGGCAGGCAACGTCCCAGTACGGATTTCCTTAGTCCTTATAATTTTCTATTTGGTTTTTTTTTGTTTGTTTAAATTTATTTTACAATAAAAGGTCGGCATAGGAGGCCGACGAAAAGAAAACCTGACGCCCGTAATAATTTTCCCTGAAAACTCTTGTACCTCTATACGGACTTAATCGTTAAAAGCATCAGCTTTTTAACAGGCTGCTTTTGCAAAGGCATAGTAAAGATATCAGCCAATTGTTCTGTCGTTTGAACATATCTAATTTCTACTTCTCCGCGATTAACGACATCACGAGTAAAATGGTACTTTATATCGATGTGTTTTGAACGCTTATGGTTTTCGGAACTATTAGCAATTTTCATGGCCGCTTGGTTATCAACAAAAACAGGGACGATATTGCACACAACATCCAATTCATTCAACATACAACGTAACCAAACCGCTTCTTTCACGCCGTGACCTAACGCGATATATTCCGATTCAGCGGTCGAAAGGGCAACGACCTTTTGCAATTGACTGGACCACGAAATTGGTCCACTATTCAAAATATAGACAAATCCACTCCTAGATCTTCGAGTCTCTGAGCATCCGGCATAATGAGCATCCGTGAATCCCGAAATATCAAGCGAACTCCCACTATTTCCGTAAACTATTCCGTGATCACGTGTTCCATTTAAATAACGCATTATTTTCTTTACCGATTGCCAATGAGTGTCGTCGTAAGAACTCAAAAATTGACTTGCGTAATTGACCGCAAATTCGATATCCGAGCGACAAACTCGTGCAGCGAATAATAAAAAGCCTATTGCCTCAGGAAACGGTATTTTACTGTCAGTCGCAGGTGTTTGTTTTTGCAAGGGCATACCTGTCTCCGCAGGTACACTTGACGGATTTACTTCAAGCATATTAAAGGTCTTTAATATTTTCTTAATATAGCCCGGTTGAGAAATTTTTAAGAGTCGTCGTTCGCGATCGCGTTTAATCTCGAAACCGAGAAATTCATTGGCCCGATCTACCGAGATTTTAAGGTTACCTTTTAAATAATCTAAGACGCTCTTGATTGCATTCTCGCTTTTGCTCATAATCTAACCATCATCCATATACAGGGCTAAATACACTTTTGAACTTTCCACTACACTGACAAGCACGCACTTATCACTTGCGATGTTCACGAGATTAAATTCGTTCAGAAACCTCGTGAACTTCTCGTTCCAGCATTTGGGTGACTGCTTCAATCTATACAGGCTGCGATGTAGCGGGAAGACTGCATCCGGTTGGCTCTAAATTGTGTATCCTGGAGGCTGCTCCAAATAAATTTCTTCTTGAAGATCGCCATATAAAAAAGCGGTTTTCACATCGAACTTCATTATTTCATAATCTTCTTTCGCAGCTATTGCAAGAAGAGTTCTAATGGACTCGTAGCGAACGACAGGTGCGAATGTGTCAAAATAATCGATTCCTTCTCGTTGTCGGAATCCTTTCGCTACGAGTCTCGCTTTGTATCTCTTCAGATTTCCAGCTGCATCATTTTTGATTGAGAAAACCCATTTGCAACCAATTGCACGCTTTCCTTGCGGCAGTTCACATATGGTCCATGTACGATTTTTTTCAAGCGCCAGCATCTCTTCGTCCATGGCTTTCTTCCATTTGCTGGTGTCGTCACTGGATGTTGCCTCAGTGTAGGTCATAGGCACCGTATCAGCCAAAAAAGCAATAGGTATGCCGTATCGGTCAGGTGCTTGTAAAGTTCTTCTATTGCGCAGTTATCTACCTTCCCGAGCATTTTCATTGGCGGCTACCTACTCTGTCTCTGGCAAAGTTGCGCTTTCTTTATTTCCATTGTTTTCCAGTTCTCGTGTTTCGGCGACATCTTCCACAACTGGAGCTTGGTGTTCGGCTGCACCTTCTGGAGTAGGAGTCGTCTCTCTTTCGTCTTCAATTCCGAACTTGATTATTGTATCGGTTTCGGCACTCGTTTCGGCACTGGGCAGGGCATTTTTATTGAAGGTTACGTCACTGCTTATTGAAATTTTCTTCAATTTATTATCCCAGAGGCTATAATTAGTAGACTCCCCATCGTAACCGACGAATATGACCTGTCTGCTTTTTGGGTCGAATTTTTGCCGTCTTTCCTTCGGCACGTTCAGGTAAGCTACGGATCCACCTTTACGGATAAAACACCTTTAAATGTTTTATATCAGGTTTGCGTTTAAACCACTTCTCGAACGGAGTAATCGTCTCCCCTGGCTTTAGGATGACCCGATTCAGCAGGTAGCACGCGGTATTTACTGCTTCTGCCCATAATTTTTGATCCATGTTCTTTGCGTGAATCATAGAACGTGTACTTTCAATCAGCGTACGAATTTCGCGTTCAGCGCGACCACTCTGCTCATGAATGTATGGTGACGAGCATTCGTGGATTATACCTTTTTCCTCTAAGAAGGTCCAGAGCTGGCTGCAGGTGTACTCTGCCCCATTGTCTGAGCGCAGGACTTTGATTTTCGTTCCTGTCTGCGTCGATACGAATGCCTCGAACTCCTTAAATTTGCTGAATACTTTTGATTTATGGCTCACGAAGTATACCTTCCTATAGCTGGTACTCTCGTCCTTAAACAGTAAAAAGAACCGCGTGTTGCTCGGTGAGCTTATGTTTACAGGGCCACAGACATCGATATGAATTTTCTCCCCTGGCCCGTAATTGTCTTCAACCCCGATGCTTGGATGCGGCCTTCGCGACTGCTTGCCCATAATGCATCCTTCACAAAAAAACTTTGTCAAATTGTCCTTTTCAGTTCCATGAATGCCGAGTTGTTCACACGTGTGCTATACGGCGCGCTCATTTACGTGTCCCATTCGCTCATGCCAAAGTTTTAACTTTTCCTGGCCATCTGCTAATTTCAGCGCTTTACAGTCAATGTGCACTTTCACTTTGAAACACATTTTAAACAGTTTTCCGTGCGATATTCCACGTGCAGCGAGTTTTCCTTAGCTATCACGAACTTCACATTTGTTTTCAAACGAATGAAAAGAGTACTGTTTTTTGTTCATTGAGCCTATGGAAAACAAACTACAGCATAGTTCAGGTACATAGGGCACATCTTGTAATTCGCGTTTGTATAGCACTCCCTCAAGCACTTCTTGGATTTTAATTGTTCCGATGCCAGCCGCTAAGATGATGCGATCATCCGCTACTTTAACCGCATGACCATTTGAATTCGGCTGCAGTGCCGAAGAATAGTCTTTGCGGAAAGTCATATGCATTCCGGCATCCGAATTCGCAATCCACACGTCACTGTCACTTTCACTGGTGCATTTATATGTTGCAACAATGTCACACACCAACGCTGGCGCATTTCTCGCTAAACTGTCCGATGATTTTCCAGCTTAATTTTTTGGACATTCACGTGCCCAGTGGCTTTTTTCTTTGTAGACTCCACACCGCGTTTGGTTTTTCAACTCCTCGATATCCTTCTTGGAGCGTTTCTTTTTCTTTGCGTCGTTCATGGGCGTCTTTTGAACACGAAGTACGAGCGTCGACACTTCATCCTCAGCAAAACGCCTGTCTTCCTTGATCAGTCTGCTGATCAAGTTCGTTTTCGTTTTCTCCGTAGCAGGAGTGCAATCCCACGTGTGACGAAAAATGGAGAAGTTCGCGGGTAAACTGCGCAGCAGTTTTGCCATGACAGCTTTGTCCGACAGTTTCTTCACCCGCATCCAGCAGGCGTCTGCAGATGCTCTCCAGTATTTCTAAATGATCTGCAATGGGCTCCTCTCCATTAACGCGAAAATTATGAAACTGCTCCCAGGCAGTTTATGCAGCATCTTCACTTGCATTTCCGTACAGGTCCCTCACCTTGTTCCACATTTCCTTTGCAGTCGAGCAGTTGTACAAATTGCGGCGAAGATTCGGGGCGATTGTACTCAGTATAATCATTTTTACCTGCGCTGACTTTTGACCGTGCTCTTTGAGCTCCGTTGCCTTGTCTTCTGTAGGTTTTACTATTGTACCATCTACAAAGCCAAGCAAACCTTTTGCATCTAGCGCAATCACTACTCCAGATTTCCACATGGAGTAGTTAGTGCCGTCCAGATTCACGATTTCCATTTCAACTTCTATGTCAAACATTGCGAAGAAATCACATACACAATTGGTACCCAGTAAAAAAAACCTTTATTCACCTTGCCAGAGTGGCTTATCAACAAACAAATTCTTTCTAGCAGGCGCAGTGGAAGCATGCTGGGCCCAAAAACTATTAAGGATCTATCTTTGAGATAGATATCCCCAATCGCTTACAGCAGAAGGAAGAAATAATATTTTGTTGAAACGGTATAAGGTGCAAGACACGGAGGCGACAAAATATATGGAAGACGACTCGCCACGGTCAGGGTTATCGCACAACAAACTTCAAACCAAGAAAAATCCCGGCTATATATGCATCGCCACACGGTCAGCAGACCTATTGGTTTTATGACATGACCTGCGCCGACATCAAACAGAGAAAAATCGCGAAGATTCGGAAATACAAAATATATCCCTTCTCAAAAGCTAGTAAGCAAGCAGAAAGATAGAAAGCAAGCAGCAAACTAGTAAGCAAGCAGTAAGCTAGAAAGCAAGCAGCAGGCTAGTAAGGAAGCTGTTAGCTATTGAGCAAGCAGTAAACTAGTAAGCAAGTAGTAAGCTAGTAAGCAAGCAGTGGGCCAGTAAGCGAGCAGGGAGCTAGTATGGAAGCAGAATGCTAGTAAGCAAGCAGTAAGCTAGTTAGCAAGCAGTAAGGTAGTAAGCCAGCAGTAAGCTAGTAACAACCTGTGAGCTAGTAAGCGAGGAGGAAGCCAGTAGGAAAGCTTTATGCTAGTAAGCAAGCAGTAAGCCAGTGAGCAACCAGTAAGCTAGTAAGCAAGCAGCAGGCTAGTCAATTAGCAGATAGCTAGTAAGAACACGGTATGCGTACAATCAAGCGTCAAGCTTGAAAGCAGGTAGCAATCTAGTTAGTAAGCCGCAAGCTAGTAAGGAAGCAGTCCGCAATTAAGCAAGCAGTAAGCTAGTATGCAATCAGTAAGCTAGTAACCAAGCAGTAAGCTAGTAAGCGAGTGGGAAGATAGTAAACGAGCAGGAAGCGAGTATGCTAGCAGTAAGCTAGTCAGCAAGCAGTGAGCTAGTAAGCGAGCAGGAAGTTAGTAAGGAAGCAGTATGCTAGTAAGCAAGCAGTAAGTTAATAACAAAGCAGTATCCTAGTAAGCAAGCTGCCGGCTAGTAAGAAAGCAGTTAGTTAGTAAGGAAGCAGTAAGCTAGTAACAATGCAGTTATCTATTAAACAAGCAGTTAGCTAGATAGCAAGCAGTCTGCTAGTAAGCGATCGGTGAGCTAGTCAGGAAGGAGGAAGCTAGTAAGGAAGCAGTAGTCTAGTAGGCAAGCAGTAAGCTAGAAAGCAAGCAGTAGGTTAGTGAGCAAGCAGTGAGCTGGTAAGCGAGCAGGAAGCTAGTACGGAAGCAGTATGCTAGCAAGCAAGCAGCAAGCTGGTATGCAAGCAGTAAGCAAGCAAGCAAGCAGTGAGCTGGTAAGCGAGCAGGGAGCTAGTTTGGAAGCAGTATGCTAGTGAGCAAGCATTAAGCTAGTAAGCATCCAGTAAGCTAGTGAGGATGCAGCAGGCTAGTCTGAAAGCACTTAGCTAGTAAGAAAGCAGCGGGCTAGTAAGCGAGCAGGGTGCGAGTAAGAACCCATTATGCTACCAAGCAATCAGTAAGCTAGAAGGTTACCAGTATGCTAGTAAGCAAGTAGTAAGCTAGTAAGCAAGCAGTAATATAGTACACAAGCAGTGAGCTAGTAAGCAAACAGCAGACTTGTGAGAGAGCAGTAATGTAGCTTGCAACGAGGAAGCTAGTAAGCAACCAGTATGCTAGTAAGCAAGCAGTATGCTGGTAAGAAAGCACTAAGCTAATAAGCAAGCAGTGGACTAGTAAGCGAGCAGTAATCTAGAAAGCATGCAGTGAGCTTGTAAGCAAGCAGTAAGCTAGTAAGCAGGGTGCATGCTAGTAAGCAACCTGTAAGCTAGTAAGCATGCAGTGATCCAGAGCGCTAGCAGTAAACTGATCAGCAAGCAGTATGCTAGCAAGAAAGCAGTAAGGTAGTATGCAACCAGTAAGCTACTAAGAAACCAGTAAGCCAGTCGGCAAGCAGTAAGCTGGTAAGAAAGTTTGAAGCTAGTGAGCAACTAGTAAGATAGGATGCGAGCAGTAAACTAGTAAGCAAGCAGTAAGCCACTAAGCAAGCAGTAAGCTTGTAAGCAAGCAGTAAGCTCGTAAGCAAGCAGTGAACTAGTAAGTGAGCAGTGAGCTAGTAAACAAGCAGGCAGTTAGTAAGGAAGCAGTTTGCTAGTAAGCAAGCAGTAAGCTAGTAAGCAAGCAGTAATCTACTAAGCAAGCAGTATGCTATTATGCAGCCAGGAAGCGAGTAAGCATGCAGTGAGCTAGTAAGCGAGGGGAGAACCAGTAATGAATCAATATGCTAGTAAGCAAGCAGAAAGCTAGAAAGCAAGCAGCAAGCGAATAAGCTAGCATTAAGCTAAAAAGCAAGCAGAAGTCTAGTTAGATAGAAGTTAGCTAGTAAGCAAGTAGTAAGATAGTAAGCAAGCTCTAAGCTAGAAAGCAAGCGGCAAGCTAGTATGCAAGCAGTAAGCTTTAAAGCGAGGAGGAAGCAAGTAATGAAGCAGTATGCTAATAAGCGGGCTGGAAGCCAGTAAGGAAGCAGTATGATAGTAAGCAAGTAGTAAGCAGGTAAGAAACATGTAAGCTAGTAATCAAGCAGCAGGCTACTAAAAAGGCAATTATCTAGTAGGAAGGCAGTAAGCTAGTTAGCAAGTAGTAAGCTAGTAAGCAAGGAGTAAGCTAGTTAGCAAACAGTAAGCTAGTAAGCAAGCAGTAAGCCAGAAGGCAAGCAACAAGCTAGTAAGCAAACAGTAAGCCAGTAGGCGAGCAGGAAGCTAGTAAGTAAGCAGTGAGCTTGTTAGGGAACAGGGAGCTAGTAAGGAATCGGTAAGCTAGTAAGCATGCAGAAAGCGAGTATGCTAGCAGAAAGCTACTCGGCAAGCTGCAGGCTTGTAAGAAAGCAGTTAGCTTGTAAAAAAAAGATAGGCTAGTGAGCAAGCATTAAGCAAGTAAGCAAGCAGGAAGCTAGTAAGGGAGCAGAATGTTAGTAAACAAGCTGTAAGGTAGTAAGAAAGCAGTACGCTAGTAAGCAAGCAGCAAGCTAGTAATGAAGCAGTGAGCTAGAAAGCAAGGAGCAGGCTAGTAAGATAGCAGTTATCTAGTAAGCTAGTAGTAAGCTAGTAGAAACAGTGAACTAGTAAGCAAGCTGCGAGCTTGTAGGCAAGCAGGAAGGTAGTAAGTATCCAGTTAGGTTGTGAGCAAGCAGTAAGCTAGTAGGCAAGCAGTGAGCTAGTAAGCGAGGAGAAAGCTAGTGAGGAAGCAGTAAGCTAGTAAGCAACCACTAAGCTAGTAAGCTAGCAGTAAGCAGGTGAGAGGCAGTTAGTTAGTAAGCAAGCAGTATGCTAGTAAGCATGCAGTAAGCTCGAAAGCAAGCAGTAGGCTATTAAACAAGCAGCAGGCTATTAAGAAAGCAGTAAGCTAGAGAGCAAGGAGTAAGCTAGTAAGCATGCGGTGATTTAGTAAGCAAGAAGTAAGCCAGTAAGCAAGCAGTATGCTAGAAAGCAAACAGTAAGCTAGTAAGCAACCGGTATACTAGTGAGCAAGCAGCTGGCTAATAAAAAAGCAGTTAGCTATTCAGCAAGCAATAAGCTAGGAATTAAGCAGCAAGATAGTAAGGAAGCAGTTAGATTGTAAGGAAGCAGTATGCCTGTAAGCACGCTGTAAGCTAAAAAGCAAGCAGCAGGCTAGTAAGGAAGCATTTATCTATTAAGTAAGCAGTAAGCTAGTAACAAAGCAGTAAGTTACCAAAAAAGCAGTAAGCTAGTAAGCATGCAGGAAGATACTGAGGAAGCACTCGGCTGGTAAGAGAGCAGTATGTTAGTAAGGAAGCGGTATGTTACGAGGATAGCAGGAATGTAGTAAGAAAGCAGTCAGGTTGTATGCAAGCACTAACTCAGTATGCAAGCTGCAAGCTTGTAAGCAAACCGCCGGCTAGTCAGAAGGCAGTTAGCTAGTAACCATGAAGTATGCTAGTAAGAAGGCAGCAAGCTTGTAAGCAAGCAGAATGCTTGTATGCAAGCAGTAAGCTAGTAAGCGAGGAGGAATCTTGTAACCAGGCAGTAGGCGAGTTAGCTATCTGTAATCTAGTAAGCAAGCAGTAAGCTAGTAGGCAATCAGTGAGAGCTAGTAAGAAACCAGTATGCTAGTAAGCAAGCAGAAAGCTAGAAAACAAACAGCAAGCTAGTAAGAAAGCAGTAAGCTAGAGAGCAAGGAGTAAGCTAGTAAGCATGCGGTGATTTAGTAAGCAAGAAGTAAGCCAGTAAGCAAGCAGTATGCTAGAAAGCAAACAGTAAGCTAGTAAGCAACCGGTATACTAGTGAGCAAGCAGCTGGCTAATAAAAAAGCAGTTAGCTATTCAGCAAGCGGTAAGCCAGTAAGCAAGCAGTAAGCTAGTGTGGAAGAGGTAAGCGATTAATCTAGCTGTAAGCTAATAAGCAACCAGTGAGCCACTAAGCAAGCAGGGAGCTAGTAACCGTGCAGGGAACTAATAAGGAAGCAGTATGGTAGAAAGCAAGCAGTAAGCAAGCAAGCAAGAAGTAAGCTAGGAAGAAAGCCGCGAGCCAGTATGCAAGCAACAAGCTAGTAAGCAAGCAGTCAGCTAGTAAGCAAGCAGCTGGCTAGTATGAAAGCCGAAAGTTGAGATGAAAGCAGGAATGTTGAAAGAAAGCAGTTAGATAGTAAGCAAGCAGTAAGCTATTAAGCAAGCAGTAAGTTAGTAACAAAGCAGTATGCTAGTAAGCAAACAGTAAGCTAGTACGCAAGCAGTAAGCTGGTAAGAAATCAGTAAGCTAGCAAGTAAGCAGTGAGCTAGTCAGCGAGCAGTAATCTAGTAAGCAAGCAGTGAGCTAGTATGCAAGCAGCAGTTATGTAAGAAAGCAAGTAGCTAGTAAGCAACCAGTAAGATTGTAAGCAAGTAGTAATCTGGTACGCAAGAAGGAAGCCAGTAAGGAAGCAGTATGTTAGAAAACAAGGGTCGATCTAATGAGCAAGCAGTAAGCGAGTAAGCTTCCTGTAAGCTAGTAAGGAATCAGTAAGCTAGTATGCAAGCAGTAATCTGATACGCAAGAAGGAAGCTAGTAAGGAAGCAGTATGTTAGAAAACAAGGGTCGTTCTAGTGAGCAAGCAGTAAGGGAGTAAGCTTCCTGTAAGCTAGTAAGGAATCAGTAAGCTAGTATGCAAGCAGTGAGCCAGTAAGCGAGCAGAATGAAAGTACGGAAGCAGTATGCTAGTAAACAGCAAGTGAGCTAGTTGTTAGAGAGCAAGCAGGAAGCTAGTAAGCAAGCAGAGAGCTAGTAAGCAAGCACTGAGCTAGTAAGTCCGGGGCAAGCTTGTGAGGAAGCAGTAAGTCAGTAACATAGCAGTAAGCTAATTAGCAAGCAGGAAGCTAGTAAGCAAGCAGTAAGCTGGTAAGGAAGAAGATAGCTATTAAGGATGTTGTAAGATAGTAAGCAAGCAGTGAGCTAGTCAGCGTGCAGGATGTATCTAAGCAAGCAGTAAGCTTCTATGCAAGCAGTAGTCTGGTAAGCAAGTAATGAGCTACTAAGCGAGGAGCAGACCAGTATGAAAGCAGTTATCTAGTATGCAAGCAGTGAGCTAGTAAGGAAGCGCTAAGCTAGAAAGTAAGCAGTATGCCAGTAAGCAAGCAGTTTGCTAGTAAGCAAGCAGTAAGCTTGTAAGCAGGCAGTAAGCTGGTACACTAGCAGCGAGCCAGTAAGCATCGAGTAAGCCAGTAAGCAAGCAGTACGATAGTAAGCAACAAGTAAGCTAGTATGCAAGCAGCAGGCTAGTATGAAAGCAATTGGCTAGTATGGAAGAAGTATACTAGTAAGCAACCAGTAAGCTAGTATGCAAGCAGTGAGCTACTAAGGAAGCAGTTTGCTGGTAAGCAAGCAGTAAGCTAGTAAGCAAGCAGTAAGCTAGTATGCAAGCAGGGAGTTAGTAAGCGAGGACGTAGCTAGTAAGAAATCTGTATGCTAGTAAGCGAGCAGTAATCTTGAAAACAAGCTGCAAGCTAATATGCAAACGGAGAGACAGAAAGCATGCAGCAGGCTAGTAGGAAAGCAGTTAGCTGTTGAGCAAGTTGTAAGCTACCCCTCAGGGGCTGCCAGCCTTTCAGTTGCAGTACGGGCTTAACGAACCCGGGGTACCCGAGTCATACACACACCGTAAGCCTCCTGTTTGTCGTCACAACGACCCATTCACAATTCCCTATTGGTTTTGTGAATGGTACGTGACGGCAGGAGGAACGGGGGTCTTGGCTTAACCGCCTGGGCCACGAGTGTGGCGACTCTATAAAATCGCTCTCCAATCCTAAGCTATGGTGCGCGGCGATGGGATGCATGGTTGGGGGAGAAGGCCCAATCCCAAGCGACCACCTCCGGGGAACCTGCCGAACCCCCGGAGTATTAGGCTTACCCGGGTAAGGCGGCTCTGCCCGGGTGGACCTTTATTTCCGACCATCTCGTGGGATTCTTATGGACACAGAAAATAAAATGGGGATGGGGCGGGTTTTGTCGGTTGGGGAGGACGGAGACGGGGTTGGGGTTAGGGTGGCGGCGCTCGCGCCCCACTCAGCGCCAGGTCCGGCTTCGTGGAGGGTGGAGGAGGACGACGAGACGGCGTCGGTCTCGTCCTTCTCCTCCAGCACGAGCCACATAGGCTCTAAGAGGAAGAGGACGGGGCAGGCCGTCGTCGAGGTGGGCGGGGCGATGAGCCCGTCGGTGAGGCTGAGTTGCCTCAGGGACGAGGTGACCGAGGAGATATCGGAGAGGATCTCCTCGTCCCTGAGGCGGGTGGAGAAAGTCGCCGCTGCCTGCGCCTTTAAGGGGCAGAAAAGCGGTGGCGCGGAGGCCCTGAAGGCCGCGGCGGAGGAAATGAGGGAGGCGGCGCGGGAGCTCAGAGGGCGGAACGCCCGTCTGCAGCTCCTGTTGGAGGAGGAGCGACAGGGGAGGAGGAGGGCAGAGGCGCTGTGGAACAGCGCGGCCCTCCCTCCCATCCTCCCTCCTCCTCCACCGCCGCGTCCCTCGGCGGAGGTAAATAAGCGGAGTGCGGCGGCAGTGGTGCGGGGCACCGCGGGCCCCTCCACCCGCACTCCGCCCGTGAAGAAGTCCCCGTCCTCCTCAGAAGACGATCTTCTGAGGAGGATTGGGGACATGATTGATGGCAAGCTGGCCGCCTTCCGGGAGGAGCTCCTCGCCGGAAGAGCGGTCAGCAGGAAGGCGGTGCCTCCCCGACCTGTTCCGGTACAGTCGGGGAAGGCAAAGAAGGGCGGAGTGAAGGCTCCGCCCAGCGTTGCGGCACCAGGGCCCCGGGTCGCGACCCCCAAGGGGGGTGGTGTACCCGTGGTCGCGGTGGTCGCGTCCTCCACGGCACCCTCCCAAGGGGGGGTGGCGTGGAGTGAGGTGGTGGGGCGGAAGGCGAAGCGGGCGGCGAGGAAGGCCTCGCAACCACAGCCTCCGCCTCCGCCGCCGGCGGCCAAGGTAAAGGCCGCGAAGGTCGGGAAGGCACGACCAGGTCGTCCCCCAAAAACGGCAGCGGTGACGCTGACCGTTGCGCAGGGGGGCGACCTGACCCTCGCGGAGGCGATGCGGCTCGCCAGGGAGAATATCTCCCTGGAAGAGCTGGGCATCGCCTCCGTGAGGGCGAAGAGGGCCGTGACCGGGGGTCTCTTGCTGGAGATCCCCGGTGCAGAAGGCGGCGCGAAGGCGGATCGTCTCGCCCAGAGGCTCCGGGAGCAGCTGGGCGAGCGAGGTGTCCGGGTCGCTCGGCCCACGAAGCGCACGGAGATGCGCGTTTGTGGGCTGGACGACTCGGTCAGCGCACAGGATGTGTCCCGTGCCCTTGCGAGGGCGGGGGACTGTCCTGTGGAGGACCTGCGGATCGGAGAGATCCGCAGGTCGCCCTCCGGCCTCGGGTCGGTGTGGGCCCGGTGCCCCCTCTCCGCCGCCCGTAAGGTGGCGGAATCCGGGAGGGTGTTGGTGGGGTGGGTTTCGGCGCGAGTGGAAATCCTCGCGCCGCGCCCGCTCCAGTGTCACCGCTGCCTCGAATTGGGGCACGTGAGGCAGTGGTGCACCTCGCCGGTGGACCGCAGCGGTCAGTGTTACCGCTGCGGTGCCAAAGAGCACCGTGCGAGCCAGTGCTCGGCGGCCCCCCACTGCCCGCTGTGTGCGGACATGGGGAGGCCAGCCGATCACAGGGTGGGGAGCAAGAAGTGCTGCCCCCCCTCCCGGAAGGAGAGGAAGAGGCGGGCTGCACCGGCTCCGGTGCCGAGGGCGGTGGCATCGTCCTCCATGGAGGTGGACGGTGCTACGGGGACGGACGGCCGGGAGGAGGCTGGCGCGGCCATTAATTAATGCCGCCCCGCCTCCTCCTCCAGGCCAACCTCAACCACTGCCGCGCGGCACAGGACTTGATGTCCCAAGTCCTCGCGGAGTGGGGGGTTGGCCTGGCGGTCGCCGCCGAGCCGTACCGCGTCCCTGATCACCCTCATTGGGTGGGCGACGCGGACGGCTTGGTGGCGACGGTATGGGGAGGGGGCGACGGGTCCCCACCGTTCTCCTTGTTGGAGCGCGGTCGGGGATTCGTCGCCGTGGACTGGGGGGGAGTCGCTGTGGTGGGGTGCTACATTTCGCCCCGTAGCGGTCACGCTGCGTTCGAGCTGTACTTGGCCGAGGTCGCGGCATGCGTGCAGCGCTACGCGGCCCGGCCGGTGCTGGTCCTGGGGGATTTTAATGCCAAGTCGGTGGCTTGGGGATCCCCCAGGACCTCCGTTCGCGGCGGGATCCTGGGCGATTGGGCGGCGGGGCTCGACCTCCGGGTATTGAACCGGGGGTCGGAGCACACATGCGTGCGGCGATATGGGGGGTCCATCGTGGATGTTGGATTCGCGACCCCCAACGCCGTGCGCATGGTGTCGGGTTGGCACGTGGTCGCGGGGGCAGAGACACTCTCCGATCACCGGTACATCCGGATGGAGGTCTCTGCCGCCACGAGTGCATCCCGACACGGCCGCCTGCGTGGCGCCCCACCACGCCGCTGGGCGCTTCGGCGCCTGGACAAGGACGCCCTGATGGCAGCTGCCCTCGCTGCAACTTGGCCGCAGGGAGCGGCCGAGTTGCCGAGCATAGAGGAGGAGGTCGCCCGGCTCGGAGCATTGGTCGCGGGTATTTGCGACGCGGGGATGCCTCGGGTCGGGCGGGCTTCTCCTCGCCGGGCGGTGTACTGGTGGTCGGACGCGATCGCGGAGTTTTTTTTTTTTTTTTTTTTTTTTTTTGTCGTGGGGAAAATCTTCGAAAGACTCCCTCCCACCTCCTTGGGGAGAGGTGGGAGGGGTGTGTGGGATTCCCCGCGCCCGTACAACGACAGGCGCGGGACCTACCCACTAAAAACCCCACGGTGACCCTTCGGCACGCTTTGGGAGGATACCCGGAATCGCTCGAAGCATTCTTCCGGTATCCTCCCCGTGCCCGCGCTTTCGCGCCCATCCCCCGGGGGGACAATCGGTCCCCCCAGTAGACACACTGCCTCATAGCGGCGGGACGGGGCCACTCCATCCCGCCGCTATCCGTCCCGGGGCCGCGTTTAGTGGCGGCTGCGAGCCCCAACTCGCAACCGCCCGCGACCCCGTTTCCACCCCTCGGCGGCCGGGCGTTCATGGCCGCACCAGACCGCCGAGGGTGCCTCCCCTTGCGTCGGACCGGTAGGGGGAGGCACTCCTACCCCCAACGGTCCGACCCGGCGCCGCCTGGCGGGAGGAGGGTCCCCTCAGGACCCCCCTCCCAGCCTAGGTCATCCGCCACGCCGAGGCGGCCGCCCGCGACGCCTCGCGACCGGGCGACGACCTCGGGCCACCGCACGAGCGCGAGCTTCAGCGCGCCGCTGAAGCTCGCGCTCCCTCCCCGCGGCCTCCTTCTGCAACATTACGTTCTCGCAGAAGGAGGCCACGGCCCTCCACTTCTCCTCGCTGCCGAGCATGGCGCGCACCACGCCCGGCAGCGAGACATCCCGCCCGACGACGCCGACCAGGACACGGCGCTCCCCCTCCCACGCGGGGCATACCTCCAGGGTATGATCCGCCGTGTCCTGCTCAGCGTCGCAGTGGCAGCAACGCGCCGTCGGCTCCTTCCCTATCCGGCACAGGTATCTTCCGAAGCTGCCATGCCCGGAAAATACCTGCGCCAGCCGGTAGGTGAGGCTGCCATGGCCTCTGTCCAGCCACTCCTTCAGGAGTGGCCGAACAGCCCCGACAGTCCGGTGCCCCGCGGTTGGCAGAGCCAGCCGCTCCTGCCACGCGAGCAACACGGACTGCCGGGCCTGGCGCTTCAAATCGCCCCAAGCAGGATCCTGCCCGCCCGGGACCGCCCCCACCCCCGCGCGACGGTCGACGCGGTGCCGGTACATCACCGCGTGCGACCGCGCGAGCAGGTCCATGGGCGGCATCCCCGCTAGAACCGTCGCCGCCTCATGTGACATGGTCCGATACCCGCGGACGACCCTGAGCGCCATGCGCCTCTGCACCCGACGCAGCATAGTCATGCTGCGCCGGGAGGCAGCCAGGTCGTCCGCCCAGACGGGGGCCCCGTATAGGGCCACCGACTGGACCATTGCCACATAGAGGCGACGAACTCGGCCCGCCGGGCCCCCCAGGTTGGGCAGGATCCGGCCCAGAGCCGCAACCATCCTTTCCAACCGGGGGACCAGGCAGCGGAAATGCTTCTCGAAACGCCAGTGGCTATCGAGGATCAGCCCTAGATACCTGATCTGGGGCTTCACCTCGATGTCAGCCCCACCCACCCGAATCAGAGGGGGTGGCGGATCCTGCCGAGGTGAATGAAACGCAATCACCTCGGTCTTATGGACCGCCACCGTCATCCCCATCCCCCTGATCCGGTCGACGACGCGTTGCGACCCCTCCTCCGCGCGACGCATGGCCCTCCCCCAGTGCGCCCCGACGGCCAGCACCAGTGTGTCATCCGCATAACACACCGTGCTGACGCCGTCGGGGAGGCCGGCCCGCAACACCGAGTCGTACGCGATGTTCCACAGGAGTGGCCCGAGGACCGACCCCTGCGGAACACCGCAGTACACCTCCCTCCGCATATCACCATCCCGGCCCGGATACTCGATCCACCTGCCGCGGAGATAATCCCCGACGACCGCCCTGAGACAAGGGGGGACTCGATGATATTCGAGTCCCCTCCTTATCTCTTCCCAGGGGAGGGTGTTAAAGGCATTGGCAATATCCAAGGATATTGCCAATGCCACCCCTCCCCGGGAGACGGCCGCCTCCGAGAGGGCCCTCACACGACCTATCGCGTCGATAGTCGATCGGCCCCCCCGGAAACCGAACTGGCAGTCGGCCAGACCGGGATCACCCAGCGACAGGTGCTCGACGAGGCGGGCAGCAATCACACGCTCGAAGAGCTTGCCCACCTCGTCGAGGAGACAAATGGGCCGGTATGCGGAGGGAGACTCCGCGGGCCGACCCTCCTTCCGGAGGAGGACCATCCTCGCCACCTTCCAACTGGGGGGGAATCGCCCGTCCCTCAGGCAGCGGTCGAACAACCGCCTGAGGTCGGCCCCAAGGACGCCCTGGGTCAAGACCCAAACCCGGCCGGGCACACCATCCGGACCCGGGGCCGTGTTACGAACCCCGAGCCGTCTGATGGCCGCTGCCAGCTCCTCCTGCGTGACCCCCAGCTCGGCCGTCCACTCCACTGGGACAGCCGCCGCCGCCGGAGGACGCGGTCCCCTCTCCCCAATTGGGAAGAGTGTATTGACCACGTCCTCCAGCAGCCGGGGGTCAAGACGCGATCGCGGAGTTGCGAGTCGCGACTGTCCGCGCCCGACGCCAGTACACCCGCGCGCGCCGTTGTCAACGTACAGGCGACGGCGTGGCGCGAGCGAGGGCAGCTGATGACCTGTATGGAGCATACCGCGTGGCGCGGGTTGCTCTGCAGGTCGCCATCAAACGGGCCAAGACCCAGGCATGGAAGGAGCTCCTCCAGACCCTTGATGACGATCCATGGGGGCGCCCATATAAGGTGGTGCTGAATAAGCTCCGCCCGTGGGCGCCCCCCGTCACCGAGGGTCTTGACCCCCGGCTGCTGGAGGACGTGGTTAATACACTCTTCCCAATTGGGGAGAGGGGACCGCGTCCTCCGGCGGCTGCGGCTGTCCCAGTGGAGTGGACGGCCGAGATGGGGGTCACGCAGGAGGAGCTGGCAGCGGCCATCAGACGGCTCGGGGTTCGTAACACGGCCCCGGGTCCGGATGGTGTGCCCGGCCGGGTTTGGGTCTTGACCCAGGGCGTCCTTGGGGCCGACCTCAGGCGGTTGTTCGACCGCTGCCTGAGGGACGGGCGATTCCCCCCCAGTTGGAAGGTGGCGAGGATGGTCCTCCTCCGGAAGGAGGGTCGGCCCGCGGAGTCTCCCTCCGCATACCGGCCCATTTGTCTCCTCGACGAGGTGGGCAAGCTCTTCGAGCGTGTGATTGCTGCCCGCCTCGTCGAGCACCTGTCGCGGGGTGATCCCGGTCTGGCCGACTGCCAGTTCGGTTTCCGGGGGGGCCGATCGACTATCGACGCGATAGGTCGTGTGAGGGCCCTCTCGGAGGCGGCCGTCTCCCGGGGAGGGGTGGCATTGGCAATATCCTTGGATATTGCCAATGCCTTTAACAGCCTCCCCTGGGAAGAGATAAGGAGGGGACTCGAATATCATCGAGTCCCCCCTTGTCTCAGGGCGGTCGTCGGGGATTATCTCCGCGGCAGGTGGATCGAGTATCCGGGCCGGGATCGTGATATGCGGAGGGAGGTGTACTGCGGTGTTCCGCAGGGGTCGGTCCTCGGGCCACTCCTGTGGAACATCGCGTACGACTCGGCGTTGCGGGCCGGCCTCCCCGACGGCGTCAGCGCGGTGTGTTATGCGGATGACACACTGGTGCTGGCCGTCGGGGCGCACTGGGGGAGGGCCATGCGTCGCGCGGAGGAGGGGTCGCAACGCGTCGTCGACCGGATCAGGGGGATGGGGATGACGGTGGCGGTCCATAAGACCGAGGTGATTGCGTTTCATTCACCTCGGCAGGATCCGCCACCCCCTCTGATTCGGGTGGGTGGGGCTGACATCGAGGTGAAGCCCCAGATCAGGTATCTGGGGCTGATCCTCGATAGCCACTGGCGTTTCGAGAAGCATTTCCGCTGCCTGCTCCCCCGGTTGGAAAGGATGGTTGCGGCTCTGGGCCGGATCCTGCCCAACCTGGGGGGCCCGGCGGGCCGAGTTCGTCGCCTCTATGTGGCAATGGTCCAGTCGGTGGCCCTATACGGGGCCCCCGTCTGGGCGGACGACCTGGCTGCCTCCCGGCGCAGCATGACTATGCTGCGTCGGGTGCAGAGGCGCATGGCGCTCAGGGTTTTCCGCGGGTATCGGACCATGTCACATGAGGCGGCGACGGTTCTAGCGGGGATGCCGCCCATGGACCTGCTCGCGCGGTCGCACGCGGTGATGTACCGGCACCGCGTCGACCGTCGCGCGGGGGTGGGGGCGGTCCCGGGCGGGCAGGAACCTGCTTGGGGCGATTTGAAGCGCCAGGCCCGGCAGTCCGTGTTGCTCGCGTGGCAGGAGCGGCTGGCTCTGCCAACCGCGGGGCACCGGACTGTCGGGGCTGTTCGGCCACTCCTGAAGGAGTGGCTGGACAGAGGCCATGGCAGCCTCACCTACCGGCTGGCACAGGTATTTTCCGGGCATGGCAGCTTCGGAAGATACCTGTGCCGGATAGGGAAGGAGCCGACGGCGCGTTGCTGCCACTGCGACGCTGAGCAGGACACGGCGGATCATACCCTGGAGGTATGCCCCGCGTGGGAGGGGGAGCGCCGTGTCCTGGTCGGCGTCGTCGGGCGGGATGTCTCGCTGCCGGGCGTGGTGCGCGCCATGCTCGGCAGCGAGGAGAAGTGGAGGGCCGTGGCCTCCTTCTGCGAGAACGTAATGTTGCAGAAGGAGGCCGCGGGGAGGGAGCGCGAGCTTCAGCGGCGCGCTGAAGCTCGCGCTCGTGCGGTGGCCCGAGGTCGTCGCCCGGTCGCGAGGCGTCGCGGGCGGCCGCCTCGGCGTGGCGGATGACCTAGGCTGGGAGGGGGGTCCTGAGGGGACCCTCCTCCCGCCAGGCGGCGCCGGGTCGGACCGGTCGGGGGTAGGAGTGCCTCCCCCTACCGGTCCGACGCAAGGGGAGGCACCCTCGGCGGTCTGGTGCGGCCATGAACGCCCGGCCGCCGAGGGGTGGAAACGGGGTCGCGGGCGATTGCGAGTTGGGGCTCGCAGCCGTCACTAAACGCGGCCCCGGGACGGATAGCGGCGGGATGGAGTGGCCCCGTCCCGCCGCTATGGGGCAGTGTGTCTACTGGGGGGACCGATTGTCCCCCCGGGGGATGGGCGCGAAAGCGCGGGCACGGGGAGGATACCGGAAGAATGCTTCGAGCGATTCCCGGTATCCTCCCAAAGCGTGCCGAAGGGTCACCGTGGGGTTTTTAGTGGGTAGGTCCCGCGCCTGTCGTTGTACGGGCGCGGGGAATCCCACACACCCCTCCCACCTCTCCTCAAGGAGGTGGGAGGGAGTCTTTCGAAGATTTTCCCCACGACAAAAAAAAAAAAAAAAAAAAATGTGGGCAAGTATGCGAGCAGTGAGCTCGTAAGGAAGCAGTATGCTGGTAAGCAAGCAGTATGCTAGTAAGCAAGCAGTAATCTAGTATGCAAGTAGTAAGATAGTTAGCAAGCAGTAAACTAGTAAGCAAGCAGTAAGCTAGTAAGCAACCAGCAGGCTAGTAAGAGTGCAGTGAGCCATTGAGCAAGCGGTAAACTAGTAAGCATGCAGTAAGCTAGGAAGCAAGCAGTAAGCTAGTAAGCAAGCAGTGTGCTAGTATGCAAGCAGTAAGCTACAAGGCAAGCACCAAGCTAGCAAGCAAGCAGTATGCTAGTAGGCTAGCTTTAAGCCAGTAAGCAATCGGTAAGCTAGTAAGCAAGCAGTTAGATAGTAACAAAGCAGTAAGTTAGTAAGCAAGCAGTAAGCAAGTAAACACGCAGTGAGCTAGTAAGTGAGCAGGAAGCTAGTAAGCAAGCAGTAAGCTAGTAAGCAAGCACTGAGCTAGTAAGCGATCAGGAAGCCAGTAAGGATGCTGCATGCTGGTATGTAACCTGTCAGCAGGTAAGCAACCAGTATGCTGGTATGAAAGCAGTTAGCTAGTAAGCGAGTAGTAAACCAGTAAGCAAGCAGTAAGCTAGTAAGCACGCAGTGAACTAGTAAGCGAGCAGGAATCTAGTAAGCAAGCAGTGAGCTAATAAGCGAGCAGTGAGCTTGAAAGTGAGCAGTGCGCTAGTAAGGAAGGAGCAAGTAAGCGTGGTGGAAGGTAATATGGAAGGAGTGAGCTCGTAAGCAAGCAGGATGCTAGTACAGAAGCAGTAAGCTAGAAAGCAAGCAGTATGCTAGTAAGGGTGCAGGGAGCTCGTAAGGAAGGAGTAAGTTAGAAAGCAAGCAGTGAGCTAGTAAGCGAGCAGGGTGCTCGTAAGGGAGCAGTGCGCTAGTAAGCAAGCAGTAAGCTAGTGAGCTACCTGTAAGCTAGTAAGCAAGCAGTGAGATAGTAAGTGAGGAGGAAGTTAGTAAGGAAGCAGTAAGCTTTGAATGGAAGCAGCTTGCTAGTCTGAAAGCAGTTAACCAGTAAGAAAGCAGTATGCTATTGTAGGAGATTTGTATTGAATAATTGTGCCACGCTGTAGTTTTGTTAAATGATAATTTATGTGCAAAAGGTTTGGGAGTCTTTTGTTCGAGAAGCAATGTGTAACCAGGGTCAGCAAGATAACGAGGAGTGGAAAACGAGTGATTGTGAAAGAGAGACGTAATTATGAGTTGTGTTGCCAATTAATGTGATTTGAATTTGTGTTGTTAATTGTTAATTGCTAATTTGTGTGTTCCTAATTCGTTTATTATAATTATATTCTTTGTATATTTGTTCCTCAAATATATTCTCTCCGTTAAATCCTACAAATTTGGGGGCTCGACCAAGTCAATCAAGAAGAAGTATTTGTGAAGGAACATTTTTCATATATGTGTTTCTTTAAGAATTCTGAAATGTTAAGTACTTTTAGTATGGAAACTTTAGCTAAAATCGGGAAAATTCAGCACAAAATTAATAACGCATCTGTGGCGAGCATAAAAGCTTTGCACAAATTTATTTTCGAAACTGAAGGTGACCGAGGAAATCGAAAACGCATACGTGATTTTGAAGGCTTTCAATTTCATACAGATTCAGTAGAGCATAAAGCTAAATTAACATATGCTACTGGTTTATGTTATGGCGATTTGGTATCTTGTTGTAACATCCTAGACCTGGATTATAGAGGATCTCGAGAAGATTTGATTCAGAAAATTTGTTCTGGTTTAATGGATTTACGTTCTCTGTGTTCCACTATAAAAGATGATCCTGAAGACGATGAAATTATTGAAGATGTTCAGGGTGAGAATGTTGAAACATCTATTGTACTTGATGATATAAATGATAACAATACTACACATTTCTCTTCATTAAATAAACGAGATCACTTTAAATTTCCTATGAGCTATCGTGATGTAGAAAATTGTGTTCGCCAGTTTGATGGTACTGGTGTATATTCTGTAGAAGGATGGATTTCTGATTTTGAAGATGTTGCAATATTGTTTCAATGGTCTGAGTTGGAGAAAGTAATTTTTGCAAAAAAGTCTTTGACAGGTATAGCAAAATTATTTATTCAGAGCGAAGGTGTTGTCACGACGTGGAGAAAACTTAAATCTCTACTACGTGATGAGTTTTCACATAAAATGAATAGTGCTGAACTACATGAAATGTTAGTTATACGGAAAATGAGAAAAGACGAAACTGTTCAAGAATATTTTCTCAAAATGAAGGAATTAACTTCTCAGGGCAATGTGGAAGATGATGCTCTTATTAAGTACGTTATAGACGGAATACAGGATGATATTAATAATATACTTGTTTTATTTGGAGCCAAGAAACTGCAGGATTTTAAGAATTGTCTTAAACTTTACGAAACGATTCGGAACGTAAAAAGATTACAGCAAACAAACGGATATGGACGGCGGAAAGAAGAAAACAAAACAAGAATGGAATCTTCGAAGGTGTATACGTCAAAGAATATTGAAGGAGAAGAGCAGAAGATGGAACTTCGGTGTTACAACTGCGGGAGGAAAGGCCATGTATTCAATGATTGTTGTTACAAAGAAATGGGGAGAAAATGTTTTAAATGTCAAAAATTTGGGCATGTAGCAAACGAGTGTACCGTTGTATGAGAGGGTAAGTCATCTGTGCAGTTACGATCAAATGTTAATTGTATTTTACCGCCCTTTAAAAGTAATATGTTTAAAGAAGTTTATATAAATGATATACGTGTAAAAGCTTTAATAGATACTGGAAGCCAAGTAACACTAATACGTGAAAATATTTATAACAAATTAAAATCTATTCCTATATACGATATGCATATACCCTTAACTGGTTTTGGAAAATATGAGACTATACCCTTAGGATATTTACAAACAGTTCTTACGATAGACAACAATGATTTTTCAACTACTGTTTATATTGTCCCAAATATTGTAATGAATATGGATGCAGTAATTGGAACTGATATTTTAAATTTGGCTGAAGTGAAAATAGATAATCAGGGTATAACGATAAGGAAAATTCCTTCCATAATGTTTTTAACGCAAATGAGTTCTACTAAAGAGCAGTTATTAGATGTTAGTCATGTTACTGATGAAAAATTACGCGAAGAATTAGAAAA
Source organism: Colletes latitarsis (assembly GCF_051014445.1). Taxonomy (NCBI): domain Eukaryota; kingdom Metazoa; phylum Arthropoda; class Insecta; order Hymenoptera; family Colletidae; genus Colletes; species Colletes latitarsis. The sequence continues at coordinate 7,581,316 of NC_135141.1, read as the reverse complement.
TGTTTGTTTAAATATCGCATTAATTCGAGGTATTTGAACATAACATAAAATTCGTTAAACAGTGTTGATTTCGAGGTACGTAACCGACCAGAGGACTCTCGGTCGTGGCGTCCGTTACGCGACACAATATAGACTAGAAAATCCATAATTTTCGAGTTTTTTCTGAAAGTCACGCGATCGACCAAGTAACGTACGAGTTCTAACAATTAGTTCAACGTACGAGTACAGAGAAAAGGTACGTTTATACGTTAGAAAAAGACGGACGAAAGACTCGGCGACAGCGCCGCGTGTCGGAGGATTCCCCCTCTCACGCGTATCTTTTGGCAGCTCGTGCTCGTCCGTCACTCTTAATCAGGATCCTGCCTTGAGCACATCGGTAAACGATCACGCTCCGCAGAATTCCCAAAATCTCCGAATCGCTTCGAGTTATTCGAGCTTTCGTTGAGGAAACATTTTGTGACACATCGGCTGATTCTATCGCAGATTCGAATAGTTCGAGTTATTCGAACTTTCGTTAAGCGGACAAGCGACGTATAGCCGTAGCTTTACTGGTTAGATTGCGTAAGCAAATTCATACCAGTAACCTACGTGTAATTCCGTTTGTCGAATCAGCTAGTTAATCGATTCGGTCGTGAGTACGACCCGGTTAAAAGACTGCGGGAAACTTGTTGATATCATCGAGTTCCCGAATTTTCCACGTATTGCTGCAAACAGCGGTCGTGCGAGAGGCATCGAGATTAAAACTCGATCCTCCCTTGATTTTCGAACGGTCTTGCTCCCACCTATAGGGCCTTCGTGGCGTGTATACCCTGGGTGGATTTGCCGTCTTCCAGTCGGAGCTTGGAACGAGTTATTCCAAGCCCAGCTTCCGGCGACCTGATAGAGCGCTGTTCACTGACCGCCAGTTCTGTACGGCTACTGTGCGTAGAACGCGACTAACAAAGCGCCGTGGTGTGATAGTCTCAACGTAAGTCGTCAAATACGCCGTTGAAAGACTGCACCACACTGTGTTCCGTACGCACATACGAAGACGGTAAGGGACCGAGGATCGGGTGACGGTTGGAGCCTTACAACCTCCCTCTATTCACCCCCTCCTGCGACAATCAAGAGTTGCAGTCGTCAAAGTAACGAGATTAAATCTCACTAGACAACGGGACGTTTATAAATTCGGCCGCCTCTTAATTACCCGAGACCGGAGAAAACTCTCCGCTCTCTTAAGGCTGCGGAGGAAGCTGGATACAAACCCCGATTTCGTAACAATAACAGAGCGATTCCCGATTTAAAGGGAACGCTCACATATACAGTCCACTCGCTTAGCTGCGTATCGCGGCGGCTGAGATTCCCGCTTCTGAGTGCGACGAGCACAAACCAGGAGCGTGCGGAAAAGAGTAAGACATACAACGTGACTAACGTTGTCAGGTGTTTAACGCCTAAATTCGTCTCTCTCTTTCTATTCCATAACAGTGCGACGCGAGCCATCAGACCGATCGACGCGAGGGTTTTTCTAGACGTCAGCTAGACGTCTCAGTTTTTTCCCAATTTCTTCTATCGTCTGTATTTAAGAGTCAAATTTAACGAAATAAACGGCTTAGTCGCATAAGACGATCAAGCGAAAATAAAATTAAAATTGTACCGCTTATTTTCCGTCTGTTCCTTCCCTCGAGATCCGGACCCCCGTTAGGCGAGGTATTTTCAACCCTCCTCCCCCTAACAATGTTGTTTTATCGTATGAACCAAAAAAATGTAAGACAACTAACGTACAAATGTGTATAAGATTAAAAGATGACCAACCACTTAGTCAGAAACCACGTAGATTACCTAAACTAGAGGATGAAATTGTTCATAAGCAAGTAGAGGAGTGAATTAAGGATGGAATAGTAGAGCCTGGTACGTCTAAGTATGCAAGTCCTGCAGTTGTTGTGAAAAAGGAAGATGGAAGTCCACGTCTTTGTATTGATTATCAGCGATTGAATAGGATTACGGAAAAAGATAAATTTCCTCTTCCATTAATCGAAGAATTATTAGATAAATTGCAGAACGCTCGAGTGTTTAGTTCTCTTGATTTAAAAAATGGATTTTTCCACGTGTCAGTAGAGAAAGAGAGTAGGAAATACACTGCATTTGTTACACAAAATGGACAATATGAATTTATTAAAATGCCATTTGGATTGTGTAACGCTCCTTCGGTTCTTCAGAGATTTATAAATTGTGTATTTCGGGATTTAATTAATCAAGATATTGTTTTACAGTATTTGGATGATGCTATTATTTTAGTTTCAGATGACAAAGAGAATTTATCACGTTTTTTTTTTTTTTTTTTGTCGTGGGGAAAATCTTCGAAAGACTCCCTCCCACCTCTTTGGGGAGAGGCGGGAGTGTGGGATTCCCCGCGCCCGTAGAATGACGGACGCGGGACCTACCCACTAAAAACCCCACGGTGACCCTTCCGCACGATTTGGGAGGATACCGGGAAACGCTCGAAGCATTCTTCCGGTATCCTTCCCGTACCCGCGCTTTGCGCCCATCCCCGGGGGGGACAAACGGTCGCCCCGGTAGACACTCTGTCTCAAAGCGGCAGGACGGGGCCACTCCATCCCGCCGTCATCCGTCCCGGGGCCGCGTTTAGTGGCGGGCTGCGAGCCCAACTCGCAACCGCCTGCGACCCCGTTTCTACTCCTCGGCGGCCGGGAGCTCATGGCCGCTCCAGGCCACCGAGGGTGCCTCCTCGCGGGCCGGACCCACCCGGTCCGACCCATCGCCGCCTGGCGGGAGGAGGCTCCCCTCCGGGCCTCCCTCCCAGCCAGCGTCATCCGCCACGCAAAGACCGCCGCCCTCCCGCCACCATACGAGTGCGACCCTCAGCGCGCCGCTGAAGCTCGCGCTCCATTCCCGCAGCATTACGGTCTCGCAGAAGGAGGCCACGGCTCTCCACTTCCTTTCGTTGCCGAGCATGGCGCGCACCACACCCGGCAGCGAGATTTCCCGCCCTATGACGCCGACCAGGACACGGCGCTACCCCTCCCACGCTGGGCATACCTGGAGGGTATGATCAGCCGTGTCCTGCTCGGCGTCACAATGGCAGCAACGCGCCGTCGGCTCCTTCCCTATCCGGCATAGGTATCTTCCGAAGCTACCATGCCCGGAAAATGCCTGTGCCATCCGGTAAGTGGGGCTTCCATGGCCTCTGTCCAGCCCCGACTGTCCGGTGCCCCGCCGTTGGCAGGGCCAACTGCTCCTGCCACGCGAGCACCACGAACTGCCGGGCCTGGCGCTCCAAATCGCCCCAAGCAGGTTCCCACTCTCCCGGGACCACCCCCACTCCCGTGCGACGGTCGACACGATGACGATACATCATCGCGTGCGACCGCGCGAGGAGTTCCATGGGCGGCATCCCCGCAAGAACCGACGCCAGGTCGTCCGCCCCGACGGGGGCCCCGTATAGGGCCACCGACTGAACCATTGCCACATAGAGGCGGCGAACTTGTCCCGCCGGGCCCCCCAGGTTGGGGGGGATCCGGCCTAAAGCCGAGACCATCCTCTCCAACCGGGGAACCAGTCAGCGGAAATGCTCCTCGAAGTTCCAGTGGCTATCGAGGATCAGCCCCAGATACCTCATCCGGGGCTTCACTTCGATATCAGCCCCACCCACCCGGATCAGAGGGGGTGGCGGATCCTGCCGAGGTGAATGGAACGCTATCACCTCGGTCTTATGGACCGCCACCGTCATCCTCATCCTCCTGATCCGGTCGACGACGCGTTGCGCCCCCTCCTCGGCGAGGCGCTTGGCCCCCCCCCACTGAGCCCCGACGGCCAGCACCAGTGTGTCATCTGCGTAACACACGGCACTGACGCCGTCGGGGAGGTCGGCCCGCAACACCGCGTCGTACGCGATGTTCCACAGGAGTGGCCCGAGGACCGACCCCTGCGGAACCCCGCAGTAGGCCACCCTCCGCATATCACCATCCCGGCCCGGGTACTCGATCCACCTGCCGCGGAGATAATCCCCGACGACTGCCCAGTGACACGGGGGGACCCGATGACATTCGAGCCCCCTCCGTATCTCCCCCCAAGGAAGGGTGTTAAACGCGTTGGCAATATCCAGCGATACCGCCAACGCCACCCCTCCCCGGGAGACGGCCGACTCCGAGAGGGCCCTGACCCGACTGATCGCGTCGACCGTCGACCGGCCCCCCCCCCCGGAAACCGTACTGGTAGTCGGCCAGGCCCGGAGCACCCCGCGATAGGTGCTCGACGATGCGGGCAGCAATCACTCGCTCGAAGAGCTTGCCCACCTCGTCGCGGAGACAGATGGGCCGGTATGCGGATGGAGACTCCGCTGGCCGACCCTCCTTCCGGAGGAGGACCATCCTCGCCACCTTCCAACTGGGGGGGTATCGCCCGTCCCTCAGGCATCGGTTAAACAACCGCCTGAGGTCGGACACATGGACGCCGTGGGTTAAGACCCAAACCCGGCCGGGCACACCATCCGGACCCGGGGCCGTGTTACGCGCCCCGAGCCGTCTGATGCCCGCGGCCAGCTCCCCCTGCGTGACCCCCGGCTCAGCCGCCCACTCCAACGGGGCCGACGTCTCTGCCGGAGGACGTGGTCCCATCTCCCCAATTGGGAAGAGAGTATTGACCACGTCCTCCAGCAGCCGGGGGTCAAGACCCTCGGTGACGGGAGGCGCCCACGGGTGGAGCTTGTTCAGCACCACCTTATAAGGGCGCCCCCGAGGATCGTCATCAAGGGTCTCGAGGAGCTCCTTCCATGCCCGGGTCGTGACCAGTTTGATGGCGACCTGCAGAGCCATCCGCGACATGCGGTATGCCTCATACAGGTCATCTGCCCTCGCTCGCGCCACGCTATCGTCTCTCCGTAGACGACGGCGCGCGCGGGTGTACTGGCGTCGGGCGCGGACACTCGCGTCTCGCATTTCCGCGATCGCGGCCGACCACCAGTACACCGCCCGGCGAGGAGAAGCCCGCCCGACCCGGGGCATCTCCGCGTCACATATGTTCGCGACCATCCCCCCGAGCCGGGCGACCTCCTCCTCTATACTCGGCAACTCGGCCGCCCCCTGCGGCCATGTTGCAGCGAGGAAATTTATCACGTTTAGAATCAGTTCTTCAAGTTGCTAGTGTCTATGGATTGCAAATAAATTTCAAAAAACGTAAATTTATGAAAAGACGTATTGAATTTTTGAGTCATATTGTAGAAGCAGGGAAAATTTATCCATCAGAGGAGAAAATGAAGGCTGTGTTTACTTTTCCAGAGCCAAAAAAAATAAAAGATGTCCAAAGGTAAGATAAGATAAAGATAAATTTATTATGAATTATTCACTAATAGCAAACGCATTAAGTGATTTGTTACGAAAAGACAGGACATTTCAATTTACCGATAATGAAAGAAAGGTATTTTTGGAATTAAAACAGATTTTGACACAAAGTCCTGTGTTGCATATATATAATTTGAATTTTGAAACAGAATTGCATAATGATGCGTGAAAAGATGGACATGGTGCTGTATTAATGCAAAAATCGCCTGATGACGGACAATTTCATCCTGTATATTATATGAGTAGAAAGACTAAATGTGAGGAACGGAATTATTGTAGTTATGAACTTGAAACTCTTGCTATCGTTAGGGTACTTGAAAAATTTCGTGTATATTTATTAGGAATTTCTTTTACCATAGTTACTGACTGTGCTGCTTTTAAATTAACGATAAATAAGAAAGAATTAGTTCCGCGTATTGCTCGATGGGTTCTTTTTCTAGAAGATTATCACTATAAGATTATACATAGATCAAGCACACGTATGAAACACGTAGATGCTTTAAGTAGATATCCAGTTTTTCAAATTACTAAAGATCCTCTATATGTTAAAATACAAAAGTTTCAGGAAAATGATGGAGAGATTAAAGCTATTATGGAAATTTTAAAAGATCATCCTTATGATAATTACTGTTTACACAACAATTTGTTATATAAATTTGTGGATGGCCGAGAATTATTGGTCGTACCAAAATTGTTAGAAGGCGAATTAATTCAATTAGCACATCAACGAGGACATTTTGCGTTGAAACATACAGAGGAATTTATAAAACAAGATTATTATATACCTAATCTTGAAAAAAAGGTTCAGCAATATATTTCTAGTTGTGTTCCGTGCATTATGGCAAATTACGAACAGGGCAAACAGGAAGGTTTCTTACATCCACTTACAAAAATTGATATTCCATTGCATACATATCATATCGATCATTTAGGACCATTAGATACTACAAGCAGAAGTTACAATCATATTTTTGTTATTATTGATAGTTTTACTAAGTTCATTTGGTTGTATCCGACAAAGTCGACGACGACAAGAGAAGTCTTATGTAAATTAGATGTACAAAAAGAAAATTTTGGAAGTCCACAACAGATTCCCTCAGGGGCTGCCAGCCTTTCAGCTGCAGTGCGGGCTTAACGAACCCGGGGTACCCGAGTCATACACACACCGTAAGCCTCCTGTTGGTCGTCACAACGACCCATTCACAATTCCCTATTGGTTTTGTGAATGGTACGTGACGGCAGGAGGAACGGGGGTCTTGGCTTAACCGCCTGGGCCACGAGTATGGCGACTCTATAAAATCGCCCTCCAATCCTAAGCTATGGTGCGCGGCGATGGGATGCATGGTTGGGGGAGAAGGCCCAATCCCAAGCGACCACCTCCGGGGAACCTGCCGAACCCCCGGAGTATTAGGCTTACCCGGGTAAGGCGGCTCTGCCCGGGTGGACCTTTATTTCCGACCATCTCGTGGGATTATTATGGACACAGAAAATAAAATGGGGATGGGGCGGGTTTTGTCGGTTGGGGAGGACGGAGACGGGGTTGGGGTTAGGGTGGCGGCGCTCGCGCCCCACTCAGCGCCAGGTCCGGCTTCGTGGAGGGTGGAGGAGGACGACGAGACGGCGTCGGTCTCGTCCTTCTCCTCCAGCACGAGCCACATAGGCTCTAAGAGGAAGAGGACGGGGCAGGCCGTCGTCGAGGTGGGCGGGGCGATGAGCCCGTCGGTGAGGCTGAGTTGCCTCAGGGACGAGGTGACCGAGGAGATATCGGAGAGGATCTCCTCGTCCCTGAGGCGGGTGGAGAAAGTCGCCGCTGCCTGCGCCTTTAAGGGGCAGAAAAGCGGTGGTGCGGAGGCCCTGAAGGCCGCGGCGGAGGAAATGAGGGAGGCGGCGCGGGAGCTCAGAGGGCGGAACGCCCGTCTGCAGCTCCTGTTGGAGGAGGAGCGACAGGGGAGGAGGAGGGCAGAGGCGCTGTGGAACAGCGCGGCCCTCCCTCCCATCCTCCCTCCTCCTCCACCGCCGCGTCCCTCGGCGGAGGTAAATAAGCGGAGTGCGGCGGCAGTGGTGCGGGGCACCGCGGGCCCCTCCACCCGCACTCCGCCCGTGAAGAAGTCCCCGTCCTCCTCAGAAGACGATCTTCTGAGGAGGATTGGGGACATGATTGATGGCAAGCTGGCCGCCTTCCGGGAGGAGCTCCTCGCCGGAAGAGCGGTCAGCAGGAAGGCGGTGCCTCCCCGACCTGTTCCGGTACAGTCGGGGAAGGCAAAGAAGGGCGGAGTGAAGGCTCCGCCCAGCGTTGCGGCACCAGGGCCCCGGGTCGCGACCCCCAAGGGGGGTGGTGTACCCGTGGTCGCGGTGGTCGCGTCCTCCACAGCACCCTCCCAAGGGGGGGTGGCGTGGAGTGAGGTGGTGGGGCGGAAGGCGAAGCGGGCGGCGAGGAAGGCCTCGCAACCGCGGCCTCCGCCTCCGCCGCCGGCGGCCAAGGTAAAGGCCGCGAAGGTCGGGAAGGCACGACCAGGTCGTCCCCCAAAAACGGCAGCGGTGACGCTGACCGTTGCGCAGGGTGGCGACCTGACCCTCGCGGAGGCGATGCGGCTCGCCAGGGAGAATATCTCCCTGGAAGAGCTGGGCATCGCCTCCGTGAGGGCGAAGAGGGCCGTGACCGGGGGTCTCTTGCTGGAGATCCCCGGTGCAGAAGGCGGCGCGAAGGCGGATCGTCTCGCCCAGAGGCTCCGGGAGCAGCTGGGCGAGCGAGGTGTCCGGGTCGCCCGGCCCACGAAGCGCACGGAGATGCGCGTTTGTGGGCTGGACGACTCGGTCAGCGCACAGGATGTGTCCCGTGCCCTTGCGAGGGCGGGGGACTGTCCTGTGGAGGACCTGCGGATCGGAGAGATCCGCAGGTCGCCCTCCGGCCTCGGGTCGGTGTGGGCCCGGTGCCCCCTCTCCGCCGCCCGTAAGGTGGCGGAATCCGGGAGGGTGTTGGTGGGGTGGGTTTCGGCGCGAGTGGAAATCCTCGCGCCGCGCCCGCTCCAGTGTCACCGCTGCCTCGAATTGGGGCACGTGAGGCAGTGGTGCACCTCGCCGGTGGACCGCAGCGGTCAGTGTTACCGCTGCGGTGCCAAAGAGCACCGTGCGAGCCAGTGCTCGGCGGCCCCCCACTGCCCGCTGTGTGCGGACATGGGGAGGCCAGCCGATCACAGGGTGGGGAGCAAGAAGTGCTCCCCCCCCTCCCGGAAGGAGAGGAAGAGGCGGGCTGCACCGGCTCCGGTGCCGAGGGCGGTGGCATCGTCCTCCATGGAGGTGGACGGTGCTACGGGGACGGACGGCCGGGAGGAGGCTGGCGCGGCCATTAATTAATGCCGCCCCGCCTCCTCCTCCAGGCCAACCTCAACCACTGCCGCGCGGCACAGGACTTGATGTCCCAAGTCCTCGCGGAGTGGGGGGTTGGCCTGGCGGTCGCCGCCGAGCCGTACCGCGTCCCTGATCACCCTCATTGGGTGGGCGACGCGGACGGCTTGGTGGCGACGGTATGGGGAGGGGGCGACGGGTCCCCACCGTTCTCCTTGTTGGAGCGCGGTCGGGGATTCGTCGCCGTGGACTGGGGGGGAGTCGCTGTGGTGGGGTGCTACATTTCGCCCCGTAGCGGTCACGCTGCGTTCGAGCTGTACTTGGCCGAGGTCGCGGCATGCGTGCAGCGCTACGCGGCCCGGCCGGTGCTGGTCCTGGGGGATTTTAATGCCAAGTCGGTGGCTTGGGGATCCCCCGGGACCTCCGTTCGCGGCGGGATCCTGGGCGATTGGGCGGCGGGGCTCGACCTCCGGGTATTGAACCGGGGGTCGGAGCACACATGCGTGCGGCGATATGGGGGGTCCATCGTGGATGTTGGATTCGCGACCCCCAACGCCGTGCGCATGGTGTCGGGTTGGCACGTGGTCGCGGGGGCAGAGACACTCTCCGATCACCGGTACATCCGGATGGAGGTCTCTGCCGCCGCGAGTGCATCCCGACACGGCCGCCTGCGTGGCACCCCACCACGCCGCTGGGCGCTTCGGCGCCTGGACAAGGACGCCCTGATGGCAGCTGCCCTCGCTGCAACTTGGCCGCAGGGAGCGGCCGAGTTGCCGAGCATAGAGGAGGAGGTCGCCCGGCTCGGAGCATTGGTCGCGGGTATTTGCGACGCGGCGATGCCTCGGGTCGGGCGAGCTTCTCCTCGTCGGGCGGTGTACTGGTGGTCGGACGCGATCGCGGAGTTGCGAGTCGCGACTGTCCGCGCCCGACGCCAGTACACCCGCGCGCGCCGTCGTCAACGTACAGGCGACGGCGTGGCGCGAGCGAGGGCAGCTGATGACCTGTATGGAGCATACCGCGTGGCGCGGGTTGCTCTGCAGGTCGCCATCAAACGGGCCAAGACCCAGGCATGGAAGGAGCTCCTCCAGACCCTTGATGACGATCCATGGGGGCGCCCATATAAGGTGGTGCTGAATAAGCTCCGCCCGTGGGCGCCCCCCGTCACCGAGGGTCTTGACCCCCGGCTGCTGGAGGACGTGGTCAATACACTCTTCCCAATTGGGGAGAGGGGACCGCGTCCTCCGGCGGCGGCGGCTGTCCCAGTGGAGTGGACGGCCGAGCTGGGGGTCACGCAGGAGGAGCTGGCAGCGGCCATCAGACGGCTCGGGGTTCGTAACACGGCCCCGGGTCCGGATGGTGTGCCCGGCCGGGTTTGGGTCTTGACCCAGGGCGTCCTTGGGGCCGACCTCAGGCGGTTGTTCGACCGCTGCCTGAGGGACGGGCGATTCCCCCCCAGTTGGAAGGTGGCGAGGATGGTCCTCCTCCGGAAGGAGGGTCGGCCCGCGGAGTCTCCCTCCGCATACCGGCCCATTTGTCTCCTCGACGAGGTGGGCAAGCTCTTCGAGCGTGTGATTGCTGCCCGCCTCGTCGAGCACCTGTCGCGGGGTGATCCCGGTCTGGCCGACTGCCAGTTCGGTTTCCGGGGGGGCCGATCGACTATCGACGCGATAGGTCGTGTGAGGGCCCTCTCGGAGGCGGCCGTCTCCCGGGGAGGGGTGGCATTGGCAATATCCTTGGATATTGCCAATGCCTTTAACACCCTCCCCTGGGAAGAGATAAGGAGGGGACTCGAATATCATCGAGTCCCCCCTTGTCTCAGGGCGGTCATCGGGGATTATCTCCGCGGCAGGTGGATCGAGTATCCGGGCCGGGATGGTGATATGCGGAGGGAGGTGTACTGCGGTGTTCCGCAGGGGTCGGTCCTCGGGCCACTCCTGTGGAACATCGCGTACGACTCGGTGTTGCGGGCCGGCCTCCCCGACGGCGTCAGCACGGTGTGTTATGCGGATGACACACTGGTGCTGGCCGTCGGGGCGCACTGGGGGAGCGCCATGCGTCGCGCGGAGGAGGGGTCGCAACGCGTCGTCGACCGGATCAGGGGGATGGGGATGACGGTGGCGGTCCATAAGACCGAGGTGATTGCGTTTCATTCACCTCGGCAGGATCCGCCACCCCCTCTGATTCGGGTGGGTGGGGCTGACATCGAGGTGAAGCCCCAGATCAGGTATCTAGGGCTGATCCTCGATAGCCACTGGCGTTTCGAGAAGCATTTCCGCTGCCTGGTCCCCCGGTTGGAAAGGATGGTTGCGGCTCTGGGCCGGATCCTGCCCAACCTGGGGGGCCCGGCGGGCCGAGTTCGTCGCCTCTATGTGGCAATGGTCCAGTCGGTGGCCCTATACGGGGCCCCCGTCTGGGCGGACGACCTGGCTGCCTCCCGGCGCAGCATGACTATGCTGCGTCGGGTGCAGAGGCGCATGGCGCTCAGGGTCGTCCGCGGGTATCGGACCATGTCACATGAGGCGGCGACGGTTCTAGCGGGGATGCCGCCCATGGACCTGCTCGCGCGGTCGCACGCGGTGATGTACCGGCACCGCGTCGACCGTCGCGCGGGGGTGGGGGCGGTCCCGGGCGGGCAGGAACCTGCTTGGGGCGATTTGAAGCGCCAGGCCCGGCAGTCCGTGTTGCTCGCGTGGCAGGAGCGGCTGGCTCTGCCAACCGCGGGGCACCGGACTGTCGGGGCGGTTCGGCCACTCCTGAAGGAGTGGCTGGACAGAGGCCATGGCAGCCTCACCTACCGGATGGCACAGGTATTTTCCGGGCATGGCAGCTTCGGAAGATACCTGTGCCGGATAGGGAAGGAGCCGACGGCGCGTTGCTGCCACTGCGACGCTGAGCAGGACACGGCGGATCATACCCTGGGGGAATGCCCCGCGTGGGAGGGGGAGCGCCGTGTCCTGGTCGGCGTCGTCGGGCGGGATGTCTCGCTGCCGGGCGTGGTGCGCGCCATGCTCGGCAGCGAGGAGAAGTGGAGGGCCGTGGCCTCCTTCTGCGAGAACGTAATGTTGCAGAAGGAGGCCGCGGGGAGAGAGCGCGAGCTTCAGCGGCGCGCTCAAGCTCGCGCTCGTGCGGTGGCCCGAGGTCGTCGCCCGGTCGCGAGGCGTCGCGGGCGGCCGCCTCGGCGTGGCGGATGACCTAGGCTGGGAGGGGGGTCCTGAGGGGACCCTCCTCCCGCCAGGCGGCGCCGGGTCGGACCGGTTGGGGGTAGGAGTGCCTCCCCCTACCGGTCCGACGCAAGGGGAGGCACCCTCGGCGGTCTGGTGCGGCCATGAACGCCCGGCCGCCGAGGGGTGGAAACGGGGTCGCGGGCGGTTGCGAGTTGGGGCTCGCAGCCGCCACTAAACGCGGCCCCGGGACGGATAGCGGCGGGATGGAGTGGCCCCGTCCCGCCGCTATGAGGCAGTGTGTCTACTGGGGGGACCGATTGTCCCCCCGGGGGATGGGCGCGAAAGCGCGGGCACGGGGAGGATACCGGAAGAATGCTTCGAGCGATTCCCGGTATCCTCCCAAAGCGTGCCGAAGGGTCACCGTGGGGTTTTTAGTGGGTAGGTCCCGCGCCTGTCGTTGTACTGGCGCGGGGAATCCCACACACCCCTCCCACCTCTCCCCAAGGAGGTGGGAGGGAGTCTTTCGAAGATTTTCCCCACGTCAAAAAAAAAAAAAAAAAAAAAAAGTCCACAACAGATTATATCAGATCGAGGTACAGCATTTACTTCGAAAGAAGTTAAAGATTATTGTGTGAAAGAAAATATTAAATGCTTACAAATAATAGAACAATTATTCCGATTTTGACAAAGCTTTCAATTAACGATCTTACGAAATGGTATAAGCATATAGACAAAATACAACGCGTGCTAAATTCAACTTTTCAGAGAACTATCAATATGACACCGTTTGAATTATTATTTGGGGTAAAAATGTATGATGAAACTGATATTAAACTAAAAGACCTTGTCGAACAGGAATTTTTATCTCAATTTAATGAAAACAGAAACGAGTTACGTGAAAGAGCAAAAGAGCAACTTTTTAAAGTGCAGGAAGAAAATCGTCAAACATATAATCGAAAAAGGAAAAAAGCCGTTAGGAATGAAGTAGATAACCTTGTAGCTATCAAGCGTACACAATTAGGTCCAGGACGAAAATTACGAGCAAAGTATCTAGGTCCATATCGCATTACAAAAGTTAAATGTAACGACACGTATAATGTAGAAAAAGTAGGTTTCCATGAAGGTCCTTCGGCAACATCAACATGTGCAGAAGACACGAAACCATGGCTTATTTTGTAAACCTCATCCGGGGCGGATGAATGTCAAAATGGCCGGGAAGGATTAAATCCTAAATATAAGATATATTCATCCGAGGCGGATGAAGGTCAGCATGGCCGAATGTAGGAGATTTGTATTGGTTATTTGTGCCACGCTGTAGTTTTGTTAAATGTTACTTAATGTGCAAAAGGTTTGGGAGTGTTTTGTTCGAGAAGGAATGGATAACCAGGGACAGCGAGAAAACGCGGAGTGGAAAACGAGTGACTGTGCAAGAGACACGTGATTATAAGTTGTGTTGCCAATTAATGTGATTCGAATTTGTGTTGTTAATTGTTAATTGCTAATTTGTGTGTTCCTAATTTGTTTTTTAAAATTATATTCTTTGTTTATTTGTTCCTCAAATATATTCTCTCCGTTAAACCCTACAATAGTAAGCAAGCAGTAAGCCAGAAAGCACGCAGCAAGCTAGTAAGCAAGCAGTAAGCTAGTAAGAAAGCAAATAGCTAGTAAGAATGCAGTATGCCAGTAAGCAAGCAATATGCTAGAAAGCAAGCACCAAGCTAGTAAACAAGCAGTAGGCAAGAAAGCAAGGAGCTGGCTAGTAACAAAGCAGTTAGCTAGTAAGCAAGCAGTTAGCTAGTAATCAAGAAGTAAGCTAGTAAGCAAGCAGCAAGCTAGTAAGCACGCAGAAAGTCAGTAAGCAAGCAGTGTGTTAGTAAGCGAGCAGGCAGCTAGTATGAAAGCAGAAAGTCAGAAAGCTAGCAGTATGCTATTAAGGAACGAGTAAGCTAGTAAGGAAGCAGTATGCTAGAAAGCAAGCGACAAGCTAGTCAGCAAGCAGTAAGCTACTAAGCGAGCAGGCAGCTAGTAAAGAAGCAGTATGCTAGCAAGCAAGCAGTAAGATAGTATGTGACCAGTAAGCTAGTAAGCGAGCAGTGAGCTAGTAAACGAGCAGGGCGCTGGTGGGAAAGCAAATAGCTAGTACAGAGGCTGTAGGACAATATACTTGCGGTGAGCTAGGTAACGAGAAGGAAGCTAGCAAGCAAGCAGTAAGCGAGTAAGCTAGCGGTAAGCTAGTAAGCTGACAGCAAGCTAGTAAGCATGCAGTATGCTAGCAAGCAACAAGTAAGTTAGTAAGAAAGCACCTGGCTAGTAAGAAAGCAGTTAGTTAGCAAGGAAGGAGTAGGCTAGTATGCCAGCAGTAAGCTAGTAAACAAGCAGCATGCTAGTCAGAAAGCAGTTAACTAGTAAGAGGGCAGTATGCAATGAAGCAACCAGTAAGCTAAAAAGCAAGCAGCATGCTAGTAAGTAAGCAGCAAGCTAGAAAGCTAGCTGCAGGCTACTAAGAAAGCAGTTAGCTATTGAGCAAGCAGTAAACTAGTATGCAACCAGTAAGCTTGTAAGCAAGCTGTAAGCTGGTAAGAAAGCACTAAGCTGGTAAGCACGCAGAGAGCTAGTATGCGCGCTGGGCGCTAATAAGGATGCAGTATGCTAGTAAGCAAGCAGCAAGCTAGTAAGCAAGCATCAGGCTAGTCAGGAAGCAGTTAGCCAGTAGGAAAGCAGAATGCTAGCAAGGATGCAGTATCTAGTAATCAAGCTGTAAGCTAGTAATCCAGCAGGGAGCTAGTAAGCGAGGGGGAAGCTCGTAAGGGAGCAACCTGCACGCATACTAGCTTACTGCTCGCTTACTAGCATACTACTTGCTTAATAGCTAAATGCTTTCCTGCTAGCCTGCTGCTTGCCTCCTAGCTTACTTCTCGCTTACTAGCTTACTGCTTGCTTAATAGCTAACTGCTTCCTTGCTAACCTGCTGCTTGCTTTCTAGCTCACTGCTTGCTTAATAGCTTGCCGCCAACTTCATAGTTTACTGCTTGCTAACTGGCATGCAGCTTTCCTACTAGCTTCCTCCTCGCTTACTAACTCACTCCTTGCATACTAGCCAACTTTTTTTTTTTTTTTTTTTTTTTTGTACGTGGGGAAATCCTCATGGACACCCGCGGGCCCACCCGAAGGGCGGGCCGACGGGAAGTGTCGGAGTCTTACCGACTAAAACCCCACGGTGACCATCCTGAGACGCCTGGCGGGGGACCGGGAACTCTAGTGAGACATCACAGTGTCCCCCGCCGCGTCGTGCCTTTTCAGGCCCCTCCCGGTGGGCGGCACTCCTCCCACCGCATTCCCACTCAACCGCAGGCGCCTGGTCACCAGCGCCCACGACCCTGTGACATAGGACTAAGCCGCCGACTGGGTGGCCACGTTGGCCGCTGGACTCATCCGCAGGCAACGGGCCAACCTGCAACCCTACGTAACACCCGCGGCAAATATCCCATGCCCCGGGCCACTCACACACATATTCACCCACGCAAAGCATTCATACCGGTGATTGGTCCGCGGGAGCTTTCGCTCCAACCTCCGGGATCACATGCGAGGATGTGGTCACCAGCCTCCACAGGTTGGTGACCCCATCCCCGCACCCCATCCCAGCGGCTACCTCTATCCGCCACCTGGGGACGCGCCACGTAGGGGTTCACCTCCCCTGCCGCCTGGACAACCAAACGGGTGCGTGGTGCTTACTATCCAACTGCTTCCTTACTAACTAACTGATTTCTTACAAGACTGCAGCTTGCTTACTAGCATACTGCTTCCCTACTAGCTTCCTGCTCGCTTACTAGCTTCCTGCTTGCTTGCAAGCTTACTGCTTCCTTGCTTGCTTGCTGCTTGCTTACTAGTTGGCTGCTTGCTTTTTAGCATTCTGCTTGCTTACTAGCTCACTGCCTGCTTAGTGGCTTACTACCTGCTTACTAGCTAACTGTTTCCGACCAGCTTACTGCTTGCTTCCTTCCATAGTTGTTGCACTCTAGCTTACTCCTTCCTTATTGTCATGCTGCTTCCTTACTACTTTCCTCCAAGCTTACTGGCTGACTGCTTGCTTACTAGCTTACTGCTAGCATACACGCTTACTTCATGCTTACTAGCCTGCAGCTTGCTTTCGAGCTTAGTGCTTCCTTACTAGCATACCGTTTGCCACCTAACATACTGCTTCCTTAGTAGATTCCTCCTCGCTTATTAGCTCAATGCTTGCTTTCTAGCTTACTGCTTGCTTACTAGTTTACGGCTTGCTTACTATCATACTGCTTTCTTACTAGTTAATTGCTTCCTTGCTATCCTGCTGCCTGCTTACCACCTTACTTGTTTCCTACACGCATAATGATTGCTTGCTAGTATACTGCTCCCTTGCCAGCTTCCTCCGCGCTTATTAGCTCACATCTTGCTTAGTAGCTTACTGGTTGCTTACTAGCTTACTGCGTGCTTACTAGCATACTGCTTCCTTACTAACTCCCTGATCGCTTACTAGCTAACAGCTTGCTTTACAGCTTACCGCTTGCTTACTATATTGCAGCTTGCTTTCTAGCTTACTGCTTGCTTACTAACATACAGCTTTCTTACTAGCTAACTGCTTTCTTACTAGCTTGCTGCTTGCTTACAAACTTACTTGTTGCTTACTAGCTAATAGTTTCCTTACCAGCTTACTGCTTTCCTACTAAGCTTACTGCTAGCTAACAGGCATACATCTTTCTTACCAGTTAAATGTTTTCTAACTAGCCAGCTGCTTCCTTTCAAGCCTACCGCTTCCTTACTAACTTACTGTTCTCTTAATACCCGAATGCTTCCTAACTAGCTTCCCGCTTGCTTAGTAGCATACTACTTGCATACTAGCTAACAGCTTCTTTACCAGCTTACTGCTTGCTTAATAGCTTACTCGTTACTTACTAGCTTACTGCTTGCTTAGTAGCATACTGCTTCCATAGTATCTAACTGCTTGCTTACAAGCTAACTGCTTGCTTTCATGCGTACTGCTTTCTTACTAACTTACTGCTCTCCAATAGCCGAATACTTCCCCACTAGGTTTGTTACTAGCTTACTGCTTCCTTACTAGCTTCCTCCTCGCTTACAAGGTCAGTGCTTGCTTTCTAGTATACTGCATGCTTACTAGCATACTGCTTTCTTACTAGATAACTACTTTCATGCTAGCCTGCTCCTTGCATTCTAGCTTACTGCTTGATTACTAGCTTGCTGCTTGCTTACTACCTTACTGCTCTCTTACTAGCATACTGCATCCTTACTAGCTTCCTGCATGCTTACAACCGCACTGCTTGCTTATTGGCATACTGATTTCTTACTAGATAATTGCTTCCTTACTAGCGTGCTGCTTGCTTACTAGCATACTGGTTCCTCATTAGCTCTCGGCTTGCTTACTGACTCACTTCATGCTTATTAGCTTACCGGTAGCTTACTATCTTACTGCTGGCTTACGAGCAAATTGCTTCCTTACTAGCTCGCTGCTCGCTTACTAACTCACTGCTTGCTTACAAGCTTACTGCTTGCTTAATAGCTAACTTCATACTTACTATCCTGCTGCTTGCTTTCAAGCTTACAGCATGCTTACTAGCCAGCTGCTTGCTATCTAGCTTACTGCTTGCTTACTAGCCTGCTGCTTGCTATCTAGCTTACTGCTTGCTTATTAGCATACTGATTTCTTACTAATCTACTGCTTTGTCACTGGCTTACTGCTTGCTTACAACCTTTCTGGTTGCTTATTAGCTTACTGCTAACTTACTCGCTTACTGCTCGCTTACTAGTTTACTGCTTGCTTACTAGCTCGCTGCTAGCTTACTCGCCTACTGCTTGCTTACTAGCTCACTGCTTGCTTACTAGCTTACCGCTTGCTTACTATCTTACTTGTTGCTTATTAGTATTCTGCTTGCTTAGCAGCTCACTGCAATCTTACAAGATAACTGCTTGCTTGCTAACTTGCTGTTTGCTAACTAGGCAACTGCTTTCTATCCAGCTTACTGGTTGCTTACTACCTTAATGCTTTCTTACTAGCCCACTGCTTTCATACTAGCCTACTGCATTCTTACTAGCTTACTGCTTGCTTACTAGCTAGCTGGTTTCTTACTACGTTACTGCTTCCTTACTAGCCCACTGCTTTCTTACTAGCTAACTGCTTTCTTACTAGCCTGCAGCTTTCTTACTGGCTCACTGATTGAATACTAGCTTACTGCTTGCTTACTAGCATACTTGTTGGTTACTTGCGTACTGCTTGCTTACTAGGTTACTGCTTCCTTACTAGCTTCCTGCTAGCTTACTAGCTCACTGCTTGCTTACTATCCTACTCCTTGCTGACTAGCTAACTGCTTGCTTAATAGCTAACTGCTTTCTTACTAGCAGTCTGCTTGCTTTCAAACTTAGTGCTTGCTTATTAGATTGCTGCTTTCTTCGAGCTTACTGCTCGTTTACTAGCATACTGTTTTTTACTACCTGTCTCCTGGCCTACAAGCTCACTGCTTGCTTACTAGCTTACTGGCTGCTTAATAGGTTACTGCTTGCTAACAAGCTAATTGCTTTCATGCCAGCTTACTGATTGCTTACGGGCTTACTGGTTGCCTACAATCTTAGTGCATTCTGACTAGCATACTTGTTTAAATATCACGGTAATGGGACGTATTTTCGAGTAAAATAAAATTTGTCACCCGGTATTGTTTTTTCGGCGTACGTAAGACCAGAGGTACCTCGGTCGTCGTGTCCGCTACGCGAAAACAGTACGGGATAGAAAAACAGCCGCTCTCGGGTTTTTTCGAGGCCTCACGCGATCGACCACGTAACGCGCAATTTCGAAATGAATGTTTCGATGCGCATGTCTAGAAAAGGTACGACAATTTGGTATTAGATAAAGACGGACTCAAGAAACGTCTACAGCGCCGCTCTACGGAGGTTTCACCCTTCGAGCGAGCATCCTGACTGTACGAGCTCGCCCGTCACTCTTAATCTGGAACCGGCATGGAGCACATGGTCATACGAACCCGCTCCTCGTACATTCCATTGTTCTCGAACAGTTACGAGTCACTCGAACTTTTCGAATAAATTCTAAATGTGGAACAGGAAGGACTCCATACGAGAACGGATTGTTAAAACAATCTTTTACTGTGACTCCTTCGATAACCCTTTTACAATATAAATTAAAAAATCGTAAACGAGGAAAGGAATCGAATACGAGGACGGATTGTGAATCAATTCCTTCCCGTGATTCCTTTCGCACCTCGTTATAATTCGATATAGATCAGGTCGGGTTTCGACCAGATCAAAGCGACTGTAAAATTTCGTGAATTATATTCCGAAATTTCTATTCAGCGGTGGCTATAGTCCACGTCAGTCTGAAATCAGACACGTATCGCTGCAATCAGAGGTCGTGTCCAAGGTTTCGAATTTGAATCTCGAACCTCTCTGGACTGTCGAACGGTTCAAACCCACCCTTAGGGACCTTCGTGGCGTGTATACCATGGGTGGACTTGCCGTCCTCCAGTCGGTGTTCGGGACAATCTTTGAGTTCCGGCATCCGGCGACCAGCTAGAGCGCAGTTCACTTATCGCCAGTGTGTACGGACACCGTGTGTAGAACCGCTTAGTATAGCGCCGTGGTGTACGCACTATAATTATCAGTCGCTGCATGCGCTGTAAAGATGCTGCACCACACAGTGCCCGTACGCATTACGAGGATGGTAAACGGCCGAGGAGCAGGCAAATAGTTGGAGCCTTACAACCTCCCTCTGTGAACCTCTCCTGCGACAGTCGAAATTAGCAGTCGGAAACATCGAGATCGATTCTCGTCTTCCAAATCTGCAATCCAACGTTTCCTGGTTTAAAAGGAACGTTCACACATACAGTCCACTAGCTTAGCTGCGTAACGCGGCGGCCGAGTTCCCCGCTCTTGAATGCGACAAGCACAACCACGAGCGCGTGAACCTTAGAACGAGACGAACAACCTGACTCACGTTATTCGGTATTTACGCATAGACTCGTTACTTTTGTTTCAGGATAGAGTGACGCGAACCGCCAAAAAGAGACGGCCCATCGGCGGGGCTTTTTTCTAGCCAGACGCAGGCCAGACGTCCCGGCGCACGAAGCATTAAGAGTCTGTGTTTGTGTTTGTCCTGAAAACTTTACAATAAACGGCTTCGTCGCATCATCGACGAAGCGAAAATAAATTCAACGTCCAAATACTACTTTTCCAACGTCAATCCCCTCGTGATCCGGACCTCCGTCGGACGAGGTGTTCAATTAAAATATTTGAACCTTCCCAATTCTAACATAAGCTTCCTTACTAGCACACTGCTCGCTTATTAGCACACTGCTTGCTATCTAGCTTACTGCTTCCTTGCTAGCACACTGCTTTCTTACTAGCGTACTGCTTGCTTACTAGCTTACTGCTTGCTTCCAAGCTTCCTGCATGCTTACTAGCTTGCTGCTAGCTTACTCGCATACTGCTTACTTACAAGCTTCCTGCTCGCTTACTAGTACTCTGCTTGCTTTTTAGCATACCGCATGCTTACTAGATTGCTGCTTGCTTCCTAGCTTACTACTTCCATACTAACAAACTGTTTTCTTACCAGCTTGCTGCTTGTTTACGTGATTACTTGTTACTTACTAGCTTACTGCTTGCTTACTAGCATACTGCTTTCTGACTAGCCTGCTGCTTGCTTACTAGCTTACCGGTTACTAACTAGCTTACTGCTTGCTTACTAGCATACTGCTTGCTTATTAGTTAACTGCTTGCCCAATAGATAACTGCTTTGTTATTAGCCTGCTGCTTGCTTCTTAGCTTACCGCACGCTTACCAGCTTGATGCTTGTTTTCAAGCTTACTGCTTGCGTACCAGCATACTGCTTCCGCACTAGCTTCCACCTAGCTTACTAGCTCAGTGCTTGCTTACTAGATTACTGCTTGCTTACAATATTACTGCTTGCTTACAATATTACTGCTTGCTTACAATATTACTGCTTGCTTACTAGCCTACCGCTTGCTTGCTAGCTTACAGCTTGCTTACTAGCCTGCTGCTTGCTTTCTAGCGAACAGCTTGCTTACTAGCATACGGCATGGTTACCCGCATACTGCTACCCTACTAGCACGATGCTCCCTTACTAACTTACTGCTTGCTTGCTAGCTTACCGCTTGCTCTCTAACTTTCTCCCCACTTACTAGCTCATTCCATCCTTACTATCTCACCGATTGCTTACTAGCTTACTGCGTGCTTGCTAGCTCCCTACATGCGTATTAGCCAACAGGGTTCTTACCAGCTTGATGCATGCTTACTGGCATACCGGTTGCTTACTAGCTTACAGCTTTCTTACTATCAAACTACTTCCTTACTAGCCTCCTCCTCGCAATACTAGCTCACTGCATGCTTGCTAGCTTACTGCTACCTTACCAGTCTGCTGCGTGCTTACAAGGTTAGTGGTTACATACTAGCTGACTGCCTGCTCAATAGCTAGCTGCTTTCCTGCTAACCGGCTGCTTGCTTTCCAGCATAATGCTTGCTTACTAGTATGCTGCTTGCTTCCAGCTTACTGCTTGCTTACTAGCTCACTGCTTTCTTACTAGCTTGCAGCTTGCTTTCTAGCATACTGATAGCTTACTAGCACACTGCTTCCTTACTGGCTTCCTCCTCGCTTACTAGCTCGCTGCCTGTATACCAGCTTACTGCTGGCTTGCTCGCTTACTGCATGCTTACTTGCCCGCTGCTTGCTTTCTAGCTTGCTGCTTGCATACTAGTATGCTTCCTGCTTTCTAGCTTAGTTGCATGCTTACTAGCTTACTGATTGCTTAGTAGATAACTGCGTTCAATCTAGCCTGCTCCTTGCTTCCTAGCTTACTACTTGCTTACTAGCAAGCTGCTTGTTTTCTAGCTTACTGATTGCTTACTAGCTAATTGGTTTCTTACAAGCCTGCTGCTTGCTTACTAGCTTACTTGTTCCTTACTAGCTTACTGGTTGCTTACTAGCATACTGCTTCCTCACTAGTTTCCTTCTCGCTTACTAGCTTACTGCTTACTTACTATCTTACTGGTTGCTTACAAGCTTACTGCTTGCTTACTAGCATTCTACTTCCTCACTAGTTTCCTTGTCGCTTACTAGCTTACTGCTTGCTTACTATCTTACTGGTTGCATACTAGCTTACTTCTTGCTTACTAGCTCCCTGCTCGGTTACTAGCCCACTGCTTGCTTACTAGCTTACTGCATGCTTACTTGCATACTGCTTCCTTACTATCTTCCTGCCCGTTTACTGGCTTAGTGCTTGCTTATTTGCATTGTGCTTCCTTACTAGCTCCCTGCTCGCTTACTAGCTTACTACTTGCTTTCTAGTTTACTGCTTGCTCAATAGGTAACTGCTTTCTTACTAGCCTTCTGCTTGCTTTTTAGCTTACTGCTTGCTTATTAGCTTGCTGCTTGTTTTCTATCTTTCTGCTTGCTTACTAGCTGTTGAGAAGAGATGTGTTTTGTATTTCCGAATCTTCGCGATTTTTCTCTGTTTGACGTCGGCTCAGGTCATGTCACAAAACCAATAGGTCTGCCGACCGTGTGGCGATGCATATATAGCCGAGATTTTTCTTGGTTTGAAGTTTGTTGTTGGATATCCCTGACCGTGGTGTGGCGTCTTCCATATATTTTGTTGCCTCCGTGTCTTGCACCTTATACCGTTTCAACAAAATATTTTTTCTTCTTTCTGCTGTAAGCGATTGGGGATATCTATCTCAAAGATAGATCCTTAATAGTTTTGGGGCCCAGCATGCTTCCACTGCGCCTGCTAGAAAGAATTTGTTTGTTGATAAGCCACTCTGGCAAGGTGAATAAAGGTTTTTTTTACTGGGTACCAATTGTGTATGTGATTTCTTCGCAATGTTTGACATAGAAGTTGAAATGGAAATCGTGAATCTGGATGGCACTAGCTACTCCATGTGGAAATCTGGAGTAATGATTGCGCTAGAAGCAAAAGGTTTGCTTGGCTTCGTAGATGGTACAATAGTAAAACCTGCTGAAGACAAGGCAACGGAGCTCAAAGTGCACGGTCAAAAATCAGCACGCTTAAAAATGATTATACTGAGTACAATCGCCCCAAATCTTCGGCGCAATTTGTACAATTGCTCCACTGTAAAAGAAATGTGGATCAAACTGAGGGACCTGTACGGAGATGCAAGTGAAGACGCTGCACAAACTGCCTGGGAGCATTTTTATAATTTTCGCGTTAATGAAGAGGAGCCCATTGCAGATCATTTGGAGATACTGGAGAACATCTGCAGACGCCTGCAGGATGCGGGTGAGGAACCGTCGAACAAATCTGTCATGGCATAACTGCTGCGCAGTTTACCCGCCAAGTTCTCCATTTTTCGTCACACGTGGGAATGCACTCCTGCTACGGAAAAAACGAAAACGAACTTGATCAGGATGAAGTGTCGACGCTCGCACTTCGTGTTCAAAAGACGTCCCTGAACGACGCAAAGAAAAAGAAACGCTCCAAGAGGGATACCGAGGAGCTGAAAAAACGAACGCGGTGTGGAGTCTGCAAAGAAAAAGGCCAATGGGCACGTGAATGTCCAAAAGATCAAGCTGGAAAATCATCGGACAGTTCAGCGAGAAATGCGCCAGCATTGGTGTGTGACATTGTTGCAACATATAAATGCACCTGTGAAAGTGACAGTGACGTGTGGATTGCGGATTCGAGTGCTGGAATGCATATGACTTTCCGCAAAGATTATTCTTCGGCATTGCAGCCGAATTCAAATGGTCATGCGGTTAAAGTAGCGGATGATCGCATCATCTTAACGGCTGGCACCGGAACAATTAAAATCCAAGAAGTGCTTGAGGGAGTGCTATACAACTGCGAATTACAAGGTGTGCTCTATGTACCTGAACTAAAGTGTAGTTTGTTTTCTATAGGGTCAGTGAACAAAAAACGGTACTCTTTTCATTCGTTTGAAAACAAATGTGAAGTTCGCGATAGTAAAGGAAAACTCGCCGCACGTGGAATACCGCACGGAAAACTGTTCAAAATGTGTTTCAAAGTGAAAGTGCCCATTGACTGTAAAGCGCTGAAATTAGCAGATGGCCAGGAAAAATTAAAACTTTGGCATGAGCGAATGGGACACGTAAATGAGCGCGTCGTAAAACACACGTGTGAACAACTCGGCATCCATGGAACTGAAAAGGACAATTTGACAAAGTTTTTTTGTGAAGGATGCATTATGGGCAAGCAGTCCCGAAGGCCGCATCCAAGCATCGGGGTTGAAGACAATTACGGGCCAGGGGAGAAAATTCATATCGATGTCTGTGGCCCTGTAAACGTAAACTCACCGAGCAACACGCGGTTCTTTTTACTGTTTAAGGACGAGAGTACCAGCTATAGGAAGGTATACTTCGTGAGCCATAAATCAAAAGTATTCAGCAAATTTAAGGAGTTCGAGGCATTCGTATCGACGCAGACAGGAACGAAAATCAAAGTCCTGCGCTCGGACAATGGGGCAGAGTACACCTGTAGCCAGCTCCGGACCTTCTTAGAGGAAAAAGGTATAATCCACGAATGCTCGTCACCATACATTCATGAGCAGAGTGGTCGCGCTGAACGCGAAATTCGTACGCTGATTGAAAGTACACGTTCTATGATTCACGCAAAGAACATGGATCAAAAATTATGGGCAGAAGCAGTAAATACCGCGTGCTACCTGCTGAATCGGGTCATCCTAAAGCCAGGGGAGACGATTACTCCGTTCGAGAAGTGGTTTAAACGCAAACCTGATATAAAACATTTAAAGGTGTTTTATCCGTAAAGGTGGATCCGTAGCTTACATGAACGTGCCGAAGGAAAGAGGGCAAAAATTCGACCCAAAAAGCAGACAGGTCGTATTCGTCGGTTACGATGGGGAGTCTACTAATTATAGACTCTGGGATAATAAATTGATGAAAATTTCAATAAGCAGAGACGTAACCTTCAACGAAAATGCCCTGCCCAGTGCCGAAACGCGTGCCGAAACCGATACAATAATCAAGTTCGGAATTTTTTTTTTTTTTTTATTATACTGTGTTTAAATATCGCGTGAGTCCGAGACGGAGAAACTCGGCCGCGATGCCCGTATCTATATTGAATTCGCGGAATTCTAGATGGTTGTGCTGACGTGGAAATTTTCCATCGTTCAGTTTTGTATACCGCGGCTATTTACGTGTTTTTTCCAGTTAGCTTCACGGGAATTCTCGAGTTTTGAGAGAAATTCTAGGAATTGTGTTTCTAGCGACGAGAAAGAGAGAGAAACGAGATCTACCGAAGAAAGGTCGATAGACGAAACGCGGCAGCGCCGCGCCGTGGCCACGCAGCGAGGAGCCGCCCGGGGCCCAGCAGCGCGATGCGTCGCTAACCAGTACTGCGCCTGCGCGACGGAGCCAGCCGGGGCCGTGGCTGCTTGCAGATCGTCACGCTTCAGTACTGAGCCGTCGGTGATCCAGAGCAGACCTATTTACGATCTCGCTCCGGTTTTCAATCGAAGCTCAGAAGAGTGTGAGCTAAGCTTGCTCTTAAATAGAAACAGCAAGTGGACAGCGTAATAATTTAGTGGAAAATCTCGTCATCGTGACTTGAGATTTTCCCAGAGATAGGACAATCTGCCTGTTGTTGTAGCGATCGCACGGCACGCCGGGTGTGAAGCGATCGTAGACGCAGGAGTGTGATTGAACGTTGCCGGTCGTGGATGCGACTGCGACGTTGGAGACTCGGTGTCGATCGCCTTGAGTCTTCTTCCAATTATCCGGTTAGAGCTACTGGAAGGCTGATACTGATATACTAGTATCGCCTGGTGGTAGTTCACCGTTTGTAGAAGTCGTAGGAAACCCACTGAAGCCACCCGTCCTGTGTACCGTAGAGAGTACACCGACCGGTGGGGTGGAAAGTTTCACCGACCAGTCTGGAGCTATACGGCGTAGGAGCAACCGGAAGGTAGATATTCAGGAAGGATATCACCTCGTGGTGCTCTCCGTGCATCGGGCTTCGGAGAACCCGTTCCAATATACCGTCGTGAGGGGACAATAAGTAGAGCCTAAGCGTACGGTGGAGCAAAGGGTTCGAAGAGCCTTCCTCCCACCTCTACACCTACTACCAGCTGTGAGTCGACCACACTGGGCTGTAAAAGTAGGGTGGATAGGTTAGCAGGGGAATTTCGTCCTAATCTGGCGAGCCGCAGGCCAGTTCCTCGAACTAAAGGAGCCGCCGTCGAGGCCGCTACGGCTGGCTGTCGGGCATTCCTGGCTGAAAGGAATCGCTGGCTAGGCAGCTGCGTAGGCAGGCCGCAGGTCCCTCCTGAGGAGCAGCTGACGAGGGAGCCGAACCAGGACAAGACGTCCTCTAGCGTAGGTGGTGTCCAGACGCCACTCGCACGGTGAGCGTGCTCGCGGGATATAGCCTCTTGGAGCCTTACAACCTCCATTTGGTTTCCCGTCCGTGGCATTGCGAGAGCGAACCCGGTAGATAGGAGGAGATCTTCATCTACCCGGTTGTGCACGTCGGTGAGATCGTAAGAAACGAATCTCATCGACCAGAAAGAATATACAGTCCACTGGTTAGAGCGCTAAATTGCCAGGCAGCTCTCCCCTCCAAACACACTAGACTGTCGCTGGAGCGCGAGATAAGCAGCTGACGCGCGCGTTAACGTGTAAGCTGTCCGCAAAATATTCACACTTTGCTGTACAATTGTGTTACAGAAGGCCTCCACCAAGGTAAATGAATTAGGAGAAAGCAAAGAGGAGACCGGCCGGAAAAGTGAGCCGTGTTTTCCGCAATTTTTGTTTTCCTTTTTATTTATTTTGACATTTTTAGTTTTGTAATACATTATATTTTGTAAAATAAATTTAACTTTTTTTGTAAAAGTTGTAACTGTTTCTCTACCTGTCTGTTCCCTCATCCGGACCCACGTTAAAGTCCCTTAGTACTTTAACATTTGGTCCTTCGAGCCGGATTCGAGGTAGAAAAGACAGTAGAGAGTGAGAATTACGTTTACGTAAGTTGTTACTTACGGGGCGAATTTCGAGTCGATTTTCAATCCTCGAACAACACAATCACCATGGCATTGTCCAGAGAGGCCGGTCGTAGCGAGATCGAAATCGATTTCGATGACCTGACCTCCCGATTTGAAGCGATGTCACGGTCGATTGCTAATTTAAAGAAACGCGGTCGAGCTCAATACAATGAGATACTTCTCAAGTCGAAGCTCGACTCTGTATCCGAACAGTACAAGGAAGCTGTTGATCAGTATTTGGCTGTTCGGAGGAAATATCCACCTGCGAATTGCGAATTAAGCAACTTCGTGATCAAGGGTGGACTTGAAGCATGGGAGACGATGTTCATGGAGTTCCAGGCGTACGTTGCCGCGGAGCTGACCAAACTCGCCGAGGATCAGAAAACCTCGGTGTCGTCCGTCAGCCAGCACGACGTTGCCATTGAACTCCCAAAGCAACGTCTCCATAGATTTGGCGGGGATCCTCGTAAATGGAACCATTTTGAGGATCTGTTCGCCGCTAGTGTGATAGAGAACCCGAGGCTTTCAGATGTGCATCGACTGCAGTATCTGAACGCCTGTGTGGAAGATCAGGCACTGGCGGCGATCGCACACCTGGAAATTACCGAGGGTAATTTCGAGGTAGCGTGGCGAACCCTGAAAGAGCAATTCGGGCTGCCACGTATTGTGATCGCCAACCTAATTGATCAGTTGACCAAAATGAAGACGATTAAGAAGGATGACCTGACTAGCTTACAACAGGTCACCATCGTCTTCAAACAGGCTTTCGCTGTTTTTGAAAAGCAGGGCACTTACCGAGAGCAGCGAGATTGGCTGCTGGCCCATGCGATCAAAAGCAAGCTTGAAGGGTCTCTCAACTTAGAGTGGGAAATGTCCCAGAAGCTCTCCACAAAATTCCCTTCGTTTAACGAGTTAGTGGAATTTCTGGAGGTGCATGCTCGAGCCATCACCATGGTGAGCGGAGGACAGAGCAAAGCTGAGAAAAATATCCCACCAAAATCCAAGGTGCGGAGTCACAACGCCGTGATGGAAAGCCATCAAGATTCAGGCGAGAATTGCAAGTTTTGCGAGCTCAAGCACGGAATAGTACACTGTCGTGCTTTTCTGCGCTTGAGGCCTTACCATCGCTTGCAATATGTGAAGGATAACAGGTGGTGCGTGAATTGCATCTCGTCCGGCCATGAGGCTGGGCTTTGTCAATCCGGGCAGGTATGCTATAAATGCAAGGGTAGACACCATACCCTGTTGCATTTGGAGACGTCGGGACGCGAAATCGAACGTCGGAAAACGACGACAGCGATTTCGGGAGAAAGACGTGAGCAAAAGCGGCCTGCAGGCCCAGCGCGCCGGCCATACCAAGCCGAGCGTACGAAAAGCAACGCGCCGCCACCCGCTGCAACACCTCAGGCCGGTACGTCGCATTGTACCGCGACTGGTGCCGACACGCCGAGGTCTGTGCTGCTCGCAACGGCGAAAGTGCGGGTGTATGGGGACCACGGTGCGTCGCGTATCGTACGCGCACTGGTGGACCAAGGGTCAGAGTCGTCTTTTGTCTCCGCAAATTTGACGAATGATCTCAAATTTAAGCGGAGAAAAACTCCAGCCACTGTAACGGGCTTGGGGGGCGGCACTACCCAAAAGATAAGACATAGTGTCGAATTGCGTCTGGGAGCGGTGCAAGGTGACGAACCGACGATGCAGACGAGAGCGTATGTCGTGCATAAGATCACGAATTACGCCTCGCCGTCGACAAGCGTGCTCGAATATGACGCGTTGAGTCACCTGCCGCTCGCAGACCCCGACCCTGCTATCGGTCAAGCGATTGAGGTGCTGATCGGAGCAGACTTGTACGCTCAAGTTATTCGACCTGGTTTTCGTCGAGTAAGTCGTACGGGCCCAATTGCCCAGGAAACCGCATTCGGCTGGATCGTATCCGGTCCGATAAGAGCAGCGGGAAAAATGGGCAAAACCATAAGAACGTTGCACTGCAGCATCCTCGAATCGCTGGATACTGCGATTCGAAGGTTTTGGGAAGTCGAAGAAATCCCTTCGGCCTCGGTACGCACGCAGGCAGAAGAGGAATGCGAAGCGTACTTCCGAAATACCGTCACACGAGATGCGACAGGACGATTCGTTGTCCGATTACCTCTCGCCCACCCGAGACCGGATGCAGTACTGGGAGATTCCTTCCGTATTGCTCTCTCCGCTCTCACGAGGCTGAGGAAAAAATTGGATGTTGACCAGAATCTCGTGCGAGAATACAGTGAGTTTCTCGCGGAATATGAAGACCTGGGTCATATGACTCGAATCGAGACCATTGACACAACCAGGCTCTACATTCCGCATCGAGCGGTCATACGAGATGAAAGTGCAACGACTCGTTTGAGAGTCGTTTTCAATGCAACCAGCCGAACTACGGGTGGTAGTTCGCTGAACGACCTTCTGCACGTAGGTCCGAAACTACAGAACGACATCACGTCAGTTTTGACACGATGGCGTTTGTATGAATACGTGTTGGTGGCAGACATTGAGAAAATGTTTCGACAGATTCTCGTCGCCCCACAGGATCGCCGCTATCAGTGCATCCTATGGCGTGCACCCGGTATCGAACAGCTTAGTGCATTCGAGTTAAACACCGTAACTTACGGGACGGCGTGCGCGCCGTATTTGTCCATGAGAACTCTGCTCGAGTTAAAAAATCAGGACGGTCATAAGTATCCCCTGGCCGCTCCGATACTCGAGAAGGACGTTTATGTAGACGATGTATTTATGGGAGCATCCGACACATCCTTATTAGAGCAAATTCGTATTCAAGTTTGCGAGCTCTTACAAGGAGGAGGATTCAATCTGCGAAAATGGGCAGGAAATTCGCCTCAAGTATTGCGCAATATCCCCCAGAGAGCACACTCCCACGCCGTTGACCTCACCTTGTTCGACGATTCCGAATTAAAGGTGCTCGGTTTACGGTGGATACCGTCAGGTGATTATTTTTATTTCAATCTGCAACGGTTTCAGCCGTCTGCAGTGCCGATGACCAAAAGAAATTTGTTCTCGGAAATAGCCAAGTTGTTCGATCCACTCGGCTGGTTATCACCAGTCCTGATTCGTGCGAAGATTTTGATGCAGTCCCAATGGCTGGAGAAGATCCAGTGGGACGATCAAATCTCCGCGAATACGCTAAAGACGTGGAACACGTTTTGCGTGGATTGGGGCAGCTTGAAGAAATTGAAGATCTCTAGATGGATTCATTACGGAGCAGACACAATTTCCGTGGAAATCCATGGATTCTGTGACGCTTCGCTCGCTGCCTACTCAGCAGTTACTTATTTACGAGTGACCGCGATGAACAATGTCATTTCCACGACATTGATAATGGCGAAAACGCGAGTAGCACCAATTAAAACGCAGTCGATTCCTGTTCTGGAATTGAATGGCGCGGTATTGCTCGCTGAGCTTATAGTGCACGTGGAAAGGTCACTTTCGTTGAAAGTCGATCGAATAATCTGTTGGACAGATTCCACGATTACACTAGCTTGGTTGAGAAAGCATGCCTCCACATGGAAGGTTTTAATAGCCAACCGTGTGTCGAAAGTCCAGACACTTCTTCCCAAGGCTGAATGGAGGCACGTTCCCACACGATCCAATCCCGCGGATTTAAATTCGCGAGGAGTGGACGCAGCGGAACTTCTTCAATCAAAATTGTGGATTTCTGGACCGTCTTGGCTTAAACAATCGGAGGATTGTTGGCCAAAATCACCTTCGGCAGTTGAGACCGAAGAAGGTAAGCGCACAGTGCATGCCCATGTAACCACTCCGAAAACGGAATGGGAATTTGTATTCCGGTTTTCGAACTGGCATAAACTACTTCGCGTAACCGCTTACTGTCTCCGACTGAGGAGA
This sequence comes from Colletes latitarsis, assembly GCF_051014445.1. Classification (NCBI taxonomy): domain Eukaryota; kingdom Metazoa; phylum Arthropoda; class Insecta; order Hymenoptera; family Colletidae; genus Colletes; species Colletes latitarsis. The sequence goes on along the minus strand of NC_135141.1, from coordinate 7,550,523 downwards.
CCGCTGCACGGTGAACGCAGACTGTATGCTGATAAGCATGTGGAAGCGGCTGAGATGCAGCTTGCAACCGAACGAGTTGCTCGCTATCTACAGCGTACACACTTTGCAAAAGAGTACCGGTGTTTAAAAGAACGCCGGGAAATTCCGTTAAAATCCCCGCTGAAAAGTTTAAACCCTTTTCTCGACGACAAAGATGTTTTGAGAGTCGGGGGAAGACTGGTGAATGCCGTATTAACATGGGAAACAAAGCACCCCATAATCCTGCCGAGACATCACGTATCCACGTTGATTATAAGGCAGTGCCACGTGGACACGTTGCATGGGGGCTTGCAATTAACCATGTATACCGTAAGGCAAAAATTTTGGATCCTTGGCTGCCGAAACGCGGCACGAACGATCATCCACGAATGCATGCGATGCGTGAGATGGAGGGCAAAAACCTCCACGCAAATCATGCAGGATTTGATTCCGGAGCGTTGCTGCGAGGCGAGAGTTTTTTCAAACTGCGGAATAGATTACGCGGGACCCTTTCGAGTCCGTGATTCCGCCGGTCGAGGAAAAACAGCCCATAAGGCATACATTGCAGTTTTCGTCTGCTACGCGACAAAAGCTGTTCATATAGAACTCGTCCACGATTATACGACGAGTGCTTTTCTGGCCGCACTGGATCGGTTTATAGCACGAAGGGGGGTTCCGTCCTGTATTTTCAGTGACAACGGAACTAACTTTGTCGGTGCCGATCGAGAATTACGCGAAAATTTCAAGGCAGTGTATGATACACTAGAAATGCGTAGTAAATGCGGTCAGAAAGGAATAAGGTGGAAATTCAACCCACCGAGTGCACCTCATTTTGGAGGCATGCAGGAGGCCGGGGTGAAATCGGTGAAATATCACCTAAAACGCACTCTGGGCGAATTCACTCCTACCAGCGAGGAAATGCAGACTCTACTCTGCAAGATCGAGGCGAGTTTAAACTCTCGGCCGATCGCTGCTATGAGTGATAGTCCAGATGATTATGCCCCGCTAACACCGGGCCATTTTTTAGTCGGCGGTCCATTAAATGCACTTCCGACAAAGTCCGTGGAAACTGAGCATACCTCACGTCTTACACGTTGGAGGGCGATTCAGAAGTTTCACGAACAAATCTGGAAACATTGGTCGCGTGATTATCTCACGCAACTTCAAAACCGGTATAAATGGCGTACTGTCCAAGAACAACTAAAAATCAACGATCTGGTTTTAGTGCAGAATCCTCTGCTTCCCCCTAATCAATGGGATATGGGACGAATAGAAGAGGTTTATTCGGGACAGGATGGGCACGCGCGTGTTGTTAAAATACGCACGGCGAAATCTGCTTTTACACGACCAATTACTCGGTTGTGTAAATTGCCTGTGGATTTTTCCACGGTAGCGACAAATGGCAACGTCGCTGTCGAGGAAACATAGGAAATACAGCATCAATCGGGCAAGGATATTGTACGGTGAGGTACCACCGCGTCCTTAGCAACCAGGATTCACGTCTATCTATCCGCCGTTGCTACGGCCAGATCTGAGGTACGGGTTGCCTAGCAACGCAAACAACTCGACTGAATCTGCGCTCCGAACGGAGCCATCTTGCCATTAGTCAACTTCTAGCCACGATGAGCGACACGAGCAACGAAGAGGGCACAATTCTGATCTCAGGAGATCCTGAGATCGATCTTCGGTTCGACCGAATCATGCGAATCGGAGAGGAGGCCGGTACACCAGCTAGACAGCAGGAACCGGTGCTCAATCTCGACCAGGAGGTCGAAGTTACCCTCGGCCTGGACAGGGTACGGGTACCCGCCAGGGTAATGGAGGAAGGCGGGAGGCACCAGGTGGAATTACCTGGAGGAAAATACATCCTCCGGTGGGCGCCTGGAGGACGACTCCTCCATAGCTCGTGGAAACCCGAGAAGCCGGTGAGACCAGCCCAGGACCCAGCTGCGGCGGGTTCAGCCGCTGCACCGGCCACATCGGCAGCTGCTATGCCGCCGAAGGAGACAGCCGCGGCAGTCGGTCCTGCCAGACCTGCTCCACGGCACAAAAAGAGGAGGCGTAAGGCAGCCACACCGGAAGCTCCTTACCCCTGCCAAACGGCGACGAGCCGAGGGGAAATGCCCGGAACTTCCGGATCGCGGCCAACACAGCCACCCGGCCCACGCCGAGCGAGGAGGCGTCCGTGGCGCCAACCAGGAACGCTCGAAACGGTGGAGGCCACGACGCGAGCATTAGCAGATCAAATGCTCATGACGACAATGCGGTTCCTGAGTGGAGCTGCCCCGGGACAGTCGTAAGTACTTTTAATTATTATAAAAATTTGAAATTTTTTGGAATTAAAAGTGCGCGCCTCTCTTTCTCGGTTCGCATAGAATCATTGCCGTACGGGTCAGCCGCGTCCTCTTAGTGTTGCACAATTCGTGCAAGGGGGGCGGTATGTTTAAATATCGCGTGAGTCCGAGACGGAGAAACTCGGCCGCGATGCCCGTATCTATATTGAATTCGCGGAATTCTAGATGGTTGTGCTGACGTGGAAATTTTCCATCGTTCAGTTTTGTATACCGCGGCTATTTACGTGTTCTTTCCAGTTAGCTTCACGGGAATTCTCGAGTTTTGAGAGAAATTCTAGGAATTGTGTTGCTAGCGACGAGAAAGAGAGAGAAACGAGATCTATCGAAGAAAGGTCGATAGACGAAACGCGGCAGCGCCGCGCCGTGGCCACGCAGCGAGGAGCCGCCCGGGGCCCAGCAGCGCGATGCGTCGCTAACCAGTACTGCGCCTGCGCGACGGAGCCAGCCGGGGCCGTGGCTGCTTGCAGATCGTCACGCTTCAGTACTGAGCCGTCGGTGATCCAGAGCAGACCTATTTACGATCTCGCTCCGGTTTTCAATCGAAGCTCAGAAGAGTGTGAGCTAAGCTCGCTCTTAAATAGAAACAGCAAGTGGACAGCGTAATAATTTAGTGGAAAATCTCGTCATCGTGACTTGAGATTTTCCCAGAGATAGGACAATCTGCCTGTTGTTGTAGCGATCGCACGGCACGCCGGGTGTGAAGCGATCGTAGACGCAGGAGTGTGATTGAACGTTGCCGGTCGTGGATGCGACTGCGACGTTGGAGACTCGGTGTCGATCGCCTTGAGTCTTCTTCCAATTATCCGGTTAGAGCTACTGGAAGGCTGATACTGATATACTAGTATCGCCTGGTGGTAGTTCACCGTTTGTAGAAGTCGTAGGAAACCCACTGAAGCCACCCGTCCTGTGTACCGTAGAGAGTACACCGACCGGTGGGGTGGAAAGTTTCACCGACCAGTCTGGAGCTATACGGCGTAGGAGCAACCGGAAGGTAGATATTCAGGAAGGATATCACCTCGTGGTGCTCTCCGTGCATCGGGCTTCGGAGAACCCGTTCCAATATACCGTCGTGAGGGGACAATAAGTAGAGCCTAAGCGTACGGTGGAGCAAAGGGTTCGAAGAGCCTTCCTCCCACCTCTACACCTACTACCAGCTGTGAGTCGACCACACTGGGCTGTAAAAGTAGGGTGGATAGGTTAGCAGGGGAATTTCGTCCTAATCTGGCGAGCCGCAGGCCAGTTCCTCGAACTAAAGGAGCCGCCGTCGAGGCCGCTACGGCTGGCTGTCGGGCATTCCTGGCTGAAAGGAATCGCTGGCTAGGCAGCTGCGTAGGCAGGCCGCAGGTCCCTCCTGAGGAGCAGCTGACGAGGGAGCCGAACCAGGACAAGACGTCCTCTAGCGTAGGTGGTGTCCAGACGCCACTCGCACGGTGAGCGTGCTCGCGGGATATAGCCTCTTGGAGCCTTACAACCTCCATTTGGTTTCCCGTCCGTGGCATTGCGAGAGCGAACCCGGTAGATAGGAGGAGATCTTCATCTACCCGGTTGTGCACGTCGGTGAGATCGTAAGAAACGAATCTCATCGACCAGAAAGAATATACAGTCCACTGGTTAGAGCGCTAAATTGCCAGGCAGCTCTCCCCTCCAAACACACTAGACTGTCGCTGGAGCGCGAGATAAGCAGCTGACGCGCGCGTTAACGTGTAAGCTGTCCGCAAAATATTCACACTTTGCTGTACAATTGTGTTACAGAAGGCCTCCACCAAGGTAAATGAATTAGGAGAAAGCAAAGAGGAGACCGGCCGGAAAAGTGAGCCGTGTTTTCCGCAATTTTTGTTTTCCTTTTTATTTATTTTGACATTTTTAGTTTTGTAATACATTATATTTTGTAAAATAAATTTAACTTTTTTTGTAAAAGTTGTAACTGTTTCTCTACCTGTCTGTTCCCTCATCCGGACCCACGTTAAAGTCCCTTAGTACTTTAACATACTGAAAGCTTAATTGAAACCCATAGGGGATTATAAAGCTATACATTAGTGATATATGTACATCTTACTGTTAACCATTAATAATATCGGAACCGTGGGACACATTAGGTATATAACACATAAGTACATCACTTTAAATCTTTAAATTACATTGCTTGAAAAAATTGAAAAGAAAATAACATGCCTGAATATTCGGTTCATAAAGTAACGATCTGATATTTAAGGGTGGAAACAATTTGAGCTTCCTTAATTTTTTCATGAGATCAACTCTTTGTGATTCAAACAAGGTACATTGCCAAATGATATGATTAAGATCTTGAACCTCATTACCGCAGTTACATTTGGTGCAAGATGATAGTGACCTGCTCTACAACGATTGAATGTGACAGTAAATTGCCGTGATAAACCTCTACCCGAGAACCATGGTGTAGTCACATCTCTAACATAATACTGAAAGTATTCCTTGCCTTTAAATTGACCCTGCTGCATTGTGAAATCACTAGTTCTTTGTCTACATTTGTGTTTAAAAAATTCCCGTAAATCAGAAAATGGAATGACAATACACTTATTAGCTCGTTCTAGTGTAGCCGACTTAGCTAAGGCGTCAGCCTCATCATTTCCAACAATGCCTGAATGGGACGGAATCCAAACAAATTCTATACTGCTATTATTTGATGTGCTTTTCTTGAACTTAAAGTATTTCTCCTTAATTTCATAAGTATAGAAGTTGGTCATTATATTAATCTTTGACCTTTGTAGACATAGCAGGGCACTGAGAGAATCGGTAAGTATTTTATAATTTTGGTTTGTGTCCAAAAGAGCAATGTCAAGAGCATCAATTAAAGCAATGCATTCAGCTGTAAATATAGAAGCACTAGATGGGATGCTTTTTTTGGTAGATATATTTAAATCCTTACAAATGCATCCAGATCCAACAGAGTTTGTTAAACATCGCAAGTGATAAGTGCGTGCTTGTCGGTGTAGTGGAAAGTTCAAAAGTGTATTTAGCCCTGTATGTGGATGATGATTTGATTATGAGCAAAAGCGAGAATGCAATTAAGAGTGTCTTAGATTATTTAGAAGGTAACCTTAAAATCTCGGTAGATCGGGCCGATGAATTTCTCGGTTTCGAGATTAAACGCGATCGCGAACGACGACTCGTAGAAATTTCTCAACCGGGCTATATTAAGAAAATATTAGAGACCTTTAATATGCTTGAAGCAAATCCGTCAAGTATACCTGCGGAGCCAGGTATGCCCATGCAAAAATAAACACCTGCGACTGACAGTAAAATACCGTTTCCTGAGGCAATAGGCTCTTTATTATTCGCTGCATGAGTTTGTCGCTCGGATATCGAATTTGCGGTCAATTACGCAAGTCAATTTTTGAGTTCTTACGACGACACTCATTGGCAATCGGTAAAGAAAATAATGCGTTATTTAAATGGAACACGTGATCACGGAATAGTTTACGGAAATAGTGGGAGTTCGCTTGATATTTCGGGATTCACGGATGCTCATTATGCCGGATGCTCAGAGACTCGAAGATCTAGGAGTGGATTTGTCTATATTTTGAATAGTGGACCAATTTCGTGGTCCAGTCAATTGCAAAAGGTCGTTGCCCTTTCGATCGCTGAGTCGGAATATATCACGTTAGCTCACGGCGTGAAAGAAGCGGTTTGGTTACGTGGTATGTTGACTGAATTGGATGTTGTGTGCAATATCGTCCCTGCTTTTGCTGATAACCAAGCGGCCAAAAAAATTGCTAATAGTTCCGAAAACCATAAGCGCTCGAAACACATCGATATAAAGTACCATTTTACTCGTGATGTCGTTAATCGCGGAGAAGTAGAAATTAAATATGTTCAATCAAAAGAACAATTGGCTGATATCTTTGCTAAGCCTTTGCAAAAGCAGCCGTTTTACTATCCGAGAGAAAAATTAAATATAAGCGGACATTCAAAATAAGTGGGAGCGTTGAGGATAGATATAATTTGTATTTCCGAATCTTCGCGATTTTTCTCTGTTCCACGTCGGCCCAGGCCATGTCATAAAACCAATACATCTGCCGAACATTTCGCGACGCATATATAGCCGGGATATTTCCCGGTTTGAAGTTAGTCGTGCCACAACCCAGACCGCGGAAAAAAGTCTTCCACATATTTTGTCGGCTCCGTGTCTTACACATTATACCGTTTCAACAAATTATTCCTTCTACATTCTGCGGCAAGCGATTGGGGAAATCTATCACAAAGATAGATCCTCAATACTAGCATACTGCTTTCTTACTAGCTTCCTCCTCGCTTACTATATCACTGCTTGCTTACTAGCATACTGCTTGCTTACTAGATTAATGCTTTGTTACTAACTCCCTCCTCGCTTACCAGCTCACTGCTTGCATACTAGCTTACTGCTTGCTTACAAGCTTACTACTTCCTTACTAGCTAACTGCTTTCTTACCAGCTTACTGCTTGCCTACTAGCTTACTGCTTGCTTACTAGCTAACTACTCTCTTACTAGTTTGCGGCTCGCTTACTGGCTTACTTGTTGCTTACTAGCGCACCGCTTGCTTTCTAGCTTCCTGCTCACTTATCACCTCACTCCGTGCTTACAGGCTCACTGCATGCTTACTAGGTTACTGCTTGCTTACTAACTTACTGCTTTCTTACTAGCTTACTGTTTGTTTAACAGCTAACTGCTTTCTTGCCAGCCTGCTACTCGCTTACTAGCTCAATGCTTGCTTACTAGCTTTCTTGTTGCTTACTAGCTTACTGCCTGCTTACTAGCATACTGCTTCCTCACTAGCTCCCTGCTCGCATACTAGCTCACTGCTCGCTTACTGGCTTACTGCTTGCTTACTAGCATACTGCTTGCTTACTAGCTTAGTACTTGCTTACTCGCTTGCTGCTTGCGTTTCTCGTTTACTGCTTGCTTACTATCATACTGCTTCCATTCTAGCTCCCTGCTCGCATACCAGCACACTGCCGGCTTACTAGCTTACTGGTTGCTTACTACCTTACTGCTAGTTGACTCACTTACCGCTCGCTTACTAGCTTACTGCTAGCTTACTCGCTTATTGCTCGCTTACTAACTTGCTGCTTGCATCCTAGCTTACTGCTTTCTTACTAGCTTACTGCTTTCTTACTAGCCTGCTGCTTGCTTACTAGCATACTGCTTTGTTACTATCTTACTGCTTGCTTACTAGCTTACAGCTTCCTTACTAACCTCCTGCTTGCTTACCAGCTTACTGCTTTGCTACTGTTAAGAACCCAATTATGTGTAATGTATGGCGGCTAATAGTGGCGTGTTATTTATATTAATGAGGAAAGAGTTAGAAATGTTTTTTTCGTTTTTGTATGAATTTATATCAGTTATCATATTTTTATATTATTTAAATAAGTTTCTCCGTTTCAGTTTCTTCAATCGTTTATCGTTCAGTTCCTACAGCTATTTAAAAACCTCTCTAATATATAATATGGTAAATGAAATAGGTTGTAAACGCTTGTGTGTAATGTGATGACAAATCAAGTAAAGAAGAATGTAGAAGGAAGCGCGAGAGGAGAGCGAGAGGCCTTTGGGGTTAATTTGTCCGTCAGAAACGAGATTGGAGGCGTCTCGCGGATTCGCGGATTGGATAGAGACCCCGCATCGTCGGGATTCTTTCCCAAGCCCACGGGTAAGGTTGTCGTAAGCGGCATCCTAGGCCCGGTAGACCAAAGGGGGAAAACGTGAGCGTCTTCCCAAAATCAAGGTCCACGAACACGGTAGACCGATCAGGTCGAGCCGAGGCCGTTAGGCTGAGCGAAGCCGCGAGACGAGCCCTACAACATTGAGGTAGGGAGGATTAAGGCGGTTCCGCGGCAGTACGCGCCTGGGATTCATTCTGGTCTGAGATGTCGTATCGACAAGACGATCCTCTGGCTCTCCTATCGTGCTTCGCTTAAAATTATAATTTGTTCAATCGAGTCAGATGACAATAAATTTTGGTATTTATCCTATTGACTTTTGTTGGCCTGCTGCTTATCCTGGGTTAGTCCTATAACAATTGGTGCCGAAACCCGGGACGTATCCGGGTAACTCCAGGATAGAGCAGCCGTTGCATTTGGAAGTGAGTGACAGTTATTTGATTTATAATTGAGTAATGCCTCCGAAGAGGAGAGGACGCTCTGCTGCACACGGAGACAAGTCTGGTGCGCCGAAAGAAAAAAGGGTTCGAGTGGACAGAAGAGAACTTGTGACATCGGAATGTGAGCTGCCACGCGCTAGGACTTCGACGTCACCTGTTCCAAGTACCAGCAGGAATTTGGATTCTCAATACCAGTCACCACTACGGGCAGTAGACGAACAGGAGATCATCGCTGAATAGCCTGATGGATCTACAAGAGCTGTCGCGTCTGGTCGTGTTAACAGCGGTAATACCACGGAGCAAGGAGCCAACGATTGCATTCACGGCACGATGTTACAAGGGAGATCGGATTCTGAGGCGCTGCTAGTTGTTGACCCGGCGGCGTGCATAGCGGAGGCCATCGAAAAAACTTTAGCGACGATACGAGAAGCTTCGGTTGGCGAAGGGAGTTCCCGTCTTGTAAATTGACTAACTTCGGCGAAAAGCTTGCCGAGCTTCAGCGGCGATCCAGTCGAATGGTTACACTTCAAGGAAGCATATGAGCTAACGTCGGAACTGGGTGAGAGCTACATGGCACCGGTAAGAAGATCCCGTTCTTCAAAGACTGCCACCTCGCTTACAATTGCACATGAGACTCGTAGAGAACCAAATTCTACAGGCACGAACAGAGTCCGGACGGGTTGTGCGTTTTGCCAAAGATTAAACCACACCTCCGCAGTCTGCACACGCTTTTTAAAGGAACCGGTGGAGATTCGCTGGCGTCTGGTGAGAAAATTGCGATTGTGCATTAATTGTTTAAAACTGGGACACGTATGGAACGACTGTAGAGCTGAGAACTGTTTAGTGTACCAAGCACGGCATCATTCACTTCTACATATAATGAAATCAGCTACAAGGCATGAGGGAAGATACAAGAAGGTCGACAAGCCGCCAAGTAATACTCCAGAGCAAGTAGGAACTGCCTCAACGTCTGCCAGCAATAATAAAAGTTGACTCTCTACGACACACACGCTCCTGAAAGTGATACCTGTGCGCGTAGGCAGCTCGACAAGTTCCATAGATACTTACGCGCTGCTAGATGAAGGATCGACCGTTACACTGGTCGATAAGAAGTTAACGCGGCAGATGGGAGTAAGAGGCACTAGGATAAATGTTGCGCTAAAAGGAATAAACGACCATGGGGCTGTCACCACAAGCTGCAAAAAGGTCAGCGTTTTGGTGCACGGGTCTTCCGGTTCCCATTTCGTTCAACATGCATTAACGGTGCAAGATCTAAGCCTACCCATTCAATCTCTTCCCGATAACCTTGTGAAACACGTGAAGGAGTCTAATCGAGTAGAGTTGCTCCCTTATAAAGAAGCGCAGCCAAAGTTGCTGTTAGGCCAAGACAATTGGCAATTGATAGTGACTCGCGAAATGCAAGAAGTGAAGGGTCACAATATTGCGTTGTCGCGGTCTCTTTTAGGCTGGGCTGTACATGGAGTAGTACGATTCCGATCAGACGGAAATAGAACCTCAAACGCGAGCTCAATAAACGGAGCGGACGTGTTCAGTATCGGACAGGGTGGCGACAACGATGGGCTCGATGAATTGATTAGGCTTTACTTTCAGTTAGATGATTTTGGTGTTTGTGTGGATACGCGGCCTAAAAGTATTCATGATCATGCCCTGAGTACATTGAAGGAGACAAGTCGTTACGCGGGAGATGCATGGGTAACGGGGTTATTGTGGAATTCAAACAGCATACCAAAGATTGAAAGTATTACTACCGCGAAGAAAGGCTTTTTTCCTTAGAAAAGAAATTGGATCGGAATCCAGACTATGCCTCACGTTATTACAAAGAGATGGAGAGACTTATTGGAGACGGGTATGCCGAAAAGGTAGAGGAAAACAATCAAAATACGCGTGTTTGGTACCTGCCGCGTTTCGGTGTGCAGAACGCGAGTAAGCCAGGAAAGCTGAGAATAGTTTTTGACGCCGCTGCCAAGACAGCCGGTATTTGTTTGAACGATCAGCTCGAGTCCGGGCCGGATCTTTTGCAACTGTTGCCGGGTGTGTTATTACGTTTCCGACAGTATGCTGTCGCGTGTAAGGCGAATATTAAGGATATGTTTTTGCGCGTGAAAGTGAAAATGGAGGATCGAGACGTACAAAGATTTTTATGGCGCGGTCGCAAGCGAGAGAACGAGCCCGAGATTTTTGCAATGACATGTTTAATTTTTAGTGCAAAGTCCTCGCCTTGTAGTGCGATATATGTTAAAAATCGGAACGCGGAAGATTATATTCATTCCCAGCCGGATGTGTATAGAAGTATCACCACTAATAGTTACATGGATGATTATTTGGTCAGTCGGAAATCCGCGCAAGAGTTGATAGATTTGGTTCGCGAGGTAACGAGAATAAATGCGCGAGCAAATTTCGAGATGCACGGTTGGGCCAGTAACGATGGGGCGGTGAAGGAAGCGGTGGCGATAGGGAAATCGGTAAAAGAAGAAGTAGAAATGAAACTGTGTGACCGAGGGGGAGAGAAGGTTCTAGGTCTTTATTGGGATACGAAGTTAGATCAGTTAGGGTTTAGAGTCGATATAAACAAAATTCCCGCGGAGGTAGTACACAGACGCAGGAAACCGACGAAGCGTGAATATCTTCGCATCATTATGTCGATATTTGACCCCCTTGGGTTTCTGGTCCGTTTCACGATGAAGTCGAAAATATTAATGCAGAAGATTTGGCATAGTGGGATTGGATGGGATGAACCGTTGCGGGATGAGGAGAATATTGGTTGGCTATCGTGGTTACAGACGCTGCAGGTTGTAAACGGAAGTCGCGTCCTGCGCTGCCTTGTAACAACAGTTTCCGGGCATTTATTGGCGCAGCTGCATGTATTTTGTGACGCAAGTTTGGAAGCGTATGCTGCTGCAGCTTACATAAGGATCGAAGTGGAGAAAGCTCCAACAAGTACAATCTTAATAATGGCAAAGTCAAGAGTAGCGCCTTTGAAGCCACTTTCCGTTCCGCGTTTAGAGTTGCAAGCTGCACTGCTTGCAGCAAGATTAGCTAACACTATTACAGAAGAACTGGACATTGAGTTTCATCGACGCTTCCTATGGTCCGATTCGACAACCGTATTGTGGTGGATAAAAGGGGAGCCGCGTACTCGACAGGTGTTTGTGGCTCATCGTCTCGGAGAAATTGGGGAGATCACGAAGAGCTCAGAATGGCGATGGGTCCCCTCAAGTCAAAACCCGGCAGATATCGCGACTCGCTGGAATAATGGAGCGTTTTGTGATTCCACCAGCTGGTACTTTGGGCCGGAGTTTTTACGGAAATCGGAACGTTACTGGCCAGTAGAGAAACCACTCGATGAGAAACAGAAAGCAACAATAGACGAAACGGAAGCGCGCAAAACGTTTGTATACACTACAAGTTCTCACGAACCAGCTGGTTTTCCACTAGCGATCAACATTTTGGGATGGCAGGGTTTATTGATCGTGGTTAGGCGAGTACAATCAGCCGTAAATCGCTGGAGAGGGAGACCACGCAATTTGATTTCCGTGGAAAGCATCGTAGCTGCAGAACAATATTGGTACCGCAAGATTCAAGCCGATCACTTCAGTGAAGAACTAAGTGCGATCAAAAATAACAAACCAGTAAGTAAGGCCAGCAAAATAGCAAATCTACAGCCTTATATAGACGAATGTGGTATTTTGAGAGCGAGCGGGCGAGCAACGAAAATTCATGAAGCTGAATTTAATAACTACCCGATAATTCTTGAGGGTAGGCACTCCGCGACTAGAATGCTCATAAAAGAATACCATCGGCGTTTCTATCATGACAGTAATGAAGCGGTTGTCGACGAGCTTCGTCAAACCTTTTATATAATAGGTTTAAGAAAGGTCTTACGCTCGATTGTTAGTAAATGTTTAATATGCCGTCTACATCGCGCTAAACCTCAAGCACCGGTTATGTCTACGCTACCAGTGGGAGGACTAGCGTACAGACAGAGACCGTTCAGCCACTGTGGAATGGATTACTTCGGACCTATTTCGGTTAAAATCGGCCGACGTAGGGAGAAACGCTGGGGAGTTCTTTTTACGTGTCTTACTATGAGAGCCATACACTTAGAGCTGGCCCACAGCTTGAGTGCAAGTTCAGCCATTATGGCTTTGCAGCGGTTGGCTTCCCGTAGAGGTTCTCCCGTTGCTGTGTATAGTGACAACAGCACGAATTTCAAGGGCGCTAGCAAGGAGCTTAAAAAAGCTATCACCGATCTGGATAGACAGGAACTGCAAGAATATACATTGGTACACAAGATAAAATGGGTATTTAACCCACCGGATGCTCCGCATATGGGCAGAGCGTGGGAGCGCATTATATGATCGGTGAAAACTGCGCTACGCGTGGTACTACGCGAACAAGCTCCGTCCGAGGAAGTACTGTACACGCTACTGACCGAAATAGAGCATTCGGTCAATTCGCGACCTTTAACGCATGTTCCTGTTGATCCGCGGGATCGCGAGGCTCTCACGCCTAATCATTTCCTGATCGGCACATCCTCTGGAAGTATAGTGTTAGTAAGATACGAGTCACAATCTGCATATTTACGAAAACAGTGGAGGACAACTCAACGTTCTGCCGACAGCTTCTGGAGGCGTTGGTTACGGGAATATCTACCGTCAATAATGAGAAGACCTAAATGGACGATGGACGAGAGGGATTTAGAAAAAGGTGATCTGGTGCTTATAATGGACACGCAGTCGCCACGGAATCAGTGGAAAAAAGGAACCATCGTCCAAACATACCCTGGATCGGATAGTCTAGTAAGAGTGGTAAAGGTACATACACCGCTAGGCGACTTTACGCGTCCGGTACACAAACTGATACGATTATTAGGTGTGAGTGAAGTACAAAATCCGTGATTTTGTACGAGGGGGAGAGTGTTAAGAACCCAGTAATATATAATGTATGGCGGCTAATAGAGGCGTATTATTTATATTAATAAGGAAAGAGTTAGAAATGTTTTTTTCGTTTTTGTATCAATTTATATCAGTTATTATATTATTATATTATTTAAATAAGTTTCTCCGTTTCAGTTTCTTCAATCGTTTATCGTTCAGTTCCTACAGCTATTTAAAAACCTCTCTAATATATAATATGGTAAATGAATTAGGTTGTAAACGCTTGTGTGTAATGTGATGACAAATCAAGTAAAGAAGAATGTAGAAGGAAGCGCGAGAGGAGAGCGAGAGGCCTTTGGGGTTAATTTGTCCGTCAGAAACGAGATTGGAGGCGTCTCGCGGATTCGCGGATTGGATAGAGACCCCGCATCGTCGGGATTCTTTCCCAAGCCCCCGGGTAAGGTTGTCGTAAGCGGCATCCTAGGCCCGGTAGACCAAAGGGGGAAAACGTGAGCGTCTTCCCAAAATCAAGGTCCACGAACACGGTAGACCGATCAGGTCGAGCCGAGGCCGTTAGGCTGAGCGAAGCCGCGAGACGAGCCCTACAACATTGAGGTAGGGAGAATTAAGACGGTTCCACGGCAGTACGCGTCCAGGATTCATTCTGGTCTGAGATGTCGTATCGACAAGACGATCCTCTGGCTCTCCTATCGTGCATCGCTTAAAACTATAATTTGCTCAATCGAGTCAGACGACAAGAAATTTTGTTATTTACCCTATTGACTTTTGTTGGCCTGCTGCTTATCTTGGGTTAGTCCTATGACAGCTACAAGCTTACTGCTTCCTTACTAACTAACTGCATGTTTACTAGCCGCCAGCTTGCCTGCTAGCATACTGCTCTGTTACTAACCTACATATTTCTTACTAGCATACTGCTTGCTTACTACCTAACTGCTTTCTAACAACATTCCTGCTTTCTTCCTAACATACTGCTTTCTTACTAGCCAGCTGCTGGCTTACTAGCTTACTACTTGCTTACTAGCTTGCTGTTTGCTTGTTGGCTTGCTGCTTGTTTTCTAGCTTGTTGCTTGCCTCTTAGCTTATTGCTTGTTTACCATCTTACTGCTAGCTTACTCGCATACTGCTGGCTTACACGCTTCCATCATGCTTGCTAGATCGCTGCTTGCTTACTAGCTCACTGCTTGCTTAGTAGCTTACTGCTTGCTTACTAGACTTCTGCTAGCTTACTAGCTTACTGCTTGCTTACTAGCCCGCTGTTTGCTTTCCAGCTTATTGCTCCCTTACTAGCATACTGCTTCCTTACTAGATAACTGGTTTGTTACTAGCCTGCTCCTTGCTTCCTAGCTTACTGCTTGGTTACTAGCTCACTGCTTGCATACTAGCTTACCGCTTGCTCACTAGGGTAATGCTTCTATACGAGCTCCCTGCTTGCTTACTAGCTCACTACTTGCTTCCCTTCTTACTGCTTTCTTACTAGCAAACTGCTTTCTTACTATATTACTGCTTGCCTACTAGCATAGTGTTTCATTCCTAGCTTCCTACTCGCTTACTAGGTCGCTGCTTGCAAACTAGCTTACTGCTTTGTAACGCGCATATCCGACGCGGGACCGCGAACCGTGCACCGTCGCGGCCGAGTCCCCGCGACCGGTGGTTTCCCGCCGCTATTTACGCGCCGCGCGGGTATTAATACCGGGCTACCGGCCGGATTCGGGGGACTCGTGTCTTGCTCGTCGAAGCCAGTTCAAGTGACGAGAGATTACATACGATCCATATGAGTCTACATGAGCTCCGGCTTTTGCAAACACGAGAGTGCGAGGGGCACTCTCGCGACCAATCCGCCGAACCTCCCGTAACCCTGAATACTGGGTCGAACCGCTCCTAGATCTCCTACCCTGGCCCTACCGACATCGCGGCCTCGTAGCAGCGTAGGTAGGGTATTGCCTGACTCCGCACCCACTGTGGCCTCCGACCTACACTGCACCTCCAATAACCCTGGATACTGGGTCGCACCTATCCCATCGTTCCTACCCTGGCCCTACCGATATCGCGGCCTCGTAGCGGCGTAGGTAGGGTATTGCATTACCGTCCTGTACCGACCCCTCGGCCACATCCCGCCACCCACCGAACCTCCAATAACCCTGGATACTGGGTCGAACATTTCCCTATTTCCTACCCAGGCCCTACCGACATGGCGGCCTCGTAGCAGCGTAGGTAGGGTATTGTATGTCCTCTACCCTCCGCTGAGCGACCGACCGCTCACCGCGCCGCTCTCGCCGAGCGACCAACCGCTCGCCGCGCTCTTCTCCGCTGAGCACCTGAACGCTCCTTGCGCGGCTCTCGCCGAGCGACCGACCGCTCACCGCGCCGTCCTCCGTAGCCATACGTTTGTACATAGACTAAGCTTTGTAGGTAGACTAAGTTAGTAATAAATACGCTTCAAACATCAACCCGGCCTACGCCCCTCACCGCAGCGAACCCTCGACCGCTGACAGAGTCGGCACCTGTCACCTTCCTCCGCGTACCCCTCGAATCGGACCGTCCACGGTGGAACGGTCACAGCTTGCTTAAAAGCTAATACCTTTCATGCCATCTTACTGCTTAAATACTAGCTTACTGGTTACTTACCAGCTTACAGCTTGCTTACTAGCGCACTGCTTCCTTACTAGCGCCCTGCTCGCTTACTAGCTTACTGCTAGCTTAGTAGCTTGCTGCTAGATTCTTGCTAACTGCTTTCCTTCTAGCTTGCTGCTTGCTTACTAACTTACTACTTGGTTACTAGTTTACTGCATTCTCAATAGCTTACTGCATTCTTATCAGCTTACGGCTTGCTTACTAGCTTACTGGATGCTTACTAGCTTAGTGCTAGCTCACTCGCTTACTGTATGGTTACTAGCCTGCAGCTGGTTTTCTAGCATACTGCTTCTTTACTAGCTTACTGCTTCCTTACTAGCTTCCTGCTCGCTTACAGTCTCATTGCTTGCTTACTAGCGTATTGCTTGCTTAAATGCTCACTGCCTGCTTACTTGCTTACTACTTGAATACAAGGTTACCCGTTATATACTAGCTTACCGCTTGCTTACTAGCTTACTTCTTACTTACTAGCTGCCTCCTCGCTTACTAACTCACTGCTTGCATACTAGCTTACTGCTTGCCTGCAAGCTAATTGCTTTCATGCCAGCTTACTGCTTGCTTACTAGCTTACTGGTTGCTTACTAGCCCACTGCTTGCTTACTAGATAACTGCATTCTCACTAGCCTTCTACATGCATTCTACCTCACTACTTGCTTACTAGCTTACTACTTGCTATCTAGCTAACTGCTTTCTTACTAGCTAACTGCATCCTTACTAGCATGCAGCCTCCTTACTAGCTTACTTGTTGCTTTCTAGCTCACTGCTTTCTTACTAGCTTACTGCATGCTTACAAGCCTGCTGCTTGCTTACTAGCCTACTTGTTGTTGACTAGCTTACTGCTAGCTTACTAACTTACTGCTTGCTTACTAGCTTGCTGCTTGCTTTCTATCATGCTCCTTGCATTCTAGCTTACTGCATGCTTATTAGCTTCATCCTCGCTTGCTAGCCCACTGTATGCTTGGTAGCTTACTGGCTGCTAAGTTGCTAATTGCTTACTTACCGGGTTACTGGTTGCATACTAGCTTAGCGGTTGCTTACTAGCTTACCGCTTGCTTACCAGCATATTGCTTCCTACTATCTTCCTGCTCACTTACTAGCTCACTGCTTGCTTACTAGCTTATTCCTCGCATACCAGCTGACCGCTTGCTTACTAACATACTGCTTGCTTACTAGCATACTACTTGCCTACTAGTTCGCTGCTTGCTTTGTAGCTTGCTGCTTGCATACTAGCATACTGCGTCCCTACTAGCTTCCTCTACGTATACCAGCTCACCGCTTGCTTACTAGCATACTGCTTCCATAGTAGCTCCCTGCTGACTTACTAGCTCACTGCTTGCTTACTAGATTGCTGCTTGCTAACTATCCTACTGCATTCTTAGTAGGTAACTGCTTTCCTACTTGCCTTGTTTGCTTACTAGCTAACTGGTTGCTTACTAGCGTACTGCATTGTTACTGGCTCACTGCTTTCTTACTACCTTCCTGCTCACTTCCTAACTTTCTGCTTCCTTACTAACTCATTGCTTTGTTACTAGCCTAATGCTTCCTTACTAGCTTCCTGCTTGCTCACTAGCTTACTGCTATGTTACTGTTACGCCGGGGAGTATTACTCGTCAATCGCCGCATATTATAACACATCAAGAATAGCACAACGTAACACAACTAAGAACTTTATTAACAAGGATGCTTTTCGATACGTTCGTTCGTCACGAGATCTATCGTAGTTCTATTCTTCAAATCGTTGCCGGTTTCTCAGCAACCGGAAGGCCACGGGATCTCGCTTCCGCTCGTTCGTAGTGGCAGCTTCACATCGTTGCGGAGCAGCCTTCACGTTGCCGCAACGATGCATATTCAATCCGTCGCAACACTGCTCCCCCTCTTCAAAACGTGGACGTCCCGACCGCTGCAGATTCAGCTCACGCAGGTAACTACAATACGAGCCTTTAACCTCCGAATCCGCCTCGAATTTCCAACACCTTTGTCTGTAAAGTAGGTAAACTAATAGATCGAACATTTACCTGAGTGGCCTTTAACAGACAGTCAGCGCCTTGACATTCGACCTTTGTCCCTAGGAAAACCACTCAAAAACCTTGAGCAAGACGCCGGTGTAACCTTCGGAATACTTCGTCTGAACTTAGACCTCTTCGAGGATGAGGAAATCCCGACTGCTCCTCGCCCCTCCCCTTGACCCTTGCGGCTTGCGCGCTTCTTTCTTGAGGGCTTCCCGGATTCGGATTCCCCCCAGCCTCACGAGGGAACTTCCCATGGGATGTTCCCCAATCTCCAAGGAGAATTTCCTCGAAGATCGGTTGTGGAACATACCACAATTCCGCCGTCCGACCGTCTGTGCCCTACTCCGCTATTAGAGTCGAGCATGACTGGGGGGCAACCCTCCCCGGGAGAATCGCACTTCCCCGGCCGTTCTGACCTGCGGAAATGGAGAGTCCTCCGCGGCCGGTGAGAAAACCCGATCCTTGCCTTCTGCGATGAAACGTCCTCTTCTTGGACGAAGATGTCAGCCATCTTCCTCGATCTTCACCTCGCAGTATCTTCGCAGGGAGCCTTTCGTGAATCGTACCGAGCCAGTCGATTCACATGCACAACACTTGGTTTGGACTTCTGGAAACGGACTATACGGAAACCCAACTCATCCAGCCGATTCTTCACATCGCCTTCTTGTCGTCATCTTCAGCACAGACCTTGGCAGGGAACCCATAACATAGAGCGCTTTCCCTTCAGAAGGTGCTCCCATAAGCCCTATCCTTCCGAAAGATGCCCCGACGAGCGCCATCCCTCCAGAAGGTGCTCCAGCGAGCCCTATCCCTCCAAAGGGTGCTCCTCTTCCTTACTTAAAAGGTCCTTCCAGCGCAGACAGCCGACCATGACGACGATTCATTTTCCAGATCATCTCGGCGATTCCTTCAACGCTGAACAATTCTCCTTCTACGCCGCCTTCTTCTTGTTCTTTCTGGAGCAGTTCCACCGCACATGTCCCGTTTCCCTGCAGCTCCAACATTCCATGGGTCTTTCGCTTTCAGTCTCCTTTTTCGGTGTATCCTCTTCTTCGCCCGGATATCTCCTCTTGCGAGACTCTCCCTCCTCGACGGAAGAACAATCCTTGACAGCGATCCTGCGCACGACGGGGGCGGATGAAGACGAAGTCAGCGGGAGCCCCACTACGCCGACTTCTTCCAGTTTCCCTTTTTCGAGGGGGCGCCTTCTCTCCTCCTCTTCTTTGGGCAGTTCCGCTGCAAATGTCCCTCCTGCCCGCAGTTCCAGCACTCCGAGACCGGCTTCTCAGTAGTCCTCTTCTCCAACTTTCCCTTGGGAAAACAAGTGACACCCTGAATGCAGTCCTTAACACGGCAAGGACCAGGGGCCACAGACTCGACGGCCTCAATCTCCAGAGCTCTGATCACAGCCGCCCTGAGAGTAGTGAAACCGCCCAGCCTCAGCATCCTCCTCATTTCCTCATTGGCCAGGGCGGAGGCGAACTGAGAGGCGGCCAGGTTATCCCTGAATTCCATCGGGCAATCACAAAAGGAAGCCTGCGCCAACCTCTCAATCTCCGAAGCCACATCAGAAATCGACTCCCCCTTCCGTTGAGTATAATTTTGGAACTTCACGTAATTTAGATTCGCGAAATTCTTGGTTCCGAAACGGAACTCCAAAGCGGAAACTAAGACACCAAGATCGCAACGCGACTCCTCGGAAAGGGTAGTCAAAACACTCCGAGCGGGCCCCTCCAGACATGCGGCCAAGGCCAAAGCCTTCCTTGGTGCAACCCATCTATTTGCTTTCGCAATCGCCTCGAATTGCACCCGGTACTCCTCCCAACAAGCTCTCCTATCAAACGCTGGTGGTTTCAGGACGTACCCCAGAAATCCACCAGTCGCTACCAACGGAGGAGCCGACTGCGAAGTGGAAGGCATCGCGAGTCCAGCAATGTTAAAAAGCTGATGCTTCTAACGACGAGGTCCGGATAGAGGTATAGGAGTTTTCAGGGAAAATTATTACGGACGTCTGGTTTTCTTTTCGTCGGCCTTCTACGCCGACCTTTTATTACAAACGTAAAATTGAAATAAAAATAACAATCGAAAACCAAAATAAATTGTGATTGTCTATAATCGTGCTGGAACGTTGCCTGCCTCGACTCTGCCGGTCGCCGAACTCGCCGGGTTGAGATAGGCCAAGATTCCTATAATCAGAAAAACACGGCTATGTGTTAGACACACGTAAACACGTTATACGTATCTATGCCGCGTTTGTATCCTCACGCTCCTGGCTTCGGGATTCAAATGTATAGGAGCGGAGAATTTCGCTCGCTCGTAATATACGAGCTCGCTAGTGGACTGTATTTATAATTTTGGCTTTTGATAAAGAATAAATTCCTTATCTACGCCGTTTGCAGTCGATTACCTTGTGGACGGGATTGCAAGTGGAGGTTGTAAGGCTCCAAATGCACTTTCCCCGTGAGTCTGTCCACTGAGTCTATGCGCCGAAACGCAGTGCAGTGCAACCGCCCAACCGTCGAACTGTGGCTGCTCTTGGCTGCTTCAACAGACGACTTATTGGTCAGGGGTTGCACTATGGAGCCCGACTGCACGTGGTTCACTGCACGTTGCACATCTATTCGTTGCACTTAGCAGTATTCGAACCACGTGGGGGCCTGACCCACGACTCCGTTACTCCTCCGCACAGGTGCTTCTCTAAACGTTACACCGGCGGGATCTGTAGGAGTAAGGACTCGCAAACCGGAAAAGTCAGACGTCCTTTGTGGACGTCGACCCGACTACAATGGACCCACCTGGATGGTTCACCACGTAGGTGCCTTCCTTTGGTGTCTCCTCAGCCTGGCGGTAATCACAAGAAAATTGAAGCGTAATTTTTGCCAACTTTCTTATGCCTCGATCGTTTATACGATCGAGACGACCGCTCAATTCTGCACGGAGGGATCGAACACCTTACTGGTGTATATTCTCGATCTCCTGTCGCAGGACTGATTTCGTGGAATCTCGATTTGGGAAATCCCATACAAGATTCCGGGGCGTACTTGACCGAATCTAAACCGATCCGTTTGTCAAGGAAAAGGCGGATTATTTCCACACTTTTCTCGAATTTTATCGAATTCTCAGCTGTGCGAGGTCAATCAGTGGACCCGCACCAGACTGAACATCTACTCTTTACACCCTTTAACTACAGGCAGAATCGTTCTGAATATCAAACAAGTCGAACTTTCCTTTTGTAAATCTTTCCGTTCGAGTGCAATCGGGAGCCGATCCGCTCTAGTTGGAAGTCTACGTAGGACTGCGCGGATTGACAGCCGAAGACGCGGCCGCGTTACTCTAATTAGTCGTTACGCGGCGCTGTCTAAATTTCGGCAGTCTTTCTCCGTCTGATTCTTAGCGCACTACTCTCTCACGGTACTGACGTCATGAACACCGTTAGCACACTCGAATCGAAGGTAATGAGCCGTTACCGATGCCAGAAAAACTAGTAATACACGCGTTTTTCTATCACTGTTTGCTGTACAAATCCTATTAGAGATAATCTCCTTCGAATTGTACGTTAACAGAATTAACGGTAATCGCGGCCGAGGACAATCGCTCGGCATTATGCAAATCTTTAAACACGCAACAACAGGATTATCCCTAACAAAATTATTAATAAGGCTGGACTCGCGATCCTCGCTACGGAACGCCGCGGCCGATAGGTTATCGATCACACTCTTAAAATTCTCCGAAAGCACCTGATAACGGTCTTCCATGGCCCTTATCCTCCCTTCCACAGCAGCCTCCTTAGCCGAAGCGGCAGCCTCCTTCGCGGCCTGCCTCTCTTCGGTCCGCTTCCGATCTTCTTCACACCTGGACTCGAAAGTTCTCTGCTGTTCCCGGAACTGCGCCGCGAGGCTCCTCTGCAGGCCCTCGAACAACAGTTCCAAGGAAGGAACGGCCTCTCCTACCCCAGCGGTAGATCGGGTCGACATCCCACTTCTGACACCACTGTTACGCCGGGGAGTATTACTCGTCGAACGCCGCATATTTTAACACAACACAAATAGCACAACGTAACACAACTAAGAACTCTATTAACAAGGATGCTTTTCGATACGTTCGTTCGTCACGAGATCTATCGTAGTTCTATTCTTCAAATCGCTGCCGGTTTCTCAGCAACCGGAAGACCACGGGATCTCGCTTCCGCTCGTTCGTAGCGGCAGCTTCACATCGTTGCGGAACAGCCTTCACGTTGCCGCAACGATGCATCTTCAATCCGTCGCAACGTTACTATCTTACAGTTTTGTCACTAGCTCACTGCTTGCTTTCTTGCTTACTGCGTTCTTACTAGCCCGCTCCTTGCTTTCTGGATTACTGCTTGCTTACTAGCTTGCTGCTTGCCTTCTAGCTTACTGCTTGCTTACTAGCTGACTGCTTTCTTACTAGCCTGCTACTTGCTTTCTCGCTTACTGCTTTGTTAGTAGCTTACTAGCTTACTGGTTGCTTACTAGCATACTGCTTTCTTACTAGCTAGCAGATTTCTGTGTAGCCTGCTACTTGCTTACAATCTTACTGTTTGCTTAGCAGCTTACGGCTTCCTTTCTAGCTTACTGCTTGCATACTACCTATCTGCTTACTTAAAACACTCCAGCTTTCTTCTTAACTTACTGCTTTCTTACTAGCCAGCTGCTTGCTTACTACCTTGCTGCTTGATTACTAGGTTGCTCCTTGCTTACTAGCCTACTGCTTCCTTACTAGCTTACTGCTTGCTTAAGATGTTACTGCTTTGTTACTTACTTACTGCTCTCTTACTAGCCGAATGCATCCTTACTAGCTTCCTGCTCTCTTACCAGCTTACTGCTTTGTTACTGTCTTACAGTTTTGCTATTAACTTACTGCTTTGTTACTAGCTCACTGCTTGCTTAGTCGCTTTCTGCTTGCTTACTAAGATGCTGCCTGAGTTCTAGCTGACTGGTTGCATACAAGCTTACAGCTTGCTTACTATCAAACTGCTTCCTTACTATCTTCCACCTCGCTTAGTAGCTCACTTCATGCTTACTAGATCTGTACCTGCTTACTAGCACAGTGTTTTCTTACGGGCTAATTGCTTTCATACTAACCTGCTTCTTGCTTACTAGCATACTTGTTTCTTACTAGCATTCTGCTTGCTTACTAGCATACTGCTTCCTTACTAGCTTGCTGCTCTCTTACTAGCTCACAGCTTGCTGACTCACTTATTGCTTGCTTACTAGGTTGCTGCTTGAGTTCTAGCTTACTGTTTGCTTACTAGCTGACTGGTTGCATACAAGCTTACAGCTTGTTTGCTGTTGTAAATAATGATTCATCTCAACTTCATTAATCATAGTTTATCTGGCTATCCGTGGCGCCATCCCACAGTGTACAGTGTCACTGTTGTAATACAATTGAATTAAGCAGGCAGTCGTGCTAGAACTCTTGTAGAATAAGGAATACAGTATAGTTTTGTAAAACCTAATTTTAGTAACCATATTATAATTAAATACTTAACCAAATTACAACATGGTAGCAGAGCGTGGTTGGAAACTCTGGTTCGAAACCTTTTCTTGAAAACTCTGTTTAAAAATTCAGGTAGTGTGCCCAAAATATAAGTGGAAAATAATTCCACAAGTGTTAAAGTTGCGGGCAAAGAATAAATAGCAACAACTAAATAAGTGCAATTAATCGATTCATATGGATCTAAGTGAGAGCACATGGCGATTTTGAGGTTATACACGGAAGGCTAAACACATGCTTTCTAGATTGGAAGAAACCTTTGAAAATCCAGTAGCCGTACAAAAAGAAGAGAAAAAGTTGTTTGATCAAGTAAAAAGCGAAGATTTTCTATTAAGCAAAAAAATTCAAGAACTGCATTTGAAGAAATTTCTTGAAAATAACCAAAGGTGTGTTACGTTTGAAAAGTGAGATTGAGTGCAATTCAAATAATAAAGAGCTAGGAATCATGGCTATGCAAGCAAAAATTGATGACATTAGTATTCCAGTATTCGATGGAGCAAATTTTAAAAGTTGGAAGTTCAGACTGCTGACTCTATTAGAATATAAAGAGTGCGACGTGCAAGCAAAGAGAGAAAGAAACGCAGACGAGAATGAAGCAACTTGGAAGAAAAGTGATCTAAAAGCAAAAGCCATATTGATAAGTGCAGTGTCAGACAAACAATTAGAGTATATTAGTGAGTGCGCTACAACATTTGAAATGTTATCTAAACTAGAGAGTATATACTCTACCAAATCCACATCACTTCAAATTATAAACAGAGGGAAGCTAGAAGAAGTCAAGTTAAAAAATTATGGCAAAGTAGAAGATTTCTTCGTGGATTTTGAGAAGGCCTGCAATGAGTTCAAATCAGCTGGTGGACAGCTGAGCGAAGAAGAAAAGTTAAGACACCTGATTAAAGCTCTACCTTCTAGTTATAGTTACATAGGAGACTTTATTGATCTAGTCAAAAAAGACCAAAGGACAGTTGAATACGTCAAGTCCAAGATAAAGGAGAAGAACCTGTCAAAGAATGACAGCGACAGAAAAACAAACGTAAGCACGTTCAACGCTAGAACGAGAGAAGGCTACGATGACTGTGAAACTGGACATCCTCAGAAGAACCATTGGAAAACACAACAGAGCTACAGAGGCAGAGGGGCTCAACGCCACTTAGGCAGAGGAATTCAGCGGAGCCAGCGAGAATCATCGCGATGACGAAGCCGAGGACGAGGAACTTCACAACAAGAACGAGGTCGAAGCAGCTCATATGGATACTATCAAGGAGCTGGACCATTCAGCGAGGATGCTCGTGAATCATGGACAGCACAAGTGTTAAAAGTGAGTGTCAGTAAAGTCAAAAGGTCAACAAAGAAAAAAGAAAGTGCCAGTGAGAATGAAATCGAATGGTTGCTTGATAGTGGCTGTACAGACCACATTGTAAATAGCGATAAATATTTTTGTAAACATGTAGTTTTAAGAAATCCTGTAAGTGTTAAGCTGCCAGATGGCAAATGCGTTGAAGCGACAAAACTAAGCACTATTGTTAGAATAGGGAGGTTTCAAATATTTTAATTGAACGCCTCGTCTAACGGAGGTCCGGATCACGAGGGAAAGGACGTTGGAAAAGTAGTAATTGCACGTTAGTTTTATTTTCGCTTCGTCGAAAATTCGACGAAGCCGTTTATTTTAGTACTTTTTTTTCCTCAGGACGAACACAAACACAAACCCTTAATTTTAACCGCCTGGACGTCTGGCCGGCGTCTGGCCAGAAAAAGCCCCGCCGATGGGCCGCCACCATTCGGCGGTTCGCGTCACTCTATCCTGAATCAAAAGAGACGAGACTATGCGTAAATACCGAGTAACGTGAGTCATGTTGTCCGTCTCGTTCTAAGGTTCACGCGCTCTTGGTTGTGCGTGTCGCACTCACGAGCGGGGAACTCGGCCGCCGTGTTACGCAGCTAAGCTAGTGGACTGTATGTGTGAACGTTCCTTTTAAACCAGGAAACGTTGGATTGCAGATTTGGAAGACGAGAATCGATCTCGATGTTTCCGACTGCTAATTTCGACTGTCGCAGGAGAGGTTCACAGAGGGAGGTTGTAAGGCTCCAACTATTTGCCTGCTCCTCGGCCGTTTACCATCCTCGTAATGCGTACGGGCACTGTGTGGTGCAGCACCTTTACAGCGCATGCAGCGACTGATAATTATAGTGCGTACGCCACGGCGCTATACTCAGCGGTTCTACGCACGGTGTCCGTACACACTCGCGATGAGTGAACTGCGCTCTAGCTGGTCGCCGGATGCCGGAACTCAAAGATTGTCTCGAACACCGACTGGAGGACGGCAAGACCACCCGGGTATACACGCCACGAAGGCCCCCAAGGGTGTGTTTGAACCGTTCGACAGTTGAGAGAGGTTCGAGATTCAAATTCGAAACCTCGGACACGACCTCTGATTGCAGCGATACGTGTCTGATTTCAGACTGACGTGGACTATAGCCACCGCTGAATAGAAATTTCGGAATATAATTCACGAAATTTTACAGTCGCTTTGATCTGGTCGAAACCCGACCTGATCTATATCGAATTATAACGAGTTGCGAAAGGAATCACGAGAAGGAATTGATTCACAATCCGTCCTCGTATTCGATTCCTTTCCTCGTTTACGATTTTTTAATTTAAATTGTCATCATTAAATAATGATTTATTTCAATTTCATTAATCATAGTTTATCTGGCTATCCGTGGCGCCATTCCACAGTGTACAATGTCACTGTTGTAATACAATAGAATTAAGCAGGCAGTCGTGCTAGAACTCTTGTAGAATGAGGAATACAGTATAATTTTGTAAAACCTAATTTCAATAACCACATTATAATGAAATACTTAACCAAACTACAACACTTACTATCAAACTGCTTTCTTAATATCTTCTACCTTGCTTACTAGTTCACTGCATGCTTACTAGCTTACTTCTTGATTACTAGTTAACTGCTTTCCTACTAGCCTGCAGCTTGCTTACTAGCTCACTGATTGCATACTGTCTTACTGCTTGCTTACTAGCATACTTGTTGCTTACTTGCTTACTGCTAGCTTACTGGCTTGCTGCTTGCTGTCTAGCTTACTGCTTGCTTGCTAGCATACTGCTTGCTTAATAGCTAACTGCTTTCTTACTTGCCTTCTGCTTGGTTTGTAGCTTAGTGCTTGCTTATTAGCTTGCTGCGTGCTTTCTAGCTTACTGCTTGCTTACTAGCATACTGTTTTTTACTACCTGTCTCCTTGCCTACAAGCTCACTGCTTGCTTACTAGCTTACTGGTTGCCTACAATCTTAGTGCATTCTTACTAGCATACTTGTTTAAATATCGCGTTAATTTGACGTATTAACGGTTTTTTTCGAGACCTCACACGATCGACCACGTAACGCGCAATTTCTAAACGAATGTTTCGACACGAATGTCTAGAAAAGGTACGACAGTTTTGTATTAGATAAAGACGGACTCAGAAAACGTTTACAGCGCCGCTCTACGAAGGTTTCACCCTTCGAGCGAGCATCCTGACTGTACGTGCTCGTCTGTCACTCTTAATCTGGAACCGGCAGGGAGCACATGGGCATACGATCCCGCTCCTAGGACATTCCATTGTTCTCGAACAGTTACGAGTCACTCGAACTTTTCGAATAAATTCTAAACGTGGAACAGGAAGGACTCCATACGAGAACGGATTGTTAAAACAATCTTTTACTGTGACTCCTTCGATAACCCGTTTACAATATAAATTAAAAAATCGTAAACGAGGAAAGGAATCGAATACGAGGACGGATTGTGAATCAATTCCTTCTCGTGATTCCTTTCGCAACTCGTTATAATTCGATATAGATCAGGTCGGGTTTCGACCAGATCAAAGCGACTGTAAAATTTCGTGAATTATATTCCGAAATTTCTATTCAGCGGTGGCTATAGTCCACGTCAGTCTGAAATCAGACACGTATCGCTGCAATCAGAGGTCGTGTCCGAGGTTTCGAATTTGAATCTCGAACCTCTCTCAACTGTCGAACGGTTCAAACACACCCTTGGGGGCCTTCGTGGCGTGTATACCCGGGTGGTCTTGCCGTCCTCCAGTCGGTGTTCGAGACAATCTTTGAGTTCCGGCATCCGGCGACCAGCTAGAGCGCAGTTCACTCATCGCGAGTGTGTACGGACACCGTGCGTAGAACCGCTGAGTATAGCGCCGTGGCGTACGCACTATAATTATCAGTCGCTGCATGCGCTGTAAAGGTGCTGCACCACACAGTGCCCGTACGCATTACGAGGATGGTAAACGGCCGAGGAGCAGGCAAATAGTTGGAGCCTTACAACCTCCCTCTGTGAACCTCTCCTGCGACAGTCGAAATTAGCAGTCGGAAACATCGAGATCGATTCTCGTCTTCCAAATCTGCAATCCAACGTTTCCTGGTTTAAAAGGAACGTTCACACATACAGTCCACTAGCTTAGCTGCGTAACACGGCGGCCGAGTTCCCCGCTCGTGAGTGCGACACGCACAACCAAGAGCGCGTGAACCTTAGAACGAGACGGACAACATGACTCACGTTACTCGGTATTTACGCATAGTCTCGTCTCTTTTGATTCAGGATAGAGTGACGCGAACCGCCGAATGGTGACGGCCCATCGGCGGGGCTTTTTCTGGCCAGACGCCGGCCAGACGTCCAGGCGGTTAAAATTAAGGGTTTGTGTTTGTGTTCGTCCTGAGAAAAAAAAAGTACTAAAATAAACGGCTTCGTCGAATTTTCGACGAAGCGAAAATAAAACTAACGTGCAATTACTACTTTTCCAACGTCCTTTCCCTCGTGATCCGGACCTCCGTTAGACGAGGCGTTCAATTAAAATATTTGAACCCTCCCAATTCTAACATAAGCTTCCTTACTAGCACACTGCTCGCTTACTAGCACACTGCTTGCTATCTAGCTTACAGCTACCTTGCTAGCACACTGCTTTCTTACTAGCGTACTGCTTGCTTACTAGCTTACTGCTTGCTTCCAAGCTTCCTGCATGCTTACTAGCTTGCTCCTTGCTTTCTAGCTTAGTGCTTGCCAACTAGACTACTGCTTCCATACTAGCAAATTGCTTTCTTACTAGCCTGTTGCTTGCTTGCTAACTTACATTTTGCTTGCTAGCTTGCTGCTTGCTTTCGAGCTTACTGATTTGCTTACTAGCTTGCTGCTTGTTTTCTAGCCTACTTGATGATTACTAGTTTCCTTCTCGCTTACTAGTAAACTGCTTTCTTACTAGCCTGCTGCTTGCTTTCTAGCTAGCTGCACGCTTACTTTCTTGCTGCTTGTTCGCGAGCTTACTGCTTGCATACCAGCTTACTGCTTGCTTACTTGCTTCCTGCTCGCTTACTAGGTCACTGCTTGCATACTTCCTTACTGCTTGCTTACTAACTTACTGCCAGCATACTCGCTTACTGCTTGCTCACTAGCATGCTGCGTGCTTTTTTAGCTTATTGCTTGCTTACTAGCTTACTGCTAGCTTACTCGCTTACTGCTAGCATACTCGCTTACTGCTTGCTTGCTAGCCTGCAGCTTGCTTTCAAGCTTAGTGCTTCCTTAATAGCTTACTGCTTCCTTACTAGATAACCGCTTTGTTACAAGCCTGCTCCTTGCTTCCTAGCTTACTGCTTGCTTACTAGCTTGCCGCTTGCATTCTAGCCTACAGCATGCTTACTAGCATAGTGCTTCCTTACTAGATAACTGCATTCTTACTAGCTTGCTGCTTGCTTACAAGCTTACTGCTTGCTTTCTACATAACTGCGTTGCTGCTACATTCCTACTTTCTTCCTGAATTACTGCTATCCTACTAACTTACAATTCCCTCACTAGCCGAATGCTTGCTTACTATTTTACTGCTTGCTTACTAGCTTACTGGTTGCTTACAATCTTACTGCTAACTTACTAGCTTACATGCTGCTTGCTTGCTAACTGCATGCTCACAGGCATTCCGCTTCCTTACTAGCTTGCTGCTTGCTTTCTACCCTACTGCTTGCTTACTAGCTTACTACTTGCTCACTGCGTAACTGCTTTCTTACCTGCATACTGCATGTCTACTAACTTACTGGTTACTTACTAGCTTCCTGCTTGCTTACTAACATACTGCTTCCTTACTAGCTCCATAATCGCTTACTAGCTCACTGCTTGCTTGGTAGCTTACTGCTAGCTTACTCGCTTTCTGCTTGCTTACTTGCA
This sequence comes from Colletes latitarsis, assembly GCF_051014445.1. NCBI lineage: Eukaryota > Metazoa > Arthropoda > Insecta > Hymenoptera > Colletidae > Colletes > Colletes latitarsis. Next base: position 7,520,749 of record NC_135141.1, on the reverse strand, counting down.
TGCTGCTTCCTTTCTAGCTTACTTGTTGCTTACAAACTTACTGCTTGCTCACTAGCTTCCCGCTCGCTTAGTAGCCTACAACTTGCTTACTTGCGTACTGCTTGCTTGTTAGCTTACTGCTTGCTTGCTAGCTTGCAGCTTGCATACAAGCTTACTGCTTGCTTACTATCATACTGCGTCCTTACTAGATTACATGTTGCTTACTAGCTCCCTGCTCGCATACTAGCCCACTGCTTACTTTGAATATTACTGCCCGCTTACTGGCTCACAACTTGCATACCTTCTTACTGCTTTCCTACTAGCTAACTGCTTTCTTACTATCATACTGCTTGCTTAGTAGCATACTGTTTGCTTACTACCTAACTGCTTTCTTACTACATTCCTGCTTTCTTACTAGCTAACTGCTGTCTGGCTAGCCTGCTGCTTGCGTACAAGCTTATGGCTTGCTTGCTAGCTTACAGCTTGCTTTGTAAGTAGGAAATATAGGGGGATTCTAACCCATGGGGTAATGAGGGTGGTGCGGGGGGGACGTGGGGGGGGGCGTTGGGGGGGCCCGCACGTCGGAGTGGGGGGGCCGTGGTGGGCCCGTCGGTGGTGGGGGGTGGGGGAGGGGGAAGGGCGTCTGGGTGGGAGGTCGATAGTTATTACCGACAGTGGGTAATTAGTATCTACAGTCGGTAATTAGTATCTATGGTTGGTAATTTGTATCAACGATCGGTAATTGGTATTAAAGGTTGGTAATTGCCAGAGGTGCGTTTTGTCGAGAATCAACCTGGTTTCGGTCAATATTTTAGAGGTTAACACCGGTTAGGTCTGGGAAATCATGACTTCAATTTATATTTTCTGTACATAATATATTTGAAAAGTAATGTTCGATGAAATAAAAAAAAGGAAGATGGGTAAGTAAATTGAGAAATAATAGGATTCCTACTTATATATTGTTACATAGAAGAATATAGCGTTGCAGTCGAGAATCATGGAAAGAATTATGCTGTATCGATAGAAATTGATGAGGAGAGAAAGAGGAATATGGGTAAGTAAATGGAGAAATAACAGGATTCCTACTTATATATATATATATATGTCAGTTTTTTCAAGTGTTCCGATTTAACATCGCAGCGTATCGCGCGATTACGCGTAATTTGACTCCTCTGGAGCAGTCGTGCGGGATAGTGTTATTTGACGACGCGAAGAATGCACGAACGAAATGCAATACTTTGGAAACGTCAAATCTTAAAATTATGTGAGGAGAGAAGGAGGAGGATAGGATGGGTAAATAAAAATGAAGAAAAGAATATATGTTTTAGGAAATATATATTGTTACAAATAAAACCAAAAAAATTAAATATAATGTAAATATAATAATATACGAGCGCGCCGTACAATTTAACATTTGCTGCGAGCAGCGTCGACAATATCGTTCATGGCACATGCCAACAGTTCGCAATCAACAAACGATTCATCTTCGAAATATTCGCTGTCGCGTATAATTTTAGCAATGTAATACGGATCTACAGTTTCACCAACGACATCATGCCGTTGTAACACGGTGACAAAATTTGAAAATTTCCTATAGACAAGATGCGTATTTTCGAAAAGCTGCGAATACATGTGGTCGACACAATGCTCAAGATTAAATAAAAACCTCATAGTTTCTAATTTGAAATATAAAGACTTATTATGTAGCGACATCTTCATAATTCGCGAATTATACATTATACAAAAATCTACCACCAATTCACCAATCCATAGCGGTGTCGATCCATAAAATTGTGCATTTTTTTCAACGTCTGCACGTTTTTCGATGTCTGCACGTCGAATACTTATGAAATGTTTAAAAAAAAAAAAAAAAAAATGTTGAAATATATGTGAAATTAAAATAAAATTTTTTTGTGGGGGTTTACAGATGCATGCACTACTTCGGATCTGGCGAGAAGTTGGAGGTGCATTCGTTGGACTGCGGGCAGTTAAACAACTGCACCATTCTGCTGCCCAGCGAAGGCAACAATCTGCTCAATTTCAGCAACCATAATAGGAAGGAGCGGCTCTCTTTCGTGGTGTATGCAGATCTGGAGTGCATCATCGCAAAAACGTTGGACAACCAAACGGGTGATAATAAATTACATATATATCAACACCACAATGTACACAGCATTGCATATTATATGCATTGTTCATATGATACTTCACTGTCGATGTATCGATGTCGCCGCGACACAGATTGTGTTTCATGGTTCGTCGACGAACTTAAAAATTTTGCAAACATTGCCAAACCCATTCTTGCCAGTAATGTTCCCATGCTGGATTTAACTCCTGAACAGTTGACGACATTTCGCAATGCAACACATTGCTTTACTTGCGAAGAACCATTCAAGGCTAGCGATGTACGAGTTCGCGATCATTGCCATCTGTCAGGACGGTTCAGAGGCCCAGCACATTCGGAGTGCAATTTAAATTATAAAAATGTGTTTTACATCCCCATAGTTTTCCATAATTTATCCGGCTATGATTCGTATTTCATTATCGAGGAAATAGCTACCGCTTTCGAAGGTCACATTGATGTATTACATATAACTAAAGAAAAATATATTTCTTTCACAAATAGTGTTGAAGATACGGATGAATCAGACTCGCAAAATTATATTAAATTACGATTCATCGATTCATACAAATTTCTGAATACCAGTCTCGACAAATTAGCATCTTTTCTTAGCACAGATCAATTAAAAATTTTACGATCCCAATTTGAAACATTATCCACTGAAGATTTCAATTTATTGACGCGAAAGGGTGTCTTTCCGTATGAATACCTTGATTGCGCGAACAAGCTGCAGGATCCATGCTTACCTCCGCGCGAGTCATTCTACAGTTCGTTAACGGGTGAGACTGTATCAGAGACCCATTACGCACACGCTGAGACAGTCTAGCAACGTTTCGAGATTAGAACCTTGGGCGAATACAGCGATTTGTATTTGAAAACTGATGTCTTGTTATTGGCAGATATTATTGAAAATGTTCGCGAAAATTTTATCAAGAGCTACGGATTAGATTCGGCGCATTATTATACTCTACCTGGTTTCACATGGGATGCAATGCTAAAACATACCAAAATTACATTCGAATTGCTCACAGACATCGATATGATCATGTTTATCGAACGCGGTATACGCGGGGGCTTAAGTCAATGTTCTGGAAGATACACACATGCCAATAACAAGTACATGTCATCTGACGATGCATTGGAAGAGTCATCGTACTTGATGTACTTTGACGTGAACAATTTGTATGGATGGGCAATGTGTCAGCCTCTACCACACACTAAATTTCAATGGGTTGAAGATGTAAATTTTGACGTGTCTTCAATCGGTGTCGATTTGCCCACGGGATACATTCTCGAGGTAGATCTGGAATATCCGCAACGTCTGCACGATGCTCATGCAGATCTACCGCTCTGTCCGATGCATACCAAACCACCTGGCAGCAGGCAAGACAAGTTACTCGCGACGGTATATGATAAGCAGCGTTACATAATCCATTATCGCAACCTGCAGCAGTGCACGCGTCACGGTCTCCGTATTACAAAGATACACCGCGTGCTTCAATTCACTCAATCCCCCTGGCTCCGTGATTACATCGAACTCAACACACGGTTTAGAACAAGCGCGACAAACGACTTTGAAAAAAATTTGTATAAATTGATGAACAATGCAGTTTTCGGTAAAACAATAGAAAATGTACGAAACCGTGTGGATGTAAAACTTTTGACACATTGGGAAGGGCGCTATGGCGCGGAGGCAATGATCGCGAAACCAAATTTCCACAGCAGAAGTGTTTTTTCGGAAAATTTAATAGCTGTTGAATTGCGAAAACTCGAGGTGAAATTCAACAAGCCGATATATGTGAGCATGTGCATTCTGGACATATCAAAAATTTGTTTGTATGAATTTCACTACGAGTACATGTCTCCTAAACATGAACAAAATTGTAAAATTCTATACACCGACACTGACAGTCTTATTTATCACATTCGATGCGACGATATCTACGAGTCTATGAAGCACAATATCGATAGATTCGACACAAGCGATTATCCTACTGACAATCCATATAATATGCCACGCGTAAATAAGAAGGTTCCGGGGCTGATGAAGGATGAAAATAACGGTGCGATAATGACTGAATTCGTAGGTCTTAGAGCGAAAATGTATGCACTTCGCGTAGACGGTAAGAAAGATACAAAAAAGGCGAAAGGTGTCAAGACCAACGTCATAGCCAGAACGATAACTTTCGACGACTACGCGCAGTCTTTGCACAGAGAGATCGAAATGGTTCGCAAACAATCATGCATACGGTCTAAATTGCACAAAGTGTACACAATTTCGGAATCCAAAATCGCTCTAAGTCCATACGACGATAAGCGATATATCATACCCGATTCAACCGACACTCTGCCCTGGGGACATTATAATATACCGTTGTAAAATAGAAATTATTATTATTATTATTATTATTATTGTATTTATTATAAATAGTGGAATTTATTGTATAATATAAAATTGTTCGCGAATGTATAGAAATTGTTATTGTATTTATTAACTCATTCACATAAATAGTTGGATTAATGTGTAAAATAAAAGTGGCCACTCATGTATATGCATCATTGCATTTTATTAAACCATGTATTATTGTACAATACATTATTTTTATTTATCCAAGAATTATGTGATTTATCAAAGCTCAACCACTTGACGTACACCTTATCCCCCTTTCTACGCAACACTTTTTCCACTAGATATACATCAGGATCTGTGACGCGTTGCAGCTCATGTTCATAGAATCCTCCGGCAACAGGTTTTCCAAAGGAATCGAGGAGCAGATACGTCGCGGGATTAGTTGTCTGTACTTTGGCTATCTTAAACACTTCCGCTGTCCAATTCGGTGTATAGCCTTTATCGAAGATGGTTTTAAATTTGCTCACGCGCACAAACTCACCCAATTTGAATCTCGCTGGAGCAGCAATCTTTATGTTGTTGTATACTGTGGTTAGCAGCTTATCGGCGATCACATCGCAAAGATGCATTCCGATGGTTCTATGTTTTCGTGCGTTATACTCTGCAAGTAGACACGGTAGTGCGTTAACCCATTTATAGGTTCCATTGAGCGTAAACAGTTTCCACATATTGTTCTTCAAAGTCCGATTGAAACGTTCTACGATGGAGGCCTTCATCACCGAATACGTCGAATAATGATTAATGCCATGCTTTGTCATGAGTTTCTGCACATCAACGTTGTAAAATACTTTTCCTTGATCGGTTTGCAAATTTTTCGGATGTCGATCTCTAAATATCTTTGCAAACGCTTTAGTCACCTCAGCACCACTTTTAGTCTTGAGCGGCACCGCCCATGCTCATTTGCTTAGCACATCGATGACCGTGAGTATATAGTGATGACCTCGGTTGAATCGCGAGTATGGATGCATTTCTACAACGTCAGCTTGCCACAGATCATCGTATCCATGCACTATGACGCGTCTCCGCGGGAAATGTCTTCGAGCTGGAGCATGCAATTCCTCAACAAGTTGCCGCTTCTTGAGACTATGGCTTTCATTACTCTTGGATTTCGATATTGGTTGCATGTTTGATCGCAGAGATGTCTTTGACGCAAATGATGCGATAATTATCGTGTACATACATTATGTGCTTCCCATCGTCTCCAAATAATTCTGGGCAAGTTCAACCATCTCGCATGATTCTCCATCGCAATTCTGCTGTGGGATAGGATTGAATGTCTGCGATATCTTTTGAACACTGTTTTGCAACGTTAGCATATCTCTCTGAAATACAATCAGCTTCCTCTCCAATTTTTCCTGCTGCTCTCTCAAAAGTTTAATGCTCTTTTCCAAATATAGTTTATTGACAGCATCGCTGTCGGCTGCGGGCTGTGCTACGCGTCGTATCTTGCGTGATTTTGCATCAAAGTCGGCATCGGCCACGCAAAGAGCATTATCTCGCATATAATTTCGAAGCAAACCGCTCCATTTGTAATAGTCCATTATAGCTGCTTCACTCTTCTCGAGCGATACCCCAAATTTGTTGATCGGCATTTCACTGCATACAGTGCACATCATCGGTGCGCTGTTTAATTTATAATGAGGCCTACCTCGCGAAGTTCCTCGATAATCGATAGAATTTCATGGTCATGCGAGTTATTACCCGCCTGACGCGATGCTTCCAACAAACGGAATCGATCCACCAGCTCGTTGGGATCGTCCCAGTGCACGAAATCGATCTTGTTATCATTTACCATCATGACTTGTGAAGCCAGCAGGCCTTTCCCTGCCTTACTGGTCGATATACGGGGTAGTAGCGGTGCAATTACATGTTTATACTTGTATCCCTTGTTACCCATTATGGGATTTCGGACGTTATGGCCACGTCTGTGAGCATTTGTTGTCAATAGTATACTTTTGTATTTTTGTTTATCGGCATCTGTGTATATGGCGTCGTCGGGAATTCTCTTGAAAATAAGTTCATAAAGACCGGAGGTTCCTCCATATCTTACACCATCTATGATTATATTATCGTCCTTGTCCATATCAAAAGCCTTATCCCCAAGCATCGTTCCACTATTGTCAAAGTATACACCGTACACATAGTCCATGGTTGTATCCCTATCACCACTTAGGATTGCATGCATGTATTTTTGCCCCAACGGACCGAAATGGTTGCGAAATGTTTGTTGTCCCTCGGATGTTTGGAGTTGATGCCTCATAGATGTTGCAAATGACTCATCGACAGAAGTTTCGTAAACGTCTTCAGCATTGGTTGTGATCGATTGTATATCAGGAAATATATTTATTGGCATAGGCGGAACCGGGGAATCGTTTGACGTGACATTCAGTCGTTCCCGCTTCGATTGAACTGGTGTTGAGGTTACGAGCGAATTTTCCGATGGCATGTATAATCGTTTTCTATTTCTCTTATGTGCTGTGTTCCCTTTCGATTGGATTTTTGGTTTATGTGTTAATGTTTCATTCCCTTCAACGTTCATGCTCGTCAGCGATGGTATGTTAGCTTTTGTGGCTGTTGTATTTTCCACAATATGTTTTAATGGCTCAACAACAGGTTTAAAGTATCTCTCCAACGCGATATCTTCCTCCATCTTGCCAGTTTTCAAAGCCTGATGTTTCTTGCGAATGGAATCACTGGTTTTAGCAATTTCCATCGCTATTCTCTCGCGATCCTTAATCTCCAGACTATCAATATCAATCATTGTGCCGCGTACGTTGCTTTTCCACACACGTGTCGATGACGATTAACCACATCACGGTATCGCAAACTCGTTAAATCCCTTTCTATATCGTCCATTGGACATCGCGCTATCCTTGTCTATCACCATAAAACCATACTCCCGTTGCCAACAATTACGACACAAGCGCAGAAAGCATCGTAAGACATGTCAGTGTTTACGTGATCATTGTACACATGTTTCAAGTTGGTGCCATCCTGCTTAAAAAGAATCAGCAGATTTGCATTATCACGTATAAGATGTTTGGGAATCTTTGCATATGTCTGACAGAGATAGAAACAGTCAACGTTCGAGTGGCGCCCTATTGCAAAGTATTCTCGTATCGTATCTTGCTTGTCGCATGCCACGTTATCGAAGATAAAAATGGAATTCGGAAGCGATTCGCTTGGTGGGATGACGTCACTGTTATTTGAAAACGTAAAGTAACCAATTTCATCTATCGGAGACAATAAATTCTCCAAATACTGATATTTCGGCTGTTGCAACGACTTGGAATACACGTACACGTTCTCGAAGCGAACGCCGTGAGGACTTTCCAACAAGCTCACTAGCACGTTGGTCTTTCCACAATTTGATGGACCACAAATGATGCAACGTATAGTGTTTGGTAGCATGCTACTATGTTTGCGTCTTTGTTTCGTAGACATCATTTGCAATTTATCGTCGAAATTTGACACGCGTATCGTCACGGGTTGTCGCACGAATCGCATGCTCCCTCTCTCTCTACGAACCGCGAAATTGGTTTTGATACGTTGAAACGACGACGCGCCCTATTTATAGGCCCACGTCGAAGCAAAATAGCTCAGTATTCGAAATGCTTCTCGTTCTGTCGGATAATTGTGACATTCGAGACACAACCTCTGAACATCTGAAATATATACCAAAGATTATTCTACTCCACGAATTTGGCAGACACATTGACCAGTTGTGGGATAGACTCCCCGAGCATATAAAAGCCGATTCTGAGGTTCGGCAGTATCGTAGGTGTCTGAAACATTATAATCGCCCTCGGCAGCGAACGCATATCGACGGTCCAGCACCACTGATTTAAAACTACAGCGAATGTCGCTGACGAGAGTAAAGAAAGGCGGTGGTTTGTTAAATCGAGCGATAAACGCACTACCTATCGAATTACATATCCCAGGATACCAGCTTTGTGGTCCAGGAACTCATCTGGCAAAACGATTGGCTAGAGGTGATCAAGGCATCAATCCGTTGGACGCAGCGTGTCGCGAACACGATATTGCATATTCGCGTAGCGACCTCCGCGAAAGGCACGCAGCAGATAACGTACTCGCTGAGAAAGCGCGAAAACGTATCGTTGCGCGAGACTCGACTTTGGGTGAAAGAGGAGCTGCTACAGCTGTTTGGGCAGCTATGAAGGCCAAGACGAAAATCGAAATGGGAATAAAAACAAAACCCCGCAAAAGGACTGTAAAAAAAGCATCGCAAAAGCGGATTCTTCCAGTGGCCAAACGGGGTGGTATATTACCACTTCTCCCGCTGCTAGGTGTTCTCGGATCATTAGCTGGTGGAGCGGCGGGGATCGCCAAGGCGGGAAACAATAATAAGGCAGCGCAACATCAGCTGCAGGAAATGCAGCGTCATAATCGCTCCATGATAGGTCGTGGACTTTATCTGGCACCATATAAGCGCGGACAGGGAATCTCGAAACGAAAAAAAAAAACCGCCGAAAAGACAATAAAAATGCCTGTGGGTGTAACTACCGACATGCAATTGAATGAGTTGGCAAAACGTATGCGTATTCCATTTTTTAGAGGTGTTTTTATGCGCAACGCGCTACCGATCGGAGGAGTACGTCGAAATGAGAGCGGTATCGTGAATTTGAACAATGTGGAGGGACCGGGGACTCATTGGGTGACGTATGCGAAGAGAGGGCATCGAGCTGTATACTTCGACAGCTTTGGCAATCTTCGACCGCCTAAGGAATTGACACAATATTTGGATAATGATGGTGATGTGAAAATTGAATATAATCGATCGTCTTAACAGGAGTATGATCAGAGCAATTGTGGACAACTATGTCTACGCTTTCTACAAACGATTAGCACCAAATTTAAGGATTGTCTCCCCGCCACTCTGATTCAGTACTAATCGAGCAGTTTCTCGGAATATTTCGTTAACATTGACTCTAACTGGCAAGAGTAGCATCCTCGCTGTAAGCTACTTTCCACCCATAGATTTGAGCGACGATGATTACGAGCTTGGTCTAACAACCTTTGAAACGTATCATACAATACCAAACATCGACTCGAGCAACGATAAATTTTACTTCACCACAAACTATGACACCAACAACAACAACAACAGCGTCGACACCGACCATGAATACATTACGATTCCCCACAGCTCTTACGAACTAGACGCCATTGCCAAGTATTTGAAGCAGCGATTACTCGAGCGATATCCTCAAAATCTCGGTGGTACCAATGATGGTGACAATGATGTGCATCCTATAGTGTTGCGTCCCAACAACAACACCATGAAAAGCGAGCTGTGCTGCTCGTTTGCCGTAGACTTTACGAAACCCAATAACATTGGATCGCTTTTGGGATTCTCGGCGAATCGGGTATTAAAACCAGGACAGTGGCACGAATCGGACGACCCGATTAATATCATGAGCGTAAACATTATTCGCGTTGAATGTAGTGCGACCGCTGGCGCGTACAACAATGGGAAGCGCGTACATACGATACATGAATTTTCTCCAAGAGTCCCGCCAGGATATAAGATATCGGAAAAGCCTGCACAGATCATTTACCTTCCAATCACCGCACAAATCGTAACGGATCTAACGATACGCGTTGTGGATCAAGACGGACGATTGCTAGATTTTCGAGGTGAAGAGATTACCATCAGACTGCACGTGCGACGACGACGATAATACCTGTGGTGCGAACGGACGAATGAGATGCTTGTGTTGAACGATTCCAGAAACACGTTTCTTCCAAACGAAATTGTCTACAACAACAACAACAACAACAACAGCAACAGCAACAGTAACTGTAACAACTCTAATTACGCTAAAACGAAGAGACTCAGTGCTGCAAACATTGCATTTTTGAAATCATTGGGATTCATTGTGCGCTTTTAAGTTGAAAATGGCTGACATTCTAAGCATTGGAGGGAAGCCAATGTTTGATGATCGCATTGTTAAGCTCGAGACTCACACATACAATCCATACGTTAATACGACATTTGGACACAGTAATGAGATAAGAATACCTATACAACAGCAAGATTTATACACATTGCCATGTGAAAGTTTCCTCTACGTGGAGGGGAAATTGACGATACATAAGCCAAATGATGCTTCAACGGTAATGTTGGGAAATAATTGTATGGCGTTCATATTTGATGAGATTCGATATGAGATGAATGGTGTGGAGATTGATCGCAACGGAAACGTTGGAATAACTAGCACGCTCAAAAATTATGTATCACTGACATCCGATGAAGACAAAAATATGGAGAATGCTGGATGGGGCTTGAAAAGACACGATGAGCTGGTAGTGAAAAATCATTTCAATTTTTGCGTCCCGCTCAAATATTTGCTGGGATTTTGCGAGGACTACAAACGGATGGTGATTAATGCGCGTCACGAATTGATTTTAATACGATCACGCAAAGATAACAATTCTCTAATTGGACCTCCAACGTTGGAACCAGAAATTGAATTACTTAAAGTGCAATGGCGGATGCCTCATGTGACGCTAAACGATGATAATAAGCTATCGCTGCTACATGCTTTGGAAAGTGGGCAAAACCTGAGCATTAGTTTTCGCTCGTGGGATCTGTACGAGTATCCTCTCTTACAGAGCACGACCAAGCATTCGTGGGCCGTCAAGACAGCCGCACAGCTGGAAAAGCCGCGATATGTTGTTTTTGCTCTACAGACTGCTCGAAAGAATGTGATGACCGAAGATGCTACTCGGTTTGACCACTGCAAATTGACCAATGTAAAACTTTTTCTCAACTCGGAATTTTATCCGTACGATGACATGAATTTGGACTTTGACAAGAATAGGCACGCCATCTTGTTTAACATGTATACGCATTTCCGTAAATCGTATTACGGACATAGTTGCAACGAGACATTATTCACCATTGCCCAATTTTAACAATTTGGCCCCCTCGTGGTGATTGACTGCTCACGGCAAAATGAGTCGGTCAAGAATAGCACCGTGGACGTGCGCATAGAATTCGATTGTAAAGAGAATGTGCCGGCAAATACTACAGCCGACTGTCTCATTTTGCATGATCGGGTGGTTGAATACAATCCGCTGACAAACGTGGTGCGCAAAATCAATTAAATCCCAACGCTACTTACCTGCCCTCTCGTGTGCCAAATTCGTATTTCATCATGAAAATCGAGATGCTTTACGAGAAAGACCACATTCTCCCGCCTGTTTTGGAAGTGCGCGGATTTCTAAATTGTTCCGATAATGACCGTACCAACATTTGTTGACCTGCAAGGGTTCATCGTTGATGGAAGATTTGTTGTGAAGGAAGTGGCTGTCCTACGAAAAGGAACAATTCTCTCGCATTATATATTTGGGAGTTCGATACCGCAATATCTTCTTTCGAAATCTGACAAATCATGCATCCGGTGGTTGACGACAAAACATAACGGGCTACGGTGGGAAGATGGAGACGTTCCGTACAGTATGGCTAAACAGCTAATTATGAAAGCTGTTGTCGATGCGGTCGATGAAGAAGATGACGCACCGCATATCGCATATGCTAAAGGACTGCAGAAACGAGACTGGCTGGTGAATTTCCTCGACGAAAATACAAGAGCGAGTGTGATTATTGAGACACTGGACATGGACTACGAGGATATCATATCTCTAAAAAAGCTAAATACACATAATACCTTACGATGTGGCAGACACGCAAAGCACTGTGCCTTGCAAAATGTATTTAAAATATTCACCTGGTGGTCCAAACACCAGAGAGTAATGCATAAAGAAAGTAAAATATAATCAATTTTTTAATACATATAAAAAATGTTTTTTTTTTCATCCCTCCTATCCAACCACCTGCTTTCTTCCAAACTCACTGCTTTCTCACCAGCCAGCTGCTGGCTTAATATCATACTGCTTTCTTAATAGCTAATCGCTTTCTTACTAGCTTACTGCTAGCTTACTTGCATACTGCTTGCTTACTAGCTTCCTCCTTGCTTACTATCTCACAGCTTGCATACTAGCATACTGCTAGCTTACAAGCTAATTGCATTCATGCCCGCTTACTGCTTGCTTACCAGATTACTGCTTACTTACTAGCTTACAGCTTGCTTACTAGCATACTGCTTCCATACTTGATTCCTGCGCGCTTACTAGGTCACTGCTTGCTTACAAGCTAATTCCTTTCATGCCAGCTTCCCGATTGCTTACTACCTTACTGCTTGCTTTCAAGCTACCTGCTTTCTTGCCACCCTGCTGCTTCCATTCCATCTTACAGCTTACTTACAAGCTTACTGCTAGCTTACTACATAACTGCTTTCTTACTAGCGTGCTCCTTGCTTTCTAGCTTACTGCATCATTACTAGCTTGCTGCTAGCTTACTAGCATACTCTTTTCTTACTAGCTAACTGGTTTCTTACTACCCAATTGCTTGCTTACTAGCATTCTGCTTCCGTACTAGCTTCCTGCATGCTTACTAGGTCACTGCTTACTTACAAGCTAATTCCTTTCATGCCAGCTTACTGCTTGCTTACTAGCTTACTGATTGCTTACTAGCTTGCTGCCTGCACACTAACCTACCGCTTTCATACTAGCTCACTGCTAGTTTGCTAGCTTACTGCTTGCTTACTGGCTTACTACTTGCTTACTAGCTAACTGCTTTCTCAGCAGCTAACTGCGTGCTTACTAGCGCACTGCTTTCTTACCAGCTAACTGCTTTCTGATAAGCCTGCTGCTTGTTTACTAGCATACTGCTTCCTCACTAGCTTCCGCCTCGCTTACTGGCACGCTGCTACCTTACTAGTTTCCCGCTCGCTAACAAGCTAATTCCATCCTCACTAGCCTTACTCACTAGCTGACTTGTTGCTTACTAGGTTACTGCTTGCTTATTAGCACAATGCCTTCTTACTAGCGTTCTGCACGCTTACTAGCTAATTGCTCTTATACTAGCATGCTGCTTACTTACTAGTTTACTTGTTGCTTACAAGGTTACTGCTTGCTTACAAATTTACTGCTTGCTTACTAGCTTACTGCTGGGCTTCTATCTCAATGCTTGCTTACTAGACCACTGCTTACTTACTAGCATACTGCTAACATACAGACTTCCTGCTTGCTTGTTACCTTGCTGCTTTCTTTCGAGGTTACTGCTGGCTTACTAGCATACTGCTTTCTTACCAGCTAGTTGCTTTCTTACAAGCCAGCAGCTTGTATTCTAGCTTGCTGCTTGCTTTCTAGCTTACTGCTTGCTTACTAGCATACAGCTTCCTTACTAGCTTCCACCAGGCTTACTAGCTCACTGCGTGCTTACCAGCTTACTGCGTGCTTACTAGCTTCCTACTTGATTACTAGCTTACTGCATCCTTACCAGCATACTGCTTCCTTATTAGCTTCCTGCACACTTGCTCGCTCACTGCTAGCTTACTAAGTTACTGCTTGCTTACTAGCTTACTGATTGCTTACTAGCTTACTGCTTGCTTACTAGCTTCCTCCTCGGTTCCTAGCTTTCTGCTTGCTTGCTAGCATAATGCTTGCTTAATAGCTAACGCCTTTCTTACTAGCCTTCTGCTTGCTTTTCAGCTTAGTGCTTGCTCATTAGCTTACTTGTTACTTACTAGCTTACTGCATGCTTACTAGAATACTGCTTGCTTACTGGATTACTCCTTGCTTACAAACTTACTGCTAGCTTTCTCGCTTCCTGCTAGCTTGCTAGCTTGCTGCTTGCATTCAAGCTTATTGCTGGCATACTGGCATACAGCTTTCTGACTAGCTAATTGCTCTCTTAATAGCCAGCTGCTTTCTTACCAGCATACTGCTTCCTTACTAGCTCCCTGCTCGCTTACTAGCTCCCTGCTCGCTTACTAGCTCTCTGCTCGCTTAATAGCTAACTGCTTCCTTATTAACCTGCAGCTTGCTTACCAGCTTACTGCATGCTTACTAGCTTACTAGTTTCTTACTAGCTTTCTTGTATCATACTACCTTACTGCTTTCTTACTAGCTTACTGCTTGCTGACTAGTTTACTGCCAGCGCTTTAGCTCATTGCATACTTACTAGCTTACAGCTTGATTGCTAGTTTTCTGCTTGCTTACTAGCATACTGCTTGCTGACTAGGTTTCTGCTATCGTCCTAGCTCATTGCACGCTTACTAGCTTACTGCTTGCTTACTCGATTACTGCTTGCTTGTTTGCTTACTGTTAGCTTAATCGCTCGTTGCTGGCTTGCTAGCTTACTGCTTGCTTACTAATATGCTGGTTCCTTATTAGCGTCTTGCTCGTTTACTAGCTCACTGATTGCTTACTAGCTTACTGCTTGCTTGCTAGCGTACTGCGTCCTTAGTAGCTTCTTGCTTGCTTCCCAAGATACTGCTTTACTACAAACCTACTTCTTCCCTACTAACTAACTGCATTTTTACTAGCCTCCTGCTTGCTTTCTAGCTTACTGCAAGCTTACTAGCGTGCTGTCTGTTTTCAAACTTACTGCTTGCTTAGTAGCATACAGCATACTTACTAGCGTCCTCCTCGCTTACTAGCTCACTGCTTGGTTACTAACTTACTGCTTGCTTATTAGCTCACTGCTTACTTACTAGCTTACTGCTTGTTTACTAGCTCATTGCTTGCTTACTAGCTTACTGGTTGCTTACTAGCTTACTGCTTGCTTACTAACATACCGCTTTCTTACCAGACTGCTGCTCGCTTACTAGTCCGCTTCTTGATTACTAGCTTACTACTTGCTTACTGCCTTACTGCTTGCTTACCTGCATACCGCTTCCTTACTAGCTTTCTCCCCGCTGACTAGCTCCGACCTTGCTTACTAACTTCCTGCTTGCTTACTCGCATTCAGCTTGCTTGCTATCTTGCTGCTTGCTTTCGAGCTTACTGCTGGCTTACTAACTGCTTGCATACTTACCTACTACTTCTTTTCTAGCCAACTGCTTTCTTAATAGCTTACTGGTTTGTTACGATCAAACTGCTTTGTTACTAGCATACTGCTTCCTTACTAGCTTCCAGCTCGCATACAAGCTATATGCTTTCTTACCAGATTACTGCTTCCATGCAAGCTTTCTGCTTGCTTACTAGCTTACTGGTTGCTTACTGGCTTGCTGCTTGCTTACTAGCATAACGCTTCCTTACTAGCCTCGTCCTCGCTTACTAGCTCACAGCTTGCTTACTTTCTTACAGCTTGCTTACTTGCCTAATGCTTCCTTACGCGCTTGTTGC
Organism: Colletes latitarsis; assembly: GCF_051014445.1. Lineage (NCBI taxonomy): Eukaryota > Metazoa > Arthropoda > Insecta > Hymenoptera > Colletidae > Colletes > Colletes latitarsis. The sequence continues at coordinate 7,505,021 of NC_135141.1, read as the reverse complement.
TTCGTTGCTACCTCACTCCGAGCTTAATAGCTTCCACCTCGCTTACAATCTCACCACATGCTTAATAGCTCACTGCTCGCTTACCAGCTTACTGCTTGCTTGGCAGCTTACTGCCTGCTTTCTAGATTAGTGCTTGCTTATTATATTGCTGCCTGCTTACTAGCTTGCAGCTTGCTAACTAGCTTACTGCTTGATTACTAGCTTGCCGCTTGCTTTCTAGCATACTGCTTGTCCACTGGCATGCCTCTTTATTACTAGCTAACGGCTTTCCTACTAGCTTACAGCTAGCTTGCCCGCATACTGCATGCTTACTAGCCCGATACTTGCATTCTAACATACTGCTTCCAAATTAGCTTGCTGCATGCTTACTAGCTTACAGCATGCTTACTAGCATGCTGCTTGCATTCTAGCTTACTACTTGCTTACAAGCTTACTGGTTGCTTACTAGGTAACTGCTCTCTTACTAGCTCCCAGCTCGCTTAATACCTTACTGCTTGCTTACTAGCAAACTGCTTTCTAGCTAGCACAATGTTTTCCTACAACATTCCTGCTTTCTTCCTAACTTACTGCTTTCACACTTACTTGCTGCTCCCTTTTCCACGCTTACTACCTAACCTCTTGCATACTAGCTTTCTGGTTGCTTACAAGCTTATTGCTTTCATGCCAGCATACTGATAGCATACCCGCTTACTGCATGCTATCCAGCCTGGCGCTAGCTTATTAGCTTACTGCTTGCTTACTAGCTTACAGCATGTTTACTCGCTTATAGCTTTCTTACTAGCTTATTGTTTGTTTTCTAGCTTACTTACGTTCCTTACTAGCTAATTGCTTCCTTATTAGCCTGCTGCTTGCTTTCTAGCTTACTGCTTGCATACTAGCTTGTTGCTTGCTTTCAATAATCGCTCGGCATTATGCAATCTTTAAACAAAATCTTTGTCGAAATCGGAATAATTGTTCTATTTAATCTTTCTACTTGACCATTAGCTCGCGGTAAGCCTGCTGTTATTTGTAAGCATTTAATATTATCTTTCACACAATAATCTTTAAATTCTTTCGAAGTAGATGCTATACCTCGATCTGATATAATCTGTTGTGGACTTCCAAAATTTTTTTTTTGTACATCTAATTTACATAAGACTTCTCTCGTCGTTGTCGACTTTGTCGGATACAACGAAATAAACTTAGTAAAACTATCAATAATAACAAAAATATGATTGTAACTTTTGCTTGTAGTATCTAATGGTCCTAAATGATCGATATGATATGTATGCAATGGAATATCAATTGTTGTAAGTGGATGTAAGAAACCTTCCTGTTTGCTCTGTTTGTAATTTGCCATAATGCATGGAACACAACTAGAAATATATTGCTGAATCTTTTTTTCAAGATTAGGTATATAATAATCTTGTTTTATAAATTCCTCTGTACGTTTCAACGCAAAATGCCCTCGTCGATGTGCTAATTGAATTATTTCGCCTTCTAACAATTTTGGTACGACCAATAATTCTCGGCCATCCACAAATTTATATAACAAATTGTTGTGTATACAGTAATTATCATAAGGATGATCTTTTAAAATTTCCATAATAGCTTTAATCTCTCCATCATTTTCCTGAAACTTTTGTTTTTCAACATATAGAGGATCTTTAGTAATTTGAAAAACTGGATATCTACTTAAAGCATCTACGTGTTTCATACGTGTGCCTGATCTATGTATAATCTTATAGTGATAATCTTCTAGAAAAAGAACCCATCGAGCAATACGCGGAACTAATTCTTTCTTATTTATCGTCAATTTAAAAGCAGCACAGTCAGTAACTATGGTAAAAGGAATTCCTAATAAATATACACGAAATTTTTCGAGTGCCCTAACGATAGCAAGAGTTTCAAGTTCATAACTACAATAATTCCGTTCCTCACATTTAGTCTTTCTACTCATATAATATACAGGATGAAATTGTCCGTCGTCAGGCGATTTTTGCATTAATACAGCACCATATCCATCTTTACACGCATCATTATGCAATTCTGTTTCAAAATTCAAATTATATATATGCAACACAGGACTTTGTGTCAAAATCTGTTTTAATTCCAAAAATACCTTTCTTTCATTATCGGTAAATTGAAATGTCCTGTCTTTTCGTAACAAATCACTTAATGCGTTTGCTATTAGTGAATAATTCATAATAAATTTATCTTTATCTTATCTTACCTTTGGACATCTTTTATCTTTTTTGGCTCTGGAAAAGTAAATACAGCCTTCATTTTCTCTTCTGATGGATAAATTTTCTCTGCTTCTACAATATGACCCAAAAATTCAATACGTCTTTTCATAAATTTACTTTTATTGAAATTTATTTGCAATCCATAGTCACTAGCAACTTGAAGAACTAATTTTAAACGTGATAAATTCTCTTTGTCATCTGAAGCTAAAATAATAACATCATCCAAATACAGTAAAACAATATCTTGATTAATTAAATCCCGAAATACACAATTTATAAATCTCTGAAAAACCGAAGGAGCGTTACACAATCCAAATGGCATTTTAATAAATTCATATTGTCCATTTTGTGTAACAAATGCAGTGTATTTCCTACTCTCTTTCTCTACTGACACGTGGAAAAATCCATTTTTTAAATCGAGAGAACTAAACACTCGAGCATTCTGCAATTTATCTAATAATTCTTCGATTAATGGAAGAGGAAATTTATCTTTTTCCGTAATTCTATTCAATCGCCGATAATCAATACAAAGACGTGGACTTCCATCTTTCTTTTTCACAACAACTACAGGACTTGCATACTCAGACGTACCAGGCTCTACTATTCCATCCTTAGTCCACTCCTCTACTTGCTTGTGAACAGTTTCACCCTCTAGTTTAGGTAGTCTACGTGGTTTCTGACTAAGTGGTTGGTCATCTTGTAATCTTATACACATTTGTACGTTAGTTGTCTTACATTTTTTTGGTTCATAAGATAAAACAACATTTTTTAATTCTTCGCGTAATTTTTCATCAGTAACATGACTAGCATCTAATAACTGCTTTTTAGTAGAACTAATTTGCGTTAGAAACATTATCGAAGAAATTTTCCTTATCGTTATACCCTGATTATCTATTTTGACTTCAGCCAAATTTTAAATATCAGTTCCAATTACTGCATCCATATTCATTACAATATTTGGGACAATATAAACAGTAGTTGGAAAATCTTTGTTGTCTATCGTAAGAACTGTTTGTAAATATCCTAAGGGTATTGTCTCATATTTTCCAAAACCAATTAAACGTATATGCGTATCCTATAAAGGAATAGATTTTAATTTGTTATAAATATTTTCACGTATTAGTGTTACTTGACTTCTAGTATCTATTAATGCTTTTACACGTATACCATTTATATAAACATCTTTAAACATATTATTTTTAATGGGCGGTAAAATACAATTAACATTTGATCGTAACTGCACAGATGACTTACCCTCTCGTATAACGGTACAATCGTTTGCTACATGCCCAAATTTTTGACATTTAAAACATTTTCTCCCCATTTCTTTGTAACAACAATCATTGAATACATGGCCTTTCCCCCCGCAGTTGTAACACCGAAGTTCCATCTTCTGCTCTCCTCCTTCAATATTCTTTGACGTATACACCTTCGAAGAATCCATTCTTGTTTTGTTTTCTTCTTTCCGCCGTCCATATCCGTTTGTTTGCTGTAATCTTTTTGCGTTCCGAATCGTTTCGTAAAGTTTAAGACAATTCTTAAAATCCTGCAGTTTTTTGGCTCCAAATAAAACAAGTTTATTATTAATATCATCCTGTATTCCGTCTATAACGTACTTAATAAGAGCATCATCTTCCACATTGCCTTGAGAAGCTAATTCTTTCATTTTGAGGAAATATTCTTGAACAGTTTCGTCTCTCCTCATTTTTCGTTTAACTAACATTTCATGTAGTTCAGCACTATTAATTTTATGTGAAAACTCATCACGTAGTAGAGATTTAAGCTTTCTCCACGTCGTGACAACACCTTCGCTCTGAATAAATAATTTTGCTATACCTGTCAAAGACTTTTTTGCAAAAATTACTTTCTCCATCTCAGACCATTGAAACAATATTGCAACATCTTCAAAATCAGAAATTCATCCTTTTACAGAATATACACCAGTACCATCAAACTGGCGAACACAATCTTCTACATCACGATAGCTCATAGGAAATTTAAAGTGATCTCGTTTATTTAATGAAGAGAAATGTGTAGTATTGTTATCATTTATATCATCAAGTACAATAGATGTTTCAACATTCTCACCCTGAACATCTTCAATGATTTCATCGTCTTCAGGATCATCTTTTGTAGTGGAACACAGAGAACGTAAATCCATTAAACTAGAACAAATTTTCTGAATCAAATCTTCTCGAGATCCTCTATAATCCAGGTCTAGGATGTTACAACAAGATACCAAATCGCCATAACTTAAACCAGTAGCATATGTTAATTTAGCTTTATGCTCTACTGAATCTGTATGGAATTGAAAGCCTTCAAAATCACGTATGCGTTTTCGATTTCCTCGGTCACCTTCAGTTTCGAAAATAAATTTGTGCAAAGCTTTTATGCTCGCCACAGATGCGTTATTAATTTTGTGCTGAATTTTCCCGATTGTAGCTAAAGTTTCCATACTAAAAGTACTTAACTTTTCAAAATTCTTAAAGAAATATATATATGTAAAATGTTCCTTCACAAATTCTTCTTCTTGATTGACTCGGACGAGCCCCCAAATTTGTAGGATTTAACGAAGAGCATATATTTGAGGAACAAATATACAAAGAATATAATTTTAATAAACGAATCACATTAATTGGCAACACAACTTATAATCACGTCTCTCTTTCACAGTCACTCGTTTCCAACTCCTCGTTTTCTCGCTGTCCCTGGTTACCCATTCTTCCTCGAACAAAACACTCCCAAACCTTTTGTACATAAATTAACATTTAACAAACCTACAGCGTGGCACAAATA